>NC_080096.1:2425000-3890000 GCF_950005125.1 Chionomys nivalis | reverse complement strand
AAAGGGATGGGATGGGAGGGCAAGCAGGGCCTTCTGCTTCAGAGAGACCAGGCTGCAACCTGGATAGAAGTTCTGGCGTTTAAGAGGTTGGGGACACGATAGGAATGTTGGGGGTAGCTGTGGGAGGTGCCTTTGGCCCATGGTTTGGGAGTCTGGTGGCCTGGCTTTTGGTACAAGGATGACTCTCTAGGGATCCAGGCATGGATCCCAGGTGGGCGGTTTTGCTTCAGTGGCCTGCCCTCTGGTACGGAAGCCAAAGGGCTCCTTGGAAGCAAGTCAGTTGGACAGTGTAGTCCGTAGCTGATGGCCAACATGGTGTCCAGGACAGCCAGACTTGGGTCAGGTTTGCCTCCTCCTCATTACTTCCCACGTGACCTAAGCAAGAGCCTGGCCTCTCAGACCCTCAGTCTTCACGTGACCCATTTCTCACTGGGGTCTTGAAGGCTCCGTGAAGTGGTGGGGGAGAAAGGGGCCATCAGTGGCAGCGTTGGTCATTGCAGCCCTTGTTACAACGCCCAGGGCCTGGAGTGAGGAAGAAGAACAAAGGCGCCAAAGACTCCAAGAAGAAGGGGAGGGGCAAGCGAGTGGCGGGGCTCAAATTCCGCTTTGGAGGAATCAGCAAGAGGAAGAAGGGTTCCTCGGTGAGTGTGCATGCATGTGTGCATGTGTGTGCGTGCCCACGTGCATGCATGTTTGTGTGTGTGCGTGTGTCCCATGTGCGTGCACGTTCAAGTGTGTGTGCATGTGTGTATGTCTGTGTGTGCCCATGTGTGTGCATGTTTGAGTGTGTGCATGTGTGAAGGGTTCCTCAGTGTGTGTGTGTGTGTGCATGTGTATGTGCGTATGTGTGCCCATGCGTGTGCATGTTCGAGTGCGTGTGCATATGTGGAGAAGGGTTCCTCACTGTGTGTGTGTGTGTGTGTGTGTGTGTATGTGCAAAGAGTTGAGGGGAGGGCTGTTTGACCAGAGAGTGGACCATATTCATTTCCCGAGCTGAGGCAAGCCCTGCACCCTTCTCCCAGTCCCTGCACGTACAAACCTGCTGGTACATTTATTGCTGTGGACTGGACACTTCCAAGGGCCCATCTGGCTTAGCTGTGGCTGCTGCTGCCCACAGTGTGGCTCCATCAGGCAGGAGGACCAGCTGCCCTTTACAGAGTGTGCTCAGAGGGTGGAGCCCTGGAAGGTAGCCTGTTTGACCAGGTGGGCTGGAGCCGTGATTGGTGACACAGAAAGGAGCATGGTCCTCTAAGGTGTAGCAGACCAGCTCAGCTCCTAAGGAGCCATTAATCCTCCAGACTTGTCCACTGAGAGAGATCTGCGGAGATTCCCTAGAGGAGGGGGTTGTTAGGGTGACCTTTGAAGGGTATGTAGTAGTTAGGCAGTCGGAGGTCACAGCCTGGGGAAACCGTGTGGAGCAGAGCTGTGGAGGCATCAGAGGACTGGAGAGCAGGAGTTCCGAGGATGGTGGGGTGTGTGGGCTGTGCACTAACTGGGTTGGGGGACAGAGCAGAGCCACAGGGTGTCTTCAGAGCTTCCTGGCCCTGCCCTACCCAAACCATCAACCCATCCTCCTTTCCTGCAGAGCGAGGAAGACGAGCGTGAGGAATCCGATTTGGACAATGCCAGCATCCACAGCTCTTCTGTGCGCTCCGAGTGCTCCGCCGCGCTGGGCAAGAAGAATAAGAGGAGGCGCAAGAAGAAGAGGAGTAGGGCTCCTCTCCAAGGGGCGCGGGCTTTTCCGCGACGGGGTGGGGGGTGCAGCGTGAGGAGTAGGGCTCCTCTCCAAGTGGCGCGATGGGGTGGGGGGTGCAGCGTGGGGAGTAGGGCTCCTCTCCAAGGGGCGCGATGGGGTTAAAATGTTTAAAAAAACATTTTATTTTTTCCTTTTTTTCCTTTTTAAAATTGTTTTTATTGAGCTATATATTTTTCTCTGCTCCCGTCCCTTTCTCCCTACCCTTCCTTTCAGCCCTCTCCCATGGTCCCCACACTCCCAATTTACTCAGGAGATCTTGTCTTTTTCTACTTCCCATGTAGATTAGATCCATGTATGTCTCTCTTTGGGTCCTCTTTGTTTTCTAGGTTCTCTGGGATTGTGAGTTCTAGGCTGGTTTTTCTTTGCTTTATGTCTAAAAGCCACTTATGAGTACAGATTATATTTGTCTTCCTGGGTCTGGGTTACCACACTCAATATGATGTTTTCTAGATCCACCCATTTGCCCACAAATTTCAAGATGTCATTATTTTTTTCCATTGTGTAGTATTCCACTGTGTAAATGTGCCACATCTTCTTTATCCATTCTTTAGTCAAAGGGCATCTAGGTTGTTTCCAGGATCTGTCTATTACGGATAGTGCTGCTATGAACATAGTTGAGTACATGTCCTTGTGGTATGATTGAGCATCCTTTGGGTATATACCCAAAAGTGGTATTGCTAGGTCTTGAGGTAGGTTGTTTCCTAATATTCTGAGAAATTGCCATACTGATTTCCAAAGCAGTTGCACCAGTTTGCACTCACAGCAGCAATGCAGAAGTGTTCCCTTTTCCCACATCCTCTCCAGCATAAGTTGTCATCAGCGTTTTTGATCTTGGCCATTCTTACAGATGTAAAATGGAATCTCAGAGTTGTTTTGATCTGCATTTCTCTCTCTTTGGCTTTTGAGACACGGTCTTACTACGTAGCTCTAGCTGGTCTAGAACTTGCTATGTAGACAGGGCTGGCCTTGAACTCATAGGGATGCCCCCACCTCAGCCTCCCAAGTTTGGAGATTAAAGGTGTGCCCTCGCTGCTATTTCTCCATGTGCACTCACTGTCCTTCCGTCCGTCCGTCCTTCCTTCCTTCTTTCCTTCCTTCTCTCCTTCCCTCCCTTTCTCTGTTCCTCTCTCCCTTCCTTTCTTCTTTTCTTTCTTATTTTTTTAAAGATTTATTTATTTATTTTCTTTTTTTATATTTTATTTATTTATTATGTATACAATATTCTGTCTGTGTGTCTGCCTGCAGGCCAGAAGAGGGCATCAGATCTCATTTCAGATGGTTGTGAGCCATCATGTGGTTGCTGGGAATTGAACTCAGGACTTTTGGAAGAGCAGGCAATGCTCTTAACCACTGAGCCATTTCTCCAGCCGCTCTTCTTTCCTTTCTTCCTTTATCTTTTACCCATCTCTGTCCATCTTCATACTTCACAGCCAACCCCAATAATTTTTCACTCCCTTGGTCTGTCTACCGTCCACTTGAAATCATTTAAGCACTTATCATGTGCCAGTCTGGCCTGGGGTAGTGGAAATGGTTGTGTGCGGCAGGCCTCCATTGTTGCCCCTTTCCTCCTTCCAGTTGATGATGGTGACGGCTATGAGACAGACCACCAGGACTACTGTGAAGTGTGCCAGCAGGGTGGGGAGATCATTCTGTGTGACACTTGCCCAAGGGCGTACCACCTGGTCTGCCTGGACCCGGAGCTGGAGAAGGCTCCAGAGGGCAAGTGGAGCTGCCCGCACTGTGTAAGCTGTGGCCGAGGTCCGGGACTGGAGTTGGTGCCTGTGGGAAGGGCTCCGGCCCAAGCTTCACCACCTGGACTTCCCACCCACAGGAGAAGGAGGGGATCCAATGGGAGCCGAAGGACGATGATGAGGAAGAGGAGGAGGGCGGCTGTGAGGAGGAGGAGGATGATCACATGGAGTTCTGCCGCGTGTGCAAGGACGGTGGCGAGCTCCTGTGTTGCGATGCCTGTCCCTCCTCTTACCATCTGCACTGCCTCAACCCTCCGCTGCCGGAGATCCCGAACGGTGAATGGCTCTGCCCGCGCTGTACTGTGAGTGTCACACCTCCCGCCCCGCCCAAGTCGCCCCGCCCACCAGACCCTGAGCCCGCCCTTGCTGGTCCAGGCCAGGTCCCCAACGAACGAGCGAGCGCATTCTCGCATTCTCGAGGACCGCGCTCACCACCTCCTCACCTGCCTGCCCTCTCCTGAATCCCCTTAGGGCTATTTATTGAGAATTTATTATGAGCTAAGAACCTCGCATTCCTTCTGGGAACTGAACCCAAGAGGCTACACGCTGAACTATAACTCCATCCCTTAATTGACTTTCAAAAATTATTTTGGGGCTGCTTGGGCATGGAACCCAGCGCCTGCCTATACGCCAGGCAAGTTCTCACCACGGAGCTACATCCAAGCTCATCTCCAGCAGGAAAACAAGGCGCAGGGAGGCACAGTGGCTTGCCCAAGACCACACTGCAGCAGAACTTGAATTAGGTCCCTGAGCCAGTCTGGACCTGGTGTTCCCAGGCTGGGTTAGTGACACAGTAGTGGCCCCACGGCCTGGAGCTCGGTTTATAAAGGGACAGAGGCACACTCTCCCCTCATCTCCTGACTGGAGTCTCTGTTGGCATCTGAAGGTCCCACGTATGGAGTTGTTCTGTCCTTCCATTACAGAATACCCTACCCCCATAGCTTCTGGGCTCTAATGTAGTTTCCTTCTGTCTTGTGCATGCATACGCCTGGACTTGTGCTATGTGTCTGTATTACATATGTATGTATGTGTGTCCTTGTCTACGTAGGGGACGGAGTGGTCCCTTTGACAGGTGCAGCCTTCTTAGCTGTCCTGAGAATACCCCTCCTTGGGGTAGCACCTCGCTCTTCCTCCCTGTAGGAGGTGAGGTCAGGTGGGCCTGGGGCCTGGGAAGGGAGTCAAAGAGATTCCCTCTGCCTTTCTGTATCGCCCCTTCTCCTTGCTGTTTGCCCTGAGGCCAGAGTAGGATTGGTTCTGGGGTGTGTGGTGCACATTGCATGTCCAACAGTCCTTTGCGGCAGGGGAAGAGAGGCCACTTTTACAGGCAAGGAAACAGACTGATGGGATGTGTACTTAGGTCACAGGTGGACGGCGGCAGAGCTGAGACCTATCCTCCACGGACGGAGCCATCTCCCTAGATGTTTTATCTCAGTCCATCTAGGGCTCAGACTGCCCTTCTGAGGGTCATGGCCACAGCAGCCTGTCTCAGGGTACCCCAGAGTATGCGTGGTGCTGAGGTGTGACTGTTACATTGCTCTGCTCTGCCAGCCAGCAGCTCGCTGGCGTCCCATGGCCCTTAGGGCCTGAGTGTGTGTGGGCTGAGGGAGAGTTGGCCTTCTTGCCCCAGTCAGCTCAGATGCACAGGCGTGCATGTAGGCCTGCTCAGGGCGAATGAAGAGGCCAGGGCTGCAGTGTTCCTCTCCTGGGGCTGCTCGCGGGTCATTCTTAGGGCTTCACGTAGGGCAGGAGGTAAACTGTGGATGCATGGATGGGGGAGTCCAAAGGCTTAATTGTCCCCTTGCTAAGTGGGTTTTGTCATCTCCTGCCCTGTGTGCATAGTGGGCTCCACCATCATGGTTTAACGAGCCAGATTCTGAGGAAGCTCACTCTAGAGTTGTCCTAGGAGCTTCAGGTAGGACCTTGTGACTAACCCTGAACTTGGGGGCCATCATCTGTCCACAGTGTCCCCCACTGAAGGGCAAAGTCCAGCGGATCCTACACTGGAGGTGGACTGAACCCCCAGCTCCCTTTATGGTGGGACTGCCAGGACCAGAGGGGGAGCCAGGCATGCCCCCACCCAAGCCTCTGGAGGGCATTCCTGAGAGAGAATTCTTTGTCAAGTGGGCCGGGCTCTCTTACTGGCACTGCTCCTGGGTGAAGGAGCTACAGGTGAGACACCCAGACGGCATGGTTATACTTGGCTTGGTGGGCAAGAATGGGCTGGCATGTGTTGTGCAGCCCACCTCCCCAGGCATGGGTGGGAGCTGGGGATGGCTCTGAGGAGAAGCCTGTTCCACCTAGGCCAGGGCTGGGGGCTGTCGGGCTGGGTCAGGTACCGGGGCGAGCGGCCCCGCCCATCTCCCTTTCCTAACTTGTCCTTCTCTGTGAGCAGCTGGAGCTGTACCATACCGTGATGTACCGCAACTACCAAAGAAAAAACGATATGGACGAGCCACCGCCCTTCGATTATGGCTCCGGGGATGAAGACGGTAAGAGCGAGAAGCGGAAGAACAAGGACCCTCTCTATGCCAAGATGGAGGAGCGCTTCTACCGCTACGGCATCAAGCCCGAGTGGATGATGGTCCACCGCATCCTGAACCATAGGTGAGGGTGGCGGGGAGGATATGGTGAGGGCCAGGCTTGCCTTTCAGAGCCAGGGGTGGGTGCAGTGGGGCAGGGGGAGGGGCAGAGACACGGAACTGCAGGTGATATGACTGCTCAGCCAGGAGGGCCATTGCCTTGCACAGGCGTACCCTCAACATTCTCGTGGACAGTCCCAGAGGTGTGCAAATGAAGGGAAACATGGTGAACAGTCTGTGAAACTTGTGCAAAAGAGGATCTCTGTGGGGCGGGACCTGTGCGGTCCCAGGCTCCTTCCAAAGTAGGGATTGAGGTCAGCAGGATGAGTCTGGGAGCCGAGCAGGTCCAAGAAAGGATTAGCCCGTGTTACTCTTCCGAGAGGCACATTCGAGAATATACTTGACATGGGTCTGGCATGGTGGCGCACACCTTTAATCCTAGCACTTGGGATGTAGAGGCAGTCGGATCTCTGTGAGTTCAAGACCAGCCTGGTCTACACAGCCAGTTCCGGGACAGCCAGGGCTGCATAGAGAGATCCTATCTCAAAACATGCACTCTCTCTCTCTCCCTTCCTCCCTCCCCCTTTCTTGCTGGAGAGATGGCTCAGTGGTTGAGCGCACTACCTGCTCTTGAAAAGAACCTGGGTTAGGTTCTCAGCTCCCGTAAGGCAGCTCACTACTTCTTGTGATGCCAGTTTCTGGGTCATCAGCTACCTCTTCTGACCTCTGTGGGTACCAGGAACACATGTGGTATACATATTACATGCAGGCATTTATAGGTTCACATGTGTTCATAAAATAAACATTATTTTTGTTTTGTTTTGGAGACAAGGTCTTGTTATGTGACCTTGACTGACCTGGAACTTACTACTTAGACCAGGACAGCCTTAAATTCCCAGAGATCTGCCTGCCTCTGTCTCTTGAGCGCTGGTATTAAGGGTGTGCATCATCATGTCTGACTCGCAAAAATATCTTAAGAAAAGAATGTTTTCGGCAAGGCTGAGTCACCAGCCTGGAGTCACACAACCGAGGCTGCAGGACTGGGAACTGGACCTGGTGTCCTTTGGTAGTACAGGTGTTTTCTGTGCCAGGGTCCTGGTGTCCTTTGGTAGTACTGGTGTTTTCTGTGCCAGGGTCCTGGTGTCCTTTGGTAGTACAGGTGTTTTCTGTGCCAGGGTCCTGGTGTCCTTTGGTAGTACTGGTGTTTTCTGTGCCAGGGTCCTGGTGTCCTTTGGTAGTACTGGTGTTTTCTGTGCCAGGGTCCCTAACCCTTGTGGCACCTCTCGTTAAAGCACACTCTCAGGTGCTTAGTAGTCAGAGATGCCAGGGCGGGCAAGGAGGCCCAGCAGGAGGGCATAGACTGGTGTGAGCCTCTGCTGAGTCCTGACCTTAGGCTGGAGGACAGGTCGCGGGCCTTGCGAAGAGCCCTGTGAAGTACCTGTCACATGGTGGCAGCTTAGAGTTCTGAACTCCCTGCCTGGCCACAGCTCTCTGTCTTCTGGCTTGGGATGGGTGGCCTTCCCACTCTGTCCCCGACCACAGGTCCTGTTATCGTGAGGGCAGAGGAGGTTAAGAACCTTCGTGGCCATGGACTTCTGAGCTGGTCCTTATGTGACATGGTGCTGGGCCTTGCTGGAGTGGTTTGGAGGGACCAGGAAAACATGCATCTTATTAGCCCCCTGCCCATTCCCAGACCCCAGATGGTACCTGAGCTGTGTGTGTCTTGGAATGACTACCCCCACTTTTTTTATTAAAATGCATGCTAAAACAAAAGGGACAATTTCCTCTGCACCCCCAAAGAGGAGCCGGTGACTCTCCCAGGGTGTGCATAACAGCCAATTATTTGTTGAGAGTAAATCACTGGTTTCCATGGTGACCGGGAACTGGCCTTGCTCTTCCTGGTCCCCAGGCCACCTGCAGCCACAGCTCCCCAACCCATTTGTCCTCTTCCTTGCCATTTAGGGGTGCCACAGTCCCCTGGCTTTGCTGGGCTCTCCTGGCCTGGCTGCTGCATCTACTCAGATCGAGCAGGAGACCTTGAGGGGTCTTCCAATGTCCACTGTGGGGTGTGGTCACTGGGTGCTCATGTACCTGGGGACCTTTAGGAGAGGCTGTCCCTACCTCCTGGGAATATTGACTCTTTGTCTGCTCTGTTGGGAAGGACCCTCACCCTGGGCCAATACGCAAAACGCTTTGAAATTTTACCTTAGAAAATAAAGTCTGAGCAGCGGGGAGATTCATGGCGTCATTTCACCGTGTCCAGATTGTGTGTGACGCCATTTCCTGGGTTCAGATTACATAGATTGTGTAGGACGTCATTTCCTGGGTTCAGATTACATAGATTGTGTAGGACATCATTTCCTGGGTTCAGATTACATAGAGGGTGTAGGATGTCATTTCCTGGGTTCAGATTACATAGATTGTGTGTGACGCCATTTCCTGGGTTCAGATTACATAGATTTGTATATGACGTCATTTCCTGGGTTCAGATTACATAGAGGGTGGACTTACCCCTTCAGCGGAGACTGAGAAGGACCCCAGTTCTGCTTCTTAGCTCTCTGTCTCCACGTGTCTGCCGCTCTATTCACATTTTCTTCTCTTTCTACAAGCCGTGTGGCCTTGGGCAAGCTACTGCAACTCCCTAGGGCTCCTGCCCTGGGGCCTCCCTCCTGGTTGGGCCCAGAACACTAGGACACCATGGATATGAATGGATTGGCATTTTATGTGGGGGCCCTACCTAGAACCTATGCAATGTGTCTCCCCCGATCTTCTGCCCCCTGTGCTGCAGCTTTGACAAGAAGGGGGACGTGCATTACCTGATCAAGTGGAAGGATTTATCCTACGACCAGTGCACCTGGGAGATTGATGACATCGATATCCCCTACTATGACAACCTGAAGCAGGCCTACTGGGGCCACAGGTGTGCTGAGTGCTGGCAGCCAGGTGGGAGGTGCTGGGGTCCCCCTCTTGGCTTGAGTTTTGCTCCTCTGAGTCTGACGCTTCTACCCAGGGAGCTGATGCTGGGAGAGGATGCCCGGCTCCCGAAGAGGCTGATCAAGAAGGGCAAGAAGCTGAAGGATGATAAGCAAGAGAAGCCCCCAGAGACGCCCATTGTGGATGTGAGTGGAGAGACGGAGGAAGCCAGCTTCCCCACCCTGGGCTTGGCAGTACAGGGAGGTGGTCTGTCAGGGGCCCTTCCCCAGGCCTTTGTGACTGGCCGTTGTCAGTGACACCGAGGCTGTGTGGGTCAGTGGGAAGATCCTATTGGTGTGGAACTCAGGGGTTCACCTGATTCTGCCTCTTGGGTTCTGGGGTGAAAGACAAACCCCACCATGCTGGACCCCTTGGGCATGTTTGAAGAAGGCCACCTTGGGCTGGAATATGGCTCAGTTTGTAGACTGCTGGCCTAGCATGTCCAGACCCTTGGGCTTGGTCGTTAGTGTGGCTTAAACTGAGAGTGGTGGGCCATGCCTTTGAGCTCAACACTCAGGAGTTGGAGGCAGGAGAATCAGAAGTTCAGGGTCATCCTCAGCTATACAGTTGTGTTTGAGCCTACCCTGGACTACAGGAGACTTATCTAAACAACTAACCAACCCAGAAGTAACAACAACAACAACCAAAAAACAAGAAGACCAGGGCCCATGATGGGGACATAGGCCATTGGGAGGACCTTATTAGGGAAGTAACATGGAGATAGAGGACGGAAGGGGGCACAGAAGTGACTTGCTGGTGAGAGGCCACGCAGAGGCTTGTGTTAGGGCAGGGAGCCAGGGGGTGTGTCTTGGAAGGAGAGACATTCTAGGTCAGACCCTACGCCGAGTGAAGAAAGCGCAGAGAAGGGAGGCATCTTAGACAGAAGGAATTGTGCCTGCAAAGGCCTGGAGGGTTGACTCTGGTGGCCCAGGGTTGAGGATGTGCCTGATTCTTGCCTCCTATCCCGCAGCCCACAGTCAAGTTCGACAAACAGCCGTGGTACATCGACTCCACAGGAGGCACGCTGCACCCTTACCAGCTGGAGGGCCTCAACTGGTTACGTTTCTCCTGGGCCCAGGGCACTGACACTATCCTGGCTGATGAGATGGGTTTGGGCAAGACGGTGCAGACCATTGTGTTTCTCTATTCCCTGTACAAGGAGGTGGGCAGGCAGGAGGGCAAGTGGGTCTGGGCAGGCGGGTGCTGGGCAGGCGGGGTCTGGCGCCATCTACTGGCAGCCAGCTTCACCGCCTCAGGCTCTCTCTGCAGGGCCACTCCAAGGGGCCTTACCTGGTCAGCGCGCCCCTGTCCACCATCATCAACTGGGAACGTGAGTTTGAGATGTGGGCGCCTGACTTTTACGTGGTCACCTACACGGGGGACAAGGAGAGCCGCTCGGTGATCCGGGAGAACGAGTTTTCCTTCGAGGACAATGCCATTCGGGGTGGGAAGAAAGTATTTCGCATGAAGGTGAGCGCTGCCTTTAGCCCTACACATCTGCTCTGGGGCTACTGAGCGCAGCCTGGGGGGTCAATATCCCAGTTGTCCTGAGTAATGGAGCATCATTAACGGATGCTTGGCTCTGCAGAGCTGCTTTGGACTACCTGGAAGTCAGCTGGTCAGCTAGACTCCCTCTGAGGCCCCAGGGGGCATCTGTCTTTTCCACCTCTTCCGACTTATTGCGTCTGAGAACTGCCTGGCTTATGGCTGCTTTTCTCTGTCCCCGCATCTGTTGTTACCTGGTATCCTTCTCCTTGGGTGTGGTTCCTCTCATAAAGACGCCGCTCATGTCAGATTGAGAGCTGCTCATATCTTAGCCAATAACTCCTACCTGCCAAGTCTTGTTCCAAACAAGGAATAAAAGTGTTCAGGTGGCTGTGAATGGAGAGGCAGTGTTTACCCTGGCTCCCAGCTGTGTGGGGGTCATGACACACAGCTGTGCCTCATAGCCTGCTCAATGGAATGGAGCTGGCAGCTCCAGCCAGCAGGGCTTTTGGGAGGCCCAAGAGTTAGTAAACAGTGGGCATGGCCTCTTGGTGTCCTCATTGTGCTTCAGTCCCCAGGGGGTCTTGTCACTGGGCTGCTGTGACCCAGAAGTTCTCAGGAGCAGGGGGTGACAGTTGGCACTTGTAAAAGCCAGGGTGGATGACTCTGTGGGTAAAAGGGCGTGCTGTGTGAGCCTGAGCGTGTGTTTCCTCCTTGGAACTCATGTTTTAAAAAGCCAGCTATGGGAATGTGCGCCTGTGATTCCAGAACTCTTAGGACAGAATGGGAGGCAAAGGCAGAATAGCTAGCTACCCAGGCTTGCCTTTGGGGCTCAGGAGTCTGTGTGGAAGAGGGGGTTCTAGGAGCCACCACAACAGCATTTTCTAGATGCAACAGGACAGACCACACAGGACCACCATAAGCTCAAGCCACACAAATCAGCACAGAGAAGTCGGCACAAAGCCTCGCCTCTAGCCAGGAAGCTAGCTTCCGGAAGAGGGACAGTCAGTGTTCAGTGCGGGGACACTGAGGGTACAAGCCATGGGTCAGGCTTCACACTCAAGAGTAGCTGGCCAACCAACCAGACTCCATGTTTGTTTGAGAATGAAAGATCATGACATTGGGTGGGTAGGGTGATGGGAGAGGATCTGGGAGGAGTGGGGAGATGGGAAAGAATATGAAAGTATATTGTGGGAAATTCTCGAAGAGTAAGTAAAACGATCCTAAAAAAAGTTGCAGGCTACGTGGCCTGGTGTACACAGCCTGGCAGGAACAAAAGAGGGGATTTCAGCAAGCAGAGAGCTGACTCCCAAGGTTGTCCTCTGGTCCACACAGACATCCTGGACTACATATCCCGCACTCACACCACAGACACCATTTGAGATAAGGCCTCATTGTCATATACATTGGGATAGCTGGCCTGACTTGGGATTCCCATCTTCCCCGTCTGTCTCAGGATTGCAGGCCTGAGACAGGCCTATGCTACTGTGTCTGGCTTGACGTGGAAAACCCACACTGCAGTCTTCCATGTTTACCCACTGAGCCATCTTCCCGGCCCTGGTGCCCTGGTATCAATTATATCCTTAAACATTTTCCACCCAAGATGGTTTGCATACATGCATGCATGTGGAACATCTTCGGCAACAACACCTTCTCTGGGGCGTTGCGCTTTGTCCGTGAAATGCCTGGTGCCAGTGTGGTCCCTCTAGAACTCCTCAGGATGCTCGTGGGGTTCCCACTCATACCTTCTCCACTGTCCCGGTCCCTTGGGTCTACTCTGTCCCTGCTGCCTCCTTCACGTTCTTGTCTCTCCCACAGAAGGAAGTGCAGATCAAATTCCACGTGCTGCTCACCTCCTATGAGCTTATCACCATCGACCAAGCCATCCTGGGCTCCATCGAGTGGGCCTGCCTTGTGGTGGACGAGGCCCACCGGCTCAAGAACAACCAGTCCAAGGTAGGAGGCACTGACCGTGGAACTTAGGCCGCTCTGTGTGGCTGCTGCCCTGTGATTCCTGACAGCTTCTCCCCTCTCCCCGAAGTTCTTTAGGGTCTTGAATAGCTACAAGATTGACTACAAGCTGTTGCTGACAGGGACACCCCTCCAGAACAACCTGGAAGAGCTATTCCATCTCCTCAACTTCCTGACTCCAGAGAGGTTCAAGTGAGTCCCTGGGCCTGACCAGGAGTGATGGGTTGCATCCCTGTGAAGGCCTGGCAGACACCTTTTGCTGACTCTGAGAGCTGCCTGGGGACCTCAGTTTCCCCATTAGTGAGATGAGCGTGTGGGCAGTATGCTATGATAATCCTGTGGTGGGATGGCTTCAGCGTTCACCTTCCCTGGGGAAATTACAGCCGGCCCAGCAAACCAGGGTTTTCTTCAGCACTGTTCCAGAAGGCCCTGGGGCTTCTCCTGGGTTTCTACCTTGTGTTCCTCTGCCTACCCCTGGCTCCTATCACCTACAGTGGCACACACGTGATCCACGTGAGCACAGTGATGGCAAGCAGAGGTGGAGATGGGAGCAAAGATGGCGCCCTGCTTCCTACGCCTCCTCATCTGTGTTTAATTCCAGTTGGCCTGCTCAGAATTGCAGAGGGGGCACAGGAAGGAGGGTCCTGTTTTGAATGTTGATCCAAGGGCAGGCTGTGGCATGCTGAACCACGTGACCTTGACATTCATCAGCCTTGGTCTCCTTTCCTGTAGTCTGGGTCGTCTCTGGGAACTCATACACAGAGGAGCCGTGAGAGTGGAGAGGGATCCCGCGTGGCAGAGGACTGTGACATGTGTCATGCAGGCTGAGACAGAGTCTGAGCCTTTGGCCTCTGCTGGCTGGGGCCCTGTGCTCGTCCTCCCTGGTCCCGATTCCTCTGCAGAGGGCTGTGGTCTACTCGGCTGGTTCTTATCCTAGCTCTTTGTTGCAGCAATCTGGAAGGCTTCCTGGAGGAGTTTGCTGACATCTCCAAAGAAGACCAGATCAAAAAACTGCACGACCTGCTGGGGCCGCACATGCTCCGGAGGCTCAAGGCCGATGTGTTCAAGAACATGCCGGCCAAGACAGAGCTAATTGTCCGCGTGGAGCTGAGCCAGATGCAGAAGTGAGTGATGGAGGCTTGGCTCCATCCTGCAGCAACTGGCCCACTTCCTGGTCTTGTGTCCTTAGCCACCCCTTCCCGCAGGTCCCATCTGGCTTTCCGGATCATTTTCTGGGGTTGGCAGGAGGGCTGCTTGCCCACCGAGGCCTTGCTCACTGCATCTCCTTCCCCGTTCGTGAACTGCAGTGACTAGAATCAGGCTGCCCAAGTCCTAGTACTGTCTCCCATTGGCTTGCTGGGTAGCCTGTGCCCTGTGGGAAGGTTTCCTGTGCTACTCTGTACATGGTGCCTGCCCCTCTAGGAGTCTGGTGGCATCTGGGGCCGCCAGCCAATCTTGTTCCACACCCTGCTGCAGGAAGTACTACAAGTTCATCCTCACACGGAACTTCGAGGCACTCAACTCTAAGGGGGGCGGCAACCAGGTGTCTCTGCTCAACATCATGATGGACCTGAAGAAGTGCTGCAACCACCCGTACCTCTTCCCCGTGGCCGCCGTGGTGGGTTCCCCGTGGCCATCATAGCGGGTCCCAGTGGGCACTGTTGGGTTCCTCATGGCCATCAGGACATGTTTCCATTGTTGCTTGGTTGGGTTTCCTGTTCTAGTGGGTTCCCCGTGTCCATCATAGCGGGTCCCAGTGGGCACTGTGTTGGGTTCCTCACGGCCATCAGGACATGTTTCCATTGTTGCTTGGTTGGGTTCCCTATGTTCTAGTGGGTTCTCTGTGGCCATCATGGTGGGTCTCTGCTGGCTGTTGTGTTTCCTGTGGCCACTGTGATGACCTCTGGTCATCATGGCAGATCTCAAATGCCTACTATGGTAAAGTTCCCCGTGGTCATGGTAGGTCCTTGTGGCTGCCACAGTGGGTTCTCTATGACCACCATACAGGCCCCAGTGACTGCTATGGCTATAACTACCATGGTAGGTTCTTTATGGTAGTCATGATGTGTTCCCTGTGGACAATGTGGTGTGTATTCCCAGTGGCCATTGTATAGGTTCCTGGCTGCTGTGGTGGGTTTCTTGTGGTCTCTATGGAAGTGTCCATGGCTAGGTGCTTTGGCCCCAGTCCTCCATTCCTTCCTGAGAATGAATCCAGAGGTGACATGTGTCTCCATCCTGTCCCTTTGGTGCTAGGGGATAGTTTTGGAAGCTGCCTCTGCCTACTGCTTGGCCCAGGTCATTTCTTCCTAACCAGTGGCCACAAAGCCTTCTCAGCCTCAGCACTGGGCTTCCAGAGAGCTCTAAGGGCTGACCCAGCTTCACTTTGTCCCCAAGGGAGTTAGTTTGTCCTGGGTGAATCTGAGTGGCAGCAGTGAGAGAGACTCTGGACTCTGGAATTCATCCAGCCCAGAGCTGTGATCACAAAAAGTTGATGCTCCTCATGGAGCCTCAGGCTATCCTTTGTCAAGCGAAGCAGAGGTGACATCATCCCACAAAGACCCTGGAGGGGTTCAGGGGAGACCCTTCACAGAGACCCGAGGACTGGACACTCAGTAGGCATCGCTGGTCACCACCCATCACCGCCCTTTGGGTTCTAACTCATCCTCTGTAGTCACGTCTTCCCCATTCCTGCAGAGCCGGGCATGCTGGCTGCATTGGGGTGACCTCACTGCGGGCCCCTGGATGTTCTTGTGACTTGGTGTGACTCAGTAATCTTCTGGGATCTGCCTTTAGATTGAGCTGCCCATCTGGGGTCAGAGATGGGCAGAGCTGGCCCGGTTGGACACACCTTCCAGAGTGTTTCTGTGGGAAGGTCCCTGAGCTTCCTTTCAATACTAGACCGGGAGTGAGGCTGGCAGACCTGCGCCAGGCTTAAGCATGTGTCTGGAGCCAGGCTCTGTGTGACCTGCACTATTGAGCCCCTTGTGTTTGTACTCTGTGCGCAGTAGTGCAGACGGGCAGGTGGCCCGTGGCCAGCCACTTGTCCATCATGACAGTCTCTTTGGTGCCAAGCCAGAGAGAGAGCTCACCAAGGCTCTCTCTCTGTGCCCACAGGAGGCCCCCGTATTGCCCAATGGCTCCTACGACGGCAGCTCCCTGGTCAAGTCTTCGGGGAAGCTCATGCTGCTGCAGAAGATGCTCAAGAAGCTGCGGGATGAAGGACATCGAGTGCTGATCTTCTCCCAGGTGGGTACCCCTGAGTCAGTGCACGTCTACAGGGGAGTCAGCCTGCCTGTGGGCTGAAGGCCTCTGAGCCCCTACATGACACATCCGGGTACCAAGCTCATGGAGACTGGTTCTGGTTGCTAAAGAGACCAGCATATTCTCCCATCTCATCTCCCTGTACCTGTCCCTCTGGCCTGTGTGTCCAGGCTGGTGTGAGTCCCTCTCTTGCGTTCAGCCTCTTTTCACCCCTGTGGCTTGGTTCGTTAAGGCAGGGTCCTGAAGTTGGTCTGAGAGGACCCCACAATGGGGACAGCTCCAGGAGCACCTCTCTAGCTTATTCCTTGGGGGTCCACTGGTGACATCACTTTCTGAGTATGCAGGGCCACCCAGCTTCAGTGGTTTTGTCCCTCTTCCTCTGCTCTTTGTTCGGCTCATCATGTTTCAGTCTGGTTTCTGGGCACAGAGAGGAACGTATAAGCTCTTCCCTCAAATGCCTGGTTTGGAGGGGGAAAGACAACTTGAGACATTTGCCCAAATTGATGGTCAGGTCTGGGTTGGAGGCTGGGACAGTGGTGAGGGTCCTAGGACTAAACACACTTACCCGGGTGGGACTGAGCAATGCTGTTTCTCAGTGTGAGTGTGGGGTTTTGCTCTCCCGTACAAAACGTTGAAGGTAAAGGGTTACTGGTACCTGCTGCCTCTGGTGGCAAGCTGGGGTGGGAAGTGGGTGCAGAATCCCTGGAGGCAGGCCGGGCCTGTGACTATAGCTGGGCTAGGTGGTAGCTGTGGGCAGCATCCATTTTCTCCACTGACACCATTTCTGCCACAAAACACGAGTCAGGGTGAAGACCCTAGGAGCCCAAGCTGTGGAAACTGTGGTGACAGAAATGTACCCGAGGAGAAATGATAGGGGCGTGGCCCTCCCATCTATATGATCTGATAAACCCAGACCCCCAAACTCTTCAGGAACTTATCTGCATCCATCCTATAAAACAATAATTAGAACTCAAATGAAGAGAGAATACCCTGGAAAAAAACTATGCATTTTTAGATATTTGAAAGTTAAGGAAGAGATTAGACGTAAGCTGGAAGAGACAGGGTAAGAGACAGCAGATCAGAACAGAGGGGCTGGAGGGACGGCTCAGCGGTGAAGAGCGTCTGACGCTCTTACAGAGGACCAGCACCCACAGCAGGCAGCTTGTCACTTCCCGGAAGCCCATTTCCAGGGTATTAGATGTCCTCTCTGGCCTCTGCAGGCACCTGTGTGCATGTGCACATCATACCCACATGTGAACACATGTACACATAAATAAAAAATGATTAAAAATGCAAAGGAGTTTAGACATCGAAAGGAAAATTTTGTCAGACTGAGTAAAATCTCTCATCCATTGAAAAAAACACTGAAGAACTGGAACCCTAGCTGAGGAATTTCCCAGCATGCATCATAGAGAAGATCAGAGGCAGATGAGAAAGGGTGGAGGATGTCCGGGGAGGCACTTCCAGGAACTGCAGAGGAAGCGCTGAGAAATTGTGAAAGTCATATTGGAAGACTGGAGGAAAACTGCAGTCTCAGGTCTGAAGTGTGCCATGGAAGAATAAGCAGGGTCCAAACCCGTAGACCAGTCCCTGGACACCAGCTCTGGAAAGCAACTCAGGCTCAGGACTTTGGAGAAGGGAGGGACCTAGCCCTCAGACTTCTCAATAACAGCAGGTGGTGGAGGGCAGTATGGAAATCCCCATGCTTTGCGGGAGGAAGTCTGCCCATAGTTTCATATAGCTGAACTATTTAAAGACTGGAGGGGACCAGAAAGGACTCTGGGAGCTCGGAGGGAGTGCCTCGTGGGAGTTAACATTGGGAATATAACATAAAAGGAGGTGGCAGTTGTGGGGAGAAGGAAGCACGGGGCCTGCAGAGTGTTGGATGCCGGCAGAGGCACCGTGGCTCTCTTTCGGGGAAGTGTGAGTGAGCCAGAGGCTTGTGCCTGCGATTATGTGTGCCCCACTCCTCCATGCTCTGAGAATAGGTGGTGGGTGAGGTGAGTTTGGGGGCTGCATCTTTTCAGCAGGCCTGCTTTGGGCATGTCCTCCTGCTCTGGAGCTCTCTTACCCATGGTGGGGTCCTGGGTTGGTAGCAGCCACTCATGAGTCCATGTGTTTTGTAGATGACCAAGATGTTGGACCTCTTGGAGGACTTCCTGGAGTATGAGGGCTACAAGTATGAGCGGATCGACGGGGGCATTACTGGGGGCCTCCGGCAAGAGGCCATCGACAGATTCAATGGTACCCGCCCCTCTCAAGGGACCCTGTGTCTCCGGGGGTCTTAGCCTGACTGTCCAGTTAACAGTGCTTCCCAAGCTGCCTAGGCCACAACTGTTGTCCTTATCTTCTTAAGGTCTTACTCTATAGCTCAGGCTTACCTCTAGCTCACCATCCTCCTGCCTCAGTATTCCATGGCTGGGTTACATGTGTACCATCATGCCAGGCACATTTTATGGTCTGTGGGGTTCTAAGGTGACTCAGCAGATAGAAAAGTTCTCTAAGCAGCGTTAGAGATGGACAGGAAGAAGGCAGAGTGGGAAGGAAATGCCACGTGCTGCAAACTGGCTGCTGGCCTTCCTTGGTTGATACCCATCTGGGCCTTGAAAGTTGGCTTCTTTCTCATTCTGGCTCCTGCCAACTTGGCCAGGGCCCAGCATCTGCAGGCTTGCACGAGCCCAGCCGATGGTGATGTGGCCACTGCTCTGAGATCACAGCCTCTTCCCTTCCCTCTGCCAGGGGACCTTCACTCTGATTCCTGCCCTCCTGTGTGCTGTCTACCTGACCCCTGCCCAGGTGTGCCTACTAACTCACCTTTGCCCGTTGGCCTCTTTCTCAGCTCCTGGGGCCCAGCAGTTCTGCTTCCTGCTCTCAACACGTGCCGGTGGCCTGGGCATCAATCTGGCCACAGCGGACACAGTTATCATCTATGACTCGGACTGGAACCCACACAATGACATCCAGGTGTGCGCCTAATCTCTTACTGTGCCCTCGGCACCGCTGATCTTTCTCCCCTCCGTGTCCCTTCATGTCTGTGGTACTGTGCCCTCCTGGTGTGGAGCCCCATCCTAAAAGAGGACCCTGGGAGGTGAGAGGAGAGAGGGGCACAATTGGCTCAGAGAGGGCAGGGGAGGTGTTCAAGACACACAGCCTTCATCTGTCCCATTCCCTTCAGGGCCTTGGCCAGGGAAGAAGGCAGGAAGAGGGAGTCAGGATGCATCATGGTGACAGTTTTGGAGGGGATAAAGAATACAGGGAGCCTGCTGGATCTAGGGGAGAGGAGGAAATGGGGAGACAGATGGGATGATAGGGAAGGAGGGAGAGAGCGCAGGGGTGGAGAAATAGAGCCACCCATCGTTCTCCAGACCCTTTGGGGCAGGACATGATACACTTGGACAATTTGGGGTGCACACACACTTGTGCGTCATATACACCACCACACCAGTGCCATGTCGTAAAGAGACACAATGGTGTCCCAGGCATACCCTCCAGGCCAGTTCCCAGGCCTAGCTGCCCTCCAAGGCTGCCGTGTTTCCAGCACACGGCTTTACTGTCCCGTTATCACTCGACACGCAGTGAGATGTGGCCCACCTTCCCGTGACCCAGCATTGGAGTCCATCAGGCATGCAGGACACTGTTCCTGGACACACCCTTGCACGCCTCAAGTCACACCTAGGTCCCCATGCCAGGCAACTGGCCGTCGGCCACAGTGCTGCTGGATGCTGAAGTGTGCGCCCCTCCCCGTGTGGTCAGGCTACCCCTTGCATGACCGCGGGCTTCCCGCATGGTCCTTCCTGGTGCAACTAGCGGTGGCCCAGGTCCTTTCTGGTGCACCCAGCAGTGGCCCGGAGCCCCGAGTCTGTATGGTCCTTCCTGGTGCACCCAGCGGTGGCCCAGGTTCTTCCTGGTGCACCCAGCGGTGGCCCAGATCCTTCCTGGGCACCCAGTGGTGGCCCAGAGCCCCGAGTCAAGCCTGGGTGCTGAGCTGCAGTCTCCTCCAGGCCTTCAGCCGTGCTCACCGCATCGGGCAGAACAAGAAGGTGATGATCTACCGCTTCGTGACCCGGGCCTCTGTGGAGGAGCGCATCACTCAGGTGGCCAAGCGCAAGATGATGCTCACTCACCTGGTGGTGCGACCTGGCCTGGGCTCCAAGTCAGGCTCGATGACCAAGCAGGAGCTGGATGACATCCTTAAGTTTGGCACGGAGGAGCTCTTCAAGGACGATGTGGAGGGTGAGCCTCCCTTCCGTGGGGGTGTGAACCCAGGGTTCCTGTCCTCTTCTCTACTCCCCGCCTGGGACACCCCAGAGTGGGTTAGGATTGCATCTCTGCTTGTTGACCACCAACCCAAGTCCCTCAGTGCCCTGGTCCAGTGTCCCTCCCCTTCTCCCTTTCAGGCATGATGTCCCAGGGTCAGAGACCTGCCACACCCATCCCCGATGTACAGTCCTCCAAGGGCGGATCTTTGGCAGCCGGAGCGAAGAAAAAGCATGGCAGTACCCCACCAGGTAGGGGTCCACCTGAGTCACCCACTGCCTTTTGTCTCGTCAGGTGGCTGCTCCTGGACAGGAAGGGGTCCTCTGCTGCCTGTAGCTCCTTGTTTGCTTGTCCACAATAGGCTATGGGTGGGCGGGGGGAACTGTCACACCTGCCTGGGCCCCAACCTCCTCACCCCAGCAGAAGGGCCATCTTGGCAGCTGACCCTGAGGTTGGACCTGGGCACCCACATTTGTGTCCACATGCTGTCCCGTGCTCACTGCTCAGGTGACAACAAGGACGTGGAAGACAGCAGCGTGATCCACTATGATGATGCGGCCATATCCAAGCTGCTGGATCGGAACCAGGATGCCACAGATGACACGGAGCTACAGAACATGAATGAATACCTGAGCTCCTTCAAGGTGGCACAGTACGTGGTCCGCGAGGAGGACGGCGTGGTAAGGCCATCGGGTGCCACACTGCCCCTTGCAGCTCCATTAGCTTCTTCCTTCACCCTCCAGCCCCACACCATGCCTCTGTCTCGTCCTGTTCTAGAACATTCTACCTCATCTCCCTCCTGTGTCTGAAAAGCCCAATTGCTGCCACAGCTCATCTCTCCCATTGGTTCTAACCATCTTCCTTGCAAACCTGGGCATTGGTTATAGTTCCCTTTAAAACCATGAACCCAGCTGGGCAATGGACCTGCCTGCCTTTAACCCTAGTGCTTAGGAGTCAGAGGCAGGAGGATCTCTGAATTTGAGGTGGGCATGGTCTACAGAATGAGTTCCAGGACAGCCTGGGCTACACAGAGAAACCCTGTCTCAAAAAAACAAAACCAACCAACCAACCCAAAACAACAAAACAAAGCAAGACAAAAACAAAACAAAACAAAACAAATATAAAACCATGAACCCTGAGGGCAGTGTTTGGGTACCAGAGTTTGTACCTACCTGTGGAGTGATGAGCAGCAGAAGACAAGCTAGGGCTGGAGAGATCAGGGAGGGCTCTGTGGAGTAGGCACATGGGTCTGTGAAGGTGGGTGAGGTGTGGCAGAAGCAACTGTGTGTGCCCAGCTCTCCCCCACATCTGCATCCCCAGGAGGAGGTCGAGCGGGAGGTGATCAAGCAGGAGGAGAATGTGGACCCTGACTACTGGGAGAAGCTGCTGCGCCACCACTATGAGCAGCAGCAGGAGGACTTGGCCCGCAACCTGGGCAAGGGCAAACGCATCCGCAAGCAAGTCAACTACAATGACGCCTCCCAGGAGGACCAGGGTGCGTGTGGTGAGCAGGGGCATTCCTACACGGGCTGGAGCAGGTGGGGTGTGTGGCAGATACTGCACTGGGGGAAAGGGCAGGCAGGTGTGGGTTTGGGGACAAGATGGCTATCAGTCCGGTGGCTTCAGTGTTGGAGTGAGGGCGAGCCTCCACAAGTCTTTTTCCAGCTGTGAAACCGGCAGATAGCAAGGCAATTCCCGAGTGCGGTCACCTACAGGCCACTGTCATTGTCATGGCTGTGACTAGCCTGGGGAGGGTTTGGCTTGGCCCGGGGTGCACAAGGACCCTCTGCTGACTGCCTACAGAGTGGCAGGATGAGCTCTCGGACAATCAGTCCGAGTATTCCATCGGCTCTGAGGATGAGGACGAGGACTTTGAGGAGAGACCCGAAGGGCAGAGTGAGTATTAGTGTGGGTGACCTGGGCTGCCACAGTGCCGTGGGGACTGATGGCCAGTTGAGGCTGGGCTGCGGTGCCCCACGGGGAGCTGCGGGAGGTCGTCCCGAGGGTCTTGCTGTTTTGAGTATGCTGATGGAAGCCTTCCACACCAGCCTGAGGGTCCGTGGTGGGTTGTTCTCCAGGTGGACGGCGACAGTCTAGGAGGCAGCTGAAGAGTGACAGGGACAAGCCCCTGCCGCCTCTTCTGGCTCGAGTTGGAGGCAACATTGAGGTGGGCTCTGCCTGTTCCTTGGTCCCTCCCAGCCCTACTCCTTACAGCCCCCGGGGTATGGAGGAACCGAGGGTTTTCCCAGGTTCATGGGTCACGCTGAGGTGAAGCTGAGAGAGACCCTGTGGGATCAGGTTTCCCGTGATTTCCCTCCCCTAGCCACCAGTTCAGTCCATCTAACCTGAGATCACGCCCCTTCTCCACCCTGGCCAGGTTCTGGGCTTCAATGCCAGACAGAGGAAGGCTTTTTTGAATGCCATCATGCGCTGGGGCATGCCCCCCCAGGACGCCTTCAATTCCCACTGGCTGGTGCGGGACCTTCGCGGGAAGACTGAGAAGGAATTTAGGTAAAGGGTCCCAGTGCGGTGGTGGTCCAGGAGGGCGTGGCTTCTGATCCTTGTGGAGTGGGCCCACTAGTGAACAGTGCTTGCTACCTCCTGGTCAAAGGTGTCCGGAATGTGCCTGATTATCAAATCTTTGGGTGCAGTATGTTGGGTAGGGCTGATTCATAGAAAACACTGGCCAGCAGTCCTCCAGCCCAAACTCTGGGATAGTGAGGTGGGACCATCCAGGGCCAGGAGTATCTGAGATGGGTCCCCTGTCAAGGAGGCTCCCCTACCTTTCCAGGGGCCTGGCCCCAGCAGGCCCGCTTTCAAGGCACGTTGTGGTGGAGGATTCCATCTCTGGGGGTTCTGCCAGCCTCACCTCACTCCCTGAGCCTCAGTCCTCCCCACCCCAGAGCCTATGTGTCCCTCTTCATGCGGCACCTGTGTGAGCCAGGGGCAGACGGCGCAGAGACCTTCGCAGACGGTGTACCCCGGGAGGGCCTGTCCAGGCAGCATGTGCTCACGCGTATTGGGGTCATGTCGCTGGTTAGGAAGAAGGTGGGTGAGTAAGCCTCTCCTAGCCTTCTGGCTGGCATGTGGCCCCGAGCACTGCCTCTGATGGGGGGTCGGGGGAGCCCGCTGCCGAGGGACAAGTGCCTGGTTCAGGTCACACAGCCACTCAGACAAAAGGAACAGACTAGAGGAGCCTTCCAGGGGGAAGTGGGGGAGGATGAGGCCAGAGGGTGAGTTCTAAGGAGAGGGGGCCACTGGCAGAAGTTGGGTCAAAAGTACATCTGTCCTGGCTAGCCTTAGGCACAGCAGCACCCGAGCCTGCAACACTGTCCTGGGGGCTGCCTTCGAGAGTCACCCCTGTCCTCTCCTCTCCTCTCCTCTGACTGCTCCAGGTGCAGGAGTTTGAACATGTCAACGGGAAGTACAGCACCCCAGATCTGGTCCCTGAGGGACCCGAGGGCAAGAAGCCCTGCGAGGTCCTCTCCTCAGATCCCAACACACCAGTGCCTGCCAGCCCTGCACAGCTCCCAGCGGCCCCACTGGGCCTGCCAGGTTTGGCTTTAGGGCGAGCCTGGGAGAGATCTAGGGTCATGGGAGGTGGGCCAAGCCTTCAGTGTAACCCTCAAAGTGAGAGTCCCACCACCCCACAACATCTTGTTGGAGGCTTTTCCTTCCTTGAGATTTCACTCCCGTGCTGCCATGCAACCTGCCTTTCTAAAGCCACTGGCTAGTGGGTCCTGCTGGACTCACCCCGAGAAGAAACCCAGCCCTGGGTCACACCCTCCTTCCCCTGCTTCTGGAGGGCAATTGCGATGGTGGCCTCACTAGGCCCGAGGTCCTACAAGGGCCTGAGTTTTAGGCCTGGAGCCCTATTCTGAATTTGTCTCCCACTGTGGAGCATTGCGAGGCCTTGCTCTCATCTGGCATGCCCTTCCCTGCCCTGCTCCTTTGTCCTGTCTATGCCCCTGTCTCACCTCTTTCTCTTAATGTTGCAGACAAAATGGAAGCCCAGCTGGGCTACATGGATGAGAAGGAGTCAGGCATGCAGAAGCCAAAGAAGCCCCAGGAAATCCAGGTATGAAAGCTGCTGGTGGCTGGGCCTGTGGAAAATGTGGGTGGAGCTTGGTCTGGCCCAGCTGGGTAGAACCCAGGCCTTCCTGGTTCCCAGTTCCAGTCTCTGGGCCTAGGGGGACCAGGCAGGGAATAAGGAGGGACATGTAGGGTTGAAGACTCCAGCCCAGTGCATAGTCCCTGCCAAGCATCCCTGCTGAGACTCAGGTCCTGCAGCCCCTAGCTTGTCCTTCTAGGCCCTGCCAACTGCGCTGGACAGAGGAGAAGGTGAAGACAAGCACCAGAACTCAGACAGTAAGGACAGAGCTCGAGAGGAGAGGATGGAGGAGGCGGAGAAGGCCCAGGGCTCGCCGGAGCAGCCACCGAAAGGTAGGGCCTTCTCAGCACAGCATGTGACCTCTGCAGCCCCGGGGAGGTCACTGGACCACACTCGAGTCTGTTTACCATGCCTGGATGCTAGCCCTGCTGTTGGGAAGGGCAAGGTGTCTATACGCAGACTTTAACCCTGTCACCGAGTGTTTGGGGCACTTGGGTTATGTTTTGATTATGGGTTCCACCTCACTTGGATTCTCGTTTGAAAACATGAGTCCATCCGGATACTGTCAAACTTGCCTCTGGTTTAACAGGGCCAGAGTTAGTAAATGCCTCGTGTAGACTGGAAGAAGGCAGTTGGATGTGAGGTTCTTACACACTTCAAATCATTAGGCAGAGCTTGTTAATTAGATGCTGAAGGTTGTGCTTTAATGTCCTCTTTGGTATTTGCTATGACCAATCACTTCTTGAGAGACTGTGCTAAAACCTCACTCCGATTGCAGGTTCAGTATCACGCCATATTGTGTCGTTAGGCGGATATTCGTTTTGGCGTTTAGTGTTTTTCTGCTGAAGAAGCTTCTAGTAGTTCTAGTGGTGTAATAATCACCATCCCTCTTGATAGATTTGGCTCTAACGTTTACTTTGAGAGGTTGGGAGATGGCTCAGGGTTTCTGTCACCCATACAGAGCAAAGGCAAAAGCAGAAAACACCAATAAACAAAACAACAAGAACAGAAACAAAACCCAACCCCAGCCAGCCCTCCCCCCAACAACCAACCAAATCCCAAATACAGCACATGTGGGTAACCCCAGGGCTGGATGGAGACAGGAGGAACCCTGGGGTTTGCTGGCCAGACTACCTGAACCCACGAGTAACAAGGCTCTGTCTCCAGAAATGAGGTGATGGTCACAAGGATGACATTGAACATCAACCTCTGACCTTCACACACATGTGCAGCGCTCCTTTCCACGTGCACACACACACACACACACCCATGACATGCACTTATTTTGGCTGACATGTGACGTTTGGTAGGAGCAGGGCTGAAGATGGTGCTTTGTGGGAGAGGCCAGCCCTTCCGCCCGGGGAGTGTTCTAGGCTGTGCCTGTTGTACCCTGACTAGCACCTCTGATGAATAGGGGGCCCCTCTTCTGCCCACGAGCCCCCCTTGTTTTGCAGAGGAAGTGCTGCCAGACAAGGAGCCCATCCCAGACAAGCTGGAGCCGAGCCCAAGTCACAGCAGCGATTTCAGGCCAGGTGGGCACTGATTCCTGTTCCCTACCATCCACCTCCTGGTCAGTATCTGGGTGCTCTCCCCAGGCCTTGGTAGGAGTCAGTGGACAGGAACCCGGGCTTGCAAGTTCCTCCTGTCTGGAGGGCTCTTTTTCCAGGGAGCAGACTCATCCCACCTCCCCCCTCCCTCCTCCTGTGCTGGTCACAGAACATCTGTGGCTCAGCTTTCTGCATTTCTGCTCTAGAGCAGCTACTCTCTGGTCAGAGCCCTGGGGTTGTCTGTCATCTCTGAACCTGAATTCTCCCTCCCTTCATGGTGCTCTTCTGCCCTTTGCCGAGGTTGTTCTGGTGTGGTGGGGGAGGGGTGCTAGGGCCCAGAACCTGCTCAGGGTGGAAAGAGAGGGTCCTTGGCCCTTTTCCTTTTAAGTCTCTATGTGTGACAGGCACATGGAGGACAGACATATGTTCTGCTTGTCTTTGGGGCTCCCAGTGCGTGGCAGGAAGAGGGCTTTGGGTAATGCCTCCTATAGAGATAGTCAACATAGCCTGTTTCCTCCCCACCAGATGACTCCAAGGTTGAGGAGAAGGAGCCCATGGAGACACAGCAAAACGGTGACAGAGAGGAAGATGAGGAGGGGAAGAAAGAAGACAAGAACGGGAAATTCAAATTCATGTTCAACATTGCAGATGGGGGCTTCACAGGTACCGAGGTGGAGCAGTAGACAGGGCTGGGCTGTTGGTCTCCCTTCCCAGGAGTCTGGGTAGACGGTAACTTTATACTGGGGTATGAATGGTTGGTATCAGTCCGCTATGCCCCTCTTGGCAATACTGGAGCAATGCACCTCCGAGGCTGGGTGATGGCGGGTGCTGAGCAAGCCAGGGCTGGGGGAAATCTTTCATCATGCTCATTTCGGCTACTTTTCTTCAGAATTGCACACACTGTGGCAGAATGAGGAACGGGCCGCTGTGTCCTCAGGAAAAATCTACGAAATCTGGCACCGCCGCCATGACTACTGGCTGCTGGCAGGCATCGTGACGTATCCTTGGCCAGTCAAGCTGGGATGACTCTGGTCTGCCTCTCTGGTCCTCAGGGGACCTCCAGGCTCGAGGGAGGACCGTCCCTTCATCTCCCAGCTTCTGATCATTGCCCATAACCTTGACACTCCTTGGCCGGGCTCTGTGTCTCTCTGTCATGTTCTGCTGTCTGTCTGTCTGTCTGTCTTCCCCCAGTCAGCTTTCCCGGCACAATCACTGGGATTTAGGCTCTCCCTCATCTAGTCTGAACCCTTCTTAACCAAATCTGGATAAAGGCCACATTCTTAGGCTCCAGGGGTTGGGACTTGCATGTGTCCATCTGGGGTGTTGGGATAGAGTCAACACTCGGAGGCCTCAGTGCCCTCCCTGCCTGCTGCCGGCCAGTGCCAGCTACTGCCACTGTTGTCATTGCTACCAGCATGCTTGTCTTGAGCTGAGTCTGTGACTTGCTTGGGTGCACACAGACAGACAGCAAGCTGGGACCCTGGTTGTTTCCACCTCACCCCTCCTGTCCAGCCCCTCTTTCCTGTGGCCAGCTTTGCCCTTAACTGTACCCCCCAGGCATGGCTATGCCCGCTGGCAGGACATTCAGAATGACCCACGGTACATGATCCTCAACGAGCCCTTTAAGTCTGAGATCCACAAGGGCAACTACTTGGAAATGAAGAACAAGTTTCTGGCCCGCAGGTTCAAGGTAGGCCTTCAGGGGTGTTACCTCCCCACCCATCCCTGTACCTAGACCTGCGCCAAGCTCTCCTCTAAGGAATCAGTCAGTCCATGCTGGCAAGGCCCCAGTGTGTGAGCATCCCCCACTGCTCAGGGGATGCCTCAGGATGTGCCTATCCCCCACTGTCCAGGGGATGGGATCTGAGAACTCAGTTTGTGAAAGGTTCCTAAGGCCAGTAGATCAGGCTAGGGGGGGAAGGAGGAGGCCAGTCCAGAGCCTCAACTTCTGGGGGAGCTAGTGGGAGGAGGGGCAGGGTCAGTGCTGTCCCTTCACACCCCTCCCACCCCCCAGCTGCTGGAGCAGGCACTGGTGATCGAGGAACAGCTCCGGAGGGCTGCGTACCTCAACATGACCCAGGATCCCAACCACCCTGCCATGGCTCTCAATGCGCGCCTGGCAGAGGTGGAGTGCCTTGCTGAGAGCCACCAGCACCTATCTAAGGAGTCACTTGCCGGGAATAAGCCTGCCAATGCTGTCCTTCACAAGGGTGAGTGAGCCCTGTTCCCCACCTCTGGGTGCAGCTCGGAGCCATCATCCTGCCCAAGGAGCATGCTTGGCCTCCACTGGAGGTGCTGATGGGACGCCCAGAGCGTGAGGCCTCTGGGACCAGAAGGGTGCAGTTCTGTTCCTGTATCTCATTTCACCTGCAGGGAAGAGCTCCACCTGCCCCCCTTAAACCCTTCACAGAAAGGCCAACAAGGAGGGCACAGGTTGGGCAGGCAGCACAGAGGTAATGCTCACGTCGCTGTCCTGCGCAAGGGTGAGCGAGTCCTGTGCCTGGAGCAATGCATCTTAAGTGCCTCCATCTCGGGGCAAGGGCACTGGAATCTAAGGAGGACAATTTGTCCAATGTCTCCTTTGAATCTTACTCCAGATCTCTGCTGGTCTGGGGGCTCCCAGGCTCCTTGCGGGCAGGGGACAGCCCAGAGTGGAAACAGTATGGCTGACACTTTACTCATATGTGAAGGGCTGGTCCATGCTCTGTCTCCACTGGCCGCTACGGTTTGTGGGCCCTAATGACCTAGTGTCGGTGGGGTTGCTGGCCACCCAGAGAGGGAATCCCAGGCCAAGTGTCTGGGGTTCTTTTCTGCCAGGAGGGGCCCTTGAAGGAGTTTTTCTTGCAAACCCTGTTTCTCCAGTTGGTAATCCTAGGCTTCCCAGGATCTGAAGAGCCTGGCGAGGGATGGCCCATGGTGTCTACTTTTGGGTGTGTGTTGTGATGTATGTCCAAGGCACCTTCCTGGCCACTGCTGTATGGCATCCGTGGAGGGCAGAGCAAGCCCTCCAGCTCAGGCCCTTCCGCCTTGCAGTTCTGAACCAGCTGGAGGAACTGCTGAGCGACATGAAGGCAGATGTGACTCGCCTGCCCTCCATGTTGTCACGCATCCCCCCGGTGGCTGCCCGTCTGCAGATGTCGGAACGCAGCATCCTGAGCCGCCTCACCAACCGCGCTGGTGACCCCACCATCCAGCAGGTCAGGTTTGGCCTGCACACTGCATCATGGGCCTGAGTCCTCCTGTTGTACGGGGGTGGGTGCCCCTGGGTGGGGGTTGGGTGATGTTCTGGTTGTCACCTGTAAAGCTGGTCCTTGCCTCCAGGGCGCTTTCGGCTCCTCTCAGATGTACAACAGCTTTGGGTCCAACTTCCGGGGCCCTGGACCGGGAGGGATTGTCAACTACAGCCAGATGCCTCTGGGGCCCTATGTGACTGGTAGGTCCCCATCCGCTTCCGGGCAGCATGCACACGATGGCCCTCCGGGGCCCAGCCTGCCCGTTGCTGGGGATGCCAGGCAAGCCCATGCTCTGATCTCTTCTTGGCAGACATCTAGTCGTCCTCGTGACTTCCCCCTGTTGCAGCGCTCCTTTCCAGCTGAGGTGAGCAGGCTTGCTGGCCACGCCGCTGTCCCACACGCCTCTGTCCCACACGCCGCTGTCCCACATGCCTCTGTCCCACACGCCTCTGTCCCACACGCCTCTGTCCCACACGCCTCTGTCCCACACGCCACTGTCCCACACGCCTCTCTGTCCCACACGCCTCTGTCCCACACGCCTCTGTCCCACACGCCACTGTCCCACACGCCGCTGTCCCACACGCCGCTGTCCCACACGCCTCTGTCCCACACTGTCCACACGCCTCTGTCCCACACGCCGCTGTCCCACACGCCGCTGTCCCACACGCCTCTGTCCCACACGCCTCTGTCCCACACGCCACTGTCCCACACGCCTCTGTCCCACACGCCTCTGTCCCACACGCCACTGTCCCACACGCCTCTGTCCCACACTGTCCACACGCCTCTGTCCCACACGCCGCTGTCCCACACGCCGCTGTCCCACACGCCTCTGTCCCACACTGTCCACACGCCTCTGTCCCACATGCCGCTGTCCCACATGCCTCTGTCCCACACGCCACTATCCCGTACCCTCCGGTTTGTCCCATTCATACACTCGATTCATGCCTCTGAACCTTGGGAATCTTAATATTTCTGGTAGCTTGGAGTCACATTCTGACCTGGACTAGGTAATGGCTGTGTGTATGTGTGTGTGTATTCACGTGGACATCTTTATGTGCACATGTGTTAGACATGTGTTAGGGATCACCACTCGCAGCCTGGAACCCTGTCCTGCATGGTGGTTGACCCCATGGACAATTGCTGCTTGTCTTATACCCTTATTCTCTGTTCAGGACCAGGGGGAGGTACCTGGGGATGGAGTACATGAGCGGTTGAGTGTATTAATGGCTTTGGGTGTGGAGATGGGGGAATTCAGAGAGGTTGCCACTTGTGTTGGCCTCTCCAAGTCCTGTCTGTCCCTGTAAGGTAGATGCAAGGCTGGAAGCCCTGGATGAGCTTCCAGCCAGAACCTGCTGGATGCTGGGAGTCCAGTAATTGGGGTGCAGCTCACATCTAGCCCAAAGGCCTGTGACTGGGGAATCTTAATTCCAGGATTCCCTGTGATCATACATGTGACCACTGTGGACAGCTGGTACCTCTGGAGACCTGGCCAGACAATTGTGTAACCTACTGGTTTGCCTTTTGCAGCCGGGCCACCTGCCCAACCCCCACGGGAGAGAAAAGCTACAGCCCTTTTAGGAGTCGATGCCATGTTGGGATACAAAAGGGAAAGCGAGCAATTCTATCACGCAGAGGACAAGGCCCAGCCTGGCTGCACAAGAGCCCAGAAGTGCCACCTCATCGTAGTTGGCGTGTTCTTCCACACTGCATCCCACCCTCCGCCACGCCGGGCAAGGCCCTGGCACCTTTTCCAGAGTGACTGACTTAGAGGAAATTCCATTTACCTGTACTTTTTTTGCACTTTCCTACCGAAGATGCGAACATGTTTGTCTTGATAAAAAGTTGGATGACGTGTGGAAGACTCAGACTCACGACGCTCCTGTCCGTCACCCGGCTCCAGACGCAAGGGGAAGTTCTCTGGAGGCCCTTGATGTTGCTCTGTGGACTCACTCCAGCTGGGGAGAAGGCAGCATCCCACATTCTGGAAGCCCTTAGTGTGTCCCTTGCCCCTGTCTGCACCTGTGTGGCGACCCTTCTGCTCTGGCCCCCTGCCTACTTGGGACTCTAGCGTTAGGGGGATCAGGTCTGGAGAGTGGCTGCTTAGCCTGGTGATGCTCAGGTTGGGGTTTTCTATCTCCTTCCTACCAGGGTTGGGGACCACCAGGTATATTTCATCTCCTGGCACGGGCACATATCTCAAAGGCTCTGGAATCTGTTTCCAGTGGACACTGGAGGCCTCAGCGATGTGTGGCAAACGGAAGAGGGTGCCTCAGAAGGCAGGACAGACCTGGGCCAAAGGCTGGCCCGACAGGGCCTTCGGGACATTTGCTCTTTGTGGGAGCATGGTGCAGGCACGTGGGAGCTGGTAGGGTGTCCCAGGAAAGAGGGTCATGTTTGTTGGGTGACCCTGGGAGACTTGACCCCCTCCACCTGGGCACAGGGAAGCCTGTGTCCAACATCCTGGACCACAGATGTCAAGCTGAACTTCTCTGTTGTCTTGGTCCTAGAGAGGCCTTGAGTAGGGCAGCTGCTGCGTGAAGTAGGGGCCACCGTGGCCCTTGCTGGTTCTCAGAGGGGGTGGAGAGCTGTGATTGGAGGTGGCACTGAACCTGATGGCTTCTTTAGATCTTTCCGAGCTGGAGCCTCCAAGGCTTCTGGCTTTATTTCCTGTAGGGATGCCTTGGAATGCCAGGACCATCTTCCCATGCCAGCGTTGCCATACCAACTTATCTGGCTCTACCCCAGCCTGTGGCACCACGTAACGCTCCATGCTGGGGTACCGGTGGGGTGGACCTGCCAGGCACTTGGCCTGTATCTGACCTTCTTGCTGACCCTAGCTCAATCTGGAGATTTCCAAGCCCTTGTCTTGGTGTTTCCCAGCAGATGTTCTAGGGTTCAGTATACCCTGAAGATGAGGAAGAGACTTCTGGGGAGAAGCACGTTGGGTCTGAGGTCAGGAAGATTGAGGGGTTCAGACTCTCCTCCCTGTGAAAGGAGGGTTACAGTGTCTCTGGGTCCACCAAGATTGGGGGCAGGTCTCCATGGCTTGTCTTAAGGACACTGGGGCAGGTGCCCAGTCTTTCCTTAGCCCAGATGTGCACATCTGTAACGTAGTTCCCCCTCTGAACCCCTGGAGGGCTGGACCCCCACGGCTTCTTCCACTGTGGCATTCCCACACTTTGGTCTGTCGAAATCTCAAGGCCAGCAGACTGGCCGGACACTGGCTAGGTAGAGGGGGGACTCTGGTCACAGACAGGACCTCTACAGGCCTGAGCATACCATAGATCTCCAGGTGTATCTCTCTAAGAAGGGCTGTCCCCTGCATGGGAGTGGCCACTATAAGCTTGTCCCCCAACCCAGTGCCCCTTATGCTAATCCCACCAGGCAAGACAGTCAGCCCTGCTGGCCTCATTTGGAGCTGTACTCACCTCCTTTGCCCCAGGTGACAGAGCCTGACACTGGGGTCTGGAGGCACAGGAGGGACAGTATGGCCTGTGACTCTCAAGGGTTCACCCTTCCCCTGATGACATCTCCCAGGATGCTCTGCCTGTCTCTGCCTCTTCCTAGGCTACACCCATCCACCCTGGCCTTCTCTCCACAGCCACCCTGACCTGAGCCCCCTGCTGCTGGGAAGGTCTATGTTCCCCATGACCAGCACCTAGGAGGTTTTGGAGGCTAGATTGCCCAGGCAGCTGGGGAGAGGAAAAAGGTCTCTCAGCTGTCTCCTGCCAGAGAGTGATGGGGGTAGAGGTGGCATCTTGAGGCTGGCTCTGTTTTGCTGATAGAATTGGGGTCTTCATGCCCAGGCTGTCTGAGCCACAGTGACATTACATTTCCAGTCACTCTGACTCACGAGCTGCTATAGGATTTCTGTGGAAGGTGTGGGGTGGCTCTCAGGTGAGACACAGGGCATTTGGGTCGGACCTACAACACCTGAGGGCACTCCTGCTCTGAAGCGCTTCCTCTGTAGAATTCCTGTACTCCAGGGCTTTCTGTGTGCCAGGGCTCCCTCCTTCACCCTCTGGGTGCCCCCAAACCCATACAGGGTTGATAGGCTCAGTATAACACCTGCAAACATCCCCTAAGTCTTGAGGTCCTGCAGGGGGCATGTTGACGGTGGGCTAGAGGGCCAGAAATCCTGTAGTTCCACAGAGTGGGCAGGTGTTGATGCTTGAAGCTTCTGGTGTGTGTCAAGGAAGGAAGGGGGTTAGGGGCCCAGGCGGACCCTCCCTCCACCTTCGCTGTCTTAGCCTGTCCACGAGGGTGGACAGCCACCCCTAAGGCGCTCCCGCACAGAACACAGCATGGAGGAGGAAGCCGACCTGCCCAGTTTATATACCCGGAAGTTTACAGGTTTGTGGTGCGTCAGCCCAAAGTCGTCGGTGTCCTTGTGTTTATGGATATTTTCCCTCTTAATTTTCAGATTTTTTTTAAAACAAAGTATTTTTTTAGGTGCGATAACCCGGAAAGGGCCTGTTGGGTGTGTGTGTATGTCCTGAACTCCACATAGCCACACAGGGACCAGAGTCCAGCTCGGAGGTAGCTCCTTTACCTGGCCTGGAGAGGAGGGAGGGCCCCCTGCTGCCTGCCAGGGTCAAGCTAGACTCTACAGGGAGTTCCCTTCCTGCCCAGGCCAGGCTGGCATCTGTCCTGCCGCTGTCCCATCCAGTACACCCTGGTGAAGCAGGAGTAGGCACTTGGGGCTAGCCAGAGCGTCTCAACGGGTCCCAGGGGCACATACCCAGCTCCTCTGAAGGCTGTCCTGGGGGAGGCTGGACAGGCTAGCCAACTGTTATCTTCACTTGTACTCTGTGTGTATGTCTTGGTTTCTGTGTTTTAATAAACCCTTTGGGAAGGGATGGAGTCGTCGTAGTTCTTAGTCTTGCTGGTTTAGGAGAGGGAGGCGGTGAGTGGCGGGGGAGGTGAGAACGCTTTCCAAATCTGCTACAATTCGATCTGCACCCCTGGCTCAGGGCTCACAAGGAAGGAGGGACCCCAAATGGCAGGGTGCTTGAAGAGGCACCTCCTACTGGCACCTTCAGACACACTGCAGCGACCCAAACCCATCAATGTGAGACCAGCAGTCAGCTGGTCTCTCAAGGCATGGAGCCTTCCAGCCATCGGCTCTGGGCCTCTGGAGGTGTTGGAAAGATGTGTGTATGAGGGGGAGAGGTGCCCGTATCTCCCATGGGCCTCGGGGATGGCATCTGGGAGAGGCAGGGTGGATATTTTGACCAACCCATCCCATCTTCCCATCTCTCTATCCTGTATTTGGGCCCGCCCTTCCATCTTGTCCTCAGCTGTGGAGCTGGGTTTAGGGGTGGGAAACCCAAGACCTCAGCTCCCTGCGGTCGGTGGCTTTGCCCTCCCTCTGGCGCTGTGTGTGTGGAAATGAGAGGACGGAAGCATGGAGACCAAAGGGCTCGGATTTTATTTGTCATTCCATAAATATGGGCTGCACCTTGGTCTGAGTCTGTTGGGAAGCTGGAGGCGCTTGCGGTCGGCCTGGTGGGGTGCAATTAGCAAGGAGCCACGCTCGTTAAAAAATGGGGGGAGGAAGCACATTATGTACATGATTGACAAGAGCAGGCACACGGGTGTCCTGCGGTGCCTCAGGACCTTGGGTCTGGGATAGCAATAGCAGGGCTCCATGTGCCAGATCCCCCAAACAGCCCCCTCTTGTATCAGGCCTGGCTGGCTGTGCCGACCAACAGGCACCTGGGGCCAGAGGAAGGGAGGTGTGTGGCCATGGAGGAAGGAACTGGCCTTAGACCCTTCAAGGGCCCGGGGCCAGCTCCCCCTGTATAGGCTGCCCATATGTGTCTTCTGTGGTCTCCCAAGATGGTCCTACCCAAATCCTTCCATGGAGGCAGGTGATCCCTAACTCCTCCAAAGTATATAAGGAAGAAAATATCCCAGAAACACTTGGTTAAAATGTCATCCAGGAGGCTGCCTGCATCTAGGGCTCACCCTGCAGCCTGTCTTCCTGTCTCTTGCACACACTCAGCAGGGGCTTAGCTCTGAGATGTGGCTCACAGGTGGCACCAGCTCCTACTGTGGGCATCCCCGCATGCCTGGTCCACATAGCAAGCAGGGCTGAGGTCAGCTGTGTGTACAGGGCTGGCTACTTCCTGCTGGGCCACTGCAGGGCCCTGTCCAGGAAGCAGGCTCCTCCAGCTCAGGCATGGAGGTGCCAGAGCCTATGGCCTCCATCCCCACACTCACAGGGCTGCTTCTGAGGTCTCAGGGTTTGGGGCTGTGAGCAGTGGTGAAGGTCTAAGAGCCCGGGGTCTGCAGGGGGGTTGTGTGTGTGAGAGAGAGGAAGCTGCTCACCCTGCTGCCTTCCTTCCTGTGTCGTTCCTCATCTTCCCCACCCTGCCCTAGCCTCTGCCCAGCTCTGGCTGCACAACAGATGGTAAAGAGCAGGGAAGAGCCTTGCAATAGCAGCTGCGAAGAGAAGCCGGGCGCTGTGCCTCCAAGGTGTATGTCTGGGGACAGGCCACTGCCTGTCCAGGGCAGGAGGCTTGGGTCTTCTAGGGAGTCAGGGGGCACACATGGGTAGGACCTTGTCCCCAAAGCATCATAGGACCATGGGCACTGAGCCTCCAGGCAGCATGCCCTGCTCAAACCTGCAGGCTTCCTGGCACCACCGACTGCCTAGCTCCTACTGCTAAGGGGTTGCCCACCCTGCCTTTTCTCCTTCTCTGCAGCCTGTTCTGAGCCAGCATGGTGGGATGCAGCAGAGAATGAGTAATCCTGGCCATCTTTTTTGGGGAGCGGTCCCTGGGGATCTTTTCTTACAACCTGGGGATGGTTACTGGAGTTCTGCCTCCTCCCCCAGTTTGCAGCAATCGAAACCCCAGAGAGGCCCCCCTCACTGAAAAGCTCAAGTCACAAGCCCACGGCCCCGGCACAGCAGAGGTGTCAGAGGGAGGTCTGAGAGGAACATGGTCTTGTGAGCATGAGCCCAGTCTGCTGCAACCTGCCTGTAGCGTGGCCAGCTGCCACACCTGTCTACAGCTCTGGACAGAGGGGCATACACCAGAGGGCTCCATCCAAGCCTGCTGCTGGGCTTCCCTGCTGTGGGGTTCAGCAGCTGTATACAGGGTGGAAGACACTGGGAAAGCCAGCTGGGATCCTTGCCCCTGCCAGCAAGGGTAAGGGTGGGGGCCAAGGGCCAGGTAGGTGGGTACAACCCTAGCCAAGGCCCACTGGGCATGTGGGTCAGGTCAAGGTCTGGGAAGAGTGGGACCCCAGGCCAGCCCTGAACAAAGTGCCCGGTGTCCATGGAAAGAGGGGGGCCCTGCCCTAACCACCAGGATCTGGCTACTGAAGAGGTGCTAGGAAGTTGTGGGCCCCTCTCTGGAGGCAGGGGTTCTTGCCAGAGAGGCCGGCCCTGTCTGCTCTGAGGATTAGAACTCCATTCGGCCATGACATCTGGAATCTCCATGGAGGGCCATGGCTGGGGGCAAATGTTCCTTCTTGAAGGATAAGCAGAGGTGGAAGGCTGGGGCGGGAGCCTTTGAATGTCCTCCCTAATCGATGCCATCTCCTGGCACCCGTCAGACAGTATCCAGTGAAGAAGCGGCAGGTGGCATCTGGCGGTGACTTTGGAGGTCGTTTCCTGGTGATGTCCGGGCATAGTGTTTTCCCCTTGGATACGAACCACACTCTGCATTTGGCTTTGAAACAGCAGAAGCGAGCGAACAGAGACGACGAGGGAACCGGAAACTGTCCGAGCAGGTGGTGGGGCTGACTTAGGATCTATAGTCCTTTTTGCTGTAGGGTTTATTGCCCAGAATGCTATCGATCTCGTGGACGATGGAAGACGACAGTTTTGGAAGGACCTGCGTGCAAGGGTAAGAGGCTAGCCTGGCCTGAAGGAGAAGCGGGCAGCTCTTCCCAGCGTCTCCCTGTCAGCCAGGAATCCAGCTGCGGCTCCCACCATTAAGTCCCATCGGGTCTTTGGTCCTGTCCTTGGCTTCCATCCGCACCAAGAGCAGAAGCTGCCTGAAAGCTCAGCTGGGGCCTGCCCTGCTCCATGTCACAAACCTCCAGGGTTTCATCTCACCCATGTCCCTGCAGCCATGCAACTCCAGGGTCTGCCCTAGGCTCCAGTCCTCTGGCCTCCTGGTCCCCAAAGGGTTTTTTGATGAGTGGCTGCACAACCCCCTTCCCACCCCACTGGAACCTTCGTGTCTCTCTCTGCCCTGCATTTCGGCATCCTTGCCTAACTCTGGCCTCTCTGCCCTCAGTGGTGGTTGCCTCACGACACTCAATCTTCTTACACTGTTTGCGTCTGTTCCTGTGAGGAACAGCTCCGCAGGAGCAGGGCTGTCTGCCGTCCCCGTGCCCCGTGCTCCTGAACCGCCACCAGGGCCCCCTTCTTACCTGTATTGCACCAATGTTCTCCATAAGCTGCTCTGCATTGGAAGCACCCAGAAGCACAGAGCTGACGCCCTCGTTCCTCAGGCACCAGGCTGTGGGCACATGACCAGAGGTGAGGGAGGCGTCCTCTGCAGGACTTGACTGGCTACGCCTGGGGTAGAGGAGCTCAAGCTCTGGCGGGGGTCACGGGGAGCTCTTAGAATGCTCAGGAGTACCGTGTGAGAGTTTGCCCTAGGGGTATCTAGAGAAAGTTTTGGGGACCTCTGGTACATTGTTTCTGCTGGAAGGGTAGCCCAAGTGTTCAAAGATCTCTTCCCTTCCCCATGAACCCGGCTAGTTGACTGAGGGTGTAGGCTGGTGGTCTGTCTTTTAAAGAGTCAAAGATCTGAACTCTGCCCCAGGAGTCCTTACCTTGACCTTCAAGGGGGTGCTGTCTGGGGTCCCTCACAGGTGACCCCCCACCATGCCCAGAGCCTATTACCTATGGCCAACTGGGGGAGGGTGCAGCCTAGACGCTCGGCGATGGCCTGCAGTTCCTTCAGCTTGGCCTGCTGGCGCCGCCCCTCCTCACTCAGGATCTTGTCCTTCAACCACTGGTAGCCCTGGGAAGGGACAAGCTCCAGGTAAGGGAAGGGCTCTGGACCTCCAGATGCAGGTAGCTGATTCTCCACAAACATCAGCTCTGTTGGCACCTGGCCTCACGCTTGCACTGGGCCAGACTTACACCCTTCTGGATCCTGAAGGACTAGGTCTGTTTGTGGTGGACCGACCAGAGCCTGGGCCAGAGGCCTGGGGTACCTTTGGCCCTGAGGGGACTCCTAGGACCCAGGCTTGGGAGAGAGTAAGACCTAGAGTTGGGGCTCTATGGTGCTTGTCTCCCAAATATGATTGCCCTTATGCTTCTTGGGTATTCAGCAAGGGAACAGAATTTGATTTGGGGACAACTCTGTGCCCTACATTTTGTCTGGGGTCTCTGTGATGGTACGGTGGGGGCATCACAGGGACTGGAGCATCACCTAAGGTGGTAGTGGACCAGACCATTGAACCATTGAATGTCGAAGCACAGACGGGGCGAATGCGTGTGTGCGCGTGTGCATATGCGTGTGTGCATGTGTGTGTGTGCGTATGTGTAGGTTTGTGGGCCTGCTAATCTAAGGTCTGCCCCATGGATGGGAGGTCCTTACAGACTTGAACCCCTTCTGATCCCAGCTGGGCTCACCTTCAGGGAGGCTCTGGAGTAAGGCGGGATGCCGCTGTCATACTTTCCCGAGACGATACCACAGGCCAGAGGGGACCAGGTCATGGCACCCACTCCTGAGAGAGAGAGAGAGAGCAGGTGAGGTTAAGCTGGGTCCCTGAGGGGGGTGAGGAGTGGGGCAGGCAGGGTAGGCTGGTACCCACCTATCTTGTGGAACAGCTCTGGCAGCTGGACCTCTACCTTCTCTCTCTGGAACATGTGGTACTCAGCCTGCTCGCAGATGGGCGGGATCAGGTTGAACTGCCGGGCCACCGAGTAGGCCTCCTGAGGTACAGAAGGAGATGGCTGTGTCAGGGGACCTGGGGGGCCACAGGGAAAAGACACAGAGGCCTCCCAGGCCCTGATGCTCCCTCCACCCCCAGCTTTCCTGAGAGTCTGAGGCAGACCCCATGGGAGCCAGGAAAAGGGGGTAGGCTTTGGAATCCTAAGACTTGATGGTTTTTGGAGGAATCACAATGTAGTAAGGCCTCAGGTTAGGGGTGAATGGGAGCATGGTGCCTCAATGTCCCCATTTGTCATAAGGTGCCAATGAGCCACAGGTGTCTGAAGTCCTTCCAATAGGAGCAGCTTATGACTGGCACTCAAGGCCCTGGACCTATGATGAATTTGGGGGTTGTAAAAGCCTTCCTGGAGGCAACAGCTACATCAGCTAACTGATGAAGTTAGTTAGGGATCAGGAGCTTGGGGCCTTGGCCTGAAGGCGTTCCACAACTGCCAGAGACAGTCCTATGGTGGGGACCTGCCTGCCACTTAGAGCTGCCCTGCTTCCGCTCTGGTCTGAAACTCAGCTTCTTCCTCTAGGGAGTGGGGTGAAGACACTGACATCTTTCCCAGGGCTGGCTGGGTGGTCAGCAAGATGTCTGACCCAGGCTTGCGGATCTACTCAAATGCTGAGTTACACCAGGGGCTTCCGAAGTCCCCTGGGATTTTAAAAAACAAAAATCCTGTTGCACTTCCTGCATGCAGCAGTAATGTGTGGCTTCCGGAAGCTTCAGCAGCGCTGCATGCCTGGAATGCAGGGACACTGGGCAGGGCCAGGGGAAGGGCAGGGCTGAATGTGGAGTGGAGGCAGAGGCCGTCAGGATTCCTCAGGCTGCAGGATGGAGGCAGCCTCTCCTGGGCCACTCCCTTCCATGTCTTTGAGGACAGGGACCTCCTGCTGACTCTTCCTGGGAACCCCAGAAACACATAGGGACACAGGCTGCTCTAGCCTGATGGCTCCCATGGAAAGAGATGACAATTACTGGGATGTTGTTCTGAAAAGGTGGCCCAGGCTCCTTCCTGCACTGTCTGGGTATCAGTCTTGACCTAAGCAGTGTGACCTTAAGATGGGACTTAACCCCTCTGTCCTTGACGTTCCCACTTGAGACAAAGGGTTAGCATCTTCCTTTACCTACTGTGGTACTGTAGCGGCTAAAATGGGCATCGGCTCCTGTGAAGCCCTTAAATCTAATGGAACATCCCAGAAGCCCAGAATAAATGGCAAGCAGCACAGGTGCTGAGGCCCTAGGACCACGCTGGCAGGCTTGTCCTATAGATCCAGAAACCGAGCCCAGGGCCATGGACTGCGCTGTGAGGCAAGCTGAGACGCACGCCTATGTCAACTGCACCCTGCTATGCTCAGACACGTGTGTCCGTGTCTTGGGATCTCCTCCCACAAGGAACCCATGCCTGTGGAGACATGGGTATAATCTTACCATGATCTCCATGGAACTCCAGCGTGACGTGCCCCAGTACATGGCCATCCCCTGGTTGATGACGTGGGTCATGGCTCGCACGGTCTCTGTGAGAGAGAAGGGAGAGCATGGGTTGGGGTGGCTGGGGTTCAGGCCCAGCCTGGAGACGGTCTGCAGATGCAGGTGGGGGTGCCGGGAGGAGGGAGCAGGCTGCAAAGGCATCTTGCAAGCAGTGTACTTCCTGGCTCCCAGGGTCGAGTGTGGGTGTTGGGGAGTGGAGATTCCAGGAGAAAAGGAATTGAAATCCTGAAGACAAGTTCTCTGAGCAGATGAGGCTTGCCAGGATCCCTGGAAAAAGGCTTTGTGAGTAGTCTGATGTCCCTACGGCTGGCTATGGGGTGAGGGAAGGGGAACCCTAAGAGTGGGCCTCAGACTCTAGGATGAGGAAGTAGGAATCCTGGTCACTCAGTGGACCAGCTGGGTGGATAAAGGCTATTCAACCAGACCGGCCACGGCAGTGACGTTAGCAACGCTTGCAAACACAGTTCTAGTTACTGAAAGCCATTCCCACCAGGGTCCTGAGGGCTTCGCAGAGAGGGAAGATGGCGCCTGTGGGGACAAAGGCAGGCCCTTGAGGCTGGGGCCCTTGGGACCAGCATTTCTTGTTCCTGTGCTTGGGGAGCCGGAAGCAGAAGTGGAAAGGTTTGGGCAGGGCATGCCCAGGCTGCAGTCTTCCTCAGGGCAATGGGGGTAGAAGGGTGGGTTTAACTGTCCCTTCTGGGAGGGGCCGAGGTCTGCAGCAAAGAGTTGCGAAGGTCCACAAAAGCTGAGACTCACGACATCCTAAGGAGTGAATGGCTGAGATGCTCCCACCCCATCCTCTACGGCAAGAGCGGGACTCTCCCCACCCCAACAGCACACGTGCCATCGAATTCACAGGTCTGGGGGGCATAAAAATCTGCCAGTTGGAAGTGTGAAGGGGATCGGATGGGAAGAATAGGGATGATCAGGAGTGGGAGGGGGAAAGGAAGTGATGGGGGTGATCGAAATACATGATAACCGTGTAGAAAAATGTCACAACAAGACCCATTATTACATACGGGAAATTTGAGCTAATTTTAAAAATCCTGCCACTTGTAGGCCGTCTCCCTTGGCGTTTAGCTTCTTAGAGATGTGTTGGCTCTGAAAACGGAATGGGGTCTTGGAGGGGTGAGGGATGGCTCCATGGATTTCTCACAGGTCTGATACAATGCTTGCAAGGTCAACAGCCAAAGGCAGGGTAGAGGTATAGAGGAGAAGTGTTTCTAAAAACATGGAGGTAACATCCGCCTCGCTTCTGAATGTTCCCGTCCCACCCTAGCAGCCACAATCCCAGGCAATGGGAGGGACCGTGAGAGAAGGGGAGAAGAGAATGGTAGAGCCATTCTGATGGCCTGCCTCGAAACACCATTGGGTCCACAGACCTTCCTTGCATGGGGCATAGTGTTGGCTTCTGTTTGCCCTGTTTTTGGGGGTGTCTTACTTCTTACTCATTCTGGGTCCCTAAGTACTGCTTTGGCTAAGGTCTATTCATGGTGGACTCCAGGGCATCCTATCTCTGGGGTTAAGGCCACTGGGATTCTGGCAAAATGGTCCCAGTAGGTTCACCCAGAACACCAGGGAAGTTACATCTTACTTCTGCCCCTGCAGGGCAACTCTGCCCCGCCCCGCCTCTTGTGAGGTCGGGGACTGTGACTCTTTGGGGTCTTCTTTACCCTAACTAGATGAGGGACATATGAGAAGGGAGTTTGGGCCTTCTGGGACCTTCCCTGAGTCACTGCCTTTAACTGACATGTTTGACATCGGGAAGAGGTCAGGAGACCTAGAGACCCTGGGTCCTACTCCATGGAGCCCAGGGTCCTAGACAAGCTGCCCTTGTGAAGATTTTTAGAAACACTCTTGGAGGCACCTGAGACCATGCAGTATGGTTTCCCTAGTCTTCTCAGCCAAGGCTTAGGTCCACATGCCAGAGGTACGGAAGCTGAGAGGGTGGCGCACATCAGCCGCTCCCCCCAGCGTCCCCCGGAGCTGTCTGGTTGTGGTCATGAGGATCACAGCCAGGGAGAGTGTGCGATGCTCTTCCCATGCAGTGAGGGAGATGGAGATGGAGACGGTGCAGAGCCTGGGAATAAGGCTGATGGGCCAGGAGCCTGCTGTGACTGGCTATTCTGAGGAGTGGGGGAAACCTAGGCAGCTGGGGGTCTGGCCAGAGGCAGGCTAAATGTGGGACGCATGTTTAGGAGCACCGTGCACCTGCGCCCCATGTCAGCGAACCCAGAAACAGTGACACCGAGGGACGGCTGTCTTTCACCTCAATAATTAATGCTGCTCGACAGAAGCAGGGATGCTAAATCCTCCCAGCTGCGGCCAAAACCCACGGCATCTCTGCAGCATCACAAATAATACATGGGAGGGGTCAGGTGGCAGCACCAGGTGGCAGGCAGGAGCCCTTCCAGTGTGGAATGCTGCCTGGTTCCCAGGAAGACCAAGGCCTATCCATGAGGCGGGGTTCTTAGACCAGTTGCTGATGGGGGAATGGGCAGATACCAAGCATGGCACAAGGATGCCCTGGGCCTCAGCATCGTGCCAGTTCATATATGTATTCTTCAAGGAAGAGAATCACTCCATTTTGATCCTGGCTGCTAGGTGAGCAGACTTGAGTGACCACACACGGCCAGAGTGCTCACCAGGAACCTCTGTGGTAGACAGGGCGGCTTGTTGGCTGGTGTTCTTTGCCTCTGTTGGAGGCTAGAACTTACCAAGCACGAACTAGGAAAGAGATGAGTCTTAGGGGTTGCTCAGTCTGGGGTCCCAGGACTCTTGTGGAAACCTAGTCTTTTCCAACCCTTCCCATTGTACCATCCAAGGTCAGGCTCCCAGGCAGGGACTGGAGCATCCTTAGATCAAGGGAGACCCCGGCAGAAAGCCAGCCGGCCGCTGCAGGTCACAGCACCACAAGCATGGAGTGGGGACATGCACACGGGGAAGGAGGGGTGGATGAGAGCATGGATGGGCAGCGAGGGGCTCCAACACCATTTTGCTTTTCCTCTGCTTGCACGATGTCCTTAGGGGGCGCTTCCCCACCCCTTATGCATTTTATGGAGAAGTTTGTCATGGGGGGGGCAGAGAGTTGTGTAAATAAAAATACTGTCTCATAAAATGCAACTTGGACACAGAAGTCAATTGTCGGCTGAGGGTACTGTGTACCTTCAATGATGAATGTCCTTGACTTGAAGGAACTAAATGGGTCCCCTGGTGATAAAAGAAAGATTTAAAGAGACCAGAGTTTATCGCTGTGGGAACACAGAGGAGTGGTATGATTAAGGGCGGGACAAAAGAGCACAAATCATCACACAGAACAGAGTTCTGCTAAAAAGAAAGAATCTCTCTCTATATATATATACACACATACAGCAGTGTGGTATATATATAAAAGCAAATGGAGACAAAATAACCGGTCCAACTTAACCCCCTAGTCCCAGAAGCAGCAAAGCATGAATGAGAAGATGCCGAGGCAGGAAGTGGGAGAGATGGAGGGACCGGGAGTCGAGGGAATAAATAAACGCTAAAGAAACGCAAATGGCTCTTCAAAGCCCTGAGTGCTTATTCCCCTCCAGGTAATAACTTACCCCCAGAGCAAAAGACAGCTAAGCCCTCCCAGGGGAACCAGAATGAAAAGAAAGAAACCGTCCCCGACAGCCGCCACTGTGCAAAATACCAACTGCTGAGACAGCACCAGAGAAGCCCTGAACACAGCCAGGATACAGAATGAGATCAGGGCCCCGGACTCAGCCTGGCAGGGCCAGGGCCTGCCCTTCCCCAACCCAGAGGCCTAGCCACCTCTGTCCTGAGCACTTTGTCCTGCATGAACCGGCGAGGGGGTAACTGGCTGGCCTACCTTCCATGGGCGTGTTGGGGTCTGGGCGGTTGGCGAAAACCACATCCACATAGTCCAGTTGCAGTCGCTCCAGGGAAGCCTTCAGTCCTGGGAGAAGAGCGGGAGGGGTAGGCACTGTCGGTGCCTGGCTCAGGGGCAAGAGTCAGAAGAGGGCAGGGCCCTGTCATGTGGAGCTTTAGGACAGGTGAGGGTCTTGAAGAGATACCAGGAGGCACATCCTAAAGGGAGTGGGGGACACCCTGGCTATTCCAGGGGACATCAGGAGAACCACAGGCTAAATGTCCTGAGACCCTTGGGCCACTTCCAGGACCTGTGGTCTGTACAGAAACAAGCAAAGCTTGGCATGGCATTACACAAGATGAGGTGGTACAAAAAGAGGGTGGTGTGTAACACACACATCACCAACACACACCTCCTAGCAGCTCAGAGCAAACAGCTAGGGTGAAGACATTGAACCTGGGGTGCGAGGGCCGGATACCAAGCCTCCCTTCAGTTATGATGTTTCTTAATGAAAAATATTAGCTCAGAATAAGTATGACTTGGAGAGGAAGAGCCCACATCCAGACACCCCCACTCTGGACTACATTGTTCATCATTTCCAATGCCCCCGAGTGTGTGTGTTGCGCGTGTGTGTGTGTGTGTGTGGGGGGGTGCTCTCACAGCCCCACTTTCTAGACCTTCTGACACATGCTCAGGGTGTCTCATCCAGGATCATTCAGACAGCGCGTGGCTCAGCCTGGCCTGAAAGCTGGCCATCTCTGTCCAGGTTCAGGTTCCCTGCTTTTCGGAGCAGAAAGAAGGGTCCATGTTCCTCAGGGTCGAGGCCTGGGCTGGGTCACTGAAGGGAAGGCTACTATGCCTCTTAGCTATCCTTCAGAGGAGATCATGAGCTGGGGACAGCATGGCTGGAGGCCCTCCTCACCCAGGAGGTCACGGGCTGGGCACACCACAGTTAGAGAGAGCCCCTCCTCACCCAGGAGGTCACGGGCTGGGGACACCACAGTTAGAGAGAGCCCCTCCTCGCCCAGGAGGTCACGGGCTGGGCACACCATGGTTAGAGAGCCCCTCTTCGCCCAGGAGGTCATGGGCTGGGGACACCACAGTTAGAGAGAGCCCTTCCTCACCCAAGAGGTCACGGGCTGGGGACACCATGGTTAGGGAGAGCCCCTTCTCACCCAAGAGGTCACGGGCTGGGCACACCCAGGAGGTCACGGGCTGGGGACACCATGGCTAGAATCCTGGCTCACCTTCAATTATGTGTTTCCGGGAAAGGCCTCTCTCTGTCTCCGCTCTGAAAAACAGGCCAACAGGGTGGGAGATGTTGCAGCTGGCTGGGGATAATGCTTACGATAACGATGTTGGGAAAATGCAGGTCAGAACATGCGACACCTGCGGATAACAGCTCCAGGCTGAGGATCCATGGCTCAGGTGGGTACCTGGACACTGACCCCAGGTGAGGTGCAGGGCTCTAGGCTTCAATATTACCTTGCTGCTCAGCTTGGATTTATCATTTATACTTTTTGAAATAGGTTTTCCCTACGTAGCTCAGGGTGGCCTCAAACTCATGATCCTCCTGCCTCAGCTTCCCAAGTATTGGGGTTACAGATATAAGTCCAGCTAAGGATTTTTAAAAATTAAGAACGAATATTTTTTAAAGGTTTTTTTTTTTTTTTTTTTTTTTTTTTTTTTTTTGAGATAGGGTCTCATGTGTCCCAGGCTAGCTTCAAATTTATTACAAAGCCATGGATGACCTTCAACTTCTGATTCTTCGGCCTCTGAAGTGCTGCAATTATCAGCAGGAACCACTGAGCTTACAGGCTGTGAAGAGGAAACCAGGGCTTCGTGCATGCCCGGCAGGCACTCTACTGACTGAGCCTCATCCTTAGCCCATAAATCTGCTTTATAATCTCCAGGAGATAAACTGATAACTTCCTCAAGCCCTGTAGAGAATACAGAGCCAGACACCTGGAGCTGGCAGAGGGACAGGTGGTCCAGAGACTTTAAGATGGTTTAGACAGGTCACGATTTTATGTTTTCTAGAGTTTTTATAATGTCACCATGTAAGTAAAAATGACAATTAAACAAGCCAAAAGCTGCTTGCAGTTTGGGAAGGGACCGGACGGGTGTGAGGTCCCCAGACTGGAGTGAGTGCCAGCCTGCAGGTAGCTGTGCAGAGACCAACATCCCCTCCTTCCTCGAGGATAACAGTGTGACCATTGCCCCCGCTTTGCCAACGGTGTCTCGGCAGGAACCGGGGCTGCAGTGGCCAGCTGCCCCTGGGGCATTGCAAACTGTGGCACTTACTTTCCTCCCCAGAAGATCTTAGTGGTGATGACGAGGCTGGACCGTCTGCAGAGCAGAAGAGAGGAGTTACTGGACGTGGCTGGCCCTGAGGTCTCCCTCGGCCTTCACCTAGGGCCCTAAAGCTGTCACACCTGGGAGCCTGGTGTGAAATGGCTGTTTCTGAATTGTGAAGTTCTCGCCAGGTGCCAAGCGCAGGAACCAAGCACCTCAACGCTGCAGGGTATCAGGGTCTAACAGTGGAGATGCAAGGTAGGAGCAAAGGTTTGCAGGGATGGGGACAGTGGCTTCCCCATCCCTATGTGTGCGCCTCAGCCCCACGAGGGCCCGCTGAGGTAGGAGAGCCTCAAGTCGGACTCACAATGCCTGCTCTGCTGCCAGACATGGGCAGTGCCAGCTTATGCCAAAGGAGTGATGACCTAGTGTGAGTCTCTCCATACACACCATCAGGCACATTGGGATTGATCAGCACAAAGGGAAAACAAGCGGGCTGTGCGAGAGAAGAGGGGGAGGGTGTCAGGAACCCTGTGGTGTGAGGTCTGGTCACCGAGATTCTGAGTGACCATCAGGAATGTCAGGGAGGAGGAGGTAAGGTCCAGCTTTACTGGGGTCCTTGGGATATAGGGCAGGACTCAGCCTAGACTGACAGTCAGGGATCTGCTTGAGTGGGTGCTTTGGGTTCTGTGGTGTCTGAATGAGAATGGTCCCTGCAGGCTCATGCTTTTAAATGCTTGGTTCCCAGTTAGTGGAACTCTTTAGGAAGGGTTAGGAGTGTGGCCTTGTTGGGGATTTGTCACTGAACTGGGCTGTGAGGTTTCAAAAGCCCACACTAGGCCCAGGCTCTCCTTGGAGGCCTGCAGCTTGTGAATCAGATGTGCCCTCAAGAAGTGAGCTCTCAGGTGCTTCTCCAGCACCATGCCTGCCTGCATGCGTGCCACCATACTCTCCACCATGATGCTAATGTACTAAACCTCCAAAGACGATTAGCCAGCTTCCAATGAAATGCTTTCCTTTATATCATTATAAATGAAATTATAAATCAAGACATTTCCTTGTCTTGATCACGGTGTCTCCTCCTAGCAATGGAATAGTGACTAAGACAGACTCCTATCCCGCTGTCTTTGAGCTCCGCCACCTTCTAATCCTCATGGGACATGATTTGCAGGGTGCTGGGCTGAAGCCTGCCACTCCCCAGGTCCAGCATGGCCTGGCCAGGCCACATTGGTGATTTACAGACCCAGACAGTCTGTCTTCTACCGCACACTGGTCCCTTTACAGACAGTGAGCTCCTGAAGGTCGGACTATCTCTGAGGTCCTTGGACAGAGAGGATAGAGTTCAGCTGAGAGCTAAAAGGCCGCCACACTTGACCCTCTGCGTGGTGTCCCTGTCACGCCCAGGCTACCTGGGAATGCCCACTGTGTTCAGGAAGTTCATCCCATGAAGCTCTGTGAGCGGAGCAGGACAAAGGACAGCATCACTTCTGCCTCAGAGAGCTGGACTTGCACCATGGGGACAAGGCGAACACTGGTACCCTGGCCTTAACTGCTTCCATGGCACCCACTGTGTGTGAAGGCTCACTCCCTCCAGACAGGGTGGAAGACACTTCTGGGCTGAGTTCTTCCACTCCAGCAGGGAAAACTGGGCAACTTGAGATTTCAGCAAGGTTGCCCAGGGATGCCACAGGTGGTACTTTCCGCGTGCATGACGGGGTTTCACCTGGTGGAGAATGCCCGTGAGTGCCTGCTTCTTCTGCCTCCTGTGTACCACTCTGCCTCATTTACACCCTGCTGGGAATTGAACCCAGGCCTGGAAAGTACTCTAGCAACATCTCCAGTCCTCGGCAGGACTCTCGTTACTGCCTAACCTCTGGTCCTTGCAGGGTACCGAATTAACTTTTCTATTAAAAGGGAGAGAGAGGGGGAGAGATAAGAGGCTGGGGTAGCTGGCTCAGTGAATAAGGGTGTGTGTTGTCAGGCTAGGAGCCTTGAGCGTGAGTCCCTGAATTCACAGTAGAGGAAGAGAATCAGCTTCCACAGTTGTCATTTGACCCCAACATGCACGATGTGGCATATACCTACCACATGGAAATAAATAAACGTAATGATAAAAAAAAAATAAAAGAGCACACAAGCGGTTGACAGACCACCACTGTGGTAATCAGCAGAGACCAGTCCCCAAACACTGAACAGTTCCCACTGCAGTGCTGGCCAAGCCCAGGCTTGCCCCAGGCAGATGGCCTGCCCACCCCAGCCAGGAACCCCAGGATGCATTCGCCTCTCCTGCCATGCATACCGCCCCCCCGCCCAGCCTCCCTTGTGTGCCCTGGAGACAGACCGCAGAGATAATTACCTCCATCCCTTCTTCTTAATGATGTTTCCTAATACCACTTCAGCCCTGCAAAGCAAGAGAGAAAGAGAGGCAGACATGGGGATTTCATCCATGCATAACGGAAAAAGAAAAATCAAACCCAGCCCCACCGTGACAATGAGCCATCGGGTCCCCTCTGTGAAAATGTCAGGCGCCTATGTGGCCTTGGCCCAGTGGCTCATTCCAGAAGAGGTGAAGTCTGCAACTGCCCAGGACTGGCAGCAGGGGTGGGGGTTGCGGGGCACTGCTGGTCCTCTGATGAAAAGGCCTTGTCCTGGCAGCAGCACCTGTACACTTGTTGGGGAAGGAAAGGTCCCCAGGACTGGCTTCCTCCGCCAGCTACAGGTACACCGGGGAAAATGCTCAGCCAAGGGATGTGGGTAAAATGTTCAGGTGAATTTATGTTTAAAAGGCAAGCTGTGCTCCAGGTGTTCTCGGCACAGACTCTGTATGCAGAGACGGTGCACTTTCTGGGGCCAGCGCGGGGCTTCCAACAAAGCCTGTGTGTGCCTGTGTGCACACATGCGTGACTGTGCGTGTGTGTTTGCGTGCAGCTCATTTCTCTCTTTAAACAACAGAGAGCCGCCCAGCCCACTGCCTGTTCTTGGCAATGGCTCAGGGTCCTGCTTCAAGCCGGGGCCAGCTGGGGTCACAAGCTGGCTGTTCCAGCTTGGCACAGGAGTGCGGATTAACTTTTAAGAACTTTCTGCTTGTAGCAAAATGTTTCTGAGCAAAAACAACAGACGGAAAATGATCCAAACCCAGCGCTACATTCCAATTATAAAAGCGCCTGAGTCATCCACTCAGAAATAATGGGCTCTAATTTGCAAGCTGTTTAGCATATATTCTGAATGCCCCTCATTTATGGCCAGGACGTACTGAAAATTCAATCAGCTCTGGCCTCCTTTCATTCCTTGGTCCTCCAATTTGTCAGACAAAAGACCAGGAGAGGAGGAAGATGATAGTGAGGCTGCCTGAGCGGCTAACCCAAGCCTCCCGCTTGCAATCTTGGTTGCAAGCTCTGAATGTAGACACAGAAATACTGCAGGTCGCCGAGAAGCACACAAATTACTGTCAGAAAGATATGTGTGTGCTCACCCCTGGTCAGCGAGGGGGCAGCTCTGACTGACTGCTTGCTGGAGCTACGGCTAGCCCCTTGGTCAGAGAAGCTTGGCCTGGCCCCAAGGCATAGTGTGCAGCTTCTCAGTCACATTGGCTGCTAGTGTTAAGGTTTCTCTGTGGTGTGAGCAGGCTGGCTTAGCTACGGGCTGGACTGTGGAGCTACAGCAGCTGGCTGAAGAGCTGAGGGTAGCAGGCTTCAGAGGCAATGCCATTCAGAGCAGAAAGCTTTTGCCTAAGGCCTTGGCTTCTAACAAGTGGCTCCTTAGAGGCCCCAAGGATGCTCAGTGTCTGGCATGGCTGTCCTGGCATGCCAGCTTTGAGTGTCCGGTTAAACAGAAGTGAAGGCAGTGACAGAGTAGAGTCTGGGGAATGCTCAGTGATGGGGCCATCTGGAGATGAAGGAGGTGGCATCAATCTGTGTTTGCTCTCCTGGACAGCAAAGCCGAGGCAGGAGCTGGGCCAGGGAGGAGACGGGGAGATGCCTCTGGGCTGGGCATCTGCACCAGGCTTTCAACCTCTGGCTGCTCTGCCCAGCTGTCTGTCTAGAGAGCATCTTTCTGTGATTGGAAGCTGCTGTCTGGTTGGAGGAGGGGGTGGTGGGATGTGGTATAGGAAAGACCCAAGCACTGCTGACGGAGGCTAAAGGGGGTGGGGGAACAGCTGTCAGCTCCCCAGGCCCTTGGTAGGGATTGGGCAGCGGTCCAGCTGGGTTCCCTGATCCCTGGTGCCATGGGTCCCTCTCTAGACAGCAGGTCAGATCCCAAGGCCCAGGGAGCAGGTGCTGGCCCCGTGGCCATGGCACATAGCAGGTCAGGGCTGCAGCCAGCCCAGCTGATGGGAACTTGGCTGGCTCCAAGCAGGAGCGGGCTGTAGGGAGGACAGAGAGGGAGCCAGAGAATGATTTCACCAACAAAAACTGACTTTTGGAAATGTGATGTAGGAGACCAGATGATTTGATTTCAGCCCGTCTTTAAAATCAAAGCCAACAGCTCTGGCTGAAGAGCACTGAGCCTTTGCATAATCGAGTTGGAAAGTTCATTGTCAAGACGGAAAGCGCTTCCTTCGCACCGAGGTCTGCCAGCGCCCGCCCGCTCCAGCTCCGAAAGGCTGTCTGCCCCACAGACACGAACAGGCCAGGCTCATGGGGCTCCGGCTCACCCACACAGCTGGGGACAACAGTAAATCCCGGCTGCAGCCCAGCACTGAGCCTTGTTAACCTCGGTGCCAGGGCACACAGAGAGTTTGGTGAGCAGCCAGTGCCTGAGTGTCCCGAGGCTGGCCCCATCCAAATATCTCCTAGGATCCTTTAGAGTTTTAAAAAGAAGACAGTAGACACTATCATGAGTGCCTGGGAGGGAGAGACAGGCACTGGAGAAGTGGCTCTCTGAAGGTGTCCTGTGCCACCCTCTTCTGTCCGTGAGAAAGGTACATACTTGCCAGCAGCGTAGACCTCTGCGGTATCGAACAGGTTGATGCCATTGTCATAGGCCAGGGTCATGAGGTGCTCTGCCATCTGAAATAACAAAACCAGAGCTGGTGGGGACAGCACTGTCGTTCCAGCTCCAGGGAGGTTCTAGGCAGGGGCTCTCAACCTTCCTGATGCTGTGGCCCTTTAATACAGTTCCTCATGATGTGGTGATCCCTGACCAAATAAATATTTTCATTGCTACTTCATAACTGTAATTTTGATACTGTTATGAATTGTAATGTAAATATCTGTGTTTTTCCAATGGTTTTAGGTGATCCTGTGAAAGAGTCATTGGAACCCAGAGGGGTCACGACCCATAGGTTGAGAACCACCTCTTTGGAGCATCAGCCCTATGGCCTTGGTGTTTCTCTTGGCTCCTCTGTCCTCTGTGCCATTGCACAGGGAGGCAACAAACTCTTTACAAAGGATAAAGATGGCAAGACAGATGAGGGAGACAACCTGCCGGCTATGAATTTTTTGGGACCATCATGGAATGTGGCCCCTGTATTGGGCCCCCAAAATTCAAATGAACCAGAACCTTAGGATGGGACCTTGTCTGGTAGCGGGGTATTTGTGAATGTATTTGCTAAGATGGGGCCACACGGCCTCCTGGCAGGCTAGCCATGCCGTCCGATGTGACTGGTATGTTAGCAGGAGGGCTATCTGGAGGTAGAGCACTGACTGCAGCAACAAGCCTGCAAGCCAAGATATGCCCCCAGAAGCCGAGAGAGACAGGGGCAGACTCCTCCTCCAGGCCTCTGGAGGGACCAGGTCTTGACTGAAGACATGTGATTGGCAGCACCTTGCCATGTCAGTCATGAGAACCAGTGGCCAGTCGTAGTAGGATGCCCGCCCCCACCCCTTTTAAGATTTAGCTGTGGATTTATCTGTATAAGGACACACCTCTCCCAGCTACCGTGGGAGGGCTGCACACTGACCACAGAGGGTCCCACAGCCATTCTAGTGGGGCTGAGTGTCATGTGGCCTCTGTTGGCGTTTCTCTAACATGACACGTGGGTAGCATCCTGGCCATCCAGCCAACCTCACTGCTGGCTAGATGGTGAGGGAGAATTGTCTGTATTCTGTCAATCATGTTATAAATAAACACTGATTGGCCAGGCAGGAAATATAGGCGGGAAAATCAGACAGGAAGTAGAAATGATATAATGAGAACAGGAGAATTCTGGGAAGGAGGAAATTGATTCCTACCTCTCCTGCCCAGACCACGGAAGCAGCAGGATGTGATCTGCTCCACTGAAAAAGGTACTGAGCCACATGGCTAACATAGATCAGAAAAATGGATTAATCAAGATGTGAGAGTTAGCCAGTGAGAGGCTAGAGCTAATGGGCCAATCAGCTTATAATTTATGGAGACCTATGTGTGATTTTCTTTGGGGCTAAACAGTTGGGGGGTACCAGGCAGGACAAAAACCCCAACAACAAGCAGGCCTGGCCCTTCATGTTACAGCTAGATCTTGAGCTCCCAGAAGGGTTAGCTTTGTTTCACAACAAACAGCAATTGGTGGTGTGTTCGGCCATCAAGGAAGCTGGGAGCACACCTGTGACTGATGGCCCCCACCGAAATACAGCAGAGAGAAGAGCCCCGAACGCTGCAGTTCTCAGAGGGCCAAACCTATTCACGCAGTTCAGGCACCAGACTTCCCTCCCCAGTCAGCCCAGAGCGGCTGAATGGTTCCAGCCTCCTGACTGGTTCTCTGGTATCCAGTAGGAAAGAGGCATCTGTGTGAGCGCATGCATGCATGTGTGTATGTCCGTGTGTTTGTGTGTGCACATGGCATGTGTGTGTGTGTGAGCACGTGTGCATGCTGATGAACTCTGGGAGTGAAGGGCACTGCTAGGGGAGTGAACCCATGCCCAGTCGGTGGTCATGGGAATGTGGATTTGGTGCTGCTAGATTCCCTGATTTGTCAGGGGATCCAAGATATCCAGGCTGTGCTAAAACCTAATTTCTAAAACCTGCAGCTACTTCAGTGTCTGATGCACAGCCACAGCTGCTGGGGTCTGAGAGCCAGAAGGACCAGGGTGATGAGGCTCTGGAAATCAACTGCAGGGAGCTTTGCTGCCTTTTCTGCTGCAGCTCAAGTGTGAGCATGTCAAATGCAAGGTTACTGTTGCTCTCTGGGGCCTGATGTAACCGCCGAGCCTTTTCTCCAGAGTTGCCCACCTGAGGAACCTCTGTTTGTGCTGGGCATGTTCTCCTGCAATGCCAATGCACGGGCAAGTGTGGTTTGTTCACAGGTGTGTTCTGTTGCTTTCACCACGACCTTTCCCAGATGTGTCTCATCAGGCAGCCCGAGCCATGCCCAGGGCGACACTGCATGCTGCACCCCACTGGGTAGGGGCCATGTGGCCTCCCTGGAGGGTTTCTGAGGCTCATGGCTTGCATTTTTGTCTTCTGAGGACTTTTTTGTTCGACAGGCGTGTGTTTCTGCCCTATCCTATCTGCCTCCCAGAAAGGAGGCTGCAGTTGCTCTGTACTTCGTCTCTAGGGCATCCTGGGAACCAGCTTAAGGTGGTTCCTGAGAACTTCGCTCCTCCCCTCGCTTTCTTTAAATTAGATGCATACTTCCTGGAGCTGGGATGAGGCTCAGCTGGCAGAGCACTGGCCTAGCAAGCCTGAGCCCTAGGCTCAGTTTCCAGGAACAAACAAAGCCAGGAGTGGCGGCGGCACCCACCTGTAACCCCGGCACGCAGCAGGGTGAAGGCAGGAGGACAAATTCAAGGTGATCCTTGGTTACATAGTAAGTTCAAGGACAGCTGGGAATATGTGAGACTGTTTTTAAAAATGTACTACTGCCAGGCAGTGGCGGTACACACCTTTAATCCCAGCATTTTGGATCTCAGTGAGTTCGAGGCCAGCCTGGTCTACAAAGAGAGTTCCGAGACAGCCAAGACTGTTACATAGAGAAACCCTGTCTCAAAAAACAACAAAAAATATTCTTATTGAAATCTGTATGAAAAATTTCCCATACTAACCCTAAAACATTTTTTGGAGGGGGATGGAGATGGTTCAGTGGTTAACAGCCCCTGTTCTTGCAGAGGAGCAGGTTTGGTTCCCAGCACCTGCATGCTGGTTACATCTGAAGCTCTAGTTCCAGGGGACTGACGCCTCTTCTGGCCTCCTCATGTGCTTGCCTGTGGTGCATATCCATGTATGCAGGCAAAACACTCAACACACATAAATCAAACTAAAGATGGTAACTCTGAGACAGGGTCTCACTATGTCGTCCAAATGTTCCTCAAACCCAGGCTCTTTCTGCTCCAGCCTCCTGAATGCTAGGACAGTGGCAGTTGTCACCCATTCAACAATACTGCCGCACGCGTGCTACTGTGCAGCCAGCACCACCTTCCTCCCCAGAACGTTCTCGGCTTCACGACGATATGGCAGCTCCACAGCTCAAACCTTTTCCCACTGGGACAGATGTTTAACGGCTCAAACAGCTTGGTCTAGATGACCTATCCGGGACTCAGCTTTGTCCTTGCAGCAGAAGCAGTCACAGATGTGTCAACCAATGAGTGTGACTGTGTGTGACGATAAAACTTTACTCACAAAGACAGAGTGCAGACTCACAGAGACAGGAAGTGGATTAGAGGTTAGCAGGGACTGGGAGTTACCGCTCGAAGGCGTGGAGTTTCTGTTTGGAAATGGAAATCACGCCTGCATGGCAACATGAAGACACCCAATGAACCACACCCCTAAAATGATTAAAATGGTTATTATGTCTAAGGGTGCCCGTATGTACTTACGCATCGGGCTAAGGGGCAACCGTGGGTGTCATTCCTAGGTTACTGTTCAACTGTCCGCCCTGACCCGTTTCAGTCTCTCATTCATCCTGCAGATTCCGCTAGGCTGTCTGGCCGGCGAGCCCCCCATGTCTACTGCCCCAGTGCTGGGATTTCAAGTACACACTGCCATGCCCCCCTTTTTCTGAGTTCTGGGGATTCAACTTGCTGGTGAACACTTTAATGACTGAGCTACCTCTCCGGCCCTAACACGGTAAATTTTATGGTTCATATATCTAAGCAAAAGTTCTCAGGATAGGGAGGAAAGCAGTCTACAGTAGTCTTGGCTTCTTGACTGACTCTTACCCAAACAGGCAGAGAACAAATACTCTGTCCTCATCACACGACACAGTCAGGGGTCCCTAACATTTGGCATATTGATTTTTTTTCCCCACACGAATTGCAGGATCTGATACAAAAGTTCTTGTTCCTTTACTACGTTGCTTTTGTCTGCAGCATCCTCCCAGGACCCGAACTCTGTCATCTACTCCTCCTCCGGGTTGATGTCATCAAGGTGTGACCCCCAGCATCTTTATCCTTGTCATCCCATCCATGTCTGAGACACGGAGGGGGGCAAAGCCAGCTGGAGTTGACATCTGAGATTCATTCATCAATACTCCCAGTACCACAAATCTGTTGGTGACAGAGACACTTGTCCACAAGGACACCATGCCCTGTGGCTAGTGTCTCCCTCCACAGAGTCCTCCTACCGACTATCAGCAGCCACCCTGAACGGGGAATGAGGCTGAGTCAGACCCGACTTGTTTGAGACAAACCACACGTGTCCCAGGGCTCCAATTTCTACTCTGAGCTCTGGGGACCAGCGTCACCTTAGAAGCTCCCTACTCACCCTGAGTCTTCATCAGCCTCAGAGCGCAGGACAAATGGTTCAATGACCAGCTATTGTTATAAAAAAAATCGAGTACGAAACCACACACTGCATTTAAATCTCCGTGGAAGCCAAGTTTTCCCTAAAAACTGAGCAACTGCAGCTAATAAGGTCTCAAATGGACTCGCTTATTAATTTTTAAACACGAGCCTTTCTACAGCAAACTGGGCAAACACAGCGGGCCGAGATGGTGCAGACGCTGGGAGCTCTCTCTCTGACCTCCCACTGTGCGGAAGGGCACCCCTGTCCCCACAGGCCCTATGACACCGGCAGCACTTAGATCTGCTTTTCTTAGCGTCACCTTGGGTCCCAATAGTAGATAAGCCCCAGAAGACAGCAGTTCCCAGTAGTCAGAGGAACATGTGGTCATGTGGTCAGGAGCACGGTGGGCCGACAGCCCACACGGGTTAACAGGTGCGTGTGGATGGGTCACGCATGTGGCATACTCAGAGGGGGCCCAGCTTTGTCACTGGGAAAACACGGGCCTTGAATTCGGGGTGAGCTGCGGTACAGGTGTCACGTCCATGAGAACCCTGGACTCCCAGGATCCCACAGTTCTCAGCTGTGCCACCAGGTGCAGCACCTGTCTCGGCCACCACCCCTTAGCCTGTCTGACCACGGGGGCAGGAAACCCCCAACACAATGAGAATGAGGCTGCCACGATGGCTTCCGTGAGCACACACAGTCCCTAGTTTATGCAAGGGACTTAACCGTGTGCTTGGGGCCGAGGGTTCCCTGTCTTACCTCATCGGTGATCTGGCCCCCGAAGGTCACCCATGTTCCTAGAAGGAGACATACAGGCTCAGGTGAGATAATCTGACAGTAGGTGAGAACAGTCTCGTGGGTGCTCAGACTTTAAAGCGTAGGGCATCGGGTCAGACACAGCCACATGCCACCCACTGTCTGTGTGGAGCACATCCTGTGTGTGTGGATACCTGGCCGCCAGGGTGAATCTCCAAACAAAGCTAACAGTAGTCTGTCTATAGGACAGAGAGCTGGGTAAGCCGAGGAAGGCTGTGGCCTCTGAAGTGTCCATCCGGAGCCAGGTGAGGAGGCTGAGACAGGAGGACCGCCCTGAGTGTGAGGCCAGCGTGGGCTCTAGTGTTGGTGTGGTGCCATCCCAGAGAGCGGACCGAGGGTGCTTCCCTGATGACAGGCTCTGCCTGCAGAGGGTTAGGTGTGGGCGTTAGGGTAGGAGGGGTAAAGAGTGCATTTGCCTTGAAGGAGGAAACAGAGGGTTCTGAGGACTGAGCTGACATCCAGCGGAAGGAACAGGGCAAGACCGAATGGTCTTTCCTGGGGATTGTCTCTCTGAAGTGAGGCTTCGAAGCCAGAAAGCAAGCTTCCTGGTTCAGTGAGTGTCAGGGGCTGCTCTGACTTCTGGATAGGAGTGAAGGGCTGTGTGCAAAGAATTCTCCTGGCCTCTCCTGGCTAAGGCTAAGGTTCTGTCCCTTCTTTTTTTTTTCCCCAGCTGCTGGTTGCCATGGCAACCTAATCTCCCAGAATTGTAGGCTCTCAGTGTAGCTCTCTGTTAAGGGTGGGGCCGACTCGTTTAAAGCCCCCCTATCCTTGTTCATGAGGGGTCCTCGTACTTACCAAGCCCCAGGCAGGAGACCCGGAGGCCGGATTTGCCCAGGTTCCTGAAAAAAGAAAGACTGAGTCAGACCTTGGCTCGGGTAGGAAGGATGCTGCCAGCCAGGCTTGAGCACCAGGGCCAGCCCGTGCCTGCTTCCACCCAGTCAAAACGCTTTCTGAAAGGCACAGAGAATCATCCGAGGGAGGCCTCTGCTAAGCGGCCATGGGGGTGACATGCCAGTTGTTCCCCAGGACCACACAGGGCTCACACAGGCCTGCAGAGCTGCCTCCAGGGCAGATGGTGAAAATAACAAGGGCTGTTGTTGTGATGGACAGGTTGTGAGGGGACTGACTCGGGTCTGTGAGTGGCCGCAGGGTCCAAAGCTAAGCTCGCTCTTGAGGGCCCATTTGCCACCTCTATTATGGGTTATTTGTCCCTCCTTAAGAACAATGACATGCAGTTCGTCCTGCTTCATCTGAGCCTTTGCCCTTCGATGTCCAAAAGGCCAGTGGTGTGGGCAGCACTGCGGTTCCCCAGCAGGGTTGCTCTCACTCTGTCATAGCCTGGCAGCCCATGAAATAACCTCGCATGCCCAGTGAGGCTCCTACCTGGTAGGACACACCTTAGCGGATGGACAGGCTTTGGGGTCATCATTACTGTTCTTAGGAGACTGTAGAGGGTGAGACACTTCTGCCACAGTCTGGGTCATCTGTCTGTCCTTGTACCGGCCAGCCTGGACCCCCACCCCAGGAGCAACAGCACATCAGGGGCTCTTAAACATCCTGCTAGCTGTAGGGTGGGTCTCATGAGTGCCCAAGGCAGAGGACAAACAGAGGACAGCCTAGGAAGTGGGGATATTCCCCTTGGCAGCCAGCTCAAGCTACCCACACTGTGGTCCGTGAGCACCCACGCGGTGGTCCGTGAGCCCCCACGCGGTGGTCCGTGAGCCCCCACGCGGTGGTCCGTGAGCACCCATGCCTGGCCTGTGTGTTGGTGACAGAGGCATGAGCTGCCCACACGGTAAGGCGGACGAGTGACCGGTGCCATAGCTCTACCCGGGCCCTTGCCCTTTTAGGGCTGGACTCCGCTTCTCTCATGGGCTCCTGCTGCCCCATGTGTCCCTATGCTCCCCAAGGGCCAGCCACTCCTAGGGCCAGCTGGGCACTTCCAGCAAGGATGCCGGCTACTGTGAGAATGTGTCACACAATTCCCAGGTCTGGTGCCGTCACAGGACATTGACTTACGTGTATTTTGTTTCTCAAAGAGGCAGCTGCCCAAGACAGAGTGTATGACATATGAGATGTTTCTCTTTATACAAAACCATCAATGCACACTGCAAACAGGCTCGAATGAACCATGGTGGCTTGGTCCCAGCACTTTCTTTTTGACAGGGGTTTCTCTATTATGTAGCTCTGGCTGTCTTGGAAATCACCATGTGGACCAGGCTGGCCTCAAACCCACAGAGATAAATCTGTCTCTGATTTCACCTCTGACTCCCAAGTGCTGGGATTAAAGGTATGTGCCACTATGCCTGGCCTGGTCCCAGTATTTGGAGGTCTGAAGCAGGGGGATTGCTGAGAGTTTGAGGCCATCCTGGGCTGCATAGCAAGATCCTGTCTCAAAAACAAAAACAAACAAATAAAAATCCAAAACAACAAACCTCCCAAACTTAATAGATAGTAATATTTATGTATTAAAAAGAGAAATGAAGCCGGGCGGTGGTGGCGCACGCCTTTAATCCCAGCACTCAGGAGGCAGAGGCAGGTGGATCCTCTGTGAGTTCGAGGTCAGTCTGGTCTACAAGAGCTAGTTCCAGGACAGGCTCCAAAACCACAGAGAAACCCTGTCTCGAAAAACAGAAACAAAAACGAGAGAGAGAGAGAGAGAGAGAGAGAGAGAGAGAGAGAGAGAGAGAGAGAGAGAGAGAGAGAGGATGTTTCTGGGCTTCCCCGTTATAAATCAGTGAATTCAGCCAGTGGTGCCCTGAGTATTGTCTATCAGGACCAGGCCACCCGTAGACCCGGGCATCTGGAGCTAGCCTGAAAGGCAGGATTGTATCACATCTAGATTCTGCAGGGCCAGATCTGGACAGGAAGGAACTGTAGTGGAATGTGACCGAAGTGCCCAGAAGGGGCACACTGATCATGGAGATGCAAGGTTTGACAGCTGCCACAGTTAGATTTTGATTGCTGATAAAAACCATGACAAAAAGCAACTTGAAGAGGATTTGTTGTTGTTGTTGTTGTTTTTGTTTTTGGCTTACTTATTCCTGGTTACCAACCACTGAGAGAAGCCAAGGCAGGAACTCAAGCAGAAGCCATGGAGGAGCGCTGCTTACTGGCTTGTTCAGCCTGCTTTCTTACATAACCCAGGACCACCCACCTAGAAGCGCCACTGCCCACAGTGAGATGGGTCCTCCCACATCAACCATTAATCAAGAAAATGCACTACAGCATGCCCACAGGCAAACTGATGGGAGCATTTTATCAGCTGAGGCTCCTTCTTCCCAGATGACCCTGTTCTGTGTCACCCCGATAAAAAGCCGGCCAGCACTGAGGCCGTGGGGTCACAGAACACTTTGACAAGTGCATAGAGACTACCGATCTCTTCCCTGGGAATAAGGTCACAAACACACTTAGGGTCCTGCTTGAAACATTTCAGGGTTTGCAGAACCCTGGGCCCTCCTGGGTACTTGGTCTGGATAGAGCCAGGTGTTGAGAAGCCAACCTGGAGCTGTCTTCACATGTGACCATAGGCAGCAACTTCCTGACCAGAACAGGTCAGGAGGCAAGTTCTTGTCTGTCACCCTCCAAAAACTTTTATCAGTGTAGTGCTGGAGCTGAGACCCGAACCTAGGTCCTTACACGCTGGAACACACCGCATGTTCTGGAAGAGAGAGCAGCTCAAGAAGCAGGCAGATGAAGACTCAAAACACGAGGCTGGGCCCACCTGTGCCTGTGGCTGAAGAGCAGGTGCCCGTCACCTGCCAGTTTTGGGTAGCACATCGAGAAGCCATGCACCTTAAGTCTGGTCAAGAAACAGACGAACTTCCTAAAAGGCCTCTCTCTTCTCCTGCGCCTGGGTGTGGGTCAGGGAGTGTGGCTCTGGGTGGTGTCCTCATCTACTGTCCTTAGGGACACTTTAGCAAAACCAGGCCACTGCTCCCTGCTGTAATTTCCCTGCTCAACTTCTTTTGTTAAATGATGGTATTAGTCCTGCCATCTGCTGCCAGGCCTGATGCCCTTCTTGTCTTTATCTCTGAAGGGACAGTCACCTCCAGGCTAAAAGCTATATGGGAACGGCTCCCTAGAGAGGGCAGGGAGCATCACAGCGCCAGGCCTGCACGGTGGCAGCCACCATGCTGTCACCCCAAACTTCAGGATGGAAGAATAATCGACACATTTCCCTTCTTCAATTAAAACTTGATATGATTATAAAGTAATTGGGCAAAGTCCCTAAGCCTTTCTCACCGGCTTGCTGTCTCTCTCCTGAGGCCTGGGAAGAAGCCTCTGGAGGCCTCTCAGCATCACCTTGGCCAGAGGCAAGGCAGATTCCTGGCTAGCAGACTCCTGTCCCAAAGGCTGTGCCTCAGGCTTCAGAGTGTCAGGGCCCCAGGAAACAGTCTTTAAAAAAGACTTTTTTAAAGAGTTCTGGGCCTTTCATGTTAGCCACCTGGGAGGAGGACGAAGACTGGCTCAGGTAAAGGCAAGGCCATTCTACCTCACTATGGCTAGGGAGTGTGAGGGACAGGGATTCTGGTGTTGACCCCCTGTGCTGGGTGTGGGGTACCAGTCATGCATAGGTCTTCCCTGTACCCAGACTCCGGACCCAAGGGCAGGCATGGGTCTTCTTGTCTTCATCTGCTGACTAGAATAGGGTCCCAAGGAGTGTCAACTGAGGGACGGCAATGTTGGCGCCATTTGGACATGAGCAGTACACGTCAGAGATCAGACCCTCGGGACAGAATGCTCCTCCCACCTCCACAAGCAAGGCAAAAGCTGTGTCCTTGGTTCGGGAGACTCTGCCTCTCTCCAACCCTGTGGGCCATGAAGCTTCAATGGACAAGTACACCTCGGGTGTCTGGAGGGAAGGGGAGGTAGAGGCACCAGGATCAGGCCAACCCTTGGTCCCCACGGCCTTAACCAAATGTTAGCTGTGGCCCCTGGCAGTTGTTATGTGGTCACTTGTGAGGCTGATGCTCACAAGGCACGAGAGCAGAGAGACCCCTTAAAGGGACTTGTGGGTCATGAGCTCCATACCCTTTCTTTCGGCCCCTAGGCTGCACATCTTTTACAGGAGTATGGTCCCCCTCCCTCCAGATGACATCAAGAACACACAACCAGGTCCTGCCGTCGGGGGAGGCTGTGCTCTGCCATCAGACAGACGGGACCCTGTGTCTAAGAAGAGATGGGGCTGGAATTTGAACTCAGGAGTCCAGATTGAAAGCCTTTCACTGCTGGGTCTCACCCTCCCTGTCTTCAGTGTATGCACACATACACGGACACACACAAGGACAATACATGCACACAGACACAAGTATGAAGCTACAAATATAGGTATATATGCACATAGACACACATGGGTATACACACAGACACATGCACGCAGACATACAGGCACACATGTACATACACACCACACATGGACACAAATACACAGACACACACGGACACACATATGCACACACAGAGACATGCACATATACATTGCACACACATGATCACTGGGAGCACTTGGGCTTCTTTGAGATCCACTTTCCCCATCACGTGGAGCTCTCTGCGCGTGGCACAGCGACACTAGTGTTTAGTCCTGGCGAATCTCAGATTGACTTCAAAGTCACATCAGGTAACAAGAATCCAAACAAATACACGCAGAAATTCATGCATATGCACATAGATGCATACATACACCTGTACATACATGCATATAAACACACATACATCTATTTAGTCCTAGCTTTTAATGGCTACTGAAACCAAGATACAAACCACAGAGAATTTAGAACAGGGAATTCCATTCCAATTGTTCCCACCAAGCTTAGAGGATGGAAAAAGAGTTCTTTACTCAGACACGGGACCCTTACCTCATGCCAGTGCTTGCCACAATGTGGCCTCATCGCATAGGTACATCTGGTCTACCTTCTGAGTGTTGGTTCTGGGGAGGTTTAAGCTCATTGTGATATCAGCCGGGAACTTAGGGGACCCTCCTGCAGTCAGTGGTGACCACCTGTGTTTGAACTGTCACTAGGAAGCAACTGTTCCACCTCCAGTTTTAAGAAGCCTTTCCCAGGAGGCTGTCTGGGCTCCAGAGTGCTCCCTTGACCCGTTCAGCCTGCACAAACCCAGGAAGACTCCTTTCCCTGGCGACTCCATGGAGAGAGGCCCCACCCCTTTCCCCAGAGCCACTCTTCAGGTGCCCAGTTGCTCAGTTCCTTGGGCTCTGAGTCTTACACAGAAGTGAGAAGGACCCAGCATCTTCTGGGCCTGTGATCTTAGTGGAAGTAGGAGGTGGTAGGGGGGCGGGCATGGCTGAGGTCAAACAGTAAAGTATAGTAAAGTCCCATGAGGTTATTTACTTTAGGAGCTGAGCCCATAAATGAGATAAAAAACGGTGAAGGAAGATGGTGACTATATACCCGCCCCCCTTCTGTGGCCCAGGAAAAGAGACTTGGAGTTGACCAAGTCTCAGCTTACTCTTTAGCAGGTCTACCAGGTGCTAAGAGGCCCTCGGCAAGGGCTGCTCAGGTCTCCAGAGACGGATCTGCAGGGAGGTGGGAAGGCCGGTCCCCACCCACAGAACGGGCTGCTCTGCCTACCTATATTTCATCCCTGGCTGCTTCACGTTGCTGTCGTTGCTGTTTTGGGTGCTCTGTACTGACAGCTGTCCCAGGCTCCGGGCTACCATGGCCACGGCACGGAATCGTCCACGGGTGCCTGGGCTGGGGCTGCTGGCTGCCGAGCGACCCAGGCGTTCTTCAGGACCGCGGGTCTTCAGGCTGTGCTCTGAGCACACGAAGGACACCTGCATGGTGAGGCCCGGTTCAGCTCCTGCCAGATTCAGAAGTCACCTGCTCCTTGGGAGCCCTTCCCTGCCTCTGATGAGACTTTATCCCAGAAGGTGAAGAAGCGGCGGGGTGTTATCTCAGAGAAAGGATTTCTGAGGGCAAGAGAGGACCTGCCTGCGCAGTCGAGCGGATGGCATCAAATTTCCAGACGACGCTAGACAAGCTCTTATCCGAGAGGAGTCAACGATGGGGGTGGGGGGGTGGAGGTCCAGCAGGGAGGAGCCTTGTCCATTCTCTTCTCACATCTCCTCCATCCCCACTTGGCTTCCCCTGCTCTGGTTCTGCCTGCTTCACTTCCCTGGCAGTCTCCAAGAGTGGGCTGCAAAGGACTGAGGACTGATGGGTGCAGTTGCCTTCCTCCAACAGGAGTGGACTCCCGTTTTCATGACCTCGCTGCTGGATGTATTCCCTGGGGTGGGATCCCGGGGTTGAGCAGGGCTGCCGCGACTGCATGCTCAGAGGGGTCTCAGGGAGAGCAGCTGCTTCTCCTGCCTGGCTCCTGGCTCTGCACATGGGGTGTCAGAGGCTCCTGCCGAGAGCCAGTGAGTGCCCCGTCAGAGGCGCAGGCGGTGCCGAAGAGTCATTATTTATGATGCAGGATGCACAGCCGCCTGCCTTGCTGGTCCCTGGGGGTGAGGGAGGCTGGCACTGGCTGCTCCAGGCTGACCTGCAGCCCCAAGCCTGGGTAAGCGACATTGGCTCAGGTGTGTGTTGGGGGAGTGGGGCGGTCCCTGGAGTCGGTGTTCATCTCTGTCTGCTCAGGGACAAGTTACCAGGAAAGGGGAGGGAAAGCTTCCACTCGGACATGACCAAGGAAAGACCCTGGCTCAAAGAGACAACGGGACCAAGACGCACAGCAAAGCTTATCTCACCAGTATGTGCTTTTGGAACCGACAAGTGAATGAGGGGCCTAGAGCCCCTACCTTCATATACCCATCCTCAACATAAGGAAGGTCTCTCCCTGAGCCTGGAGTTCACTGGCTTGGCTAGGCTGGCTGGCCACCAAGTCTCAAGGATCCCCTTGTCTTTGACTCCCTTCCCCAAGCACGGGGCACATGCTGTCATACCTGACTTTGTATGTGGCTTCTGGGGATCTGAACTCAGGTCCTCCATCTCATGTGACAGGTGCTTTATCGGCTGAGCCCCCTCCAAGCTTGTGCTCTGCCTCTGGGTACAGTCGATAAGAATGACAGCTATGCTCACTGGGCAGCCTCTCAGACTTCACCACTGTTCTAGGTCAAGCTTGGCAGGCAAAGCATGCAGAGCCTGAGCCTGGTTAACGGCTCAGGGTCAAAACCAACGAGCAAGCAAACAACTGAACAAATACAATGCACTCCAAAGATCTTGTCACAGAAACTCTGGCTTCCCATGGTGGGAGAGAGCCACAGACCCTATAGTGTGCCCGCCCACCCCAAGTCCAGCAAAACCTCTAGTCCCCTTGAGCTCAGACCTAAGGCAAAGAGAGGATCCAGTCCCTGGGGGTAGAACTGGACCTGGGTACAGAGGCTGGGAAGATAGAGTTGGTACCTTTACCAAGGATGTTCTGGAAGGTCACACAGGCACTGCCTACAGAAACCAGCACAGGCCAAGCTCTGTTCCTTCTGCCAGCAGCGCACTTAGGCAGCAGGGGTTTGCTGGCCTGAGGCCCTGCGCTCCAGATAGCCTGAGGCTCTTTCCAAGCAAACTGGGTAGAAGGAGGGCTCGGAGAAGGGCAGTTAAATTCCTTCTGCAGCCTGGACCCTGGAACTCACAGAAGACGACCCTGACCTTTTAAGGAGCATGTGGCTGCTGAAGGTTGCAGAAGGCAAAGCATCCACTCGCCTCCCTGCTGCAGGAGGCGAGCATTGTAGCCTCCCCTGAAGATGCAGAGCCTGAGCCCAAATAGAGACATGGAAGTTAACTCTGGCTAACAGCTCATGGAATCTTTTAACACACACCCTTTATTCCTTAGAGCTTTGAGTACTGCACGGGGCGTGTTTGGCACAGAGCAGTCCGAACCACCAAGATCTTGTCAGGAACTCGGGGAGCCTGTTATACACACAGAGTCCTGAGCCCGGACCTCCTGGAGTGGTCCCCACAGACGGTTTTTAAAAATGCCTTATTTTTAGTTTTAATTATGGTTATGCACGTGTGTCTATGTGGGTATGTGCATGTGTGTGTGTGTGTGTGGGGGTGCCTACAGAGGCCAGAGGGTGGGGCACCCAGAGTTGGAGTTACAGGGGGCTGTGAGCCACCTGATGTAGGTGTGGAAAATCAGATTCCAGTCCTCTGTGAGAGTAGTGCTCACTTCTAACTGCTGAGCCACCTCTCGGGCCAGGGGGTGCTTAAGCAGGAGCTTTGGGTTTCACACATGAGTCTAGCAGAAGCTCTTGACCTCCTGACTTCTTTTTTATGTATTTCCCTGTGCTGGCTAACCAGGGCATCTCACAAGGGGGGGGGCTCACTGCTCCTCCAGGGTCACTCTAAACCACAGGGTGTGCCATGAATAGCCACACTAATGAGTGAGGTCGGAAGAGGCAGAGTTGCCACAGAACTGGGGACCCACTCCTAAGTATGTTCCCAGAGAATGCAAATCATATGAAACCACAAGAGCTTGAACACAAATGTCCACAGCGACATTTTTCAGCACAGTCAAAAGATGGCAACAACCCAGATGCCCAGCAACTGACAAACGGCTGAACAACACGCGGTCCATCGCGCAACGGAATACTACTCAGCCACAAAAAGAAGTTTTGACAATGCTACAACGTGGATGAGCCTCCACATGCTGCAACATGGATGAACCCCCATATTCTGCAACATGGATGAACCCTCACATGCTGCAACATGGATGAAGCCCATGCTGCTAAGTGAAAGAAGCAGATTTCAAAAGGTCACAGCCTGACTTCACTTGCACAAGATGCCAAGAACAGGGAAAACCCTGCTGGGTTGGCTGTTGCCAGGGTGCGAGGGGAGTAGGAAGTGACATAGGATACAGCAGTTTCCTGGCGGTGGTGGAGGGCGGGGGTGGAGGGCCGGGGTGTGTGACGAAAATATTACGGACTTTGATCTCACACCATCATCATTGTTTGTGTGCACGGAGGTGTATGAGTGGAGGTTGGGGGACAGCCTTTGTGGCATCTGCTCTTCCCGTCCACCTTTATGTGGGTTTTGAGACTTGAACCCAGGTTGCCAGGCTTATGTGGCAGGTCCCTCTAACCACTGAGCCATCTTACCAGTTGGCTTGTGGTCATTTTTTTTTTCTCGCAAGCCTATGAACACACAAAAATTGTCGAACTATATAACGCTAGGATTTAAGTAATTCCTGGTGCTGGGGATCAAACCCAGGGCCTCTGGGAGCTGTGGAAGTACCCTGTCATTGGCTCTACCCTAACCATTTTCTTTCCAATTATATTTTGAGACAACATTTCCCTAAAATGCCTATGCAGGCCTTGAATCTGTGATCCATCTGCCTCAATAGCTGGGTGGGATTACAGGGATGTAGGTAGGCCTTGAATTTGTGATCCTCCTGCCTCAGTAGCTGGGATTACAGGGGTGTAGGCAGGCCTTTAACTTGCGATCCTCCTGCTCAGTAGCTGGGATTACAGGGGTGTAGGCAGGCCTTTAACTTGCGATCCTCCTGCTCAGCAGCTGGGATTACAGGGGTGTGTCATTACAGCCAGTGACTGTGCTTTACGTAAGTGAATTGCATGTGTGGGGGCAGCACATCTAAACTGGGTGATTACCCCACCCTCCAGGTCACCTTCCTCCAAAGCCTCTGGCCTTTGTCCCTGCTGCTGCCTGAGTCTCTGCCTTGGTGGTCACCTTGGTGCTGCCACTGTGCCACCCTATTACAGGCCTGGCTACCTGCCAACATTAGACCAACCAACCAACCAACCAACCAACCAAGAGAAGTCTCTGGTGCTCCTGAGAACACTGAGGGCCTGAGGAAGCTGCTGGACACCAGCCTGCAGAGAGATGCTGGCAGGGTCAGCTTCTCCGTCATTGCTTCAGTTCAGACAATACACTGGGTGCTCTTTCACCCTCAGCATCATTGCTTGGGCGCTAAAAGGTCAACATTCTGAGGGTTGGTGCAGAACAGGACTCTAGCCCTGCCTCGCCCCATCAGGGGAGTTATTTAGGGGTAAATCTTTTGGGCATCTACGCAAGAGAACGCATGCCTTTAGAAGCTGTGCCAGGATTTCTGTAGCCAGACCAAGGGCGGGGGCTGCTTCATGGTGAGCTGGTTTCCAGGTAGACACTTGGCACAGATGTGGGGTCTTGGTCCTCCCTCCCATTTCTTGCCACTGTGGCCTTGCAGTAAAAGCTGGGGCTGGAGAGGTTGGGTACCCACAGGGGTATGGGTCTCTGGTTGCTGGCACCTGAGATGATCACCCAACTCCTCTGTGGTGGCAGCTGCCAGGAGAGGCAGGCCAGCATGGACACAGGCCATGGGCAGCTCTGAGCTGTGGGATTTCCTGCTTGCCAGCTGGCTCCCAGTTCCCATTCCTGGCTTGGTTCTTCCAGAATGGCCCCCTGGTCTTTCTACCTCCCTTCCTTTGGCATCTACTTCTTGTCTGTATGGTGTTAAGCTGCATTTCCAAGTGGGAGATTTGGGGTCTGGTGGGCAGTGTAGGTTCCGGAGGTGAAGAAGGTCCTTTTGAGGTGGGGATGGACATTCGCTTTCCCGCAGGAGCCAGGCCTGGAGCTAAGGTTACTTTATAGCCTCACAGACGCTCAGGAGAGCTCCCTGAGGCTGTGACTATAGTTCCGCTTTCAAAGAAGGAAGCTAGGACACTGAGAGGCCAGGCGGCTTGCTTGGTCACATGGCGTTTATCTTTCATGTTAATATTTAAGTTCAAGTTTAATTGAGTCCCAAGGCATCGACATATAAGGATGCTCCATGGTGTTCTACAGCCTAAAGGTGTGGATTCTGCTTTTGATGCAAGGACATCCTGAACACCTGTGAAGCAGACTGCATTTGAAAACAGGATCTTCCGGCTGGGCGCTAGTGGGGCACGCCTTTAACTAATCCCAGCACTTCTTAATTTTCTTCATTGAGGTTTCTTCCCCTCAGATGACTTTAGCTTGTGTCAAGTCGCTATAAAACTACCTATCACAGGTCCCAACGCCAACGACTGGTGGCCTTTCTACGGAGAGAGATTTGGAGACACATAGGGGAAGACAACATGAAGATGGAGACCATGATGGCACGTCTAAATGCCAAGGAAGAGTGAGGATGGCTGCAGCCACCAGGGGCTGGCAGAGGCAGGAAGGTCTGTGCCCCACTGATACCTACATTTCAATACCTGACTTGGGCCACGTTTTAATCCACCCAGCTCTAATCTCCCCCATCCTAGCAGTCGTGGGGGAGCGAGGCAGCTCCTCTTGCAGATGCTCACCCTTGTCTAGCCATAGTGCCTTCCTTCCCGTCTGTCCTTCAGATACACATGGAGGGGGTTGGGATGATGGCTTGGCGGTTAAGAACACTTGTTAGTAGAGGAGCCGAGTTTGGTTCCAAGTACCCACTTTTTTTTTTTTTAAATGTCAATTGGTGTTTTGCCTGTGTGTATGTCTGTGTGAGGGTGTTAGATCCCTGGAACTAAAGTTACAAACAGTTGTGAACGGCCATGTGAGTGCTGGGAATTGAACCGGGATCCTCTAGAAGAGCAGTCAGTGCTCTTAACCCCTGTGTCATCTCTCCAGCCCTAGAATACACATGTTGGTTTATAGCTGTCTGTAACTCCAGTTCCAGGGGATCCAGTGACCTCTTCTGACCTCCATGGGCACCAGGCACGCATGTAGTGTGCATACATACAGGCAGGCAAAACACTCATATACATGAAAAATAAAAATAAACCTTTAAAAAAAGGACACATGTGGATTCCCAGCTCTTCCTAGAAACCCCCTGTGGCGAGATGTGATTGCAGGCTGACAGAGCAAATTACCGCCTGCTCAATTAGGGTGGCAACCTGCCAAGGCTCCCTGGCTTATGGTACCAGCTCTGGGTCTGGAAGCAGAAAGGCAAGACTTAGGACTCCTGACATTACAGGTGACTGAAGGTCACTTGGCCCAGGGCTAGGGCTCTCTGTCACCAGATTCAGCTCCCTGTGCTGTTCACTTCCTTCAAGGGAGCAGTGAGAAAAATTCACGCTTCAGGGAATATTCTGGAGAATGTGTTAGGATCACTCAGCACTGTCCTGTGCTTACAGAGGTGCAGACTCTTCTAGGAGTAAAGTGGCCAAGGTAAATGGGCAAACTAACCACAGAGAGGGTGGGAGGCATGATGCCAGCAGCCCAGAGAGTGTAGTGTGCTGTGCAACAATCCTGGACACTGTGAAAATGTGTTACTGTCCTTGTTAATACAAAGCTGATTGGCTGGTAGCCAGGTAGGAAGCAGAGGCGGAACAACCAGACTAAGGACTGGGAAGAAGGAGGGCAGAGTCAGGAGCTGGCAGCAGACCCAGAGAGAGAAAGTGGGCATGCTGTACTGAGAAAAAGTACCAAGCCATAGGCAAAGCCTAGATAAGAAATATGTGTTAGTATAAATGTAACAGGAAGCTAGTTGTAAGCCTGAGCTATCGGCTGAAGGTTTATAATTTATATGAAGTCTCCATGTGGGTTTTTTGGGAGTGGGCGGTCAGGACAGGGAAGCTCTGCCTATAGTAGTGGCTAGAAGGTTTCTCAGGACAGCCTCTCTGGGGACAGAGCTGGATGTTGATGAGGGGAGGGACTTAGCAACGTGACAAGGTGGGGAGAAGAGCTCCAGGAAGAGGGACCTGAGGGTGCAGGACCCCGAGTAAGGGGACGCAGGAGGAAGGAGCTCATGCCTGCAGCGCTGAGCTTGTGAGAGGAGCCTGAAGTGAAGTTAGAGGCAGGAGGACCACCCAGGGCCACCGAGGAGTCTGGCTTCATTCTCGGAGCCACAGAGAGAAGAAAAAAAGCAACAGCCTCATCCGGCCGGCGGATCCAGGGTCTGGGCCTCGGCTTCCAGCTGCCTGTGGTAGCAGCCAGGTGAGAATGGGAAGGGAGCTGAGAGAGTTCTCCCGTACTCATAGAGGGGCTGGATACACCCAAACATCCGATTCTCCTTCCTATTTCTTGGCATGCATGTGTATATATAAGCATGCTTATGTGCATATGTGGGCGTGTGCACACACATAATGAGGCAAGAGGTCAACTTCACGTACCATCCTTTTTGTTCTTTTGAGACAGGGTCTCTCATTGTTCTAGAACTTTCTCAGAAGTTAGTCTGGCTGGCTGTGAGCCACAGAGGTGCCTCTCCACCTCCCCAGCACTGGGATCACAGCATGCACTACCATGATTGCTTGTCTATCTTATTTTATTTTATTAAACAAGGGTTCAGGGGAATCAAACGCAGCTCCTTGTGCTTTCCGGGCAAGCATTTTCTCGGCTGAGCTGTCCTGCTGGCTCTCTGTCCTTTATTTTTAGTGGTGAGGGCTGAGAATAGAAAGCTTTCCCCACCTCACAGGTTCAACAGAGCTAACGAGACACTCAATTCTTAGATAGCCATTTCCAGAATGCCCCACCAGTGCCTGTCTTTTTATATTAATATTTAAGGCCAACACTTAACCTAGTCTCAACCCACTTACTAGCGGAGAGGTGTTCACCAGGGAAGGATGATTTGCTAGGATCTTTAATGAATGCTGGCGCAAGTCATCTAGTTTGAGAGCAGCAACACTAAGGTCACCGGGTATATCAGGGGCACTGTTGGTGAGACAGCTCTCTCCCGGCTTATGGAAGAACTGTTTTCTGGTCTTCTTCCTCTTTGGGGAGTGGGCTGTCTCCTAGGACATCAGCCCACATGGTATGGACCCAGGTGTGCAGCCTGTATACTATTTTTGGAGCCTCTGGCAGAGAGACATATCATCTCATCTTTGCTACTTTCCTGGGCCCTACACAGCAGAGTCACATACAAGCTACAAACAAGAGGGACTGACTCTCACAGCCTGGAGGCCAGGCAGCTGGTAGGCAGGAGCTCCCTCCAAAGGTGTTAGTGAAGATCTTTGCTTTACTCAGCTTTTGGTGGCTGTGGGAACTCCCTGACATTCCTTGGATTGTATCTGTGTTCCCATTCTTTGTTGACGTGGGATTCCCCTCTGTGTGCTGCGAATGCATTTTATTGCCAGTGGTTAATAAAGAAGCCGGGCAGAATAGAGCTAGGCAGGAAAACCAAACTCAATTCAGGGAGAAAGAAGGCGGAGTCAGGGAGACACCATGTAGCTGCTGAAGGAGAAAGCAGCTGGAATCTTACCAGTAGGCCACAACCTTGTGGTGATACATAGATAAACAGAAATGGGTTAATTTAAGATGTAAGATTTAGTTAATAAGAAGCCTGAGCTAATAGGCCAAACGGTGTTGTAGTTAATATAGTTTCGTGTGATTACTTGGGTCTGGGCAGCCAGGAAACGGCACGGTTTCCCCTTTGCATCCATCATATGGCCTTCAAGTATCCGGAATCACTTCACCTTACTGATCACACCCACAGAAACCCTACAAGGTGACCAAATAAGGTCACGTTCTAGTTTCAGGGAATATATAACATTTGGTGGCAGTACCAGATTAAGCCCACCACACGCCCATCATCACAAATACTGTCTACAGTGGAGGGAGCGTTTTTCTCAGAGTTGGGAAGGCACAGTCTAGTTCCTCCCCACTTCACTGATCCCTCGCCAGCTCAGTAATCAAGGTCCTCTCTCACCTCCTGCAACGGGACAGGAAGGTCCTGCACCATGTCCTCCAGCGGGATTTATCTCCGACTGTTCAGGACCTGGATCTCATGTGACCTCCTCACGTCAGTCTCACCGCCACAGATCCCCCACAATGCACCCTGCCTTAACGGCTTCAGGGGAGGTGGTGCTACGGAAATGTCTCTTATGCATCTCGTTTCATCTCCTGCCTCGCTGCACCATGATGTGGCAGGCATAAGGACGAGGCCCTTGTTCCTCTTGTTCATACAGGATCTCTGGGGTCTAGCCCAGGGTCTAGTGCCAACATCCTCTCAGCAAACATTCGTACACACGAAATCCTCACGAGCAGCTAGCACAAAACAAAGCAAGGCACAGCGTCTCCCCCTTGAGCAATTTCCATCATGATCATAAGCTCAGTCGTGGCCGCCCACAGACTGGCCGAGGGTCCTTCTCTCACAACGGAATTAGAATACAAAGCCTTCAATCCTGCTGTCTCAGGGACCACCAGAAGTGTTTTGTTTCTTTAAACTACAACCATATGTTCAAACAATGGCCCAAAGGACCAAACACATAGTCCACAAGAGAGGAAGATAAAAGAGCAAGCCTGACCTCCACTCAGTGGAGAACGGCCAAACCCTGGGGCTAAAACCTAAGAAACCGGGTTAGATGTGACTTCAGATAAAGGCGTAAGTTTTTATTATCATTAGGTGCCAGATATTGCACTGGATATACTGATACGAAAACATATACTTGCTGTCTACCTGAGATTCTGATTTGATAGGTACCTTGTATATGCAACACTGGCGACCTTACAAGGACTGGAGGAGACAGTTCCCTTTGACCCACTGGCTCTGGAGGTCACAGACAGGAAAGACACACAGTTGGCCTGTGGCCCTCAGGCTGTGGTCAGGAGCTGTCCCGGGTGCTGAACACAAGGAAGCCTGTCTTACACAGAAATGTTCTGAGAGTCTATGACAACTTATTCTACATGCAGGTCATTCAGACAGACAGAACCTTTACTCCACAGCCTTTGTTACCACAGTTATAGCCAGCTGCAGCCAGTTCCAAGGTGACCTGCTGATGCAGTCCAGTATTAGGATGTGAGGGACACATCTCTCCGTTCACAGAACACAACCCGGGGTTTTCTTTCCAGAATGGGTTTGTATTAGAGATGGCAAGTTGAAGTATTTTCCTTTATGCTTTTCCAGATTTACTTTATTTTATGTGTTTGTGTGTTTTGCCTGTAGAGGTCAGAAGAGGGCACTGGATCCCATGGAACTGGAGTTACTGATGCTAATGAGCCTCCAGGTGGGTGCTGGAACCAAACCCCAGTCCTTTGCAAGAGTAACCAGTACTTGTTACTTCTTAGCTATCTCTCAAGTCCCATCAAAAATTATTTTATTTGTAAATTTTTTGGTGGGTATATATACACATGTGTATGTGTGTGTATATTATTCATATATATATATATACACACACATACATACATATGTGTATGTGCGCGCGTGCGCGCGCACACACACACACACACACACACACATGCGCGCGCGCGCGCGCGCACACAGTACCTACTGAGCCCAAAAGGTGGCAGATGTTCAGGAACTGGAGATACAAGCGGTTTTGAACTGTCCTGCTCTGATGCTGGAAGCTGAACTCAGATCTTTTCTCAGAACAATCAGGGCTTTTAACTACTGAACCATCTGTCTAGCCCCATGAAATGTTCTCACTAATTCACACTTAGCCAACCCCTAGTGACTAATTTGCCCCATGAAGTTGCCAGAGACAAGTGAAACAGCCTTTCCCTGCTCAGCCAAGTTCCCTGCCATGAAAACACTCAGAGAAACAAAACTTTAAACCCAGTATTGCTATTTTTGGACATCTAGGACTACAGTAGACTTTCAATTTCTTCATGGAGTCATTTCTACATGGTTGGAAATTTCCAAATTGAAAATATTTACCCAGAGTCATAATAAAACTGTGGCCCATGTTTCCAAGGCCGTATCCCTCTCTTGTGCAGCACCACCTTGCAATCCTCCTTGGATATCCCGGGGACCCCCTGACCACCCACCTCTCTAGCCCAGCCCTTACCGATACTTCATGCCTGTGCGCTGGGCGGTGCAGCCGTCCAGGGAAAGGCCGTGCATGCGGAGGAAGCTCTCCATGTTCCTGGCCTGGGCGGCTGCCCGCACCTCCCTCAGCCGCTGCAGCTCCAGTGTGTCTGTCTGGCGGACTGGATGCAGGGCCCAGTCTGAGTGGCATCTGCTGCTTACGCTCCGCAGACTCTCGCTGTACGTCATGGACAGCATGGTGCCGCCTGGAGTTGCCACTGTCCAGACGGGAAATGCCGAGTGGTGGTCGCTTAGTTTAGAAAGTTTGTCAGAGCCCCTGGTGCCCTTGGCTGACTGACTGGCTGCAGGGCAGGGGGTGGATGTAGAGGTAACAATCTTCAAGGAGAATCACCACCAGGGCATGCCTGAGTCCTGGGGGAAACACCCTTGGCCTGAGATTCTTGTCCTTAAAACCATGCTTTCTGTGGGATGAGCTTGCCCACCTCTGCCCCAGCAGCTGCAAGGGAAGCTGGCCAAGCTGAACTGCAAGCAAGAGGAAGCACCACCCCCAAGTGGCACAGTGTAACTGGGGGGGGGGGGCACATGCAGAAAGGGAGTCCATGAGCACTTCCAAGGGCAGTATGGCTGGAGGTGGCTTAGATGCCACATCACAGCGCTCTTGTAAGGGGCTCACCAGGCAGAACGCTGTCCCAAGATAGAAGCACAAGGTACATGTGCCACAGAAGCAAGCTTTAGGTGGGCTCCTGCTGCAGTGTCCCCTTACCCCGCATGCCAGGGGCCCAGCTCAGGGAGGCCGTGTTTATTCTCAAGCCTGGGTGGCCCACAGTGCCCTATTTGCTTGCTGAAGTCCTGCCACACCAGCAGAGGGCTCTGTGCTTCATGACAGAAAGTCACAGCCTGAGCATTTGTAACAGGGTGCAGGACAGGAGGCAGGGGATGTGGGCTTATTGGGAGTGTAAAATTCCACAGCTTAAACATCCAGAACCATTCATAGACTCATCCTAGACGAACACACTCTCAGAGACCAAGATCAACACAGTGTCTATCGAAAAGGAATTGGGACATGAATGGTGGCCTTGGCCGTGGACACTGGTGTGGCTGGAAGAACCATGTGTCCCAGGGAGAAGGGACATGGTCACAACTGTCTCCTGCAGGCAGTATTTCAGGAGCATGAGCAGGAACAAGTGAGGACAGTGGCTGCAGGAAGGAGAGGGAGTTACATCCTGCTCCGTCTACGACTGATGGTAAGGACACAGTGGCAGGTATAGGTGAGATAGAGGTCTGCAATCCAGGTCCCTGTCCTCTGCACCACCTATGCCCAGATGCTGCACAGTGGCCCCAGAAGTGTCACTAGAAGGCACAGCTGGAAGTTTATTGCAGTTGGGCCAGCGGCAGCGGTGAGCCTCTGAATCTCCTTGCTAGAAGGGAACCAGCTTGGTGCCACCGTTGGCCTGGGAGAACGCAAGCTTGATTAAGGTAGAAGGAGCTGAAGAGCTACTGGGTGGATCTAGGGGTGCGCTGAGTGGCCCTGGGTTGGGGTCCCTCTGGGGGCCAGAGGAAGGGCCCAGAGACACCTCTGTGCAAGTCCACCCAGCCTGGGTCTCCTCTCCCTGCTGGGCCTGAGTGAGCACTGCGGGTGGGGGTCACCTGCAGGAACCTTGGAGCTGCCCCTTTCACAGAGGACTCCCCTGCAGTTATCTTTATATGAAGACTAAGGTTTGCACTGGTCAAGCCTAGCATGGGGCTTAGATCACAGTAGGTTCTTGGAATAGTCACTGTACGTGCATTTGAGTTAGGGAAGGAGCTTAGAGAGGGTTTGGGAAGACCAATGGACGATGGAATCCTAGAGAGGGAGGGAGAGAGGGAGAGACAGACAAACAGACAGAGACAGACAGACAGACAGACACACAGAGATCCTAGAGAATCCCAGAGAGTGAGACACAGAGAGAGAGAGAGAAAGAGAGAGACAGAGACAGAAAGACAGAGACACACAGAGAGAGACAGAGACAGAGGCAGTATCTGCCAGATCTTGGATCTTCTGCCCTGAGCATGGCAGGTGCTGTGCTGTCTGTACATGGTCAGAGCCTTGCTTGGGCGTGGCTCCCCACCTCAGCACCCCTTTCCTGTGTGGCATTTATCAGCTCTGTGCAGATACTTTCCTAATTGTCCTGACTGTTCTGCCTCTCTGCAGCTGCCTGCTCCTGTTCCCAGCGGTGCCCATGGAACCCAGAGTAGGGACCCCGACCTCTAAAAGGTAAGCCAAGGCTTTACTGGGCCTTGCGAGGCTGAGCCCTAGTGGCAATGTCCCTGAAGTAGCACCGGGGCTGATTGGCTCCTGACTCAGGCTTAGCACTGACTTACAGATGTTTTTGTGGTAGGAGGTTTGATTTCCACACTAGGACTGGCATTCACCACGGATCACAGTTTTGGGGTGGGAGTGGGATACCATCTGCAGGTCTCTAGATACTGAAACAGATGGGGTTTGGGCTGTGCAAAAGTCCTGTGTTTCTAGGAAGATGTGTCTGGGGGCTGCAAAAGGCCCCAGTTCATGATGAGGCACATCCTAAGGAATGCGGACCTGAAACCCAGCCCACAGGTGGCAGGGCAGGCTCCCTCTCCCTCCTGCAGGCTGGCCACCGCCTCCTCCAGTAGGCGCAGGGCAGCAGTGGGAAGCTGTGCTGGAGGTGTTGCGTGGCCCGCAGCCAGCCCTGTATGGAGCGGAGGCCAGTTCTCTCTTCCCTGGGGTGAGAGAAAGGGCCAGCTGGGCGGGCTACAGCTGGGAGCTCTTCCCGAAAAGTGGGCAAGATGCACACACTCCAAGCCAGGTCGCAATCAATAGCCATTAGCTTTCAAGACATTGCCCGCAAAAGTGCCTGGGGTCTGCAGGGGTCTGCAGGGGTCTGTAGGGGTCTGCAGATGCTGCCAGGGTCCCAGTGTGGGATGAGATCCACTCACAGCCACATGGGCAGGTACTTGCGAAGTGACAGAGGCTGTCACCAGGCTGCTGTAGCGTAGCCAGGAGCGCACCTTACAGGACAGATGACTGTCCCCAAAGGTGTGCACGATAACACCAGAGATGAAAACACCGTGGGGAGAAGTGTCTACCCTCTAAGCTGGAGGGTGACGTAGGCCTGAGAGCAGCCAAGTGACTAGAGGAATGAACCCCACAGGCACCGAACATCACTAGGAAATGATGGACACTAAAAACACTCCTTTACAGAGAACACATGCGTTCCCGACAGGATGGAAGGAAACAGGAGAGGACAGGAAAGAACGGGGCCCTTCTACCTCCCTGGTCGACTGCACAGCCACCACTGAGGGACTGCAGGTTCTGGGGCATGGGGGTGGCCCAGAGTCTTCTGTTACAGGCAAATAACCAGCAATCTAAAGAGAACTCAGAGAGGGTGGTGGCCCAGCACAGAGGGTCCATAATCCCTGCCTGTGAGTGAGTGTGTTTGTGTGTGTGTGTGTGTGTGCGCATGCAGAGGATATTAACTCTGGGAAGGAGCCTGGGCCACCCAGAGGAGGAAGGTTATACAGATATGTGCAGACGGACAGCATTTACCACTCTGGACTCCCTCATGCTGAGGCTGTACCCTGGGCTTTTCTTTGGGGTGAATATAATATAGTGGGGTTCTTAGATAAAAATTTCCAGGTGAGACAGTAGTGAGGAGGAAGCCCACTTTCAAGGCTCCTCCTGCCTGAGCTTGGGGGTACAGTGACTTCTGACCTCTGAGTTGCAGCATTTCAGCCACTTTCTAGAGTGAAGCTCTCTGGAACTCTATCCCTGTATCCCACCAGGTCTCTAGAAGAACGGACACCTTCCCTCCCCCGCCCCAATAGGATCTGCTAATTCCGCTCACTTGAAGATTTTCTCTGCAAATCTATTCCTGTCGGCTGGGGGCTCAGGGGACTCCACTCGAATTAACAGGGTGATGCGGAAAAGTGAGACGACAGAATGCTAACCTCGTTAAAGTCAGCAGGAACTGCCTCCTCTCTCCCCAGCTCACCCTCTACCTGGAGCTTCCGACCTAGGGTCTGTCTACCAACAACCACCGAAGCCGACAAGGGGCCAGAAAGAAGCCCTATCTCTCTATCAAATGGCAACTTGCGTCCTGAGGCTGGAGACCAGCCGGAAGCCTTGGAAGTGGAGACCCAGGGAAGTGGTCGCCATTCCAAGGCGCGGCTCTGCAACTCTCTGCACACCCAGCATCTCCGCAGCACACGCTCAAGAACCACCAGCAAACCGAGACCTGAATAAGCCACCCTGGCTCCTGCAGGCATGAGCTTCCTAGATGGACTTCTCAGACAGCCACAAACCTCGCGGATGGCACTGAGAGCCCAAGGCACGACTGCCGAATCTTAATCAAGGGTAATGCCAGCGAGGCACAAGCTAGATGGCGGGTCTCTGGCGGACAGCAGGATAGCCAGGCCAGCGCTGCACAGGGTGGGCAGCAAGCAGGATCGATTGCAGGGTGGTGGGTGCAGCCAGGTGGGAGCCCACCCACCCTCCTCCATCCAGCACAGTTACCTCAGGTGCACCCAGACGGGCTATTTAAGGTTGCCTGCTTTGAAAAATAAACATGGATGGTCTGATTTCTGATCAGCCGGAAGCGGTCCCAGACATCACCCCAGCTCTATCATGTAAGTTCCTGGGGATGCCTGCGTCCAGGCAGCAACCCTCAGATGGTGGCTGCCACATCCATCCCTTTGTCCCACTCACCTGCCTCGCCGGGTGGCTGCTTGTTTAAAAGGCCACAGTCTAGTTATTAGGGAGCTAAGGAAGCGGGCAGGCGCGGTGGCGCTTTCATTAGGGAGTGTCACTGTAGAACGTCAGAAGCAATTGGTGAATGAGAGAGTCCCACAAGGGTCGGCTTCGGAGGCAGCAAGTCCATTAGCTTCTATTAGGGAGTTTACATCTTGTGGAAGAGGCTGAATTATTCACGAGCGCCTCTCCCCTAAAAGCTCAGGAAGTGCAGCGCCGGGCTACAGCCTGGCAGTGCCCCTACCTGGCAGAATGGTTGGGGTGCAGCGTGGGGTGGGGGTCCTGCCCTCTCCCTTGGTCTCACCTTTGCTGCATCTGCTGCCTTTGTATCAGAGGCACGGATCTTCTGAGCCACGGGTAGCTCTTTCCTAAGCTATTATTTGAATGCCAGACACATGGCTCATGACTTCTGCTCACCTCACTCCAAACCATGGCTTCAGTGGACAGCTAGGGTGCCCGTGGCATGTGGTCACTGCCACAGGGAAGAGGCACACGGAAGTGTTCTTGCCCTCCTCTGGGATGTACCCAATGTGGGTGTATGGATCTGTTTGGGCACACAATGCCCATTCCTCTGGCAGGGGCACTGTAGGCTTCCTTCCTGGCACATCTCCTGACCTGGGCTTCAGGTAAAGCTTTGAGATTGTCCCCTGAGGCCAGCACCAGACTGAGGCAAAATGCAAGGAGAAAAAGGAGCTCTGTGGTGCCTCCCACCATCAGAAGATGTATTTCTCTGCCCTTTGGCCTCTCCGAGATCCTTGCTCTGGCTGTAGGGGCCTGAGCAGAAACATCAGCATTTGCTGAAGTCCATCTGCAGGAGACTGCACAGTCCCCCTTTTCCTCTGGCACCTCCTCCATGGAAGAATGTCCTGGGGGTAGGCCCTGGCTAGTGGGGAAGGAGGATGGCAAACATGTGGACCCATCTGCAGCGTGTAGACAAGACAGGCCCCCTACACAGCTCGGAGAAGACGCTTCTAGTCAACGCACACACACACAAGCAGGAAAAACGCTAACCACCCGATGACACCTGCGTGTTATACACCTTGTTGATCTGAGAGCTATTCAATTGGTAGCCAGGACAGATAGAGTACTCTGTCACAAACACTTCTGCCATCAAAGGGCCATTGTTAAGTCATGTGATAAGTTCTGTGATGGCCATGCCCAGCTGTGTTGATGTAGGTGTCTCACAGTGAGTGGCACCTGTCTGTTCAATGAACCAAGATCCCGGCTTGCTGAGGTCACCTCCAGAGGTGGTGCCTGACTGACTGCTTATGTGGAAAAACTTCACTGGAGATCTAAAGGACAGGAAAGACCTAGGGCTCCTGGTCTGAGGGCCAGCCAGCACTGTGCACAGCTCACCACAGCTTCACCTCGGTCAGCCGGCACTGTGCACAGCTCACTACAGCTTCACCTCGGTCAGCCAGCGCTGTGCACAGCTCACTACAGCTTCACCTCGGTCAGCCAGCAGTGCACAGCTCACTACAGCTTCACCTCGGTCAGCCAGCAGTGCACAGCTCACTACAGCTTCACCTCGGTCAGCCAGCGCTGTGCACAGCTCACTACAGCTTCACCTCGGTCAGCCAGTGCTGTGCACAGCTCACTACAGCTTCTCCTCCGTCAGCCAGCGGTGCACAGCTCACTACAGTTTTACTTACACCCGTTCTTTACTGGGGCTCCTTCTCAGACCATTTCTCTGTACCCCCTCTCACCAGGCAGAGGTAGGCACGTTCTCTTGAGGATGGGGTTAAGGTACAAGCTTGGTTTTTATTACTCAGCTCCTTCGAGAGCAAATGCCATACGCTCCTCATACGCCACACAGACATCATACAAGTGTCTCCAGGCTCAAGCTCAGGCCAAGTTTTACCCAGTCAACATTTCAGTCAAACCAGAGTCTCATCTCCCAGAGTTCCCTGTAAGGAACGAGACTTAGGGACAACGGCACAAATTTGCCCATGAACCCAGGCGTGGTCATGATCCCGAGGCCATAGGAAAGAAACGACGATGTGAGGAGCCAGCGCTGACCCTGAACACGTGGTCTAGACTTCTGGTGCATCCCAACACCCCACAGTACCGCCTCTGGGATGTGCTCCCCAGATCGGGACAGTGACTTTTAACCTCACAGGTTAAGATACGCTGGCAGGAAAAGCCCCACTGCCAAGGTGGCCAGCTCCCTGACACAGTCCCAAGGCAGCTGAGTCAACTGCCTGCAGGTTTCTGCAGCTTTGCAACCTTGCTTCCCAGAAGGGAATGTTTTCTGGGTGTGTTCTTTGCTTTGTAGGTAAGGGTGAGGCGGTCTAGGGGGAGGGGCAGACTGGCCTGAGAGGAGCCTGGGCTTCTTGATACCACATCCTGGCTTCCAGTTCTCCATCAGGGAAGCGTTACCAAGAGATACAGTGACCCCAACCTTCATCCAAATCGCACCACATACCCCTGACGGAGGTTACAAGCCTTCAAAGCAGCTAAAGGTGCCACAGGTTATCTATTAGCCCATCCAAACCCAAATTGGTGGGTGACAGGAAGGACAGACGGATCCTTCCCTCCAGCAGGGGAAGCACAGACCCACGGCCATAGGAAGTGGCCCATACACTGAAAAATGTCCTTTTTCTTTTCATGCCTTGCATGCTGAGGCTGAAACCCACAGCCTTGTACACACCGGGCAAGTGTTCGACCGCTCAGCGCCGGGCCTAAGTGGCAAGTGAAGTCCTAATGGTGGATGTGACCGAGAGATGAACATACATCTCAAGTCCATTTGGTCAAATCAAAGCAGACTTCAGTCGATGAACACACGCGATTAACCCGACCGCATGCTCTCACCAGGGTACCGCACAGGCTCCGTGGTTAGCACTGAGACACACGGGTGGAATCTGCCATTAGAGGTGCCAACCTGCATCTTGCCCTGCTTGGGATGGGCACAGCCCTCCCCAGCACACCTTTGCCTTTGGCCTTCAGGGTTGAGAGGAGGAGGGGGAGGAGGAGATTACCTGTAAAACTGGAGCTGCCTTTTGGGACTCCCATATCGCGTACTTCGGATAGCAGTGAAGGAAAGCGGGGAGAAAGGAGAGACGATAGTATGCAGTTGGCATCAACCACAGGCAGGTGCAAGCTCAGCATCATCACCGATATCCTGCAGCCCACACCCGCCACGCATTCACCCCTGGCTCCATCCAGGCTAGCTGACCAGGCTCTGCCAGATGTACAAGCTGGGTACCAAATGCTCTGCAGCAGCGCCACCCAGTGGCCAGTGAGGCAGAGGTCTGCAACCTGATCTGGTCGTGGATGGGTCCACAGCAGACTCTGAGTGGGTGCCTGGGTTTTAATAAGCTTTAGACAATGCTTTACAATCTGATTTAGAATTGCTCCAAAACACACCCCGACAGGATGGCCTGAGACTCTAGGGCCCTCTCCAGGGCAGACACTGGTTTACGCAGATACTTGCAAGGGCTCAGCCTCCAGCCGTTATCTAGAAAGGTCCGAATTCCCAGAATATTTAGGCTGTTGGGGGTCCTATCCAGTCATGGTCTTTCAGAGCGATGATACAGGCTCTATGTTGGATCTGTAGCCAGTGGTTCTCACTAGCGCCCTCTACAGGAGGCCTGAGGTTCAGAAAGGTTGGCTCACACAAGGAGGTCAAGATTATACTATAGGAGTTCCGGCTGTAGCTGGCCTTTCTAAGACGGGCAGGTGCCGTCCCCCAAATGCCCGTGAGCTCCTTGAGAGCAGCCCCCTTAAATGCCTGAGCTCCTAAAGAGCTGGGTGGGATCCTAGGGTCCACTGTGCAGTGGTGTGCACTGCAGGAGAAACGGAAGTGAGGCAGCTGCTCCAGGCACTGTGAAGTCGCTCAGGTAGCCTCAGGGTTTCCAAGGGTCAGGGACCAGAAATAAATCTATTTTGGTTCAGTGCCACCCAGAAAGTCTCTATATAGGCTTCGAAATCTTCCATTCTTTTTCTGGGGACCTGTCTACCTCAACTCTGTGAGCCCCACTTGAATCCTTATCCTTTCCCCAGGGGAGGGTGGCTGCCTCAGAGACTCCTCCTCAGAGGAAGCACTGCTCTCAGGAGGAGGTCTGGATGGGTGAGTTACCTGTAGATCATCCCAGGGGAGCCTGTCTGCCGCAGAGAGAGACGAGCCGGGGACCCCGTGGTTGATTCCGGATACATGGGGCTGGCCTCACTTATCCAGACCAGCTTGCCTTTTCACAGAGGGGAAGTTCTGAAAGAAAATGAAAAGACAAAAGGTGATGGTTAGAGAGACTGAGCAGGCTTGGGCTATATGAGCTACTCACACTGCCTCAGACAGACTGCCCCACCGATTCAAATGGGCTTGCTGTTGAGGATCCTGTCCCTCCACCAGGACCCAACCCCACTGCTCACATGAGGCGCAAGGGTCTGTGGCTTCTCTGTCCCCTCTCCTGTCCTCACCTCTAGGGAACTGAACTTTATGCTTCTCTGGCTCCCGAATCCACACCACAGCAGCTTCCTAATACTTGGGAAATTTGTTTATGCCCTCAATGACCCCTGGATCCTGGGATTTCCCCTCCTTGTGCAGGGTCCTCCCCTTGGGCACAGCTGGACCCAGCGACTTGATCTTGACCAGGACAACGTGGCTGAGGAGATGGGTTGTCACTGGATGGCATGGGTTGTTGCCCATTGCTGCGCTACTAGGTGGCTCCTCCGCCAGCCTTAATGAAGCAAGGTGCCATGTGGTAGAGGTTCCTGTGGCAGAGGCTGAGGCCTCGGCTCAAAGGAGCACCAAGAGGTGACTTCTCAGGTGACCCCGTGAGCTCGGAAGCTGGTTCTTCACCACTTGGGCCTTCCCATGAATCCTGGCTGTGGCCAGCACCTGATGAGCCCTAAGCTGCACTTAGCTACGCCCTCCTGAGCTCCAGACCCTCCAGCACCCTGACGTAAGACACACGTTGTTCCACTAAATTTGTGGTCGTTTGTTACGGCAGCAGAAGGGGATGATTGACAAGATCCTCCTTCCGTCTGTTCGTCCTTCCGTTGGTCCATCAGTCTCCCACTTCCACCCCTAAGTGCAGTCACCAGTCATTCACCGAAAACCCTGGTCCTGGATCCCTCTCAGCTCTGCTCTCCTGGCTCCCCTGGCCACAGGGCATCATTTCAAAGGGCACCTTGTCAAGTGCCCCCTGTTCTTTGCTGTTGCCGCTAGGCTGTGCTGTGCCTGTTGACTCTCAGCCGAGCCCTGTGCTCACACGCTTGGGCCACCTCTTCCTTCTGCTGAGAGACCACACTCACGCCCCCCATAGCCCTCTTCATGTTGAGAACTCCTTCACCCAGCTGCCACCTTCAGGGGTACCCTCCCAGATGCCAGGCAGTTTCAGCAATCTGTCTGCATACGGGTCTGGTTGTCCATCTTATCTATGTGGAAGTTCCAGAAGGCCTTGGTAACTGCCATGCCCCTGGCCTCCCAAGGGCCCAGATGAAGGTCCCTGATTCAAACTCACAGGGCCCCACTGCCACAGACAAAGCGATATTTGGGAGTGACAGTGACCCCCTGAAATTGGTGGGTGACACCCAGCTAAAAAGCCCATTTTGTTTTTGTTTTCCTTTCCCTTAGAGTCAAAACCACTTGTGAACACTATTGAAGCCTGCTGGAGGTCCTCATGAGGTCTTCTCTGAGTTAGGGGATGCGCACGCATGCCTGTTGGAAGCAGCACAGATACCAGAAGCAGCATGGAGCTGTCATGAGTGAGGAGGCTGATGAGGGACCCTGAGGATTTTTATAAGACCTCATTTGGAACGCAGCGATGAAACGGAACACAAGCTCACTTCAGACCTTAGCTTTGAGGTAGCCGGGGCGTGGCTGATCCTGAGGTCTCCTGGCTCATTATGCAAAAGCTCCCGAGAAGAAGGGATCCTGAGCCTCCCCGAAGCCCCTCAGGGTCCACTCTTCCCACCAACCACCTGTGTGTGTTTGTGCGCGCCACCACCACGGTGCAGAGTTGGGCTAAGGGGTCAGGAGGCACAGGCCTGCTGAGTATGGCAGCCACCAGGGCCCATTCTTGAGGGAAGGGTAAATAAAAGAGCCGGACTACAGGACATGGGGGAGGATGCGAGGCAGGAGTCCTCACAGGCTGGCAGAAAGGACTGGGCCCCCCTCCACAACCTTCCTAGCCCTGACGTTCATGGAAACCTCAGGGATGGTTCGTGTACTGAATTCTACAAGGACCCGCTGTCTGGGCTGGGAGGGAGGGCTCAAGGGATGGGGTAAACGGGAGTTTCTGAGGTGGATGGGGACAAGACTGGCATTTTCAGTGTTCGTGTGTATCGCTGATGCTTTGGGCCAGGGGGACCTCAGTTTAGGAAGCCACTGGGCTAGAGGTTAGTTCCTACAGCTGGAGTCAGAGGGCCAAATCTAGCCTGCTGCCAGTTCTAGTGAATAAAGTTTCATTGAGTCATCTCACAGACATCTGCTGCGGACAGTGCTGCCTTGGTGCAGGGTTGAGTAGTACCGACAGAGACCACAGCCAGGAAAGTCTAAACCATTCTATCTCCTATTACCGAAGTTTGCTGACACAGGCTCTAGGCTCCTGTTGGGACTAATTGAGTCCTGGCCTTCAGCTGCTCTTCCCTGTCTAGAGCCTTCTAATTGAAGTTACTAGAAGCTGTGCCTAGCTTAGAGGCAAGCACTCCCTACAGGAGTATATGGGCCCTTACCACCGGGTACCATGGGACTTATATTAGGCAGAAGCAGTACCCTTTTAGAGGGGATCCAAATACATCCTGGGATAGTAGATGCACACTGTCAAGAGGAGATTAAGGTTATGACATCTGTCCAACAGGGGGTGGTGGTAATTCCTCAAGGTGAGCGGATAACACAATTAGTGTTGATTCCCAAAGTTCTCAGTCCTTAGGATGGGGACGATGAAAAGACCTTATTACAGGACAATGGAAGGAGCCCACGCCCCTGTTGGCTAGGGTGAGAGGAGCTGTTTGTGTTTTTCCTCCAGGAATGGACAAGCCCATTTGGGTACCAGAGCGATATGTTCGGGTTGTGGAAAATGATGGGAAAGGATCCTGTGATGAGCCTGAGAATGACACCTGTCATTCTCTTGATGAGCCTCCTGGTGAGTCCCAGTCAAGCGGAAAGCTCTGTGTGAAGCCTGGAAAGGAACCCTCTTGTGTTGATCAGTGAGCCAAGCTAGTTCTTTGTATTCATCTTTCTATTCCTCAAACTGTACAGCTGGAACTGCTTTAAGCATTATGGCGATAGAACAGGCTTCTATTAATCAGACCTTTTCCTTTGTGAATGCTTTATGTTTTGTTACATTTTTTTGGACTATGAATATTACTTTAAAGGAATCCTATACAAGTGAGTGTAGTTCCTATCTTTCTTTTTTGGAATATTTCTCTGAGAGCCCAGGCACTATTAAATCCCGTGTTTTAGTTTTCTTTCTTTTTTCTCTTCCTTTTGCAGTCTGGAATGGCACCTTTGGGGGAAAGACATTCTTGGTTGTTCTTTCAGAAACTGTGGCCTGAGCGACTGCTGGGATGACCACTCCAGGGCTGCCTTGTTGTTTCGGGTACCAGCCATCATACCACTGCCAATTACCAAAAAGGCTAAGCAGACTGAGATGACCCTGTATCGAGAGAAATGAGATTCGGGAGAGATAGCTGCAATGATTGCTGTCATCGCGGCGTCTGCTGCTGCAGCCATGGTTGCAGGACTGGCAATGGCACAAACATCGTTGGTGTCGGACACCGTGGATAAACAGGTGAGACAAGTCAACGATGCTCTCCAGACTCAGAGTGGACAACATTAAATTTGGACTTTCGAATTTAAATCAGGAGACTGCCCTATTGTAGGAGCAGGTGGCCTTATAGCTAGTAGAACAAATGTCTTGTTCACACCTTTATCATTCCATTTGTGTGACATCTGTTAATATTGCTAATGCCTCTTATGTGGTGAAACAGCTCAATGGTTACTTGAATAGCCCTTGAAATGTTACAATCAGCACACCAGATTGTTGATACCTGTGTGCCCCGTTTTAGCCAAAGGGTTGGTAGAATGCCATAGCCCAAATGGGAGGCTGGGTCCAGTGGTAACTGGGGACCCTATTGCTGGCAATCTTAATGCCTGTTGCCATGGGCATTCATTTCTGAATTCTGTGTAAGATCAGACAACCCATGAGAATGCAGCATATGGTCACTTAGCAAGTCCTTCTGAGCCTATTGGCCAGTAACTCGAACGTACTCCAGGTTTGGTTGCAAATACTGCACCAACAATGAAGACTCCTCCGTAGACGGGCAACTTCTACAGAAGAGGGCCCGCCTAAGACAGGGAAGGGGCCTCCCAAAGACGGGTAAGGGTTTACTCTTCTGAGATGACCTAAGACAGGAGGGTCTTCTGTTTTATAAAAAATTTAGAGGGGAGATGTTGGGACCAATTGAGTCCTGGCAGTCAGCTGTTCTTCCCTGTCTAGAACCTTCTAATTAAAGTTACTAGAAGCTGTGCCTAGCTTAGAGGATCAGAGGATGGGATTTTCACCTGTTGGCCATTGACTGCAGGGTATTTAAGCCTCCATGGGGGCTTTTGGTACCAGTGTTGGAAGGTCTGTGTGTCGTTCCGTCTCTGCGTGTATATTCTCAACCTCCAGCCCCTTGCCCAAAGCTCGCGTACTGGGTTCTAGCGCATAGAACACAGACAGGGGCTGCGGTGCGCGTGGCAGGCTCCTGCTTTGACTCTTGAAGGGACGACTCCCTAGCTCTTTTCCAATGGGTCCTCTCAGCTCTGACCCTGCAACTTCCTCTCTGAAACAGGGCCACCAGGAGCCAGGTCCTTCAGACCGACCAGCAGCCTCAGCACTCAGCATCTGCCTTCCCTCCCATGGCTCCTGGAAGGGCTGACGGTGACTGACTAGCTTCAGAATCTCATGTAGCCCAGGCTGGCTTTGAATTTCTGATCCTCCTGCTTCTACTTCCCAATGTTGGGATTACAGGTGTGTGCCATCACACCCGCTAGTATATGGTGCTGGGTCAAACTCACGCCATGTGCATGCCGTGTGAATATTCTACCAACTAGGCCACATTTCTAGCCTGACACAAATTCCATCCTTCCAGAAAAGAATGTCAAAGCAGAGTTTTCTCCTCAGTAAGAGAGAGTGTTCTGCCCTCAGGAACATTCTTGAGGAGGCTCCCCGCTCCAGGGCAGTTCTCCTGGACAGACTCCACTTGGTCCTTGTCTCTCTGAGGAAGTCACTCTTGCTAAGTTGGACACTGCCTTATGTTGGGCCACAGCAATGCGGCCCCCATTCCCCTTGGTTGCAGGACCCCACACTTGTGAGTTCTCCGTCATCTGTCCCTGTCTCTAGGCTGCCTGCGCGGATCCTGCCAACCTCTGATTCTCGGGCCACTCAGGTTCCAGCCTTGAATCCTTTTGCTTCTCTGAACCCTGTTAACTGTCCCAGGGACCAGATCTTTGTCTCCATCCTGCAGCATCTTTGTCTGTGGTCTCTTTATGCATCTGCCAAGATCTCCTGGAATCTCCACGAGGAGGCGACACACCTATTTCAGGCTCATGTGTCAGTTCTGAGTGCTTGACCAGCCCCATGGTGGTCCTGTGTTTTGCACAGCCAGGGAACCAGCTGGGTCACCCACTCTTTGTCCAATGCCTCTCCACACTCAGGCTTCTCATCAGCTCCCTAAGTGGTCACCTGAGACCATCCCATCCCATCTGTACGATATTTCACAGGGAGCCAGGGGGCTTCTCTCGGGACACAGCCTGGATCATCCACTACCGTGCTCACAACTCTCCTGCAACTTCCATTCTACCCAGAGCAAAAACCACACACAGTCAAGACCTCTGTGCTGCCCACAAGCACCAGGGAGACCTCCGGGCCTGTTCTCAGCGCCTCTCTGATCTCAGGAAGTGGCCCCCATTCTACACAGCAATGCAGGCTCTCGCCAGGTTCCTGAGCCTAGCAGAGTCACTCCCCAGGATGCCTGTAGTCCTCTTCCACCTGAACTTGACCTTTGACCCCAGAGGTCTACCGAGTGCCCCGCTATCCCAGGCTCTCCCTGCATACCTTAAGCTGCCAATCTTCTCCCTAAGTTCACTATTTGCTTAGTCCCGTCCTGTGGGGTCTTTCCCCCTAGAATCTGTGACTAGCGACACGCCTACAGCTCATCCATGTTTCTCTTTCCACAAAAACTCTGCTGGTTCTATGAAGGCTGGGGCAAAGGGGTGCCCGGTGTTCCTGCAGTGCCCGGCGCTTGCTAGGCACCCAATTGCTACTGAGTGAATAACAGACTGACTGACTCAGCCTGCTGGGGACCACAACAGGAGAGGGTGGGGACAGGGCAGCCCTGTTACTGAGAATACCACACTGCTTAAGGATTAGGAAGCCTTCTCTGAAGTGCAATGCCTGCTTTGTCCAGTGGGGGCGCTCACAGAACCTGCAGGTGTGGTAACGACTGCTGCTGTTGGGGAGGGGTCTTGGCGGTCCACCTCGACGGGACTCCAAGCTCACTCTGAGGCAGTAGCCAGTTGACCCCCAACACACCCCAGGCCACAGCCACAGGGGAGCACTGACCTTACTCTGAAGTGGTTTGACATGCATAAGAAATTTACCTTAAAAAAAAAAAACCACCTAGTGGTGGCTCACGCCTTTAATCCTGCATTTGAGGAGGCAGAGGCAGAGGCAGAGGCAGGCGGATCCCTGTGAGTTCGAGGCCAAACTGGTCTACAAGAGCTAGTTCCAGGACAGGCTCCAAAGCTACAAAGAAACCCTGTCTGGAAAAACCAAACCAAACCAACCAAACAACAACAAAACAACAAAACAACAACAACAACCCCAGCCCAGAACCTCTGCCACAATTCTGGGAAGGAGGGGTTTGATGGAATTTCTCACAGCCCCCTCTGTACAGTCAAGATGCAAGTATCGCAGGCAGAGCCCGCTTCTAGGCTCTGCAGCTGTCGCTGTCCAATCAGGAAGAAATGCACCTGCTGAGTTGCCAATCCCGATAGAGCCGACATCCTAGGGGATGCTGGGAATTGTAGGCTGGTACAGTATTCTGGCAGGTACCACACCGAGGAAGAAGGCAGGCAGAACTGAGAGGTCCCCAAGCACCTCACAAACCTCTCCAGGCAAACCTGTGCTGGATACCCCCAGGCTCCTGATGCCCTCTGTAGTTTGGAGGATAAGTTGGAGCCAGATTGGGTGCCCCTAAATCCCTGACTCTTTCCCCCACACAATCTGGAGGACAGGCAGAGCTGCGACAGCACCCCAGGCCCCTGACATCCCCCACAGTTGGAGGACAGGCTGAGGAAGGTCACGGATAACAGGACAGGTTTGGGAAGGGATCTGGGTTTGTGATCCAGGCTGAAGGTCAAATCTGGTTCCCGTCTGGGTTTATGCACTTTTAGTCACACCCCTATCTGTGTGTGCCCTTGAGTAACTTTCTGACTCACATTTGAGGAATCTGAAGCTAGGGGCTTTACCATGGCCTGACCAAGTGTCCTTATAGAAGCAGGGATATAGATGCTGTGCGGCCAGGAGGTAAACAGACAACCAACCCCTAGTTTTACAAACACTGTATGCAGTAGGTGAGGTTGGTGGCGGATGGCCAAGAAGGGTCAGGAGGCACCGTTCAAGCCACTCGCCATCTTTCTTCTCTCTGCTGTTTTGATAACTTTCAAACTTCAGAAAAGTTTTAAAAATAGCAACAAACACCCAAGTCTTCGTCCTACTCAGCAAGGGTCTACACGGCCGCACTCGCACGCATGCCCTCCTTCCGCTCCCCTCCTGTGCGTGTGACACGCAGGACCGTCAAGGCCATCTGAAGCTCCGGCCTGAATGTCACCCACAGGGGCTTCAGCACTCATACCCTCGTAACGGTGTTCCACAGTCACAGAATCAAGAGAAGTCAAAGAGAACGACACATCAGCACCTGACAGGCAGCCTCTGTCCAAACGCCTGTGGTTCCCTAAGTTCTTGTTCAGATTTTCAAAAATCCAGGATCCAATCAGGGACTTCATAAGGCATCAGCAGTTTCTTTCTGGTTTCTTCGAACCTAGAAACATCTCATCACAATTTTCAGCGTAAGTGTGTGTGTGTGTGTGTGTGGCGCGTGTGTGTATGCACGCATGTGCTGTGTATGTGCTGTGTGTGGCACGTGTTCCTGTGGAGGCTGAAGCAGGACATCTGATGTCTTGTTCTGTCACTCTCTGTGTCTGTGTGTGTGCTGTGTGCGTGTGCTGTGTGTGCGTGTGTGGTACGTGTTCCTGTGGAGGCTGAATCAGGACACCTGGTGTTTTGTTCTGCCACTTAACCTTGAGACAGGGTTTCTCGATAAGCCGGGAGCTTGCTGTCTTACCTAGAGTGTCTGGTCATCAAGCTCTTGGGGTCTACCTATCCCTACTCCAGTGTTGCAGTTACAGGCACTGGCAGGCATGCCTGGCTGTTTATGTAGGAAATTAAACTCAGATCCTTATGGGTCATAGTAGTTACTCTGCCCACCGAGCTGTCTTCACAGGCTTCAGCTTAGTTTTTCACACAATCCTCTCACTGAACTTGAAGCTCACTAATTGCCTAGAATGGCTAGTCAGTAAGTCCCTAGAGCCTCCTTCCTCTCTCTGTCTCCCAGCAGTGGGATTCTATGATTCTCTCTCTCTCTCTCTCTCTCTCTCTCTCTCTCTCTCTCTCTCTCTCTCTCTCTCTCTCTCTCTCTCTGCGTGCATGTTGCTGGGGTGGAATCTCGGGCCGTGTGAACACTTTGTAAATGCTCTATCACTGAGCTACACCTTTGGCCCGACCCTGGGAAGTTTCTGTTTTTCTCTTTTGCCCAGCGTTCCAGTTGCTTGTCTTGCTGACTACCCCTGAGTTTTGTGATTTGTCTGACGTTGCTTAACTGCCAAATCTTCGTAGCAGACTTCCTCTTTCTCACCCATCCCAGCAGGAAGCAGTCGCTCTGCCCACTGTGGGCAAAGCTGGCTGTAGGCAGCATTCACCGCGGCTCATTCTCCCTTCCGTCACCAATCAGGAGCCGCGGGAGAGTAACCAAGGATCTGGATCCTCTGCAACTTCTCAGGAGGGACCTTTCTCAAGAAAGGCCAACTATGTTGCCATCTGTATTCTGAGTGCAGGGCCGGAAGCTGTGTTCAAATGAAGGAAAATGTGAAAATGGATGCCGGGGCCTCGATGCCAGCAAGCCTTAGTGGTCTGACTGAAGATCTGTGGTTCATTACTCTGGGTCCTGGGGCAAGCTTGGGATTGGCTGGAGGACATGGGTTTAGCAGTTTTTTGGCAAGTTGGATCTGCAGCATGTGTGTGATGCGATGGAGGGCGTAAAAGTCCCTGGGTCACAGCTGACCAAGGGGAGGGACTTTGGCTCAGTGTCTCAGCTTCCTTGTATAGAGAATAGGGCCTGGGCTACAGGACCTCAAATTCCCTACTTAAACTTATGATAAGTGGTCACATTATGCTGGGGGTTAGTGTAGATGACAAAGAACTGATGAGGGGTCCTGCTCTGATCCCTTAGTCTCAGGGAGATTAAAGACAGTATCTATGGCCACTGAGAGTTGGCCAGGGCTACTTGTGTAGACAGAAATAGAGGGGAGCGAATGGCCAGCTTAAGGCAAGAAGCCACAGGAGAGTTGAGGTCAGAGAGACAAAGGTATAACAGATACTTTCCTGGTTCCCCGATGTCCTGGCTGGCTGGGCTGGCACTTGAGGAGGCACAGGAGGAAGGGAAAGGTTGAGTCATCGATTCAAACCCCTTCCATCTCTCAGAGTCTGGCTGTCAGTGGAGAGGTATTCCTTATCCTTCCCTCTAGCACAGGCTGACTTGCTTTGGCTAAGGAGGGGAGCAGAGTGACAACGTCCTAATTCTAGCCATGGTTGAAGGAGACTTGTCTTTGAACCCTTGCTGCTGCCATGGGTACTGCCTGGCATACACGTGCCCCGAGACACCTTGCTACATATGTCAGGGCACTCGGCCTCGAGTGGGTCACTGGGCACGCACTGCCATGGTCGGCCACCAGGACCCTGCATAGCAGGAGCATGTGGCTTTGGGTAGGACACCCAGCCTCCCACTGTCAGTGGAACGAGAAGATAAATGGGACCATGCTACCTGGGGAGGTTTGTGTTGTGAGTCTCACAGGACCTGAGACCAGCCTGTGCTTAGTGCAGGGAGAGCTCTGGCCCATGACCTGGTGTGTTTCTTGGAGAGCTGCCAGTCGCAGCTCCTTCCTGGATATGGTTGCCTTCCTTGCATGCATGGCCACTGAACCTGCTCAGGTCACATGTACCCCCTGGCAAGGGCTTGAGTTCTGGAAGGTCGTCCCTTTCTGCCCTCAGCCTGGCCACACTGCCTCGCTTCCCTAGTTTGATGGTTTTCTCTTTTCTTTTTTTTTTTGATACAGGGTTTATCTCTGTAGCCAGGGCTGTCCTGGAACTAACTCTGTAGATCAGGCTGGCCTTGAACTCACAGAAACCCACCTGCCTCTGTCTCCCAAGTGCTGGGATTAAAGGTGTGTGCCGCCATGCCCAGCTGAGGCTAGTCTTTGTAAGCACTGCTGGGCATGCTCAGAGAAAACCACACTGCTCACTTGATGGAGTACATGGGACTCGGGTCCTCTGTGACTTCATCCAGATTCTGAATTTCTTCTGAGAATTCCAAGGCTGCCCCCTGAGCCCTTTGGAATATTGACATTCTATGCTACTTGTAGTCACATGACAAAGACCCCCTGGTGCCTGGGCCACATGGGAAAGAGGCAACTGGAAGGTATGGATAGCAGGAAGGAACACAGGAGACGGCCTTGACAGCTGTCCCCGCAACATCTCCCTCCACTGTGACTTCTGTCCTTGTGGCCCCCGGAGGCCAGTGCAGTGCCCACGCCATTAAAACAGAGCCTCACATGTAACTAGAGACCAAACAGCTCTACACGGCAAGGTGGTACTCAATGCACATGGCCAGAAGGGGCAGAGGGGAGGAGGCTGGCGCCAGCTCGGTGTGTGTCAGTCTGGGCCTTTCAGAAAGCCTCGCTGGGAGTGGTGCCTCAGCTTCTGTGCCCCGAGCTGATGGAACGCTGCCTATCTTGACTCCAGTTGGGAATTGCCCAGCCGAGCCTGGAAGGGCCTCCCTTGAGGCCGGGTGCTGGTTTCTGGGTGCTGACGAGGCGCCTCTTGAAGAGACAGGAAGAGGTGTAACTGCTGGAAACCACACACCACACTTGAGTGACACGCCCTTCCTCCCTGCTGAGAAGTCAGGGGCCCTGAAGGGAGCCCACTCCTCTCTCTCCCCAAAGCCGGGTCCATCCGGATATCAGCTACGCCCACGGGAAACAGGCAGAAGGGCCTGGAAGCTGTAAGGGTGCCCGCAGGGCCCAGGCTGGGGTCTGGAGCGGACACAGCCCAGCTCCCCACCAGCACCATCTGGACCATGTTGAGATGCAGCGTAGCTGTGAGGAGGACACGCACACACAGCCTGATGCCGCGGTCTCGGCCAGGACCTTGTGTGTGGTAGTCAGAGGATGGTATCAACTGATGTCTTTCTCAACCATTCTCCATCTTAGTTTTTGAGGCAGGGTCTCTCCCTGAACCTGGAGCTCACCGTGGATCTAGCTAAACTGGCTTGTTTCCGCCTCCCGGTGCTGGGGTTACAAGAACATACAGACATGCTCAACTCCTGACATGGGATCTGAACTCGGGTCCTCAGGCTTGCATAGTAAGCCCTTTACCCACTGAGCCATCCGCCTTCGCAAAGAAACCTCAGCACTCCGGAGACCTTGGAGGATGGAGAGCAAAGCACAGGTGGAGGACGGTACAGAAACCTGACAATCTGACACGAGGCAGCATGGATGTCACGTGCTTCAGACCGCAGCAGAAGCATCCGTTCCTGACCACAGAGACGAGGTGGAGATCACTGAATGAAGTGTTAGAGACACCTCTCACAGAGGCCTTCCCAGCATACTTTAGAAAGAGCACGATCTGAAACCTTCAGCTAACCCTCCTCCACGCCACGCTCAAATGCCCATTCTCCCCACACAGAAACAAACCAGCCCCACAAAGACAATTTACAATTAAGCAATTGTTACAATTAAAAAAAGACTACAGCCAACACGACCCCACTGTGTTCAGCACGACGTGCTCCACATGACCTCACCGTGTTTAACACGGTGTTTGCACTCTTCTCCCTGGATGGCAGACACCCAACAATTCACACCCATGTAACATGCATCACCTGACAGCTCACAGCCATGTAACGCGCGTCTACAGACTGAGCCTCCCCTGTGCACAGGGACAACATATGTTTGCTAGTCATATCTCCCTCCCACTCCTAGAAGAGGGGCTCAGTATTCTCAGCCTGGGGGACATGGACCTGTGGCTGCAGCCTCTATGACATGGACGTCTGGTGAACCTGGGTGAATCTCCCATCCCCACCCCATCACCCCATCATCTTTTTCAGACTCAGGACAAATCCTCTACAGAGATGAGTTTGAGGATTAAGAGGCAGGGGTGAGTTGGGGAGGGTAGGCTGGCTCCCTGAGCACAGCTCCCCTCACCCCCCACTCCCATTCAGTCACACCTTTTAGCAACTACTGTAGGTGCTGTGTAGGGCTCAGGGGAGGAGGACCCAGTGGTACTGAGGGCTCGGAAAGAGCCACAGGATCCTGGCCCAGTGCTCTTGGCTGAGCAGGCAACACACACCTGTCCCTGTCCATATGCGCGTACTAGGCAGAAGTCTTCCCTCTCTTCCTTCCTCCCTTCGATGAACACAGGCACCAGGACCTCTCACAAATACTGGGAAGCTCACCACTTCTTCCTCACCCCCCCCCCACACCGTGGCCACACCCTGCTGGGAGTGGGGGAGGGGAAGTACAGGATGAGAGAGCCTGGTAGGGGAGGGAGGAAACCTGGGGCCCCTGTCAACCCTGGCTTTGCCTCTGCCATGGTGACATCTGCCTTGCACAGGGCTGTGCTGTGGGAAAGAGTTTGGGACAGGGACTCGTTACACTCCTTGTCAAAGGTGGAAGACCAGGAGAGAGCAGATGGACAGGGTTTCCCAGGAGTCACTGGGGCTGCTCAGCAGCTGGCACTCACACCCGCGTCCATGAAGGAACAGAGGCACCCTGCAGAGCCCTTGATCTCCTAGCTGTCTCCCTGCCACCCCAGGGATGAAAGCAGAGGCCCATGGGGAGCTGTGTCAGCCAGACTTCTCCACTGGATGTGCCGCTGTGCCGGGCCAACTGTCTGAGCCGCGCGCGGTTGGGCCTCGTGTGTGCTCAGTGGCTGTGGCTCCTGGAAGACTGGACAGGAAGCCACACGGGGCCACAAGAAGCCTGGGGAGGTATCTGTGCCAGTGTCAAACCTGGACATTCAGCAGCTCCACGGCCTGCTCAGGGAGCCACCACTGTCGTGTACCAGAAAGCCTGTCTGGAAAGCACCCCCAAAGCACCCTGGGTACCTGCTGTGGACCGGGACCTGTAGAGGAGACCATGTTCCGCATGTCGGGTGGAAGGCTGAGTCACTGTCTGCTGAGCAGCGTGCCACCAGGGACCACAGGCCCAACGGGAAGTTGGTGCGGCAAGCTCCAGGGCCCCATGTGCAGCTGGGCCACTGCACAGTCAGAGACTAACGAGCCAGGGCCCCCAAGGGACGTCAGGGCGTGGCCTCTGGTGGAAAGGCCCAGCCACCCCTGGTGTGTGGACAGTGTGGTTGCCTCAGGGACAGGAGTGGGGGAAGAGACAGTCATGGCAGGGTAGAAGCATCCTTTGTGGTTCTGCTTCCTGTCCACAGGTCCCCTCCGGAAGGGAAGCCAGACACTCATCACCTGGGAGCCTCTTTCTCAAGGTGGGGAGGGGCCAGCTCCTAGTGAGTCCTGGTGATGTTAAAGACAGCCTCTTACCAGGGCCAGCGTTGTAGGAAGCCCTGTTCAGCTGGTGTTCCTCACTTCCTGGAAAGGCTCTGTTAACCACCTCCCCTTCTACAGATGATGCCCTGAGGGTCCTGGAGGCTCAGGCACGTGGCTGGGATCGAACCCAGGCCTGGCTGAGTTTGAGCTGTGTTCCATGGTTTCTGCCTGTCCTAAAAAGAACCTGGTGACCTGACAGTTCAGACAAGGGTATCCTGGGAAAGATGGGTTACAGGGGGAGCCTCTAGCTGTGGGGACGTTTCCTGCTGTCCTGCAGTCCCTGACACGCCTGTCAGGATAACTGCTAAGTGGTGGAACCCATGCAACTCCACCAGGCTCCCTGCAACCATGAGAGATCCCAAGCTCTTTGATTGGAGGCAAAGGAAAGAAAGAAAGGAAGAAAGAGAGAAAGGAATGAATGAATGAATGAATGAATGAATAAATAAATAGCTGGGAACATGCCACCTCCCGCTATGCTGGTCACTTGCACAGGACTAAATCACCAGCCGCAGGTCTAGCCCACTCCTCATATACAGTTCCCAGAAGGGAGGTGGTCCTCGTCTTCCCCATGAGTGCCAGGCTCTGCAGCCTCCAGCTCATGCACTGGAAGAAGGATGCTCCTGAGGCCCCGAAGGGATAAATGGAGAGATCGATGAGGGAAAAGAAAAACATCCAAGTGTTCTGTGAGAAAACCCAGGTGTTGGGAGATGAACAAGGGGGAAAAGGAAGAAGAAAAACTAGGAGACACGGTGAGGGAGAGGAAGGAAGGGGAGGGAGAGAGGAAGAAAGGCTCATCCCACTGAACCCAGTCTAGTCCACGGACCCCAGCGCTCGCTGTGCTGTACTTTACAGACTATTAGGGCCCACACACATTAGCTAGCACTCAAGGGCACTCAGCAAATCTAGGAGAAGCGGGACTGGGCCCCTGTCAGGCTGTCTTCCACACGGCACCATTCCCTGCCCCTTACTCTGTGGTGCATACACGGGCAGCTGCCCTCTTGTCCCCAGTATGGAGGACATCTACAAAGACGGGCTTTACCCAGGGTGGAAAGAATTCACGGTGGCTAAGACCAGCTCTCAGGAGCAATGGATGAAGCTGAGTGTCACAGAGACCCAGGTCTCACCTCTGTTCAGCTATGCAGACACACCAAAGCAGTCTCAGGACTCAACTCCATTCCTGACCCTTAAAAGTAAGTCTTGGCCAGGCATGGTGGTGCACACTTTTAATCCCAGTTCTCGGGAGGAAGAGGCAGGTGGATCTCTGGGAGTTCACCACCAGCCTGGTCTAAAGAATGAGTTACAGGCCATCCATGGTTACGCAGTGAGACTGTCTTAATAAACACGTCAATCTCAGTTCCTTAGCTATACACTGTGTAACTGAGCTGCTCTAGAGCTGCGGACATAGCTCAGTTGGTAGTGTCCTGACCTAGCATTCAGGAAGTCCTGGGTTTGATCCCCAGCACTGCATAAACTGGCATGGTGGCACACACCTCTGCAATCCCAGCATTCAGGAGGCAGAGGCAGGATGATCAGGAGTTCAAGGCCAGTTTGAGGTATATAGTGAGTTTGAGGCTAGCCTGGGCTATATGAGATACTGCTTCAAACAAACAAACAAACAAACAAACAAACAAACAAACAAACAAAAAAGTAAGTTTGGACCAGGAAGGCAGGGGGCTGGAGGCAAAGTCAGAAGTACCAAATTTAAAATGCTATCAACAGTAAAAAGAGACCCCACAGAGGGAGGAAATGCCTGCTAGGATACAACCGATAAGGGACCAATGCCCAGACCATGCACAGAGCTCTTAAGGAAGCTGAATAACTTGGCTAGAAAACAGGCAGAGGCCTTGAAGAGACTTCACTCTGAAGATGCACAGATGGCAACATGGATAAGATGCTGAGCAACACCCATACATCGGGAAATGCAAATCAAACCATGAGGAGCTACTGCCTCGTGTCCACCAGGGTGGTTGCCGCCAGAAACCAGAGAGAACAGGCAACAGAGACTTGAGGACACAGGAGCCCCTGACTGTTGCTGAGAGGGTGTTCAGCTTCTGTAGAAAACAGCCTGGGGTCCCTGGGAAACATAAAAACACAACTGCCTGACCCTGCTAGGGAAGGCTGTGGACCCTTCCTACAGGGAGAGCCACCAGGGTTGGGCTGTAAGGATTTTCAGCTTAGCCCCACTTCCTGTTCACTGCTTCCTGAGTGAGGATGTGATGCGACCTGTCAGCTTCCTGCACTTGTCATCTGGCCTCACGCCCTGTTGTACCGTCTTCCTGCAGCAGACTGGAAGCCCCTAGACTGTGAGCCGAAAGAGGCCCCTTTCACCTAAGCTGCTCCTGTCAGGGCGCTGTAAACAGCCAGGAGAAGGCACCACCCCCAGCATTGAATCCAGTGCCTTAAAGAAGTGTCTATACATGCAAGAAGATCAATCACAGGACACACCAAATGGGGTCTACCCGGACAAGAACACACTCTTCCCTTAAGAAGGAAAGAAAATCTACACTTGCTACCTTGAGGACCCCAAGCCAACCATTGGTGTGGGAAGTCCTTCTGTCTATGTGTTGATTTTATTGGTTAATGAATAAAGCTGTTTCGGCCAGTGGCTTAGCAGAATGGGGCAAGGTGGGAGTTCCAAATGGATAGAGGAGGAGAGAGTAGGTGGAGTCAATGAGAAGCCATGTAGCCCCACTGGAGACAGACACTGGACAGAACTTTACCCAGTAAGCCACAGCCATGAGGCAATAAACAGATTAATAGTAATGGGTTAATTTAAGATATAGAGTTAGCCAGAAATACGCTTAAGCTATTGGCCAAACAGTATTGCAAATAATATAGTTTCTGAGTGATTATTTCATGGTCTGGGCACCCAGGAATGAACAAGTGGCCTCTGCCAACAAGCCATGAACAGATATCATGAGTTCACAAAGAGGACACAGAGAGAGGATTGGGGTTGTAAGGACAGATGGGAGGGTGCCGTCTGGTGGTGGAGAGTGGGCTTTGCTACAGTGTGAAGGTACTGAGCACCGTTGAGCCGCCCTTTACAGTGACAAGCTTTATGGCATGTCTTTTACAATGACAAATTTGAAATCACACTTCTCCTACTCAGTGAACATTTATATAATCACACAACTTGGCAGGTATGTCTGCTGACAGGACCTGTCTAGGACCTTACTTCCCAAATTACCTCCCAGGTAGGAAGACCTGGGACACAGCCTGCAGTGCAGCCCTGATGTGTGGCTTCTGGAAAGATCTGTTCCTGATGGTAGGGGACATTCTGGTATGGCTGCACACTAGGTCTTGCTGTAACTTCCAGCAGCAGGAGCTGATGTTGGGGTAATCCAGCAGGAGATGTCGGGGTACCCCAGCAGGAGATGTTAGGTTACCCCAGCAGATGTTGGGGTATCCCAGCTGGGTCAAGCATGGGTGGTGACATTCACAGGCTGAGGGTCCATATGATAGAGACTATCTCCCTAAGTCATGAGTGCCCTGCTGATCTGGGAATCAATCAAAACTCTTTTGCTAAGTGACACCATCCCAGTGGTTCCCCGTGTTCTAGTTTGGTTTCGGTGATAAACACCATGACCAAAAGCAAGCTGGGGTGGAAAGGGTTGTTTATTTCATCTTTACAACTCCCAAGTCACAGCCGGTCACTGAGGGGAATTAAAGGAGGACTTCAAGCAGAGAAACCACGGAGGAACGCTGCCTCTCGGCACACTTCCTCTGGCTTGCTCAGACCTTCCTTATCCAGCCCAGACCCACCTGCCCAGGGATGGCACCACCTACAGTAGGGGCCACTCCTACATCAGTTAGCAATCAAGAAAACATCCCGTATACATAACCACAGGCCGATATGATGAAGGCAGTTCCTTAGATGAGGTTTTGTCTTCCCAGGTTTGCCAAGTTGAGAACCAAGACTAGCCACCCCACCCTGTGAGGAGAAATAGCAAATGGTGCAAATTTGATGTAACTTAGATTCCTCTGGGCCAGCACAGGGAGATGTTCAGAAGAACCGGCTTCCGTGACACGACTCTCCAAGTGTGGTGCTGGGGTCCATCACAGAGCTCTGGGGGTGAGGGGCCCTAAGCACGGTCCCTGAACTGCTGGCTACCAACATCTCCTGTCCCCCAGGACCCTAAACAGATTACTGCACAGCAGAAATGATGACAAAGGTCCTTTCGTGTGTCCATGTCAAATGGTTTTCTCTAAGCCTAGACCTATCAGGCCCACTCCGGTCTCTGGAGACAAAGGACGAATTGGGTCCCTGCTGTGTGATATTCTTTCCTGCATCTGAGGACATCTGGCATGGCTTTCCCTAGCCTGTTCCTGAGAGTAAGCCGTGGGCTTCTGATCCTCCTGCACAAGTGTCTGCTGTAGGCTAATCCATTTGGCCCCATGCTATGTAACAAGCGTTGTGGGGGCTGATACATTGAAGCCTTCCCAAATCTCAAATGCAGGCCAGATGAGGGTGCCCAACGCCCAAGCTACCTCCTGTTGAACGCAGAGCAGGAATCCAGCTGCTGAGCCTGGGCACTTGCTACATCAAAATTTGCCTGTGTTTTGGAACAACACTCAGGGCATCCCCTTTCTAAAGTGACAATCACCCAGAGCTCAGGGCAGAACTACATATCTGGTCAGTGAATGGAGGTGGCCTGTGTCTTTGCTCCTGGGTGGGGCTGGCAAACGAGGGCCAGGATAAAACAGGCACCTGACTTTGATATTTCTACGTGGTAGGTAGAAAATCTAGAGAGAGGGCATCTTTATGACTCATAGAGTTATGTAAAATTCAAATGTGTGTCTGTAAGTGAAATTTTGGTAACAGCCACACTCGCTTGTCTCAGCTTGCTCTGTTAAGACGAAATACCAAGGATGAGGTGGCTTATACAATGGACATTTTCTTCTCATAGGTCTGGAGGCTACAAGGCCAAGACCAAGGACTAGCAGACTCAGGCTTCCAGCGAGAGCTCTTCTTGGTCTGACCTCCTTTGCACTGGGTCATCATGACGCAGAGTGAGTTGCGTCGGCCTCTTATTCTTGTAAAGACATGGACTCAATTTCAGGGGGCTCAATTTCTCAGGGCTCTGTTCATTCTAATCTCCTCCAAAGCCTTGCTCCTTAACATTGGAGGTAGGGCTTCAACATATGGCTTGGAGGGGGCAAAGACAGTGAGCCTGTTTCTCTTGTCTATGACTTTCACACGGTGACAGAGCGATTTGGAGATCCTGGACTAATGCTGCTGCAAGTTAGTGACCATCTGCAGCCTTGGAGACTGTCCTGCCGACAAGCCTAAGGTGTTTTACAATCTGTTGGTTACAGAAAATTATCTGCAACTCCTTGATCCAGAGGTTAGAACACGGCTTTCTAGAAAGGTGGGGACTGTGGAAATGACTCAGTCAATAATGTGCCTGCTGTGTAGGCATGAGGACCTGAGTTTGGATCCCTGGCACCCAGGTGACATGCCTGTAATGCATACATAGCCTCATACATATATTCACCACAGAGAGAGAGAGAGAGAGAGAGAGACAGAGAGAGAGACAGAGAGAGAGAGAAAGAAAGAGAGGGAGGCAGCGATAGAAAGAGAGATAGGGACAGAAAGACAGACAGGGAGACAAAGGACAGACACAGACACACACACATGAAGGGCTGCGCCTCCCCTGCAGACACCATGACTCCTCATCTGCCTCATACACCCCTATCCCTCATGATTTCAGGCCTCTAGTCCAAGCTACCTGTTCTGGATTCTGGGCTCTTGCACCTGGACCTGTCTGTGGTCACTGAGGACAGATGACACACAGGTGCATCTCTGCCCTGTCTCCATGTGCTCTTGGTCACTGGGTTCTGCTCCTCCTGTACACTTGGCTGAATCTTCAGCATTTGCCAACTTCCCAGCCCTCCTGGGAGCTCCACTGTGTCTTCCTCTTAGGAGATCACAGCCTCTTCTGGGGATTTGATTTGCTAATCCACTTTAATATCCAGTACTGAAGGGGAACCCGTGGCAGTGGTGGCATGACAGGTGGCATGTAGCCTGTCCCCCATCTAAGACCTCACTCTGGAGTAAAGGTAAACCACAGAGGGTCCATATGATTCTGGGCTAGCTCTGCTATGGTCTCTTGAAAGGATCCTTCTTCATGGCCCTGCCACCAAGAGGACAATGGGGATATTGGCATTGCCCAAGCTTTGGCCTAGTTCTACCACAACCCATGGAATCACACGTTGACAGGAGGACATCAGCACACTGCAGGGGAAGGGTCCCCAGAAGTGAGGTTCCTTCTAGCCCCACTCTGTGCCATGTAACCTACTCTTCACTCAGAGTTAGGAGGACAGAGCGGGGAGGTGGGCAGGAGGATCTAGGGGACTCTGCTAGGATCCTGGGCATCGTTTGGAGGTCCTCTTTGTTCTAGCAAAGTTGAAGTTGTTCATAGGTGACAGATGAGTGCTGGAGCTGGTGGGATGTGAGGCTGATCATGTGACTGTCCTGTACAAAATGCTCTCCGAATCAGAGATACCTAATTCCTGCAGACGCCTCTAAAGTCCAGAACCAACCCCGGCATAATAAACACCACACTCAACACCAATAAACACAACCTTAGGTAGGTCTCGCCAGCACATGGGATCTTCCCTAGGGTGCTGAGCGTAGGGGCAAAGCATTTCTAGGGCTGGAGTGGGTGGCTCAGTAAATTGCTTACCACGGAGACATGAGGACTTGAATTTGGATCCCCAACATCAGCATAAAAAGGTGGGCATGGTTCCGTGTTCAGCAAGAAGCTCTGTTGAGTTTGAAATTTGAAATTAAGGAAGACACAATATTGGCTTGTGGCCTCTACGTGCACAATCATATGTGTGTACATGTATCTTTCCCTCCCCCATCTCTGGCAAGAAGAGTGGAAAACCCTGCAGTTTAAGGATTTGCTGCTTGTCAGTTTCTGGAGGCACAAAAGCAACCAAAGACTGTCTGTAAAGGAAAAGACATGGCTATGTGCCTATTACCATAACAAGTGGGCTGGATCGGACTGGAATCTGCTGGCTGCTGAGGTACAGTTTTAATCCCAGCATTCAGGAGACAGAGACAGATAGATCTTTGTAAGTTTGAGGCCAGCCTGGTCTACATAGCAAGTTCCAGAAAAGCCAGGGCTACAAAGTGAAACTCTGTCTTAAAAACACAATCCCCCCACCAAATTCCAGGTAACACTCACTAGGATAAAATTAAGGCAGATGTGTAGACCCTCATTATGTACACCATGCATGTCACTCTGGTCACCGTGTAGCTGGGGTCTGTACATATCGGGAGGCTGCCCAGTTCTTCTATGGGGGACACTCTGAGTCTGGAGAGGGAATCCCAGGTCAAAGAGGAAGGGTCCTGGACAGATAACCCTTCCTGCTGCTGTCTGCCTAAGTCTCTGCCCTCACTGCCCAGCTGGGTCATAGGATAAGGAAAGCATGGTGGGGTGCCCTCACCTTGGTGCTGTTTTCATTCTCCTGTCAATTCTACTGGATTGCAGCCTGGTTAATCTCTTCCGGAGTGAGCACCGTAGAGCCAGCTTCCCAGCCTCCCTCTGCGACACTGCTCGTCGGCAGAGGCTCAGAGCTGAGGACAGCTGGCCGTGCGACGCAGGCTGCTGCTGCCTTTGATGCTGCACTATTTTTGGAGACTCTTTTTGCCTCATTTATTTTTGATTTGAGTTGCTCACACAGACTGTGCGTTCTCGTTCCCTCTCTTGCACCAAGTTAAAAGCATGTAGTATTTTTAAACCCTGATTGTGTCACCTCGTGATTAGCAGAGATGAGCCACACACCCGGACAGGGCTGGCCAAGGAGGGGGCCTCCTGTTTCAGTCCTTGGCGTTGGGTGACCTCACTATTCTGAGTGCTTAGGTAGCCTAGTCCTGAGGAGGAGAGACTGGGTCTGGTGGACCAAGACCTTGCACTGAGAACCATACTGTGAGTGGCCGGGGTTCAGGGACATGCAGGAGATGTTCTCTGAGTACCACAGTGGAAGGGAGGAAATGGCAGTCCTGGACCAGATCTCTGTAGGGATGGGTTACTTGGGATGATGCTGGTGAGGCCTGGGTAAGGAATTTATGGTTATTTCTGCCATCAGCTCATTACCATCGTTAGACACTGACAACTATGAAAACCGAGGTTTTAAGAGGCAGAGCTAGCTTGTCTCTGCTACTGGGTGAACAGCAGATCTGGAAGTCTAGCCTCAAAATTAGAGTTCTGGGCCATCCCCAGCAGGGCATCCTGACTGCAGAGGAGCCTGAGTCCTTCTAGGAAATGAGTCATTTGTCAAGAGATTGGGACTACCCAGCTGTGAGCGGGAAGCTCGGGTCAGGCGGAGATGGAGAGGGTCATATGATGGTGAACTTGGGGTGCTGGGGCCTCAGAGTTCGCTGATGGAGCAATGCAGGGTGTGAGAGAAAACAAGAGAGCAGGGTCGGTTCCAGGTATTTGGAGATCAGGCATCCCCACGATGCTGGTGGCAGTGTCCAGTCTGAGCACTCCCTGGACATCTGGGAGCAAGTGTGACAGTGTCCCTAGTCATGATATTTTCCTCTCTTAGGCCACAGGGCCGTTGTGTGATCCCCTCTGGATGTTCTTCCTTGGGGTCCCTCATCAGCTGACACCTGTCCAGAGGGCTCTGTCTGTCATGCAGTCTCACACGGTTTCTGTTAGGCCTGCACCTCAGCCTGTGAACACTGCTCACTTGAGTGTCCACCCCGAGACTGGGAAACCCAGAATATGACCACGGAGTGTGTCTCATCTGCTGAGCACACTCAGACTCAGGACAGGACCTGAAACTCAGTCAGTGTCCTGCATACCACTGCTCAATGCATGCTGTGCTGCACTGCCCAGTGCATGCAGTGTGCTGCGTTGCCTGATGGACGCAGTGTTCACCTTGTTCTGGACAAGAGGCTCTTTGCTACAGATAACACAGAAGTCAGCATGGGGCCCAAGCCATGCAGAGCTGAGGAAGCAGAGCAGCGGGAGGTCGCGTTCAGCTGCTCCTCCTGGAGAGAGGGCGTCTAGCAGTGCCTTCTGTCTCTTCTGAGGAGTTCCTCAGTGGAGGGCAGGCTTTCAATTTATCACTCTACTAGGTCTCCGTCCCCCACCAAGACGATGCTGGCTCCTGAAACATGCATGGGTGCTAGGATTCTAGTGGCAACCCCACACGTGTGAACACACACACAGACGCACACACAGGACACACACTCACCCCATACATAGCCCTCTACCACTACTTCCATGACCATCTGTGAGGATGGTAATTTGAAAACGGAGAGGCTTGTGTTAAGGCCCTGAACAGTCTAAGGCAGGAACTGTAGATGACCCCTCTTCCTGCTGTGAGAACCTGGCCAGTTCTCAGGATCGAGAATGGGGAGTATCTTTGTTTTAATTAAGATAGAGACCTGTTGATGCGCTTTGCATCCTTGACATCTGGCCAATGTCTGGAGAGGCTGTGCACAGTGGACCAGGTATTTGGACGATTGCCGATGACTGAGCAATGAGCCCCCTTGTTCATGAGGCTTAAAATCTTGCCTCGGAAGGTCTCTAGCTGCTGCTGTTTCTGCCCGGAACTGAGACCCTTAAATATAATTCCTATGTTGTGGTGAGCCCCAACCACAAAATTATCTTCATTGCTGCTTCATAACTGTAGTTTTGCTACTGTTATGAATAATAACGTAAATATCTTTGTTTTCTGAAGGGCTTAGGTGACCCCCTGCAAAGGGGTCATGATCCACAGGTTGAGAACCACTGCTCCAATACCTTCAGTGGTTGCCTTGTACCTTCGGTCTCAAGCCCAGTTCCTAGCTTAATACTTAGATACCATCTTCATTTCCAGTCCTCATGCCCCCTGCCCTTTCTGCACACCGTTTGTCTATTTCCTTGCACATCTGTCTTAGGCAGTACTGTGCATGTCTCCCTCTTGTTCTCATGCCTACAGCCTTGATCTGTGATCCTGCTGCTGGAAGGGATGCTAGGCCTCTCCATGAACCAGGGACTTTACTCATCACCGGCTTTATTACAAAGACCCTATACCCCAGGTCTTCATGGTGATTTCCCTTGGGTGAAAGGTGTTGCACCTTACATTATCAGTCCTCTGTCTACTTGAACCTTCTGAAAGGCAAGCATTATGGTCAAGGGCTGGGGCAGGCATCCCCTCGGCAAAGCCAATACTATTCATGAGCTTCCCAACATTCTCTACCAGATCTCAGCCTGGGTGCTTTCTGAAGAACACTCTCTATGGCTTTCTAGAAGTCTCTGAAACTGAAATGCTAGCCCAGTTCCTGGGGACCCTGATGTTGCTGTGGCCACTCTCTACTCAGCCAATGAGGGGTATGGGGGACTGGATTCTCAGCCAATTAGAGGTATGAGGGACTGGACTCTCAGCCAATGAGAGATACAGGGGACTGACTCTCTGCCAATGAGATGTAGAGGGGACTGGAATCTCAGCCAATGAGAGATACGGAGGACTGACTCTCAACCAATGACAGGTATGGGGAACTAACTTTCAGCCAATGAGAGGTACGGGGGACTGGACTCTCAGCCAATGAGAGGTATGGGGAACTGACTCTCTGCCAATCTCCTTTGTTGCTCTTCTCTTTAGCTTGCCCTTGACACCACAGATGACTTTCAACCAGCATTCCACCTGTGAACTGCGGGAGCCTAGATGACTGGAGGTGACGGGCAGAATTCCCAGCAAAGGAGGTGAGTGCTTGTCCTGGAGTCCCCAGGACCCACAAGGCTGGATTGTCAGAACATGTCCTGTGCAGTTCTGGTCTCGCCGGTGAGGGTCTGAAATTTACATTTACTTTTTCCAGTTTCTTCTTAAGGAAAGCAAGAAACACTGGATTTGGTATAGGATAGCAAGTTTTGTTTCAGAATAGTTAATAAAAACTATTTTTTTTTTTTTTTTTTTTTTTTTTGGTTTTTCGAGACAGGGTTTCTCTGTGGCTTTGGAGCCTGTCCTGGAACTAGCTCTTGTAGACCAGGCTGGTCTCGAACTCACAGAGATTCACCTGCCTCTGCCTCCCAAGTGCTAATCCAGCCTGTTCTATGTAGTGACTTCTAGGTCAGCCAAGGACAACATAGTGTGATCCTGTCTCAAAACAAACACACAAACAATGAATGCTGAATAAAAGGAAATGGGAGAGCCAAGTGGTGGGACTGGTGGCGTGCACATGTACTTTGAATCAAACGATCAGAGACCTAAGTGAGAGAAACACTTGCCAGGATCGGGGGCGGGGGGATCGGGATGGGACACTGAGGGCCAGGGAATGCTCCCTGGTGACCATGGGCCTCATGGCCTCGTTCTCAGGATTCCCAGGAGGAGGTATGTACCCGCCAGAGTGGAACCCCAGGGCACAAAGTGAATTCCAGGTCACTTTGCAGTACCTTTTTCTTTTAAAACTAAATTTATAACCCCTTCTGTGAAAGTGTGTCAGCGTTCTTCCCAATACAGGAAGTTGACCAAGAGCACCGAGGGAGAACCCGGTCAAGACACTGTGTACAGAGCCAGTCCTGGCTGGAGGCTCTGGTGGGGGTAACCTAGGCTGGGGGCCTCCCTTCTGACTTCACACATACACATGCAGACAGCGCCATTCTACCCGCTAGCCGAATGCCAGCCAACTCCATCTGCTCATCTGCCCAAAGCGAGACTGGGGAATAGCCTCACAGCGTACAGGTTGGATGCTCCACCTCAGGCCATGGAGCTGTCCTTGAACTTCCTGCCTGTGGAAGGGACTGACCCTCACAGCTGCCCCATCTTCCAGCCAGCCTCCCGCTGCTCTGAAAAGACAAGTGGTCCGGGACTCCTTCCCCGACCCAGAGGATTAGTGTCCAGCCTCCTAATGCCATCTGAGGGACCCACAGTCTTATTCCCAGGGTGCAGATATCCATCCAGGACCCATTTCAAACATGGATGCAGAGAGTGCGGCCTTCAGCTGTGGGAAAGAGATGGGCCATTTCTGCTTCTCAGGGGCAGAATGTCCCCAGGCTGCCTTTGTCTTCCTACCTATGGGCACACTGGGTTTCTTTCCATGACAGCTCACTGCAATTGTTCTCGGAAGGAGCATGGCAGGACTCCCCAAACCCTTTTGGGGACCCAAAGCATAGCCCGAGTGGGACACATCTTCTGCCAGCTGGGCAGATCTTCGGCGGCAGCTGTGCTGAGGACCCTCTAGCCAACCCCGCTTCTGTAGCCTCTTTTCTGTCCCTTTAAAGGTCACTCCTTTGCCTTTTTGTTGTCCTGTCCTTTAAGGAATATACAGCGATCAAAGGAACCCACCCCTGAGATGCAGCCTGGCCATCACACACCACTGTACATGGACTTGGTTTGCAGTCTTCCTTATAAAACACTAATCATTGTGATCTAATGGTCCAGCCTCCAGAATTCCTATCCCACCACGCCAGAGAGCGGGGTCACTAGGGAGACAGTGCCTTCTGGCCTCTACACTTACCCTCACCACGGGGGATGCCCATGTAAACCTGTGAGGATCCCAGGCAGCACCAGCCTGCCTCAGTGCTTTTGAGCCCTGGTCACTGCTGCAGTAGCCCAGCCCCTTCTGGGTTAGCTGTGGTTGTGTCTACCCGGCCTGCAATTTCAGAGGTGGAAACTCTGTATCTAGTGGATGATCAACAAGCCGGGCTGATGGTGGGGTAGAGGAGGGGCAGGAGGACCACCCTCCCACACAGGGGTAGAGAGCAACAGAGGGAGAGAGAGGAGGGGGGAGTGTCTGCAGAGACAGGAAGCTTCTCCTGCTCCTTGCTGGAGCATCTACCTAAAGGAATAAAGAAAACGCTGAGTCTCCGCTTATGGCCAGATTGAGATTTTGAGTGAGCCAAAGTAGGAGAAGCCCAGTGGGGGGTGGGGAGGAAACAGAATCTGTCCCTAGGAGACTGTGTCCCAGTGCCTGACTCAGCAAGGCGCGGGAGGGGACACCGACTGCTCAGCACCCAGCCCCATGCAGGGATGGACAGATGGAACAAGCTGCTGTCTGGCTTTTAACTGTGTGTACTACCCAATGGTGAGAGAAGGAAAATGGTGGGCACTTCTAATACGGGGAAACTTCAGTGGGAGTGTTACCAAGCAACTGAGCATCACTGCCCCAGCTGTGGTTGGGGTCCCTTGCTCTCTGGATAAACCTCACAGTAGCTGGACATGATGCTTGTCTGGGGAATGGTCGGAGCTGTCATCCCTCTAGAATGATGCTAATTTCGTGGTAGTTGCTGGATGGGGACCACCTGTCTCTCTGAGCATCCCTGGGCAAAGACACTCCGGCTACTGTGTCCAGTCAGGTGCCTGGCACCTGAACCATTTCCACTGGCAGAGCGGAACCAGACACTGGCTAGGCATTGGGTCTGGTGAGCTGCCTATGGTACCGAATGTGGCCCCGTTTTCCAGTCTCTAAGATGATTTCTCCCTGGGCCTTCCCTTAAGTCCACAGCATGAATTTGGCCTCCCGGGAGGAAGCCAGCCTGGCTTGCTGAATGGGAAGTTTATACTTTAGTGCTCCCATTTTCTCCCATGGGATGCTGTGTCTTGCCACCTGTGCTGAGCTCCCCAAATCAGGAGGGGTTGTGCCTCTGAAACCTACCAGGTGGAACGAGCAGATGAGCCCCTACGATGAATCCTGCCCCTCTTAGTCATGGTGTGGGCCCCACTGCTATTTTTTTTTTTTTCTGAGATAAGATCCCACATAATGGCACTTGGCTCCCATACTCCACCACTCTGCCTCATTCTCTCAGCCTGCAACACTTGATTTATAACCCCTGCTGGAGGGAGAGTGATCACCAGATTACGACGTAAGCCATGGAAGCTCCCAGGTGGAGCGCTAAGGTGTGTGTGTGTTTGAGGGGGTGGGCATGGGGGTGGAGATCCGTTGTGGGAACCTGCTGCCATGGGTGTTATCATCCCCAAATTACATCTAAGCCCCTTCTCCTGGAGATGTTTAAGATAAAGACCCAGAGATGAGCTCATCCTGCGCCAGTGTGGCTCTACCTGAAGTGACAAATGCCACTTCAGAGGTGACAGACACCGAAGGCACATGACGAGGAAGCTGAGGTGGCATCTGTAAGCCAAGGAACGCCACAGACTGCAGCAGCCACCAGAACCACAGAAAGTCCTAGAAGAGGACCCAGGAGAAGATCCCTTGTCCCCCCAGCACTGACAAAGGGGATGTCCTGCCCACACACCGACTTTGATTTCAGCCCTCCTGAATGACGAGAGAAAAAGTACAGCGTTTCGAGCCATGTTGACTGTGACACTAGGAAATGGATGTGTCTAGCTCTCCACATCCACGGGGTCCCAGATGCCCCCATATTGGAAATCTCAAGCAGTACCAAGATTTTTCCTACATACAACCCTGATCACACTAAAACTTAACTGAGAAATTAGGCACACTAACAGATTAGCAATAATAAAATGATAATTAAAATATACCCTAAAATTTTACTTAAGAGTTACTAATTGTTTATTTCTAATAATTTCCTTTTACTATTTTGAGGCTGAGGTCACTGAATGGCTGAAATCAAAGTGTGGACGGGGAGTGGGGATGCCCCGACTTTTAAGCCCCTTCTACCCAAAAAAGCAGGTTGTGAGGAGGTCAAGAAACAGCCTTCTCTGGGAGAAGACTATCCTGGGGTCTGGAGCCATGTGCTCCAGCACCGCCCACTTGGTGGCAGGGGGAGGTGTGCTGGAGGGTTCTGCTTTCCAGTATTTCCGTGTGCCAGCCCGGCAGGCTGGGCTCATCCCTACTCTCCAGGGGATGGTAGGAATAAATAACAAAGGGTTTCAAAGAGGATTACCCCCTCAACAGCACCACGTGACAGAAGCATGAAAGATTAATTCCGTGCCCATGGAGCATCCACCAGCAGTGTGAGAGCCAGCTGCACTCACCCCATCCATTAAAGCCTCGATGAGTAAAGGAGATGAGAGAGAAGGCCGTGGGGTACTGTCTTCAACATCACATAATTAACAGGGAAGTACTGTGGTCAAACTCCTGCGTGGACACGGTGGGCATATTTGGGAGAGTTACCGCACAATACAGGACTAAAGCCTAGACCCCAAAACCATGCTTATGTGACCTTATCCTATTGGGCCACAGGGAGACAGTGAGTTGTCCTCAGATCCTTGCTACAGTCTCATTTAGAAGAATGAGGATGAATGATACAATGTCGAAGCCAGGAGTGGTGGCACACACCTTCAATAAGGAGGCAGAGGTAGGTGAATCTCCCTGAGTTCAAGCCCAGTCTGATCTACATAGTGTCTTTCAGGCTAGTCACACCTACATAGTAAGATCCCATCGGGAGAGAGAGAGAGAGAGAGAGAGAGAGAGAGAGAGAGAGAGAGAGAGAGACAGAGAGAGACAGAGAGACAGAGAGAGAGAGACAGAGAGAGAGAGGGAGAGGTAGGGAGGGGGAGGCAGGCGGTGGGGGGGGGGAGAGACTAGTGATTGTTAGCAGGAGGGAGGGATGTGGCCACTCAAGCTGGTCCTTGTTTGGGACAATTTGTGGTATGACGTAGGGTGAAGGCACACGGGTACCTAGGTGTTTGCCAGGGGTGCAAGTGAATAGGTAAGAGTGGCCACGGTGACTACACCAATCACTTTCTAGTAGAGGTCTGAGTGTCCACGTGTGAAGGAGAGAAAGAAAGAGCCCCACAGGAACCTCTTGTCTGGGCAGTCAGCTGGGAGCCTTCATACCATTTCACTGCTTCTTGGCACTATGGTGCCCCTGGCCCAGGAAGGAAGTCACGAGTGAGTGAGCACCTGCCTGGTTGATGGGGTAGTCCTTGGGGTGTCTGTCTCATGGGTGTTCAACTTAGTCTGTGATCACAAGAGCATACAGACATTTATTTTATGTGACACCAGGACTTGGCTTTCTCATATGTAAGTTTATGACTCATAACACCCAAAACAATTACAAAAAATGCAAAAATAATCTAATGATGTTTTAAGTAAACTTATGATTCTATGTTGGGCTGCCGCATCACCAGCTATCCTGGGTTCCTTTTGGCTGTGGACCATAGGTGGGAATGGAAACCCTTGGTAGGGTGTAGAGGAGTCCACCACCAAAGAACTCTGTCCTTTGCTAACTGTGTGACTCAGGCAAGGCCCAGGTCTAGGGCAATCCCAATGGGGATTGTGTAGGTGGGGGTAGCCAGGGGGTTGAGAGCGAGTGCATGTAAGGTATTTAAACATCTCAAGAGCTAACCCACGGTGAAGGCCAGCTGCCAATCTAAATGAGAGACTACAGTACAGGCGGCAATAATTGGCACAGTCATTGTCCTTAGCTCTCAGGGTCAGCTCGGGCTCTTCCTCCAGTGAGGGCAAACTCTCAGCTGTCCACTCTTCCCTACCCAGGCATGACTGGGAGCTACTTGGCCTCCTTTGCCTGTCTTCTGGGAACACTTGGTCTGGAGGCCCTGGGACAGCTTCTGCAGAGTGAGAGTCAGGGCTGTACAGTTAAATGTCTCTACTGTTAAAATAGGAGCCATGTCCTGCCTTGGCGGAGTAGTGCGGACACTGAAGAGCTGAGGGACAACCCAACCACGCTGACACCATCAGAATGAGATGCCAGCGCCAGGAACACAGCTGCCTCTATGTGCAGGCACTGTGCCTAAAGCCTCCTTACCTCAAGGGTATGTCCTTGTCCCGTCTCTGGCCTCACCTGTGGTGTGTCCTGTGGCTCAGGGTGCTCTAGGCAAGACTAAGAGTTCTTCAACACTATGGTTAGTATGAGCCAAGTCTCATTACGGTTAGTGTGAGCCAAGTCTCGTGCCCTTGATGGCTGGGAAGGCTTCCCTCTGCTTGCCAGAACTAGACTGGGAAGGGTGAGATCCTGGAGGATATGCAAGATGGAGGTTTTGGTCCTGAGGCTTCCTGGGCAGCTCCTCGGGGCAGGGGAGACGGATGGAGACATGACTTCTCGGCAAGTTCAGCTCTGTCTATAACCAGGGCCAGCAGCACTTGGGTCAGAGAGGAACTGGGAGGAAAATATACTGCCTTCAGGGAACTGGGCTTTTAAAGTCTGTGAAACCAGTTAGCCTGGATCTGGCTAGTGTGTGCTTGGTCAAAGGGACATGGTGTCTGCTGCATTCTGTAGTGGGCTGCCCCTTGTGCCAATAAGTCACGATCATGTATGAAGGGCTCCCTAGAGAATGGAGCCTAGAAGGGGGAGCCCCTGATGGATGAACATATCTGCTGCCTAGAATGGGGTTCTGGGGAGGGTCTAGCACAGGTCTGATTTCTGCCCAGGAGTAGGGCTCTCTGCCTCAGTGGAAGAGGATCACCTCACCCCTGTCTGGCTCTTGCCCCATCCCAGCTCCACAGAGGGTGCTGGGTCAGGAGCATGCTGACCCCAGCTCTACCAACAAGAAGGAGTTCACTTCAGTCAGTTCCCCTCTCCTTATGAGGAAGAGACTGACCCACAGGCATCACGGAGGTGAAGAGTCTGGCGGAGCCTCAGGCCACTGGTTACGGGAGCCTTGGACTTTAGCTCTAACCCTGAACAAGATGGCTGGACCAGCATCCCGCTGAGTCTGGGGACAGGTGCTCTCTTGTTCCTTCCAGGAGCTGCGAGGAGGGTCCCCTGGCTTAGGGCTCCCCCTACCTCCCACTGTTCCACATGGTGTACCCTGGGGCCTGGCCAGGTCTGGGCACCCATACAACACAGCAGGTGGCTGGGACACCCCAGAAGCTCTCCACAGTTACCATGGTTATCAGCTGCCACAGGGTAGGGTGCAACCCTTTCCACAGCATCCCGCACCAGCAGCACCCACTGGGCTTTGCCAGAACCTTCTGGAGTCGGTGAGGCAGGGAGGGAGGGCCAGCTAGGCACACGGGCCTATGTGTGGGTGTTTGGGGATAGGGTGGCTGCATGAACAGCTTAGGGCCTGTGACCTTCCCTGAGGATGCTGTGGGCTCAGAGGCAGTGCTTGGGGCGCTGAGGTGGGGTGACCCTGGGCAGCTATCATCTTTCAGACACTAAGCAAGCAGACAACCTCAGCTATAGGAGGCTGGACATTATTGTGGAAGATGTTTGGGAACTAAGATCTTTGGTTAACTCAGAAGGACAACTCCTTTCCTCACGGTGCCCAACACCCTGTGCTGTCTCCTCTGGTCTCAATGCCACCTCCTGGCCATAGGTTTCTGCAGCAAGAATAAAACACCTTTAATCTCAGTACTAGGGAGTCACACGCCTTTAATTCCAGCACTAGAGGAGGAGACAGAGGCTCGGCTCTCTATCTGAAGTCACCCAGCCTTGATAGAGGGAAGACTTTCTAGTGGCTTGTTTTGCTTTTCTCATCTTCAGTGTGAACCCCAGTATTTGTCTCTGGGTTTTCACTATTCCTGCTTCGGGTTTCATGCCTAGCTTCACCTCTCCTCATTCCACTGCAGACACTGTGCCCCCAAATCCACCGAACAGCAGACATTTCCACGGTGGCCCCTGGAGCCCCTTGGTCCTCTGATGCTAAGTTCTTTCCCCCACTGTCAGGTTTCCCGAGGGTAACGATCACACTCAATTTATGGTTCCTGTGAAGAGTGATATTTCCAGTCAGAAGAAGTCTCGCTGCAGAGCAGAAGTGGGAGAGGAGCACACCCTGCACACCACCACAGCTCCCCGGGGCCAACAGCAGGCCCCAGGGGTCAGCCTTCACGCTTCACTTGAAAACGTCCTTTCTGGGTAAAGCCGTTTCCTCTGGACTTGGGGCCCACTGTAGCTGTTACATGTACCAGTGAGACAGTGTCCATGCCCCATAGGAGCTGACCCATGTGTTACTGTCAGGGTAAGAAGGCAGGACAGCATTCCCAGAACCCCCAGGCACCTCAGTATAGGCACCAAGGTCCCCTGAGCCTCTGCCTCAAACAGTAGGCGTAAACAAGGAGGCTCAGGCCTGCTCTCCTGTGAGAAGTGAAGTACACCTGTGTCCCCTTGGGAAGTGCTGGGATCTGCAGTCTTGCTCTAGGCACTACATTATCTACCGAAGAAAGGGGACAAGATGGCCCCAAAACTCCTGGGCATGACACCTGAACACCTCTTGGCCTGGGTGACTAAAATACCCTTTACACATTGCCAGGGAAAGGCAATATGCCCTGAGGGTAAGAGGAGTCACCTGAGCAGAGGTAGGAGAGGAGGGGAGCAGAGAAGGGGAGCCAGGGAGCGGTTGGGAACAGCAGGGAATCAGTCATGTACACAGTGACCAGAGTCAATCCCTCTACACAGCTCTGCCCAGGAGCTGGACCAATAGCACCCCCCCCCCCCCGGCGCACCCCCTGCCAGGAGGCCTCACAAGCTAACAGCTGCCTCAGGATCGAGGCACATCTTTAGATTCAAAGCCAATGAAAGCTAGTGGCCTGATCCAGGAGAACACGGGCTTTGCGCTTCCCTGAGAACTAATGAAACCTTGGTGAATGCCCTGCCCTGGAGCTTTCAACCATCAGAAAACGTTCCCTCTTTGAGTGTCATTTAGGTTTAAGGAAAAGTAGAGTTAGGGAAGTTCACCAACAGACCAACATAACTAGGGGCGTTTCTCTAAGTGTGCGGTTGGAACCCTTACATCTAGGTTTCTACTAACGATGGGGTCCACCCAGTTCCACGGGGGACCCTCGGCCTGTGTGGTTTGCTCAGACCGCAGGCTCTGCAGACCCAACAGGCGCACCCATGATTGGCTCTAGCGGGATGTCGCGTGGCTCATACTCGCGGCTCTGTGGTGGCACGAAGCAGGGCCACTGGAGGCTTAATGGATGTATCATGATCACATAGTTCAGAGTGTCCCCCTAAACACCCCAGTAAGTTAGGAAACAGAAGAACGTACCATGAAAACCATCTACAAGAGACCAGCTACAAGGCTGCATCACAGATGGGTGCTGGATGGAAATACGAATTTCCTGGGTGAAGCCTGTCACTTCCCGAGCCCAGCCCTTCCTCACCTGCTTTCTCCCCATTCACTGTCAAAATCTAGAGCCACCCAGGAGGTGGTGTCCACAGGGTCGGCCAGAGAGCGCTGGGATCTGGGTCCTGATTCCACCACTGTCAGCTCAGGCACTTCAGCGCAGCTACGATGACTTCTAGGACCGTTTCTGCATCAACGTGAGTGATGCACAGCAGAGAGACCAGGGTCTTCAGTGAGGAGCCTGGAGCCTGGCGGGGTTGGCCTACAGCAGGCCATACCAAGCCTTGGGAGGCTGCTCAAAACTCCTGGCCACTTCTGAGTCCAAGGCTCCCCACTTCTCTCAACGCAGTCTGTTCGGCTGTAACACACCTGCCCCCTTCCCTCCCCTTTCCCTCTCTTTCCTAGACTATAGAATATAGAATAATCCAGGGTTCCCTTCACCTCCCCTACTTAACGCAGCATCTATCCCTGGGTGTGTTTTCTCTCTCTCTCTCCCCCTCTCTCAGAATTAGCTGTTAGGTGATCAGGCAGTCTACCCCAGGTCCTTCTCAAGGCTCCTGGGCACAGACTGCAAGGCCACAACCTGAAGCCCTCGGCATCTCCTTTCTACTCATCCTTTTCACCCATGTTCACACGCCTGCACTGGATTCTCACCGTGGCTCAGCTGTCCCAGCACCCCCTCCCCCATGACCTGACCATGAAGGGGTTCTCCCAGACAGTCTCTTCCTACCTCTGCTTATCACAACCCTGCCTGTCTTCCCTGCTCATCTCTCATCCCCATCAACAGGGTCTTCTCCTCCGTCCTGACTCCTAGCCCCGAGGCAGAATTGGGTGGGTCTTGCTCCTGTCTGCCCTTCCAATGTCTGTGGGAAGGTCTTTACACATTGTTGGTATTTATAAATTTACAATAATGCTTTAAACTTCTGAGTAGATTCATGGTCATCTCTTTGTCCACATATTCTAGTTATCCTAGCCCTCCTACATTGAGAAGGAGCAGGAACCCATTACTGCCAGCTTGTCCTTATCTCTTAAAGGTCCCAGCTGAGGAGCCAGTGTTGAAACCACGAGCCCCTGGGATACACTCTCATTCAGACTTTGGTACCTATGTTGATGGTTTTCGGAGGGGGGGTTATTGAATGGCAATCAGGATGAGATGATGGCACTGGGGTAGGACCAGGCCTGGTGGGGGACTTTATAAAGTGGAAGAGAGACCTGAGCTGAGATATGCTTGCTTGCTTTGTGGTGCCATGCCCTATGCCAAGCAATGATGCAGTCCTTGCTCTAACTGAGGTGTCATGCTCTTGGCTTCTGCAGCCTCCAGGACTCTGAGCCAAATAAATTTGCATTATTGTCTCATTTCTCTTAATTTCTCTTCACAGAAAGAACGATGATAATTTTATTGGGATTTGAAAGACAAAACGATAGGGGAGGTGAAATGGAGATCTTAGCAGGTGCAGGAGAAAGATGGAGAAAGGGAGAAAAGTGTGTTCTCCGAGACAGAGTTGGAGCAAGCAGCTGCACGGGAGTGGAGTGGGGAGAAGGGGACGGGGGAGAATGTGTCCTGGACGGACTTAGAGCTTCAGCCAATGTTTGGAGAAAGGAGAAAGGACAAAACTCTTGGGAGGTAGAATTCAGAAAGCGGGCGCGTTTGTCAGTGAACCTGCAGAAGACTGCCAACCTCTGTTCTTTGTCAATTTCCTAGTCGCAGGGATCTTGTGAAAAAGGACCAAGATGTGCAGCTTTCAGCCACTGGGTTGGGTGATGGATTGTAACTGCTCAGGGAGAACGCAGCGAGGACAACCATTCTAGCCACGGCTGGACTGCAGGTAAGAAGTAAGGGGGATGGTCTCCACCTTTCTTCATGTCCCCCCCTTTCCCAATCCTACTTATCTGAACCTAGCCAGCTTGCAAGAGAGAGCAGACTGGCTACGTATATGGAGCACACTCAGGAGAGGCATGCTATTAAACTGGCCAAGACAGTCCCACCCCAGGTCTTGAGAGCTAACCACACACCATTCAGCAGAGCGGGATGAGGTCTGTTAAGAACCTATCCAGCAAGGGGATGAGCTTAGGAACTGAGACGTCTTGGTGCAGGACACACTCAGGGTGACCAGTGTGCTCTGAGCACCAACCATTGAGGAGCTCACTACGTGTTGTGGTGGATGCAGAGACCTAGAAGCTTCACAGAGCAGAGCTCAGGTCAAAGGGCCAACTCCTAGAGAAGGGATGGAGACCGGATGAGTCCACCAGCTTTAGACATGTGTTCTCTGTTGTTCTTTTCGCCTCTTGGCACTGGGCGAGCCAGAAGAGGTCAGCCGAGTGGCACCAAGAACTGTCACTCTTGACAGACCCACTCTAAAGATAAGTCATACCCAGTTCAGGTATCTCTTGGAACCCTAGACCTCCTGGACATCTGGGGAGATTCATCCCACGGAGCTGAGTGTTTCTGGCATTGGCTGGAGCCTGGTAGGATCATGCAGTGAGTAACTGGTACTCAGACCTGGCAGAACAAGATCCTTCACTAGTTGGGAGGCCAGGGTGTGACTCGTTGCCATTCTATGCCTCAGTTTCCCCTGTAGGTTAATAAGCCTACCTCACAGGGTTATTCCTAAGGCTCAGATGTGAAGTAAGGTCAGCAATACAGTTCCAGTGAGGACTCTCTTCCTCCTCTTATAGCACCCAGAGCCCTCTAAATAAATACATGGACATGAATAATAGCATCTCTGTGCTAGGACTTTCCCAGGTTGGGCTGACTGGAGTCCCTGAGAATTTGTTGTGGTCAATGGTACTCGTCCCCACTCCACCCCATTCCTGAGAGATGCTAGTCCTGTCAATTTGACACGCCACAAGAACTTCTAGAAATGTCAGTGATACCTCCTCACCAGTGGCCTTCCCAAAGGGCAGCCATTGTGTCCTCGGGGTACTGGTTTCCTCCAGCTCAGACAGCCACGGTATAAGCTGGGCTCAAGTAAGTGTCAAGTATGAGGTCTGCCCACCCCATCATGAATCTCTGTCCTCCGGGGCAGGAGATGGCTGGCTGTTGGGTGGTCAAGACTCTTGTAGCATAAGAGTCTTCCTACCTACAAGGTGAGGGAGACTTCCTGGCTGCTGGGAGAGACGACAAAGGGAGGCACGGTGTCTCTGGTCTGGACATATCTGTCTATCTTTCCAGAGCTTGACTGTACCAGCTGTTCTGTCTCCTTGCATGGCTCTAGCTCTGGGGCCTTTTGAGACAGACCGCTGAGAACTTAACCAAGCCTCAAACACACGTTCCTTCCAGCCAGTGTCCTCAGAAACTGGACACACTCCCCGGCACTGTAAGACTGGTAAAGATGTTCCTTCCGGATTGCCCAGTTGCCATGCTGAGGACCCACAAACACAAGGCAAGGACTCCTCCCTCCAGGCGCTTCCCAGAAACTGCCACATTAACATGGGGCCTGCCATTTCCTCCCAGTCACTGGAGGTGAATTTGAAAAGACAAAGAGGCCAGTCCAAGGGTAGGGCATTTTCTGTGTGGGGCAGCCACAGAATTCTTGGTCCTCTGGCTTCAGAGCACGCGTGGCCTGAGAGTCACAGTTCCCTGTCTCCTGCGGCTGACAGCTTTCGTATACACGTCCCTCATCCAGGCTCCACATCCACACTCACAGGATTTCGGACTCCCTAGAAACGTGTGAAAAGGCTTCACGTTTTTCTGTGATATGCCTTTCTCTGCCCATTGCCTGGCTCCGTACCTAGATCCTGACTGGGCACCCACAGGGCATTTGTTGACTGGTGTAGCAAAGAGGCAAAAGGATGAATCTCTATTTTAGTAGGGAGTCTCCCCCAGGCTGCTTTCCAGACAGGGTCCTGCTACAACCCAGCACTTTAAGTCCCACCAAGGCTGGTGTAGACATAGACAGCTTCCCCTGGGGAGGATGCAGACTGGACCTGACCAACAGCACCTCAAGAGTCAAGTACACTTTGAGGGACCCACGCTGGAAAAGCTCAAGGCCAGGACCCCAGTAGTTGCACACTAGCCTGGTCTCTGCAGAACATACATTTGCCAAGTGAGAAGCAGGTGGATCGATGGGACTCCTCACACACACAAGTCCCCAAGCCCTGCAACGTGGGACCCGGGTGCCATTTGAAGTGCAGGGTGGAAGCTTATTCTTGGCAATGAAGGGAGCTGGGGGCTGGAGTTCTGAGGGGGAGGAGAAACTACAAAGAAACAAGAAACCCTGAAGCGACAGATAGCAGGACAGCTGTGGACCGAACTTGGTGTTCCTGCTCTGCGATGTAGATGTATTAATTTCCATAAATGCTAATAGTCCATCTCTCCAAGAGCTATTACTTATGTCATCTTTCCTTGGATGTGGTTCAACACAGGGCAGACAAATGGAATGGAGCAAGAGGCAGCCCCCCCACTGGTGGGTCCTTGGCTCCTGCCCCTCTTCCAAAAGGGTAGTTCAAGTCTGGTTTCTGATGTGGCTCTCATACCTTCGGAGCCCAGACCACCTGCCTTTAAGACAGGTCCCTTTCACATTAGTAAGCAAAGAAAGTTACCAACCCCAAAAACGCTGAATCACAAAGTGAGACTGAGCAGTAAGAGGGGGATGGGTGAAGAGGGAGATGGTAACTGGGAAGCAGGCAGTAAGGGGTGCTGGAAGGCATCCTGCAGGAGACCCCAGACCATGTGCCAGGAAAAGCAAGCTGGGTGTGCCAGACGGGAGGGAGGGAGGGAAGGCAGGTGGGTAGGTATACCTTGCTGCAGATACTGCAGCAGGCAGCAGTGCAGCAGTTGGGTTCCGCATCCTGCAGCAGTAGTAGCAGCAGCAGCAGCAGCAGCAGCAGCAGCAGGTAGGGAATAGGGAATGCGCTTAGTGCCAGGGTCTGGGCATAGGGAGAGAAGCTGAGGGTGGGGGTAGAGGTCTAGAGACAGAGGCAAGGGGACAAGGCGTAGATTCAACGAGTGTCAAGGTGCTGGGGAGCATCGCAAAACAGAGCACTGCGGTGGTGATGGTGGTGGCGGCTGGCGGGGATGGAAGGGGCTGGGAACAGAATGGGTGGGAAGCTGGGGTCAAGACGAAAGGAGCACCCGGCAGGCAGCAAGGACGAAGAATGAGTCTAGAGGAGCTACAAGGAGAGGAATGGAGAAGACAGCTACTAGGAATGCGCAGAGGCCGGGAGAGAGGATGAGAAGCAGGGAGGCAAGGGCAAGGAGAGAATGCGGGGCGGGAGGGGGTAGAGCTGGGGATGAAGTTTGGGGTTGGGGTCCGGGATGTCGATTGAAAGGTGGGGCAGGATGACAGGGAAGCAGAGAGGGTGGGGTGGGGGGGAGGGAGACTATGGAGAAGGAGGTGGGGAGGCTAGAGAGGAGGTGAGAACCGCGGCGGGGGCAGGGATGCAGGGCTGGGGAAGATGAGAAGGAGAGGGACCGCGGTACCCGCGATAGCGCGGCCTCGCAGGTGCCCGCCGGGGTCTCCCAGCTGCACTCACCTGGGGGCCTCCAGCTCCGGATCTCGCGCCCCGCTCCGGATCTTCCTTCCCGCCCTGCCCTTGCGACTTGAGCGCCCCCGAATCCCGCTCGCTCCCGCAGGTTCCGCCCGCAGCATCTTTACCTCGTGGGACGCCCGCGGCCACGCCCCTAGCAGCCTATCATTGGCTCTGATTCACGCCAGTCACAGTCTCATTGGCGGAGGCCGTTGAAATCCATGCAAATCATGCTGCTCCCGCCGGCGCGCCGATTGGCTGGTGCGCGCGGGGTTCGGGTCCCTGAACTCGGGTTCTCATTGGCTGCGCGGCCTTGACGGAGACAGTGACGCGAGGCTGGTTCTGTGCTGAGGTCTCGGTGTCCCGCAGGCCGGGGCTCCTCGCGTGGGGTGGCGGTGGATTGGGCGCCCCCCTCGGCCAGTGCCGAACTCACGAGACCCTGGGTTCCTCTGGGCACCGGGCCGCCGGATCGCTGGATCCACGGTGCGGGACGTCCTTGGAAGCGTGGATCCGGTGCTGGTCTCCTAGGTAACGCGCCAGCGGTGGACTAAACCAAATGCGGGGGAAGTGTGCGTGTTTTGGAGGATCGGGTGGCAGCAGAGCTCGAAGAGACCTCAGGGTCTCGGGTGGAGCTGTACATATAGCATGTTATTGGAGATCTGGTGTTTGCAAGGCACGGCACGGAGCACAGGGCTGGGCCTAGGTCGCGTGGGTTTCACCCTCTCCCCCTTGCGTCGCTATTGGTGCATCCCGGTTGCCAGCAGAAGTTGGGCGTCGGGGTCTCCTTCGGTTAGTGCTCTGTTTTCTGACGTGGCTCCCGCAAAAGTCCGGGGCCGAAACGGATGCGGTGAGCTCTCCAGAGCCTCAAAGACACCCATGGCCTGGTGTGCGTGCATCTTTTCCAGCCCTAGTGCGTGCAGTTCGCTCAGGTTCTTGCGGCCCTCGATGCACTGTGAGGTCCCTGGTCCTATCCTTGTCCAGCCCTCGGGGCGCAGGATCGACCGTCCTTCCTTCATTACTCGGAATGCAACCCACTTTCTTGTCTGGGTTCCCGGTGGGTCTAGTCTTGCCTTGGTTCGGGGAGATGCGCTAGCGGCTCGCGTGGAAGTTTGCACTGAAACCAGCTTTGCGGGTTTAGGGAATGGTCCAATCCTGGTCTCATTTGCAGCTCAGCCATGCAGCTTCCACGGGCCACAATTCTTTCTGTGCCCCAAACTGCCCTAGCACTATCTTGTTGTAGTGTTTGTACCCAGGGATCTTTGGGACTATCTACTTTGGTCAAGACCACGTCTGTAGTCCCATAGCAGAGGGTGAATGAAGGCATAGCAGACATCTCTTAATTAAACTTATATAGATAAGCCCTCCACCCCCCATCTCCCCCACCCCCAACTAGTGGAAGTAAATCTCAGGTCATCATTTCTGGGGAGCAGGCTTCCCCGAGTCTGGCACCACTATTTGTGGAAGGTCACCTATATAAGAGTCTTGGTCATGATCCATGCAATGGGATGCACCCACTTGCCCCTCCTGTGTTTCTTCCTTACTACAGTTTAATATTGTTGGAGATGGCATTCATCTCTTTGCTTCTGGAATACACCGGATGTTTGGCAAACATTTATTGACTAGACCTGCAGAAATGAAGTCCTTAAGACTCCATCCCAAGCTCTCATCTTGTAGACTGGAAGCAGGCAGGGAAGGTAAGAATCTTGGCTGAAGTTAAGGAGAAAAAAAACCTGGCTCTTATCTTTGGACATCTCCACCAGGAGAGCTCTCGCTGCCCCTTTCTGGACATCTCATCCCCATTTGGCTTCCTGAGTGGGAAGAGGAGAGCAGCCGGGTGTGAGTCACTGTTAGCTGGGAACTCACCTGTTGAAGCCCTTCTCCTCACGGGTAAGGTGGGCTGTGATGACATTCCCTGCCTTCCAGTTGCTGGATCAGTACATTGGGAGTGCTGTGCCTGACCCGGCTCAGGCTTGGGTAGAAGCTGGCCCGTCTTCTTCCTGTCTTCTTTAGAGAACCTGTGGTCCCTTTTCTTGGGTTCAAAGCATGGAATCTGCCCCGTTTTCTTTCTAATGTTTATTCTTCCCAGAGGTCTTTTGGTTCTTCTTCCAGACCTTTCTGTTGCTGGAGTTTGTAGGGTGTGGGCCTGGTTCTGGTAACCCCAATGTGTGATCTTTGCCCCCCTGTCCTCAGTACACTGGTTAAAGAGACAGATAAATGTGAAAAGTGGACAAAGAGATTTATTCGGTGTGGCCACATTGAGAAGAGGAACATGTAAAAGTGTCCTTGTAGCACAGTTAATAAAAACCCAGAGACAGAAACTAGGGTTCAACCTGGAGGTCAGAAAAGGAAAACAGCCAGCCAGGCTCTTACCTCTACCTCAGTCCGAGATGGCGATCCTGCCTTCAGGAATCTCAGAATGAGACTGTGTGAGAGCTGTCTCCTCATGTTTTATAATCCTCTCTAGTGCTGGGATTAAAGGTGTGCACCACTATTGCCTGGTTTCTGTGGCAACTAGTGTGGCTATGGGGATTAAAGATGTGTGTTACTATTGCTTGGTCTGTACGGCTGATCAGTGCGGCTGTTTTATTCAAGCTTTACTTATTAAAATATAAATGAAATATCACTACAGGTCTCATACCAGGATTTTTTTTTTTTTTTTGAGCCACCAACCAGCTCCCAAATCATGACGTGGAGACTTCTTACTAGTTATGAAGGCTTGGCCTAGCTTAGGCTCATTGTTGGCTAGTTCTTTTGACTTAAATTACCCTGTTTCTTTTCATCTACTTTTTGCCTCGGGGCTTTTTACCTTTCTTTTTATTCTGTGGCTGATGGGGCAGGCGGCTGCCTGGTTTCTGGCCCCAGATGTGTCCCTGTTTCTCCCTCGTTTCCTTCTCTTGTTCTTCTCTTTCTTTTGAGTCTAGATTTCTTCTCCTACTGATTTTCTTTGCCCTCCAGCCCCACCTATCCCTCTCCTGCCTAGCTATTGGCTGTTCAGCTTCAATCAGGTGCCTCAGGCAGGCAAGGTGAAACAAGTGCAACACACATTTACATAAATAAACAAATGCTGCACCCACAAATGTAACACATCTCTGCCCAGTTAAAGTAATATTGCGCAACAGGGGCCAGTACCCCAAGTCCATCTTAGGAACACTAGCATGAAGTTTAGGCACAAACAAGGCAGGAGGTGTGCATAACTAAGCAGTCCTCATCAGGCGTGGTCCTGTCCATCACTGGCCCATTCCTGGCTCTGCTCCGGTCTCTCCTGCAGGGTGGTCTGATCAGTCAGAACTGAGTGACATCTTCTCAAGTTCCTCTCTCTGCACCAAGGCCCTCCTCCCAGCATGGCATTCCTGGGGAGATTTTAATTCTTTGGGGTCACGACATGTCTCTTTAGACTATCTTCTCTGCCGGGGAGTTTATATTTCTTCCAGTCACTGACAGATTCTCTCCGAGGACTAGTGCTGACTCAGGGAGCTCACAGTCTCCCAGGACTGCACTGACCGCTCAGCCCTGGATAATGTTTCTGCAGAGTGCTAGGGGGAGGCCGGCCCTTCGGATCTCCAGGGTGAACCTGACAGGCAGTAGGGGCAGCAAGGGGCTTGTGGGGTGAGGACACTGGCCTGAGCAGGGCCAGGGGCTGTGTGGGGGCTTGGGTCAGGAGCCCCCCCCCAAATGCTCCCAGCGCTGTCAGACGTGGGTTCTCAATGAGTCCATCTTGCCTGTTTGATCTGGAGAACAGTGACTAGCATCTCTTCAGGAAGAAGATCAGCTAGGCTCCCCTCCACTGCAGCACCCTTTGGTTTTGTGACTCCTATGTTCTCCTGTGTAATGGCTGCCAAGGCCACGGGAGGGATAGTCCTCTTCTGCCAGGAGCTTCAGGGAGCAATGGCCACAAGATAGGCCTCAAGGGCTGTGACCAGCAGAAACACAGGGGCTGTGCAAGCCTGGAGCTAGACACAGGGCCATCCAGGAGCCCCTCACTTCCAGTAGGAGGTGACCCTGGAGTGAGTGTTGGTCACGCCTCTTTCTCTAGTGGGCAACTCTATGAGCTTCCCATGGCTGCTGTCACTAAATGCCACAGACTCTGTAGCTTGGACCAACAAACACTGATTCTTTTCCAGTTCTGACCATCAGACATCTAAAATCTGTCTCATTGGCTGAGATCAACGTGTGGGCAGGGCAGGCCCTCTGGGGACCTCAGCTGAGGATGTCATTTCTAGCCCCTGGAGGACCCTGCATCCCTTGGTACCTAGCTTTTCTTTCCTCTAGAGACCTTGTCCTCGCTCTGGTCCCTGATTTTCTTTCTAAGCCTTCTTACCTGCCTCTCACAGGGACCCGTGTATGCTCCAGCCTCGCCTGTTGTTCCAGTGCAACCTCCCTGCTCCTGTGCAAAATCCTGTTCGCCGTGAAAAGTCACACATTCCAGGGCCCGGGATCAGGGTGAGAACGTTTTAGGCTGTTATTTAGTTTGCCAGGAAATCTGACTCAGGGAGCGGGCAGGAACGTCCAGGGACTCTTGTTGGCTTGTGTCATTCACCACAGTGGATATGGGGGCACTGCTTTCTGTCTGCTGTCTTCAGCCACCCCCACCTTGGTTCAGTTAGTCTGCCTGGGCCTGCTTCTGCACCAGGATTTCCCTGTGGTAGCTGAGTGTCTCCTGGGATTCTGGGCTGGGTAGTCTTGGGCGGCTTCAGGCTGTGCAGGAGTGCCAGTCCAGACCAAGTCTCCCAAGGGAAACCGCCTATGGCTCCATCTGGCTGGACTGGGGGTAGCCCTCCTCAGGAACGGAACTGGGTTCTCACAGAGAGCAGGGAAAGCAGGGCATCCTGATAGCCTGCCACACCCGCATGGAGACAGAGCCACATGGGTGGCTTTGGAACACTGAGGGGGCACCTGGTTTGTAGGTGTTGTTCCAGGGGAGGCTAGGATGTAACCGGGGGCCCTGAGGTGTGTGTGTGTGTGGGGGGGTCAGGTTGACAATCTTGTCATTTTCTTCCGTCATGCACCCTGAGCATGGAGGGGTGACCCCTTAGAATGGCCCCTCACATTTACCTTTAGAAGAAGTCCATGAGATCCTAACAGGCTTTAGTGTGTGTGATTTCTGTCTGTCCAGGTTCACTGTGTGAGAGGTCACATCCCAGGAGCATCAAGAAACACTTGTTAACTTAAAAATGTCAGCAGTAACCTGATTACATGATAACACACAGAAAAACTCGGAAATTGATGAGAAGCAGGGTGGCTTTGGGCTTGAGCCAATGCTTTCATCGACATAGTGGGAGACAGTTTGTTCTGGGCTTCTGCTCCTCTTTCGTCTGCTGCCTTCATAGAAACCCAGCCCCGCTGGGTAGGAAGAGGGCCCCATGGTGGGTGTTGGGCTTGGATGCTCCCCCATCCCCTTAGCGGTAGTTTTTGTTTGGAGACAGAGTCTCTTTATATCGCTCTGGTTAGCCCAGGCAGGCCTTGAACTTGTGTTGAGTCTCCTGCCGTCTCCCAGTTGCTGGCGTTATAGGTGTGTGTCACCATGCCTGGTTTACGTGGTGCTGGGGATGGAGAACAGGACATTGTGTACAGTAACACCGTATGGACGTTGTGTACGGTAGCACCGTATGGACATTGTGTACGGTAGCACCGTATGGACGTTGTGTACGGTAGCACTGTATGGACGTTCTCTCATTGGAGTCCCTGTCCACTGACCAACTTCCTACACAGCAGCTTCTGCCTCAGGATCTTCCATTTTCACAGGGTTTGCAGTGTTAGGGTCACTGGTTGTTGGTCACTTGGAATGTGCTGGCACCCTGGGTTTCATAGAACGTCCACATAGTTACACAAATAAGCACATACTCCCTGAGATGGCATCCACCTTGTCTCTGTCCCTCTCACAGGGACGGTCTTGAAGTGTGATGCAGTCAGGTTGGTGGTGGAGGAAACAGATGTTTCTCACTCAATCTTTTGTTTGAAAACCCCTTAGTTTTGCTATGGTTGACTTTGTTCGTGTTCAAGAAAGTGTCAGCCGAAGCTGAGGCCACCTAGCCGTCGCCTCGTCATTGGAGTGCTGTTAACGGCAAAGCAGACTGGGCAGGCAGCAGCCACAGCAGGCTTTCCCCTGGGATGCCAGCGGCCTGTGGCTCGCACCGGACGTGGAATGTGCTTTACTCTGTGTTTTCCATCACCGTCTTGCTGCGTGTGCCCAGCAGTCCAGATGTAGTGAAATTAATACCTTCCTGGCCTCGGCCAAGGACGTTTTTCTGTCTTTTGAAGCTGGTGTTTCCACTGTGTGATGACAGACTTGACAGGGAGTCACAGAGCTTCCGGGGCTGTCACCATGGCCTGTGCCCCACCAGGGTGGAAATGCCGAGAGCAGTGGTGGTGCTGGGGATCGGCCACTCTTCGAGGCCACACTGCTTCTCTTGTCATACTTGTCAATTGTCACAATTGTGCCTAGAATTGGCCTCCAATCGCCGTCTATGGGTGAGGTCGTAAAAAGCTGGCAATGCTGGCTCTGGCAACAAGAGACCTTGCCACATAGTCCTGCCCTTCTGGGTGACTGACCTCAGAGTTCTAGAGATGACATTCAGCCTCATTGGCTCTGCCTCCTGCTCGTTCTGTCCTTTGTTTCTATGCCTCTCTCAAGGTACCTGCTCCCAAGTTGCCTTTGGCAATGTCTGTTCCCAAGCCTGTAGTTCCCTCTGTGCAGAACCAGTAGAGACGGAGATTGGCACCTCACTGGCTCCTATTAGCTCACGCTCCCAGGACGTTTAAGCGCTTGGACTTCATCCGCTACTCACTCTTGGCGTCCTCGTACAGTGTGCTTAACCTGTGTGGCTGTTCACAGTAGCCCTGCATGCCCCCGCTTATACCAGACACTGAGTCCACGATGGTTGTGTCTGATTGGCATATTTCCTTGGCAGCGTTGGTTCAGGTTGGCAGTGCAGCTGCTGCATCCGGGTTTGCAGGACTGGGCTGCCACGTGTAGGGCTCTAGGGGTGGAGGCTCTTCCGGGAGAGTCAGGTGAGCACTGGGTGGCTAATTGATGCCTTCATTTCACTACAGATGGTGCAGGGAGCCCTGGATGCCCAAGTGAGGTTGAACGCGCAGCATGGATGACTGGCACAGAGCCTTTGCCCAAAACACGCTTGTCCCTCCTCACCCACAGAGGGCACGGCAGCTCGGGAAGGAGTCCATGGCATTCCAGTGTGTCCTGAAGTGGCTTGATGGGCCACTAATTAAACAGGTAATGAGAGTTTCCCGTTGATTGTCAAATGCTGTTGTCTGGGGTGAGGCTTCCAATTAGCATTGATTTTCACCGCTCTCCTTGGGTCTCACTGCTGTGCCTGTTACCTTGAACTTGGTAGTCCTCAAATGACACAGAACATGGGAATCGGCCACTTGTTTGGTACCAGGGGCCTTGGCTCAGCATTTCTACCCAGCAGTGCCACAGTGTTGACTCCCAGGTATACTGACTTCTGGGGTATTTCTGAGCCAAGGTGTCTGCCATGCCACAGCTGTATCTCTTAGCACGCTCTTCATGCTGATTGACTCCCCCTCAGTCCTGTGAGGGGGCTCCAGCATCACCCTCATCTCACAGAGGCCGAGCAGAACCTGCAAGAGGGAAGCCAGCTGCTTGACGCTTCTTATCTCCCATTGGCCCTGGACTGCTCCCTACCAGGAGGGCCAGCTCTGGCTGCCCTAGTTGAAAATTGACAGCCTTCACTTTGCTAGGAGTTTCAGGAAGGAAAGCCCCATCCCTTCTTGGTTTGAGAAAAGTGATTTATGGAGTTTGAAATTGAGAAGACACACAAAGACAGTGAATTATCAACAGTGTCCTGTCTCAGATGCCATCAGAATTGTTTGGCTTCTGTACAACACTTCATAAAGTCTAAGCAATGTAATAAATATATTTTTTGTTTTTATGTGTGTGTGTCTATATGAGTTTATATGTACCATTGTGTGGCAGTGACTTTGGAGGCCAGCAGAGGACATCAGATCTCTGGAACTGGAGTTATGGGCAGTTGGGAGCCACCTGGTGTGGTTGCTAAGCCTCTGTAAGAGCACTAAGTGCTCTTAACCACTGAGTCAACTCTCTGACTTCTGTTATTATTGTTATTACTATTATTATTTTGATTATTCGAGATGGTGTTTCTCTGAGTAGCCCTGGCTGTCTTGAATCTCACTCTGTAGACCAGGCTGACCTCGAACCTACAGAGATCCACCTGCCTTTGCCTCTGGAATGCTGGGATTAAACGTGTATGCCACCACTGCCTGGATGGTCCCTTATTGTCATCATCATCATCATCATCATCATCATCATCATTGTCATCATCATCATTGTCATCATCATCATCGAGACTGGGTCTCACTGTGTAGCCCAGAATGACCTCAAACTCCAGATCTCTTGTCTCAGGTTCTTGAATGTTGAGACACAGGTACATGCTGCCACTCCTGGCTCATTGTCCGCCTTTAAGTGGAAATGGAGGATATATATATATCGTCTGTACCTTGTTTTAAAAATGATTCTAGAAACAACATGTCTTAGAGATTGTTCATATTACATGAGGATTTTTTAAAAAAATTCTTTAATTTTGTGTCGGAGTCTTATCGTGCAGCCCCAACTGCCCTGTCACTCACTCTGTGGACCAACCTGGCCTTGAACACAGAGATCCGCCTGCCTCTGCCTCCCAGGTACTAGGATTAAGGCATGTGTCACCATGCCTGATTCTCATTCTTTTTTGAGGCAAAGTCTTACTATGTAGCCCAGGCTAGCCTGCTTTAACCTCTTGAATATTTACTTAATTTAAGGGATTACAGACTTAAGCCACCATGCCTGACTGTATTTACATTTTTAACATATATGTTTAACTATAATTATATATGTATATATATATGTGTATATATATATGTATATATATAATTCTAGTGAATGGAATTCCTGCTTCAAAGTTATGTCAAAGGTTAACATTTAAGGTTATATTTGCATTGTTTACAGCATAACGTATTTATATGTAAAGACGGATATAAGTTGGGAGTCAGTGGGGAAAGGTAAACCATGTCTGTATAGGGAAACAGTGCCTGTGGTTGTGGCACAAATAATAAAAACACAGAGACAGATATTGGGGTTCAACTTGAAGATCAGAAAAGCAAAACAGCCAGCCACAGGCTCTTATCCCTACCTCAGACTGAAAGCAGGTGATCCTGTCTCCAGAAATCTCAGAATGAGACTGTCAGGATGGACTTAGCATGGCTGCAGAAAGCGGTGAAATCCATCCCAGATGGCTTAGGCCAGAGGAGTTTATTAAGCAACGTGACAGACACGGCACAGAATCAGCCTGGGTGTGGTCTGAGCCAGGCTCCCACGTGAGCGTGTGGTACAACCTGGACTCATCCTTCATCTCTTGGTCCTGTCTGCTAACAGAATGGCTGTCAGCTGCCCCAGGTCTGCGTCTGACTGACATGACCTGGCCTCTGGTGTCCTTTGGATGTGTTTTACGTATGTGACATCCAAGGGCATTTCAGGGTTCTGATTGGCCAGAACAGGCTGAGTGTCACGGTGTATAACTCCGCCAGACCAGGTGCTGTGGAGAGAGGCAGTTGCCAAGAGGAAACTGAGCTTTCTGTAGCTGAATATGGGGAGGCCCAGAGCCCTCCAGAGGGTCCCCAGAGTGGCTCTGGGGTGGCTCTCAGGACCCCTTTTTTGGTGTCTCCTAGGGAATCCTGGACATGTTGTCGGAGCTTGAATGCCACCTGCGAGTGTCTCTCTTCGATGTCACCTACAGACACTTCTTTGGGAGGACATGGAAAACCATGGTGAAGCCCACCAACCAACTGTCCAGGCAGCCACCCAGGATCATCTTCAACGAGGTGGGTTCTGGTGACCGAGGGTGGGGCCTGCTTTATGGTAGGGTAAGGTGTGCTGGGTTCTGTCTTGTGCAGCCCAGACAGTGGGTGCTCAGCACACACATCTGACACCTACAGGCATGGCCCAGAGCGGCAGGTCACCGCTGTAAAGCTTGTCCTGGTGGTGCGGCTCTGTTTCCAAGCAGTCTCTATGTCCAGCCAGGTAGACGTGTTTACAGTGGAGTGCAGGGATGTGGGGGTCCCACCGCCTTCAGGGAACCTCTGGTTACTGATCTCACCTGATGGTGTGTTAACATTCATCGCTGTGACAGAAATACCTGGGGAACAACAGCATGAGGACTCATTTTGGCTCTGGTGTTTCTGGCCCTGTGGTGAGGCAGAGCATCGCGGCAGAGACACGTGGCCATGCCTGTCCTCTCATGGCGAAAGGAAGTGGAGAGAGAACGCCTTTCCTTGTGGGCTTACTTTCCCTGTCTTTCTCCATCTGGACTTTAGTCTATGGGAGGACATCACCTGCACTCCAAGTGGGTCAGCTCCCTGAGGTTCGGCGGTTCTCAGCCTTCCTAATGCCACAACCCTTTAGTAGAGTTTCCCATGTTGTGGTGACCCAAACCATGAGATTATTTTTGTTGCTGCTTCATAACTGTAATTTTGCTGCTGTTATGAATCATAATGTAAACGTTTGTGTTTTCCAGTGGTCTTAGGTGACCCTGTGAAGGGTCATTTGACCCCCAGAAGGGTCGCGCCACTCACCAGTTGAGAAACAATGCTGTAGTTGGTCCTTTCTGGGGGTGATTTCACAGACAGACCCAGACGTGTGCTTTGCCAACCTAGATGCTTCTCACTTCACTCAGCATGACCGCCAAGAGTGACCGCCACAGGTGACGGTTAAATGACTCGCTCATGTGGAGGGTGGCAGAGCTTCTGCCCTCAGACTTGGCATAGCATGAATCCATGTTCCTCGGGAAGCCTCTTGACTACCTTCAGCTCAGGCTACCTCCCAGGGACGGAACGCCTCCATCCCACTGGAGGGACAGGCCATGAGCTGTGAAACCTTCTCAGAAGAGGCAGAAGGATTGGGAAGGAAGGGCCGCGGACGAGAAAGCAATGGACACCGAGATGAGCAGGGAGGAGAATGTGCCCAGCAAAGCAGGACAGAGTGAGGGCGAGGGGAGCTGGGGGCTGGTATGGTGGACAGCTGTGCCCTGCGGGCCTTCCCAGTGATGCTGGGCTCTTTAAGAGCTGAAGAGGCTGCAGGGACCATCCCCATGTTGTTTCATACTTGGCCTTCAGGGGGCAGTGGGGAGCCCAGGTGACAGCTTCTGAAGGCTGAGCTATTCCTCTTTAGCAGGTGAACTGAGTGAGGCAGACGAAACTGTGCTGTGACGGTTGGTACCATGGCTGACAGTGGAGGGGACCATGGCTGTTCTGAGCTGCTATTCCGGTCACTTATACCCCGTGGCTGCTTTTCTTCCCTGGCTGCTCTTCCTGTAGCTGGCGCTGAGTGTCAGGCTGTCTATGGACATGCTGCCCTCTGACCTTGGCCGTCATCTGGCCTTATGATTCTGTGTGACTTGGCATGGCTCATTCCGAGGCTTTCCAGACTAAACACGGATAGCTGACGGAGATAATGGCCCCAGAGGTCAGAAGATTAAACAAAACCTTGGCAAAATCTATGTCACGGGGACCGGAAGTGTGTCTGACATGATGTTGTCGGGTGACTTACGCAAAGCTCTCAGAAAGGTCTGCCAGGCCGGCGTGCCAGTGGCAGGAGGCTGCGCTGCCAACCTTGTACATGGCTCTGTGTGACCACACGAGGGCCGTCTCAGCACAGGCGTGGGGTGGCCTGTGCCCTTGTCACTCTGAAAGAGTCTTGTCCTGTCTCATGGCAGTGCTGCAGCGGGCGGGGGATGGCGCAGTCGCTCCTGCCTTTGTGGCAGCCCTGTAAGCATGGATGGGCTCTTTCGATTTCCTCTCTCTCCCGGGTGCAGAGGCCCAGGGAAACCTGGTGTCGTGAGAAGTTTCTGTGATGAATGGTGATGGTGGCTCTGATGACATTCCTCCTCTGGGGAGGGAGGGTGGCGATCCTGAGTCCTTGTTTTGAAGGTGAAGAAAGCAGGTGCATGGAGCATGGAGCCTCCCCATGCACAGCCCGCGGTGGTGAGCCTTGCTGTAGGCATCGCTGTGCTCTAGGTCAGCAACCTTCTCTGAAGCCAGCACAGAGACAGGTGGTCTCTGGAGGTCCAGATGCACCTCTCCCTTCTCCTTGTCCCTTTGTTTTCGATCTGCATTTAGAGAGGGCTTATCTCTGTTGCACATCTGCTCCGCTCCCTGTTGGCGATCCTGACTCGGTCCAGCATGGGATCTAGGTTGCCAGGTTGGACACAGGGCCTTCCATTTTCAGTTCTGGGAGTCACAGATGGGTGGCCCCTGTAGAATACCCAGTGGCTGCGAGAGACCGTTCTCTGATGCTGCTTCTGTCTTTGTCTTGGATTTGACATTGTGTTACCCTGGGTTTCAGTTGCCCCAGGAGCCCAGATGCACTCAGGTTTCACTGCCCCCTGCCGGTCAGGTATCCTGAGCCCCGACACAGACCTTTGTCCAGGAGATCCAGGATCCAGGCTTGTTCCTGACTTGTTTACCTGTGCTGGTGGGAGCCACATCAACTTGGCCAGCTCAGCCTGGGCAGCAGTCTTGATTTGCCTTTGGTTGAGGCTGTGTGTTGGGAGTCAGTGAAATGGAGAGTGTGTAGGCTTAGCTCATGGTGGCCAGAGCATGGAGGGTCCTGAGGGCGAAGCCTGAGCTGCCTGCTCTGGCTTTTCCCAGCTTGTTGCTATGCTCAGTGCAAACAGCAGAGGCCAGTGATGGCCCAGTGACAAAGCCCGCTCCACAGCCATCAGCGCCTCTTCACACCAGCTTCCTCCTGTCTCCTGACACCAGAACACAATGGAGGAGATTGTGCTCAGTTCCCTTTGCTGTGTGTGGTATGTGTCTGAACCTGTGTTGTATGAGCTTGACATGCTCTGGGTGGGTACTTAGCATGTGCTGTGGTTGTGGTCACTGGCTGTCTAGTTGCTCCGGCCACATGCCTATAGGGACAGATGACCAAGATGCTGCTTGTCTTTCAGCGGTGGCTCTGAGGCATTCGAGGTACTTTGCCTATTAACCATGGCTCAGGCAGATCTGCTGTGATGTTAAGGAGCTACCAGCAGCAGGGGGCTGCACTCGGGGCTACTGAGCCCATGTGGTCTATGTGTGGCCAGTAGATGGCTTGAGCGATGCTCTGGTATGTTGAGCTGGCACATGGTGGAGGGGGTAGGGGTGGGTGGGAGATGCCATCCCAGAAGAGACTTGGAACGCCAGAGACGTGCCTTGGTAAACAGTGACTCTTCACGGGTCCCTAGTCCCTGGTCTTCTCCATTCTACACTCTCTGAGATCTCCCCTGGCAGAGAAATTGCTTTTTGCTTCCTTTCAGATGGTTAATCATTCAACCTCTAGGAAATGCTTTTCAGAAGTCTTCGTGGTAGTCACGGTACGGCACCGTTCCCCATGTCTTCTAAGGTGGACATAACTCTTCTCCAATTGTTTCCTTGGCTGAGTGGGGCTCTCCACACACAGCTCCACCCAGAGCAATGACTCCTTCCCCAGTGTGTTCCAGTCCAGGTGCTGAGAAAGCGGCAGGGCGGTTCCTGGTCCTTGATAGCGACATGTATTTTCAGATCCAGGGATGAGGATGGAGCCCTGGTGGCTCTCGCTCCTCAGAGTCACAGAGCCATGCAGTGAAGGATGCTGACAGGAATGCCCTGACCCCTTCCAGAGCCCTGCTTCATCAGGTCGTATCCAGACCGTATACTGAACCCTCTCAGGCCTGCTACCTCTCACGGGGCCCACTCACTTCTAGGATCCGCCTAGCGTGGGGCCTGACAGGAGCAGTGTCTGTTGACTGTGGCTGAGGCTGGGTTCTCACTGTTTGGGGAGTGGCCTGCCAGTGACTGGGGACAAGGGACTTGAGGCCGGTTGCATCTGTCCTCTGGTGTCTCTTGCTTTAGGTTGGTGGCGTGTGATCACCCCCTTTTATAAGTTAGCCAAGGAATTGCTCTCCAGCTGGAGGGAGGGCAAGCTTTGGGCCCAAGTGCTAGGTTTGTTACCGTTTGCACATGGGCCAAAGCTGGGGTTTCAGGAGGGTCACTCAGCCCTGTGACCATTGCACACCGTTTGCAGAGATGTGCAGTTGAGTGTGAGCCATGACGATCCCGGCAGCTGCCCATGAAGTGGGGTAAGTTCCCTGGTAGATGGTGTTTGAGCACCCACCGTACCCATCTGAACATACAGAGACTGACAAGCTCCTGTGTAACCTTCCAGCCAGGGTTCAAGTTTGCATTGCCCCTCTGGAAGCACTCCCGTGGAGGGCTGGGCTGCTCTCTCTGGCCTGTGCTGACTTTACCATTATGACACCTTCCCGGCAGGGCCAGCTTCCAACTTCAGGACTGAGCCTGTGAATGTCTTAGGGGAGCGTGGGTTGCATAGAGTTGGCCCAGCTTGGGGTGGTCATTGTTGATGGCCACAGGCCAGGAGACCTGAGCCTAGGCTGAGGCAGAGTCAGTAATGGAAGCCGCAGAACACATTTGTGGATTGTTTGCCTGAAGGTCCTGCATTAAAGGCTTGTTGTTATTATTGTTGTGCAGGTATGGGGTGAGAGTGCATGTGTATACACATGTGTGTGCATGTGTGTATATGTGTGTTTGTATGCGGTGTGTACATGTGCATTTGTGCACATATGTGTTTGTGTGTGCACATGCGTGCACACGTGTGCCTATGTGCTTGTATGTGGTGCATGCATGTGCACATGTGTGTGTGCATGTGCGCACATAAGCATTTTGTATGTGATATGTGTGTATGTATGTGCACACGTGTTTGTGTGTGCATTCATGTATGTATGTATATATATGTTTGTGAGCATGTGTGTGTGTGTATGTGCGTGTCGTGTGCGTGTGTCTGTTGCACAGGGGTAAGTGGGAGGGTCATCAGGTTCTCCTTTTATCTCCACCATCCACTCCGAGCCCACTCTGGCCCGGAGGTGGCAGCTTTTTTGCCTAGGTGCTAGGGACCGGAACCCAGGCATGGCAAGAACTCATATGCATGGAACCACCTCCTCAAACCTCCAATGGCTTGTTTTGAATTACTTCTTTGCACGATGCTGGTTTAATTTTTTGCAGCTCTCTGCTGGTCCCGTGAGCATGGGTAGCAGGTTGGCTTAGCTGTCAGCAGGGCATGCTGAGTGAAGCTTCCTAGAGGCTCACTGTCAGAGCTGTCTTCAGTTCTGTCATTGTGGGCAAGAAATGGAAACCTGGCCCCTGGGCAGTGGTGTCTGTTTCTGAAGATGAAGGCATCAGGATGATTTATTAATCTGTTTACCCCTCCAGGGAGGAGCCATTGTTCATGAGAGAGTTGTGACACGGTGTGTGTGTGTGTGTGTGTGTGTGTGTGTGTGTGAGAGAGAGAGAGAGAGAGAGAGAGAGAGAGAGAGAGAGAGAGAGAGAGAGAGAAGAGAGAGAGAGAGAGCGCCCCTGCCTTCTCTTCTGTTGGCGTGACTTTCACCACAGGGGATTTGATGGGCTTGACTCAGACTTTTAATCATGCTGTTTTAGTTGACACACAGTTTTCTCCTCAAAACGTATGGCGTTATGTTAATTAAATTCCCCGGGCTTGGAGGGCTGCTCACAGGTGTCAGTTGTGCGCTGTCTGGGATTCTGCCCAAGCGTTTGCATGCTGGAAAGCTGGGGCGGTTGGGGGGTGGGTGGAGGGGGTGGAGGGTGCCCCTATGCACCATGCTGGAAAGCTGGGGTGGTCAGGGCAGGGGGTGCTCCTAGGCACAGGTGATCCAGAAGAACGGAGAAGAGCATGTGTTCGTGTGTCCATCTCTGAGAGGCTTTTGCTTCCCCAGTTGCTCAAAGCTCTTGGCTCCTGAGCAATGTAAGCATTTTCCTAGTTGCCCAATCCGCCATTTATAAAGCCTTTGTGCTTTGAATTTGTTGAAGACTGATGTGTTTTCCAGGCTCCTTATGGCCTCTTTAGCATGGTCCCCACACTGGATGTTTGGAAAAGAACATATTCTTAGCTAGGAATGAGACCCATGTGCCTGAACTTGGATGGCTTTTCAGTGTGTTTGCTGAAAGATGCTGGGACTGGCTAAGATGGGGAAGCTCTGGTTTTGGCATTTTTCCCTCTTCTTTTTTCCAAGGCCGTTGTCTTGGTGGCAATGAAAGGCGGTGCCTAAGTGGTACAGTATGCTTGTTCTCGGTGCTTTGCTTGGATTGGCCCCCACTGGTCCCACTGCTCAGGTGGAGCAGTTTCAAGGTGACCTCCAAGCTGGGCAATGCCGACTGCTTCCTGTGAAAATTTAAATGTTTGTTTTACTGCCGAAAGAGAAAGGGCAGTCTTCTCAAAACCAGTATGTACAGGTGTAAATATGCAGGTGAGATTGTGACAGGCTCAGCAGCCCAGCAGGCTCTGCGAACCGCCACGTCTGGGAGCCCGACGCATAATTCCGTCTCAGCCCTGCCACCTGCCAGCTCTAAGTGGTCATTATTTCATCATTCTGCAATAAAAGATAATAGAATAACGATTTATAGTTCGTGGCTGATGTTTTAATGCGTCCCTCTGTTATCCCGGCTGACAGTCTATGATTACAGTAACCACTTTCTGGGTGACACCATGCTAATGACTACTTAATAGGAGAGTTAGCCCGAATTTCAATCCCATGGCACTGGTCACCCTCTGCCATGCCTGGCGCTGTCTGAAGGGGGTGCCTTTGTGCTCAGCTGCGGCCAGACACCCCGGCTCTGAAAGGTGGCAGCATATGGAAGCCAGCCCAGGACATGAGGCCCTGAGGTTGGCAAACCCAACCCCTAGCTCCACCTCTGTCTCTTATGTTTGTGATGTGGCCAATTAGAACTGGAAACAAATGCATTGAACCAAACCAGAGGTGTGTGTGCGCTTGCGTGCGCGCGCACACATGCACATGCTCTCACGTTAGAGGGAAATGGATTTGCCTCAGCTGTCCCGAGTCTTTCCCTTATATGCCTTCACCCACCCAGGGGCCAGAGATTTCCGTTTGCACTTGGGAATAGGAATGTTATAAATGAAGGCCCTTTAAGAAGAAATTGACTAATATCTACTAGGTTCCAAAGATCTTTTAATGAAAATACATCATACCATACTTGGGGTGCAAGCCTGTTCTTTGGCACTTGGGAGATGGAGGCAGGAAGGTCAGGAGTTCAGTGTCCTTCTCAGCTACATCATGAATTTAAAGTCGGTGTGGGCTGCTGAGGCCTCTGTCTCAAAAAGCACACAAAACAAAACAAACAAAAATGGAGAGATGGGTTTATTGATTAATAGGACTAGGCCCAAGTTCAGTTCCCAGCACCCATGGCTCACAACCATGCTCCAGGGGATCAGAGTCCCTCTTCCGGCTTCTCGGGGTGCACATTGCTCCTTCCCCCACCCCATACACATGTCTAAAAAAAATAAAGCCCTCATGTATGTTACTAAGGGCCTAACTCCCTCACCTCCCAACCAGATCTCAGCTGATTTTCACTGTGAGAGGTGCTGGCTGTGGGCTTTGGATCTTCTCTTAATTTAGGGAAGGCTAAGAGTTCTTGATTGAAGCACACTTAAATGGGACTCCATAAAACATACATATCAGGCAGGGTGAGAGTCAGCATGCCAAGATGTGGCCCAAGTTTCTATGCTGTGCAGTGGGCCGAGGCTCGGGTCCACTGTGCCTATCAGTGTTTTGTGGTGTGTGTGTTGTGTGCGTGTGTGTAGGCATATTTATTTGTGCATACACAGATTTGTGTGGGTGTATACATGTGTCTGAGTGCCTTTGGCTGCCTTAGGTTGATAGGGGAATGTGACTTGGCCAGTTTGAACCCCAGACAAGTACGTTGAACTGAACAAGGAAGGGATGATGGCTCTCATCCCGTTGGGGCACAGTCCCTCGGTGAAATCCAGAGCACACTGATATGCTGGTCTTGCTATCAGCTATCTCTGGGGATCTCATCTCTGCTCTCCAGGGTTGGAGTCACACGTGGCTGCCCACCTACCTAGCACTTACGTGGGCTTCTGAGATAGGGACTCCAGGTCCCAAGCTTGCACCTCCCCAGCCTGTGAAGGTTTGGTCGGGATGCTGTGCCCTCCTCCCGCACAAGGGCACTGGGCGGAGCCTGACGCCTGTGTGCCCTTGCCTGTCGGTGCCTTCGCCAGCAGCCTCCGCTTTCTCTCTTGCAGCCGTTCTACTTCCACACCACCTTGAGCCACCCGAACATCGTGGCCGTGGTGGAAGTGGTCGCTGAAGGCAGGAAGAGGGATGGCTCCCTGCAGGTGCTGTCCTGTGGGTTTGGAATTCTTCGCATCTTTGGCAATAAGCCGGAGTCTCCCACCTCTGCTGCCCAGGACAAACGGTACCTTCTTTTTTTCTCTCTCTCTCTTTAAAGATTTAATTATTTTTATTTTATGTACATGGGTGCTTTGTTTGCAAGAATATCTGTATAACACGTGTGTGTGTGTGTGTGTGTGTGGTACTAATTCTAAATTAGTCAAGGAGTCGCTCTTGTCTGTGGGGTGAGAAGCAGCTTTGGTTGAGCGTGTCGGGTTGAATGGGGTTTGTCCGCAGGCCCAAGCCCTGATCTGCCGCCCATTTTCAGGATTTTAGGCAGGCTGCCCGCTCATCTCTGCACAAGAGGCAGCAGGTGACAGTCGAGGGCCTGCTACACACCAGGCTGTTTAGAGACTGCATGTATCAAGACGGATAAGCTCTATGTAGTCCTTCCGACCAGGGTTCACGTTCACACTGCGCCTCTAGATCTGAGTTTCTCAGTGCGGGAGCTGCTCCCCCAGGCCTGGCCATTCTTTTCTGTGGAACCATCTTATACACTATAGGATTCCTGGCAGTGCCTCGGCCACCACCAGAATATGCCAGGAGCAGTTTCTGCCCAGTTTGTTGACTAGATATACCCCGCAGATGTGCGTGGGAATGCCATGCCTGGGTAAAGACGCCGCTCCAGTCGGGGCTGGACAGTGTCTTCCTGGGATTTCGCAGTCAGGCTGTTTGTGTTGCTTTCTAGCTTAAAATTATTATTATTATCATTATTGTGTGTGCGTGTGTGTGTGTGTGTGTGTGTGTATGCACGTGTGTGCGCCATGGAGACCAGAAGAGGACATCAGATCCCTTGGAGATAGGGTTTCAGGTGGTTGTGAGCAAGTGCCCTTGACTACCTAGCCATCTCTCCTGCCCTTTTTCTAGCTTCCTGCTCCTTGGGCTGCAGGTCTGTGAGGCGTGTTTAAAATGACATGGCAGGCTGGCCCTGCCCTCAGCCACCCCTGTTTCTGCAGCAGATGTGACCAGCAACATTTAAGAGGCTCTGGGAGGCAGGGTCCCAGGGGCTGTCCTGGTCATAGGAGATGGGCCGTTGACATGGTTTCTTGGTTCTGTCTTTCAGGTTGAGGCTGTATCATGGCACCCCCAGAGCCCTTCTGCACCCACTCCTCCAGGATCCCATAGAACGTAAGAGCCTAGCCTGGTCTTGGCAGGTGACTTCCTGCACGCTCTCTGTCTCGCTCTGTCTAGTTGTCTTTCTCGGTCTGAACCCTTTCAGCCTAGCAGACTGTGCGGTGGTTCTGGCCCCTCTGATACAGGCTGGCTTTGGTTCTCTGTCTCTGACCTGCCCTCCGGTACCTGCCTCATGTGGGGCCCTGCTGCCTGCAAGGCTGTGACTAAAAGTCAGCTTGAGCATCTTCCTGTCCTAGCCAGGCTTGGGAACTGCACAGCTGGTTTTATGGCTAGAAAGACTGAATTGGTCAGAATTAAACTTCACGATTGTGGAGTGGACGTGGTGGTGTCCTGGACACTTGGGAGGCTGAGGGAGGAGGATCCCTTCATTCTTGGAGTCCAGGGTCAGTTTGAGTAATACATACAGTGAAACTGTCTCAGAAACACATACAGAGCCACGGAGATGCTTAGTCCCTGGAACCCAGCTAAAAAGCTGGCACGGTGGCACCTGCTGGCACCTGCTCATATTTCCAGCAGCAGAGAGGTGGGAGATGAAGACGGACAGATCTCCGTAAGCTCATTGGCCAGCCAGCCCAACCTACTTGGTGAAATCCTAGGCCATGAGAGATCCTGTGTGAAACAAAAAGTGGAAGGAACCTGAGGAGCAGCACCCAAGGTGTCCTCTAGCCTCCATCTTCCTGCACCAGGTGCACACGTCCATACACACATGCATGCGCTCACTCACAGTGCAAGCAAAAGCCGAGAGACAAGATCTTGTTTCAGTTTCAACAGAGAGAATGAATGCAGCTTGGTCCTTTTTGCCTTTATTTTATTTTTGTTATTTTGAGACAAGGTGTGCTGTGTGTAGCTAGGTCTAGCCTGGGACTCGAGACAAGGCGTGCTGTGTGTAGCCAGGTCTAGCCTGGGACTCAAGACAAGGCATGCTGTTTGTAGCCAGGTCTAGCCTGGAACTCGAGACAAGGCGTGCTGTTTGTAGCCAGGTCTAGCCTGGAACTCGAGACAAGGTGTGCTGTGTGTAGCCAGGCCTAGCCTGGAACTTGAGACAGGGTGTGCTGTGTATAGCCAGGCCTAGCCTGGAATGCGCATTCCTCCTGCATTCCATTGTGAAGACGGGTGTGTGCGGCATGTCTGACGTCATTCCTTAGGAAACAAGCTGTCTGTTCATGGTGCTTGTTGTCATTCCTGGGTTTTAGCTCTTTGATGGGAAATACTCTCGCTTTTAGCCCCTGTCTGCTGCTCCTCCCACAGAGAGCAAGCACATGACGCTGATGGAGAACTGTAGCCTGCAGTACACCCTGAAGCCACACCCACCCCTGGAGCCCGCCTTCCACCTGCTCCCTGAGAATCTCCTCGTGTCTGGTCTCCAGCAGATCCCTGGCCTCCTTCCTCCTCACGGGGACACAGGTAAGCTGCCCTTGGATCTGGCCACTGTGAGTCTAGGTTAGCTCAAACCTCAGAGGATCTGGGCTCATCCTGACAGCTGATGGTGGCTGGGCTGCCCACGTGCTCCTTAGCTCAGCGTGTGGCCTGGTGGTGTGGTGGGAGAGCGGGTGGCAGTGACACTCACCACTCAGTCCCGTTGTGAATGTGTCAGCCTCTAGCCTACTCAGCATCTTTCCCTGAGAAGTGCTGTGGCATCCACACTTCCTGTCTCCATGGCTGTGCCGGGAACACCGCTGTCACTGGCTCCCTTCACTCCTGGGTCACGTATCAGTGACATTGTCATGACTACTTATTGGTTGTACTGAAATACATATAACAAAGTTGACCACTGTAACCATTTTTAAGAGGGTTGTTGAAGGGGCACTAAGCAGCTTTATATTGTAAAGATTTGAAGTTATACTAACAATCCTTACTCGGCAAATCCTGGTAAGACTAGACATCCTCCCGTCCACACTCATCCCTGCAGAGAAAGCTGCTACCAGTAGCTTTGTGTTCCTGGCCTCTGCTCTCTTTGCTGTGTGGTCTCTTCAGCCCATGAGTGAAGAGCTTCCTCCTAGCCTTGGCCCCCTGAAGGCTGGGGAACAGCTTGGCAACAAAGCCAAGCTTGAGACTCGGGCACTTTGTTCCAGAGCCATGGTGTCGCAAGATGTGACCCAGAGATGGTTGCTACACAGAGACTCCCAAACCTGCCCAGCCTCCTTAGTCCTCTATGATCTTTTCTAGAAGGTTCTACCTGCCACTGTGGATCTCGTGCTTGTGGTCATCTCCCTCTCCTCTGTGCCGAGAGGGTCATGATTGTGGTCGTGACCCTGGGCCCTTGATGGGGTTGGCCAAGGGACCATACTTCCTGTCCAGCCCAGACCCTTTCCAGGACTACCAGGCTCTGTCACCATCCTGGCTCCCTAGTGTTGGAGAAGCCGCTTGTTGGTTCCTGGCCGTGTGGCTAGCTTAGACCCAAAATAATCACACAGAAACCGTATTAATTAAATCACTGCTTGGCCCCTTAGCTCTAGCTTCTTATTGGCTAACTCTTACATATTAATTTAACCCATTTATACTAATCTGTGTATTGCCACGAAGTCATGGCCTACCAGCAAAATTTCAGCACATCTATCTCTGGCGGTGGCTCCATGGCTTCTCCCTGACTCTGCCTCCTTTCTCCTAGCATGCCATTTAGTTTTTCCCGCCTACCTAAGTTCTGCCCTATCAATAGGCCAAAGCAGTTTCTTTATTCATTAATGATAATCACAGCACACAGAGGGGACTCCCACATCACCCTAGCAACTCGTGGCCTTCTTCTGTGTTGTTGCCATGTAAGACTGGGTGTGTGGTACTAGGATGATCCCTTCAAAAGTCTTGGTTGTCACCCACCATTGTCTTAACTGTGTTGTTCTCTTCCGTCACACCCATGCATGTGACAACGCCCGTTCACGGCAAGGTTGTTGGCTTGCTCAGCTCTGGAAAGATGTCCTCGTCGGCAGCACATCCAGGGCGCTCCCTGCTTTTAGGTTCTCTATGTGCCCACCAACCATTCACCAAAATGGCTTTTCAGCCCTCAGGCTGTGGCTCACAGTTTCCCCCTCATTCCTGGGTGTGTGCCGCACGCATGTGAAAGTTCTCAGGTAAGGTGGTGCAGGAGACACTTCCTGTTTACCTCAGGACTTGGTCCACACCACCAGCCTTTGGGATGACACCTGTTGGTAGACTGGCCTCTGGTGGGGCACCGGAGACTTCTGAGCCCTGTAGTCTCTTTTGCTGAATGACAGTAGTCCCCTGGGATTGGCCGGTTTGATCTTTATCAGAAGTGCACATATGGAGAGTCAGGGTCTGTGCAAGCTTGTTTCCTGAGCCTGCCCTCATTCCAGTCACACTCCCTGCTCTAGTAAGCAGGTGAAGGTTTTGGCCAGACCCCACCCTTCTCCTGCGGGCTGGTCTGCTCTGGTCACCGGCCTTCAGGTGGTTTGGCGGAGCAATGTGAGAGGCTCTTGTCAGAGCTGCAGCATCTCTGCCCAGCTCCTCACTGGGCTCTGGTCCCAGGCCCTCCACCTGCCTGTGCTCCTAGACATTAAGGGGTAGCCTCTTCTCCCATCCTCATTCTGTCTCCCTTGTAGCCTGCTTGAGCTTGACTTCTCTTCCCACTGTGGATCCTGGGCAGTCTGTCTGTCATTCTCTGCCATGGCTTTCCCTTGTTGGCAGTGAAGTCTGTGCAAGGCCAGGCAGGCTGCTTGTCTTTCATCCTTGTGCCTGGTTGTTGAGCATTCGAATGTTCCATGGCATAGAGTTGACCCACCGTCTGTCCGAGGCAGTGTAAGCCTTGTGAGGGCAAGGAGGTTGCTGTGTTCCCCTTCTTGTTTCTGTAGAAGCAGATAATGCAGACATATAAGAAACTGAATCGCAGAACATAGTGGTCTGCTCTGTAGAGAGGAGAGAGCGGGGAGTCGAAAGAGAGCTGTTGTGTCTCTCACGTTCCTCTTTCCTGGCTCCAGCTCCCCTCCTTTTCCTTCTCTCCCATAGAATTATCTGGCCCTGCTTTGCTGTAATGTTCTGCTTGGAGTGACCTGATAGCTGGACGTGCCTCAGGGACCTCCATGCCCACCACATGGGCCCTTCTTTCTAGACACCGTCTAAGGAGCAGCCACACAGCAACCTTTCTGTCTCTCGTCAGGACAGCGGGTCCTAGGGCTAGGGCACCACCTCACTGCTCAGGGAACCATTGAGGGCAGTGATTTCTTCCTCCACAACCTTTGATATAAATGTGTAAGTGATCTCAGAAAGCATAGGAGGTGGAGATGGGAGCAGACGGATTCCACTGCGTTGTGGGAAGTGGCTGGCTGCTTCTGGGGAACTGAGGAAGACAACATGCCCGGAGCCTGCCTTCAGCATGGACACCGAGCCCTGCTCCAGGGCTATCCTCATCTCCCCTGTCCCCAGGCAGCCCCAGGAGGTACTTCTGGGTCAGGGCAGAGGATTTTCTTGTGGTACCAGTTGGCATGTTTCTTCCTGTGTCTGTAGCAGGGACATTTACATATCTGCACGGTTCAGATGACGCAGGGTAGGTCAGCAGCGTGAGTCAGAGCCGGCGTGGTCTTGCTGGAGCCAGCAGGTGCTGGGTGAGCTTGGTTCAGCCCGCCTAGCCCTGCGGAGGTTCTGGTGTGCTGTCTGAGCAGCCTGAGACTGGCGGGAACAAGGTTAACAGAGCCCTCTTCCCACTCCAGGAGATGCCCTGAGGAAGCCCCGCTTCCAGAAGCCCACCACATGGCATTTAGATGACCTCTTCTTCACCCTCTACCCCTCCCTGGAGAAGTTTGAGGAGGAACTTCTGGAACTGCTCATCAGCGACCACTTCCGGGAGGTAACTCATGTCTCACCCTGCTGTAGTGTAACCTGATCCTGCCGCCTGTGGCAGGGCTGGGATGACCTATGTTTGGTGTTGCTGGGTGTGGGGGTTCATCCTGGGAGGTGTCCTGCGTGTGGGGTTCATCCCAGGAGATATGATCCTGGACTTGGAGGTTCGTCCTGGGAGGTATGATCCTGGGCGTGGGGTTTCATCCTGGGAGATGTGGTTTGGACTTGGGGGTTCATCCTGGGAGGTGTGGTCCCAGTCGGAGGGGTTTGTCCTGGGAGTTGTGGTCTTGGTCGTGGGGTTCATCCTGGGAGATGTGGTCCTGGGCTTGGTCCTACCCTTTGCCCTTTTGTTTCCTGGCTGAAGAGGGCACTTCTTTCCCTTCCTGGCTCACCAGATGAAGTGCATCTAGGAGGGGCCATTTTCCCAGGCCACACCTTGAGCAGACCCTCCACTCTGTAGGGGGTACTGATAGCCTGCAGCACAGATGTTAATTCCCTGTTGATTGTGAAATAGTTTTCCTTTAAAAGCGAATTACCTCATCAAATGAGGGAAACAGAAGACACTTAGCAGCTACCAAGGACCTTCAAGGCCAGGTGACTCATTTGAGGAGGTGGCTGAAGATGGCCCCTCATGGTGGTTTTCTGTAAGTGGTGTGCTCTCATAAGACACTCTGAGTCCTGCCCAACTGTGTGACACAGCCCTATCGTCCCCCGAGAGCCTCTGTTGGGAGCCTGTTCCGATCTTGTCTGTTGCTTCTGAACACGTGGGTTTGTTCTTGTGCTTGGGTGTGGCTTTTGGGGATCACCTTGGGCTGGGGCATTGAAGTGGTAGTTGTGAGGCAGCACGCGAGCTCCCGTGTTGGCCTCGCTCGGGCCTCACTCACCCCCACACAGGATGCACTGGGTTCTCTCTCCGGTCCTGTCTTGTTGCTGACCAGTCAGCCTCATGCTCTGGGCCCTGCTGCTCTGACAAGAGGTCCTCTCAGATGCTCTGTGTACTGCGAGAGCCTCCGAATGCCTTTGCAGTTGGGGACTCCTGTTTCCCAACTGTCCCAGCTGTGGTCAGAGTGTGGCCTGCCATAGCTATATTCTGCCCTGCCATAGGTCAATACACCTTCTTTACTAACCAATGGTAATAAAACATATTCTCAGCACACGGAAGGGCATCGCACATCAATCTTGAGTGGGAAGAAGATCTTCAGGCTACAGGAGGTTACACTGGGATTAGCTGGTAGTGACACTCTCAGGTCATAGCCTTTGCGCCGCATGTGCAGTCTCCACCATTGTGACTGTGGGCCTGGCTTGGGTGGTGGGCAGTAGCAGTTTGATGCACACAGAGGCTTAAACACCTCTAATTCCCCAGGTGCAGGTGCTTCTGACCTTGAGGCTCGTTCTTGCTAAGCCGGGAGGGACACCTGTCCATTTGTTAGGGTTCTGTGCCTTTCTCGCTAAGCCAGGAGGGACACCTGTCCATTTGTTAGGGTTCCGTGCCTTTCTCGCTAAGCCAGGAGGGACACTTGCCCATTTGTTAGGGTGCCATGCGTTTTTTACCAAGATGGAGGTCTGTGGTGTCTAGCCGTGGCTTTGGGGCAGACTCAATTTCTGTCAGCTTGTGACTTGTTGCCTGAGCCTGCATCCTCTTCCCACCCCACTTCCTCCTGAAGGACAGAGTGGAACCTGGGGGTGTGTTCTGCTCCTGGGTCCCTCTCCATCACTGTGGTGCTCATCTCTAGGAGGTGGCTCCCAGGCTCCCAGAAGGATCTGAGGTCCATGCGTATGAGGTTGCTGCATCTTAAGTTGTCTTGCTAAGCTGTCTGTGTTTGATGAGGAATTCCCCATGTGCCTGGGGAAGGCCACACTGCTTGGGGAGTAATAGGGTACCCAGTGTGCTCAAGCCAGTGGCCATTGCTGTGTCCTGCCCACTGGACGGAGACTCTTTTACACTCAGTGCCAGTCCACCTGGGAGCTTTGTGGACTTCGTCTTGGCTCACCCCACCTCCTCTGGCCACTCTCTTCATGGCCATGCAGGACGGTTTCTCTGTATCCCGTGTCTCTTGCAGGGGGCCGGCCTGCTGGATGGCGGTACCCTAGAGGTCCTGGAGAGACGCCTGCACGTCTGTGTCCACAACGGCCTGGGCTTCGTGCACAGGCCCCAGGTGGTTGTGCTTGTACCTGAGATGGACGTGGCCTTGACACGCTCGGCCAGCTTCAGCAGGAGAATCAGCGCCTCTTCTAAGAACAGGTATCTCCCCATGCTGAGGGGCTGAGGTGAAATAGGGATGTTGAGCGTACAGGGTGGGCTTGCCCTGTGGGGTGCCTCTCCATCACCCCTCTTCCCTTCTGCTCAGTCACACCTATCAGGCAAAACCTCAGGGTTGTGCACTTAGGAAAAGCCGCTATTTTTGCTGTGACAACTTTGGGGCTGGAGCTTTAGAAGCTTCCAGCCGAGGGCCTGAAGAGCCCCTCGCACACCTCCTGGAGCAGCCCTGGGGTTTCTTTTCCAAAGGTTTCACATCTTACTCTGTTGAATCTCATGTGCCGGGCCCCATGCAGACATCACTGTAGGCCGCGCAGGGGTCAGCTGTCACACAGGGCTCCCTCGCCTCTGTGGCCACTCTCAGTGACTTGACTGTCTCCCCTGAAGGCTGCCTCCTCAAGTCTGGAGGTGGAGCTAGTGGTAAATGCAGTGACCACTGTAGGCTGAGCATAGCAGACCCATTGTGTCCTGGAGTCCCTGGTATGCGGCTGCTCGTCATGGGGAGGGACACAGGTGGGAGGGAGCCCACGTTCTGACATCTGACACCTCCTGGCTTGTGTTTCCGACCAGCTCTGGAAACCAGGCTCTAGTTTTGAGAAGCCACTTGCGACTCCCGGAGATGGTCAGTCATCCGGCCTTTGCCATCGTCTTCCAGCTGGAGTACGTGTTCAGCAGCCCCTCGGGAGCGGACGGCAGTGTGAGTCTCCTTTATGGATCAGCTTCTGTGCAGTTAGCTTCGTGCCGAGGGGGACTGGCGGGCACCAGTGTCTTCTCTGCATTAAAAGCCTTGGTAACGGCACAGCCTGTGGGGCTAGGAACCAGCCTCTTTCTGCCCTCATCATCTTCATGGGGACTGGACGTTCTGCGATGGTAGGATGCTGCCCAGAAAACTTCATGCACCAAAGCATCTCTAATTCATAATTATTGAGCCGGTAATTATTTTGAAAAACGAGGCCATCTTGCTACATTTTTCATTTGCTGTTAAGTGTAGTGGAAGGTCGAATCTGCATGAGTGATAAGCGGCTTTTTAGAGTGAACTTTCCGTGTATCTATATCAGGATTAAAAGTAAGAATTTGTAGTTTTTGTTGAGAGAAGTGGAGCGGGTAGACAGCTTACATGGGGCACAGAGTCACTGGGAAGCAGATCATGCTGCTCTTAAGACTCAGTTACTGTTTGGAAAATCAGATCATTTGGCACTAAAGCAACAGAAGATTGATGGACACTGTGGTGAGGGCTTCATCGCGGGCCAGTTTCCTAAAGAAGGGAGTTAAGCCTGGGGCGGGGGGGGGGATTGGAGCCCACTCGTCCACTGTGCTCTCCACCTTTGCTGATGCCAGAGCCCCGACTCCCGTGTCTTCTGCTCACACGGGGCCTTCCTGGGGTCAACCTCAAGTCTTGGTCACTTTAGCGAACAGCTTATCACCTACTGCCTTGTTTATCACCAGGCGTTTTACCTCACATGTGCTGTGCAGGTGCGCATGGGTGGTGCGGGTGTGCGTGGGCGGTGCGGGCGCGTGTGAGTGGTGCAGGTGCGCGTGGGTGTGGGCCGTTGTGGTGGACTGTGGGAGAACCAGGCCTGTGAGGTGCCAGCCTGTCCAGTGTGACTTGGGAGGCAGAGGCAGAAGGATCGGATGCTCAGGACCTTCTTCAGCTGTATACAAGTTTCAGGCCAGCCTGGGCTATGTGAGATCTACCCATGGCATAGCCTTGTCCATAGGCTCTACTGGCCAAGGAGGGGCACCCAGCACCCAACAGCGCAGCCCCACCGCTGTCTTATTTGTGTATTTACTGATGTTCTTTGGTTTAACGGAGAGGTGAGTGCATGCCATGTGTGTGCTGGTCTGTGGGCAGGGCCGACTCCCGGCCGTCACCTGAGTGATCTTTGTATTACTTTTGCAGTGACAGAATACCTAAAGACAGACACTACGGGAGGAAGTGAGGGTTGACACTGGTTCGAGGGTACCCATCATGGTGGGAAAGGCATTGTGGTGTCAGTGGCTTGCCAGGGCGACTTCAGGAGCTTTTGAGGCCGCTTGCTCACATCAATGGACCAGGAAGCATGGGTGGGGGTAGGGGGATGGATGTGCAGTCAGCTGCCTTCCCTTTTTAAATCCAGTCTGGCCCCCAGCCCATGTGCGTGTGACGCCTACATTCAGGGCAGGTCTCCTCATTGCCTGTTGTAATAGGAGCGGCGGGGCTGCGTCCCCGGCACCCAGCCGCCCGCATGGCTAGCTTATGCCCCAAAATAATTACACAGAAACTGTATTTTTTTAATTACTGTCTGGCCCATTAGCTCCAGCCTCTTATTGGCTAGCTCTTACATATTGATCTAACCCATTTTTAATATTTTGTGTAACACCATGAGCTGGCTTACCAGGGAAGATCTTAACCTGTGTCTGTCTGGAGTGGGAGAATCATGGCGACTCCTGACTCAGCTTTTTTTTCCCAGCATTCTCTTCTGTTTACTCCACCCACCTAAGGTTTGGCCTATCAAATGGGCTAAGACAATTTTCTTTATTTAACCAATAAAATTAACTCCTCCATCAATTGCCCAGTTAATTCACTTGGGGTATCTTTTTCTTTTTAATTTCAAGGCCACAGGTATCTTTTAAATTTTCATTTCTGATTTTGTACATGTGTGTGTTACACACACACACAAACACACGCACATGCACAGGTGTGGAGGTCAGAGAACAGCTTTGGGAGCTGATTCTTCCCTTTCACAGTATCAAACTCTGGCTGTCAGAGTAAGCCACAGTGTCCTTACCTGCTGAGCCATCTGCCTGTCCCCACCGGGTGCTTCCTTATCTGACCATGTTGAGAATTGCAATTAAACATCACAAACTTAACTGGGGTTTGGTTTGGGTCCATGGAGTCCTCGGCCTCTGGCCTCTCACTGCAGCTTGGGGCCCTGGTGATGCCTGGGTCCTGCTCATCCACAGGCGGAAAGCCCTGGAGCATTTGCCTCATCTACATCTGTTCTCCCCCCCCCCCCATCCCATCACTGTCATAGAACAGGGGGAGTGGCCTTCACTCAGGCCAGATGGAGCCCTGGGTACCAGAGCTGCCTGCTTGTAGCTCCCTCTGCTCTGTATAGTCTGAGACTTTGCTAAACATAGAGCTCACGTTTCTTCTCGTCTCCTTTTTTAGGCGAGATGAGATTTGTAGCCAGTGACTGCCCTGAGGTCCTTCTGTGATGGGCCCGTGTTTTTATTAGAAGCCCTTTTGATTATCTGCGCTGCAGCAGCCAGAGGACCCTTGCTTGACTCCAGTCCCTCACACTGATTTGGGGCCCCCTCTGAAAGCATCTTTTCTATCAGTTACTGTTCAGAGTGTGTGTCTGTGGAGAGCGCCTTTGCATCCTGTGTGACGGTTCTGAACCCTGCGTCCCTTGAGAGCATTTTATCTCCCTGGAGTCAGGAAAAGCCAAGGACCTCAGGTGACCAAGAACCTGTGGCCCTGCCCCCATGACTGTGCAAACACATTGTGCCAGACATTGTAGTAAAGCTCTGTTTTTGTGTGTGTATGTGTGTGTGTGTGTGGTGTGCTTGCATATGTGTATGTATGTTTGCATGTGTGTGTGGTGTGCTTGCATGTGTGTATGCATGTTTGCATGTGTGTATGCATGTTTGCATGTGTGTGTGGTATGCTTGCGTGTGTGTATATATGTTTGCATGTGTGTGTGTTGTACTTGCATGTGTGTATGCATGTTTGCATGTGTGTGCTCCCATATATGGGGGTCTGGGATTTGTGTCTGGAGGCTTCCTTGAGCATTTTCCACTTATCCTTTGAGGCAGGAGCTTAATGTCTTAGGGTTGCTATTGCCGTAATGAAAACCATGACCTAAAGCAACTTAGAGAAAAGGGTTTGTTTGATTTACACTTCCACATCACTGTTCATCACTGAAGGAAGTCAAGACAGGAACTCAGACAGGGCAGGAACCTGAAGACAGGAGCCGAGCTGATGCAGAGACCATGGAGGGGTGCGGCTTACTGGCGTGCTCTTTATGGGTTTCTCAGTCTACTTTATTGCAAAACCCAAAAACAAAAGCCTAGGGTAGCTTCACCCACAATGGACTATCCCCACCCCCACATCAATTAATAATTAAGAAAATGCCCTACGGGCTCACCTGCAGCCTGATGTTAAGGGGTCATTTTCTCCGTGGAGGTTCCCTCCTCTCAGAGGACTAGCTTGTGTCAAAGTGGACCAGTGCACTCACCAATGCAGCTAGCTAGCTAGTCAGCTTGCCTGGAATCTCTATTATATGCCCTCTGGAGACAGGCCCCCACATCCATCCCTGTTTTTGTGGGTTGTGGGGACCCGAACTCCTGTCTTCTTGCTTCTTCAACAGCCATCTCCCCAGCCGCTATGTTTGTGTTTTGTGACTTTTTATAGTTACAGATGTGGGTTTTGACTGCTTCCTGTTAGATGTGTTCATGGACATTTTGTTTTCCATGCTGGTGTTCTGCATGTGGCATTTCTGTCCTTTACATCTACCGTGCCTGTGGTGCTTGTGTGGATAGTCTTGAGTAGGTGGCCAGGTCTCGTGAAGCATCCTCACATACTGAAGTTAGACTCTGCATCTGGAGGAGTGGAGTCGAGCAGCTGGTACCCGGGGCCCCACGGTGATACCACGGCAGAGCTCTGGCTTTCAATCAAACCCTCCTGTCCTGATCTTTCACTTTTGTTAACGTGTGGCTCTTTTGCCTGCTGCCCATCCTTGTGTGTGTACACATGTGCGTGTGTTTTTCTGCTCGTCCTGCTGTCTCTTCAGCCTTTTTCTCTTCCCTCCTGCTTCCCTTGACGTTCAGCTGGTAACGCCTGGGTGAGTCTTCCCATCCCCTGCAGCCCCTGCCTGAGACGGCCCCTCCTTATACCTCCTGTGGCCTGATTTCAGGTATCAGGGATGAAGTTGTCATCAGGGTGCTGCTTCAGCAGACCCTGTGGAGGACCAGTGCCACAGGAGGGGGTGCTAGCCCACAGGACCTCACCGGAGAGGGAGAAGGAACAGGAGGAGGCTGGACAGGCTCTCCAAGGGAAGCAGAAGCCAGGGCCCAGTGCTGCCCATGCGGCTGCTTCCTAGATGGGTGGCGGCCACACCATCACCTCACGGTCACCTCTGCAACCAGGACAACCTCTCTGGCTTCTTCAGCCCCGACAGGCCGACAAAGGAGTTAGAGTTTTGCTATCCCATTAGCTGATCAGGAGGGTTGTTCTAGGCCGTGGAACTTGCTTTCACTGCTCATGTGTATGGCTAAACATAACCACTGTGCTTAGTTGAATGAGCTGAAAATGTTGCCTAATAAACGATCCCTGTGAGTCTTAGTGATATCTCGTAGGCCAGGTCATACATGGGGGAGCAGATGATGTTAATACGGGCCGTTAGGCTTCCCTTGCCCCTGTGAATGCGTGTGAAGGGAATTAACTGGCAGTGGCTGCCAAGTCCACTGCGCCTCTCATCTGTGCTAGGATGCTGCGTGCAATTGATGCTACTTGGTGCGGACCCTCTGCTGGAGGGCTGGCAGGGAGGAGGGGTGGAGGCTCATGCCACCACTTCCTGTTTCCAGTATTCGTCACCTTGGGCCTCAGCCTTGTGAGGTTCACCTCAATGGCCCAGAACTCAGGTCCTTTTGGAGGAGTGGTTTCTGGACTTAGGCTGTCCGCGTCTGGGTGGGTGGACTGTAAGCCCTGGGTTCTACCTCCTATACTATCTGGGTCTCACGGCTGCTCTCTAGCTGTGGGTTCGAGTCTGGGAGGGCGGGCGGTGAGCCCCAGGTTCTACCTCCTATACTGCTTGCCTGGTTCTGTGGGTTCTGTGTTAGAGTTCAAAGGACAGAGCCTTCCCCTCCCACCATGAGACAGATTGCTCAGGGTCCTGGCTGGGGTCTGAACTGTGGACTCTGCAGTGGCCTTCACAGTGCCCACGCTTTCTTGTCACCTCCCTTAGAGGTTTGATGACCTCCTAAGTCACTGTGCTTTGCTTGCAGAGGACTCCTTGACTGTCATTCCTGGGATGCTAGCTGTGACTTGATGTGTGTGTATGTGTCTCTGTGTGTCTGTGTGTGTGTGCATACACATGCATGCGTGGGTGTGTAGGAACTGGAACTCCAATGGCTGGGCTGGCAGGGCAGCAAGCCGCAGAGACCCCTGTATCTTACCTCCCAGATCTGGGATTACAAGGACGAGCGCATTGCTGTCTCCATCCCTGCATGTCTCTGGCTCCATCCGAGAGCCCTTCCCAGACTTGTCATCCACTTCCAGGGAGCTCAGCTACCCCGGGATGAGCTCATCTCACGAATGCTAATCGCATCTGCGCAACCACATGCTCCAGGGAGCAGGATGGGACAGATGTACCATGAGCCACCACTCAGCCCACCACTGGGACTCTGGGCGGTAGCATCTGTGGGGGGGGCGGTGTCAGAATTCTGCCCGTGGCTTTGCTGACTTCAGTTCCACAGCAAACCCTGGCTCATAAGCCCTTCCGTGCCCCTTTGGCTTTTTTATAGCTAAAGGAAAGCTGTTTGTTTCAAAGCAGTTTGGGCTTCTCTCTTTCTTTTGAGGATGCATGGATTCTAATTCTGATCTAAATTTGGCAGGAAAAGAAATAATAAAGCCAGTCACCATTTTTATTTTTCCTTTTGAGTTGTGGTCATCCCGTGTCACCAAGGTTGCCCCTGAACTCCTTGTCTCACAGAGTCCCCCTATCTCTGCCTCCTGTGTAGCTGGGATGCAGGGCTGCACTATGGTACCAGCCAGCCTTTAATCCTAACCAAAAAAATTGTGGCCAGGGGACCCCAATGAGTGGCCACGCTTGCTCTGTGCATGTGCTTGGCCCCAGCAGTAAGGACTGTGGAAGGGCCTGAAGCAGGAGCCTCTGGGCTGCCTGCAGGAGACAGGCGCATGTGTGGAACCGGCTGCCACCAGCTCCCAGTTATCATGTCGGGGTCTCAGAAGTGATCAGTAGCTCACAAATCATCCCTCGCTGTTAAAGGCAAAAGTGAGGAGAAGCGAGTGTTGATCTAACTGACAGATACTCCACACGCAAGAGGTTTATATTGATTGAGGACCAAACAGCCACAGAGAACCGTGAAATTGGAAAATTAGATGTCAGGATCACCTAATTTGAGAAACGAAGCCAGAAGGCGTCGCACTGATCGCACGGATGCTTGGATGCCTGTTTTATTTTTGATCCCGCCTTGAGCGACTGCGTTTACAGAAGCCATCCAGCCACTTCTGAGTTTAGGCTGTTTTATTGGCGAGTGTTCTGGCTCCATGTGTAGTGATTGTACTTTGAGAGGCTTGGATCTGTCACCAGTGCCAACTGACGCCCTGCAGCTACCCAGCACCTTCCAAAATCTGTCCTGCCCACGCAGGGGTAGCGTGGAGGCTGGGGCAGGGTGGAAGTCAGGGGCAGGGTGGAAGCAGGCGTTTTCCCGTGTGGCAGAATCTGATGGTAAGGTTCCCACTCTCTGGATTCTTTGCTTATACTTCAGGTTGTTGTTGTTGTTGTTGTTTTTCCTCACCCAGTGGCCAGGAATCCAGACCCCATAAACACTGACAGGGATGTGAACATGGCAGTACCTAGTCCCACCCTCTGAAGCCTGACTGTGGGGAAGGACCAGCCCTGCTGGTCTACACAGTTTGAAGTCTAGCTCTCAGCCCTAACTAGGCTGTGTGTGACCCCACCACTGATTTCCCACTCGGTGACTGCTGTGCTAACTCCTGTGGCTGTGCTTTGTTTCCCAGGCAGCCTCGTCCACCTCTCTCTCCAACTTGGCATGCATGCACATGGTTCGCTGGGCTGTCTGGAACCCTGAGCCGGAAGTAACCCCAGGAAAGGTGACACTGCCTCTTCAGGGTGGGATCCAGCACAACCCTTCACACTGTTTGGTCTATAAGGTGCCTCCAGCTAGCATGAGCTCTGAGGAGGTAAGTACTAAGTAGGTGTGATTCTCATATGCTTCTAGCAAGTTCATTTGTGTGTGTGTGTGTGTGTGTGATATTTGGGTACAGTCACCCTTGAGAGTGCATATGGATGCCAACAGTTGACATTGTGTGAGAGCGTGTGTATGTGTGTGTGTGTATGTGTGTGTGTTTGTGTGTATGTGTGTGTTTGTGTGTATGTGTGTGTATGTATGTGTATGTGTGTGTTTGTGTGTATGTGTGTATATGTGTGTGTGTTTGTGTGTATGTATAAGTGTGTGTGTGTTTGTGTGTGTGATATTTGGGTGTAGTCACCCATGAGAGTTCATATGGATGCCAACAGTTAACATTGTGTGAGAGCGTGTGTATGTGTGTGTATGTGTGTGTTTGTGTGTATGTGTGTGTTTGTGTGTATGTGTGTGTATGTTTGTGTATGTGTGTGTGTTTGTGTATGTTTGTGTGTATGTGTAAGTGTGTGTGTGTTTGTGTGTATGTGTGTGTATATGTGTGTATGTTTGTGTATGTGTGTGTGTTTGTGTATGTTTGTGTGTATGTGTAAGTGTGTGTGTGTTTGTGTGTATGTGTGTGTATATGTGTGTGATATTTGGGTGTAGTCACCCATGAGAATGCATGTGGATGCTAGCAGTGGACATAGGAATTTTTTCCAGTATACTTCCCCATCCTATTTTTGGACACAGAATCTCACTGAACTTGGGACTTGCTGATTGGAGCTAGCATGCCTGGATAGTGAACCCCTGGGATCCACCTGTCTCCCCTCCTACCACCAGTATTGAACTGGGGTTCTCACACTTTCTCAGAGGCGCTTTACCCACCGAGTCTACATTTATTTAATTATTTATTTAACGCTACAAATTGACTAGTATGCTTCTAGCATTTCATGAACAAACCTCCCCTGTGTCCTGGATAAGCCCTCAGTGCTCGCTGAGTTGTGGTTAGGCCAGTTTGGCTCCTGGGTCCGCTGACCCTTCTTCATCTCTGCACCTCTGGAGGCCTTGCCGGACGAACCATTTTGCACACTCTGTGCACACTCTGTGTACACTCTGCGGGGTTTCTCCTCTGCTTGTGTCCGTGTTTTGTGCCTCAGGAGGATGTCACATAGTTTTTGCCAGAAGGGCTCGTGGCACGAGAACTAGGTTTTGGCTGGGCTTTAGGGTCACTCTGGACCATGCCCCTCTTGGCTGGGCTTTAGGGTCACTCTGGACCATGCCCCTCTTGGCTGGACGTAGGGTCACTCTGGACCATGCCCCTCTTGGCTGGGCTTTAGGGTCACTCTGGACCATGCCCCTCTTGGCTGGGCTTTAGGGTCACTCTGGACCATGCCCCTCTTGGCTGGACGTAGGGTCACTCTGGACCATGCCCCTCTTGGCTGGGCTTTAGGGTCACTCTGGACCATGCCCCTCTTGGCTGGGCTTTAGGGTCACTCTGGACCATGCCCCTCTTGGCTGGACGTAGGGTGTCTGGTCCACAGCGGATTCTCAGATGAAGAAACCAGCTCAGCTGTGATATTCTCTGAGTTCCAACCTGGAAAGCCAGTAAGGCCAGGAGAGGCTGGAGGTTGTGTGTGTCACCCTGGCTGCCTTGGCTGTCCTGGCTGTCCTGGCTGTCTTGGCTATCCTGGCTGTCCTGGCTGTCCTGGCTGTCCTGGCTGTCCTGGGTGTCCTGTCCTGGCTGTCCTGGCTGTCCTGGCTGTCCTGGGTGTCCTGTCCTGGCTGTCCTGTCCTGGCTGTCCTGTCCTGGCTGTCCTGGCTGTCCTGTCCTGGCTGCCCTGCCCAGGTTGTGGTCATTTAAGTCCACTGACCCAGGGCATCATGGACAGTTTTGGAACTATGACTTGCCTCTGGCCAGTGTCTGGGGTCCATCTTGGCCCTCTAGGCTATGGCAGCCCCTGACTCCTGCAGTTCCGTGTGGTGCCTGTAATGTGCCTGTCTCATCCCTCCGTCCCCCTCCATGGTGCCTGTAATGTGTCTGTCTTACCCCCACCCCCACCCCCCTCCGTGGTGCCTGTAATGTGCCTGTCTCACCCCCCCACCCCCCTCCATGGTGCCTGTAATGTGCCTGTCTTACCCCCACCACCAACCCCCTCCGTGGTGCCTGTAATGTATCTGTCTTACCCCCACCACCAACCCCCTCTGTGGTGCCTGTAATGTGTCTGTCTTACCCCCACTCCACACCCCCCCTCTGTGGTGCCTGTAATGTGCCTGTCTCACCCCCTGCCCCTGCTCCCCTCTGTGGTGCCTGTAATGTTTCTGTCTCACCCCCACCCCCCATTCCCATTCTGTGGTGCCTGTAATGTGTCTGTCTCAGCAGTGTGCGGAGCCTTTAAGCTCATTTCCTCTCTCTCAGGTAAAGGGCCGTACCTGTCATTTCACAGTGTCACTCGTGTGCTGACTCTAGCTACAGCAATTGTTTCCAGTCTTGTTATTGGCCATCTGACTGATGCTCTGGGGACCCGCATCAGGGGCAGCTGACGTGCTGTTCCCTTATTATGAGCAATGTCTCTCATGGGTCCGTGTTTTGCTGCGTTTTCATATGGTCTAGTCCAAGCCCCTATTATGAAATCACCGCCAGAAATCTCAAAGTCATTACCATTCTCCCTCTCTCCATCTTTTAGATCATCTCCTTCCTTCCCTCCTCCCCTATGGATGTGTCTCTCTCTGTTTCTGTGTGGTTATATGCCCCTGTGTGTGTGTGCGTGCGTGTGTGTGTGTGCGTGTGTCTTTCTGTGTGTCTTTCTCTCTGTGTGGCTGTCTCTCTGTCTCGTTTTTCTCGGAGTCTGGTGTTAATGTTTGTCCTGTTTACAGCTTATCTCGCCACTTTGTTGCCTTTCCCTTTTTGAGTGTGTGAACTGTGTCAGGCACACACATTTTGAAAGTTTGACTTGCTTGGCGACACACGTGCCAGACATTTCCCTTCTCCATGAAGAACGCCACATCTGAGTTCCATTTCTCAATCCCAGAACTGCTGACATTTCTGCCAGCAACTTTTTGCTGAGACTGTCTGCTCTAGAGTGTGGTTGGCTGCATCCCCATCTTCGCCACTAGATGTCAGTAGCATCCCCAGTTGTGGCAGCCGAAGTGTCTATAGACAGCCCTGGTTGACTGTGGTGGAGGGTCAGCACTGTGAGCAGACAGAGTGGGTAGGGGTGGTGAATTGTGGCGGCCCTGTCTCCACTCCTGTGCGAGAAGAGCACCTTCTTCATCTTCTTTCCTGGTGGTTCCGACACCGGCCAAGTGAGGTCAGCTGGAATCAAGTTGTGCTTCACCTGGGCCCTCACCAGCCAGCTCCACAGCCCGTCCCTTGTTCAGTGACTGTCTTTTGAATATGAACAGTGAGACTTGGGAAGAACGTCCCTGAGCCCGTGAACTCACAGCTGAACAGGAACAGCAGCTGCCAGTCAAGGAAAATGGCGACACTGGAAATACAGCATTGTCTCTGGGAAGCATGTTTAGGGTTCATCGTGAGAAGTTGTTTTATTGTTTGCTGTGAAGTGAGGTAACATCTCGTGGCTGTGCTTCCTGCCCAGCTCTTGTCCTTTTCTTTCAAAAGTATTTATATCTCCAGAAGCCAGCACCTTCAGTTCCTAGTTAGGATTTATAGTTATTTACCTTTAATTTGGAAATAGTATGCTTTCTGTGCTATTAGTTTATCAATTGTAGACATCAGGCCCGGAGTCCCTGAGCTGACCGATGAAGACATTCGCCATTCCCGCACTCCAGCCCTTTTTACAATCACCCAGCCTCAGGTACGTGCACACACCAGACCTGGTTGGAAAGTCGAAGGGTGCCCAGGAACGGGGCCATGCTCACAGGGGAGTGGCTTGGAAGCAGCTTGTGAAGTTACTTATTCCGAGCTGCGATGTGGATCTGACCTTATCAGCAGGCCGAGGAGTTTGAGACCTGAGCTGTGTGTGTGGGTTGGACACTATCCAGTCCTGGGGCTGCCCCCTGGAGGAGCATGGACAGCAGATCTTATGGCACGGTGCAGACTTTGAGCACTCATGTGGACACCATTGCCCAGAGGAACTGTGGTCAGAAGCTGGGACCTGAGCCCCCTGGCGCATAGTGTCAATGTTCTTTCTTCATGCAAAGATAACAGACTCAATGTAATCTTTAAAACGAGTGCAATATAATCTAAATGATTTTGTATGCCAGGAGCCGAGGTAGAGAAAAGGCTTTTGGTAGACAGCAACACTGAGATGGTGAAAGGTTGATGATCAAAGACCTTAAAACGCCCAGGCCCACAGGCCCTAGCACCACCGAGAAGAGAGAGAAGACGCAGAGATGAGCAAGATGGGAATTTCAGAACTGAAGAGCAGCAAAGGTAAAATCTTCACAAGATGTGCGCTGTGGCTGGGTGGATGCTGATGAGTCAGTGAGCCTGAAGATCAGTCAGCCGAGCAAGGGCCTCCCAAGCTGCGGGAGTTGATTGGTGGCCACAGGCCGGGCTCTCCTGCTGACCAGCGGGACAGTGCCAAAGTCTGGCACCCATGTCAGCACCCAGTTCCAGGAGACAGGAGAGCGCCTGGTACAGGAAATGCCTCTGAAGATACCAGGACAGGAAACCCTGGGCAAGAGACTGGAGTTCAGCAAAAGCCCCGAGATAAGTGGGACTTAACCTCGGCCAGACACTGGATCACTGAACTGAAAGCAAAGAAAAAGAATCAAGAGCAGAAGTAGAAAACTTGCTCCTTGCCCACAGAGAGATGGAAACGTGGATGGTTGTGTTCCTGTTAGAAGCCATGAGGGCCCATGTGGAAAAACAAAAGGTTTTGGAACCCAGAATTCTGTACCCATCAAGAGTCATCTGAAGCTCAGGTAGTACCTTCCCCAGTGAGCTGGAGGAAGGGAATTCAGAGCAGAGTGGCATTAGCTACAAGTTTCCCTAGATAGAAGGAAGCATGGAAGATGGGGTGAGGAACAGTGGAAATCAGGGCTGAGTGGGCTTCGTGGGAGGTTGAGGCATAAGTTACATTGTATCCTCTGAGGTCTTCAAGGTGTTTAGATACAGTAGGGTGAGGCAGAAGCTACATTGTATCCTGTGAGGTCTTTAAGGTGTTTAGATACAGAAGGGTGAGGCAGAAGTTACATTGTATCCTGTGAGGTCTTCAAGGTGTTTAGATACAGTAGAGGCGGAAGCTACATTGTATCCTGTGAGGTCTTTAATGTGTTTAGATACAGAAGGGTGAGGCAGAAGTTACATTGTATCCTGTGAGGTCTTTAAGGTGTTTAGATACAATAGGATAAGACAGTGTAATGTCAGGAGCCTGGGTCTCCATGAGAGCACCTGTATTCCATCCTCTAGAGGGAACGATGCCAGAGAGTTTTCCTTTAATTCATTTAGTTACTTACTTGAGAAAGAGCCTCACTGTGTTACCCACACTGACCTCAAGCTGGTGGTGTCCCCCCACCCTTCCTGTCAACCTCCCGAATTCTGGGTTGCAAGCATGTGCCACCACTCCAGGAGAATTTATATTTAAAACCTTAAGAGAAACCATTAACACTGAGATACCACATCAATTACAATTAATTTTGTTATAACGAAAATATCAGAGAGACACAGGGAGGAAAGGCTTGTTGTGGCTCACAGTGTCAGAAGGACCACAGTGTGTCCTGGCGGGAAGGCAGGGTGTGGCGCATGGAAGTGGGAGCATTTAATCCAGACTCTCACTTGGGAGAACAGGAGGTAGAAGGAGCTGGCCAGAGTCGGGGGTGGATATAATCGGCAAAGGTCGCTCCCAGTGACCCATTTGCAACAACTAGGCCCCACCCAGTAAAGGTCCATCCACATGCCTTCAAGATCGCTCTGAACATGAGCCTGTGGGGGACATTCCAGATTCAAACTGTCACAGCTTAAACCCTGTAGATGCTGGGAACTGAACCCCAGTCTTCTGTAAGAACAGCCAATGCTCTTAACTGCTGAACCATCTCTCTAGTCCCTATAGCTCAGGGTTTTTTTTTGAATTTTTATTTTAATTCTTACAAAATGTAGCGTCTACAGAGTCGCTTTCTAGCAGCTGATTCCCAGAGAAATGAGAATCGTTCACAGACCACTGTTTGTGCCACCTCCATGGACAGTCAGCAGACTGGCAGCTAGCCACTTGTTCCCAGTGAGTGGATGGATGGATGGATGGACGGACGGACGGACGGACGGACTGATGGGCTGTGGTGCAACAGTGTAATAGGACACGACTCAACCATGGAAGGCATGGACTGTCGATATATGTGTTTCCTTGTGGTCAGTGGAATAAGCGAGAAGGCCACTCTCAAGGGCTGCGTGCTGTGTGACTGTGTTTGTGTGACACGCAAGAAGACCAGCTTAGTTATGGAGAAGCAGGCAGTGGCTGCTTGGACCAGCCAAGAGAGGGATGGGGCAGATCATGTGCTTCTGCACAGAGGTTAAAAACTCATAGAACTATAGTTATGCAAGCCAGTCGATATTACATGTTAATTAAAAACACGCACATTGTGGCTTATTAAATACCTTAAACTATACTTCTTGAGTAAATGTCATTTCCTGATAATATGGTCTCCTGGGATTTTAATGCCACAACTAATTTTCATCTCAGGAAATTACTTGTTTATGATCTAAGAACACGTGGCTGCCTCCAGAGTCTTTGCTCTCTTGCAGAAGCTTTATCTTTGAGGGGTCTGGAGAGTAGGGCTGGGCAGCCGTACTGGGGGCACCGATGGGAGTGAGTGGACATTGTTGCTTTTGGGTTAACTACAGGCGAAGCAGGTAGAGTCGGGAACCATTCAGTTCCAGTTCTCGCTGAGCTCGGACACACCCACAGAGCGTGCCAATGGCCCCAAGGCAGAGCGGCGGTCCTCCAGGAAGACGCCTGCATCCCCTTCAGGTGAGTTGCAGAGAGCTACCTGTGGCCTGCAGCTTGCTTCCCTCTCTCATCAGCCCTGCTGGGTAATTGCTGCAGCCTGTGCTAGGGAATCAATTAGCTGGCTTCCCTGAAGGTGATGTGGGATTGGACGATGTGATAATGTGTGGTCCAGCTGTTTGTCACCCAGCCTTCAGCCACAAATGGTTCAGTTACGTAGCAGCTCCCCAAGCAAGCCTGTATGTGTTGGTGAAGGGTAATTTCATCAAGGGCATGTCACAGGGGCATCCTGTGAACACGGGGCCTGGGAAGACCAGCTGGAAGTGTTGGCAGCTAGCCCTGGCTGCATGTTCGTGTTGTTGTGTTGTCCGTCTGTGTGCATTGATCACTGTTGACTTCCAGTGCGTGGTTTGGGGATGTCCCTCCAGGAAAAGGGTCATAATGGGATACAAGTGGCAATGGCCCCTAGCAGACGTTCAGTCCTTGCCCTGTGAGTGACAGGTCCACAGGTGTGTGTGGGTTGAAGAACCATTACTATAATTGAGCTTGAATGACCTAGCATCTTCTGTGTGGCCTGGCGCTGTGTTCATTGCCTTTTGCTTTAGGCCTGAGCCCGGGCTGAAGCCAGGATGGAGGAAGCAAGGCATGCATGGCAAGATGTATATGTGGGTGTTGCATTGTGTCCTGGGTTTCTGGAGAACATCTGCCTCCTGCTGACTGAGGGCTGTAAGGGTCTTGCTCTTTTGATCCAGATGGATGGATGGGCAATGATGTGCTTGCGAATCCATAGAATAGTGCTCCCCTTCTCTAGCTGTACTCCCTTGATTCAGCTGTGCTCCCCTCCTCCTGCTATGTTCCCTTCCTCCCACTGCTCTTTTCCTCCCACTGTGCTTCCATCCTCCTGATGTGCTCCCCTCTGATGTGCTCCTCTCCTCCTGCCATGCTCCCCTCTGATGTGCTCCCCTCCTCTGTTGTGCTCCCATCCTGCTGTGCTCTCTCTCCTGCTGTGCTCCCCTCTTCCCACTGTGCCCCTTCCCATTGTACTCCCCTACTCCTGCTGTGCTCCCCTACTCCTGCTGTGCTCCCCTACTCCTGCTGTGCTCCCCTACTCCTGCTGTGCTCCCATCCTGCTGTGCTCCCCTCTTCTATTGTGCTCCCCTCCTGCTGCGCTCCCAGGATCCCTCTGGCTGCCCAACAGCAGGGGATGCCAATTGGCCATGGAGGACGTGCTGTCTCTTCCTAGCCTCCCCCTGCCCTTCCTACCCAGTCTCTGATAATCTGGACAGTTTTGTCTGGTTTTCTATCCTGATTTGGTGCCTGAGCTCTGGCATAGGGTACTCTCTGTCTGTTGAGGTTCTAGTTTGTGGAGCCAGGTCCTGTTGAATATAATTTTCTCCCTGGTAGGTGAGTGACCCACTGACTCCTCTGACAGCTCAATGTGCAGACCTCCGTTTTACTGGCCATTGGGATTTCCTGAAATGCCTGGTCGCAGGCACCAGAACCTCACCATTTGGTGATCAGCTGCGTTGAAGGCATCCTCTCTGCAGAGCAGTTGAAGCTCCTAGTTTGAATTCTGTGCTCAGGAGACCGTTCAGGGTTGTTCACGGAGTGTATACATTAATGGACCATCTTATGTAAGTGGGATCTGCTGTACTTGGGGTGCTGCCAAAAAGTCCGCCAGAGCCTTCGGGGCGGTGGGCGGCAGGCGTGCACTTTCTGTCGGAGTCGCTCCAGAATAAATCCCCATTTTCTGGGGAATATAGTCTTACAGACTGTACTGTTCCTCCTTGGTCAGTTCTCTCAAGTTTGTCTCTTAGCTACAGAACGGCTGCACAGGGTGGGACGTGACGTTCCAAGTGTGTCTGCATCGAGTCATCTTGGGGTCAGGGCAGTGTTTGTGTCCATCTCTGCTCTAAGGATACCCAAGTGTCTTCTCTTGTTGTTTGGAAATATGAAGCACTATGGTCAGTGGTAGTCACCACCTGCGTGCAGCCAGAGGCGTTCAGGGCTCACCCTATCCCTGTAGCCTCGTTCCCACTGTGTCTCCTAACCTGCATAGCTCTGCCTTCTGCCTTGTGTGGGGACTTGGCAGTGTCCCTCCTCTGCATGCCTGACAAGTGCTGCCTGGGCTGGGGACACGGGAGTCTCTCTTGTGGGGGTTGAGAATTCGCGAGGTTAATGGGTGCTCTGACGCTCTGAGGACAGTTTGATCATTTGGGTCTTGTTCTTCAGCTGTGTTGGGTGGGGCCTGATCAGGTCGGTCTGACTTCCCCCAGAGGACCAGACCCCTCACAACTCTGCCTGTGCTCCCCAAATAAGACTTGAGGTGGCTGTCCAACCTGATGGGCCCACATCTTCCTGATGGTCTTCGCTGCCTGCCCCATCTGGTGTCTGTCAGCTTCCTGGTGGGACCTGCACTGGAGACTGGGAGGAGCCTCTGCCTGCCCGAGCTATGTCCCTTGGACACTGGCTTCCTTGGTGTCCTTGCACTCTTGGCTCTGTTTTAACAAGTCCATCCTCCGCGCTGACTGTGTTTGCTCTCTCTCCGACCTGCAAATTTCTGGACAGTTGACATTTGGTGACCACTCAAAACCTCTGTTTTTGTTGCCTGTTGCTTGGGGTCTTCAAGTCATCCTCCCCTCCCCTCCCTCCATCCTCTCCCGTCCTTCGTCCTTCCTGCTCCTCTTTTCTTCTATCCTGCCCTGCCCTCTTCCCCTGTACCCCAGCCCCACCTCTCTTCTTCAGGTGAGTGGGGGGATAGTCTCCCTACTGGAAGGAGAAGTTGGCCCTCCCCCTCTCTGGCTCCCTCCCCTGCTGTTGTTCCAGGGACTGTGCAGCTATTCCCTGCACCCTCTCTTCTGCTGCGCAGAGTCTTAGCTGGTGATTTCTGCCTGGAGTGTAATGTACCCACATACTGTGCTTATTTATTTATTTTTTTTGGATATGCGCTACTTTCTAAGTCTAAAAAAAAGTCCAGCAAAGGGCAGCCGAGGAAGTTTGGAAGACACGAAACCTAAGTATTCTTGTTTCGCAGACTTACCCTAAAGTTACAGGTCCAAGAACAGTGTGGCGTCCGTGGGGAGACAGACATGGTTGTGCAGGTAGGAGGCCTGGGCTGCTTCTTGCTGCTGCAACAACGTGGCGAACCCTTGGTGACTTGGAAGTCACACATGTGCAGTGGGTCTCACAGGCTGAGGTTGGGCTCACCAAGGCGGCATGCCTTCCACAGGCTCCATGAAGAATCCATTGCCTCTCCTTTCCCCGATCTAGCGACACTTGACCCCTCCTCCCTCCTTCCTGCATCCTGGCAGTGAGCAGCATCTAAAGTGATGCCTCAGGGTTTGTGGACCAGCGTCTGCTGCCCCTCACTCTTCTGTGGATTGGGACGAGGCTGTCTTAGGGGGAACAGTTACTCATCCTGCTGACCACAGGGAGTCAGGGAGTCAGGACACAGCAGCCAGTAGATGGCGCTGGCACACTTGTGTGTACAGAAAATGTAAATTCAGTCCTAGCTTCATGTCACTCAACTAAATGTTGCAAAACATCACACACACACACAGACACACACAGATGGATTAAAAACAAAGCTTTAGAAACCCAGGAAAGTGGAGACAGTTACTATGACTTCACAGGCTAGAAGTGATGTAGCTGGCACACAGAGCCCAAGTCTCTAATGGCTGCCGCAGCAGACAGGGTCACTTGTCACCCTCACGATGCTGGCAGAATGGCCCTGGCTCTTCTTTGATGTTTTTTTTCTAAGACAGGATTTCTCTGTTTAACAGCCCTGGCTATCCTGGAACCTGCTTTGTAGACCAGGCTGGCCTTGAACTCACAGAGATCCGCCTGCCTCTGCCTCCCGAGTGTTGGGACTAAAGGTGTGCGCCACCACCGCCTGGCTGTTCTCAAGTATAGTTTTTGTTTCATTTTGGATTTTGTTTTCATTTTTAATTATGTGTCTATGTATATGTCTGTGTGTGGGTGTGTGCACTTGAGTTCGGTGCCGGTAGTAGCCAGAACAAGCTGTCATGCCTCCTGGAGATGGAGTTACAGGCAGTTGGGGGGCACTCGCTGTGGGTGCTGGGAGCTAACCTAGGTCATCTGCAAGAGCAATACATGCTCTTAACGGCTGAGCCATCTCTGGCTCCTGCCCCCAGATTTATGTTGTGTTTGTGGAGCTGGGAATATAGCTTAGTGGTTGAGCATGTGTGAGGTTCTGACATGGATTCTCAGCATGAATGAATGAATGAATGAATGAATGAATGAGGTGGCATTTGGGGACGGGGGCGTCAGGTCTGTAGCTGTGTCATTCTGTGCTGTATTAGTCCCTCGAGACAGTCTCCCGCTAGCTCTGGAGATGGGCCAGTCAGTAAGGCCCAGTACTCCTGTCTCTGTCCTCTGCAGCACCAGGTTGCAGACACTCAGCCATGCCTGGCTTTTTGCAGGTGTGCTGGGGATTTGAACTCAGACCTTCATGCTTGCGCTTACCCAGTGAGTCATCTCCCCAGACCCATGAATTTAAAAAAAACACCCTCTCCTCCCCAGCCAGGGAATGGATGAATAAACGTATTTATCTGCCAGGCAAATGAAAGAGAGAAAGAGGAGAGGGCATCTCGTCGGCTTGTGTGATGGGAAGAGAGAAAGAGAGGGCATCTCGTAGGCTTGTGTGATGGAAAGCTCGGAGGCAGTGCTGCATTGGGGTGGTGGGACCCCAGGACCCGCATGTTTCTGCCCCCATCTGCCCCCACCCTTTCCCCTGTTCTCTCTCTCCTCCTTTCAGCTCTGTTTTCTGCAGAACTGGCTTCTTGCCAGAAGTTTCTCCCTGCTCTGGGTTCAGGCACACCAGGATAATCCTTGGATTTAGGAATCCCAACAGAGCGAGCTATGTCAGTCACTTGGCTCCAGGAGGGTTTTGAGGTAGCGTCCTGCTGTGTTACCCACCACTGGTCAAGCCTGGAAGCTGGGGTGGGGTGGGGTGGGGCTGGGGAGACTGGAGACTGGGCCTAGGGTCACACACCCATTCTGGGTACGTGGTGAGGGGTGCCAGGCAGCTCTCCACAGTAAACTCCTCAGAACAATTGGAAGGCATTGCTCGCCATAGGAACTCCCGTCAGTATAGTTCTGTCCAGCTTCCCTATCTGTGGGGGCCACAGGGTGCCTCGGCCTGTCCCCTTCTCTGGCTGCTGCTCGTAGCTAAGCAAATGAATGAAAGCCTCCCTGGCTCCAGGAGCACAGAATCCAGTGGCCAGGGGTTCGCCCTCAGCAGCCCCTGTGCGGATGTGGCTGACTGGAGAAACTGCGGAGGTGGGGGTAGGGTGGAGGGGCGTGGGGGGGCAGAGCCTGCTTACCAGCTCCCCCCCCCCAGTACCCACTCAGCTCAGCAGCATTCTGTTCTCCAGAGTGAGGCTGCTGTGTGTGTGTGTGTGGGGGGGGGTTTTCTCTGGGACACTGAGCAGCAGTTTGAGTTCTGAAGAAGCAGAACCATCGTGCACACACTCTGAGGTCTTTAAAAAAGATTCACCGTCTCTGCAGAGAGATGTCTGCTTTTGTTTCTGTAGACATCGGGAGCAGCTCCATAGCACAGTATTAAAGTGGCAAGATGCGTGTTTCAGTGACTGTGTGGCTGAGGCCCGGTTTGTCTGGCTTATTTAATTTGGATTTATGGCTGCACTCATGGCCTGTTCATACAGTCATTCCACCCTGCTCCTGGCGTAGAGGTCATTGCCTCCCAAGACCCCAATATCAGAGACTTAAAAATACTCACTAGCGTCTAACTTGTGAGAGGAACTTTGCAGACCTCAGTGTCCTACCAGCTTACACAGCTCCTCTGGAAATCATAATGGCATGTGACTGTCACTTTAAGTGAGGTATTCGGGCTGTCCCGAATGGATCGTCCTTTTTATTTTTCCCATAAAGTTGACAGAGAGACAGAGGTCTGTTCATCCCTGATGACAGGAGAGCAAGCCTCGAGCCACTAGAGGGCGCTCAGGCTGCACTCTTGACAGAGTATAGAGTTTCCTTGACCCGTATTTTGCTTTTGAGTGTTCTGGTGGCGATGGCAGTTTGGATTGTTTGCTCAGTAGATCTGAAAACAGTCCTGTAGCAGGGGTTATCGCAAACACACACTGCCCTGTCTCCAGGATACGTGTGGCTAGGTCCTGCCAGCTGCCACTGTGCCGCAGTTCTCTGCATGGGTAGCAGTGGCCTTGTGTCTGTGGAGCCTGGTCCCCCACGGAAGTTGGCCACAGCAGTAGGATCTCCCCTAGGTACAAGGCTGTGGAGCATGTGGGATGTCGGGGAACTGAGCTAAGCCGACCCTTCAGGCCTCTGGACAGGTCTCCTCATTCCATGAGGGCTGTGGTCTGAGTCCACTCAGGTGGAGGCCCTTGCCTGCCCCACCATCAGGTTCTTCCCTTTGCTCTTAGTTTCCCATTTCCCTCCCCTGTGATCAAAGCCTCAGGAAGGATGGCTTACCAGCAGATCCGCGAGGAATAAAGGCCTTTCAGATGGGTTTGCCTTGTGAATCCCTAACACCCGGAGCCCATTAGTACTGATTCATCTTTTGTCCCCACGGTCTGATGACAGGGAGCCGCCTTTGCCACCTTCCTTTACGTCTAATGACGATTTCAGTAAGGCCCAGGCTCTTTCCTCCCCTCCCTGTCTGCGATGGACCACGCTGCCCCTCTCTCTGCCCTCACCCTATTCCAGCTGTTGCTTGTTGCTAGGCACCCGCCTCCTGCCACTCTCTTTTCTTGCTCCACCTTCAGGGCTTTTGCTCTCCTGTCTTGTGGTTGACCACAGGTGACCACGGGCATCCAGCTGGCTGAGTGCTTTCCTCGACCCCCACCCCTCCACCCCTCACCCCACATGCCTGCTGCTTCCCAGCCTCTGGGGTGCAGCCCTCTCAGGAAGGGAGCTTATGCTTGGGGGTGGAGGGCCCAAGCTGCCTTGTACACAAGCCCCCCGCTCCCCCCGCCAAGGCCATCGTCAGGAAGATGCCATGGTAACCTCATCCATCTTTCCAGAAAGAGCATACCCAGTGCCTGCTTCTGCAGGTTTCTGCTGTACTGAGGGCCTCCAGTGCCACCAGGTCTGGGACAGTCGTGCAGGGTGTTGCCCTGCCCTGCATTAGCTACTGTCTTATCCTGGCATCTTTCCGTGACCCTCGGTTAAGAACAAACACATGAGCCAGAGGGATAGGGGAAGTAGAGGTAGGGAAGGATGCTGCCCATCCTATCTGTTCGCTGAGACGTGGGTGGCTCCCGAAGACAAATGACCATTCAGTGGCTCCCTCGGTGATGCGGTGGGTGTCAGGTCCCACTCTCCCGAGCCCTGTGTGTTAACAAGGTGACAGTGGAAGTTTGAGGGTTGCTGGGGGGGGGGGGTCACTGCCTTGTGCCTCAGTCTCCATCCTTGTCCGCCCTTCGATGGGGCACCGACAGAGATGAAAGCCCAGCAAACGCTCACTCTTAGAGATACTAGCCAGCTGTGCTAATAGACATGGGTGCAGAGTACTGTTCTGTTGTGTTTGTAGTCTCGTGCCGAGTGACAGTGGCCAGCCTTCATGGTCTGGCCAGGGCTGGAGGGGGCAGCTCAGTGTGTCCCAGGGAAGTCTCGCCCTATGGCCACAGTAGCATGCCCTGGAGAGCAGCCCTCTCCCTAGTGTGCCCAGAAGGCAGAGGCCACACAAGCCTTGGGACTTTCAGGGACTCAAAGGGACCTGTGATAGCTCAGATAGCCCCCTGCCTGACCTTCAGGAACCCCTGCGTAGTCAGGAGAAGGACACGTGGGCCTTTGAGGCCAAACCAGCAAACTGGGGTGGACGCAGATGTCTGGCTGGCAGCAGTTCTTGGCACAAGGAGACTGCCTGAGAGCAGGCGTGTGTCAGGAGCAGTTAGACGGTGCTCAGGCAGGACACAGCCTACTGTGGCTGGGAGCCTGTTTCCTTGTCTCTGGCAATTGGCCAGCAGCCTCCGTTGGTGTCTTGGGACCCGCTGACTTAGTCTCTTTCCTCCAGACACTGAGATTGTGTGCCCCTGAGCTGTGCTCCTTTGACCCAAGAGAAGCCATGGTCTCTATGCTCCCCTTAATGGCCAGGCCACTTCTTAAACCCAGAGGCTCAGGCCCAGGCACAGCTAATTGCTGTCTCCAGCCCCAGAGATGGAGTCCAGCCGTCAAAGCCACCTTCTGGGGAGAAACGGCAGCAGCCAGTAGTTACCGGCTGCAGGTGGAACTCTCCGTGTAGGCCTGTGCTGATTGCTGTCATTAGTGCAGCCCAAAGGGCCTTCTAGCTGTGGCAGGGCCACCATGGTAGATCTGATGAGTAGCACCTAGCTATAATTAAAGCCTTATCCAGCCCGTGATAATGTGGGAACTCAGACTAGCCGATGGGTGCAGTGGTGGGGTAAGTGCCTTGCAGCTGGCCAGCCAGCCACACATGGTTGCCCCCCTGCCTCTCCCCTCAGGAGGTGGGATCAATAGATAGGATAGAGTTGTGCCGTGTGTCTGGTCACTGACTCTTCTCACTGTAAACACACCTAGCTGACCTTGACATTTAACACACCAGCTATCCCTTTGCCTTAGGAGCTCCTATTATATGTGAGCTTGCTTGTGTTGGTTCGGGGCCATGTGGTGCGCTTCTGGCATTCTGCAGGCAGACAAGGGCACAGAGACATATTGTCTTGGGGTTCAGTGTGTTGCCCTGGGGTTCCTGCCCAGTTGTTGCCGTAGCAGAAGTGGGACTTCAGTCAGTCATGCCCTTCCTGTAGGGCCATGGTATGCCCTGGGTAAAGATCAGGTGCCAAGAGAGAAAGATTGGAAAGTGAGCATCTCTTGGTCTGGATGGATTTCTTCCCCACCTGTACTTCTCTTGGGGTGTGGGTTGGGCCCTAGCAGCCTGGGTTCACAGCAGGTATCCTAAGAGGCCTGCCAGAGCCTTTTAAAGGCTGTTTTAGCTCTATCAGAAGGTAAAATTGCATGGTAAGTCACAATATAAAGAATTACCTGAGGAAACATACCATACAATACCCAAATTTGAGCCTGTGGGGGAGAAGCCGTAATGGGCCCCGCTGGTGTCGCCTCCAGCCAGCGAGCTTTCCCTCGCCCGGAGGATGCACACAGGCCCGTGCCTAAGTGCTGACTTTCTCTCGGCTAAGGATAATGGAGCCATCTCCTGCAATTTTCCCTCTTTATAAAATCGGTCTGTAGAGTTTTCCAAGTCCCCATTTAGGGTGGAACAAAGTAGAGCTTTCCCGTTTCATCCTTGGGCTCTTTTAGGGGAAGAGAGCTGCAGAAGATGGTCTGGGGACCTGGACCAGTGGTGGTCAGCTGGGTGACAGCATCCACGTTTGCCTCCAGAGAGCTGAGATTGTCCTGGGGAGACAACCAGCTGGGCTTGTCTTCTGGCTCTCCCAGAGCAAAGTAGCTGGTGTCTCAGATCACAGGCTCTGGGTTGCTGGGAACCCTGTTTTTGACATTTGAGGAGAGGGTGGGTAGGTAGGTGGACGCTTCCCAGGTGGCAGCTGACGCATGAGCTGTTCCGGCCATTTGAATCTCCTGAGGCCGAAGTCCTTTTGGGTTGGTCTCCACTTCCATTCCTGAAATTCCTTGCCATCTTGTTCCCATCAGTGAGATCTCACAAGACTTCCCCCAGACCCTCACGAGGCCTGGGACAAGCTGTGGCATCTCCTAAGGGACCCTCTGGAAAGCAGCAGAAGAGGCTAGGTCTTGTGTGCTCCGGAGCCTATGTTGCATACGGGGTTTAAGCAGTTTGTCCTGTGTCTCTTCTTCAGTAGCAAGTGTGCTGACCTTATTTTTCTTTTGCTGCTACCCATAATGCCCCAGGAGGTTGTTGGGCATTCTCCATGCAGGTGGAGCAGAGGCAGAGACACGGCTGTTTTACCCTGTGCCCTCTGCTGTGGGGACCCCAGGGTACCTAGGGTAGTGTAAGTCATTCATGTTGGCTGTGGGCCATGTGAGGAAGAGAGCTGTGTGAGTGCCTGGCATCTCTTGTCAGCCCCATGAGGGTTGAACAAGGCCCTGGGGAGAGGGCAGGATATTTTTTGAAATCAAAGTCCTGTAGGGAATAAGGTTTCCTAGAAGTGGCAGTATCCCATCACTGGGGACTGCAGTGGTCCAGGGAAGACATGGATATGAAGCTGTGATCTCAGGACAACAGTGAGGCTGCTCCACAGGGAAATGCAAGGTTTGTTATAGCTGCACCCTCATCTCTGGGGACAGGCAGAGGTGGCGCTCCCTGTCAGGTGGTTGACAGGAAGTTGTGACCGTGGAGGAGAAGGCCAATGGTGACCCGTGTGCAGTGGCTGTGAGATGGAGCGTGGCTGTGATGTCTGCGCAGACCGATCTCAGCCTCACTCCTGGCTTGACTGTTGTGCTGCTTTAGGGCAGTGGCCCCAGTGGAGGAGGGTGTCACTCTGCAGAGGGCCTCTTGGGCCACTGGACACTGCACTGCCTCTGAAGGGTCACAGCTGCTGTTGTTGCTCTGGGGAACCTATTGGAGGGCTGGCCTTGACCTCTGGGCAGACTTCCCTAAGGCACACCTGCATTGTGAATGGGGACAGCCTGGGCATGGGCTGTGTTCAGCAGGTGATGTTGAGATCACCAGGGAGCCCACAGCCACGGTACCACTAACTCAGGCATACATTGGAGCTGGGCACTCCCAAGGCAGCGGTATGGGTGGCAGAAAGCTTCCAGTGGTGGAGTAGTGGGTGTTTCAAAGAGCTTGAGTGTCCAGGAGCCATGGTCCTGTCCCGCTTGGCCCACACTTAGCAAGGCTGCCTGCTGCAGAGGGAAGGAAGTAGGCAGAGTGGGCATGAGGAGACGCCTGGCTTCCAGTCTCCAGGCTCAGAGGAGCTGTGCTGACCACAGTTTATGCAAACAGCCAGTTATACGCGAGTGCCCAGCTGGACTGGCATTCTGGGCTCTGGGTCCTGCAGATGCTCATGGCCCCTGTGTTCCCCCTACCCCAGGCACACCAGCACCGACAGACCAGGATCTTGCTGCAATCCAGGACTCTCCTGTGGGACCAGGGGTAAGTTCAGGCTCGGCGGGGGGGGGGGGGGGGGGCTCTCATATTCTAGAATAAGGGGTCAGGTGGTTTAGAGCTGAAGAAATGATTCATTTGGATGCCGGGGCTGGGGGTGTCTTTGGTCCCCTCTGCCCTGTACTGCAGCCTGCCTCAACTAGCTGACTTCCAGGTCCAGCTGCCGTTCTGGTGGCTTCCTGTCCAGTTAGTGATCCTGGACCTCACCATCCACACTTAAAAATGCCACATTCTCCCAGTGGTGAGGCTTGTTGGGTCAGTGCCATTGACTGCCCAAGACACTGGAGTGTGTGGCCGTCACCCTTCCCAGAGTGTCACAGACACCAGACAGCAGCTGGCCTATGGGCCAAGCACTCAGTGTTGGCAGGTTTTGGACCACAGCTGGCAGAGACTGGACATCTGGACAGCTAGCTGCCAGAATTCACCTCCATGGCCTAGAACTTACTGTGCAAAAAGAACTGTTCTTCCTGGCTGGGTCATTGGCAGCTGAACAGGCTGGGGACTCGTGTCCCCTGGCCCTGGGTAGCTTTGGCTGCATGGCTTTTACCATCATCCTGAAGGCCGAACTTTAGGGAAGCAAGATCCAAGGTGCAGTCCACGCCGCTTCCTGCCTCCTGCTGGCCTAGTAGTCAGAAGTGGGCTGAGGACCCTAAAGACCCTCCCATGCTGCAGGGCTACTGCCTGGCACACACTGCTCCTACCCTTATACTGCTGAATCCTCCTCTGGGCTAGCTATCCTTGTGGCAGCCGTCATCCCTCAGAAGTGTGCCCTGGCAATGGAGTTCAGCTGTGACTGGAGACACACACTCCAGTGCAGCTCAGAGCCCCACCCACCCCACTGTTTGATATTAGTGCTCATTTCCCGCTTGTGACCATAAACTTTGTAGATAGCTGAGTGCACCGAGCTTATGTGTAATATTCGTAGTAGCCGGCTGTCGAGGCCATTGTTATCCTTACAGAGGTGAGGAGACTGGGCAGATCGTGGTCTGTGGAAGTGGGGTGGGGATTCTGTCCCCAGACTTCCTGCTGTCCATCCAGTGTGGTCACTGCCTTGGTGGGGAGACTCAGTGGACAGGGAGCTGGACAGAGCTTTGGAGGTGTTCAGTGCAAGGACAGGAGCAAATCCAGAGGGATGCTAGCATCAATCCTGCAGCAGGAGCTCCCTCCTCACCCACTTTCCCACTGGGACTGTCCTCATTCAAACTATGATGCATGAGAGATCATAGCACCAGGCCTCCTTATAATTATGAATTATGGGCATTTGGAGGACTCTGGATTTCAGAGCACCACTGGCCCGGAGAATGCGGGCGTTATTCCTGGTGGTGATGCTTGGGAGTCGCCTTCCTCTCCCACAGGGTCTGCGCGGGCACGCGTGTGCTCCTGTGTGCCTTCCTCTCCCACAGGGTCTGCGCGGGCACGCGTGTGCTCCTGTGTGCCTTCCTCTCCCACAGGGCCTGCGCGGGCACGCGTGTGCTCCTGTGTGCCTTCCTCTCCCACAGGGTCTGCGCGGGCACGCGTGTGCTCCTGTGTGCCTTCCTCTCCCACAGGGTCTGCGCGGGCACGCGTGTGCTCCTGTGTGCCTTCCTCTCCCACAGGGCCTGCGCGGGCACGCGTGTGCTCCTGTGTGCCTTCCTCTCCCACAGGGCCTGCGCGGGCACGCGTGTGCTCCTGTGTGCCTTCCTCTCCCACAGGGCCTGCGCGGGCACGCGTGTGCTCCTGTGTGCCTTCCTCTCCCACAGGGCCTGCGCGGGCACGCGTGTGCTCCTGTGTGCCTTCCTCTCCCACAGGGCCTGCGCGGGCACGCGTGTGCTCCTGTGTGCCTTCCTCTCCCACAGGGTCTGCGCGGGCACGCGTGTGCTCCTGTGTGCCTTCCTCTCCCACAGGGTCTGCGCGGGCACGCGTGTGCTCCTGTGTGCCTTCCTCTCCCACAGGGCCTGCGCGGGCGCGCGTGTGCTGGGGCCCCATGCACTGACTGGCACGCTAGGAGCATTTCACCCAAGGACTCTTGTCTTGCAGCTGTCGCTCTCCCAGCTGGCGGCCTCCCCACAGCCTCTGACTCCACGCAGCTCTTCCAAGATCCCTCCTCAGGCCCTGGACAGCCCTCAGTCCCCTAAGGGTCCCCAACTCCAGGCAGTGAGTATACCCGCCCTGTCCTGCTTCCCTCTCCCATACAAGCTCATCACCTCCTGATAGGAAGGAAGTCTGATGGTTGCTTGGTTGGGTGCCAGGGCCTTGGGGTGTTCTTTGTGATGTGGGCTGTGGGACTGGAGGGGTAGGTGGTACCTGACTTTCCACCTTAGACCTTTGCCACCATTCTAGGACCAAACAGGAATGTGGTGTCTTGCCGAACTGCTTGGCATTTGGTGTTCAGACATCAGGTGTCTGCTCATGACATTTGTGGTTTCTTCCTTGTTGCTTTGTAACTCACAAATGACATTGCTACATAAAATGTAGAGTGACTGGTTAGCCTTGACTTACAGATAAAAAACAAAATTTTAAAAAACGTATTATTTATTTATTTATTTATTTTTAGTTTGGCCCAAGTATTGCATGGGACAGATGCTAAAATCAGTCATTGGTTACCTGAGATTAAAAAGCTCCTGTATTGATAGTTGCTGAGCTGATGACCTCCCAGAAGTCATTTGGGCAGTAAACCCTTGGGCCTGAGCTCCTCTGGGGCCTCACTGCACAGCTGAGTCCTGCTTTTGTTCTGCAGGAATCCGTGTTAGAGGGCAGGGTCTCCCACCTGGAAGCTGACCTGAGCCAGACGTCCCTGGTTCTGGGGACCCCTGCCATCGTCGATCATCTCCAGGAACTTCCCTTCACTCCTTTGCATGCCCCCATTGTTGTGGGGGCCCAGAGCAGGAGGTAATTCTCGGTGGGGAGGTCTTGGACCTCTGGTTTTGATAAGCAGGCTCTCGTGGAGAGGTGTGTACAGCACTGCCTGGGATTTGGACTAAGGGTTTTTTTTTTACTTCAGCTCTAGAAGCCAGCTCTCGAGAGCTGCAATGGTGCTCCTGCAGTCATCCGGCTTCCCTGAGATTCTTGATGCCAGGCAGCAGCCGGTGGAAGCCGTCAACCCCACTGACCCCGTGAGGTTCAACCCTCAGAAGGAAGAGTCAGACTGTCTTCGAGGGAATGAGATAGTGCTGCAGTTTCTGGCCTTCAGCAGGTAGTCTCCAGGTGCCCCTCTATAGCGCTCCCTGGCTCCCTCCTGCCGATGATCTGATCTCAGCACGGTCCGTGTTCAGGCTTTCCCCGCTGGGACAGGGCCATCTATGTTCTGAGTTAATTGATACATGTAGTAATTGTGTGTGTTTATGGGGTGGTTTGTAGTCTTGATATGGCTATGTGGTGTATAATAACTGTCTTAGGGTTTCTATTGCTGTGAAGAGACACCATGACCACGGCGACTCTTATAAAGGAAAACATTTTGCGGGGTGACTTACAGTTCAGAGGTTCAGTCCATTGTCATCGTGATGGGAAGCTTGGTGGCATGCAAGCAGACACAGTACTGGAAAGGCAGATGAGAGTTCTTACATCTTGACCTTGCAGGCAGCAGGAAGTGGTCTGAGACACTGGGCGTGACTTGAGCATATATGAGATCTCAGAGTCCACCCCACAGTGACACACTTCCTCCAACAAGGTCATACTTCCTAATACTGCCATTCCTGTGAGCGTATGGGGGACATTTCATTCAGATCACCACAACTGAATCAGTAATCAGTTACATTCATCTTAAACATTGGTGTTTTTCTCATCCTGACTCCAGACTGACTGTCTGTTTTCACCACCTTGTGCGGTCTTCTGGGCTAATTTAAACCTGCCCCATGCGTGCCCAGTTCTCAGACTCCAGTGTTGCCCACAGCAGCTCCTCCAGCCAGGAGGTCACGGCACCTGGAATAGCCACCATCCTGTCCTCCGAGAGGACAAAGCTGCTCTTGGCAGTAACTGAGGAACCTGTCCTGTCCCTGGGCATGTCCCATGCTGGGGTGTCTGATTATTCCCTGTTGTTGTGTTCAGAACGGCCCAGGACTGCCCAGGAGCACCATGGCCACAGACCGTGTATTTCACCTTCCAGTTTTACCGTTTCCCTCCTGAGACTACGCCACGCCTGCAGCTGGTGAAGCTGGATGGGACAGGCAAGAGCAGCTCCAGCTCCGTGTCCCATGTCCTCGTCCCCATTAATAAAGACGGCTTCTTTGATGCTGGTAAGTGGTGGGTGCAAGAATGCCTTGCTAGGCTTTATGTGGGGCTGTGATTTTTATAATTCCTTTTCTTTTTATTTGTGTGTGTGTCTACATGTGGGTCTGTGTGTGTGTGTCTGTGTCTGTGCCTGAGTGTATCCATGTGTGTGTCTGTCTGTGTTGTGTCTATATGTCTGTGTGTCTGTATATATGTGTGTGTCTGTCTTTGTATGTGTGCCCGTGTGTGTGTCTGTATGTGTATGTGTCTGTGTGTCTGTATGTGTTTGTCTATGTGTCTGTGTCTGTATGTCTGTGTGTGTGTCCGTGTGCATGTCTGTCTCTGTGTGTACCTGCATGTGTCTATATGTCTGTGTGTGTCTATGTCTCTGTGTGTGTCTGTGTGTGTGCATGTGTTTGTGTCTGTATGTCTCTGTGTGTGTGTGTGCATGTGAGTGTCTGTATGTCTGTGTCTGTTTGTGTGTATCTGTGTATGTCTCTGTGTGTGTCTGTTTGTGTGAGTGTGTCCATGTGTGTGCATGTGTGTGTGTCTGCATGTGTCTGTATGTCTGTGTGTGTCTGTCTGTGTGTGTCTGTGTCTGTGTGTTTGTGTCTATGTGTGTGTCTGTGTGTATGTTTGTGTAAGTGTGTCTGTGTATGTGTGTATGTCTGTGTGTGTCTCTATGTGTGTGTATGTGTATCTATATGTCTGTGTGTGTCTTTCTAAGTGTGTCTCTGTGTCTGTATGTCTGTGTGTGTCTATGTGTGTTGCTGTGTGCATGTGTGTCTGTGTATAATTGTAACTAAAGACTAACAAACAGCTGGAGTCCCCTTGCTGTAGTGGGTGGCGCCCTCACTTGTCGACTGTGCTCTCTGTAGTGAGGCCAATTCTTTCCTTATTGTGAGCCATGCTGTCCTGTGAGCTTCTGAGACAGTCTAGACTCGCTGTCTTGTGGCAGTGACTCCCATGTGCTCTCTGCTCCCTCCTTTTCTGGGCCCTGGGGGTGAGGTCAGGTGTGGGGTTAGATGCCGGTCTCTGGTTTTTACAGGAGCTTTTGTGGTTGTGATGTGACACATTTGCAGCACTGGCCTCCTCTCTTGACGGCGCTGTGGTCACTGTATGTGCCCACTGGGCACGGGCTCTCTCAAGTGGCGCTGTAGTCACTGACTGTGCCCATTGCATGTGGTTGAGTGTTTCTCTGGAGAGGGCACAGAGTCACAGTCTACTTTGGATGCCTCTGCTTGACAAGCAAATGCTCCCATGATCTGTGCATCTCACCACCTGTCAGATGTGGCTCGCTTGGGACAGGCAGGATAAACAGTGGCATGGTGTTTTGGTGTCCTCCGAGTGGCAGTGGCTTACTGCTCCAGGTCTCATTATACACTGATGGATTTAAATCACACAGGCCAGAAAGATATCCGATGCATTTTCCCGTTAGTTCAGGGTCAATCTCATAAGACCACAGTAGGGCCTGAACTGCTGCTGTCCCTTGATGTGGGCATTGATGGGGGAACTGCACTCAAATTCCAAGCCCAGGACAGACAGATGTGGCTCGGGTATGGGAGGGCGAGAGTCATGGGGGATCCGTGCACGAGGGAAATGACTTGAGTCTGAGAGGCATTCACACACGCAGCGCGAGTGGGGAAGAAATGTTGCCAGGCTAACGGGGAAAGGGCAAACCCTGTGGCACAGGAGAGTCCTGCACACCTCCGGCAGAAACACATCCATGAGGATGGCTGGACATGCAGCCTGAGAAGAAGGTTCTCAGAACTCGCAGGGAACGAGAACAACGCACAGTGGCGGTGCATGTGGAGGTGCTGCAGCTTCTGTCAGAGGTGTGTGCTCACGTGAGCGTTACTACGTCAGATTGTATGCCGTTCTTTGCCACACTTTCTCCTTCCCCAAACTTTCTGAACTGATTAGAAAGATCAGAACACACTTCTAGCGATGAGTCTGTGCAGAAATCAGACTGGAAGTGGCTAATTTTAAACAGAACAACCAACAACGCCTCGTGTTGGGAGGAACGTAACAGGAGGGTGAACAAGAATGCCTCTAGAACAGAGCGGGAGGGCTCTGCTTGGTGGTCACCCTGGGGATCACAGGCACAAGAGCCAGAGTTCCCAGTTTCCTTCCAAGGTCAGAATTAATGGTGCCAGACAGTATAGAAAAAATATTTTTTCCTTTATGTTCATTTATAACAAAGCAGTTCTGGGAACGTGCAGCTTGAGAGCCAGCTGTGTCCCTGGCTTCTGCCTCTGAAGTGCTGTGGTAGAGTCAGCTGTAACAGCAGGCTGGCCCCCTGTGGTAAGGTCAGTTATAACAGCAGGCTGGCCCCCTGTGGTCAAACACAGGCTTTCTGCTGGTCTGAGCCCTCCTGGACTCCAGCCTCCGCTATTCCTGCATCAGGCCTGGATGGAGGAGGGTGGAACATCCCTGTCCCCCTCCCCACTGGATGGGCTGCCCCTTTCTGAAGACCAAAGTAGAGAAGCCAAAGAAGTCACTCCATATGGAGGTCCAAGGCCAGGGAAGGATGTCTTTGGAGACGCTTCCTCGGCACTGTTGGTTCCAACTCTTTGGCCTTGACTCTTAAGTTTGTAGCCAGCCTGGAGTGTGGTGTGTTTCAGACCCTCTGAGAGGAGGCAACTGGCACTAAGATTGCCGTATCCAGCAAAGTTGCATGCTGTGGGACAATATTCTTACACACTGTAAAGATTTGTCACTCGTATTGGGTTAATAAAACACTGATTCATCCATACGATTATGTTCTTATGTATCAGCTTAAAAATAAACTTATTTGAAACAAGCGGGGCACTTTAAAAACCAGACACAATGTTTTCAGAAGCTTTAATCACGGTGGGAATGTTGGAACTTCCCAGATGCTCTCCCAGAAATAAAGCATTAAGATACAGAACATCAGTATCACAGGATACGAGGGCGCAAAGTGCAGAGGCAGCCTTACTTCTGCGGGCTGTGGCTGTTTCTTGTTTCCTAGTTAATTAAACCTGTGTGTGGGGCTGGGTTAGGAGGCTACAAGGATGTACCCAGAAAGGGCACAGATAGTAAGTGGCGAGGGCTGCACACTTGGGGAGGACAGTACCCCTGCCTGTGGGCCCTCTCTCAGTGTGGCATCATAACTTCCGAGCCCTCAGGATGACACAGGGCTCTCAAAGGGTCTTCTGTAGGAGTTCCAGGCATGGCAGCCAAAGAGCTGTTGGTCTGACTGGTCGGGAGCGCAGTGGGCTGTGCCCATAGTGTGAAGAGATGGCCAACTTGTTATGACTGGCCAGCAGGTGCCAGAATAAACAACCCCAGGCCTGCTGCTCTGACTCCTGCCCAGTGGCAAATCCTCCACCCTAGTGCCACACAGACATAGGTCCTGTGTGTCCTGTTTCCTCATGGTCCCTGTGCACGGTCTGGCATCTGGCATGGCATAGTGTTTGCTGAGAGAGGACTTGGTGGGAGCATCGAAGGGGCCTGGCAGCTGGTGGATAGCATGTGATGGAGCAGGAGAGCCAGCTGGGTGGTGTTGGAAGGACACCACCTAGGAACATGAGGGTCCAGCCTAGGACGTGCTGGACTCAGGGTGTCCCAGGACCAGGAGAAGCTGAGGTAGCATGTGGCGGACCTGTGCCACTCGTGTCTCTGGGGCAGTCATCCCGTAAAGGTCTTGCTGGGAGCTGGCACTTCTCCCAGCACTGCTCGGTGGTCTTGGTCTGACACTGGTAAGCCCAGGCTTTGGTACCCACAAGACTGCTTCAGAGCCCTTGGGTCTCTGAGAGATCTGGACAGGCTCTCGTCTGTGAACAGGTCCTAAGCTGAGGACTCAGGACTGGCCAACAGGGCCAGGCTAGGGTTGGTGGTGACTTTGTCTGATACCTTCTGAGATGCCACAGTGGCGCATACTGGTCTTCTGTGTGACGGTTTTCGCTTGGTTCCTCTCATGCCCCCCCCCCCCCCCCCCGAGAGATGACCTGACCAGGCCTCACCTCACATGCCTGGGGTCCACCTCAGGCCGTTTCTCAGGGCTGGAGCCCCACATCCTAGGCTGTATCGTCTGACATCATACTCCCCCTCCACTAAAAAGGTGCCATCTGTCTTGACGTCAGACAGGATGTTGGTCTTTGCACCCCATGCAGCTGAGACATGAGACCGGGTACCTTGGGATGGGGTCCATGAGGAGCTGTTCTCTCTCTCTCTCTCTGGAGGTGGGGGCTCTGCTCATTGTGGTTTCATAGATATTGTTGGCACTATTGATAGAAGGGGAAAAATGCTACTTTGAGCGTCTCTCGGCATTGCTGCTCCGTGCACTTTAACTAACGATGATATCAGTGTCAGCTTTGTCGATCTAGAATAAATGATTGTGTCTCTTCAGGAAGATGAAGGCAGAGGCCGCAGCCTAGCTACCATGTTAGTCAGCTTGATTGGTAGGTGCAGCCACAGAGAGGCACCTGGGATTTCTCAGGGCCATTGTCCTACACTGAGGTAGCCCAGCAGGGGGAAGGTTCAGAAACCTTCGTGCACACACTTGGGCACGTGTGTGTGTGTGTGTGTTTGTGTGTGTGTGTGTACATGCATGTGTGACCCAGCCGTGACAGACAGTGCGTGTGGACTGCTCTCTTCTGAAGTTCTATGTATAGAGTAATAAACTCCCTGGTGAGCCTCACGGGCCGCCATCCCCATCCATCATCAGGACTCGGCGGAATCCATAAGTCTTATTTTGGGAGCTTATTGTGCACACACTGGAAAAGAGTACAGTCTCCTTGCTTTGTTAATTTGGATATTTTATGATGCTTTTGATTAATGTGTTTATTAACTGTCATTGTGACGGAAGCAGAAATTAGTAATCATGACCAGAGCAGAAATATCTCCAGCACGTAAAGATGATAAATGGCTCCAATTACTCGTAGACTCACCCGGGCCCTCTCTCTCCAGGCTCTCCTGGCTTCCAGCTGAGGTACATGGTGGATTCCGGCTTCCTGAGGCCCGGCGAGCAGCGCTGGTTCACCCACTACCTGGCTGCTCAGACGCTGCAAGTCGACGTCTGGGACGGAGACTCTCTGCTCCTCATCGGGTCCGCCGGCGTCCAGATGAAGGTAGCCGCCTGCCGAAGGGACGAGGAGGGGGCGGGCCGGGGCAGGGCACTGCAGTGCTGTGGGCCAGGTCACCGTTCAGCCCGTGCCCTAGCGGTAGGGTCCCGGCCCAGCACCAGGTTGTGCCAACCTCTTGTTGGCTAATGACAGGCAGTGCAGTGTTCTCTGCCCTCTGAGGGTACAGCCTTCTCCGTGGAGGCTAAAGTGTGCGGCCATGTGTTTCTTGGTGAGCTTTCTCCCATAGTGACCCGTCAGGTGTGCCACCTTCTGACTCTTCCACAGGGATGATGTCGGCTGTCTGGGGGCAGGTGCTGGTCTCCTGTCCTCTGGTGCTGGCCTATCAGAGGGGGAATGACTGAGGTTTGGGGAGGTGACCTGGTTCCTATTGGCAGTAATGTGTGCCTTGTTCCCTTCCTATACTGAGACTCGAACCCAAGAGCTTGTGCATGCCAGGCAAGCACTCTGCTGCTGAGCTACACCCCAGCTTCTGCATCATCTGCAGTGACTTTAGACTCTTCCTGTGCAGATACTGAGGTCTATCACTCATCCCTGGGCTTTCTCCCTAAGCCGTCTTTCTCTGTGTGGTGAAGGGGACCCCAGAGGATCAGCGTAAGGTCACTGTGCCATCATGATCGGTTCTGGTCAGGCTCCCTGCCTTCGCCCTGTCCTCAGACACCGAGTCCCGTGTCCAGCTGTCACCCCGTCTCTGTGTGCCTGACCCACAAATAGTACCCTCCTCTCTGAGGCTGTGCCAGCTCCTCCCTCTTTTCCTCTTTCTCCTTCTCTTAACTTGTCCTGTCTCCACTAACCACCTTGTTACTCTGGTGCAGGAGGATTGTCTGTATTCTGTCAATCATGTTTTAAATAAACGCTGATTGGCCAGGCAGGAAGTATAGATGAGTCAACCAGACAGGAAGTAGAGGTGGGGCAATGAGAACAGGAGAATTCTGGGAAGAAGGAAGCTCTTCCTGCAGTTCTGCCCAGATCACCGAAGAAGCAGGATGTGAGCTGTCCTGCTGAGAAAGGTACTGAACCATGTGGCTAACATAGATAAGAATAATGGGTTAATATAAGCTACAAGAGCTAATAAGTAGCCTGAGCTAATGGACCAGTCAGTTTTATAATCTTATGGAGATCTCTGTGTGATTTTCTCTGGGACTAAATGGCTGGGGGACCGGGCGGGACAGAAACCCCAACAAGCCGGCCCTCCATACTACATTACTCAGCATCCCTGGCTTTGGTGTCCTCTGTGAGGATGATGCTTCTTGGGTAGGGTTAGTTTGTGGATGCTGGAGGCGGAGTCTGAAGCAAAGAGGAGTCGGGAAGGATATAAGGGAACTCACAAGACAGCTATAGAAGCATGATGGGTGGGTGGGTGGGGGGCTTCTGGCCCCAGCTGGAGCTACCTTACTGGGTCTGTCTCCTTGGAAATTCCTCGACCCGAGGAGGGCAATGGGTCCCCTGAAACCACAGTTACAGGCAGCTCTGCCTGTGGGTGCTGGGAACTGAACTGGAAGGGCAGCAAATACTCTCAACTGCTGAGCCGCCTCTCTAGTCCCTCTACTTAACTTTTAAAGTTAAAAGGCAAAGAAGAATCCATGTTTGGTTTAAGGCCTCCTTGTGTGGCTGGAGCCCTAATGGCCTCCATGCTTCTCTCAAGGAAGCCCTTGCCCACTTTGGGGTGACCTCTTGTTAACCCACTTCCAGTGGAGACAAATTCACAGTCACGCTGATAACCATTAGAACTGGGATTCTGGACAGTCCTTACTCTAATGCCCTTGCTCTTTGCCTCTGTGTGCCCCGATGTCACGTCCGAAGCAGTGGAGCGAGGGCTTCAGAAACACAGAGCAGCTGGGGCCCGCGAGGCTCTGTTCCCGATGGGCTCTGAGCAGCCACACCCTTCCCTGCAGAGGTCCCATCTTTGCACCCTGCCTTCTGCTGTAGCAGACACCCGATGCCTTGTTCTGTTCACATCTCCTTGCTTCCTGCAAATGCTCGATGGTTTTCTATATTTCTGGGTCATTCTCCAAAGGCTTTGTCCTGTTTTCCAGTACCAGGGCTCTTGAACCATGGATGCATGTATGCTTGCTGTGATGTGCAGTTGTCACGGGCTGGCAGCCGTAGCTCAGCCTAGCACCTTTGCTCCCAGGGAAGGTGCTCTCGTGGCTGCAGGAGAGTCAAGAGTTACAGAAGCTTGGGCTGTATTCTGGTTCCATCCTCCTGTCTGGCAGGAGGAAGCTCCGGGGCACATGAGCTGACGAGGTCCAAGCTGGCCTGGAGCCTGTAATTCCATCCCTAGTGCCCAGGCTTGCATGGGCTCAGGCAGAAGCTGGAGAGACGTGCTCAAGAGAGCCCCATGGATGCTGTCCTGGGGCGGGGCTCTCTGCTTACCCGCTGTGCTGGCACATAGGGCTTCATGCTGCCTCAGCCCAGGTCCAGAGGTGCCCATATCCTGTGACCCCATCTGTCCCCTCCTTCAGTTAGCCTGTGGTTCCATCCTTCTGGCCTCTGCTAGGTGCCTTGGCCTGGCTTTCTTCCTGGTCCCTGTGCCACCTTTGCTATGAAATCCCAGTTTTCTCCAGAGAGGGGCTGGGTCAGTGCCTGCCTTGTTCTGCCGCCTGCATTTCTTCCCTTTGGAGGCTGGCTGGCTCCTGCCAGGCAGCTGGCAGGCCCTTGGTGCACCACAGTGCCACCCAGTGTTTATTTGGAGGGCAGACTGGGTTATGCTTTGTTTAAGCTGATGTTTCTGACCTCATCTCCGCTTCAGTGTGGCAGGTGACCCAAGCTCTACAGCTGACACCCTGCACGGACCTGCCTTCCTCCTCCTCCAGGGCCTCTCTGGATGGGTCAGGAGCTCAGCGCTAGCTCTCTCTTCCCTCTGCAGCACCTCCTCCGCCAAGGGCGGCCCGCTGTTCAGGTCTCCCATGAGTTGGAGGTCGTGGCCACTGAGTACGAGCAGGAGACAATGGTGGTGAGTGGCGACATGGCTGGCTTCGGCAACGTCAAGCCCATCGGTGTCCACACGCTGGTGAAGGGCCGCCTGCACTTGACCTTGGCCAATGTGGGTAAGACTCCTGGCAGCTTCACCGGGTTCACTTGTTTTTGTGTCGTTTCTCCAGCGCCAGCTTCCCTAGCTGGAGCAGGAAGGTAGCAGTCCCACAGTGGACATCCCACACTTTGTAGGAAACCAAGATATGGGTGAGCGTGGCTTCCAGCCAGATCTTGGCCCCTACACCTGTGCTGATGGTGGGCGTTCACTGCCTAGGTTCCAATGGGAGCTCAGAATCACCAATCTTCTCTGGCTTGTCCACAGGTCATCTCGTGATTACTCCCAAACAGAGTGTCTAGGTGCCTGGGGGGTCTGACCTAGAGTTCCAGCCCCAGAACTTGTCCATCAGAGAGAGAAGAGAATATCTGGAGTTTTCTGTGCAGCTCAGGGACACAGAAGGAGGAGAGCATTTCTTTTGACACTGGCTCAACGTGGCTCAGCAGAGGGACAGACACAGCCTGCTCTTGTTATTATCCCTACCTGACCAGCGCGGGCAGGTGGTTGGGACTGGCTCTGGGTGGTCCTGCCTGGACTCTCCAGAGGTCATCACTTGAGAACAGAGAAGTCTATGGACAGAGGTGTCCAGGCACAGAAGATCAGGCACCTGTTTTGGGGAGGTGGGCCGGTAGGGAACCCTTCAGTGCTTGCAACATGCTTATTGGTCTTCCCTTGAGGGAACCCCAAAAGGTGGGTGATTTTCCTGCTAAAACTGAAAGTGCAGGGACAGGTTGTGGGAGGCCTTCGCTAGGCCAGGACTAAGATCTCTGCCATCTTAATAGGAATTTTCCCATTCCTCAAAACCCAGCCTGGGTTTATGTCCAAGAGCCCCACGGGCCACATCCAGCCTGTGCTGAAGCACGGGTTTGCGGAGCCGCGGTGGCAGAGGAGGGAGCGCACAGCTCATTAAGTCTGGTTGGAGGTTTCTGCCTGCTTGTTTACAAATGTAAATCCGAGGCAGCTTGGAAAATAGACAATATGGAAACAGCAAAACTCAATTAGGTTCCTGAGAAATAAACGAGGCTCCTGTGAGAGGCGGGCTTTGCTCAGGAGCCCCAGCGGCTCGGGGAGCCGCAGGACGTGCCCCACTCCAACCCCAGCGGCTCTTTTTATATTTAATTCACCAGCCCACAGATGTGCAGTGACTCCAGGTTTGAAAATCTTATCTCAGAAGAAAGATGGGCTCCGTTATATGTTATCTTAAACTGTCATTTTCATACTTGGCCTGCAAAAGGGAGATAAGCCCATGGGGGGAGTGCCCGAGATAGCCAGCGCCAGGGACACTGGTGCGTGCTGCCTGTGAAGGGCGAGTGTACTGCAGTGTGTCGGTGGGCCACCCGTCCCCCCCCCCGACCCCCACTTTTTGTTAGGTAGCGGAAATGTTACGGCTTTCATTTCTCTATAAAACCAGTAATTCTGTTTGGCGTAGCAGTCAAGTTTCAGCAAATTGGATGCTGGCTGTGGAAACCTTAGGGTGACAAACACAAAGCCTACACCTCGGCCTGGTCGCAGCACACAGCAGCTTCATTCACAGTGGGATGGCTGCACGGGACAGAACATAGGTGCCGGCAGCCACCTCTCCCCTGCCGGCTTTCTGGCTCGCTCTGTGCTTTCTACCCCGGACCATTGGGCTTCCTTTGCCGATTTTCTTCATGCTGTCTTTTGTCCTTCAAGGATACTGCCTTCCTTTCCACCAGTTACACTGCTGGAGTAGGTAGGGGGCAGGCAGGTCCCTCAGGAGTCCTCTTGCAGAAGCCTTTGGGGACGCAGGCAGGAGGGCTGATGGCAGAGCCTAGGTTTAGAGAGCATCCATGATGATGAACTTGTGCTCTGGTGAGGGACTGACACCTGAGGAGTCACTTTGGGAGTCCCGTGCTGCAGATGAGTTGGTGACTCTGGCATAACCTTCCGTCCCCAGAGGGGAAGAAACTCTGTGCCAGATTACGATGGCAGTCTGTGCCTGGTGGCAACAGCGTTGCCTGTGCTGTTTCTGAAAACACACGTGGATGTGAGTTCATCCCACACAGTCTGTTCTGTCATTGACAAGCCGACCCTGTGCGTACAGCTGTTGCCAGGGGAGGTAGCACTGGGGTCAGCAGAATCCCTCGTCCAGGCTGACGGTGCCCAGCTCATCTCACTGCTGGAGCTGGTGTCACTGCCCACCCTCTGTGATCCTGAGATCAAAGAATGATGTCACCTACCCATGCCAAGCAGACTAATCTTGACCTTGATGTGTCTTCCCTGGTCTTTGTATCTGGGAGCAGTGTTTGTCATAGGGCAGTGCTCACTGTGGTGGGAAATGGATAGACCCAAGGCCTGACCGAGCGACCCGCTGACCACTGGGTGATGGTCGTCAAGAAAGCTAGGAAAATCCTGAACTTCCTCCCCATGTGGTACAAATCCCCTGCCAACTCAGAGTGCGCCAGCTGCAGTGTTCCCATTGCCCGGTGACAGGCGTGTTCCATCTTGGAGTGATTCCCTGGGATGTGATGGAGGATTTGCCACCCTCTGCGTCGCACTCACCCGGAGGGAACAAGGCCGAGGGGCCTGGCTCGGCTCTGAGTGTGTGGGTGGGAAGCAGGCACGCGGAGGAGGGGGTGGTGAGTGGACATGGAGTTTCGGGACTCCAGATAGAAGCGGACAGCTGCAGATCTATGGGGAGACAGAGACTGCATTGTGTGTGGGAGCGTGTGACAGCTGAGGCTGTTGTGCTGTCACGGTCCACAGAACCAGTACCAGAGCTGGGATGAGGGCAGGATGAGGGTGGACTGCCAGGACACCGGCTAGGATGACTCCCTGCTGGGAAGAGAGTTTGGGGACAGGACAGCCTTGCCCTCTGGCACCCAGCACTGTGGCAGCTCGCGCTGGACACAGAAGCTAGCTATGAGCGGTGCGAGGAGGACGGCGCTCCAGTGCTTTCTAGAGTTCTGACCTGCAGGAGAGGCAGTGAGGCACCCGGCTGCCAAGGGATGACAAAGACCGCTTAATGAGGTGCCAGGAGCAGAGGTTTTGCATACTCTCTGCCCTAAGGAACCCTCTCCCAAACCCTCTCCCAGGTGGTTGCTGGAGTCAGTTCCTGTCTCTCCCGTTCAGCTGCTCTCTGAACTCGCTGACTCTTCTCAGCCTTGATCTGGTACACAGTCTTTGCCCTCACCCGTCTTTCTGGAGGGATGGTCAGCATGGCTCTGACACAGCTGGGGTTCCCAGCTGTAGAATCTGAGACCCAGGCTGCTGTCCCTGAATTTGGGGCCACCTGTTTTCAGCTGCTTATAGACCAGCTAGATCGTGCGGAGGATGGAAGCCCAGTACAGCTCTGCCCTCATCCATGAGGATGCATCTGTCAGGAGCTGAGATAAAAGGAGCGCCTCTGTCTCCAGGGGAGCCTGGGTCAGACAGAAGGAATGGCTCACCGGGAGGGCTGCGGGCATGTGGAGGAACCCAGTACTGAGGCGTCTGTGACAGGAGGAAGGTAGAGAGCAGGTGCATCTAGCATGAGGAAGAGGTCCCTGTGAACAAGAGGGCACAATGCGCAGGGGGACACCAGAGAGGCGGGCAGCCTGGGCAAGGATTCCTGCTGCTGCCTGTCCCAGAAGGCAGTCAGGATGCAGTGTCAGCGTTGCTCCATCCTGCCCTGCTGAGGTTGGTAGGATGCTCAGCACAGGTGTGCCTTGGCAGTTGGGTGGTCCAGTCTGGAGTGTGATTCTTTAGCCAGGCTCTCTCTCACCCCAAGGGACTGATCCCTGTGGACTTGTGGGTCTGTGCTCTGAGAAAGTGTGCCTGTGGTCAGATGCTGCCTCCTCTGGGCTCTATCTGCTTGCAGCATCTCATAGCGACAGCCCTGGATCTGCTGGCAGGCAGTGTAGCCCAGCCTCCTCTGAGGCCCCTGTTGCTCTGCAGAGGCGTCTGTATGAAATCCTATCTGCCTTTGCTTGCATGGGGAGAGGCCTGTGCCCGGGCATGAACTGTGTGATCAAATGGAGATCCCTTACGGGTGGGGGAGGGCGGGTGTCCAAGCCTGGAGAAGACGGTGCAGAAATGGAGACCTTCTGCTGGAACCGTGTGTAGTCAGATAATGTGTGGTGGCGGCAGCGGGGGTGGAGGTCCAAGCCTGGAGAAGGCAGCGCAAAGACAGCCCATCTGCTACCCACGATGCCCCTGGCAGGACGCGTCCGGGCTGCAGCAGCTGCCACCTGGGCATACGTGTGAGTCTGAGCGTGGAGACGGAGAGGCTCCTGCCGGCCCGGGCTCCACGTGGGAGAGCTGCCCTGCTCTGCCAGTCCCCGTTTGGGGCCCTGTCTTATGAGGGTGCTTTTCGTTTAGGTCACGTGTGTGAGCCGAGAGCAAGAGGTTCCAGTTCGCTGCCACCATCCAGGTCTCGGGTCATCTCAAACGACGGAGCCAACTCCTTCTCTGGGGGAAGCCTCCTCATACCAGGAGGTCCCAGACGTGAGTTGAGACTGTGACCACATGCTGGGTGGCAGATGGGGTATGTGAGTCAGAAGCCTGTGTATGCGTGTGTGTGTATGTGTGTGTGTGTGTGTATGCGTGTGTGTATGTGTGTGTGTGTATATGTGTATGTGTGTGGGGGTTTGTGTATTCACATTGCTGTCCATTGCCCAAGTATCTGGATCCAAGGTTGGCTGGTTATACCCAGCTGGGGTCCCTGATGATGGCCCCAGGGATTTTAAGGGCTGTTGAACCTCTAAGCTCCTCTAGGCTTGGCCCTGCATCCAACCATGCTGTCTTATAGGGAGATAGTGATTAATTCTACTAGTTACCTAAGTCTGAGCTGCTCACGCAGGGAAGAGATAGAAAGCATGTGAGTGTGCACATGTGTGCGTGTGTGCGTGTGTGTTGGCCAGAGGTCAGCAGTGCCTGTCTATAGCTTTCCACCTTATTTTCTGAGGCAGGGTCTCTCACCGAGCCTAGAGCTCACCGATTGGCTAGACTGCCTGGCCAGTAGGCAGCGAGCCCCTGGGATCCTCTTCACTCCATCTCTCTGTGCTGGGGTTGCAGGCGTGTGCTGCCACAGCTGACTTTACATGGGTGCTCAGGGCCTCGTGTGTGTAGAGTAGACGCTGTCCACTGGGCCACCTCCCTAACCCTGACGCTGATTTCTAAAAGCAGATTAGAAACTCCTCACTGGTTCCTCAACTGTTTACGGAGCTAGGGAATGCGGGCCTTGAGTTAGGATGGGAAAGGCCTAGGTTTGAGGAAAATACTTTCCATGGGGACTCTGGAGTCTTTCTGTTCCTTTAAACGTGAAGGCCCAAGAGCTTGAATGTGAGCTGCTGTCATCTGAAGGGAAAGGGGGCTGTGCTCTCTGAGTCGCTCTTCGCCCAGATGTCACAGAGGGTGACTCTCAGATCTTCCTAATGTGGGAGGTCCCAGCTCTATCCGCCTTGGGCTGTGGCCATGGGCCAGGGCTTGAGAAGGGGATGCCGGAGCCACAGTTTGGAGCTCGGTGAATCCTCTCGCCTCCATGTCACTAGACCGTGGGAATCTTCCCCATCTAATTCCTGATTCTACAGGTAGAACTATGCATTCTCCACAGAAGAGGCTGTGGGCTCGGCAGGTGCTCAGAGGGAACCCCAGTCCACGTATGTCCCATCTGTTGTAGGCCAGCCCCTCTTTTTAATATTCAGTGAGCTAAGGCAAGGGAGATTACGTGATTGTGCTGGTGATTAGGGTGAGGTGTGAGGCGGGGCCTGGGTTCCCTACTTGGGGTCATTGTGCTTCATTCTCAGCCCCTCTGATGCACAGGAAGCTGGCGCTAGTGAGGGTCCATTGAGAGAAGGAGAGCGCTGGAGTCAGGCCCTTTGGCCTCTGTGATAGGCACAGGGTTCTCTGCCAGAGCCTGTGTTCCCTGGGGTGGAGCTCTGGATCGGTTTTTCCTGTGTGGTCCCACGTGACCCCTCCAGAACCCCATTTCTGGTTGCTTTGGAATTGGGAGGCATCTACTAGGGTGAATTGCTGTCCCCTGAACTCATCTTGAGTCCTGGCTTTGTGGCTGCCCCCCATTTGCTGTTTCTCCATGGCCACAGGCTACTCAGACCAGATTCCAGGCTGGACCTCCTCCTGCAGGCCTGCGCTCTGACGTACAAAGTGCTCAGTCAGGCGGTCCCTTAAGATGTCCAAGCCAACTTGTGACATTGAAAAAGCAATTACATGGATGTAAAATGGAATGTTGGGGAGGGACCTGGAAACGGAGCAGTGGGTGAGTGGAGGGACAGCTGTGCTTTGCCATGCAGAGCACCATGCAGAGTGCTTTAGCAGGGTGCTGGCTCTGGGTAGCGACAAGGGAGCCAGATCCTGGGAAGTTCTGCTTGTTCAGAGAACTCTCACCTGAAAGTGGGGAAGGACCCAGGTCTCAAGGTAGGCGTCCCCTTTGACCCGCCCTGCCTGGGCTCTTACTGTGTTAGTCTGTAGCGTGGCCTTGTCACCAACCACAGTTCCACCAGCGCCCTATGGAAAGGAGGCACAGGCAGTGTCTGCCCTGCTGCCTGCCGCCTGTGGCTAGGTCAGCTTCTGCACTTCACGAGTCCATGATCTGAGCTTGCCCACAGGAGGTTGCTCGCTCCAAAAGTCTGCTGAGAGCAGTATTGGTACCCCATTTCTGGTAGGAACTTGGAGATGCCTGCACACTGGTAGGGCTTAGTGTTAACGCAGCTGTCCCTGAGAGGCGGACCTCTGCAGTGATTCCCCCATCCCCATCTCCACTTCCCTGAGGCTGCAGTTTGAGAGAGAGTGTCATTGTACAGTTATAAACCTGGGGACCTGGCTTTCTCTTAGAAAATCATCTTCTGGTGTTAGCGAAGGGTCAGAGTTCCTTAGGCTTAAAGGACCAGGTCTCGAATCTGCATCTTTATCCGTAGAGTGACACAGAGCAGATACACCCTGGAAGCTCTTTGTGAAGTGGCTCTGGGAACCAGCCGCTGGCTTTGCTGGTACTCCACACATCCACCCCGACCCCTCTTCTGTCCATTTCAATAGGAAAACGCGTGGTACAGGCGCAGAAGCTGGCTGATGTGGACAGTGAGCTGGCCGCCATGCTGTTGACCCACACTCGAGCTGGCCAGGGACCCCAGACTGCAGGCCGTGAGGCGGATGCTGTGCACAGGCGTAAGCTGGAACGGATGCGGCTGGTGCGCCTGCAGGAATCTGGAGAGGAGTCTGGCAGTCGCAGGATCAGTTTGCTGGTGAGGGGCTGCCCACTGCTGCACCCCACCCCAGAACCTGCCACTACTCCCTGCAGTCCCCTCTTCTTCCAACACCGTTTGCAGGCGAGGAGAGACGTGGACTTTTCGGTCACGAGGGGATAATTTCATAGCTTTTGTGAAAAAGGTCTCCTACATTCAGGGAGCAGAGCTTTGGTGTTATTACTTCAAATGAGTTTAAGTCCAAAGGCCTTTTAGACAGTGACCCTGCCCCCTCTGCGGTCTTAGCTTCCTTAGCATTGGATCTGAGGGTCTCTGCGCAGCTGCAGACTGGGAACCCTGGCACAGGGCTGGATGAGCCCTGCAGACTAGCCTTGCTTTATAGTACAAACCAGAGCACACAGCACCACGAGGGTGCGAGGCGGGAGGCAGTTAGGTCTCATAGACTAGTGCAAACCAGAGCTCACCGCCCCGCGAAGGCTCCAGGCAGGAGCCAGTTAGGTCTCATAGACTAGTCGTCATATGCGGACCCAGCCTGAGGACACTGGGTGCTGGACTGTGGGATTATGTCCCTCTGTGGACTGTCATCCCAGACAGGCTTTGGCACCATGCGGGGCACCTGCTGGGTGACTCCTGTGGTCGTGTGGTTCCCTTTTCACTGTTCCTAACTCCCCAGTGCAATGCCTGGCACCCTCCCTTGGTGGTTAAAGGAATCTCTTAGGAGCATGTGGGACAGAGGCAAGCTGGGTGTGGTGCTTTGTTCTGTCCTGACAAACACTGAGATCCCTGGAGTATGGGGGACAGGTCGTACTTCAAACCTCATGGATAAATAAGGGGAAATGGATTTCAGAAGAATCCGGTGCCTCTGGAGGGGGGCCAGCAAAGCCGAGTCAGGGAGGATGCCGATGTGACCCTGTGTTTGTAGGCCCAGCAGAGCACCCGTGCGCAGCACTCACGGGACCTGCAGGTCATTGATGCCTACCGGGAGCGCACCAAGGCTGAGAGCATCACCAGCCTGCTGAGCCAGGCCATCACCACCCACCACACGCTGTACGCCACACTGGGCACGGCTGAGTTCTTCGAGTTCACACTTAAGAACCCACACAACACTCAGCACACGGTGGCCATCGAGATTGATAGCCCGGAGCTCAGGCAAGAGCTGCCACCCAGCCATCTCTGTATGTGCGTGCGTGTGTGCGTGTGTGCGTGAGAGTCCCCTGGGCAGATGCTCCTCTGGCATGGAAGCCAGGCTGGCTATCCCGTCCTCTCCTCTGAGGGTCTCGGGGTGGTGGGTGTATTTTCTTTACACCACATGGGTCCTCGTCATTGTTTCTTCCCCTTTAGCATTGTCCTGGACAGCCAGGAGTGGAGGTACTTCAAGGAGGCCACTGGCCTGCACACACCCCTGGAGGAGGACATGTTTCACCTGCGTGGCAGCCTGGCACCCCAGCTCTACCTGCGACCCCGGGAGACGGCCCACATCCCCTTCAAGTACCAGAACTTCTCTGTGGGCCCACTGGCTCCACCACAGGTGTGAAGCAAGACCCAGGCAGAGCAGGAGGCGCTGTCCATCCAGGTGGCAAAGGGGAAGAGCTCCTTGTGTCTGTGGCAGGATGATTAGCTCATGTCCGCACCAGGGGTCACCCCTGACTGGCGCCTGCCCCACTTGTCACTCTGCATACACTCTCCTCCAGGCTGTGTGCAGCAGCCTGGATTCTTCTCTCCTGGAGGTGCTGGGAAGGCGTATGCCCTGTGTGTGTGAGTGTGACGAGGAGAGTCACATTGAGGCTCTGGCTTCTCTAACAGTTAGTTCAGCAGTCACTTAGGAGCGGCTTGAAGAGTCCCAGTTCCTGGTGTCCAGCGGGCTCCTTGGATAGGCCACAGGGTGGTGACAGAGTCGGACGGGTGAGGCTGGTGATCTGCAGCGAGCTCCGAGCGCCCGCACGAGAACAGAATGGTGACGCTCTGGAGCTCATGGCCCTGGCTGGTCCACATCCCGGTTGTCACCTGATTCGCCCTGACTGGCTTGTGCTGCTTCGTGTCTCACAGGCCCCTGCTGAGATGAGCCTGGAGAAAGACCCAGAGTCCCGACCCCTTTGGAAATGCAGCGCCATGCCTACCAAACACGCCAAGGTAGGAGGGGTCTCGGCATTTCAGCCTTAGGACAGGTCAGCTCTCTGAGTCCACCAAGCCAAGAGTGTGACAGACACCAGCTGTGACACTGACCCCTCCTCCTCTCTTCCCTCCTGGTAGGGTTCTAGACTGAAATAAGATGCGGCAGGGACAGGGAGGCTGCAGCTGTGCCTAGACATTAGCACAGCCTGCGATAGGGTCCAGCATGGGTGGATCACCTGGCAGCTCTGTGCAGTCTTGGTGCAGCCTTGGCCCTGTGCACGGGAAGCTGCAGGTCCTAGTGGCTGCTGCCTTAAACACAGCTGGCACAGCACATGAGAACTTGGCATCATTCTAAAGGTTTTGTGTGTGTTTGGTGTGTATATGTGTGTGGTGTATATGCGTTTGGTGTATGTATGTGTGTGGTGTGTATGTGTATTGTGAAGTATATGTCTGTGTGTGTGGTATGTGGTGTGTGTGTGGTATGTGGTGTGTGTGTGGTGTGTACGTGTATGTGTGGGGTATATGTGTATGTGTGTGGGAGTATGTGATGTGTGTGTGAGTGTGGTATGTGGTGTGTGTGTGGTGTATACATGTGTGTGTAGTGTATGTGTGTGTACGAGTGCATGAGTGTGTGAACCTGTATACGTGGGTAGGTGGATGGATAGATGGATGGACGGCAGAGAAGGAGGCTCTTCCCAGAGGCCTTTAAGCACTTTCAGGAGCCTACTGAACGGGTGTTCTTTGGACAACACGAGATTTTACCCTTTTTGTAGGAAATGCCTTTGTGGTTCTTTGGTCTCCCTCCTCCTCCCACAGGCCTTGCTTTGTGTAGTCTGAACAGAGGGTGGCCTGAAGGCCGCCATGTTCCTGAGTCCCGCCATGTGCAGCCCAGCAGGCTGCAATACCCGTGAGAACTTGTGTCTGACCTGCAAGCAGAGCCTTGGCTTCGCGTGTGTAGGAGGACCACATGTAGCTTTGTGCTATGATGGTGTCTGTGCTAGCCCCGTCACCAGTCAACGTGATGGTGTCTGTGCTAGCCCCGTGCTGCGATGGTGTCTGTGCTAGCCCCGTCACCAGTCAACGTGATGGTGTCTGTGCTAGCCCCGTGCTGCGATGGTGTCTGTGCTAGCCCCGTCACCAGTCAACTGGCCGCGGTCTTTTAGCTTAGGCAAGAAGACCCTCTTCAGGTACCATCTCTGTACTTCCCCCTTTCCTATGTGTTGGGGGTCAGCAGCAGCAAGCAGCACCCTCTGCAGCGACCGTTCTCACCAGGTCCCTGGACCTTAGCTCAGGGTTACTCTGTGTAAGCCAAGGAAGCCAGGGCTTGTCACCCTGGACAGCAGCCATTGTTACGGTCCTGGGCCTGGGATGGAGACTGGATAGCTTCTGGAACTCTCCTGGCAGGCAGGAACTGCAGTTTGTCTCTCGCCCCACATCCACCATGCCTATCCTTCCTGTCCTGCCATGTCCACTCTTGAGCTGCTCTGCTACCGCCTGTCTCTCTGGTGTGGTGGGCTGCCTGTCCCCGGGCTGTGTCCTTCGCAGCTATCAAGGTAGCTGATGGGTAGCCCCTCCACTTAGATGGGTAGCCCCTCCACTTAGGCAGCTTGACCCACCAAACCCTCCGCTTCTTCAGCTGCAAGCAGGCAGCTGGTCTGCCATGTCTGCCGCTCTGGAAAACAGGAAAGAAGACTTCCTTTGGGCCTTGTGTTGTGATCCAGGGAAGGCAAGGCTGGGTGTCTAGACCCAGACAGCTTTAGGTCAGCTTTACAGTCTAAGGACAGTTTCAGGAATCCAGATTCCAACATTTTCAGAAGGAGCTCGCTTCCCCACCTGCCTTCCCATCGTTTTTCTCAGTGTGTCACATGTGTGTTGTGTGCTTGTGCCTCTAACGACCAAATCCTCCACCTGTTGTCCCACCCGTCCGCTAGTTCTGCGTAGGTGTTTCCGGAACCGTTTTGACAGAGGAACCTTTCTAGTTCTAGTTACCTTGGTTTAAGGCTTTGCCTCCCTCCCCCCACCCCCCGCCCCACTGGGATCAAAGGGCCCATGCTGTGCTCTGTCCCTAAACACAGCACTAGCTGTCACCATGAAACCTGATGAGGCTAAGGGTGGGATCCTCGGCCACGCTCCTGCACCACATCCCGGCCTGTGGAGGTGGAGTCGAGACTGGAGTAGTTCTTGGTGCTGGGTTGCCAGTTGGTCCACTGGCCTTTTAGGAGTGTGCCTTGCGCAAGCTCGGGGATTGACTTGTGTGTGAGTGCTCCCCATCCTGAGTGCCACCCTGGGCCCAGTCCACTGACCCCCTTTCCTGTGCACCTATGGATGCATTTCAATGCCTGTCTTTCCTGTCTCATTTCAGGGGTGATGGTGAGATCCTTATGCTATCCATCTCTGCAGGTCCTTTTCCGGGCGGAGACTGGCCGGCCCATTGCAGTGCTTTGCCTGACTGTGGAGCCCCAGCCCCATGTGGTGGACCAGGTCTTCCGCTTCTACCACCCAGAGCTCACCTTCCTGAAGAAGGCCATCCGCCTGCCTCCCTGGCACACACTTCCAGGCAGGTCTCTCACATCCCCTGTGGATGCCGTTGTGCAGGCTCGGCTAATGGGAAGGGGTACCTCCCCATGGTGGCAAGTAGCTCCTCAAAAATTCCAACCTGCCTTTGTTGTTTGAAATAGAAGCTTCCAGATTTATCTGGGGTGACAAGATGCATATTTGGTGGCTGGTTCCGCAAAAAGTTTGTGACTCCCATGACGCAGATCTGTCCCCATCAGGAGTGAGGATGTGTGGATCTGATGGTGTTCCCATGATGGCTCAGTGCTGATGGCTCGTGGCTTATATGTGGCTACTCCCTCCGATTGAGCCTGACAAGAGGAATGTGCGGGGTCAGGGTGGTACCAGCACTGCAGTCATGCTTTGTGTGCTGGGGTAAGTACCGAGTTATCCCTTTCTCCGTTTCCAGGTGCTCCTGTGGGGATGCCTGGTGATGACCCCCCAGTCCACGTTCGATGCAGTGACCCGAATGTCATCTGTGAGGCCCAGAATGTGGTATGCCATGCGTGTCAGCCCCACCTTGAGCAGATCCTTTGGGGAACCCCCTCCCACCCCACTCCATCCCTATAGCCTCTCATTGGTCTCAAGAAGAGGGTTCCGGCCGGGCGGTGGTGGCGCACGCCTTTAATCCCAGCACTTGGGAGGCAGAGGCAGGCGGATCTCTGTGAGTTTGAGACCAGCCTGGTCTACAAGAGCTAGTTCCAGGACAGGCTCCAAAACCACAGAGAAACCCTGTCTCGAAAAACCAAAAAAAAAAAAAAAAGAAGAAGAGGGTTCCCTCTGCTGGGCTGCATGGAGGTGAGGGGGGACTGTCCTGGCATCTTGAGGAAGGCTTCATGAGGGGATTTCAGGTTTTCTGCTGGCAGATTTGTTCCTTGATTATCCGAGTTTAAATTGTAAGGAAAAGGCATGAAGCAAAATGAAGGAAGCCTGGTAATTGAGGCACTTGCTAATTGCCATTATGCAGAGGGTGGGGCACTAATTGTATTATGACTGGTTAGGAAGCTCGATAGAGTCTGTGGAATGTAATTATTGAAATCAATATAAGATCAAGAAGCTATGATTTTCTTGTGCAGCGAGAAAGCCAAGGCGTTGCATGTGGGAGGGGACACACACACCTGCCTGTGGCTGCCAACCAATGCACCCCATGCTGTGTTTGGCAGGGCCCCGGTGAGCCACGGGATGTGTTTCTTAAGGTGGCCAGCGGTCCAAGCCCAGAGATCAAAGACTTCTTTGTCATCATCTACACGTAAGCACGGACACAAATGGGGCAAGGGGCCGAGGAGGGCAGCCTGGGCTACCTTCGGAACTCCTCCCCTCCGACCTGACCCCTAGGCGTGATGGGTACTGGCACTTTGCTCTGCAAGGAGAGTGGTGGTTGTGAGTCAGGCTGGACTTAGAGGTGATGGCATGTTCTCTCCCAGAGTGGCACAGTAGCCCAAGGGATGGACATGACATATGTTCCCCAAGAGAAGGATGGTGCAGCTTTCCAGACCAGAGCTAGCCCAAGATGACTCTCACCACCCTGCCCTCAGTGGATACGCACTGACCCCTGAGATCCTGGAGTTCAGCCCCTCTGTTGGTGACTGTCTTCATCTTTCGCTCCTGAAGACTGGTCAAGCCATGCCTTGACTTTTCGCCCAGCTGAACAGTTCCATTGGAGCCCTTTAAAACTGATGCAGCCTAGGCTGCTTCCTGTGTGGCTTCTGATGGTGGGACTGTGGGACTTAACTGTATTCGGGGCTGAGGGGCTGTGCACCACGCACACCATCTAAATGTGTCTCAGTGTTCCTTGTAGCAGCCGGTGAACGTGTATCACCCTGTTCCATTTTACAGTAATGCCATGGACTCTCAGAGATGAGACTTGATGTCAAGCTCCGAGCTGAGGCTTATGGCCTCAGCTGCGCTCCCCACTGTCCTAAGGCTTGGCCGTGGCTCAGGTTTCCACACTGCCTCTTAGACCGAGCTCCCATTTTCATCATGTGACGCGCATTTCTCAGGCCCCTCACCCTCAGCAGGGGGACTAGCCCCAGCCCTGAACACAGAGTTTCCATCCACTGTGACTTTTTGTAGTTCTCCCTGTGGCCGCCAGGCTCCCAGCCCTCCTGAAACCCCTCCCTGGTGTTCAGTGATGTTGCCTTGCTAAGATGTGTAGACGGCCCCTGTCTTCCACAGGGACCGTTGGCTGGTGGAGCCTGTGCAGACGTGGCAGGTCTGCCTCCACTCCCTGCGGCGTGTGGACGTCTCCTGTGTCGCAGGCCAGCTGACCCGTCTGTCCCTTGTCCTGCGGGGAACACAGACGGTTAGGAAGGTGAAAGCCTTCACCTCCCACCCTCAGGAGCTGAAGGTATGGCCCTTCTCGGAGGTGGAGTTGGGGGTCTCTTTGCTTCTCTGAGTCCGCCCCTGCCCAGCCTGCAGAGGCCTAGGAACAGTGGATGCAGTGCCAGGGTGGCTGGTGGCAGCTTTTACAGGCTGAGCTGCCTTTTGTGAAAATGCCTTTTGCTGGATGTGATGTTGAGGATGAGGGGCCAAAGTGTACCCCAAAAGTCTTCAAGATTATTAGTAGAGATGACCCTCAGGAACTGTACCACCACAAGAGGGCCGTGCCCTGGCCTCTTCTTTGTCCCTGAAGACAGATCCTGCAGGTGTCTTCATGTTGCCGCCTCACGGGGTCCAGGACCTTCATGTGGGCGTGAGGCCAAGGAGGGCCGGCAGCCGCTTTGTCCATCTCAACCTGGTGGACATGGACTACCACCAGCTGGTGGCATCATGGCTCGTGTGCCTTTCCTGTCGCCAGCCACTCATTTCCAAGGTCTGTATAAACAGTGGGGCCAGGTAGGGGGCCATAGCACTTAGGTCCTCTGCTGTGTCTTGTGGGTGATGGTATTACCCAGCCCTGGGACCCAGCTACCCAGATCCAGGCTCTGTGAGGCTGAGGTGGGGCAGGGCCCTCTGGGATGGTTCTGGATGGCTGGTCTGTGGCCAGGTGGAACAGTTTGCGCTCAGGACTACTCAGGCTGGGCCAGCAGCCATGTGTTTCTCATCCACTCCCTCCCTAGGCCTTTGAGATCACAATGGCGGCAGGGGAAGGGAAGGGTGCCAGCAAGCGGATCACCTACACCAACCCCTATCCTTCTCGGAGGACCTACCACCTACACAGTGACCGCCCCGACCTGCTGCAGTTCAAGGAGAACTCCTTCCAGGTCTGCCCCGAGGGCTGGCGGGTGAGAGGGAGATAGTGCCTTACTCAGGAGTGGGTCTGCTTCCAGCTGGCAGGCTCCAGAGAGTTACACCCTCTGGAGAAGTCCTTCAGGTAGCAGGCGAACATCATGACCCTTGTGCTCTCTGCTGGAAGACCCTGACCTCCCGTGTTACCGCAGGCAGGGAGCCCTGACCTCCCGTGTCAGCACAGGCGGGGGGCCCTGACCTCCCGTGTCAGCACAGACAGGGGGCCCTGACCTCCCGTGTCAGCATAGACAGGGGGCCCTGACCTCCCGTGTCAGCACAGACAGGGGGCCCTGATCTCCCGTGTCAGCATAGACAGGGGGCCCTGACCTCCCGTGTCAGCACCACAGGCGGGGGGGCCCTGACCTCCGTGTCAGCAGCACAAGCAGGGGCCCTGACCTCCCGTGTTACCACAGGTGGGGGGCCCTGACCTCCCGTGTCACCACAGGTGGGGGGCCCTGACCTCTGGTGTCAGCACAAGCAGGTAGATTTCCTCTGAGGAAATGTGGCTGAACTGTGGGGGCAAAAACAGATGATGGGAGTGATGGGATGTGAGTGTTGAGGACAGTCTGTGAGTGGATTGAGGGACCCCTCATTCCTTTGCTCATTATCAGAGCAGTGCGTGGGAAAGGGGCGCCACCTGACTGTCCACACCGTCCTGAGTCCGCACCAAGCAGCAGCTGCTTTACGCCTGTCTGGTCCTCACAACCTCTGTCAGTCCAGATGACAGTCAGGCCAGTCTGGATGTGCCGTAGGTAGAGAGTGTTCCACCCATGTGCTTGCTTGTCATAGTACAGTTCTAGAAGCTTCTGCAGAAGAGTGGAAGCCAAGGCGAAGCTGAAATCCCCATGCTCTTGCAGGTGGCAGGAGGAGAGACCTACACCATCGGCCTGAGGTTCATGCCAGGTGGCAGCACCGGACAGGAAGAGATCCTGATCTACATCAATGACCACGAGGACAAGAACGAAGAGACGTTCTGTGTGAAGGTCCTCTACCAGTGAGGACAGCTGTGTGGCCAGTGCCCCTCCCTGCGGACCCCTCCTAGCCTTGTGGTCGTGACTCAGGATGGCCTGCATGGCCTGTGGAGGTGGCTGAGCCGAGAGACACAGTAGTGTTCCCGGTCATGGCATAGTGCCTCAGCTGAGCTGAGACATTCTGTGAGGGAATGTGGTCTCCAGGTGGCCGCAGCAGTGACCCCACTCTGCCCACGGCACACAAGGCTATCTCCTCGCCACTCTCAGCCAGTCACCGTCTGGAGCAAACTGTGTTGTTTAAGTTATCCCTGATGATAAAATTATGTTTTTCTTACCAGATTTAGTATGAACATAATATATTTTAATTTACTATGTATTTTATACTGGAATTCTTTTGTATCTGCTTTTTTATTTTAAGTTATTGAATGAAACACTTCACTTTTGCAGAGTCTCTTGTGATGTGTGTGTCCTGGGGTTTCTCTTGTTGGGGTGATGGAGTGTGGGGCCTGCTGCCCTCTGGCTGGAGCTGTGGGGTGATGATCAGTGTCTGTCCTGTGGCTCCCTGTTCCTCTTGTGCCCGGTGGGTGCACAACTTCCCCTTCCTTCCCAGGGAGTTGTTTCCTGGCCAGCAGGCCCCAGTGTCCACTAAGGCTTGTACGCTGTCTCCACCAAAGAGGCTCCTAGAGGCCCAAGAAGCCACGTGCCATTTCCCTGAAGTCCTACAGGCGCAGCTCAGCTTCTGGAATGCCCACGCAGAGGCTGAAATGGGAGTCTCTGGGATGCCCATGCAGTGGCTGAAGTGGGAGTTGTTCCAACCAGACCACAGGCTTCAGCTGCTAAGAGGTTCAGTGTTTTTAAAGCCTGTGCTTCCTTCCTGCCTTGGACTGTCTCCTGAGTGACCTGCACAGCCTTGGGAGGGCACGAGAGCCCTTTTCTCCCTCCATGCATCCCTGCCTGGGCCTGTGCTGGCCTGCCTTCTGCTCTGGCGGTGGGGTAGGGCTTGCATCTGAGTTAGAGTATCACTCACAGCTATGACTGGATGATTCTCATGTCTCATTTCCCCCATATTTTCTTTAGGGAGGGTGGCCAGGACCATATTCTTCTCCTGCTGTGGAAGGCGTTAGCCACATAGTCGTGCCTTGGGCAGGGGGACGACCCTGGACTTGATTGTGTAGAAGCATATGGGAGAGTTGGGCTGTTGGGCTGTGGGCCAGGGGAGGCCTGGCCTCAGAAGTCCCATGCTGCAAAGTAGTCTCCAACCCCCATGATTCCCCCCTCAGGCAGCAGTGTGGACAGATGGAGTAGACACTGCCCTCTCCCCTGCCCTTGGGGTTACAGAGACCCCAGATTGAGGGGAGTTGTCAGATGGCCTTATCTAGGGTCAGCCTGATTTCTGAAGTAGGTCTTGTACCTGTGCTGATGTTGGAGTGTTGGGTGTGGGAGTGGATAGCGAGCTGTGCCCACATGTGAGGGTACCCAGGCTGCTGAGCTCAGGGATGTGGGAGTGGACAGCCAGCTGTGCCCACCTGTGAGGGTGCCCAGGCTGCTGAGCTCAGGGATGTGGGAGTGGACAGCCAGCTGTGCCCACCTGTGAGGGTGCCCAGGCTGCTGAGCTCAGGGATGTGGGAGTGGACAGCCAGCTGTGCCCACCTGTGAGGGTACCTAGGCTGCTGAGCTCAGGGGCCTCCGGGACTTGTGATCTTTATGAGTTTCAGTTACTTCATCAAGAAACCCACTGAGCCAGGTTGGCTAAGACGTGGAGCTTGGTATTGATGCAGCTCCAAACACACAAAGATCTCTGACTAGGTCTCTGCCCAGTAGCAGGACCACTTCAGCGCGCGGAGCATCTCTGCTGGCCTCAACCTTCCCACCTGCAAGGTGGGCTAAGAGCCCCACAGCCTCATGGGATCACCAGTCACAGCCATAGCTGAGCCTGAGTCTGGACCTCCTTCCTGCTAAGTCACCAAGCACCTCAGGTTCCAGCTCTGCATCTCATCACTCGCCCCTGGAGGAGGTCCCAGTTTAGAGGCATCCCCACAGTGAGAGGCCCACAGGACAATTGGACGCAGTGAAACCCACGGTGGATGTTGGCCTGCAGATGCTGCTGGTTAAGAGCAGGACCTTGGCATCACCAACAGGTGGCTATTCCCGAGGTTGGGCCGCAGCACCCAGATCTGTGTTCAGACACATCTGTCTGCTCCATGGAGATGGGATGGTTCACAGATATGCTTAACTTCTGGCCAGGGGACTTTTGAGCGAACTGCTGTCTATGCTGGCCTGTGGTGGGGAAGACGAGGGCCAGACAGGTCTCCTGGAGGAGACTATGCCTCCAGATGCTATCTGGGTTCCTGCTGCAGCGTCTACTTCTAAATGTTTCCAGCCTGAAGCCTATTCCCCCAAATTCATAATTGATATCCTGACAAACCTGTGAGCAGATTATGTCACGAATGCCCCACACTGGTTGGCTTCTCTGGATAGTCCTGGGGTGCAAAGTCAGAAGTGAGGAGTGGACAGAAGAGGCAAACCTGAGGAGGGCATCAAACGCTTGTACTGGCCGGGGCTGGGAGCTCGGAAGACCATGGTCTCCTTCCATCACCGTAGAACGCACAACCATGGAAGCCTCTGGAACAGCTAGGGAGGTGGGGCCGCAGAGAGTCTGCTCATCAGTTTTATGCTGGGGACGCCAGGCTGGGCAAGGCCTCAGAGCACATGGTGGGTTCCAGGCTGCCACACCAGGAGGTATAGAAGAAAGGTGGCTAGCGAGACCCAAGTTTGCTGTGTTCACAGTTCACCTGCCCCCGGCGAGTGAAAAGAGAGGCCTCCTGTGCCCACAGCCCTCTCTGAGCCACGGGCAGCTTTTAAAAGGCAGGTTAGTGCAGGGTGAGTTCCTATCCATCACTTGCAATAATCCGTTGTGACAGGAAGCTAGGACAACAAAGGCTAAAATCAATGTACGTCTGGAAGCAGACACCATTGCAAACAAACAGCTCATTTCTAGAAGCCTGAAATGAGATGTGAATTTGGGACACCAGAGCCTTGCTGGCTTCAGAATAATGATGGGGTGTCAGGATTGGACAGCCACCTGGCCCCTGCTAACCAGCATGGGTGTGCCCCTCCAGTCCAGCAAGCAGGTAATTGGCACCATATCCAGGAGGGTGGGATGGTCAAGTCAGTCAGCTGATGGCTCTGCTAATTTGTTCAATAGCCAAGTCATAGGGTTTGTGATGTCCTGGGCAGCGTCTACCCTCCCTTGCCCCCTGCTGTCATGGCAACCCAGTCCTGGACTCAAGGTCTATCCATCATAGCCCTAGGACCAGCATGCTCGTGGAAGAGAGCCTGAGTGACCTGGGACCAGACAGAGGGACGTCGCTGGGGGTGCTGTGGTGTGGGCGGATTAGACAAGCACACACCACTCCTGCCTTGGTGCCTTTCCTGGACCCCGAAACCTGCCCTCAGCATGGGGTGACACACCCTGAGGGAAGAATGTCGCTGTTTTATTTTTCTATAGCGTGTTAAGCTGACAAACGGGGACCCATCGGGGCACATGGGGTGCCCCTGCTGCTCCAGCTGGATGGAAAGTGACAGCTAATATTTCTGCCATTGATTCCATAAAGGTCATGGTGTACAAGGACCCTGCAAAGGCTGTGAAAGTAGGCTGGCCGAGTCATTTTCCTGGAATAACACCGAGCTGTGCTGTTTCTGAGCTGCTGCCATCTAGAAGCATCGGCAAGTGAACTGGCCTCACCATCAAAGGATGTAAGAGGTATATCAACTTTTAAAATCATTATTAATTATCATTATTGAACTTGTGTGTGCACAACGTGTGTGTGTGTGTGTGCATGAGTGTGTTAGGGTACACACATAATAGCACACATGTGGAGGTCAGAGAACCCCTTTGCAGAGTTGATTCTCTCCTCTCACCTTTACGTGGGGATCACACTCAGCTCACTGGGCTTGTGTGGCTTGCATGGCTTGTGTGGCCTGTGTGGCTTTATGTGGTTTGTGTGGCTTGCATAGCTTGTGTGGCTTGCATGGCTTGTGTGGCTTGCGTAGCTTGTGTGGCTTGCATGGCTTGTGTAGCTTGTGTGGCTTGTGTGGCTTGTGTGGCCTGTATAGCTTGTGTGGCTTGCGTGGCTTGTGTGGCTTGCGTAACTTGTGTGGCTTGCGTGACTTGTGTGGCAAGCACCTTTACCTGCTGAGTCATCTTGCTGGCCCCATTGTTCAATCTTTGACACTGTGACATGGATGTCCTTTACAAAGTTTGTGCTTTGTAGCACAAATAATAAAAACCCAGAGACAGATATTGGGGTTCAAGCTGAAGATCAGAAAAGCAAAGCAGCTAAGCCAATAAAGAGCTCTGACCTCTACCAAGACTCAGACAAAGGGGTGATCCTGTCCTCGGTGTGACTGCAGACTACAATGCTCCCCACCAACCTCAGACTACACTGAGCTCCTGTCTCCTCCTGCTTATATTCCTCTCTCCACCCAGCCATATCACTCCTGTCTCCAACTCCCTACTGCTGGGATTAAAGGCATTGGATCCCAAGTACTGGGATCACCTTTGTGTGAGCTCTATTTCTCTTTTTAGATAGATTCAATCTGTAGCCCAGGGTGGCCTTGAGTCCTGGGATTAAAGGTGTGTGCCACCACTCCCTGACCTCTAGTGGCTTAGCTCTGCACTCTGATCTTCAGACAAACTTTATTAAAACACAAACAAAATATCACTATATGTGCTCAAGAACCATACAACTGAGTTGTAAACATAATTAAACAAAAAGCTTAATGTTTTCAGTAAGTTTCTAAGTGTGTGTCGGGTTGCATTCATAGTTATCTTTGTGTCCTGTGACTCAGGGTGCGACTTGGACAGGTCTAAGACAATCTGAGGGTACTATTGCTGGGTCGGTTTAGACTGCCAGCTCCAGGCACCCAGGGGTGGGGTGTGTCTAGAGATGACTCCTGAGTCCTTTCTTAGTGCAGCCAGAATCTCCCTGTTCAGCAGTTGGATGCAGGAGGCCCAGGGCTGGGATTGTGTATCTGACAGAAGTGAGTCTTTGAATCTGCCACGTGGATGTGGTGACGGGCAGCAATCCTGGTGTCCAGGAGGGATCCTGGCCAAGTTTTCTATAATGTGCAGGTGCTGGGTTCTAGAAGGTGCCCAAAAGGGGTGATGTCACCCCTGTAGTCTCTTCCAGCTGGAGGGAGGAGCTAAGTGGGGTGCTCAGCACCCGCAGGAGGCTTTAGTTGGGTATAGGGTCACTTCTCTGCCCACAGCCCTTGGGACACAACTCTCACACTCTGCCCCTGAATAGAGAAGTAGAAACAGTGACATCTCTCCCAGAGGTTTCATTCTGGGGCGGTGAGAAGCCAAGTCACCAGCCTAAGTCACCAGCCTCTGCATGTTGGTGGTCTGAGGGTCACTTCCCTGCAGGGTGGACTCAGCCGACCATTGTCGGGTAGGTACCCTACAGAGTATCAGAGCTGGCACATGGGAGGGCTCCACACGTGGCCTCTTGGCTCTTTTTTGCCACATGGTACATAACAGCACTGACTAGGGTTGCCACACGTTCATCTTGGTGCTGGGTCTTGCTAATGATGCCCTTGTCCCACTTCCTTCTCTGGGGTAGGGGCATTTCCCAGGGACATGGTAGAGCATTTGGAGGAGCCCAGACTCACAAGGCTTAGCCTGCCTCATTGTTTCCCCTGGTGACTCTCAGGCTGCCTTTGAGCCCACGCTGTGGTCTGCACAATCCTGCCCCTAGCTGGTAGGCACCTCTAGCTCTGCCTGAGGTGAAGGGTTGGGAAGCTGTTGCCACGTGCCAGTGTCTCTAACTTCACTCAATGATCTCCATCTGGTGCAGCTTTTACCTCCCAGGGCTCAGAGCTGGCTTGGGAGAAAGGAGAGTGTATCAGATAGCTTCTTGCGACTATGTTGCAAGACAAAGACTCCCAACAACGCAGGCTTCCAGTTTCTTTCTTGCTCATGGGTCTGAGCCTGCGAACCTGATCTGTATTCATCTCCGGCTGGCTGATGAAGTTGTCCCCAGTAATGACACTGTGCTTATATTGCTCCCTGCGTTCTGCTTGCTATGCTTTTATAATCCGACCATTTCCTCTGCCTCAGGAGGAAAATTAGGTGCTCATAATGATCCAACGGATCTGCAGATAGCTTGTCTACCCCCTTCCTCCCAGGACAGCGGGAGGGAACGGCTCTGTGGGGGTTCATGAAGGGAAGAACCTGGAGGAGTGTGCTGTCCTCTGGCACCTGTGTCTCAGCCATTGCTCTGAGCCCCTATAATTGTACCATTGGCAGTGACCAGCACATCCTGCCAGAGTCCGTCTCCTCCCCCTCCCCCCAGGGCTGGAATGCAGACAGAGGTGGGGGGGTCACATAAACTTATTAGCTGCTCTGGTTTTAATAAAACATAATTGTCAGTTTGACTTGTGCTTGCCACTGAGGAGAGCTCTTCTCATTTTATTTTTTATCGCTGTATGATGGGTTTGACTTGTGGAGATCGTGAATGGATGCTTCCTCCCCTGCTTGAGATGCTGTCATCCCGGTCAGTTAAGCCAACACACACTGTATTAGCCAGCAATGAAGCGTGCTAGCCAGGCGGAGGCTTGCTCAGCACCCCAAGGCTTCTTGATGGGACTTTTGTGCTTCAGCATGGAGCTCGGTTCTGCAGGAAACAGGAAGTATTGCTCAGAACACAGCTGGGGTGGAAGCCTTGTCTGAGGCTCTCTTCCTCCATCCCTGAGGAGAGGTGTGAGTGCCTGGCCAGTGATGCTGGGTGCTCCCTGCCCTAAGCCTCAGCCCTGCCATGGGGCCAAGAAGTTCCTGGAAGGACCTAGAAGGGAGTAGGGAGGATAGAAGCTGGGATGAGGCAGATGTGGGCTTCAGGGGTCGTGCTGCCCAGATTGTTCTAACCTTCCCTCAACCTTGCTCGGTGACACTTGGCAAAACTCTAGAGAATCCTGGTGCTGATGCCCATGGGCAGGGGCGGGAGGGAGGAGGACTGCGAGACATGGTTCCCTAGACTCTTCTGTGGTGTGGAGAGGAATAGCTGAACCCCTCCAGTTCAGAAAGCAGCTGATGTTTAATCTTAGCCAGCGTATGCTCTGGTCATGGGAAGGTGGGCCTGGGGACCAGGGGCAGGGGATGTGTTGGCGGGATAGGCTTGGCTTTGTAAAAACAACTGGAATAGTTACTGGCCTGAAGTAGAAAGTGTCATCCCCTGCGCCAACTCTAAACAGCGTTTCATCTGCTTTTCCTAAGAAGAAGCATTTTGATTTCTAGCCTGGGTTGGAACATGTGACCTTCACAACTAAAAGAGGCCATTAGGGCCCTGTTAGGATTATGTCAGCCCAGAGCTTGCCCCTTAGCTTCAGAAGGTGGTTAGAGTTGCTGAGGTGGGAGGAGTGAAAGCCAGAAAGGAGTTCACGGGGAAACTCAGACCTCCACAGCCGTGGGGTGTAAGGGAGAAGAAGACCAGCTTTGGAGACAGCTTGCTGGGAGATGCCCAAGTGAGCCAAGACCGTGAAAACACTCCTGGGAGGAACCAAAGAATGAAGAGGCTGCAAGAACACTCCGGATCCAGGATAAACTCTTGAGGATGTGGGAATCCATGGGAGCAAGAGTTTGAAGTCATGGTGATCCTTTGGGATACAGGGATGGTCCTTCAGCCCTGTGCTGAGCCAGACATGGGGACTTGGGGATCAATGCAGTAACCGGTGCTTCCTGGGCTCTGCTGCTGGCATCCGAAGCACCTCCTGTGGGCAGAGGCAGAAGCAGACTCTTAAGAGCAGGGCTGTGGGGGGAACCATGAACCCAGCTGAGCTCAGGCCTGGGGGCTCAGCTAAAGATTTAACCAGACAGGAAGCCATAGAGAATGTCCCACTGGGGAGATGGGGTGGTGGTGGAGGGGGTGGGGAGAGGGGAGGGCTGGCATACTTAGCTGCTGCATGCTCAGCAGTCAGCCCCTGATCTGGAGATGGCCCTGTGTTGGGAACTGTCACATAGGTTCCAGTGTGTGTCACCCTTCAGGGGCCCTTTGTGAGGATGCTTGTCACCAGAGAACGCTCCTTCCGGGTCTGTCTCTGTGGGAGACGTTCTAAGGCCACTGGTGACTTGGCGAGATGGCGCCCTCCATCCTCCTTGGCCCCCTTTCACAGCCCTGGTGTGCAAGAGCCCAGACAGAAGACACAGAGCCCTCGTGGGGAGTCACAGACAGCTTGCGGGACCTCCTCAGCCCACAGTGGGCCGGGTGGCCTCTGCTCCCAGAAATGGCATCGCTGGTGTGTGCACCCGTCAGTCACCTGCTCAGGCCTGTGCTTCCCTGACCCACCTTACTCCTTGACACGTAAAAGCCACATTCTCCAGAGCAAATTGTCAATTGTTGCCACTTGCCAAAGAAGTAGAAGCTGAAATCATCCTTGGCCCTGGGAATGTGAAACATGGCATACAGAAGTCTGTCCCCAAAACCCTGCATCTCATGAAACTGTAACTTCCATGAGTAGATGCCTGAGAAGTCCCTCCAAGTGTTCCCACACTCGTGTGCTCATAGCCTGCTCTGACTGCAGCAAGCCCAGGGCTCAGCCTTTTGGAGGAAGAGATCATCGGGCATGGGCATGTGGGAGTGGGCTGCATTCCCCTCTTGAATGCAAGGGCCTCTGAACAATAATGCAGGGAGATGGTCTTCCAGATGTTCCCTTCCCTCCGGCCAGGGGTGGCTAGCATGCACGGGTGCTGAAGCATGTAGACTCGGGATGCCATCTAGATGTTATCTACCCATCAGAGCCTAGGAGGAGCTGAGGGCTAAGGTTGGGACCTTGCTTCCTCCTCCAGCCTACTGGCTGGACATACTGCATGACTCTAGACTACTTCCAGTTCAGAAGTGGGGTCCTCAGTACACCGTGTCCCCTCTTAAAGAGGCAATAGCCAGGGACCTGGTGGGGTCACCCTGGAAGGGAAGCTCTTACACCATAGGTCCACTGACTGTGGATGCTGCCGCATGGCACAGCAAATGCTTCTGAATTTGCTCCCGCTCCATCCGGGATTGCTGGTAATGGGAACAGAGCCGAGGATGCTGTTACTTGCAGCTCATCAGAGAATCGAGTCAGTTCCCTGCAGGCGATGAGAGGCATCGTGAGGCCTCCTGTGGGATGGCAGCTGTCCTGTGCGTGGGGCCAACAAACCCGTGCTCCCCTGTGCTATGGGAAAGTGTGTGCTGGAAGATGGGATGGCTACCCTTCAGCACCCAAGGAGAAAGCAAAAGGCTACCCTGGTTCCCACTCCTGTTCAAAGTAATAACAAACCATCTAGGTGCCGGGCTCTGCGGGCACCTCTGGGCTAAGTCACAGCTCAGCGTATTCCCTGCACAGAACTGTGGGTGAGGAACTGTGCAGGTTCTCCCCCGTGTGACACCCCAAGCACCGCCTGAGGAGGTGTGTCACAGTGGGGTGGGGAGTGGGAATGTCGGGGACCAGACACTCATTTGTTCAGGGGTGAAGCCAGGTGCCTGTGATATGTGTGGGCAAGGGTAACCCCAGGCATCTGACCTGAACTCTCTCGGGGAGAACTGAAGTCAGTTTGCCATCCTGGAAGTTGCCTATGAGCAGCGCCAAAGGTGCCACGTAAGACACAGAGCAGGTGGCCGGTGCAGGTCTGCAGGCTGCTCTTGCTTAACAGAGCCATATCCCAATTTAGCTGTCCTTGAAGAGACTTTCTGCAGGCCAGGGCTATCGAGGTGGTCATGTAGGCATTTTCCACTTAGCTCCCTTGCAACACACATTTTCTGTCCAACACTAGTGAACACCCAGCAATTCAGTTCAGTTATGACTCTAGCCTCCTGGAATTAATGTTGGATTCCATAGGCTAAGGGCCCAACCTCAGGAGGCCCCCTTACTTCAGAAGCTAGGTGCAAGCCCAGGAACCCCCAGTATAACCATCCAGGTTCATCCAAGGCACTGCCACCACAAACCAGCCTTGCTGCAGGCCTTGGTTTGCTCTGTGGCTCAGGACCCAGGTCCAGCCAGCACACTGGCTCACTCCTTAGTGTGGACTCACTCTGCCATATGCCATTTGCAGATTTGGTGGCAGAAGGCAAAGCCTGACTCACTTTAACCCCTACAAAATGGGGCCAGCGTGGGCCAGGAAGATAGCTCAGCTGATGAAGTGCTTGTGCACAAGCGTGAGACTCAGTTTGAATTCTCAGCACTGACTTAGAAAGCTAGGTGCAATTTGAAAATCATTATACATTCATTATTGCAAATGGAAATAATATCTGTCTACCCTGCCGTCTCCCTCCCCCGGCCATTGCCGCTACTATTATCATCTCTATAAAACTGCCAGCATAATAGTCATTACTACCACCATTATATCATCACTATAACATCACCATACGGTCTCCATGAATTAGCACTACCACCGCCGTTGCTATCATCATCACCATCTGTAAACACCATCATCACCACGACTACCACCATCATTACTATCTCCACGTATTACCACCACCACCATTGCTATCATCATCACTATCATCATCACTATCATCACCATCTATAGACACCATTATCACCACGACTACCACCGTCATTACTATCTCCATGTATTATCATCACCACCATCACCACCATTACCACCACCACCACACTTCAGACATCACTGTGGCCAACATGATCACTATCTGCCACCATTATTGCCCACCAATGCCCCCCTGTCATCTATGATCTCCACCATCCCCATAGACTATCACCTCCTCAGCCATGCTATCTCTGTGTCTTAAGCCATCACCCCTCCTAACCTAATCCTTGACCATGCAAGATCATTCTTGTTTCCACAACCGTGCTTCAAATGATGTAAAAGTTATTTATAATCGATACACAATATTAATTACTTCTTAACGGTGCTTTTAAGCTAACCAGAAGTCCCACTGGGGAAATACATGTTCACCCCAGAGATGAAGAGGGATTTCCACTCACAGCCCACAAGAATTTGCCGAAGACTGCCTGGAAGCAGCCTGACCTACAGATTCTCCATCTCTTCCTCCATGGACCATCTTGAGACACCCCTGAGATGAAGATGCTACCTCCGCCCCTACTGCTGAGTGTAGATGAGGCCCTGTGTGACCTGAGCTGCCCTAGCCAGGGTCTTCTCCTGAGCTCTGGTGCTCCAGTTCATTGAACAGGGTGGATGGGAGTAGGCAGCTGTCTGAGGCTTGGCTACGCCCACTCTTGGCAAATGAAGTCAGAAGGAGGCCTCTCCCTAGCAGGTTAAAAAGATCATCTTGTCTGGGAAAGGCAGTTCTCCTCCCTGTGGGGAACTTGGGGCCCATCTGTAGCCTTTATTGATCCATTTTAACAGTTGAAAAAGTACTGCGGGGCTCATTTGATGATGCTCGACACCAGACTGACTTGGTCTGGTAAATTCTGGACCATTTTCTCTGAAGCTAAAACTTGTGAAGGGGTGCGAACCCTGGCCTCCTTCCGGTCTTGTGCTGTAGGGTTTGGCCTCATCTGTCTCCCATTGCTCCACTTGAGTCATGCACTTGAGTCTTCAGGAGCCACCTGAACTTCTAATGATCATCTCACATGGGGAGTACTGCATGCCACGCCCCTGGCACGGGTTCAGGAGATACTAGTTATACTTGATACCATGTGTCCCCTTAGGGATTCATGAATTCATACACTCTGTGGTGTATTAGCTACTTCTTTTGTCACAGTGACCAACAATCTGATGAGAAGCATCCAAAGGGAGAAAATGTTTAGTTGGATCACAGTTTGAAGGTACAAGCATCGGGCGGGAAGGTTGAGACAGGAGCTTGAGGCGGCTGGTCACATGGCACCTACAGTCAGAAAGCAGAGAGAGGTCAAGGCTGCTCTGCTCGCTTCCTTGTATTCAGGAGACCCCAGAACATGGGATGGCGCCACTCCCATTTAGGCTCTGTCTTACCACCTCTGTGGAAATGCAGAGGTGTGCCTCCTACGCAATGTCACTGGGCTGACAGTCAAGACTGACCATCAGGGACATTTGTCAAACTGTCTCTACAGGGGCTAGTAGTTATCTGCCAAGGAGTTGTGGCTTTGCCCCAGAACCCAAGGGACTTTTCTGAAATTTTTCCATTTCAGTTCAGCGCTGACTCTGTAGAGACTCCCATCTGCCACAGGCACTTTAAGCCCTGCTGGAGCCCAAGGATTACAAGTTTCTGGAGGTAAATTCTTCATCCTGTAGCTCTGGCCAGCCAGTGAGTCCGTGCCCAGGCTTCAGTGTGCGCCATGGTGGGTTCCTTGAGTAGGAGCTGGGGCCTTGTGCCTCTGTTCCAGTGATAGTTGTAGGAAGGGAAAAATCAGCTTATTCTTAACCTGTGAAGGGGATGCTTTCCATGCTCTGGGTCAGGACTCTGGGTCTTTAAGAGGTTGTGTGCGATCTTTGGTATTGATGGGTAGGTCTTGAAAGGTAGTGTGTCTGCTCCAAATTTCTTGCTCCAATTCTGTCCCTATGGGGTTACTCATAATCATTTTGAGGCTTAATATTAATTATAATTGTTTGTCCTAAGCCTATTAATATTTGAGTAGTTACAGATTACAGTGGAACAGAACATCATATAGTCACCTTATTAATAACTTTACCCAAAATGTGGAAAAAACAACCACAAAGATCTGCCTTGCTGGTGTCTGGCTGGAGAATCTTCTAGAAAGCATGCTTCTTGGTGATTATTTACCCAGCAGTTCCCATTGACCCTAAGCTCAGATCTTCTGCATCCTTGAAGGTTAGGACTGCATCCTATAGACACTGGACTCAGGAGAGGCTCTATGTGTGATGGATGCGTACCGGTGTATGCAGAGGTTGGCAGAGGGTGCCAGATGCCCTGGAGCTCGAGTTACAGGTGGCTGTGAGCTGCCATATGGGTGCTGGAAAGCAAATCCCCGTCCTCTGCAAGAGCAACAAGTGCTCTTAACTGCTGAGCCCTCCTTCTCTCCAGCCCCAGCTTCTCTCTATTTTAAACTAATTAGGAAACACAAATTGGTAAAAGACACGGAATTTGCTTACAGTTTGGCACAATGGGAAAATATATTTAGTTTCTCTCAGCTCTTTCATAGCAATGACAGCTTTGTACAAAAGGCTAAACAGAAGCCAAGAAGCAGAATGTGTTCGTCTACCTGTGCGGGGCTCTGGCAAAGCTGTGTGCAGCCTCTTGCTTGACAGGTTCCTCCTCTGGCTGCGCTAGGGGTTTCCTCTCCCCAGACATGAGATTTCCTGGAACATCTTAATTCTTTAGAGTGCATTGTTTAAAGGGCTTTGTTTGAACAGCCTCAGTGCCACAGGTAGGGGTGCAAGTGTCTGTCCTTAGAATACCCCTTCCTGTGACAGGGCTCCAGCACAGTGACACCGGGAAGACAGGCTCTGCAAAGGTGTCATTCTCTTCTGGCGGAGTTACCACCCAACCCTAATCTGTTCTGATGAAGCACTGAGTCTCATGGGTCCGAGAGCAAAGAAAGTGGAGCAGCTGAGCTGCCACCCCCTCAGGGAAAGAGCAGTGTAAGAAATCAAATCTGATAGTTCATTTTCAAAAGCACCTCTACCACTGTACATTCAAACACCAGAGCCTGGCAGAGTCCGTTCATCAGCTCTACCCTTACCCAGACTCTGCCAAGTTATCTGCCTCACACACACAAACTGGAAGTTAAGGGCAGAAGCTGCTAGCAGTCAAGTTTGCCTAACGACCTACAGGTGTGGTCACACGCCTGGCAAGCTTCGAAACGAAACTAGAGATGAGCTCATCCATGCCTTTGTTGAGAAAATGACAGCTGAGCATCAGAGGGAACAAGCCCCAGACGGTGTGTAAAGACTTACCAAACCCACAAGTCTCTACGGTGGAAGCATTGTGGATTAGAGCTAAAAATGGCCAAGGCTGTGTTCAGTCAGCGCACCTGCTTTTCTAGGTCGATGGCCTGGTTTGTCAAGTCCTGAAATAAATCCACTACTCTAGTACTTTTTTTTTTAAGATTTATTTATTATGTATACAACATTCTGCCTCCATGTATGCTGACACACCAGAAGAGGGCGCCAGATCTCATTACAGATGGTCGTGACCCACCATGTGGTTGCTGGGAATTGAACTCACGACCCGTGGAAGAACAGCCGGTCGCTTAACCTCTGAGCCATCTCTCCAGCCCTACTCTAGTACTTTTATTCCAAAGGGAGTGTCGACAGACATCTTGGCAGAAGAGGAGCGGTGCTTCCCAACCGCACTTCCGTGGATCTTTCTCAGTATCCCAGGTTAGCGGCCAATGTCACCTAATCATGTTTTGGAAAGTTTGGACATGCTTCTTGAACACGCAGCTTCTGCTATAACAGGGTAGGTGTCCCAGTGAGACCTGGGAAACTGAGGCAGCATATTGTCATGAGAACATCTCCCCACACCATCCCACCTTGGCTGAGACCCAGATGTTAGCACACGGGGAGGGCACCACTTGTGTAGCTTCCTGCGCTGTGGGCTGGTGCAAAATGAGGTGTCCTCAGACCCCAGGTATCAGGTTGAGGGGTGTCCTAGATATCCAAGCTCTAACCAATCAGATCTGCTTTCCTCTTTCATAGGGTAAAAGATATGTGTGGAGGGGACACCCTCCAAACTGCTGGTCACTCTTACCTCTGCACTATGCAAGCTAGCATGGCTCCACAACCTGCTTTGCCCCCAGCCCATCGTGATCCTGCACCTCTGTTGTGGTCCTTTAAAAAGACCCAGTTTATTTATTTATTTATTTATTTATTTATTTATTTATTTATTTATTATGTATACAATATTCTGTCTGTGTGTATGTCTGCAGGCCAGAAGAGGGCACTGGACCTCATTACAGATGGTTGTGAGCCATCATGTGGTTGCTGGGAATTGAACTCAGAACCTTTGGAAGAGCAGGCAATGTTCTTAACCACTGAGCCATCTCTCCAGCCCCAAAAGACCCAGTTTTTAAGTGACCCAAATTCATTCCCACTGGGACGTGTGTGCACATTGTGCAGTCGCCTCCTCCAGGAATAGAAGACAACGGTAAAATAAACACAACGACAACTATTTTTTCACTACAGCAAACACTGGCTCCTACCCACCCAGAGCCCGTTTTCTTTTTTTTTCTTTTTCTTTCTTTTTTTTTTTTTTTTTGGATTTTTCGAGACAGGGTTTCTCTGTAGCTTTTTGGTTCCTGTCCTGGAACTAGCTCTTGTAGACCAGGCTGGCCTCGAACTCACAGAGATCTGCCTGCCTCTGCCTCCCGAGTGCTGGGATTAAAAGTGTGCGCCACCACCGCCCAGCCTGGAGCCCGTTTTCTTTACTTCTCTCCTTGCCCTCCACCTCCTTCCCCATCCTCTCTTAGCCTTCTATGTCCCACATTTTAGGGGTCTTTACCCAGAGCAGAACACTGACAGGGGGGCAAATGCCTCTGCCACCCACTGTGTTCTCTCTGTGTATGTGTACCTGCATGTATGTATGTTGAAGGTGTGCTTCTGCCTGTTCTTTGTTGACATGTGGCTCTGTAAGAGGTACACGCCTCTGCCGGTGTCTGAGCCTCAGTGTGGGTCTGATTGTATTAGTCAGCTTTCCATACTGTACCAAAACACCTGAGTTAAGTCCTCTTAACAGTGGAAAAGGTTTGCGTTGGCTGGTGGGTTCTGTCTGTGGTCACATGGCCCAGCGCTCCAGGCCTCTGGTGCGTGGCGGGTATGGTCGGGGAAGTCTGCTCACTTCATGGTGTCTGGGAAGCAAGATGAATGAGACAAAGGGTTGGAATGCCAAGATCCCTTCCAAGACACACACCTCGTGAACTTCTCTTCCTGGGAACCTCCAGAAGGTTCCACCTTTGCCCCAGTAGTGCTACAGACAAGGGACAAATCCTTCAACAGATGACCCTCTGGGGATGTTGTTCATCCCAGCTACAGCCCTGTCTGTGCTTCTGTGTGAGGTGGGCGCCTGTGCAGGCTTCTGAGTGTACAGATGTGGGCATGCCCGTCTGTCCCATGTGTGTGAGTTTGGAACTGTGTAGGTTGGTTGTCTCTCTGTGTGTGGACGTGTGTATTCAACTATATTCTGCATGTGAGGTGACATGCATGATAGCCATCCCAGCAGAACTGAAAATACCTTAGAGACACCCGTGTCCTTCCCCTGGGCTCCGAGACCTTTGAGACGATGGGCCCCAGGGAACTGGAATTTTCCCAGGGATGTTATGCTGGGAGAAGGAAAAGGCTAAAGCCTGGTGCCAGGCAGACGGGTTGACTTGTGTCCTGGAAAACAATGCCACACAATTCTGGTAACTTTTAAGCTGCCTTGCGGCAGAGATGTGAGCAGAGGCTACAACGGTGGCAGAACCACACCTTGGCCAGGACTGCGGAGCCCACACACCTCTCGCCTTCTATTTTAACCTCAACACCATGGCCAGAAGATGGGCTGGGGGTTGGCGGTGGTGGCAGAACTTATTCGTTCCTCTACTCCATGTGACCACATGGCGTAAACCCCTTCTCTCTGCTTTCTACCCCTACTACTACTGAGGTGACTGAGCCTAGCTTGTTAGGGCTGCCAGGACCCAGACCTTGACCCAACAACAGCATCTGTCAGCAGTTAAGCCTCCGTAAAACTGTACGTGTGCCACAGGCATGTGCTCAGTGTACACTAAGTGTAAGCATGTGAGTGCATTTGTACAAGTTAGACCCTGCCCATGGGGAACCCCACCCCAGGCCCTTCCGTCAGGGCCCTCTGCCTCTAAGAAGATAATTGATAGAATCCAGGTCACAATATCCGCATCAGCCTTCCCCTCTCACAGACAGACATCCTCACGAGTCCCCAGGTAACAGACTTCCTGGTGCTAGGATCTCTCACCTGGGGAGTGAATTTACATCAAAGCTGGTATTGGTGGCCACATATCCTGCTTCTCACCCCATTTCCTCCCACCTGCCTGGGAGTCAGAGAGCCCGGCCACAGGCTTCTGCTGTGAACCCTCCTCCGCCTTCAGAAAGCTGTCTCCATGTAGGCCCCGAAACCTCTCTCCAGAGACCCCCATGCTGTCTGTCTCTGGCTTGGGTCCTGAATTCTCAGTGTCCTTGCCACGCAGTAGTATGTCTGTCTGTCTGTCCGTCCGTCTGTCTGTCTGCCTCTCTCTGTTCATGGGGTTAATGACTCCTTTAATAAACTCCTCGCCCAACAATCCATCTCAGTTGTCTCTCCTGAAGCCTCATTTGGGACCGGTTTCCACCTCTCCTGTTTTCTCCCACCTTTCTTATGACAGTTCTAGAAACTTCTATCTCAACCTTATCCCTGATTTGGCACATCCTGGTCCTGATCAATCACCATCTCTCTTCGTCCCAACCATAGACTGAGACCTGTCCCTCACTCTGTGTGTGTGGTATGTGTGTATGTTTGTGTGTGCATAGCGTGTGATGTGTGTGGTGTGTATGTGTAGTATGTATGGTGTGAATGTATGATATGTGTGTGTGGTGGGTGAGTATGTGTGTTGTGTGTGTGCAGTGGTGTATGTGTGTGGTGTGTGTGTATGTGTGTTGTGTATAGTGTGTGTGTGGTGTGTGTGTATGTATGCTGTGTATGGTGTGTGTATGTGTATGGTCTGTGGTGTGTGTGTGTGGTGTGTGTATGTATGTTGTGTATGGTGTGTGTTGTGTGTGGTGTATGTGTGGTATGTGGTGTGTGTATGGTGTGTGGTGTGTGTGGTGTGTGCATATGTGTGTTGTGTATGATGTGTTTGTGTGTGGTGTGAATGTATGATGTATGTGGTGTATGGTGTGTGTGTGTGTGTGTGTGATGTGTGGGGCGTACAGACCCCTGGGAGCCAGAGATCTAAGATGACTGTTCTCTGCTCCACCCTGGGCCTGTGTGCATCTCAGTAGGGAGGTCCACCCTGGGCCTGAGGACCTCTTTGGTGGCTTGATTTGTCTTCATTTTGAATTTCGCATTTTGCATGTCCTCATCTGGGAGGACATCCAACAGGTGGAGAGCAGCCTCCCTTTGTCCTTCGTCGTGACTAAGGAGCTGCCATGTTCATCATGCAGACTCTCATCTTATTAAGGACGACGTTTCTTTTGATTTAAACGTATTTTTACCTCGCCAAGTGCCGTTAAGGAGGGTGATGGCAGAGAAAGCCTATCAAAGCTGCAGTACAGTTAGTTTCTTTTCATAAATAGTCTAGATTGCATTTTAAAGGAGTGGAAATTGAATCGAGTCTCTTTTAAATTACCGAAGCCAATTAGCTGAGAAAGTGTTTAATTACGGGAGAAAGACTGCGACCTGCAAGCAGCGAAGCCCTTTCTTCTGGAGCCCTCAGCCAGCTGTCTCTGCCACCTCTTCTGTGCTCTCCCCAGAGAGCCCCCCTTTGCCCCCTAAGTCTGTGCCCTTTCCCAGGTGAGTTGGTCCGGGATGCTGCCGAAGGGGCGCTGGCGGCTAGGCCCAGACAGAGTCCTTTCTTCCGAGGGCTCTTCGGGTTACAGAGAGCACCTTGGATGGTGGGAAGAGAGTCTGCCATTGAGGAGGCATCCATCCCCACATTCCCTGTTTGCTGTAGCTGTGGATGTTGCCAGGCAAGGCTTTAAGGGGGTTGAAATGCAGGAGACACTAAAAAAGAAAACTTGATTGATAGGCCTTTGCTGAAACTGAGGAAGTTCATCTCTCAGGGAAGGAAAGCTCTCTGTTGGGTTGCCGCCTGGCTGTGCCACTGGGGTCTTTGTAAACTCAGATGTGCTCTGGCCCCCTCCCCTCTGGTAGACTTCACCTCAGCGCTCATTTCAAGGCAGGAGGGGACAGACCAAAAAGCGGCCAAGTCTGGTAGCTCTCCTGGAATAGGGTTTCATTGCAAGACAGAGGGTACGGCCACTCATTTGCATACCAGCTACCTAGCAAGTCCCAAAGTCTGACACACATCGGGCCTTTCAGAGAAAGCTTGCTGACTGCTGGTTTGACAGCCTTGGACACTGCCTTCTTCAGACTTCACTCGGTTCCATTGCTGCTTTTTCTTTTTCTTTCTTTCTTTTTTTTTTTTTGTCTGTGAGACAACGGACAGATATATAGTTAACCATTTTCCCTTTGGTAAACTGGATGGATGGGGAATTTGGCACTGTGTGTGGGCTGGTACTCACACGGCTGTCACTCATTCAAACCCTTGCTCATTCTAAGAGAGAACAATGAATTCGGGGTGGGTGGGGACCAACCTGGACAGCCATCAGTCATTGTGGTGAGACCATCGATGTGAACTTCTGCCACTTTCCTCTGAGAGGAGGGTTCCATACATCTTTGCTTTAAAAATTAAAATTGTGTGTGCTCGCATGCATGTGCTGTGGTGTGTATGAAGGTCAGAAGACAACCTCGGGCCTCATCTTCCTCCTTCTTATTTGCTATTTACTTCTGTACATACTGTGAATGTCTCCGCCTCCTGCTTGCCGCTGGGACTCCTGGGATTACACATACATGCTGTTACACACAGTTTTTATTGGATTCTGGGAACCCACACTCCGGTCCTCGTGACCACGATGCATGAGCTTCTCTCATGGGGCCATCCCCCTTTTCTGTCTTTGCTTCCGAATGAGGAGAGGAAGCTTCACTGGTGCTCACAACCGGGGTCCCTGTGTTCTGATGACTGGAGAGTCCAGCCCAGTGAATGACGGATGGGCCTGTCAGTGTCTAAAGTCCATGAGAACTCTGTCTCGGCTTCTCCGTTCTGCTGTGACAGTGAGGGGTAATATTTAGACAGCATGGTAGCACTTCTGCTCTCAGTGAGGACACAAACTTCTTGTTTTCCACGGACGAGAAATCGATAGCAGAAAAGAGTGATGTTGCCTTGGATCAATCCGAGAGGCTCTTGAAGCTGGTCCAAGCTGCAGACAGAGATGAAGGGAAGCAAAACATCTCAGCAGTTAAATGCTGCTGGGTTCTGGAGAGGGTGTGACTCAGTGACTCACAATGGCTGACTTAAATGAATCTGGACTTTTCTTAAGGGCCACCAGCTCTTAGGGTGATGCCTGGAAGGGGTCTCTCTCTCTCTCTCTCTCTCTCTCTCTCTCTCTCTCTCTCTCTCTCTCTCTCCTCTCTCTCTCCTCCTTCTCCTCCTTCTCCTATCTCTCCTCTCTCTCTCTCCCTCCCTCTCTCTCTCCTCCTCCTCCTCTCTCTCTCCCTCCCCCTCTCTCTTTCTCTTTCCTCGTCCTCCTCTCTCCTCCCTCTCTCCTCTCTCTCTCCTCCTCCTCTCTCTCTTCTCTCTTTCTCTCTCTCCCTCCCTCTCTCTCAGACTCTCAATCTGCACAGCAGCCTGAGACTCATCAATCTTGTTTCCATTAAAAGTTGTACCAATTTAGTTCCCTGGCCTCTTCTTTAAAACTGTCTGTTTAGATAGAGCTATTGTCTCTCTCCTTGGTCCACCTGCATATTGGTCCTTCCTGCCATATTGGGAAGAGAGGACCTGTGGCTGTGTTCTCCTCCTCAGGGATGGCCAGCGGACTGCTGGGTCCGGGTCTGGTAGGAAGCACATGGCTGCCGGTCAGACATCTGTTTTGAAGGAATAGACATTGCCACTTTAAGTCCAAGACTTGGAGGGATCAAGTGCGGGGTGGGGGGGGTAGTGAGAAGGACCCCAGTGAGGCAAGGCCAGCAGCGTCCCTAGCCAGACACTATCAACCAGTTTTTCAGATATTTGCTTTGGTTTATCCATTTGCCCTAAGGAGGTCTAGCTCTTCTGAATGCCACAATAGTACTGTAAGAGTTGGACTGAAGGGAAGTGTAGGGAGATGGGCCCCACAGCCATCTCAGAGCTGGGGTACCAAAGTCCCCACACTTTCTGAAACAAAGAAGATGCAGCTCTGATCTGGAATCGTTCATCACTTGAGCGGATTCTGCTGATTGTATCTGGAGGGCCCTGCTGTAAGGACCAAGAGGCTGAGGAAATCTGCAGGCTGCATCCATCTGCAAGAGATGGAAAGATGGTGAGGATGGCTGCGCTGATGGGCGGACGGATGCACGGATGGATAAAGGGAAGATGGTGAGGATGGCTGCGCTGATGGGCGGACGGATGCACGGATGGATAAAGGGAAGATGGTGAGGATGGCTGCGCTGATGGGCGGACGGATGCACGGATGGATAAAGGGAAGATGGTGAGGATGGCTGCACTGATGGGCGGACGGATGCACGGATGGATAAAGGGAAGATGGTGAGGATGGCTGCGCTGATGGGCGGACGGATGCACGGATGGATAAAGGGGAAGTGCAATGGACAAATGAAGGGAGGGGACATATACAGGAGGGAAGCCTGGGTGGTGAGTGGAAGGATGGGTGGAAGGATGGCTGGCGGGACCCCCTTCCTTGGGACTTGGGAGTCTATTAACCTCCTTCTCTCAAGCTCCAGGTGAGAACCTGGGGTTGGCTCTTCCCTGTCCTATTACTTATTTAGGCTCCAAGACAATGCTTGCTGGTCTGGGAGAGGCTCAGCTGTCAGGCTGGCCTCTGTCTGGGAAGCGCCGGGTGTCATTATCACTGGAGGCTCCGAGAGAGCAGAGGCTTGTGAACGAGGCTTGACAGCTTCTATTAAATTGCCCTTGCTGGACCTGATAATCTTGACCTTTGCAGGACACTGTGCCCTAGCTGATGTCTAAGAGCTCACATCTGCCAAGGGAGATCTCCTGGAAGGGGCCCCTGGCCTGAGTGGCATTTGATGGTGGCAGGAGTGAAAGCAAGGAAACCTTAATGTGTTTTGGTTAGGTCATTGCTCCAATCATCCCTGAACCGCTCTGGGACTTCCTGGGCTGGTGTGAGAAAGCATGTGTGCACATGTGTGTAGACTAGCTGAGCGGGATCCCATGGTTCGGAGGATGCTTTCTTCTGGTAGCCTTTGGTATTCGATCTGGGAGAACCAGCCTGGTTCCCGGGGGTGAGAATGGAGAGACCCAACCCATAAAGACAGAGAGGGAGCAACTCAAAGACCAAGAAGGCTGGGAGATGTCTGGGGCTTAGCGGGAACTAAGTGTGAACACTCTCGTCACTGCTCTGATGACCCAGGATGTTGTCATCTCAAGGCTCGAACTTCAAACATCTGCAAAGACCTCGCCTCCAAATGAGGGACACATACAAGTGCAAGGTTAGGATATGGGTAGAGGCCACATTCAGCTCCTGTTCTCGGCATCAACCTGCTCAGACTGGCCCTTAGGAATAACAATTCTCCGAAGGCTTGCTAGGCCCAGGGAGGCTAGGTAGGAGTGGCGAGAATCTCAGGATTGGCCCTTCCCTTGGTTGGCTGCTTGCCTCTCCGTATAATCACCCTCTTCAGATGGTTTTGTACCATCTTCTGCTAGGTCGTCTGTCCTACACAGGCTGTGGATATTTCCAGAAGGCTGATCTGTCAAGGCTTAACTCACATTTGCTTCCATAGGCATATATGTGAGTTATGAAACCATGTCTGTGCTTGGATGGAGGCCAGAGGTGAATGTTGGGTGTTTTCCTCAATCACTTCACCTTATTTTGGGGGCGAGGTCTCTCCCTGAACCCAGAGCTCATTGGTTTGGCTAGGCTGACTGGCCATTGGGCCCCTAGGAGCCTTCTCAGAACTGGGTTTGTGGGTGTATGAGCCACTGCACCTGGCTTTAGACACAGGCATTGGAGATTTGACTTGGATCCTTAGGATCACCGTTTATGGGCTGAGTCATCCCCCTGACCCTCTGCTTACACCCCCCCACTTTCTTTTAAGTCCCAATGAGTTCCACACAGTGTAGACGTGGTTATTTGAAAGTGTGTAATTCAGCGGTATCCCACACAGCCCCAGGGTCAGGCGGCCCACTCTCTAGCAGGACATTTCATCATCCTTAAGGGGACCGGCACTCTCCTGGCACTCTGCCTTCATGCTGACTCCTCAGCTCCCAGTAAGGGCTCCGCTGTTTTCTAACTCTGTTCTGGGTGTTTCCTCTAAGTTAATATGTGCTCTCTTGTACCTGGCTCCCTTTTGTGCTGTGACAGACAGGTCTCCAAACTTCCTCACTGCTTATGGCTTAATATTGCTCCACACCCTGGATCTCCATTTGTCGCCTTGTGGAGACGGGCTCAGGCCTCCCATCCACTGTGTGAGCCATGAGGTCACAAAGAAAAACATCCAAACAAGCGTCTGGATTCCCACTGTTTAGAGGGAGATTTACTCTGTGTGCATGAGTGATTGCATGGATGTGTGCACACTACAATGCTTAGCTCCCACGGAGTCCAGAAGAGGGTGCCAGAGCCCTTGGCTCTCTTAGGTGTCCTCTGGCTCTTTTGGCCTTTCCCATTTCTTTTGCTCCTCCTCTGGCACTTCTGGTCCACTTTAAATCTCAACTGAGTTGATGCCAGGCCTCTCCCTGCGTTCCCAGGGCTCTGCACAGTGGATGGAAGTGTTAGCCTGGCGGCATCAGTGACCTGGAAGACTTAGCTGGTTGAGCTCACCTCCACTGAGGCAGAGAGGAGCCTGGGACTCTGCATTCCATGTCTTCTCAGTGTTCCTGACAGAGTACTGGCACTTCCTTGTCCAGTACAGGTAAAGGTGTCCCTGGAAGCTGACACCATGCCTGCCCACCCTTCCAAAGCCTAGTAGGCCCTGGACCTGTCTGGGTTTCAAAATGAGAAACCTATTTCAGGGATATGGGCTCAGGACAGGATCCTCTCTGGCCACAGACCCATGACTGGTTAGGGACTGACAGGGAGGTTCTTGGCATTAGTGTTGGGAGAGGCCCCTGGGGATGGGCAGCTTCTGATCTGGTGGGGCAAATATTTATCAGAGAAGAAACAGACATTCCAAGGACAGTAGGGGGCCATATTTGCAAGTCCTAGGCCACTCAGCTGTCCAGGGGTGGAGGTGTGCTGGCCCAGGTGCCCTGGGCTGGCCCCCTCTGAGCTGCCCCTACCTGCTGCTGGCAGCTGCCAAGGAGGCCATATGAAGAAGGAAAGAGAGCCAACTGTACCCGAGTCTTCCAAACCCGATGGGAATAAAATGACTTTGAGCAGAAAACAGCTTTGTGGTGTTCTCCTTTGGCATGGCTTCTCCACTTTTCCTAGGGTGCAGTCAGGGTACCGGGATGATGTGGATAGAACCTCCTTGCTCACTGCTAGGAAAGAAACCTGGAGCTGCCCCTGAAGCAGGGCGAGTGCCAGCCTCAGGGAGGGGTGGTGGGGTGGTGAGTGACTGGTGGAGAATTTGCATGGAGATCAGTTTCTCCCAGATTAGACGGGCAGGTGATGGAGGATCTGTGGTTCTCGTAACTGTTACTTCATCTTCCTACTCTGTCTGGGGTGGTCACTTCTCTCTTGGCCAAGGAAACAGGCTGTTCTTTGTTTTTAGATGACCAGAACGAGGAGCAGGTGGCCTGCCCCTCCCTGTTTGGTACAGTCTCCCACAGATGGCACGCCCCTTCCTCTTTTCACCTGTGTGAGCCCGCATCCTCCTTCTGCCAAATCAGTTTCATTGACTGTATTGCTCAAACAGGCTAGCTTCAACACCCTCAGGCAAGCTTTCAAACTCCCCTTGATTTTGGTTAAGTTTCTGGTTTATCCTGTTTCTTTAATTCCATTTCTTTGCTCACCACCATCTGCCCTGCTCCTCCACCAAATCCTCTAATTTTTAAGACAAGGTCTCACTGTGTAGCCCTGGCTGGCTTGGCACTCACTATGTAGATCAGGCTGGCTTTGAAAAAGTTCTGCCTGCATCTGCCTACCAAGTGCTGCTATTAAAGGCATGTGCCACCACACCTAGCATCCCTGGTTCATCACACCCAGCATCTCTGGTTATTCCACACCCAGCATCCCTGGTTCCTCACACCCAGTATCTCTGGTTCATCACACCCAGCATCCTTTGTTCATCACACCCAGCATCCCTGGTTCTTCACAACCAGCATCCCTGGTTCTTCACAACCAGCATCCCTGGCTCTTCACACCCAGCATTCCTGGCTCTTCACGCCCAGCATCCCTGGCTCATCACACCCAGCATCTCTGGTTCTTCACACCCAGCATCCCTGGTTCTTCACACACAGCATCCCTGGTTCTTACAGGTTTTATTTTCTGGGCTCCAGGAAACTTTTCTCCCTCCCCCTGTCTTCTCTATCCACACCCACATGCACGTGGGTACAGGTGTGGGTGTACATGTATATGTGTGTGCACACGTGTATGTGTGTGTGTACACATGGAAGCCAGAGGTCAAAATGGTTTGTTGTTTCTCAGGAGCCACCCACCCTGGTTTTTTACTGTAGTTTTGAGCCAAGGTCTCTCACTTGACCTGGAGCTCCCCAGACAGGCTAGACTGGATGGCCAAGTGAGCACCAGGGATCCCCCTGTCTCTGCTTTCCTAGGGCGGGCTTACAGACATGTACTCTCATGTCCAACATTTCTGTGTGGGTTCTGGGGATCAAACTCACAACCTTGCGCTTACACAGCCAGCACTTTACCAACTGGGCCCTCTCCCTCATACCTAGGAACTTTTCTTGAAGGAAGAAATGGAATTCTGTATTCTTTTGTTCCAAATAGGGCACAAGGGAAGGGGTCGGGTTTTCAATAGTTTATCTGAGGAAATATGGGTCAGGAGTATTCCTGGAGCACTGTGGAAAAAGATTCTGTGTGTCTGGCTGTTCCTGGACATTGGTTCACAGACTTCAAGGAGGTCCTAGTGCCGGCTGCTCCGGCTCTTGTGTCCAGAAACAGGCCTGCAGGCTAAACTAAGCAGTGGAAGGCTTAGGTTGAACTGGAACACTGACTAAAGCAACCCTCTGCAACCCAGTTGGCAACAGGTTGCCCATTCCTCCATCTCCTAGTGTCCTGAGCCCTCTGCAGTGTCTCCCTGGGTTCTCCTTGTCCATTCGTCCATAGCTCATAGACGCTCACCTGTGTCGTTGGTGGTCTCCAGGGACAAGGGACACTTGAAGACAGAATCTACCATGGAGAGGACCCAGAAGTGACCTGAGTCGGGCTTGAGGAGCATGTCAAGACAGACCCACTCCTGGTGGCCTGTTCCATGTCTCCCTGAAGAATGTCCCAGTTACCTCTGTGTGAGACTTGAACTTTTCCATAGGCATGGGCTGGCTGAGAAATGGGCCAGCTCAGTGACTAAATTGGGAGCCATAGTGACCCAAAAAGTGGAAATGGTCACCCAAGGCTTGGTATTGGACACCAAGCTTGGATTCCCCTGAGGACATTACCCTGCGCCATGCTACTGTGTTTGAGGGCTACCTTTGCCGGTGCTGTTGTGCCAGGCTCTCCTCTCTGACTGTGACCCCCCAGTCAAGCAGCTCAGATGTGCCCCCAGAGGGTTCTGGTTCCTTCTGTCACTCTGGGGCAGAGTGAAGAACTAGGCAGCTCTACCTAGCTTGCTTTCGCTTCCCTTGAGGTTTCCCTTTTTCACCCCCAGGGCCCTGGGTTTATCCCTCCTGCACGCCAGGCCTGGACTAGGCGTTGGTTTGCTAGGACAGCCACACCAGGACCCATTGCTTCTGGATGGCTGGTGTGGAAGGTTTGGCTTTGCTCTGGCTTTTCCTGGTATCTGCTGATGTGAGACACCACAGGGGACACCAGTCAGGCTCCCACCTGAGAGCTTGGGTACCTAGGAGGACAGTGTCCACCCTGTTTCTGCCGACAGAAACCTGAACAGACACCTTAGAGTCTTTCTGAGGGATCAGGAGGGTAGAGGGGTGTGTTCCATGTGACCAGATGAAGAATCAAGGTGTTCCTTGTGTCTGTGCATGTACATACCACATCTATGCATAGCTACCCACATGTGCACATGTGTAGGCATCCATCCATATGTGCTATTGTGTCATTTCTGTTGATATGAACATGCGTGTGGTATGTGCGTGCATGTTCATGGTTACATATATGTGTACATGTGACATGCACACTTGCTCTTACACTGACATGTTAGTGTCATGCAGAGTTTTGTACACATGTTCACACATATGTATTTGTGCACAGGCCTGTGTGTACAGATGACACATCTCATAAAGGCCAGCAGGGGAGGGCGTTTATAATCTTGCATCTTTTAGGACAACCCATTTCCTCCTTTGCCCTGCCTTGCCCCAAGCATGGGGGACCAGCAGGCTGAGTCTCAACCACGCAGGACCACCAGGCTCAGGCCCAAGCACACAGGACCACCAGGCTCAGGCCCCAGGCTCAGGCCCCAGACTTGCAGGACCACCAGGCTCAGGCCCCTCCCCACTGCTCTGCCAGCTCAGCTTCTGCTGATGGATCCTTTCCCGCAGATGTGATGACTCTCCTCCCATTCTGCTTTAATTAGGCTCCATAAAACATTTCCTGCTGTGAGTTCTGGTTCAGTAATTACTGTATCTTTCAGGTTCAAAGAAACCTGCATCTTTCCTTTTAGTTATTTAACAGAACATTTCACACTGTCAGGGCTAAATGCCGTCCGGATCCCCAGACTCTCCGGACAGCCTCGTGCTGTCATATGCATTCCCGGGAAAGGCTGTCTCTCTCTAGTATCTCTAGTTCCCTCTCTGAGGCACGGTGGGTACGCTATGAGCCCCAGTCTCCCGTGTGTGACACAGATCTCAGAGGTCTGTCCCTAGAACTAGTGGCTCAAGGCCCAGGGAAGCCAGTTGCTGAACCTCGACTCTGCCCTAGCCAGCCTGGGAAGAGGGGCCCTGCGGCTCTCCTTGCTAGGACAGCGTCACCTGCCTCTCCTTCTACAGCTGGTAGCGTGTCTGGGAATGCTGGTTCTTGAGGTGGGAGCTGTTGGAACTGTATACACTCTAGGGATGACGTGTGCCAGCTTGCTCACACTTTGGTGTGAAAACTCTCAAGGCCTCAGGGGGTTCCTCTGCTCTGCTTGCCCCCACCCCCAGCAGCCCTCCCATCAGATATGTGCATTTTGGGCTGGAGATGGAGCACAACATCCTCTGCTTCAAGCTGCCCAGGGCCCTGTGGCCATGGGGAAGAAAGTCAGGCATTTTGTAGTCTTCCGGATTCTGAGGATGCTCACCGCTTCTTGGCCCCCCACACCCCCTCTTCTGCTCAGGATGCTGTACTGCCCCTCTGCCTGGCTTCTGGGGGGAGATGTGTCACTGCTGCCGCTGTAGTTCCCATTCCTCCTGGGCCACCCGACACACAGCCTTGCCACAGGGAGCTCTGTTCACTACAGGGAAGTTCTGCCCACAGGGCAGGCTATGGTCTATTGACATTTCTTGATGTCTGTCCTCTCTTCCTCTGTCCTTCCTCTAGAAGCTTCTATTCATGGTTCCTCAGGCTCTGACTTACCCATGCCAAACTCCATCTGAACTCTCTGGCTCCAGAGGACCTGCGTGTCCACAGTCCACACTGTGGGGCCCTCCTGTTGTTTCTTTGTAACACTTTGTCCAGAAACTTACAGCATGAGTGCTGCTACTGGGGAATACCCTCCCACCTCCCCATCACACCACAAGCTCATGGTGTCTCACCTAGGGTGTCAGCGCCTGGCTGGTACCCAGACATCAGGAAGGTCTGAATTGGTGGGGAGACTTAGGGAATAGAACCACAGCTTTGTCTGCCTGCTCAGAAGGGGAGCCATGTATGACATGGTCAGGGAGGAAGGGTGTGGATGAAGCCCACTCTGTTCTTGGGCGTTACTTGCCCCATCTATCAAAAGAGATCCTGATCTCAAGGGCGTTAGTGCAAAAGGAGCAGGATATGACTGGTATGCTCTGGAATCATCCAGGGTATTGATGTTGCCCGTTATGATGTTGGTTCCAGGCGTCAGAAGCAAAGACATCCTAACCAAGGTGCCTTCTTCCACTCTGGAAGTGAGGGCAAGAAGGAAAACCCTAGATTGACATCCAGTTACTGAAGTTATGGATAATGACAGTGGGTATCCAGCCCCAGAGAACATTCTACAATGTTCTGACAGTTCCTTGGCTCTTCCCAATTCCCACAATAAGATGGGAATTCTGCCTGCATCCTTGGGGTCCAGCAGGGAGCCTACAGGTGGAAGGAGAGGATGGGTCCAGGGGAATGCTGGGTCAGGGGGAATGCTGCCCTCCTCTGCTGTGGGACAATGCTCTTGTACACTATAAAGATTTGTCACTTGTGCTGGTTTAATAAAATACCGATTGGTCAGTAGCCAGGCAGGAAGTATAGGCAGGGTGACCAGACTAAGAAAATTCTGGGAAGAGGAAAGGAGAGACACAGTTGCAAGTCAGATGCAGAGGAAGCAAGATGAGAATGCCTCCCTGAGAAAAGGCACCAAGTCATGTGGCTAAACACAGACAAGAATAGTAATAAGCCTGAACAATAGGTCAAACAGTTTATAATTAATATAAGCCTCTGAGTGTTTATTTGGGATTGAAAGACTGTGGGACCAGGTGGGACAGAAACTTCCATCTATGCTTCTCTACTGTTCCCAACCCTGATGTGATCTCAGGTTTGGCTAACCAAGACTAGTTCTGAAATGTGAAATTCTGTGTCAGCTCTACCCAGGACTGAGACCCAGGGTGTGGGATTGCTGAAAGTCCCTGATCCCAGCAGCTCTGATTGATCACCACACTCAGGGTGGTCTTCCCTCTTTTTTTTTTTTTTTTTTTTTAGATGGGCTTTCTCTGTAGCTTTGGGGCCTGTCCTGGAACTAGCTCTTGTAGACCAGGCTGGCCTCGAACTCACAGAGATCCGTCTGCCTCTGCCTCCCGAGTGCTGGGATTAAAGGCATGCACCACCATGGCCCGGCAGTCTTCCCTCCTTATTGAACCTTTCTGGAAACTTCCTTGGTCTCCTATGTGTTTCTAAATCCTGTTAAGCTGACATTGATGAGTCCCCCATCAGACCTGCATACAGGTGTGAGCCCTGTCTTCAGGCATGAATTTCCCTGGCTCTGGGTGCTCCCACAGTGGGCAACCAGAAGTGTGTTTCAGAACCATCGCCCATGCTAGACAAGGTAAGGGCAGAAACAGAAAGCAGCGGTTTAGAAATCCTACAGGCAATTTTCTGTCAATTGAGTCTAATAAAAAAAAGTTGAAGAATTGTAATTTTCATCTCATTTTTCTGGCTGTTTTCTGTTTCGACAGAGTATTAGCTCATGAAGGCTTAGAGATAACACAGCGCCCCATAGACTGTGTGGAAAGAGCCCTGTGCCTGAGGCTATGGCCTGTCGTGACTGCTGCATTCGCCTTAGAGAACTGCAGTGCGCTGTGGTCAGAAGAAGTCTTTTCTTTTGTCCGTGAAACTTAGTAGTTTAGTTAATGTTCTTTAATCCTTTAAAATTTCATTTTATTTTTGTTAGGGAATTTCACGCGTACCTGCACAAGATTAAGTCAGCCTAAGCCCCAGCATGGATGTGGGAGGGGCTCAGGAAGTCCCAACCCTATTGGAGGGGGATGCTGGTCAGAAGAATTCCCAGCAGCCTTGGAGGTGGGCTGATTAGAGGTCCCGCCCCAACTGCACTTCCGTAGGTGTGAACGGTGCTTTGGGGAAAGGGTCTTCATAGATCACTTGAGGTAAGAAGGACTTGAGGTAAGACTTTCCTGCATTATCCAGGTTTGTGTAAGTCTAGTGACAAGTGTCCTTAAAAGAGACACGGTGGGGGAGGTGGGGGGCTGGGGGGGTGGCAGGAGGAGCGGAGGACCGGCTGCTCTTGAGAGTGGCAGAGCCTAGAGGATGTAGCTGCCTGGAGAGGTAAACAAAAGCCACCCAGAGCTGGGGGAGCAGGGACAGCAGCTAGTGTGGGACCCTGTGGAACCCTGGTCTCAGACTCCTGGCCTCTGGGCTATGAAAGCGTACATTTTTTAATGATTTTATTTTTAATGATTTATTTGTTCTTAGTTTGGTGTTTTGCTTGCATGTGTAGCTGTGTGAGGTGAGGGTGTCATTTCCCTTGGAACTGGAGTTTCAGACATGTATGAGCTGTTATGTGGGTGCTGGGAATTGAACCTGGGTCCTCTGGAAGAGCAGCTAATGTTCTTAACCACCGAGCTATCTCTCCAACCCCACACCTTTTTTTTTTTTTAACAAGGCATGCTTCTGTAAGACTGTGACAATTTGTCTGAATTGGTGTACAGCAGCTTTGAAATTCAAGCAGTGGTCCTGAAGACACAGGGGCCCTGAAGACACAGGGTTCAGGTTACAGGATAGTTCCTGGATTCACAGCATCCTGGCTTTCCCTTAAAATCCCATCCTCACCTCTGCCCCCAGTGGTGAGGAAAACCCCATGAAACAAGAGTAGGAACGGGGTTGGACGATTTTGGGGTAGCTGTGGTGCTGGCCTTCTTCCTAGTTCTTGTTAGTTTTCTGTCTTTGTGGTCTAGGTGTCTCCATTCAGGTGGCCTTAGTGTTCCCAGAACCTACAGGTTACAGGCTAGTCGCAGAGACAGTCAACTCCTCTTGTCTCTAGCTAAACATCTCAGAGCAGGAAGTCTGGTTAGCTCGTTCTGGGCTGGCCCCACCTGGAAGTGTATATAGAGCCTCCTTGCTACACTCTCAATGGGACTGGGAGCTGGATACTTTCATGCTAATCTGATACAAGCTAAAGTCATCTAAGAGGAGGGAGCCTCAGTTAAGAAAATGTTTCCATAGGACCAGGCTGCAGGCACGCCTGTAGGGCATTTTCTTAATTAGTGATCATTGGGAAGGGCCCAGCCCATGATGGGTGGTGCCATCCCCGGGCTGGTAGTCTCGGGTTCTGTAAGAATGCAGGCTGAACAAGCCACGGGGAGCAAGCCAGTAAGCAGCACCCTCCATGGCCACTGCATCAGCTCCTGCTGCCAGGGTCCCACCTCACTTGAGTTCGCATGCTGACTTCCTTTGATGAGGAACAGTGCTGTGGAAATGTGAGCCGGATAAACCCTTTCCTCCCCACCTTGCTCTTGGTTATAGTGTTTCACCACAGCAACAGATCCCTAACCAAGACAGACAGCATTTTCAGAATCGTCAGCTAATGCTGAGCATCCACCACAAAGTGCCTGGTGCCCTGCTATTTTGGGTTCACCCCAAAGCCATGCCCTACTTCACTTAAAGTCTTCTTAATCAGACAGTCCATCACACCAGTGGCCCCACTAGCAGGGTTGAAGCTGTGTGAGTTAACCATGGTGCTCAGGCTGGAGCTGTATGGAGTTGTGTCTTCAGTGCATCTGCTTGGGTAGAAACATGGCTCCGTGGGAATACGCAGCTGGATAAGGGCATTTTCAAAGGCACACCCCGTAGTCCTTGCTCTGTGTGGCTGCTGCTTCCCAGCCACTATCTTTCCGACCCTTGAGCTTTTTCTCACAGGCGGGTGAAAGAGGAGGGGCTGTTACATGGGTAAATCTCTTCCTCTGGAGAAGCAGAGATATTTACAGTATTTACATGGCTGATGCTCTGAGATACAGGCAGCCTCTGTAGATAACTTTTAAGGTGGAGGCCACCAATAATCCCTCTCCAGGTCTCTATAGACAACCCGGCTAAGTACCCTCCATCATGCCAGGTGGATGGGCTTCTAAATGAAATAACGACTCAATGAAAACTGTTTCCGACAAGTTGCCAGAAATAAATAATAAGCCACAGTCTGGCAGATGACAAAGACCTCAAACAGGCATCAGGACATTCTAGAGCGAGACAGATGATGTCGGAAGCAGAATGTAGGCCCACGTTCTCCCGCGCTGAGTAAGGCGCTGTGCACAGAACCCATTATTCTCTTCCCTGTCCCCGTAAACAGAGCTGAAAAGCAGCCAGGGAGGCAATGAGCAAACACCACATCTGTCACCCGGACAGCGCATACACAGGGTTCACTGTGACACAGACCCAAAGAAAACTGCAGATTTGGCAGAAGCGGGGGTGAGGCGTGGGGCTGAGTTCTCTCACACCTTTGACTCCTACGTGCAGCCCTGGGGGGTTTCTATAAGAAAAGGTAAGAACAGGTTCACTGCCTGGGTGAAAGGTTTTATTTGTTAGTATTGGACTTTGGGGTTGCTTGCTGCCTCCCTGCTGTCCCCCTGTGCTGGGGGGCGCTTCTCCCATCTTCATTACCTGGCTTGGTTCCCTTCACTGGCTTCAGGTTTCTTGGTGGTGGAAACTTTGTTTGATGGCCAACTCTGAGATTCAGCGGACCGTCTGGTACCTAGCGGGTGTCTAGGAAATAATTGCAGGGAGCATACCTCTGCGGCTCAGGCGCCATGGGCAGTTGATGGCGACCTAGGGGAGGGAGAAGCATCTTTTTGGTGTGTTGCCACTGCCTGGTAGGTTGCCCGTGTTTCAGCCGATGGCCCCAGGTCTGTATGGGAAGTACTCATCAGACCATGACATCGGGAGGGGAATACATGGAGGGACCGGGAAGGGTGGGAGGGGTTGAATGGAGGCCAGATGTGATCAAAGTACATCGTGCTCACCTATGATATTCTCAAAGAATTTTAAAACATTTTTTAAAAAAGGAAATGATTTCTTTTTTGTCATAATACATGCATTTTAATTGTACTGTAATATTTTTCAGCTATTTTATACATTGTGAGTTAACAGATTATGGCATGCTATTATTTATATATTAATATTATCTTATTTCCCAGAGGGTAAGAGATAGAAGTAATGAATAAGCAGTAAATATATGACATATTAAAAGTACCGTGTCCACTGAGAGTTTTGCCTAGCCTGGGTACTGCAGAATGAGAAAACATTTACTTCCCGACTGAAATAGCACCTAGACTAGTGCAATCCAACAAACATTTAATCCAAACTAGAATATAAACCATATCTCTATTAAGAAAGAATAAACTGTGAAATTTCTTTTAATTAGATACTTGATTTTGTTCAACATAACCAAAATATTATCACTTCACCATGTAGTTAATATAAAATTATCAGTCAGGTATTATTTGGCATGCCATTTCTATGCCTAATCTTCACAATCCATTGTGTATTTAATTCTTTTTTATAGGCCCATATAAACTGTTTATTTCTTTATAAGCATATAGGATAATGGTTAGATAATTGATTATGAATTTAGTTATTACCATCAGTATAAAGTATAAAATACAGCATATATCATTATTCTTAATGGAGTCCATGATCTACCTTTTTCTTCCTGTTCAGATCTCTTTAGGGTTTTTATTGCTAAAAGTGTTACTTCTAATTTCTTATTTCTTGTTACAAAATAGCAATACGGAAGCTGTGGTTACTTTGTTGAGGCTCTTCATGACTTGTGTAAAACAGTATTGGTTGCCGGGCAGTGGTGGCACGCGTGTTTAATCCCAGCACTTGGGAGGCAGAGGCAGGCGGATCTCTGTGAGTTCGAGACCAGCCTGGTCTACAAGAGCTAGTTCCAGGACAGGCTCCAAAACCACAGAGAAACCCTGTCTCAAAAACAAAACAAAAAAAAAAAAACAAAAAAAAAAACCAAAACCGTATTGGTTTTTGATTCTGCTTTTTCTTAATGTTCTGACTTCTGGTTATGACTCATAATGCTGCATTGTTGTGTTATGTATGAATGCTGGTTTCTTTTTAAGTTAAACTGTTTGGCCTATTAGCTCAGGTTTCTTATTAACTCATTTTTAAATTTTTAAATTGTTTTTATTGAGCTATATATTTTTCTCCACTCTCCTCTCTTCCTCTTCCCTCTCCTTCTACCATATCCCATGGTTCCCATGCTCCCAATTTACTTGGGAGATCTTGTCTTTTTCTACTTCCCATGTAGATTAGATCCATGTATGTCTCTCTTAGGGTCCTCATTGTTGTCTAGGTTCTCTGGGATTATGAGTTGTAGGCTGTTTTTTTTTTCTTTATGTCTAAAAGACACTTATGAGTGAGTAATATGATAATTGTCTTTCTGGGTCTGGGTTACCTCACTCAATATGATATTTTCTAGCTCCATCCATTTGCCAGCAAATTTCAAGATGTCATTATTTTTTTTTTGCTGTGTAGTACTCCATTGTGTAAATGTACCACATTTTCCTTATCCACTCTTCGGTTGAGGGGCATTTAGGTTGTTTTCAGGTTCTGGCTATGACAAACAATGCTGCTATGAACTTAGTTGAGCACATGTCCTTGTGGTACTATTGAGCATCCTTTGGATATATACCCAAAAGTGGTATTGCTGGGTCTTGAGGAAGGTTGCTTCCTAATTTTCTGAGAAATCATCATACCGATATCCAAAGGGGCTGTACCAGCTTGCACTCCCACCAGCAATGCAGGAGTGTTCCTTTTACCCCACATCCTCTTCAGCATAAGTTGTCATCAGTGTTTTTGATCTTTGCCAATCTTATAGGTGTAAGATGGAATCTCAGAGTTGTTTTGATATGCATTTCTCTGATGGCTAAGGATGTTGAATATTTCCTTAAGTGTCTTTCTGCCATTTTAGATTCCTCTGTTGAGAGTTCTCTATTTAGTTCTGTACCCCATTTTTCATTGGATTATTTGTTCTTTTGATGACCAATTTCTTGAGTTCTTTGTATATTTTGGAAATCAGACCTCTGTCTATTGTGGGGTTAGTGAGATCTTTTCCCATTCTGGAGGCTGCTATTTTCTCTTGTTGACCGTGTCCTTTGCTTTACAGAAGCTTCTCAGTTTCAGGAGGTCCCATTTTTTAATTGTTTCTCACAGTGTCTGTGCTGCTGGGATTATATTTAGGAAGTGGTTCCCTGTACCAGTGCATTCAAGTGTACTTCCCACTTTCTCTTCTATGAAGTTCAGTGTGTTTGATTTTATGTTGAAGTCTTTGATCCATTTGGACTTGAGTTTTGTGCATGGTGATAGATATGGATCTATTTTCATTCTTCTACATGTTGATATCCAGTTTTGCCAGCAACATTTGTTGAATAAGCTTTCTTTTTCTCAATTTTTTTCCATTTTGCTTTTTTATCAAAAATCAGGTGTTCATATGTGTGTGAATTGATATCCGGGTCTTTGATTAGGTTCCATTGGTCCTCCTGTCTGTTCTTATGCCAATACCAGGCTGTTTTCAGTACTGTAGCTCTGTAGTAGAGTTTGAAGTCAGGGATTTTGATGTCTCCAGAAGTTCCTTTATTGTACAGGATTGTTTTAGCTATCCTGTGTTTTTTTGCTTTTTCATATGAAGTTGAGTACTGTTCTTTCAAGGTCTGTGAAGACCCTTTTTCCTTTTAAAGAATAATTGATGTTATTAATGCCAGGTAGAGACCTGTGAGATGACTCAGCTCTTGAAGGTGCCTGCCTGTTAAACTACCATATCATCAGCAAACAGTGAAGGTTTGACTTCTTCTTTTTCAATTTATATCCCCTTGATCTCCTTTTGATGTCTTACTGCTTTAGCGAGAACTTCAAGTACTATATTGAATAGATACAGGGAGAGTGTATAGCCTTGTCTTGTTCCTGATTTTGGTGGAATCTCTTTGAATTTCTCTCCATTTAGTTTGATGTTGGATGTTGGCTTGTTGTATATTGCCTTTATTATGTTTAGGTATGTTCCTTATATCCCTGTTCTCTCCAAGACCTTTATTATTGAGGGATGTTTTAATTTGTCAAAGGCTTTTTTTTTTTTTAGCATCTAATGAGATGATCATGTGGTTTTTTTTCTCAGTTTGTTTTTATGGTGGATTACATTGTCAGATTTTCATATATTGAACTGTCCCTGCATCTCTGGGATGAAGCTGACTTGATCATGATGGATGATTTTTGTGATTTATTCTTGGATTCAGTTTGCCCGTATTTTATTGAGTATTTTTGCATCAGTGTTCATGAGTGAGATTGGTCTGTAATTTTCTTTCTTAGTAATGCCTTTGTGGGGTTTGGGTATCAGGGTAATTGTAGCCCCATAAAAAAGTTTGGCAATGTTCATTCTGTTTCTATTGTGTGGAACAATTTGAGGAGTATTGGCATTAGTTCTTCTTTGAAAATCTTGTAGAATTCTGTGCTGAAATCATCTGGTCCTGGGCTTTTTTTGGTTGGGAGATTCTTGATGACTGTTTCTATTTCTTTAGCAGTTTAATTTGCTTATCTGGTCTTGATTTAATTTTGGTAAGTGATATTTATCCAGAAAGTTGTCTATTTCCTTTAAGTTTTTCAATTTTGTGGAGTACAGGTTTTTGAAATATGACCTGATGATTCTCTGGATTTCCTTCATGCCTGTTGTTATGTCCCCCTTTTACTTTCTGATTTTGTTAATTGGGATAGTCTCTCTCTGCCTTTTGGTTAGTATAGACAAAGGTTTGTCTATTTTGTTGATTTTCTCGAAAAACCAACTCTGTCTCATTGTTTCTTTGTATTGTTTTCTTTGTTTATATTTTGCTGATTTCAGCTCTCAATTTGATTATTTCCTACTGTTTAGTCCTCCTGAGTGGGTTTGCTTCTTTTTGTTCTAGAGTTTTCAAATGTTCTATTAATTTGTCAGTGTGAGATACTTCTAGCTTCTTTATGTAGGTATTTAGTGCTATGAACTTTCCTCTTAACACGACTTTCATTGTGTCCCATGAATTTAGGTATGTTGTGTGGTCATTTTCATTGAATTTTAGGAAGTCTTTAATTTCTTCCTTTATTTTTCCTTGACCCATTGATGATTCAGGTGAGCACTGTTTAATTTCCATGTGTTTGTGGGCTTTCTGGAATTAGTGTTGCTGTTGAATTCTAATTTTGAGCCATGGTGATCCGATAAGATACATGGGGTTCTTCTTCTTTTTTTTTGTATCTGTTGAGGTTTTGTTTGTTATCTAGTATGTGGTCAATTTTTGAGAAGGTTCCATGAGGTGCTGAGAAGAAGGTATATTCTTATGTTTAGATGGAATGTTCTACAGATGTCTGTTAAGTCTATTTGAGTTATAACATCTGTTAGTTCCCTTATTTCTCTGTTAATTTTCTGTCTGGCAGACCTGTCCAGTGGTGAGAGTGGAGTGTTGGAGTCTCCCACTTACTGTGTGGGGTTTAATGTGTGATTTAAGCTTTAGAAGTGTTTCTTTTACATATAAGGGTGCCCTTGTATTTAGGGCATAGATGTTCAGTTTTGCGATTTCCTCTTGATGGATTTTTCCTATGACTAATATGAAATGTCCTTCTTTGTCTCTTTTGTTTGATTTTAGTTTGAAGTCTATTTTGTTAGACATTAGGATAGCTACACCAGCTTGTTTCTTAAGTCCATTTGATTGGGAACTTCTTCCCAACCCTGTACTCTGAGGTGGTGTCTGTCTATGAGGTCAAGGTCTATTTCTTGTAGGCAGCAGCAGGCTGGGTTCTGTTTTCATATCTAATCTGTTAACCTGTGTCTTTTTATAGGTTAGTTGAGCCCATTTATATTAAGGGATATTAATGACCAGTCATTGCTAGTTCCTGTTATTTTAGTTTTTGTTGGTGGTGATATTATTGTGTGTCTGTGTTTTTTTGTGGATGTAACCAACTTCCTTGGGTTAGAGTTTTCCTTCTAGTACTTGTGTAGGGCTGGGTTTGTGGCTAGGTATTGGTTAAATCTGGTTCTGTCATAGAATATCCTGTTTTGTTCCTCTATGGTGATTGAAAATTTTGCTGGGTATAGTAGTCTGGGCTGGCAACTGTGGTCTCTTAATGTCTGCATAATGTTTGCCCAGGCCCTTCTGGCTTTCACTGTTTCCGTTGAGAAGTCAGGTGTAATTCTGATAGGCCTGCCTTTATATGTTACTTGGCCTTTTTCCTTTGCAGCTCTTAATATTTTTTCTTCATTCTGTATGTTTAGTGTTTTGATTATTATGTGACGAGGGGAATTTTTTTTATCCAGTCTATTTGGTGTTCTGTAAGCTTCTTGTATCTTCATATGCATATCTTTCTTTAGGTTGGGAAAGTTTTCTTCTATGATTTTTGTTGAATATATTTTCTGTGCTTTTGAGTTGAAGCACTCATGTACACAAGATAAAATAGAATACAGTCATGCATTGCTTAACGGTGAAACTCATCTGAAGAATCAGGCTCTCTGCCATCTGGTTACTTTGTTGACCTGTGAACATTACAATAAGATGGCTACAATGACATCAGATATTGTTTCCTTTGGAATCACTGCCATATATGTAACTAATCATTAGCTGGAAACATCCTTATGTGACTAGTGGCTGTGTATATACAGTGGATGCCTTTAATCCTACTCAGACACACTTGGTGGCATTAAGTGCACTAACACAGGTGCTCAGCCACCCCCACCAGTCAGCTCCAAGCTGGAAGGCACCTATTTTCCAACCTTCCCCACCCCAAACTGCCTTTTGCCTCTTTGAACTCAAGTACCCTAGGCCCCCATATGAGTGGAGCTCTGTAGTCTTTGTCCTTCCATGACTGCTATGTGCTTTAGAACCTTCTTTCCTCTTTATTGTATGTAGATATGTGTGTTTATGTTCATGGGTGTGCAGGGTGTGCAGGTGGACATACGTGTGAAGAGGCCAGAAGTCAATCTTGGATGGTATCCTCAGGTGCCATGTAGCTTGTTTTTTGAGATAGGGTCTCTCATTGGCTTGGAGCTCATCCATTCAACCAGCACAACTGGATAGAAAGCCCCAGGTAGCCTGTCTCGACCTCCCTAAAGGTGGGAATACATGCATGTGCCACCACATCTGGCCCTGTAAATGGGTTTTGGGGCTCAGACTTGCTTGCAAAGCACTCATTGAGCCATTCCCCAGCCCCACCCCCTTTCCTTTTGGTCTGAAAGATGCTCTGATGTTTTCTCTTCTGAGTGTGTGAGTGACAGAGAAGCCAGGAGGTCCCGAGCACAGAAGTGGTCGGATTAGACGTCGCTTAGGCTCAGGTCCTGGCTCTTCTCTTGACCTTGGCCACCAGCTGTGGTGTTTTCACCTTCCGTGGAACTTGTTTCCACCAGGAACTGGATCAGTTGCTGCCTCTGCCCCTGCGCACGGGGAGACCCCTCAACAGTGGCTCCAAAGATGCAGACGAGGGAGAACTGGGGTCCCAGGTAATGCATCTGGAGAGGAGGCCACAGAGAATGGAGAACAGGCAGGTGGGGACCTGCCCCGGCACATCCAGCTGCAGAATGATTTTGTCACTTCCTCGGTTGGTGTTTGTCTTCAGCCATTTCTTCTTGTCCTAGCAGCAGTACCTCGACCCTCCCCTGAGGTCTCTTCTGCCTCTCAGAAGTGTCCCAGGTCTTGCTGTCTTTTGTCAGTGGCCAGATAGTGGCAACTCCTAGTGACAGGGTGTTTGGGCTAAGTTAAAACCAGTGACCTGCAAAGGAAGGCCCCTAAATCCCGTTAGCCACTCTACAGCCATCATGCCCTCAATCTCTTCTCCCTCTTTCTGTTTGGGGCCTGTCAGCAGTTGTTAGGGATGTTTGGTTGTGAATCTGTCACTTGCCTGGAAACCTGGCTCCGTTTTCAGCCAGGATTCTTCGTATCATTTGTGATGTTTTTTTAAAAAGTAATTGCCCATTTTACCCCCATTCTTCTTGTCTGTGTTGTGAGTGTTCTTATTTAAAGTGAGGCTGGGGAGCTATTGTTAGCCCTCGGTTGGATCAAGGGAGCATACAAACGTGTCAAAATGCGCCGTGACAAATCTGGGTTATTTTTCTGCAGAGATAGTTTGCAGGCTTGGATTTAAAGCCAACCAGAGCTTCAAAGTGTATAATGTTCAAAGTATTTTCATGGTCTTTGATAAGCGGCTGTGCACCCACCATCTGACGGGCGGCCTTGGGCGGGTGAGGGAAGCTCCCATGCAAATGAACCTCTGTGGAGGAATGCTACCTCCGGTGAGAGAGAGAAAAATATCAGAGCCAATCTTGTGCTCTGCAGCCTGTACCTCTCTGACCTCAGCTCTGCCTGTGACCTGGGAAGTCTAAACCTCACAGATCTGAGAGTTCTGCTGGCTGCAGTTTCTTTGGATTGGAGGAAAATGCCCGTGTGATGACTTATCTCAGTTTAATGGGCTGTAGAATCACCACTGAAGGAATAAGCCTCCGGGTGTGTCTACAGGGGTGAGGAGAGAAAGACCCACTCTGAATGTGGGTGGCATCATCCCGTGGGCGGGGTCCTGGGCTGCATTAAAAGGAAAAAAGTGAGCAGATCCACAGCGCGCATCTCTGCTTCCTGACTACGCATGCAGTCTGAGCAGCTGCCTCGTGCTCCTGATGCCTTGCCTTCCTGGCCGTGCTGCACTGTAGCCCCAGACTGGGAGCCAAATAAACCCTTCCCCCCTTTGTCTTCAACAAAGAGAAAAGCAGCTAACACAGTCTTGCTTCTTGGTGAGACATGGGGTAAGACTCTGTGGCCCTCATTTCTCTCTCTAGACCTTCGTGTCAAGCCCACTTCTTATTTCCAGGAAACTTGGGTGTTCTGCATAGACTTGGCCACAGAAAGAGTTCGTGAGTGACAGAGCCATGTGTCCTAGACTTGGGTCTGAGGAGGCACTGGGGATGTCTGTGTGCATCTTCGATGTTCAGGGGTCTCAGACTTGGTATCGTCTCCTAAAGGAGTTTAAAAAGAAAATAAGAAAATACACACATTGAGTCATTGTGTCTTTAAGAGAATTTAAATAAGTTCTTCACATTAGAAAAATCCAAGTCTATATTGCTTTTGAGAAAAAGGAAGGCATGGCTATGCTATGCCTATGTGCCCTTGGGGTTTCTGCTGTCTGGTTCTGAGATGGTCTTGAAAACAGAAACTTACTTCTACCTGCTACAGTTGCTATCATTCCTTGAGCCTCCCCAGTGCCAGTTCCGTCATGTTTCCTAGCTTTGTCGTGTTTGCTTCCTGACCCAAGCCCGGTGTCTATGGTGTCTGCCTGGCTCTCCAATTCCATATGGAAGAGTGTGCTGAGGGTCAACTTTTCCTATTGGCCTGGAGTCTACTTCTCCTGGTAGCAGCTAGCCTACAGCCAGAGGACAAGCCACTTGTGGTGGTTTGAATGAAAATGTCGTCCCGTCCCCCTCCTGCAAACTCACATATTTGAATGTTTGACCCCCAGGTGGTAGAATTGTTGGGGGAAGGATTAAGAGGGGTGGCCTTGTTGGAGGAAGTGTGACACGGGTGGGGGGGGGAGCACAGACTTTGAGGTTTCAAAAGCCCACACCATTCCCGGTTAACTTTCTGCCTTGTGCTTGTAGGTCACATGCAAATTCTAAGCTGTTGCTATAGAACTATCCCTGTTTGCCTGATGCCATGCTCCCTGTCATTGATGGTCATAAGACTCTAACCCTCTGGAACATGATACCCCAATTAAATGCTTTCTTCTACAAATTGCCTTGGCCATCGTGTTTTGTCATGGCAATAAAAAAGTAACCAAGACACCTCCTAACCTGTGAGCTCCCAAGTCTTCACATGTACAGTGGGCTCCAATGCCATGCCCCTCAGAGACTGCTGGCAGCATGAAGCAGGATCATGCAGTCAGTCATGTCCTGGCAGCCATCGTAGGCAGGTTCTAAGCTTTCCTGGCATCCTCTGATCTTAGAATCAGTGGCTGCTCATTGCTCTCATGACATAGCATGGCATCTAAACACACTCCACACACTTGCCCCTCTGTTTAGTAAGCCATCCCCAGATAACTTACAAAAGCTGTTGAAATGTAAAGGCCAGGTAAATAGCAGTTATTTTGCACTGTCTGGGGAACAATGACAAGGAAATAAAAAGGTCTGTGAGTATTCAGTGAAGTGACCATTCAGCTTTTGTTCATTTTCTAGATTATATTGTCAACTGTGCATATTTTCAGTGTATAGTGTGATAATTGATACACATATAATGTATAAACATTAGTTCAGAGTGTCTCCTCTTGGCATCTGCTTGATGCCACCACCGTGACCATCATCACCTTCATCAATGATGACCACCATTGTCATCACCACCACCATCATCACCACCATCATCATCATCATCACCATAATTATTATCATCATCATCATCAGTGCTGTCAACATCATCAGCATCATTATCATTGCCATCATCACTATCATTGTTATCACTATCATCACTATAGTATTATCATCATCATCACCACCATTATCAATATCATCACCACCATCATCATCACCATCATCATCACCATCATCAACATCATCATCACCACCATCATCATCATCACCACCATCATCATCATCACCATCACTATCATCATCACCATCACCATCATCATCATCAACATCATCATCACCATCATCATCACTATCATCATCATCATCACCACCATCATCATCATCACCATCATCACCATCATCATTACCACCATCATCATCATCACCATCATCACCACCATCATCACCATCATCATCATCATCACCATCATCATCACTATCATCATCATCATCACCACCATCATCATCATCACCATCATCACCATCATCATCACCACCATCATCATCATCACCATCATCACCACCATCATCACCATCATCATCATCATCATCACCATCACCATCATCATCACCACCATCATCATCATCACTATCATCATCACCACCATCATCATCATCACCATCATCGCCATCACCATCATCATCATCACCACCACTATCACCACCACCATCATCACCATCCCTATCTCCGTCTTCATTATTTTGCAGTGCTATGGATGGAACCCAGGGCATTGAATCTGCTAGCCCAGCACTTCACCTGTATCTTCATCCCCCCACCACTTTTAATTTTGAGACAGGGTTTCATAAATTGCCCAAGCTGGGCTTGAACCCGCTCTGGCTCTACATCCCAAGCTGATCTTGAATTCATGGTGACCTTACTCATCCTCTTAAGTAGCTGGGATGATAGGCCTGTGCTGGCGGTCCAGGCAAGAACTTAGTTCTGAATTTCCCTGTGGTAACTGTATATATTTATAGGGCACAGGGTAGTATTTTAACACAAGGCACAGTATATATAGTGTGCTGGTCAGATCAGGGCAAGGTGCGTGTCCATTTCCTTGTGATGATGACCTTGAACTTCTGATCCCCCTGCCTCCACCTCCCCAGTGCTGGGATTTTAGGTGTGTGAACTCACATTCAGTTTGTGTGGTACTGGGGAATGAAACCAGGGCTTCGCACATGGTAAGCAAGCCCTCTACCAACAGAGACGTGTTCCTAACCCTTGCTGTTCCTCATGTGTCGAGCCACCTGGATCCTCTCTTACATTCTTTATCACACACATGACAGGCTACTGTGCACTACTCTGCCCGTGGTGGAGGCATGAGAACCTATGTCTGCCATCTTTCCAACCTCCTAGTATAAGTCAGCTGACTGTGTAGGCAGGAGCCATGGCTCTTGCCTGTCATGTGGTACAATATTGCTACATATTTGTGATCATAATGTCATAAGTCAACATTAAGACATATAATAATTGTAACACCCACAGCAAGAGCTATTATCTAATGTCCATCCTGAGGAAGGCACTGTCCTGAGTTCTCCTCTTTCAGCCTTACCAGTTCCTCCACAACAGCCTCTCCTGCGGGTGCAAGTCCTGTCATCAGCAGCCCCCTCCCCCTTTATAGATGAAGAAACCGAGGCCCACGAGAAGTTCAGGTGCTTGACTGCCATCTCATATAAAATGGCCCAGCTACAATCTGAGCACAGACAGTGTGGTGTCTCCGCTGGGTTCTTCCAGATCACCCTGTTCTGCCCTTTCTGCAGGGCCCAGACTCTGAACTAGCCTGCCTGAATCTCCTGTGGGTCTGAGGTTCCATGATCCCCCAGGGTGAGCCACAGCCTGCTTTCCTTCAGTTCTAGTGGCCGCTGTCTTCTGGGATAGCCAGAATAAGCAGGAAATCAAGGGGTGTTTGGGAGATGCTGAGTGGCCAATGGGACTTTGATGGGGGAGAGTCTTCTGTTTTGTGTTAATTTCATTGGTTAAATAAAGAGACTGCCTTGGCCCTTTAATAGGACAGAAAATTAGGTAGGCGGAGTAGACAGACAGAATGCTGGGAGAAAGAAGCCGAGTCAGTGAGTTGCCATGATTTTTCTCTCCGAGGCAGACACAGGTTAAGAATCTCCCTGGTAAGCCACCAGCTCATGGTGCTACACAGATTAGTAGAAATGGGTTAATCAAGATGTGAGAATTAGCCAATAAGAGACTGGAACTAATGGGCCAGGCAGTGTTTAAATGAATACAGTTTCTGTGCAATTATTTCGGGTAAAGCTAGCCAGTGGCCGGGAGCTGAGTGGCAGGACGCAGCCCCCCGCAGCTCCTCACAACAAGACTTGGGCAGTTTGAGTCTTCTGCTAAAGTCCAGGCTCTCCGTGCCCATGGCGCTCTCACAGGGCCAGTTGGCCTCTGTCCCAGCCAGTCTCCAGCCTTTCACAGCCTCTTTGCAGTGGGAAACAACATCAGGACGTTGTTCTTGTCGGCAGAGCATCCACAAGGAGGCCTTGGGATGCCAAGCTTGAGTTTGCAGCTTCCCGTCAGAGCCTGTCTTACCAGGAACAAAGCTCTGGTAGAGGACTTCTGAGCTGGATTAATCCTGTTAAAAAAATTACAGATCTGAGGCCAGGCACACTTTTTGAAACCCAAGGGTGTGTACTGCATCTCTTTAAAAGCTCCTGTCCTCCAGAGCCGAGGAGAGGTGGCAGGTGACAGACTTTCCAGGCAGCTCTACTGATCAGGTCCCTGCTCACTGCCGGAGAACTTCCTGTGACTGATGTACCGCAAAGGGATTTCACATGAAAGACAGAGGCTGCCCAGCTTCCCAGCCTCGGCCCCTTCCTCACTAACCTTCCCAGAAGAGCCTGCCATGGTCCTGTCAGCCTGACGCACACCAGAGACAGCCACAGAGGAGTCTGGCTGGGATGGCGAGTCCTAGGGCAGCGTAGGTCAGTGGTTTGATGATCAGTGGGACCCTAACTCTCCCTGCTCAAGTTAAGTGGCCTTAGTCTTGGTTCCCTTGCTTTTGTTTGGAGATGATTGACATGCTTGTCTTGGGAGGTGAGGAGGTTTTTTTGGGGTGTGTGTGGATGTTTCTCAGTAAAAGATATTGAGGCTCCAGGTGAACAGGAAGGTCTGTGGGATTTCTTCTGCCTTGCAGGAATGGGCAGTGGGAGGAGGCTTTAGGCAGGACTAACTTAACTTGTGGGAAGAGAAGATCTCGAACTCTTTCTTGGAAGAGGTATGGAATTCTTACTCAGTTTCCAGTGGATGTGTGAGAGCTAAGAGCCTGCTTCTGAATCCAGAGGAGATGCCCTGGCACCTTCCACTGAGGCTCTCTCTGTTCTTTAGGAGTGCTCTATCAGGTCCGCACTCTACCAGCCAGAATACCCGTTGCTTTCTCCTGCCTGGCTGAGAGCTGCTTCTCCCAGCCCACGAGATGCCTCATGAGTTGCCCTGGAGAAGGAAGCAAGCCAGAGTGAGGGTCTAGGTGTCAGAGGGTTTGGGAAGGAGTTCTAGCCAGGTGTGATATGGGAAAAGGTACACTGTGTAAGGCCAGGGTCATCTCCTCACTGGAGAACTTCAGTGTGAGTGTGGGTGTGTGAGTGTTGATAGTCAGGACACAGAACCTGCTTCACAGACATCAGCGACGCTACCTTCACAACTGCTGTGTTTTGGTCTCAGTCTTCTCAAGGTCATACAATGAACGAATGCTGGAGAGTTCTGTGTTAACTTGACACAACCTAGAGTTATCTGAAAGGGGGATCGTGAGAAAATGCATCAGATATGACTCTAGGGCATTTTCTTAATTAGTGATCACTGGGAAGGACCCAGACCATGGTGGGTGGTGCCATCCCTGGCTGGTGGTCCTGGGTTCTATGATAAAGCAGACTGAGCAAACCATGGGAAGCAAGCCAGCAAGCAGTATTCCTCCATGGCCTCTGCATCAGCTCCTGCTTCCAGGTTCCTGCCCTGTTTGAGTTCCTGTCCTGACTTCCTCTGATCTTATACAGTGATACAGTATAAGCTGAATAAACCCTTTCCTCCCCAACTTGCCTTTGGCCAAGGTGTTTCATTACAGAAGTAGAAACCCCAACTAAGACATAAGGCTTTGCTCATAGCGAGATGATGTCATCCCCAAGGTGTGGAGACTTTAAGAAGCGTGGCTTAGTGGTATGTCATTAAGTCATGGGGCGGTTAATGCCATTCTCAGGGTAGGTTGGTACCTTTTCCTACTGCTGAGACAGATGCCAACAGGAAGCAATGTAAGGACGGAGGAGTGTGTTTTGGCTCACAGCATGAGGGTGCAGTCCGTCATAGCAGGGAAGGCATGATGGCAACACAAAGCAGCCAGGCCCACCACATCTGCAGTTGGGAAGCAGAGAGAGATGGATGCTGGCATTCAGCTCATCTTCCTTGGCTCAGTTCAGGACCCCAGATCATTGGATGGAGCCGCCTACATTCAGGGTGAGGCTTTCTCTCTTAAAAGGAGGATGTAGGGGTAGGCAGAGGATGCCGGGTTGGGAGAGAAGGTGGGGTTGTGCAGAGGATGTGGGGGTGGGCAGAGGAGGCAGGGGTGTGCATAGGATGCAGGGATGGGCATAGGATACGGGGGTTTCCATAGGATGCAGGGTTGGGCAGAGGGGGCTTAGGCAGAACTGCACAGGACAACCCGTAGGCTGGTGACTGGGTGACCTGGCAGGAGCAGCTCTGAAAGCAGGGAACAGGGTGAAGCTGACACAGAGAGTTTGTCCTGTGCAGTCCTGACGTCCACTCTTCTCTGGCTGGGGTAAGGAGCGACACAGGAAGGTTTTGGATAGTGCAGATCCTGGGGGCAGGGGATCAGAACCAAAGGACCCTGATGAGGCACCTCCTTCTTCTGCTGACTGTTTCTGAGCCTTAGTTTCCCCCCAGAACATGAGTGACAGCAGAGCCCTTGGCTGGAGACTGGGAGACACCTATGTCATAGCCTGGCACAGGGATCAGCACAGAGTCAGGATTTCTGGGGGATGGGGTGAGCTTGACATTCAGGGTCTGCAGCGCTTTGGGGTAAGACAGGCTAAGCGGGGTAACTCTCCTGCTTGCAGCTGGCTAGAGGCTTCTCCTGCTTTCCAGGGACACCCTCGTTAGCCCTTCCTTCAAGGCTGGTTCTCCAGCTGGTTCAGCCCCCGAACTCAGGGAGCACCTGCAAGAGGCAAGTGTAGTAGGAGCTGCGGGCTGTGTTCCTGCTGCCCCAGCTCCTGGTCACCTGGCTAGCTTATGCCCCGAAATAACATCACACAAACTGTATTCTTTTAAACACTGCTTGGCCCATTATATCTAGCTTCTTCTCGGCTAACTCTCGCACCTGGACTAGCCCATTTTTAATAATGTGTGTAGCACCCCAAGGTGCGCTTACCGGGAAGATTCTAGCCTACGTCCATCCTGGGTCGGAGCTTCATCGCATCTGCCTCTGAGAGGAAAACTAAGACATATATGAGCTCACTTCCTCTTCCTCCCAGCATTCTGTTCTGTTTACTCCACCCACCTAAAGGCTGGCCAATCAAATGGGTCAAGGCAGTTTCTTTATTAGCCAATGACCTTCCTCCGTCAGGCAGGTGCTGTCCAGCCCACTGGTGCTGTTGATTCAAACCTTAGTAAACCTTGCCTTCACCGTGATTGATATTTGATTTATACTGAATTTGTCCCACTTCCCACATCTTTTTAGCTCATTAAATCTCCTGAAGGGCCCTTCCAGCTTTCTCCTTTGAAACACCCTCCAGTGACTGCGGCTGCCCTTCTAGAGTAGCCTCTCGTACATTTATTTGCCCTTGGAAAAACAAAGCCACATTTGGTTGGACACCATCTCAGGCATCATCAGGGGAGCAGGATGACCGAATGCAGCTGCCAGGTCAGCTCAGTCCTTTCTTTAGAGGCTGGTACGGGCCTCGCCGAGTCCATTGCCAGTTCTGTTATCCACAGTTCTGGACAGAAGTGTGATTGCAAACATGGGCCTTTCCCACAAAATCAATAGTGAGGATAGATTCACACTGTGCAGCAAGTGTGGGCCAGGCCCTTCACAAAATGTGTTATTTCAAACTTTGCATCGGCTCCCACGATGTTCGTTCTTGGTGGAGCAGCCTCTTTGTCAACGTGGGGTGCTGAAGCGGAGCATCATGGCCAGATAATTTAATAGTTGGAGTCCGGACTATGGGTGAATCCCAGGCATGTCTCAGACGTGTCTGCTGTGTGTGGACAGCACCCATCACAGTGACACGTTATCCCTGGGTGTCACAGCAGCCAGCTAAAGAAATGCTGCCAGGGAAGACGGGGTGGCCTGTCTAACATGGTCAACCTGAGTCAAGGCCTTCCATTGGCTCTGGGATGTTACTCACTGAAATCTGGACTGACTTTGTCCACACGAAGATGGGGGGTTTTACAATGAAGAAAGTGTGAAAGGGGCAGGACTGTGTAAAACTACATAGATCATACTTTCTAGAACCTGTGTTGAGGTGTACAGAGATGTAATTTAGTCATGAGGTTCATAAGACATGGAGTTCTTTTGATGAACCTTCCAGAGTAGGGAACTCTATGGGAAAGATGGATTAATAGCTGCCTGGGACTGAGGGCTATGTGGGTTTGTGTGTGTGTGTGTGTGGGGGGTGGAGTGGGGTGTAACATCAGGGCACCCCTGAGGGCTATGCGGGTTTGTGGGGGGGGGGAGTGGGGCATAACACCAGGGCACCCAGTCTAGCTGCTGCTGTCTGCCCCACATCTGCTGATGGCCCTTAGTTGACAGGGAGGACAGATGCCTTAAACTGGCTACAGAGTGCCTGTGCCTCTTGTGTCCTGTTTATCCTCTTATCCTCACTCTATGTCCTGGCATTGGTCCGCAAAGCTTACTGCACTCAGTAAACTCTCAGGCTGTTAAAATGATGGCTGCTGCTTCTTTGTTTTTTTTCCTTCCTCCTCCTCCTCTCTCTTTTTTCTCTTTCTTTTTTCCTTTTCATTTCTCTATTTTTCTCTTCCCTCCCTCCCTCCCTCTCTCCCTCTCTGCCTCCCTCCCTTCCTATCTTATGTGCATACTTACAGTGAAGAGCAAGAATCTAGGAAAGTGGCGTTCACAAGCGTCCCCTTCAGACAGACAGGTGAAGCAGAGCCAAGGAGAACTGCTCTGCAGTTTCAAGATGTCAAGGTCAGGTTTTTCCAGGGCAGGAGGAGGTTTGGTGGCATGGGTATAGGGATGGAGCAATGGCCACCCACTAGCCTCCCTACCGGGTAGGACCTGATTCTCACTTACCCTTGCACTGTGATGAAAGGGTGGGAGACATGGTGGGATTGGGGGCCTCTGAACCTGGGGTTGCCCCCCACCCCACCTGAACCATTCTCCAGGTCGGTGGACATGAGCTGACCTGAAGTCTGTCTTTGTGTTGTGATGAGGCCTGATCCTCCCAGAAGGACCCACATGGAGGCCTGATTTGGAAGTAAAGAATCCAGAAGTAGTGCAGGCTAGCTCAGCACTGAACTACCCCTCTGGCCCAGTCACTATTCTGACTACTCAGTCTTCTCTGAGTCAAAAGGTGGGACTGTGTCAGCTAGTTGTGAGTGTGACACACCTGTGCCCTTGTTTTCCCAGGATAGATGACAAGGAAAGATTCATCAATCAGAGAGATGGGTTCTGCTGATTCAGAAGTGTCCTCTTCAATGAGGTGACACCAACAATCTCAGCAACCTTGGCAGCACCGTGAATGGGTAGGAGGACACCGGCACGGCCTGGAAGAGAGGTCACAAAAGCCACACAGCTGACATCTGCCTACTGTTGCTGAGTGCCACATGGATGGTTGGGGGCATCTTACAGGCACCCAGGATCCATGTGATGATGCATAAATCGGGATAGCTCTTCATGGGCCTTCTAAAGTGCCGTTCCGACGACAATCATGGTATGAGAGGTTGTCTCTGAACTTGTCAAGTGGAGGGAGATCAAGGCGGGGGAGCCAGAGGCCTCTCTGTTGTTTCTCTATACCAGGCATCCTGTGTGCTCACCCAAAAGATTACACAGAAAATGCTACCCTCCATCCCTATATGGGAGCATCAAGGCCTCCCTTCTCTCCAGGGTGCAATGGAGGGGTCTAACCCTGAGTCTGGGATTCTGCTGTTGCCAAGTCGTAATGAAGCCAGCCTTGCTGTACTGCCAGTCAGCAGAGGACACTGTAGGACCTGAAACTTTCATCCAGGAAGGAGGAGTCCTCTGAAGGTGTCAGTGTGGCGTGGCATCCTCTCTCACTAATGGGGCAGAGCTCCACTCCTTCCCCCAGTGGAGCAGGGTGGAAGCCCCTGGAACAGAAGATTTAAAGAATGTTCAGAGTCCCTGCAAAATAGGACAGTGTCCTGGTTTCACTAAAAATTTTTTTTTACACAATTATACCAAGAAGCAGGGACAAATCTCAAACTGAGTGGAAGCAACTACAACCAATTAATACCACCTGAGAGGACAAAGAAGCCAGGATTGGATGATAGAGACTTCAGACAGCCGTGATGAAAGCGCTCCCCGAGAAGTCACGCACACGCCAGAAACTAAAATCCCGTTCTTTATGGAAGATGAAAGAGAATCCAAGCGAAAATCTGCAACTGGTGAAGACGTGGCTGAAGGGAAACCTCTGTGGCTTCTCGGAGCATTAAGAAGGGAAGAGAACACAGTGAGCTGAGATACTGTGATCTCAGCCACCTCGTCCTCCAGCTCCTCGTCTGCCGCCGCCTCCTCTTCCTCACCGCTCCAGCCTTCTCCTTTTGGGGTCTCTAGATTATGCACGATAGCTCAACACTGTCAGAATATAGCTAAATGTATGTAAATGTTAAGATAATTAAATTACAAACAGGGAGCAAGGAGCGCAAAGAAGGGCCAGGTTAACACACCGTACTGAGCCTGGCAAGTGGTGAGACCTGAATACTGTCTTTCACGTGCATGCATGTGTGTGTGGTGTACACCTCTCGTCCTGGAACTCAGGACGCTGAGGCAGGAGGACCATGTGCTCAAAGTCTACCTGGGTTACATAGAAAAACTGTGTCTCAAAAATAACATAAGATAAAACAACAAAAAAAATCTCTCTCTGTCTCTTGTCTCTCTTTTTCCCTCCATACCCCTCTCTATCACACACATACACATACACACACACACACCACACCCACCACCACCACCATTGCTGTCATTACAAATAAGCTATAAGAATTAAAAAAAATACTTTCAAGTAATTCTGGGGACGAGAGAGAGAAACAACAGAAATGAAAACAAACAACAGGGTTTTATCCCTGGTGTATCACTAATTACGTGAACAGGTTTAAATGCACCAATCAAGATATAGGAACTGGCAGAATGGATTGAAAACACGACCCAGCCACAAGCCATATGCAGTCTCCAGAAAATTCTCTTCAAACATAGTTTCCAATTGATTGCAAGTTGAGGGAAGGAAAAAATGCAAAGGCAAGAAAGTAAAACAAGACTTATTAATATGAGACAGTGTTGACTGTATAGCCAAGGAAGTCCCAGAGGCAGGAAGGGCCACTAAACGGTTGGTAAAGGTCAGTGCCCCGAGGAGTCACAACAGCCTTGAGCGGTATGTGCTTGTCCTAGGTTTCTGCTGCTATGAGAGACACCATGGCCAAGTCCCACGTGGGGAGGGAAGGGTTTATTTCATCCTCACACTTCCAGGCCACACTCCTGCGTGGACGGAAGTCAGGGTCAGAACTCAAGGCAGGAACTGAAGCAGAGGCCATGGAGGGGTGCTGCTTACTGGCTTGCTCCCATGGATTGCTCAGCCTGCTTTCTATAGCACCAGAACCACCAGCCCTGGGGTGCCACTACCCACGGTGAGCCGGGACCCCCCCACAGCCATCATTAATCAGAAAAATGCCCCCCAGGCTTGCCCATATGCCAGGCTGATGGAGACTTAGTTGATGTTCCTTTATTCCCGGAGGACCATAGCTTGTGTCAAGTCGATAAACAAAAACAAAAAACCAAACCCTGGCCATTGTAGTGTGCATGTGGGAAGCCAAGGTTGACACCGAGTGTGTTCTCCGATTGCTCTCCACCTTATAAACAGAGGCAAGTCTCCTCATACCAAGAGCCTGCGGAGACGGCTGGTGGAGCTGGCCAGTGTATTCTAGGGATCCCTTGCCTCTGCCTCTGCCTCATCACTAGGGTTACAGGTGGGCCGCCATGTTGGTTCTGGGCATCTGAACGCCAGTCCTCATGCTTGTTTGACCTGTGCTGTCTTCTGAGAGCCCCTCACAATCCCCTCTCAGCTTCTGGGGGCATCTGGTGGATCGTAGGCTTCAGGCTAAAGGACCCCTAAAGGGGAAGAATGGGGACTGAGGCCCACGTAGGCTCAGGGTACCTGCCAAGTCCTGCTTAGTGAGAGGTGACTTGGAAACTGATGAAGGGGAGACGAAAGCGTGGCACAGGGCCCCTTGCTCACCCAGGCAAATGGGTGCCTGCTATGGTGACCTGCACAAGTCAGAGGCACTCCACCCAGAGCGTGGCTTTGATGTCAAGCTTGATGTCTCCACTACCCAGAGACAGGGGTTTCTGTGTTTGAATAGTCCGCCAGAGCCAAATAGGGAGAATCCCAAGTTTCCCTCAGCTCCCTCAGGATGGGTGCCATGAAAGCTGCATGCAGTTAAACACCACAAGGCAAGGGGGCCCTTGGTAAGTGATTCTATGGGATTGGGAAAGTGTCCCCACTTCCTGCTGCAGACCAGAGCAGACTGAAGACCCTAGCTTTGTGACTCCAAGGAAGAGGGCCCTGGTGTCCCCACCACTGCAGTTCTGGGGCAAGGGCCAGTGGTGGGACGTCCTTGTCCCCATGCTTGCCAAGAAGTTCCCCTACCTGGTGTCTGCACAGGTCCCTGGATTCCGACTGCTCTGAGGTCCTGACAGGGCTTGGAGAAGTGTGGGAGAGGTCAAAAGGCAGGGAGGAGGGCAGGGTTTGGGTCTTGGTACCAAGATGGATTCAAGGATTTCCCGATCAGTATCTGTACCAGAAGGTCCCTTACCTGTGCTATGCTGGGAGTAGGTGGACACAGAGCCTGGCCCTGACACAGGGAAGCCTGCATTCCCCTGTGAGACGAGCAAAAGAGCCATTTACGGGCCTGGTTCAGGCAGCCCACACTGAATGGCACGTGGTTTCAATGAAGGGGACCAAGGGTGCCTTTAGGGTTGAACCTGGCTGGGAGGAGATACCTCCAGATTCTCTCTCTCTATGTGGACATAGCCATCATTTTAGAAATGCCCAATGGCTCCCCATTTAAAAAGATTTGGAAGCAAGCTCCTTGCCAGGCCATGGAGCCTGAGCTGCCTGGCCCCTGCTCACAGTCTCACAGTGCCTTTGTTCCAGATGCTCTTGACCCTCATGGGCTTTGGCCTGGCTTTCACTGTGCTTCAATTCTGTGGTTTTTGTCTTCAAGGAAGAACAAGTTGCATGCATTGTGAACTACAGTGAATTCAATGGAAGAGCCAAGAGCCGCATGCTGGCTTTGAGCAGGGAAATTGTGTAGCCTTCCACACAGTATGGAAAAAGACTCCAGGAAGGATGTCCCTGTGAGGCTCAATGGATGAGGACTCACAGGTGGCATCAGCCAGGGCATCCAGGATCCCACAGTGGTACCTGGAGCAGAAATCCGGGGCAATGTTCAGTCTCCTTGCTGGATCTGTGTTTGGGTCCGTCATGACCTCCAGAAGGTAGGGCTTGAAATCAAGGCCACAGAAACGTGCCTTTGCCTGCCCAAGATCAGAATTGCCTGTTTCCTTGCCCAAGCCAAGGATGAGAGTGTAGGGTAGGAGAGCAAGCAAAATAGTCAGGCATGGCCAAGGGGCAGCTCTGAGCAGGAGGCTGAGCCTGAAGGGAGAGATGCTTCTGGCGTGCCTGCTTCTGTATTTGCATGCATCCACACCTGTAAACATATATGCATATGTAAATGTGTACCTGTGGGTGTGTTTATGTGTGTACACAGACATCACATGTACACGCACACACCTGTGCACATACATATATTATGTAATATACACTAGATCTGCAGCTCTGACTGCAGGAGAGTCCTGACAGCAGCCATCAGCTCACGGTTCCTGAGAGAAGCGGGGGTGGCGGGAGGAAGGCAGCGGGAGGACCATTCTTCTCCTACACATTCGTGAGGCCTTAGGGAGAAGAGGCATCTTTCCCAATGGGAGGACGGGGCAAGCCCATTTTTAGAGCGCTCGTTATAGAAAAACATAAGAACCAAAGCTTGGGGAAAATCACTGCGAGGAGACGCGGAAACATGTCAACTGGTCCTTTTGCAGTGAGGGGATTTTGGGTAATTTTTCTCCCTTTCTTTTGGCTTGTCTGCATTTTCTAACATCTCTACAATAAACATTCATTACTTGATAATAACAAGCTCAAAGTTATTTTAACAGTTGGCTGGGGCTGTGACAGCGTTTGGCTGAGCCGCCTCTGAGATGGCACCTGAAGTGCAATGTTCTCCCCGCTGCGGATTCCCGGGGAGCGTGGGAGATGTGCCTGAGTGTGGAGTTCATAGCCAGCTTCCCACAAGGCTCTTCTCTTCCTCCTCCAGCCACAGAGCTGTAGTCTGCCTTTGGTGGTTGTGTAGCTTTGCCTGGTCCTCCACAATGGGCTGAGCCCTTGTCTGTCACCAGGTTGCATCCTCCCAACTCTCGAGACAAGACCAGGCTGGTCCTGCCTGGGGCTGGTGTGACCTTAAGTCCCAGCCTCAGGTCTGCAGCCTCTAAATTCTTAGGTGTGTCCTCCATTCTTATGGCTTAGCATCACTGTCAGTTACACTCCTCAACTCCTGGACCAAGGCCGGAGTACAGATGACCTTGGACAAGTCCTTGGGCCTCCTGTGTCTGAGATGGATGGGTGTTGACTCCCTTGCCATGCAGAGTCAGACGGCGGGACTAAGCCCGTGGCATAACTCCCAGGAGGAGTGAGCGCTGGAGTGTGGCTTGTCATCCACACCTGTGCAGTGAGCCCATTGGATGGTAGAATGCGGCCCCAGCATGCCCACATCTTCATTTGTGCAGTGGTGACTACATCCTGCCAAATGGTGCTAAGGCTTGAATGTGCTTCTCTGACTTGGAGTCCGCCAGTTGGCACCTAGGGGTAACGTTTAGGGGGCGCTTAGGCCCAGAGGGTCTGCCACTGAGGATGAGGTTAGGAGGCCTTAGAAAGACCCTCGAACTGGGCCAGAAATCTCAGCTATTCTAGAGGCTGAGGCAGGAGAATTTCAAGTTCAAGGCTAGCCTGGTCTATAGACTGTAAGGCTAGCCTGGTGAGCCTAGCAAGGTGCTGTCCTTTAATGAAAAGAGGGCTCTGAATGTCGGCCCACGTCAGGGACTCGTATGTGTGAGACCCTGAGCTCTGCCTCCAGTACCGTGAACAGGGTGTCCTAGTCAGCTTTCTGTTGCTCTGATAAATAGCATGGCCAAAAGCAACTCGGGCCAGGGAGGGGCTTACACTTCCATGTCACAGTCTGTCACTGAGGGAAGCTGGGACAGGAACTCAAACAACAGCAGAATCGGGAACCATGGAGGGACACTCTTTCCCTCCCTCCCTCCCTCTCTCTCTTCCTTCCTTTCTTTCTCTTTTGTTTTTCAAGACAGGGTTCTTTGTAGCTTCAGAGCCTGTCCTGGAGCTCACTCTGTAGCTCAGGCTAGCACTGAACTCACAGAGATCCGCCTGCCTCTGCCTCCCAAGTGCTGGGATTAAACGCCACCACCGCCCGGCTGGAGGGATGCTCTCACTGACTGGTTCTCCACAGCTCGCACACCCAGGTCTACCTTCCCAGGACTGGCATCACCTGTGGTGGGCTTGCCCCTCCTACATCAATCATTAATCAAGAAAATGCCCCACAGCTTTGCCTATAGAACAGCCTGTTGGAGGGGAGTCCTTAACTGAGGTTAACTCTTCTAGATGACTCTACTGAATGTCAAGGGGACAAAACTAACCAGCACATGGGGGTTCTTCCCCATTACTTCTCGCTACTGTCCTCCATGGATATCAAGCCCCCGTGTCTCGATTTTGTACTTCCGTCCTGTAGACCTAGAGAGAGTAAATTTCTGTTATGTGTAAGTTACACAGCCTGCGATGGTCACTTAGAGCAGCGCATAGGACTGAACTGCATGCGGGAGGGAACCGGGGATCCCAGAAAAAACTGGAGTTGCTGATGGGCCAAGCTAGATGTGGGGAGGCCATTCCGGGTTGTCTGGGCAGACCCAGCCTGACTCCCAGGGTATTTATAGGTGGAAAAGGGCGGCAGAGAGCCAGCAAAAGTGGCACTGAACACAGATAGGGCTAGAGAGATTCTGGGCTGCCAGCTTTAAAAACTCAGGGCAGGGCCCTGTGTCAGGGAGAAGATGAAAATGCAGGAGAACAGATTCCCTCTAGAATCCCCGGGGTCAGAGGTCTGCTTACATCTTGTTTGTCACCGGGTGAGACCATGTCATCTCCTGAACCATGGAATTGGAATCTGTGTTATTGTAGGCACTCAGCCTGGACTCACTGGCCAGGAGGTCAATGGGGGACGCCTCTCGGCTCCTCTCACACAGAGAACCCACGAGTGGATGGCTCTTGGCTCCCAGTGGTTCTCCTGCAGCTGCATTTATGGCCTGGCTCAGTTGTGAGTCCTTCCCACCCACTCAAGACACAGACTCTACGCCTGCCAGCCCTGGGATTGGAGTGGGGTGGGGGCTGGATAGCCTCACATGCCCGTGGCCAGGGTAAGGTTTGCTGGGGCCGCTAGTTGGTGTCATATCACCTCATTCCCCCAGGATACCGCCTTCAGCAGGCTCTCTTGAACAGCGGAGGAGGGACTGCCTCCCTCTCTGTCTCCCACTCTGGAGCTCAGAGCCAGCTTCACCCTTGATGAGGCCGCAAGCTCAGGAGCCCCTAGTAATGTTCTCCAGCTGAGCTGGGAGAGGGCTTGAGGGAGCAGGCTTGGCACGCAGCCTGAGGATCACATGCTCGGTTTTCAGGCACTCGGCTAAAAGCTCCTTTTCTGACTTAAGTCTCAGCCTGAGACGTGCCACCTGGGAAGTGGCAGGGAGGGCACTGGGACCACAAGGGAACCCGTGTGTGCATCTCAACCTCTCCCCTGCCTGATTTCCAGGGGTGGGTCAGCACAGTCTGGGACATGCTCCTGCCTTGAGGCTCCAGTGGATTGCTTAAACCCTGCAGAAAAGACCACCGTCCCCTGTCCCAAAACTCTCCTAGCTGTCCTTACTTACGGGTGTGACACCATGACTGTCCCCCTAATCAGCTGTTGAGTTCTTCTGTATGTGTATATATGTTCATATGTGTGTGTGCTGGTGCATGTGTGTACACAGACATACATGTGTATGCACATGAATGTGCATGTGTGGGGAGGCCACGGGCTAAACCTGCACCCCCTCCCAGTGTGGCTCCTGTACCTCTCCCACAAGCCTGGCCCATGCACTCCTTCCCAGCCCTGCCCCTGCACCACCTCCCAGCCTGGCCTCTGCAACCCCTCCCAGCCCAGCCCTGCACCCCCCCCCAGTGCAGCTCAGAGTCCTTATGAGGCACAGTATCCTAAGCTTTCTACTGCATTAATCAGCATTTTCAGCTCTTGAGGAGGCAGACATAACTATGCTCTGATTTTACATGGAGAGCAAATGGAGGCACAGAGAGGTGAGTTAGTTTCTGTCAAATCACACAGCTAAGAAAGCAGCAGAGCTGAGATCAGTTCCCAGGGAGGTAGACTCAGATACTAGAGTCTGCTTCCCTCCTGGGCATACTCTAAGTGCGAGCAGGGGATGGCGGCAGAGAGAGGAGGGTCTTACTCCGCGGAATGAAGTGACAAACACCTCCTATCGTGTTTGCTTTCCTCCGGGGTTTCAGAGTATGGAATTCTTTCAGTGCTAAAAATACAGACACAGGACAGGTTGGATGCAGAAATCAGCCTGGCATTTGAAATGTTTTGTGAAGAGTTTTGAATGTTAGCCAACTAAGGGCACTTCCTGTGGGATGAGGGGAGGTCGGGCAGGAATCTGCAGTCTGTACTGAACGGGTTAGGGTCTGCACCACAGTCTTCGCCAACACGTATCACGTCTTGTGTTGGAGACCTCCATGCTTCTCCCTCCTTCCATAATAAATAATAAATGGCTGTGAACTCAAGTCCCTGGCTCCGCCCATTGCCACTTGGTCTCCCTTATGTATCTTCCCCTGGCCTCTAGAACCTGTCATCCTGCTCCTCCCTCGAGGACCCACTTTATAGCTTCCAGGACACAGCCCGAGCCAGGCCTGTACCACTTCCACCTCGTCACCCCCTCCAGTGCCACCAGCCTGCTGTGATGGCTGGGTTCCTCCACCGATCCCCTTTTTTTTGTTAATCTGACAGTGAAAGTCCAACAGCTTTAAATGCAAATCGGGCTTGTGGCGGCCATCTTGGGCAGGGACCCGGAGACTGATCTGGTACTAGGAATCTTTCACTTGGAATTTCTCTGGAAGCTTCACCTGCATCTGCAGAAAAGCAGTGAAAAACGCAACAGTCTCAGCAGCAGGACGAGGGGCCCATGGTGGTTAACTTAAGTCTCCAGGAAGGGAGTCTCAGTGACAGATTGTCAAGGTGAAGCTGGCGATTGTCTCGAATATAGTAACTGAGGTGGGAAGGCCTGCCTACTGTGGGTAGCACCATTCCCTGTGGAATCTTGGATTGTGTGGGCATGGAGGAAGGGAACTGGTTACTGGCATGTGATGTGGACAATTAGTTTAAGATGTGTTATGTTTTGTTTATGCTATGGAATATTTGTTTACTGGTGCAAAGGTGTGTTGCATTCTTTTATACTTCATTTGTTTAACTCTGTAAAGCGGTGTTACTTGGCCTGTCTAAAACACCCAATTGGTCTAATAAAGAGCTGAAAGGCCAATAGCTAGGTAGGAGAGAGGGATAGGCAGGGCTGGCAGGCAGAGAGAAGAAATGGGAGCAGAAATTTAGGGAAGAAGAATGGGAAGAGGGAGGAGTGAGAAAAAGAAAAGAGGACCCCAGGGGTCAGCCAGGCAGCCAGTCACAGAGTAAGAAGGAAAGCAAGATATATAGAATACAGAGAGGTAAAAAGGCCAGAGGTAAAATGTAGAATAAGAGAGATGGTTAATTTTAGAAAAGCTGGCTAGAGACACACAAGCTAAGCCCAGGCATTCATAAGTAAGAATAAGTCTCCATGTATTATTTGGGAGCTGGTGGGCCCTGCAAAGAGTTAAAAAAACCAAAAACCAACTACAGGCATGCATTCATTTGTTGCTCTCTGACTTTGGCTGTGACTAGCTGGTGTGGGAAGTTCTTTTGTATATATGATGCTTTCATTGGTTAATGCATAAAGAGTTGCTTGGGCCTATGACCCAAGAATAGAGCAAGGCGGGGAATCCAAGCAGAGATAGAGGAGAAAAGGAGGTGGAGTCAGAGAGATGCCATGTAGCTGCTGAAGGAGACGTTCGCTGGAACTTTACCCAGTAGGCCACAGCCTTGTGGCAATACACAGAATAATAGAAATGGGCTAATTTAAGATATGAGTTAGTTAATAAGAAGCCTAAGCTAATAGGTCAAGCACTTGACCTATTAATATAGTTTCTGTGTTATTATCTGGGTCTGGGCAGCTGGGGAACGAACAAGCAGTGTCTGCCTACAACTGGCTGCTTCTGGTCCCTTCTGCTTTGACTTCTTCGCAGCAGAGGGCTGTGATCTAGCATTGTGAGCAAAATAAACCCCTTGTCTAGCAAGCTGCTTCTCTCGCCATAGGAAATAAAACTAAAACAGGGACTTAGCACACTTTAGACCCCTTTTCCTTGTACTCCTCTTTCTGGGGACGCTGGTGTGATGAGCTGAGGTATCCCTGGAGGGAGATGCTGGCCAGGTCCCTGTAAGGGGGACATCTTTTGTTCCAGTGACCCCCCCTTACAGCTTAAACATCTGTTTGAGGAGTAGCTGTGGGGCCCTGCAGGAGTCACTGTACAGTGCCTGCCACTCTAGGGACAGTTTGAGAAGCAGAGAAACCTAGAGTTTCTTGGTACTCGTATGCCTCCTTATCTGGCAAGGAGGGTACCTGTGACTATATACTCCTTTTAGACATCACTGAGACCCCCATGACCTCAGGTGAGCTGGGCTGGTTGCTAGTAGCTGACTCACCCACAAGGATTCAGCCCTGAGTGTTGGTTCACAGCATAACTTCTAGCAGTGCCCCTTCACGCCTGCTCCCTGTGACCCGGGCTACAATGCCTCTTCATGCCTGCTCCCTGTGACCCAGGCTACAATGCCTCTTCATGCCCACTCCCTGCGGTCTGGGCTGCAATGCCCCTTCATGCCCACTCCCTGTGGTCTGGGCTGCAATGCCTCTTCATGCCTGCTCCCTGTGACCTGGGCCACAATGCCCCTGCATCTAGAATTCCTGAGGATATTTGCCATCTCTTGGGCTCTTGGATGGCACTGAGCACTGGTCTCCTACATGCTGTAAGGGGGTCAAGGATCTTGTCGTATTTGTATCGAAGTCTACTCCCCAGCCTCAGGGAAGACACAGGGGCCCTGGAGGAGTCTCACACCAGTCAGCGCTGGGGCTGAGCCACTGGGTCTGGTGCCACCAGCTCAGGCTGCCAGGCGACACTAGGAACATCTGTGCAAGTGGCCATCGAGTGACAAAGGAGGGAGCTCTTGTCCCTGGAATGGAGAGGAGCAGACAATCATTTCTAATTAACTGCTCCTTCTACCCATGGCTTTTCAAGTAGCTTAAAGGAAGCGGAGCCTGCATACAATTTACAAATATTCCCGCTCTCTCAGTTCTGAGAGCAAGCCTTCTCTCTCAATAACAAAACGGCTGCCATTCCCAGACGCCAGCCTTCATTCAGAATGATTCCCGATAAACACTTCTGTGACCTCTCGAGGGGCTGCGCTCCAAGCCTTTTCAGCTCTCTCTGCTTGGCCTCGTCCCGCAGCCGACAGCCACCGGGCGGCTGGAACCTCGGCTTCTCTTGCCCATCCATGTCTCGTGCCTCTCTCCTCAGGCCTCAGCTGAGCCCTCCTGGCCGAGGTGGGCTCTGCAGAGGTACGTGGGATGGAAGAAGGCTCTAGAGTTCAGCGAGCCGCCACATCGGGACCGGAGAAGTTTTAACTCGGGCTTGGGGTGCAGCCATACCCCAGAAAGTCATACCCTTCGAGGACAAGGACGAGCAGATCTCAGCCACTGGTCTGGGGTAGAAGGCAGCGTGGATGCTGGCGCTGTTCCACTGGGTTGCGGGCGTCTTGTATGTCTGTCTCCCCGGGCCCACGGCCTAAATGCTGTCCTTTCCCGTCTTCTTGTCTCTGTCTCCACTACTCGGCTTCTGTCCCGCTCTCCTTTCTTCTTTTTCTTAATTCATGAAGCCCCTCTGTTTTTTTCTTTCTTACTCTGTCCTTCTGTGCCTTTGTCCCTGTCTCTCTGTATGTGTCTTGTATCCACTGATGGTGATCATCTGAGGACTGGGTGGCCCATGTGTTCGTCTGTCCTCTGACTGTGTCCATGGAGCACCGGTTCCAGGAGGATAGCAATGCAGCCTATGCTCCATTCTGATCCTCTAGCACATGCTTGGCATAGGCAGGCCCTGATTCAATACCCAGCACCCTGGGCTGAGTGACTGAGTATGACAGCCATGCCCGCGGGGAGCTGTGCTGGGCTCTACATGGTCCATACTCTTGGGCCTGATTGGTCAGGACTCTTGGTGTCTGTCATGTTTGAGGCCTGTGTGGCTCAAACCAGTTGCTTGGGGAGCGGTGAGGCCACCATAGGAAGGATGGGATACTGTTTTTTTTTTTTTTAATTAGGGCTTTCTGATCCTTCAGGAAATGTCCAATTGTGTAAAACTTGTCTGCTTTTGGTCCAGCCTGAGCCTTGGGGCCCTGGAAGATTCTGGGGGAGGAATCTTAAGTTTGCCTTTTGCTGGCAAGCTCTCTGCAGTGGGAGCTGTGCTCCGGCCCAGGCTCCCGACTCCCTCTAAGACCTATGGCCTCTTACATCCCTCCAGCATCCTGTGGGCATCGTCTGCCTCTCCAGGATCCTGCGGTCAGTTCTGAGAGAAGGCCACCAGAAACTCATGGGTATCAGAAAGCAACACTGTGGTGTACCTGTTCTCTGCCATCTGCTTCCTGGGACTGATTGATTGGCAGAGGCTTCCAGCTAGTTCTGAGGACTGTCCTGTGGAATCCCCCCTCCCCCACACTGAGATCTACTCCAAGGACCCTTTGCATCCTGAGCAGGCCAGACTGACTGCATTGTGATCCAGCCCCGGATGGCCTCAGCTGCTTGGTCCGGGCTGCAGTGTGGGGACGCAGGTGGCCTCCACAGCCGACTTGGCAAGTGTGGCCAGCCCTTCCTCCCTTCCCTGGAGGCTCTCTGCTCTGACTGCTGATATTGGCTCTTGATTGTTGACCAGGCTGTGTGCTGTTGGCCCCACTATTTAATCTGCAGGTCTTCTTATTTGGAGTCACAGCGACTTGCAAATTCGCTTAGCTCAAGATGGGGGGAATTTAATAAGTTGACAACTGAGTAAATGCCAGTTGCCTTTAAAAAGTAATTTAGATTGCTCGGAGAATAAACACACGGTTAAAAATACCCTTCCGGAGGCCCACCCAATGTTGAGGCAGCTCCCTTCCTCACTGGTTGTGAGGCACTCCTGTGACCGACTTGGTACCATGTTCACAGTAACCTGAATCCTAGACACTTCATGGTGTATGGCCTCTCTGGGAGCAGCAACGGAATTCCACCAGCACCGGCTCTGGGAATGAAACCCTGGGCCCAGGGCCCAGGATCCAGGAATTTTGCTCAGAACACCAATATCTTCCTTGGGAAAAGAGCTCTGGGAGCCCTGGCCCAAGTCAGCACTGCTTGCAGCAGCTCCTCTCTTACGTTCTCTCAGAAGGAGCACAGGCCTTGCCAATCCCTTGTGATAATGGTGGAGTTCTGGTGTGCAGCTGAGGCCTGGTTGCCAAGTAGCCTTACCTGATGTCTGGTACCTCAGTAGTTAAGAGAGGAGTCAGGAGTCAGGACAGGTCCTCCAGCGTCCCACTCTTCCCCCACCCACTTGTGAAATTGTTGGGTGCTGGCCACACTGTCCTCCAGCCTGGCATCCCAGGTCTCTTCGAGGGCCTCTCTCTAGGAAGTCCTCTTGGGTCTCTTTCCTGTTTCGGGTCTGGGATTCAATCTGTGCAATGCTCCATAATTGCCACCAGGGGGCAGCAGGTCCTCGGCAGGCTTGAGAGAGGAAGCTGGGGTCCAGAGAGAGAGGAAGCAAGAACTTACAGAGGTAGAGATACCGGTTTGGCTGGTATCTCGAAGACCGATCCTGGCCAGCTGAGCTGTAGACGTTGGCGGCGTTTGGGATTCCTGGGGTGTCAGCCACCTTGGGAAAGCTGTAAACTTTTTGTATCTCAAGGCCGGCACCTTTCAAGAAACGAGATAGGCTCAGTGCTTGTGAGTGAAATGGTTTGTGGGATCATCTCAATTGCCTTCAAATCCTGCGTGGCTTCAGGCCACCTTCTTAACCTCTTAGAACTCCCGTGTGTAAGATGAGAGAATGACCTGAAGGATGCCATGAAATCACAGGTGCGGACGCTTCGTTTTGCGCAGGCCTGATGAGGCTGGGGGGCTGGGTAAGCTTAACGACTGTTGTTATCACCCATGGTTTCCAGGGGGACTGTCCTATTCGTCACTGTCCTCTCCGAGATGTTTCCTGGCTCCTGCTGGTTTTTAATGTTACTAATCTCCCGTTGATTATTCCTGGGGCTTCAGCCAAATAAGCAACTTCCAATTAAAGCCCTTGCTGGAGCTGAGTTGGGTTGCCGTGGCAACGAGAGCAGGTTCGTACTTCTTTCCTGGAATAGGCGCATGCTTATGAGCCTTTCCAGGGGGCCTCTTTCCACGTGCCTCTGTTTCTAGATTCGCTCCCCTGGCACCCTGAGGTGTCAGGTGAACACTGAAGAGGACTAGGAAGGCTCCTCCTCCTCCTCATCCTCCTCCTCGTCCTCCTCCTCATCCTCCTCCTCCTCTGGCTCCTCAGCTCCTGGGATAAAGGGAGCCACTGTTGGGAATGCATATATATTTCCACTCAAACACCTTGTCCCTTCAGAGTGGCCTTGGAATCCCGTCCAACTATGCTAACAGGATGAGGCTACCTTGGGTGAGGGCTGACTCTGCTTGAGTCTTTAAAAATGATTCTCAGCCTTCCCAATGCTGTAACTTTAGTATAGTTCTTTATGTTGTGGTGACCCCCAATCATAAAATTATTTTTATTGCTACTTCATAACTGCAATTTTGCTTCTGTTATGAATGATAATGTAAATATCTGTTTTCTGATGGTCTCTGGTGAGCCCGTGAAAGAATCGTTTGGACCCCCAAAAAGGTCTTGGTCCAGAAGTTGAGAATCACTGCTTTGGGGCATGTCAGTGTGTGTGTGTGTAGGAGGCTGGCTAGTGCTTGTTCCTGGGACCAAATCTCACAGGATACAGCCTTCTGAACTCAGCCTAGAGCTGGTCAGGAAGATGAGGAGGTCAGAGCTTAAGCCCACACTGACTTCTGGGTCCTAAGCTCCAGGAGTGGTCAGCCTTGCCCTCTAGGTCAGTGCGGAAGTTTATGGACCTTGGCTGCTGTTTCCTGGGGACTGGGGGAGATCTTTTGTTAGAAAATGTCTGAGAAGCTTGAGCAAAATAAATACAAGGAAGGAAGGAAGAGAGGAAGGAAGAGAAGGGAGATCAAGGAGGATGGAGTTGGAAGGAGGGCACGAGGGAAGGAGGGAGAGAGAGGGAGAGCAAAAGAAAGAAAGAGAAAGGAAAAAAGAGAGAAAAGAAGACAGGACGACACAGAGTCATGTACCGCAGCCTGGCTTGTACAGGTCTGAGGTAAGCTGGGATTCTATGGTCGGGTTTCTCAGCCCCAGCCCTGGCCTGCCCCAGAGAGGCTGTATTTCTAGAATTCTCCACAGGCTGGACTCAGATGCCTCAGGATAGAGGGCAGAGCTCATGGAGATGGGAGAAGCCTTGCAGGGTCTGGAGCCCACCCCTGAGCTATTGTCTGGCCCATTAACAGATCTTGCCATTGCATGTGTAGAGGGACAATGACAGCCAATGCTCAGTCCTAGGAACCATGAAGACAAAAGCAGGGATGCTGTCTGGACACAGGGCCCTACATCACCTCCGTGGGGCCAGCTCAATGACATAAGCTTGGCATTAAGATCAGGACTTGTCTTAGGGTTTCTATTACTATGAAGAGACACCATGTCCATGGAAATGCTTTTTATTTTTTAATTTTTGGACAGGGTTTCTCTGTGTAGCTTTGGAGCCTGTGTGGGAACTCACTCTGTAGATCAGGCTAGTCTCAAACTCACAGAGACCTCTGCCTCCAAAGTGCTGAAATTAAAGGTCTGTGCCACCACCACCTGGCCATGACTGCTCTTATAATGAAAAACATTTACTTGGGGCTTGCTTACAGTTTCAGTGGCTTAGTCCATTATCTTCATGGCAGTGTGCATTCAGACATGGTGCTGGAGAAGGAACTGAGAGTTCTACATCTTGATCTGCAGGTAGTAGAAGCAACTGTGTGCCACACTGGGGGTAACTTGAGCATATGAGACCTCAAAGTCTACCCTCACAGTGACACACTTCCTCCAACAAGGCCACACCTCCTAACAGTGCCACTCCCATATCCCAAGTGCCAAATAATCACACAGAAACTATATTAATTACAACACTGTTGGACCAATGACTCAAGTATTTTTTAGCCAGCTCTTACATCTTAAATTAACCCATTTCTATTAATCTATGTGTCACCAGGAGGCTGTAGCCTACCAGTTAGGTTCTGGCATCTGTCTCTTTCAGCAGCTACATGGTGTCTCTTAGACTCCACCTACTTTCTCTCTGTTTGGATTTTCTGCCTGGCTTTACTCTGCTAAACCACTGGCCAAAACAGCTTTATTCATTAATTGAAAAAGCAACACATATACAGAAAGACATCCCATATCATCTCCCCTTTTCTGTCTAATTAAAACGAAGGTTTTAGTTTTAACATAGTAAAATTACATATACAAAACAGTTATTAAGCAAGAATTATATTTACAATATTTAGTTCATTTACATTTGGCAAATTAAGGAAAATGCTCTATCATCTATCCTATCTTTGTGAATCTAAAGTTTTACATTTAATTTATCTTTTATCATAACTAGGAAAACTATAACTATAATTATCTGTCTTCAACTCCACCAAATATCCCAGAGGATATAATATTACCTAAGTAAACAGGAAGTGCATTGTAAGCAACTTCTAAAGTTCTAGGAATTGACAGAGACATTGTGCTGCCTAGATAGTCACCCAAAGTTTTTTTGTAATGTTGGAGCATCCATCTAAAGCCTACAGGCCTGTAGTATCTGGCAGACTTTTCTATGAAGCAGTAAATTTGAAGATGTGTTCTGCCTTGTAATGGCAAAGTTCATCAGTTGCTGTCTTCTGTGTCCTAAAGAATGTCTGGAAGTTTCCTCTGTGAAGCAGGAAACCTGAAGGATCAGCCTGTCTTTTAGAAAGTTCAACAGTGACTTTTATGTGGGTCTTGCATACCCAGTTCATATAGCATATCATAAAGTAGTCCAGACAAGAACAGTTTCTTGCCCAAATGGCTAACAAACTCCACGAGGAGCCTCTTCAATGCCCATCACCCTTTTGAAGTAGATTGATGCTGCCAGAAGCAGACATGTCTCTCTGTTGAAAAAAGTCCAAGTTCTTTTTTTTTTGTTTTTTGTTTTTTTTTTTAAAGTCCAAGTTCTTAAAACATTTTAAATGCCATGTTCTGTAGATCTTTGAAAGGTTTGAAGAATATCTATCCAACTGAAATACATCTCTGTACATCTAGAAACCTAACCAACATAACTATACGTTTGACTATTATAAATGACCAGCTATTAATCTATAATTTTTAATTATATATTACATTTTTAAATGAATTGCACAAATATAATACCTTAAATGAGTATGAATATACATATAACAAAATTGACCTTGAATTTGTATCAATGAACCAAAGTCCATACCAACGTAAAGCATTCATTTTTATATCATATTTCATTTTTGTCTTAAGAAAGACCTTGATTGTAACCATTAGCAATTTATAATTCACCTCCTTTAAATGAAAACAAACATTTATATACAATATTTGGGAATTTGGGCATTGGTTTCCCCAAACTGCTTCCTGCTATTTGTTATGCAAAGTATTTTTAGGATTCACAGAGACCTTTCATGGGGGTGTTGTTCCATCAAATCTCACTAGCCTGGAAGGGATCCACAGGTTCTCATCCTCCGTGGAAACAAAAGCAGACCCTCTTTTCCAAAGGAACATATCTTTAGATTCACATTTTGGAGTCAAGATTCCTTTAAAATAAATATGTTGGTTAAACTTAGCAGCCTCCAGAATCAAATATCTCTCTGTAGTCAAAATATTCAAAGAAAACACAATAATATACACAATCCAGACTCTCTCTGTATTTTCCATCTTTGCATGGCTTTTAAAAATACTTTTATCCAACCGGGCGATGGTGGCGCACGCCTTTAATCCCAGCACTCGGGAGGCAGAGGCAGGTGGATCTCTGTGAGTTCGAGACCAGCCTGGTCTACAGAGCTAGTTCCAGGACAGGCTCCAAAGCCACAGAGAAACCCTGTCTCGAAAAACCAAAAAAAAAAAAAAATACTTTTATCCACTTAATCTATGACTGTCTGTACTCTTTTGTATTACTTTTACTGTCTCTTTAAAGACTTTGTTTTATTTTTAAAATCTATTTACTTTTTATAACTGTCTATACTCTTTTTCCTATGTCTCCCAAGCATACATACATTTTTTAAACACACGGAGTCTTATTTAGAGGTCTTTTATGTCTGAATCTGTCCTGACCAGGAGTGCCTTTTTTAAAATGCTAAGCAGGCATGGCCAGGACCAACACCATGGCCTGTTGGCTCCATCCCATCCAACATGGTAGAGGTATGTTCACCATCTCTGTAAGCCATGATTACTGCCCCAACTCCAGGGATATGGTGGGTCTATGTTGCAATGAAGGGCAAGCACAAATCAGGAAGCTGGCTCTTAAAGGAGCCACACAATTTTTGCTGCTAACATTGAATCAGGAAGCTTTCTGTTAAAGGAATCATGCCTCTATTTTTCTCTAGCAAACAGATTCCACCTGAGAAAATGCTGCTACCAAGAAGCCATGCTTAATTCTGTTCTTTTGTGTCTAGAATTCCTTCCCAAGTTAGATCAAGTTTTATTTGGATGTAGTTGCCCCATGTTGTGCGCCATTTGTAAGCAGAGACTGCTCATTCATTTCCCAGCTGCCCAGACCCAAATTATCACACAGAAACTATATTAACTACAATACTGTTTGGCTGATGACTCAGGTGTATTCCTTGCTAGCTCTTACATCTTAAATAACCCATTTCCGTTAATCTGTGTATCACCACGAGGCTGTGGCCTACCAGTAAGGTTCTGGCATTTGTCTTCTTCGGCAGTTACATAGCATCTCTTAGACTCTTCCTACTCTCTCTCTTTATCTCTGTTTGGATTTCTTGCCTAGCTTTACTCTGCTAAGCCATTGGCCAAAACAGCTTTATTCATTAACCAATAAAATTAACATATATACAGGGCATCCACATCAATCATTCCCTCATCTGCAACCATCTGCCCTCCCTCTGACTCACTGAATCAACCACATATCCACCCTTTCACCCACCTCATCTATTCACAATCCCACCCCCCATCCATCCACCCCCTCTGCCTCCTTCCATTTTTACAGTTATCCATCAACCCGTCCACTCCCTATCCACTCTTTCATCAACCCAGTTCATCCACCAATTCACTTACCCATTCCACCCCATCCATCAACCCACCTTCATACATCATCCATCATCTAACCATCTCTATCCATTTATCTGTCCTTGTCTTACCCATATATTCATTCCCCCTAAAACCTTCCACTTATCATTTATCCGTCCATTCATTTCTCATCCATCAACCTCCATCCATTCATCTAACTTCCCTACCTTCTATCCTTTCATCCACCCAATTTATTTCCACCTACCTACTATCACCTCCCCTTCTACCTATCCAGCCATCCTAACATAAACCAAAGCTGTTCAAAATAGATAAAAACCACAGCAATGAAAAAATAGAAATCTATGCTTTATGGAAAATATATTCATTTATCCATGTTCTTCCATTCATCCACCCACTCATCCATCCATCCATCCATCCATCAATCAATCCAGCCAGCCATCTGTTGGTCCTTCTGTCTGTCTGCCCATCCTTCATCAAGTAGCTATGTTAGAGATCAAGGAAGTTTAGACTTCTTTGGCTAATGGAACACAAGCAGAAGTGCCATGTGTTCTAAGTGGTTGGATATTTCAGAGTTGTATCTCAAGTCCCCACGTTCCCCTTCTTCCTTCACATTGTCTTGATAGCACGCTGGGCATTTCCTGCTCCATCAGTTTGAGTCCAAGATTGAGGAGCGTGATGATGCTTAGAGCTCCTACCGCAGCACGACACTGCACCTGGACCACTTGCGTCCAAGATTAAGGAACGTGATGATGCTTAGAGCTCCCAGCACTGCACAGCATTGCACCTGGACGGCTCCCGACCTGTACTTAGAATCTGACCTCATATATGAGCCAGTTGCTTTCTGTTGCTTCTGTGGTAGCCTGGGTATCTGGTTGACAGATGTGAAATGGCAGATTGGTTCCAGATGGTTCTGCCCATGAGCATTCCATCCTCAGTGTTGGGAGTGTCTGTTTTAGTCTTTCCTTAACTGTCTGCAACTGTTTCTTTTTTAACTCATTAAATATTTTAAAGCCAATCTGAAAAGTTCAGAGGATGGATAGCTACTTCTCTTGTTTTCCTTTCTTTGTGTGTGTATGTGTGTGTGTGTGCTTGCACATGTGTATATGTACGTATGCTTATGTGCACACACTCATGAAGGTCAGAGGATGACCTCAAGTGTCATTTCTTAGACACCATCTACTTTTTATTTTTTGAGACAGGGTCTTATGCTGGCCTAAACTTGGCAAGTAGACTAACTAGACCTGGTGACCAGTGAGCCCCAGAAGTCTTCCTGTCTCCACCTCCCTCCTTGGATTACAAGCACTTGGCCTTTTAAACCACGGGTTCTTGGGAACAAACTCAGGTTCATGGTTGCAGAATGGCATAGTTAGCTTCAGCTGTCAAACTTGACCCAAAATTAGACATACCCGGGAAGAAGGGATTGCAAATGAGGAATTTCTTCACCAGTTTGGCCTGTGGGCATTTTCTTAATTGGTAATTGCTGTAGAAGGACTTGGGCTGTAGAAGAAAGGTAGCTGAGCCAGCCAGAGGAGGGGAGACAGCCGACAGCGTTCCCCTGCTGGTCTCAGCCTTGAGCTCCTGCATTGGCTTCCCTTGCTGATGGCTGTAGGCTTGAAGATGAAGCAAACTCTTCCATCCCCAGGTTGCTTTCAGTGTTTTATCAAGGCAGCAGAGAAGCCTAGAACATGGGGATCGAACCTGGATCCTTGAACTTGCAGGCAAACCCTTTGTCAGCTGATATACCTTCTCAGCCCCTGGAAGCTCGCAATGCTCCTTTTCCTGTAAACAAGCAAGCACGCATAAACGAGACAATTAGAAAGTAGACAAAGGAGGTTTGCTCAACGTGGCCATGTTGGGGTGAGGGACAAAGAGATCCAGTGAGCCCCCAAGTCTGGGGGTCCTAAAGTCTTTAGGTCCTAAAGTGGGATTAGACCAAGGCTAAAAAAGAACAAAAGAAAAATTGATATCTCACCTAATTATAAAACCCAAGGTTTGAGAACTAGTAAAATCCATCTATTCCAGCATCTTTGTAATAGGAAGACACCAGTGCAAAATTAGAGCCCAGTTCCTGTGTCTGAAACAACCAGAATTCCGACATTGTTCTGATCTATGTGACTAACTTAAGACAAGATTTTGTGTCTTGTTAAGAAATGTTTTGCTTCCTGCTGTTTGTGTCTCAGACTTGTGACTGCTTAGGAAATTGTCTCAACAGAGTCAGGGTTCATTGAAGGATTGCTATTTGTTGAAGTCTTCTAAATGACTCTTTTGTAAGCTGCTATTTTAAGTGGAGTCCAGCACATTTAATGCCATATGTATCTGACTAGAAACCTGTACAGCTGCGCATCTAAACTTTATATTATGAAAAGTTGTAGCTAGAGCTGAGAGCATATGAGACTCACACATAAAGTAACACGCACCATTGTTCAACACGATGGATGCCTTCTTGGCAGTCAGGTATGGCTGAAGAGAGACAATAATGGGGGCATGTAGACAGAGCCAGTCAGAGCAATGGGCACAGCAACCAGAGGGCTTGCAGCCAGGGCCAGTCAGAGCAATGGGTACAGCAACCAGGAGGGCAGGCAGCCAGAGCCAGCCAGATCAATGGGTACAGCAACCAGGAGGGCAGGCAGCCGGAGCCAGTCAGAGCAATGGGCACAGCAGCCAGATGTTCAGTTTGGCTCATTAATCAGAGGCTACTGGACTCCCCCTTGTGCTGGCTGCTTTAACCAGCAAGATTGTCAATCACACTGCCTACGCTTCTGCCAGCACCAGACATTCTGTGCCCTGCTAAGAAGTCTTGAGAAAACCACAACAAGATTACAGCTCACTGCCTGGTTCCTGAAAGCTAAACTAAGTCAGAACTGTCTCCAGCAGTTTGTAGGAGAGCTCTTGCTACCACAGCCTTGCTGAGCTCTCGAGGACCCTGTAAGCACAGGCCCCTCAGCCAGAAGAGGAGCACTTTCCCAGGTCGTTCTGCAGAGCACCGGTGGTCAGTGCAGGCTGTCACTGAGGGAACAGCAGTCCTCTGAGGCCCAAAGGTCCCAGCCTGCATCCCAGTCTGTGTGCCTGATGAGGGCTTCAAGGCATTCACTTGGGGGGGAAGATGGGGGATAGGGCTGATGGAGGAGACTTTCTTCAGTCCCAGGCTGGAGTGCAGGATGGACTGCAGACCTAGCTGTGGCCTGCCATCCCTGTGTGGGCTAATTTTTTGTGACCAACCCTGACACTCTGCTTTACAAAAACAAACCCCAGACATACAGCATATTGTTTTTCCTAAATCTTCTACTAAGCCAGTCGTACGCATTCCAGCCAAAGGAAATGATCTTCCTTGACATCCATCACAGGGGGCAGAGTTGGTGCCTTCTGTGGATTGTACGGGCCACTCGGAGGATACCAGGAAGGAGATCTGAGTACTTGGCCATCAGGGCCCGAGGCTTTGCCTCACTGTGTCCTCTGGAGAAGGTCACAGCACTGTGCTCGGGAACTTTATCCTGCCTTTAATCAGTATTCAGTATGCGTGCCATGTGGGGTGTGGGGACAGGACGTGGTAACCTTTAATGCCAGCACAAAGGCTTAATGAGGTTCCATTTGGGCTGAGCTCTGGCAGGACACAATGTCTGCATCTGGATGGCCAAGCATCTTGATCTCCACTCACAGGCCTTTAGTCGGAACCCCTCCTGGTGGGGGAGGGATGGATGCCCTCAATGGGATAAAATGGATGCCATAGACAGGATGAAGCCCCACGGGGACCCTGCAGGGCGGACTGTGCTCTTGTGCTTGGCCTTGTGAAGAGAACACCGTATTTGATGGTAGTTCCCCATTTCTGGGTCCTCTCTTTCTAGATGTTGGTCCTTGGGCAAGGCTTCTGTGTCCTCCCAAACTATTTTTTGTCACCCTGTGGGTGTTCTTGTGAGTTCTATATGCTAGGCACATTTTTACAAGCATATCCTTTCTATGTAGTGTTGCGGGAGGTCCTTCCGCTCCTCCAGCCAATAGCCACTGAGATACCAGCCCATTGGGGCGTGGTCTCTTTCCCTTTAAAAAAGCGGCTACTTCCCTCCTCGCTCTTTTTACTTCCTGCTCCGGTTCCGGGGACTAGACTTCTTCCTAATTGCGCAGAGGGCTGTTGTCTGGGACGGTGCAGGAAGTAAAAAGAGCGAGGAGGGAAGTAGCCGCTTTTTTAAAGGGAAAGAGACCACGCCCCAATGGGCTGGTATCTCAGCGGCTATTGGCTGGAGGAGCGGAAGGACCTCCTGCAACAATGTAGTGGCACTACCTGATAGTCCTGGGCTGCTAACCCTCTCTGCTCCTGCACCTTCTGGCCCTTTGAACACACTAGGGCAGGGCGACATCTTTACACACCGCTCATCCACTCACTCAGCACCCATTTACCGGGCGCCTGGTGTGCGTTGCTATGGGAGAGCAGCCCCATATTGGTTAGGGGTCTAAACTGGAAGTAGAGGGGGCTCTGGCCAGTAGGTGCAGCGAATGAGTCAGTGTTTGCAGTTCTTCCTTCACGCAGAGGTTTGGATGAAGGATGCCACCCTTGGTCCTGAAGAGTACTGAATACTTTTCCTTTCCTCCCTTTCTTTCTCCACTTCCTCTCCCTGTTCACTGATGGTTTCTGAGCCAGTGTGCTGGCTGCTCTTGTAGGCAATGGGAATCCAACAGAATAAAAAGTTCCCACAATTCTTGAGCCCAGGAGGGACCCAGGAGGGACCCATGTGCAATCAGAGATTGCACATGGCCTTGGGGGTCCCTGGGAAGAACTAGACTATACAGTGGGGCTCTCTCTACACAGCCATGGGGAAGCCACCACCTTGCAGTCACCTTTCTGAGCGGCTGCTTTCCGACCCCTCACCCAGTTACTAAGCCTAATGCACCCTTTGGTTTCCATGGTGAGCTTTGTTGCGCTCCCACCTCCGTTTAGGGTTGGGACCTTAGGAAGAGGGGTAGATGTTGCTTGTATCTCCCCTGGGAAGAAATTTTAGCAACACACAGCATGCTCTAGAGAGGTGAGGCAGGAGACAAGGATTGACGCTCCAAGCTGCTCCCTGAATTGACAGCCAGCTGGGGAGATGGCGGTTCTCCACAATATCTTTTCTCATTTATTACTTCCTCATTGCCTATGCATGGCAATCTAAATTTCTAGCTGTTAATGAAAGATTATAGATGTGTTAAAAAAAATCCACAAACCTCCATTCTTTGCACTCGTATTGTTAATTAAATCCCCAAGTTCCATTTTCGGGTTTTAATTAACAGTGCTGGGCACTCGACTGGCATGTTGGCCTCACAGGTAGCAAGGCCCTCAACAGCGACGCTGAGGAAACCTCAGGAACAGGCATCTTCATGGAGGTCCAAGACCTCACCTGCCAGGACCAGCAGGCTCCTTTGAAGCTCCTTGGGAAGTGGGGAGCACCAAACAAGGTGGCTACTGGCGTCCTGACAGGAGGAGTTTTTTCTTACTAGGGTTGTCCTATGTTCAAGGGTCCTCAGTTGTTGTAGGTAGGGGCTGGACGTGTGGCAGTGCCAGCCATCCTCTGAGGCTACAGTTGTGGTTCAGGCTCTGTGGCACCTGTACTGGCTTCCTAGCTACAGACACAATGCAAGCTCCCCTGGGTCAGGAACCAGCTCAACGCACACAGCGCTGTGCTTTCTCTGAAGTGGGAACACCCCGTGGACACAGAGAAATGTGGGTGGGGCAGATGGCTCAGTGGACAGAGTTTGCCCTTCAAGAAAGACGACCCGAGTTTTATCCATAGGACATGATGAAAAAACTAGGTATGGTGATGCCTGTTTGTCATCTCAGAGCTTAGGGGCAGAGACAGGCAGTCCCTGGAACTTGCTGGGCAGCTAGCCCAGCTGAATCAGTGAACTCCTGCTTCACTATGGGAAAACTGTCTCACAAAACAAGGTGGGGAGTGACCGAAGAAAAATTCATTACACCACACAATACACACACACACACCACACACATCACAATACACACACACCAGACACACACCAGACACACACACCAGACACACACCAGACACACACCACACAAAACCACACACACACCACACACCACACACACATACACACACCACAGACACACACCACATACAAACCACACACATATACCACACATACACCATACACACACCACACACACACACACCACACCACGCACACACACATACATACACACACAGCACAGAACACACCACACACACCACACATACAAACCACACACATATACCACGCTTACACACACACATACACCATACATGCACCACACACACATACACACACACCACACCGCACACACACATACACACACAGCTCTGTAGACATTTTCAGAATAACTATGCTGTACCTGGCACTGTACAAGGGTGTGGGATCTGAGAGTACACGCAGGACAGCCTCGAGGTGAGATCGGCATGGATTTAGGGTCACATGTCTGCACAGGTAAAAACCACAGAGAATCACCATTGTCCTTTACTCTTGTCTGAGACTCTAGAGTGAGCCCTTGAATGTGGGCTTCAATGAGTCCCCCTGATTTCTCTTCACATTCTGACAGAGCTTCCCTTCACCTTCCCTTGACAGGTAGTGGAGACCCAGGCCTGCTGATGAGCTAACCCAGGTCTTGTGCTTCAAGCCTCCAGAAGCACCGTTTACAACCCTACTCCTGGCCACTCTCCCTTCCTGCTATACCAACAAGCACAGCCTTCCATAACCCATTCCCAGAAGGGCAGCTTCACCACCAGTGCCATCTGCCAGGTGCATTGCTTGTGTGACCACAAGTGGAGGGGGTGACCAGCACCTCATTGCCACCATCTTTGATATGAGGAAGCAGGGTAGGAGAGAGGCACGTACGTGGAGAAAGTGTCCCGAGGGAAAATGCCTGCCACGCAAGCCTAGCTAACCACACGAGCGTGATCTCTAGAACCACGTGAAGGTGAAAGGGAGAGCCAGCTCCACAGAGTCCTCCTCTGGCTTCCACAGGCATGCCTGGTAATACACCCTCCTGTTATACACATAATGATAATAAATTAATAAATAATAATTAATTAATGATAAAAAATTAAAAAAGCAGAAGTGTCTCATGACAGCTGAGGGCACCTAGTGACTTTGAGGGGGCAGGGCTAAGATGCTCACCCATGATCAGACAGGTGGCAAGCTGTGTGACTTAGGAAGATGACGCTTGGGTTTCTCTTCCAGGGCCTGTGATATTTAGCTTTTTGTCAGCTTGACATGAACCAGACCATCCAGGAAGAGGGACCCTTGGTGGAAGAATCACCTCCATCACATTGGCCTGTGGGTAAGTCTGTGGGGGTATTCTTGATTAATGACTGATGTGGGAGGGCCTGGCCCACTCTGGGTGGTGCCACCCCTGGGCAGGTGGTTCTGGGTTGCATGAGAAAGCAGGCTGAGCAGGGCGAGCAAGCCATGGGAAGAGAGCCAGCAAGCAGCGCCCCTCCATGGTTGCTGCCTCTACTGCTTAAGTTCCTGTGCCCGACTTCCTTCCAAGGTCAGCTATGATCAGGACATGGAGGCCAAGTAAACCCTGTCCTCCCTAAGCTGCTTTGGTCATGGTGTTTATCCCAGCGATAGGAAGCCAATTAGGGTAATGACCTGTTCTTGCCAGAGAGCCAGGGGCAGAAGGATGTCCCCCTGACTCCTGTGGTTGATGCTTTCTTGTCAGCTGGGGGCTGAACGCTGGTCCCCAACTGTGTAGCCTTGTGTCCTGCAGACCCTGGCCACCATCAAGTGCTTCATGTCTGAGTTCTCAGTGCCTCTGTTTACATACATGACTCTCAATTCAGGGGTTAATTAGCTACTGCACTTGGAGCTCGTGGGGCAGACCTAGACAGGGTAAAATCCTAACCATGGCCAAGGCACTTGCCTCTCAGTCCAGAGACAGGACAGCTGTGTGACTCAGAGGCAGGCATAGGGAGAAACATCCCACGCCACTATCCCAGACAAGCTGTGCCCTCCTCCAGGTCCCCAGGCACCTCTGCAAGGACATTCATTTTGGTCAATTCCAGGAATGATGTGGCCCAGTGCAGGTGGTACAAAGAGCTACTTAGTGAAGTGGGCATTCAATCTTGCTGAGGTCACCAGGTGAGCAAACACAAGCGACTTCAGCTTCCTGGGCTTCCCCTGTGGCATCATTGTGGCTTGCTTTTTTGAATGGAGGATGCACAATGGGGTTCATTAAAGTGCAGACGCAAGTACAGGTGCAAGTGCAGGTGTAAGTGCAGACGCAAGTACAGGTGCAAGTGCAGGTGTAAGTGCAGGTGCAAGTACAGGTGCAAGTACAGGTGTGGGTGAAAGCTCAGGTACAAGTGCAGTTGCAAGTGCAGGCACCATGCTTTTCATAAAGAGCTTGGGAGGAGCTCATCATTTAGTGGGGAGCTAGTTTGAGAAAGTGGGGTGCAACCCCTGGTACATATAAAATAACAGCACCCACATGGGGAGGGAAGAGGCCTGCCCCAGTAAGCACAACTGAAGATGTAGCTGAGCAAATGAGATCAGCACTGGGGCTGTAACCAGAGGTAACAGGGTCAACAGAGGTGGCTTCTGTGTGCCTGTGTTTACTGTAGCCTTATCCACGCGAGCCAGGGCAGGAAGTCAGCCCACGTGCCCATGGATAGAGGAGCAGATAAGGGAATGCCACTCACCTCTGGAAACATAGGACACCCTCTCACCTGGTGAAAGATGCCTGGTGTCACGATAGACGCTGTCCCAGGCAGCGAGGACCCCCATGTCAATGGAAGACAAATGAATTCTTCCCCTTGGTTTTATCATAAACACCAGATCAGGTCAAATCTTGTAATGTTTTAAGTAAGCTTTCAGTGTTGCATTGGGTGGCATTTATAGCTGGGACTATGGGAAGAGATGGGAGGCACTCGATGTATGGATTTAAGAAGGAGGGGGTTGACAATCTGAAGGTGACCCAGGCATCCCCCAGGGAATTCAGATTTCTTCCTGGAACAGTCCTACTTGTCCTGGAGTTTACAGTCTGTTTGCATCTCATGGAGACTGTCGGAACAAGCGTAAGACAAAACTGCATGGTGCCCCTTAAACCCCTGGTTCATCCAGGGGCAGACAGTGACGTCTGGCCCTCCTTCTTCCTTTCTGGCCTTGGCTCTGTTTCTTTTACTGATCATTCCCTGTCGTAGCAAGATGGCTGGTGCTGTTCCAGCTTGCCTTCCTCCTGAACTCTCTCCCCATAGAGCAGGTAGCACCTAACATCTATTGGTACAGTTCACATTAGCTGATCATCCCTGAAACAAACACGAAAGTGTGCCCCACCAATCATGGCAGCCAGAAAAATGTGATCTACCAATCATGGCAGTCAGAGAAATGTGATCCACCAATCATGGCAACTAAAGAAATGTGTTCATTTGATTGGTCAGATTTGAATCCATTGTCAACTTCTGGAACCAGGATGGGAACATTCGTGGGGAGGTGGGTCCCAGAAGAAACCAGAAGAGGGAAGGGACTAAGCAGTTAGAAGACAGCAACCAACTTTCAGGATAGAATCACAAGCCAAGAAAGACCAAACCTCACAAACACCCACATGCCCACCTTCTGCTTCAGAACCTGGGTAGATTGTTGGTGTGTCCTCCTCCCCAGACTGTCTGACCTGATCCCTGGTCACAATTTAAATTTAAACAGCCTCTTGGTCCGATGGAATGGAGCAGCAATTATGGATGTAGACAGAGAAGTGAAATTTCCAAGAGGCATTTAATTTAAACTTAATTGCCATGATTTCCAGTGGTCTTGCAGGTAGTAATTGTTTAAAGACACTTAATGAAACCTAATCAGGCCATTGCAACACTCTTCAGGCCTGGGACAGTCTGTGGCCGCCACCATCACACGCTGGGAGCACCTGCTTTGGCAAGGTGAAGATGAATGTGGGGGTATGGCTTCAGGGATAGCTGCAGGCTTACTGCTCTCTCTGGAAAACCATCATGTGTATTTGGGAGTCTGAGACCCGGGGTTGGGGGAGCCCTGGCTTCTGCATCCTTTCCCCAGGACTCCATATGCAAACATCCCAGTCCTTGTCAGGAACCCTTATTATGCTCTTCTGTAGATGGCATGCTGGGAGGGCGGGCTGTGGCCAGGCTCCCCCTAGGCACTAAGCATTGCTTTTTAACATATTTTCTTTTCTTTATCTTTATGTGTATTGCTGTTTAGTCTGCCTGTGTGACTGTATGAGGGTGTTGGATTCCCTGGAACTGGAGGTACAGACAGACAAACAGTTGTGAGCCTATATACCTATCATCTTTTATCCCCGGTTCCTCTAGTCCTCCCCACAACTCCCGTCCCAGGATGCACTGTCTCTCAAGTGTTGTGATGATGGTGGTGGTGGTGGTGGTGGGTGTTCAAATCCAGCAGCCTTTGTTTCTGTATTGCCGGTGAGAGTGCACAAGTCATCAATTCTCTGGAAAGACATGTCACAGACGGAGTGTGACTATAGGCCTGGTAGCCACGGGGGCCTCTCTGGAGGCTCAGACAGGTGAAGTGTCTGAGCGGTGCTGGCCTGGGGCCTGCAGCCCGTGTTGGCTATTATTGTTGTTATTAGATCTGCAACATTCATTAGTTTAATTCTGATGATGCTCAGACACTTTGCCAAGTTCTGTGTATGAAGACAAGCTCATGTCTTTGCCTGTAGGGAGACGAGTGAACGAGGAAAGGATGGCGTATGCTGTACACTCGAGCCTGGATCCGGTTGCTGTGCACAAGGGGCTCTGAGCACAGGGAGGGCTTCCTGGGAACATACCCGTGAATATCTGTCCTGCCTAGGGAAGCAGGCAGGACATTAGCTCCCAGCCTGCACCTGCTTGAATTTGGGTTTGTGAAATGACCATGGCTTAGACGGATGGAATGCCCTCAATGTGGCATCTCCTCTTGACTTTGTGGTGACCCTGGTCATGACCATGTTGTCACCCAGTGTATAGCAGGGCTTGATTTATATACCCACCTAGGTGTGGGACCTGCAGCCCTATGGTATTGGGGCTGACTTTCCTATGTGGAGGAAGAGAATGGGTCAATTCTTAGAGACTGGGACAGACCAGTGAGGGGGAGCTGGACTGGCCTCTTAGGGGCTCTTCTCACCTTAGACTCTGACCCAGGCAGGCCAACCAAAGTCGTGAGGTTATCTGCGTTAGTACCAGGAACATTATCCTCATTGTGCCCACCAATTTGGGCTGGAGGGGGACAGACCAGGGCTTATAACTTGACCACTCCCCCGTGTTTTATATTCTTTGTGAGGCTTAGTTTGTTTTTACTAAGGGGTGCACATGCCTGTGCATTCTTGCATACATGTGTGTTAAGGTGTGTGTGTGTGTGTGTGTGTGTGTGAATGTATGTGTGTGTATGTACTTGTGTAAATGCATATGCATGTGTGTGTCCCGCTCATTTGCTAGAATGTTTGTGAGATAGTCAAGAAAGTTGTTCTCACTAGGGATGAGCCTCTGGGGATTCTAAGAAAATTCGTGTGTCCCCCACTGCCCCCACCAACCTGTACTCAGTCACTGAAACCTGAGCCTAGAGGCCCAGACTCCAGGAGCCTTCAGTGAAGAGGTTGGCCTAGCCCCATCAGCCAAGAGGGTGTTTATGCTCCAACGCCAAAGAACTGCATTTCCAGGCATTCTTCTGTTTCTCTCCACCACAGATTCCCTGGGACCTTGCTTTTGATACCCCGAGGACAGACCTGTGTGTTTCTAGCAACCTATGCAGGCTAGTCAGTGGCTGTCCCTCCCTAGAGGACTGTGAGGCCCCAGGAGCCAGCTCTGTGCTCTTGGAACCAGCTCCCAGGCCCATGTCCTTACTTGCTGATCTATTTTGAAGCTGTATCAGATTTGTTTTGTGCCCTGCTGGTGGCAGCAATTGCTCTCAGGATAGGGGCTGCGGTGGCCAGAGGAATGTCCCATAGATGAGGAAGTTCTGTGGCAGTGGCCTCAGCCATGGCAGCAGCAGGGTCTGGGGCCCTTTATCTTCCCAATGGCCTGCCTGCTCCCCATACTCATTCCTAACAACGCTCTGGGGCTTCTCAGGGGCCCCCTGCCGCCTCCAATTGTCTTGACACAAAAGCAGCTTTGGATTCTTTCTGTAACTTTTCTTGCACTTGAGCTGGGCTCCTGGGAGCCACTGGCCAGTCTCCAGGTGGAGCAGGAGCAGATGCAGAGCCCGTATTAACGATCTCAGAATTATTTCTTGGCCAAGGAGGTTGGGGACAGAGAGTGCCGCCAGAGCAATCCAGGCTGGCTAATTGGGCAATTTAAAACTCAGGGTTTTAGAGCCTGGCAGCTCTGCTTCCCCCAACAGAGGGCCAGGGTGGTTTAAGATAGGGACATGTGTTGTCATGGTCCTTTAGGGAGTTACAATAGTCCCAGTTCTGCATTACCTGTCACTATGGCAACTGTGAACAGAGCTTTCTCCCCTCCGGGTCTCTCCATCACAGAAAGAGATTGTGGGTTGGGATGTCTCAGATTTGGTTCATAAGTAATTTTCCCCATATCCTCCTTTCTTTCTCCCTTTTACCTGTGTCTCAGAAAACATGGCTTATCATCCAGTTTTGCTCTGGGGACTCCTCATCCTTCTGGAAAGAGAACCACCTGCTGGATTTCTGCATTAGTTGGGTTCTCCAGAGGAACAGAAGAAATAGAAAGACATGCTTTACGGAAGGGGATTTGTTAGATTTGCTGAGCTCAGTGACGGCCATCTGAACACTGGAGAGGCTGAGAGGAGTAATTGCACAGCCTACAAGACCGGACGCCTCTGCGGTCCTAGCCTGGCTCCGAAGGCCTGGAGGATTCCTGGGGAGGCTGGTCCGTGTTGGAAAGCCAGGAGCCCGGGTCCTGATACCAGTGGAGAGTGGGGATAGAGCAGGTGTGCTCGCAGAGCAAAGGCAGGCCGGCAGCCCTGCGCTGCCCTGTGACCTCATCACGCTGGGCTTGGCCTTCAGAAAGTGCTTTGCAGGCTGGGTGAAGTTCTCGTGCCTCCGTTAATGCTTCCCAGAAATGCCCTTATGAGTCTGCCATGAAATTAACTGATGCCACATCATGTTGATAACCAAGATTTACCATGACAGTCTCTCATTAGAAGAAGACGAAATGTTGGGATCAGAAGGACCTGTGGGAATGCTGGGGTCCCTTGAATAAAAGCCCCTGTGAGGGTTAGTTGCCTCGGGGACTTTCAGGCTGGATTTTTCCTTTTCTTTTTCCCTTCCTTCCTTTCTTCCTTCCTTTCTTTCCTTTCTTCTTATTCCCCTTTTCTGTTTCCTTCTCTTCCTCCTCCTCCTTCTCTTTCTTCTTTTACAGGGACTGGATATGAGCCATGCCTTGTGTTTCCTATCTGGTCTGGTGGTTTGGCACCCTGTGATCTGTGATTGCAGGATAAAGATACCCCCATCCAGTCAGGGGAATCCCTAGATCAGCAAGAGCCTCTCAAATACAAACGGTCAATTTAGAGCCACACTCAAGTGTCTTCTTTATTGGGCATACACACCCAGGTACCCTCCTGTCTGCATCTCCCCAGAGCTGGGAACAGCCAGGGTTAGCTCTTTGTTTTGTTTTGTTTTTGAGACAGGGTTTCTCTCTGTAGCTTTGGAGCCTGTACCGGAACTCGCTCCTGTAGACCAGGCTGACTTCGAACTCACAGAGACCCACCTGAGTGCTGGGATTAAAGGCGTGTGCTACCGCCGCCCGGCTTGGATAAACTCTCTGTTTCAGAGCCTGTGCCTCAGTGTTTCCAGGTTCAGACCCTGATGGTGGTTACAGTTGGTAAGAATTCCAGGGTTAGGTGATGGGGTCGAGGCACCCAGGGAGACTGAGGAGGGGTGGGCCAGGCTGGCTCCCTTGACCTGGCCTTTTGAGGACAGCCGTAGCTTAGTATGAGTCTCAGGAACATCTGTCAGGAAGAGAGGAAAGCTATTATAGACCCGTGGCTTCATTTCCCTGGCCCGGTAACATTCTGCTCCTGGCCTCGTTGGAATTCAGGGAGTGACACACACATGGCTGTCTCCTGGTGGTGCTATGTGTGGGATTCAGCCCAAGACACTGTTCTCCTGTCAGCTGACCTTTCCGCTTTGAAATTGCCTGTCACAGAGCATGTTATACCCAGAGGTCAGCACGGGGCTTCATTTCACTCTTGTGCTGGGAAAAAAAGAACATCAAACAAACAAAACAAACATTCCACCGCCCTAAGGGCCTCGGCTTCAGTGCACCTGCCGAGCTCCTGGGACAGGCATACTGGCCGTATCCCGTATCAGAAGAAAGCCAGGGATGTTTTGCCTGCTTTGGAAGTATGTGGGGACAGCTATTACCTTCAGGGAAGTCTCCTCCCCTTCTGGGGAAAGGACACTTAACAAGACAGTCCTCTTGGAAAACTTGTCTGACGACAGAGAGGGATGAGCGGGTTCTGGGGATAGCCAGGAGATAAAGCGTTTGCTTCTCAAGGATGCTTTCCTTACTGGGGTTCCATAAGCAAGACCTGCACCCCAAAGGGTTCTGAAGCAGCAGGGGGGCTCACCAGGAGGGTTGAGACTTGCAGAGATCATGAGTCCCTAAGACTCTGGTCAGTCATGGGGGTGTGTATCAATAGAGCTGAGGAGGGATTTGCTCCCAGGGTCACAGGTGGTTTGTTTAGATTGGGTCCCCATGGTGGGGGTCTTTGATGGGTTGTGTGGGTTGTATGCTGCTCCAGAGACCCTGTCTCACAGGGAGGAAGTGGAAGTGTGGCCTGCCTCTGCTTGCAGTGTTGTCTGCTTGGAGGAATGGTGGGGCTTCCTGCATAGAAGCCTCTGTAGAGGCAACGGTAGCTCCGGGGACTCTCGGGGTGGATTTCGCAGAGCCTGAGTGCAAACCGTCTTGATTTTCTGTCTGCGTACTGATGCTTTGGCACCTGTGGTCTTTGGTTGGGGGGGTGGTGGATACCCCTGTATAGGCAGGGTGAATTCCTAGAAAGGCAAGCAGACTGGGGAGAACCCCCAAATGCAAATGTCCAACCTAGAGTCACTCCCAAGCTCCCTCTTTATCATCTCATTCCCAGGCCATTCTCCTGCTCAAGTCTTCCCAGGTTCAGGGAAAGACAGGAGCATCTTTATCCCAGCACTGTCCTCAACCTGCCCACTTCTTCCTGTGGGAACCATAGCAGGGGGCGGGCTTCTTTGCTGGCCCCACTCTTGTTTCTATGAATGCAATAAGCTTCTTTCTTGGTCAATCACTGTCTTAGTTACTGTTCGATTGCAGTGAAGAGACACTTAGGAAAGAAGGCAACTTCTGAAAGAAAGCACTTAATTGGAGGGCTGGTTTACAGTTCTAGAGGGTTAGTCTGTTGTCATTGTGATGTCGTGCATGGCGGTACACAGGCAGACATGATGCTGGGGCTGTAGTTGAGAGCTTATATCTGAGCCACAAGAAAGAGAGAGACAGAGAGAGACACACTCCGGGGCCTGTCATGAGCTTTTGACACTTCAAAGCCCAACTCCAATGATACACCTCTTTAACAAGGCTACACCTCCTATTTCTCCCTAAATAATCCACTTACTGGGAACCAAACATTTAAATATAGGAATCTATAGGGGTCATTCTTACTCAAACTATCATAATTGCTTCTGTGCCTGTGTATTTTACCAGAGTAAGCAAGTCCTGGGTCCCCTTGACACAGGTTGTAAGAGAGAACCCCTGGGAAAGGATACCCAGAAACCACCTTCTCTGAACACCCTGTACTCCAGGTACTCCCAGTCCTGGTCAACACAATGCCAGGCTGTGCTGGGGGTCCTGAGGGTGAGCCAAGAAAATGTGCTGAAGACTTGCCTACAGGCCAATCTTGATTAAGCTTTTCTCTTCCCGGGAACCTGAGGTTTGGTGGAGACACAGTGTAGTCTGCACAGTCTGAGGATTGCCCCTTTGGTCTGCACAGTCTGAGGATTGCCCCTTTGGTCTGCACAGTCTGAGGATTGCCCCTTTGGTCTGCACAGTCTGAGGATTGCCTCTTTGGTCTGCACAGTCTGAGGATTGCCCCTTTGGTCTGCACAGTCTGAGGATTGCCCCTTTGGTCTGCACAGTCTGAGGATTGCCCCTTTGGTCTGCACAGTCTGAGGATTGCCCCTTTGGTCTGAGCATCGGTAGAGAGAACTGCATACTTAAAAAACCTGTACTCCACAAAATCGGGAAACTTAGAGGAAATGGACAATTATCTCTTACCAAAATTAAATCAAGACCAGATAAGCAAATTAAATAGACCTATAACTGCTAAGGAAAGAGAAACAGTCATCAAAAGTCTCCCCCCACCACCCCCCCAAAAAGAAAAGCCCAGGACCAGATGGTTTCAGTACAGAATTCTACCAGATTTTCAAAGAAGAACTAATAACAATATTCTTCAAATTGTTCCACACAATAGAAACAGAAGGAGCATTGCCAAACTCTTTTTACGAGGCTACAGTTACCCTGATACCCAAACCACAGAAAGACACAACTAATAAAAAAAATTACAGACCAATCTCCCTCATGAACATTGATGCAAAACACTGGCAAACTGAATACAGGAACATATCAGAAAAATCTTCCACCATGATCAAGTTGGCTTCATCCCAGAGATGCAGGGATGGTTCAGCATATGAAAATCCATCAATGTAATCCACCATATAAACAACTGAAAGGAAAAAACCCTACGTGTTCATCTCATTAGATGCTGAGAAAGCCTTCGACAAAACTCAGCACCCCTTCATGATAAAGGTCTCGGAGAGAGCAAGGATACAAGGAACATACCTAAACATAATAAAGGCAATACACAGCAAGCCAACAGCCAACATCAAACTAATTGGAGAGAAACTCAAAGCGATTCCACTGAAATCAGGAACAAGACAAGGCTATATACTCTCCCTGTATCTATTCAATATAGTACTTGAAGTTCTCGCTAGAGCAATAAGACAACAAAAGGAGATCAAGGGGATACAAATTAGAAAAGAAAAAGTCAAGCTTCACCATTTGCTGATGATATGATAGCTTACATAAGTGGCCCCAAAAGTTCTACCAGGGAATTCCTACAACTGATAAACACCTTCAGTAATGTAGCAGGATACAAGATGAACTCAAAATTTAGTAGCCTTCCTATATACAAATGATAAATGGGATGAAAAAAGATATCAGAGAAGTATCACCTTTTATAATAGCCACAAATAACATAAAATATCTTGTGGTAACTCTAACCAAACAAGTAAAACTCCTGTATGACAAGAACTTTAAATCTTTGAAGAAAGAAATTGAAGAAGACATCAGAAAATGGAATGATCTCCCATGATCTTGGATAGATAGGCTTAACATAATAAAAATGGCAATCTTACCCAAAACAATCTACAGATTCAATGCAATACCTATCAAAACCCAGCAAAATTCTTCACAGACCTCAAAAGAGCAATACTCAACTCAATATGGAAAAACAAAAAACCCAGGGATAGCCAAAACAATACTGTACAATAAAGGAACTTCTGGAGACATCACAACCCCTGACTTCAAACTCTACTATAGAGTTACTACAGTAATGAAGACAGCTTGGTATTGGCATAAAAACAGAAAGGAGGACCAATGGAATTGAATTGAAGACCCGGATATCAATCCGCATACCTATGAACACCTGATTTTTGACAAAGAAACTAAAATTATAAAATGGAAAAAGAAAGCATCTTCAACAAATGGTGCTGGCATAACTGTGTGTCAACATGTAGAAGAATGCAAATAAATCCATATTTATCACCATGCAAAAAACTCAAGTCCAAATGGATCAAAGACCTCAACATAAAACCAACCACACTGAACCTCACAGAAGAGAAAGTGGTAAGTACACTTGAACGCCTTGGCACAGGAGACCACTTCTTAAACATAACTCCAGTAGCACAGACACTGAGAGCAACAATTAATAAATGGGGCCTCCTGAAACCGAGAAGCTTCTGTAAAGCAAAGGACACGGTCAACAAGAGAAAATGACAGCCTACAGAATGGAAAAGATCTTCACCAACTCCACATCAGACAGAGGACTGATATCCTAAATACACAAAGAACTCAAGAAACTAGACATCAAAAGAACAAATAACCCAATAAAATGGGGTGCAGACGTAAACAGAGAATTCTTAAAAGAGGAATCTCAAATTGTTGAAAGACATTTAAGGAAATGATCAAATTCCTTAGCCATCAAAAAATGCAAATCAAAACAACTCTGAGATACCATTTTACACCTGTCAGAATGGCCAAGATCAAAATGACGATGACAGCTTATGCTGGAGAGGATGTGGAGTACAGGGAACAGTCCTCCATTGTTGGTGGGAGTGCAAGCTGGTACAGCTGTGATGTGGGATTCCCTCTATATGCTGTGAATATGTTTTATTACCTTTGATTAACAAATAAACTGCTTTGGCCTATGGCAGAGCAGAATATAGCTAGGTGGGAAAACTAAACTGAACACAGGGAGAAAGAAGGTGGAGTCATGCAGATGCTATGTAGCTGCCGAAGGAGAAAGACGCCAGAACCTCACCAGCAAACCATGGCCTCGTGATGAAGCACAGATTAAGAGAAATGAATTAATTTAAGATATAAGAGCTAGCTAGGAATATGCCTAAGTCATTGGCCAAACGGTGTTGTAATTAATATAGTTTCTCTCTCTCTCTCTCTCTCTCTCTCTCTCTCTCTCTCTCTCTCTCTCTCTCTCTCTCTCTCTGTATGTGTGTATGTGTATGTGTGCACTTTGAGTCTGGGAAGCAGGGAAATGAAAGCAGAGTCTCAGTTTGTACAACTGCTTTGGAAATTAGTATGGTGGTTTCTCAGGAAAGTATGACTCTATCTACCTTAAGACCCAGCAATAACACTTTTGTGCATATACCCAAAGAATGCTCAATCATACCACAAGGACATGTGCTCAGCTATGTTCATAGCAGCATTATTCATAATAGCCAGAACCTGGAAACAACCTAGATGCCCCTCAACTGAAGAATGGATAAAGAAAACATGGTACATTTACACAATGGAGTACTATTCAGCAGGCAAATGGACAGAACTAGAAAAAACCATACTGAGTGAGGTAACCCAGACCCAGAAAGACAAATATAATATTTACTCACTCCTAAGTGGATATCAGACATAAAGCAAATGATAACCAGCTTATAGGCCACAACCCCAGAGAACATAGACAACAAAGAGGACCCTAAGAGAGACATATATGGATTTATCTAGGAAGGAGAAAAAGACAAAATCTCCTGAGCAAATTGGGAGTGTGGGGGTGGAAGGGAATAGGGGAGGAAAGAAGTGATGAGGAACTTCAGCCAATCACATTCTGTTAGGGTGTGTCCCCCTGGGGCCACAGAAAACAGATTAAAAAAATCCAGGTGCACTTGTTCTCTTTTTGCCCCCTGCGCTCCTGGATCGCTGGAACCCTGGTTTTGTAAGTTTCCTTTCTTCTATTTATTAAAGCTGAATATTATTTTAAGTTGGTCTGGTTAATTACAACTTCCGATCGACCATGCCCATCAAAGAAGGGGAGTGGGAAAATACCTAAAAAAAAAAAAAAAAAAAAAAAGGTTTCCTCTTCCCAGGTTTGTCTAGGTTTTTGCCAAGTTGACAAAGTTGACAATGTGGCGCGGTTGCATCACCCAAAGTCCATCCCGAGCAAGCCTCCAATCTGGCTTTCAGTCTCTGAAAGCTGTATTATTGGGGTCCTCACCAAGAACACCTCAACAGTCGTGCATGACAAGAGCATGGAGTTGGATCCAGCAGGTAGCACAAGAGGTCTTTGTAAGAACTCCACCTTCAGAAGGCTCAGCCCTTCCCTGCAGGTACTCCTAGCCATCACCATCCCTGGGAGACTGCACAGGGTACCACAGCATCAAGGACTAGCTCAAGCCCTCTGTAAAAGTACAGCAATAAGCCCTGAGCATGGAAATGTATCCTCTTCCCCAACTTGACTCCTCCAAGTTGGACCAATACTCAGTCATGCCGCTGAGCATCCTGCAGGTCCAGCTGCTGATCGAGTTTCTTCTCCAATGACGAAGGAATCGCCACAAACATGAGCCAGGGAGTCAACTTCTATGTTCTACTGAAGTCTGTATATTCCTGGGTTCCAGGCCCTGTTCTTCTGTCCATCCACTTGACTCCCTGATCCATGGCAGGTGCCCCGCTGTGTTTTCAATTTGTCATTCATCAGTCTTTGAGGACATTATCAATGTCTTATATGTGGCTTATGTCACAAGCGTGAGTCCCTAGACCCTGGGGTCTCCCTGTTGGATTGCCCCAGCAACCTGTCTTGCACCGGTCTCTCAGCCCCTTATACTCATCAGTCTTATCTACTGTCTGACTGTGATCTCAGTTTCCCCATCTATGAGAAAGAAGGTTATTCTAGGTGACTTCCAAGACTCCCATGACTGGCCTAAGATTCTCTTTTGTGCTTGCATCAGACACCTACTTTGGGATTGTCTGTCCCCGAAGTGATTCGGTGCTTCCCTGTCTGGGGACTGCAAGCTATTTACCTGATGACGGGTTTCTTGTCTTCCCACCGAGTCCGGCAGTCACGATGGAGCGCTCAGGAGTGCCAGGGCCATTTTACTTTTATTTTCTTCCTTCCCGAAGTTCAATATTCTCCGAGTCACCTCGGCATGGAAATGCTATTTTCCTGGCAGGAATGCATTTATTGGAGCTGTCACTCATTCCAAGCTACTCCGTCTCAGCTCTCCAGCCGACCTGACCGAGCAACGCGGCTGCCTGTAATTTACTGGTTGATAGACCCAAATCACTGCACAGACCTTGCCGGTGGCACAAGTTAAGGACAAGTTCTCTGCAAATTGGTCGCCAAACAGGTTCGTGGCCCTAAGTGACTGAATTTTCTCTCCTGGCTAATTCCCCTCTGTGGGCTGGTTGGCTTCAGAAGCTGGGACTCCCCTAGAGCCAGACGCTGGGGCTGGAATCAGAATCAGGAGTACAGGTCAGAGATCCAGGTAACCCAAGTTAGAACTCTGGTGGGTCACTCACTAGTGGTGGCAGATGGACCACTACCATCAGTGGCATCAGGTCCCCAACAGAGGTGTCAGATCCCCAGAAGGGGTACAGGGTCTAGGTGAGGCCATAGCAGGTGGACCACTTTCCAGCAGAGGTATTGGGTACCTAGCAGAGGTCTCCTGCTGGAGTACTGGGTTTCTGTCAGGGATAGGGCAATATCAGGTACAGGACTCCCTTGCAGGAGCGCTGGGTCCCCGGCAGGGGTGTTATGTCCCCATTAGTGTGTCAGGTCATGTGTGATGGGGCAGTGGGTAGCTGAACTCCCTTCAGCAGTAGCACCCAGTATTCATGTGTGGTGTGGCAGTCAGCAGAGGGCTTGGAAACATCTGGTTCTTGTCTCCATATCTTGTCCAGAGCTGCCCACAGTTTACTGGCATTCCTGTGCCCACCGTGGTGGCTGAGTGAGATGTGCCTCGTAGTCTCTGGCATTTGAATACTTAGTCCCCAGTGGGTGGTGCCATTTGAGAGGTTTAAGAGCTGTGGCTTTGCTAACAGAAGCATGCCCGACTGGAGGAGGGCTTTGCGAGTTTAACGACTCACACCGGTTTGAGTTCATCCTCTTGGTTTCCTGCTCTAGCTCCCAGACACTGCCTCTGCTTTACCATGGTGGACTCTCATCCCTCTGGAACCGAAAGCCCAAATAAGCCCTCTCTTCTTTAAGTGGCCTTTATCCATCACAGTCATAGGAAACTAGCGACCACACCCACCTCTCAGAGTGCTGGATGTACAGTGGCAGCCGGCCCCCGAGCAGAGGAGTTTCCCCTTGCTCCTGATGCCTTGGCCATACCTAGCAGCTGACATCTTCTGTGTCCCTCGGAGAAGCACCTCCCTCTGTCATTTGTCCCATCTGTCATTGAGTCCAGTGAAAGTGATTGAGAGGGAGACTTTGGGAAGCAGGAGCCAGGCTGAGACAAGCTGCTCACGAGTGTCTGAGGGTGGAAGGGGAGCTTTTCTGCTCAGCACACCCTGGCTCGTGTACAAAGGAGGATGGCCGCAGGGTGTTACAGAGAATGTGAACAGTTTGATCTCCCTTGTCCTTTGTTGGTCATGGCAACTTGCTGAATATCAGCGGCAGTTTTTTTTTTGCCTGCTCTCATTTTCTCCCCGTCTTCCCTCTGACTTCTTCACTAAGAGCACCCCTGTAGTGTAGAGACCTCCCCCAACATGGTGGGCCCTCTCCCCAGGAACAGTCAGAACCCATGTGGCATCCTCAGGAGTCAGTGCCACCAGAGTTGGGAGCACAGCTTCACTGGTCAGAAGGAGGAACAAGGAACCCCGGAAATCAGAGTAGGGTCCCCACAGAACTTGGGCCTGAGTGCTGTCAGCCAGCTTCTGTACCCCGCGGGCTCCCACATCACACCCTTCCTTGGCCTCACTGCACTGGCTCTGTCCCTTCAGACACACTGGTTAGACACCTACACTGACAAAGGCTCTGACTTCTCCATTCTCAGAGCTCACTGGAGGGAAAAGGATTCCAGGGCTGGCCTCTCATTGGCTCCTCCTCCACATTAGATTACAGTGTGAGCCAACTGGTGCATCCTGAAGGTTCAACTTCTGGGCCTGAACGTGGCAGAACTTCAGCCAGAGCCAGGGAACTGCAGTCACAGGGCAGAAGGGGACAGGAATCCTGTAGTCTTCATAGGGTTCTCTTAATACTTTCCCGGAGAAGGGAAACAGGCCACTCAGGAGGGCATCTCTCAAATCCATCCCCAGAAGATGGACCGCTCAGCCTTTTTTTTTCTGTTTGCAGACTTGCTGGAGAGCCTGCAGTCCTGACTCACTTCCCCTTTGCGCAGCAGCTCAGCCTTACTCTAGTCCTGCTGCCGCAGGAGGATGGCTGGTTGGGGCAGCCTTTTGGCTGCAGACTGAGAACTATGGTCCTGCTGCTGCAGGAGGATGTTTGGTTGGGGCAGCTCATTGGCTGCAGATATGAGCTATGATCCTGCTGCTGCAGGAGGATGGTTGGTTGGAGCAGCCTGATGGCTGCAGACTATGAGCTATGGTCCTGCTGCTGCAGGAGGATGGTTGGAACAGCCCAGTGGTTGCAGACTATGAGCTATAGTCCTGCTGCTGCAGGAGGATCGTTGATTGGAGCAGCCTAATGGCTGCAGAATAAGCTCTGGAGAGCGTCAGAGAGTGGTCAGCCTCATTAGATCCATGTGTTGCTGTGTGTCCAGCTCCTGCCCAGCTGCTCAGAAGAGACAGGAAGTATGGCAGAGATAATGAGAGGGTTATAGTCCAGGTTGGGGACCAGTTGGGATTCAGGGCTTCCTGATACCCCTCCTACTTAGACAAATGACTGAACTCTGGGGGAGGGCTAGTTTACTAGTTAGTATGTGACCCTTCCTGTGTGAGCAGAGGAGGGTTGGGAGCCAGGGTCCTTTTCCAGGTTAAGCAATGAATGCTGAATTATATCAGGGAAGGGTATTCCTTTCAGGGCAGCTTCTGTCTCCAAGCTCCAAAACAACTATCTGGGAAAAGCAGACAAGAAGAGAAAGTGACTGGTGGGGATCCTCCTAGAGAAACCTTGACAGATGGTAGAACTGGGCCTCCAACTTCCCTGTAAGTCTTGCGGACAGGTGGGAGGTCACTGCACTGGGGAGTGGGCAGGGCTGTGTCTGAAGTCACAGACCCTCAATGTCTTGGGGCACAGAGGTGAGGTGAGTCAGGGAGAGGGGCTGAGCCTGTTTCCGTCTTTCCCTACAACTGTTTAATCAAGTCTTAGGTTTTAATAAGTCAGCAGGTCCAGATGTTTCTATTGTATGCTACAAGTGTTAATTATCTCCTAATTACTTATTAGCCGGCCGTGCTGGCAAGAGCTGCCCCGGAAGCCCAGCCAAATGAGTCCAAAGCTTCAAAAAGGAGTAGATTAACTAATGGTGTCTTCTGGCAGTGGGTACCAGAGATGTCTCATTGCCTATAGGGTTATTTCCAAAAGTTGTTAGTTTTGGAGAGGAACCCCAGTGTCCTCTACACTGGGGAATTCCATAGCTAAGTGCTCAAAGCCTCAGGGACAGGTTGGCATGAGCATGTTAACCATTAATTGGTGTTATTCAGTAATTGTCATGTGTGGCCAGGCTCTAGGGGCTCAGGAGGGTTGATGAGATAGAGGTTCTGGTTCAGATCTAGAAGGGAAACACACCTCTGGTGCTTGCTTGGAGGCTCTCCGAGTCTTCCCTAGGCCTTATTCCTCCACACCTGTCTCCTCAGCTGAACCTGTGGGCTTCTCATCTGATCCGGGGGCCATACCTACTACTCCACAGGAACTTGTCCAAGCCAAGTCTTTGATGAATGGTGGCCCTTCCCAGGGCTCATAGCAGTAGGATATTTGTGGCTAACTCTAATGCCCAGATTTGAACCTTGCCAATGGCTGTGGCCCCATGCTAAGGTTCCAGCTACGCTAGTTAGCACTGGTCATCTTATGTCAGTAAGTCAGTATGGACTGGCAGGGCGGGGGTGGGGATAGCTCACTTGGTAGAGTACTTACTTGCCTGGTGTGCATGAGGGCCTGTGTTGGATCCCTAGTATCCATATAAGATGCTAGGTGCAGTGGTGTATGCTGGAGAGATGGAGACAGGAAACTCTCTGGGCCTCATTAGCCAGTTTTGCTTGTCTCACTGGTGAGCTCTGGGCTAGTGAAGGGCTCTGTGTCAAAGGGCGTGGACGGCATTCTTGAGAGTGACATCCAAGGTTATCGTCCGCTTCCACCTCCACTCATGCACTCACGTACACAAATGCAAGTATACCTATATGACACACACAATATATGCATGCATGCGCATGCACGCACACTGCATATTTTTAAAAAGGACAAGTATCAGGAGTGGCAGTGGAGGGCTTGTGGGGGAGGGTGGGTATCTACTTGCCATCTACTTACCTCCCTTGCCCAGTTGGCAAAGATGGTCTTCAGTAGGCCCCCTGCTGTGAAGGGATCTGCTTGTCATCTCCCTGGGAGCTCTGCACCTGCTTCCCATTGCAGCAAATGCAGCTTGCTTCTTGGTCTCCTCCTCTGCGACCCCTTTGCTATTCATGAGGATTAAAAATAGGCAGCGTGAGGAGTAAAACAGATGGATGGAGTCATTGATCGGGGCAGTTTGTGGCAGTTTTATAGAAAATCATGACCTATATTTTTCCTGATGTTGAGGTGCATTGATTTCTGTGTAACCCATGAAGCATGATGCATCTGTTTCCCCAGCTTCACTGTGGCTCTGACAGAGGGAAACTGTGCATCTCTTAGAATTCTTGCACCACCTGGTAGCTCCCCTGTATGTCCGTCCATCCATCCATCCATCCATCCATCCACCCACCCATCACCCATCCTCCCTCCATCCTCCATCCATCCATTCTCCACCCATCCATCCATCATTCATCCATCATCTATCCATCCACCCATCTATCATCCATCTATCATCCATCCATCCACCCATCTATCATCCATCTATTATCCATCCATCCACCCATCTATCATCCATCTATCATCCATCCATCCACCCATCTATCATCCATCCATCCATTCTCCATCTATCATCCATCCATCCATTCTCCACCCATCCATCCATCATCCATCCATCGTCTATCCACCCATCCATCATCCATCCATCCACCCATCTATCGTCCATTCTCCATCTATCATCCATCCATCCATCCATCCATCCATCCATCCATCCATCCATTCTCCACCCATCCATCCATCATCCATCCATCATCTATCCATCCATCCATCTATCATCCATCCATCCATCCACCCATCCATCATCCATCCACCCATCCATCATCCATCCATCCTCCATCTATCATCCATCCATCATCCTCCCATCATTGCATTTTTCCTCCCCTTCACTTAGCCATCCATACTTCTTTCCTCCCACCAATTCATCCTCCCCTTCCACCTATCCCCATCACCTATTATCTGCCTTTTCTTCCATTCATTTTCTCATCCCATCCATCATTCTTTCCATCTATTCATTGCCCAAACTCTCATCCATACTCCCATCCATATATCCCCGATCCACTTATCTCCTCGTCCTTTTCATTTCCTTCCCTCTCCTCCTTCTCCTCCGTATCACTCCCGCCATCCTTCCCTACCTTTCTCCACTCCCTCTTTCCCTCTCTTCTCATCTGTCCATCCACATGCCTCTTAACCTAACTGTACTTCTTTTTAGGAAACACAGAGTAGCAGCCAGTGGACTATATATAGCCCTATAGGACAGGTGAAGTGGGATGTCCCTCTATATAAGTGTTGCTTTTATTGGTTAATGAATAAAGCTGTTTTGGCTAATGGCTTAGCAGAATAAAGCCAGGTAGGAAATAGAGAGAGAGAGTAGGCAGAGTAGGGAGATGCCATGTAGCTGCTGAAGGAGAAGGAAGGACACGCCAGAACCTTACTCTGTAGATGACAGCCTCATGGCAACACAGATTAATAGAAATGGGTTAATTTAAGATATAAGAGTTATCCAGAAATATGCCTAAGCTATTGGCCAAGCAGTGTTGTAATTAATATAGTTTTTATGTGATTATTCGGGTCTGAGCAGTTGGGAAGCTAACGAGCAGCCTGTCTACAGACGGGCATTGTGGTAGGGTTCCATGGCGCTATTGTGCTATGGGACAATGCTCTTGTACACTGTAAAGATTTGCCATTTGTGTTAGTCACAAAGTTAGACTGAGTGGCTGTATTAACGGATGCGTTTTCAGTCACGCAGGAGCCCCAAGTCTTCCTCCAAGTGGTCTCCGAGGATTAAGAGAAGCGCTGAAATTTTTTTCTCTTCCACTTTAGGCTTCTTTATGAATGTTACGTGGTACCCATTAGGGCTGTCCCTAGGCCTGGCTGGTGCGTATCAACCTTCTGTGGGGCCACTTGATTGACCCTTGAATAAAATGCCACACAGGTCCCATCATGGAAGAATGCAGAGACCCTAGAGACATTTTGTGTTCCTAAGTGCCTTGCTTCTGCTTAAGTAACACATTCCTTTATTGTAGCAATCTTTACCTTGATCTTGGTCATGTGTCAGTCTCTGCTCCCTCCATCAGGGGCAAGGTGAGCTCTGCAGTGGTGGGTGGGGCTAGCCTTCTGTTGACCCCTGCTTGCTGCTCTGTTCCAGGGTGTGCCTGGTGTTCACCAGGCTGTAAGAAAGAGGAGTCAGCTAGGGATGTTGTACAGACCAGGAGCTCTCTGGGCCAGTCCCTCCCAAGACAGCCAATGGACAGAAGCTGGTCTTCTTGCTCAGACTTCTGTGGGTGGCCCCAGGACATCTGCTGTTCGCTGACCATAGATACTTCAGGGTTCTGGAGTCATGGCCTCTCACTCATTCCTCTCAGAGTGGGCCAGGTCCTCATCATTTATTCCCAGGAGACCTGACGGACTACTTGGCGGTGGGATGTTATCTTCCTTAAGCTGTCTTATTCTGCAGATACCTGCTGCCAGTACTAGCTTCATCCTTGCTCCTGTGTTCTCTAGCGTTGATGCTCAACTGGCCAAGCTCTGGAATCATTAAGGAGACAAGCCTCCACGTACACCTGTGTAGGATTATCTAGATTGTATTAATCTCTGGATTATCTCAGTTAGATTCATTGAGCTGTGAAGACCCACACTGAAAGTTGACCACATTATTCTGGGCTGAGTTCTGAACCACTGAGAAAGGGGAAAGCTAGTCAGCATGAGCATCCATCCCTTTCTGCTTCCTACCTGAGGATACCATGTGACCAATGAACTCCTGCCTCCACCACTTTCTTACCAAGATGGACACTCCCTTCCAACTATGAGCTCCCTCCACAACTCTTTCTTCCTTAAGATGCTCTTTTGAGGACATTTCATCATAGCAAAAGGAAAACTAACTAGAAAAAAGACAAACGCCACTGTCTAGGGGGTTCCCCAGGCTCCTCCTGCTCCTTGAAGCAAAAGGAAGGTCCCACATGTTCCCTAATGCAGCAAAGTCAGTAAAGCCACCAATTCACATTCTTGGGATAACACCTTCTTGAGTGGTTAACTTCCCATCCATGGTAGCTTCCAGGTGATTGTTGTTAAGAACCAGCAGACCCACTTGGAGATATGAACAATGAGTCTTTTGCTACATACTGGGCAAGGTTTTTTTTTTTTCTATGTACAGTGTCTGGCTTATAGAAGGAAGTAAACTTTGGAGCCCATTTGCAGTATCCTGGGAATTGTGTGAGAAGCCTTCAGTGATGCAGATTTCTGGGGACAAATTCCAGGCTCCTAGCATCACGTGCAGGTCTGGCAGGGTCCCAGGAGCCTTATAGGACAATTAATCTTGACAGCATCTGGACCCATCTGGGGGACAAGTCTTCATGAGTATATATGAGGACGCTTGTAGATTGAGTCAGTTGAGGTGGGCATCCCTTGGGCAGCGGTTCCAGACCGTATAAAAAGGTGAAAGCAAGGTGAAGACAAGCATCCGTCTCTCCCTGCTTCCAGACCATGCACACAGTGTGACCTGCCCCCTCACTCTGTTGTCACCATGCCATTCCTACCACCATGGATTGTGCCATTACACTTTGAGTCAAAATAAACCTTTCTTCCTGAAGCTGCTGCTCAAGCTTGTAAGGTTGACAAAGTTACTGTCACACAAGTCTATGATGGCAATTTACTTAGGCTTAACAAGGAGGGGGCTTCGGACGCCTGCTGCAACTTGATGTGATGTTATGCTGATGGAAAGAACCAGACACAGAGTGACACTGGGATTTCCCAGCGTGGGCAGATTTCCAGAGAGCAGGGTAGTGGAGGAAACCCGGGGGGGCAGGAGACATACGAGCTCCCGAATGAGGACAATTTCTGCTTTTGTAAGTTGAGAGGCATTTGAGAGGGTGTTTTAGTGGTTCCTTAATCATGTGAATGTACCAACTTAAACATGAACAGTTAAGGATTATTAGGCTGCTGGGGCTGGAGGGAGGCTTCAGTATTTAAGAGCACTTAATGTTTTTGCAGAGGACCTGGGTTTGAGTCTCATCACTCACATGGCAGCTCATAACCATTCATATCTCCAGTTCCAGGGGATTCAACATCTTCTTCCGGTCTCTGAACTCGGTATACATGGTGTGCAGATACATACATACATACATACATACAGATAAAACATACACATAAAATACAGATTGCATAATAAAACATACACATAGAACAAAAGGGTGGTTAGGATGCTGAGACATATGTTACATAGTCAACACAATTTAAAAATTAATTCTAAATGTTAAAGAAAAAATCCCTCCAAGTCTGTCTGCTAGGAATGTTGAGGATGGAGAAGCCATCAAGCTTCTCTGGAAGACATGAGCATTCATAGAAGATAGGGTGGATGGCGGAGATACAGGAGACCCTGGAAGGAATCCCCGTCTGTAAAAGCTCAAGTGTAAGGCATTGCTGGGCTGGGCTTTTCTCTCATTGCTGAGTTATCTGATGTGTGGCTTGCAAATGTTCCCTCCCACCCTGGAGCCTGTCTTTTAATCCTCTCCAAGGACCTTTGAAAGACACAAGTTCCTAATTTTGATAAAATCTAGTTTGCCATTTTCTTTTTGTGGATTCTCTGTGTCTGCCTCTGGTTCTCTCTTTTTGTCTTCGTCTCTCTCTTTCCCAATTGCTCTGAGTAACTCCATTTGCCGCCCTTTCTTCGCTTGGATGCTTTGCCCTGTGCCCACTATCAGCTGTGTGCACTTGTGGGTTTATCTCTGGGCTTGCCGATCTAGTTCATCCTTGTATATCCATCTCCCACCATTCCACATAATTTTGTATGTTCTAGTTAGGCAACATATCGGCATCTTTTTTTTTTTTTTGGTTTTTTCGAGACAGGGTTTCTCTGTGGTTTTGGAGCCTGTCCTGGAACTAGCTCTTGTAGACCAGGCTGGTCTTGAACTCACAGAGATCCGCCTGCCTCTGCCTCCCAAGTGCTGGGATTAAAGGCGTGCGCCACCACCGCCCGGCCATATCGGCATCTTATAATGTGTTTAGGTTTCAAAATTGTTTTAGTGACTCTAGAGCCTTTGCTTTTCAAAATAAACATTAGAGCAGCTACAAACCAACACTGCTGGGATCTCACAGGAATGGCACTTAGTCTCTGTCAAGTTACAGACTAATGGCGTCTTTACCGTGTTTAATTTCCCCATCTATGGATGTAGTATGTCTCTCCATTTATTTACATCTTTGATTTCTTTCACCAGTGGTATTGTTTTATTTCATAAATCCCGTACAAAGTTCTGTGTATTTACAACAAAATATTTAGTTTTTAAGTGACTGTATATGCTATTTCAAAGACCAGTCCTGTGGGCCTAACCGATAAATCATTGCATGTACTGGCCTTGTAGGTTTGGCTCATTATGGAATGCTTGCTGAGTGGGTGTGAGTTTTTTCTTTTTAAAATTTGTTGACTTCTATTTTGTGTGTATAGTGTTTTCTTCTGTGTGTATATGTGCACTATATGTGTCCAGTGCCCACAGAAGCCAGAAAGGCACTAATCTCCCTGGAACTGGAGTTACAGATGCCTGTGAGCCACCATGTGGTTGCTGACAATTGAACCTGGGTTCTCTGCAAGAGCAGCAAGTGATTTTAACTCTAGAGCCAGCTCGGTAGCCCCAAATCCACTTAAAAACATTGTTTTGAGGGACACAGTGTCTCACTGTGTAGCCTGGTCTGGTCTGCAGCTTGCTGTATTTACCAGGCTGTTCTCTAAATCTCAAAGATCTGTCCACTTCTGCCTTCTGAGTGCTGGGATTAAAGGTGTGCACCGCCATGGCTGGATTCAAGTTCAAGGTTTGAGTTTAGCTCTTAGCATTGAAATGGTATGAATTTAAGATGTTGAACTTGAACTTTTGAATTCATAGTAATTATACTACTGTATAGCGATACATTGGAACTATATTACGGTATAGTGAGTGTACTCTAACTATATTACTATACAGTGAACACATTGGAACTATATTATTATACTGTGAGTACATTGTAGTTGTGTGAGTATATTATAATTATATTACTGAATAGTAAATACACTGTAACTATATTACTATGTAGAGAGCACACTGTAACTATATTACTGTACAGTGACTATATTGTAATTATATGAGTATATTGCAATTGTATTACTGTATAGTGAATACATTGTAACCACATTACTGTTTAGTGAGCACAGTGTAACTATATTACAGCATAATGAGTACACTGTAGTTATATTGTGTTGTGAATGTGTCATATCTATATTACCATGCAGTGACTACACTGTAATTATATTAGTGTAGTTGGTACATTTTACTGTATAACTGTACATTGAGTACAAGGTAATTATAGTATAACATAGTCAGTACATTGTAATTATATTACTCTATAGTGGGCATATTATAATTATATTAGTGTGTACTTAGTATATGGTAATTATATTACTATATAGTGAGTACAGTAAAGTTAATACATGGTAGCTATATTACTGTATAGTGAGCATATTGGAATTATATTACTGCGTAGTTAGTAGATTTTACATTATTACTATATAGTGAGTACAAGGTAATTATATTACTATATCGTGAGTACATTGTAATTGCATTACTGTGTAGTTAGCACTTGGTAATCATATTACTATATAGTGAGCATATTGTAATTATATTACTGTGTAGTGAGTATATTGTAATTACATTACTGTGCAGTTAATACATGATAATGATATTACTATACAGTGAGCATATTCGTGTAGTTAGTATGTTGCATTAACTATACTTATAAAGTCATTGTATAGTCAAAGTTTGTTAAAAGAGTGTATTTTAAGAGTACTTTCTATAGAACAAAGTAATTAGAGAAGCCAAGTTGTCCTGAGTGTGACAATTATATTTTATTTTCTGTCCATCACCCAGGGACATTGATTTTACCCCTTGTATCTTCTGTCAGTTCTACAGACCTTTCGTTGGCTCTCTGCACTTTTCTGCATAGGAGGCATGTCTGCTAGGACCTGATTTATGCTTTCCCTCTTGGCCTGTGTAATTTTTGTTCCTCGGTGGGAGAGGATGTCACTGGCTGGTCCAGCACTGCCGGAGCAGGAGAGAAGAGAAACCCTAGGATTCTGCCTATTGCTGTTGTGTAGAGCGGGGTGGGGGCGGGGGAGGGCAGGCTGTTACAGCGTCACCTGAGGTGGTAGCTGTCTGGTGGCCTCCGTGGGTGGCAGCTGGCTTGTTCTCCATTCCAGTTGTTGCTGTTGCAGCTCTGATCTCCTGGGCCTCAGCTGCCCCTGCCGATCCAGATGCTCCATCCTCAGACCTGGGCTGAGGATTGTGGATGTTTCAAGGCTTCCTCAGGATGAGGTCCCAGGACAATGGGAAGACAACTCCATCACCTGCAATTGCTAGCATGGTGGGGAAGGGCAGAACCAGGTTTCTGAGTGCCTGAGTCTCGCTGTCCTGTCAATCTGCCCTGGCATCCAGCCTGTATTTCTGATTCCTGGGGAAACAAACTTTGTTTCATCATGAATTGTAAAGTCCCCCAAATAAAGTCTTTTCTTCCCAACAGCAAAGTGTTTTTAAAAAATTCAAATTAATATAAGAACTTTTCTGAACTATACCAGAGAGCTACAGTTCATGGGAACAGAGACACTGAATGCTGAAGCCTTGCCTGGCCATCCAGGCTCTATAGTCCCCTGTGCTGTGACTGAGGATGCTCAGGGTGGACTTGGTGGCTGTAGTGGTGAGAGTTGGTCACAGCTCAGACATTCTTGCTTCTGGTTTTGTCCCATCTGTCCCTCACTCCTCCTCCCAGCCTGGTACCCTGAGATTGTTTGTACATTTTGGTGAATACATAGTTGTATGTATACTACATGGGACATTCTGTGCCCAGGCACTAGGCTCTGTGAGCACTTGGTCTCTTCATCCCTGGACTAGGTCTCTTCTTCTTGACAGAAGTTGTCAGAATCGTGCCCTGTAGAATAACTATTGTTTGCTTGTTTGATCATTCATTCTTTCTTAGAAATTAATTAATTAATTATGTATACAATATTCTGTCTGTGTGTGCCTGCTGGCCAGAAGAGGGCACCAGACCTCATTATAGATGGTTGTGAGCCACCATGTGGTTGCTGGGAATTGAACTCAGGACCTTTGGAAGAGCAGGCAATGCTCTTAACCTCTGAGCCATCCCTCCAGCCCTCATTCATTCATTTATAGACAGGGCTTCCCTCTTAGTCCAATTGGCCTTTAACTCTGCTGTGTAGCCATCTCTTCCAAGTTTTCTGAAACATTCTACCCTGGAGGGAAGCTCACTAAGACAACAATTCACAAGTCTCAGAAAGTTTCTGAAACTTACAAGATTCACAAGGCCCCCTTCTTCACCAAGGTTATATAAGCAGTAAGGACTGTTGGAAAGAGGCTCTCTTACCAATGAACTGCTTGCAGGAGAGCCTTTGACCCACTGAGCTCTTTGTACAATATTCAGAGATCAAGAGCTGCCGATTTTATGAGTTGTCACTCACACTGCAGTAGACTTCGTTATGATGCAGCTGTCTTTGAGTCACCCATGCTCTTGTAAGTCACCTCAATACAATCACTGGATCACCAAGTTGGATTTGGATGGAATCACTACTTTGTGATTTGGGTTTGGTAGGTGGTTGTTTATATCTCCCTAGGAGGGGTCTCACACATGACAAACTCCTAATAAATAACTGGGAGTACAGGTATGTGCCACCATGATTTTCTATCAGATGGTATGTTGGTGGGCCATTTTAGTTCATTTTTGTTGCTGTAACAAGATGGCCTTTGAGTTTATAAACAATAGAAGTTACTTCTTACAGTTCAGGAGGCTGAAACTCCAAGGCCAGGTGTTTGGCAGGTTTGAAGTTTTGTGGGTCCAAGTCTCTGCTTCAAGAAGACACTTTGTTCCCACGCCTTCTAGAGAGCATAGGCATGGAGTAGCACCCTTAATGTCAGAAAGAGAAACAACAAAGGCACCTAACCAGCTCCTTTTCAACCTCCTCTAAGATTTCTAATCCCATCGAACAGATAATTCTAAATAATTTAATCATCTTTCACTGTCCCTGACTCTTAATACAGTGAAGCTTGAGCTCTAACCTCTGAATTTTGAAAGGCCATAGCAGCATTGCAGGCTTTCTGAACGGAGGCGTGGGACCAAGACTTTCCTTAAAGATTAGCTTTTCATTTGAACACACATGGAAGATTCATCCGCATCTTTCCACAGCTTCATAGTCTTCCCTTTTAGCTTCTGACTGGTTTTTCACTAGGTGTACGAGTCAGTTTGCTTCTCTCTTAAACCACTGAATGACGTTTCAGACTTTAGATATTATGGGAAAAAGATGCTGTCAACCTTCCGGCATGGGTTATCCCTGGCATGGGTTTCTAGCACTTTTGAATAGATGCCGAGGAGTGGATGGAGATGGTGTGAGCAGGCCATGTTTGGCTTTGCAGGATGCTGTTGCACTAGCTTGCGGAATGACTGTGATATCTGCCCTCCCAGCAGAAAGTGCAGTGTCCCATACCATACTCTTCCCAGAATTCACAGGTTTTGTTTCGTCATTTTTTTCCAAAAAGTGATTTTTCCCATTTTACTAGGTGTGCATGATATCTCATGAAGTATTTGCTTTCTAGTCCAGGAATGGGACCCAGAGCCCTTCTCAGGCTAGGCAGGTGCTCTTCCACAGAGCGATACTCCTTCTCACACTAGACAAATGCTCTTCCACAGAGTGACACCCCTTCTCAGAAATGTGCATTTAAGTCTATCTTTGTAGATGTCAACGGCAGCTTGCTTACGGGGCCCAGGAACGCCTCACTGTCAAGCAACCTTTTGTGAGCCATGAGAAGTTCTGAAATCTTGTGCATGGTCTTTGCTCCTTCCTTTGTGGAGTGAATCCCCAGGCCTTTCCCTTTTCCAATTCACTGCTTGTGTATACATAGCTGTCGGCATGAAAAATACCCCAGAAAGTCTTAGAAGCACGATTAATCAATGGGTAATTTATTGTTTATGCAGCAGTTACCCAATCTGGTAACGTCACATTGGTCCAGGGAATATAGATCTTTCCCTTCCCCATAAATCTGCTGGCCTTCACAACCCAGGGTATTTGTTTTCCGGAAGGGGTGAAAAATAACCATCACTAAATTACGTGGGACTTTATTTTAAAAATGTGGGCAGCCATTTCTAGCTAACCAGTGAGGGCTGCAGGATGTGGAAGTGCTCCAGCTGGTCAGGAATCCAGTGGATTGCAGCGGTGCCTGCATGTTTTTCTTCTCTTGTGTGTCTGGTTTGCACTCATTGATTAGGTTTTTATTTGTGGTGTGTTCGTGTGTGTGTGATTATATGCCATTCCCATGCAGCACCCTCCAAAGCCACAAGGGGGAATTAGATCCCCTGGAACTGGAGTACAGGTGGTTGTGTGTTGCCATGTGGGTGCTGGGAATCAAACTCAGGTTCTCTGCAAGAGCAGTGAGCTAACTGGTGAGCCATCTCTCTAGCAGTTTGATATTTGGAGGATATGAAGTTTCCTGCTCTTCTAGTGGTATTTCTCAGGGCAGTAGAAAAGCTAGTCCCTTGGCCATCCCTCCAGTCCTCAGGGTGCATGTACACACAGCTGCATACATGCCTACATGAATGTTTTCTTAACTTTGGAAAAAAGTTTGGAAAGTCACCAGACTCCATTCAAAGACGCAGCTACCACAGACCAAGAAGGTGAAGGAAATGAGTGCCTGATCAAAGACTGTAGTCTGGAGCAGGGGAATGGGGTGGGTCGGGAGTGGAAAGTGAGGGGGGTGGAGGAGGGGAGGGCTGCTTGGAGAGGAGGCTTGGGACACAGGCAGAGCCCATGCAACATTTGGTTGCAGCCAACAGATGGCTCAGCCCCACTTTCCCTGCAAGATAGATGGGGTCCGTGACTGTGCATGTCAGGGAACTCATAGGGACTGTGCCAAGGTAGTGATGGCAACCAGGCACCTCACAGTAGGAAAGGCACTTCCAGCCCTGCTGTCTCTTCTCTCTCCAAGTCTTTGTCAAAGAAGAACACTTGCACTGTCAGGAGGGGCAAGGTGGAGGGGCAGAGAATGGCAGGGCTTGCCCAGCGAAGCTGTAGCGGGGTTCTCAGACTTGCTTCTGAGCATCCTCCCTGCACCATTCTATTCCAACTAGAAGTGTGTCATCTTTTCCCTGCCTGCATTGTCCTGAGGTGGGTTGGCAGGTGTAAAGATGATAAGAGAATGTGGGTGGTACAGCCCTCAGGAGTATGGGTGTGGGTGATACAACCCTCAGGAGTGTGGGTGTGGGTGATACAGCCCTTAGGAGTGTGAGTGTGGGTGGTACAGCCCTCAGAAGTGTAGATGGTACAGCTCTCAGGAGTGTAGGTGTGGGTGATACAACCCTCAGGAGTGTGGGTGTAGATGGTACAGCTCTCAGGAGTGTAGGTGTGGGTGATACAACCCTCAGGAGTGTGGGTGTAGATGGTACAGCTCTCAGGAGTGTGGGTGTGGGTGATACAACCCTCAGGGGTGTGGGTGTAGATGGTACAGCCCTCAGGAGTGTGAGTGTGGGCAGTACAGCCCTCAGGAGTGTGGGTGTGGGTGGTACAGCACTAAGGTCCAGGGAAATAGGGGGATGAAAGATTTTGGTTGAAGGATGTGTAGAGACAGTTGGAAATATTAACAAGAAAGCTCAGACCATCAGAAGAGACAGGCACAGAGTAACAGTCAGTGAGTGATGGGGCAGAGAGGCAGGGCAAGGGACAAGAGGTATTGCTGATGGACACAGGGTGTGATGAGAATATTCTGGAATTACTCGGTATGGTCTCAGGATATGTGAGCACACTAAGAACTCTCTGGTTGTGCACTTTAAGTGGATGAGCCTGTGACCCATTTTCTTGACCCATTAGGGTCAAGACAAGAGGCCTAAAGAAATGGCTTCCCTGTAGCCTCAGGCAGGTTCCAGTATCAGTTTCAAAATTCCAAAGTGTTGGAGTCTATGGTGGGAAAGCACAGGCATGGGGGGGTAGAGCCTCAACTGAGAGCTCATATCTTTAACCTCATGCAGGAAGCTGAGAGAGGGCACTGGGAATGGCGCAAGGTTTTACAACCTCAAAGCCCACCTCCAGTGATGCACTTCCTCCAGCCTCCTAGAGCCACGCCTCCTAAACGTATTCAAACAGCCCCACCAGCTGGAGACTAAATGCTCAAACATCCGAGCCTATGGGGGACTTTTCACTTAAACCACCAGAGCCAGATCCACTCACCACACTACTGAAAAATTTATATCACTGTTTTCAAAACACCTTTAGTCTTTAGCCTCAGGCATATGTTAAAAATTAATATCTGTGCTCTTAATAGAGTAATATACACTCTGCTTAGGACAGAGATGATTCCAAAACTCCACTAAAACCTAAATAATAGAACACAACTTGTTCATCTCCATGTAAATGATTGCATGGTATTTCTTCTAATGGTTATTTATTTAGTAGCAGTCCCCGAATTGATGGTTGAATTATTGTAAAAGCTTTCATCGTGTTAGGATGGAGGCTGCGCAGCGTTACCATAATTCTGTTTGTCAGCTGGGAGGACCTATCGCCCTCTCTCCTCTCCACATTTCCATATTGAGTGATGGTTCCCAGCCCTAGGGTCCTGCTGTCATTGTGTGCAGGGCCCAACTGGGCTGCCCTTCTCCTTCACTCGTGGGGTTTGGGGTGTTCTCCGTGAGTTGGGAAATTTCTCTAAAGCAGATGCAACGTGACCAGTTGCTTCAGATGCCAGCTACCCCGTTTTCCCATCATCACAGCTGGCACACTTACATACTGTGAGCCAAAATAAACAACTTTATCCCCCAAAGTTGCATGTGTTAGGTACATGCCACAGAGGACTTGAGATCAGTCCTGTGAGATGACTGCCCAGCGAGTTGCTTGGTGGTCACGTCCTCACTGTGAGAAGTGTCCTCTCACCACGAACCTCATGGCTTGCTGGACAACATGCGTAGGTGTTTCACTGGCTTCTGAAACAGGACAGAGGTCCAGGAGTGACTTCCCCATGGTATGCATGGCAGCAGCCAGTGCTGGGGCTTGGAGTCCTGGGTGTGGGACCTGGGTTCTTGCTTCTGTCTCATCCCTTCTGCCTTCCAGTGAACAGAGGCAATGCAGTCATCAGGAGGTGGAGGGAGGCTCTGTTGTCACCAGGAGCATCAACTCTCCTACAGTCTCTGAGTCCAATAAGGATGGCCAACCTGTCCAGACTGTGCCTGGCTTGAATCTTCGGTTCTGCCCTTCCCCATCTGCATTATTGCAGAAGATGGCAGTCAGGTCTCCAGAGGAATCCCTATCAGTGGGGTGCGTGGGAGGACTGCCTGTGCATCTGCCTTCAGAAAGTGGGTTCCGGAATGTGGAGTAAACAGTGGAGGTGCAGAATTTGAGGTGTGTTGGGCAAGGTCTGGTCACACAACATCCCTGAGCCGCAAACAGGTGAGGAGCCAGAGGCACAGGTGCTGAGTAGTCACACAGAGGGTCCTCTGGCCAGTCGGGGACAAGAGGAGTCTGAACCGGCTTGGAGCGCATCTCCAGCCTGCCCTCCTTGAGTACATTTTTTTGGTATGTCTGTTGCTTTACTCACTTTGATCATTTGTTTCTCTCTCTCCCTCCATTCTCCCCCTCTTTTTCCCTCTCCCCCCCCTCTGTTTCTTGCACACACACAGGCACACACACACAGGCACACACACAGGCACACACACACAGGCGCACACATACAGGCACACACACACACACACACACACACACACACACACACACACTGCTCCTGCATATCCCCGCACCCACAGATCACTTCGTGCACCACCCCGGCCCCTGTCCCATACAACTCCAGCCACTCAGGCTCCATCTGTGTCTGGTCTTTTCCACATCTATGATCAGCCAGAAACAGACACAGCCAACTGTGGCTGAGGTCTCTGTGGTGCCAGTATTGATTCTTTGTCATGTTCGATGTTATTTCCTCCAAGTCTGTTGTTTCTGTTTTTATTCTGGCTTTGTGTGCTTCGCTGTGCAATTCTATTCTTCCTCCTTATTCTTCATAACCCCTTTCTGGATGTGTTCTGTTTCCTGTGACAGTGGGTCACTGTTAGAGGAGCATTCTCTCTCATATGCACATGCACGCATACACACTCACACACACACACAGACACACACACACCAGAGCTCCCTCAGGACCTCAGCTGAGGTCTCAGCTGCTGATCCCAAGAGAGACCCTTCCTTTTGGGCCCTGGGGTCAAAAGGGTTGGAGGTGTTTAGCCACGTCGACACAGTAGGAGCTCTGTGGAGAGTCCCCTCCTCTTGCCCAGCCAGGGTGTGTGAAGGGCCTCTTTGGGAATGGACAGAAGTGGATTGGAACTCCCTGCTGGGGATGGATTCTAAAATGGCAACGGCTCAGCCTTGGTGTGATGAAGAACATGTTTTCAGAGCCTATTGTTCTGGGGGTGTCATGGGGCTTCAAATACAGGGAGACCCTTTTAAGGGCTTGGGAACAGCTTTCCTCCCAGTGAAAGGGGTAAATTTCATGCCCTCTGTATGGGTCCCAGCAGAAGCTATTCTTAGACACATGTGAAATGCTTTCTAATGCTTGGAAATGACATGGTGCAGGAAGTTGGTAAGGGAGGGGCCGCAGTGCTCCCAAACCATTGTCTTCCCATGTTGAACAAAGATATCATTAATTCTATTTTTAACCAGCAAATGCTCTATCTACAAATATAAGCATCAAGGAACCCTGCCAGTGCTCAGCCCACTTAGGAAGAGGGCCTGTGAGCGTCCCCCTTGCCTGCGCGGCACATTGTGGTCCTTGTGTGAGTTGCAGTGGCTACTCTATTGGGTTTGGATGGGGTAATTCTTGCTCAGGCACTGATGGAAGAAAGATATGGATGACCAGTAACCTGTTACTTCTTGGGAGACGATGAACCAGGTGCAAGGTTGCTGCCCCAGACAGACGTGAGCTTATAGAGTACCCCAGTCAGGAATGACTATAGAACCCCAACAGAAGCTGTCTAGAGAATGGGTTCCACTGCAGTGTGGGGTACACACATTTGATCAGTCCAGAACTTGCTCTTGTTGGTCTCTGGCCCTTCTTGGCTCCGTACTTCTGGCAGGGGGTTGTTGCTTCCTTTAGTTCCCTCAAGCACACTGGAAACAGGAATGGAGGGCAGTGGTCTCCCTGGGGCTAGACAATTTCCAGCCTACTTCTCGTCTGTAGAATTCAGGGCCAGCAAGGGTCTTCTTTTGTCAGGGGGAAGGGTGTGTGTAAGCCACACAGGGTGTGGTGTGTAAGCCACTGTACAGTGGCCCTGGGATCCATAGAGCTCTCTCACCTGCCCCAAGGATTTATCCTTCTCATCTTCTCAGCTCTCTGACCTGAGAACTGCACCACACCGTCTCAGTGGCATTGTTCCCATGTACTCTGTAATTTTTTTTAAGATTTATTTTATTTTTAGTAAAGCATATGCATGTGTTTGTCTGTGTGAAAGTGTGTGTATGTGCATGCAGATTTCCACAGAGGCCAGCAAAGGGCACTAGATCTCACAGAGCTGGGATGACTCGTGGCTGTGAGCCACTTATGTGGGTGCTGGGGACTGAGTTCAGGTCCTTCACAAGAGCAGTACACTCTGCTAAGCACTGAGCTGTCTCTTCAGACCCCCATTGAAATTTATTGTTATTGACTCCTTTTGTTGTTTTGCATGAGGGTCTCATGTGGCCCAGGCTAGCCCCAAACTCTCCCTGTAGCAGAGGATGACCTTCAACTCCTGATCTTCCTGCTTTCACTTCCCAAGTGCTGGGATTACACATGTGTATCAATGTAGTAGGAAGGCCGCTTGTGCGTTTCCTGGCTGCCCAGACTCCCGAAATAAACACACAGAAACTGTATTGTTTAAATCACTGCTTGGTCAGTCACTTAAGCATATTGCTAGCTAGCTCTTATATCTAGAATTAACCCATTTCCAGTATTTTATATTTTATCATGAGGCTCGTGGCCTACTGGCAAGGTTCTGGCATGTCTGACTCTGGTGGGGCTACATGGCTTCTCACTGATCCAACCTTCTTTCTCCCAGCATTCAGTTTAGTTTTTCCCACCTAGCTCTGTTCTATCTTATCAGGCCAAGCCAGTTTCTTTATTAACCATTCACAGCATACAGAGGGGAATCCCACACCACACCAACATGCTTGCCACTCAAGTGCTCCGAGTTCTTTCTTCTCACCCTCAGCTCCCACAGCCCCTTCTTCACCTACCCCCATCACAACCCTCTTGAGACACTAGGCTTTGTGGGAATGTTGCACACACAGAGGGGTTATCTGATGTCACCTTGGTCAGGTGCTGGTTTGTTTCTGAATGTGGCATCACCCCGTGGTCTGACCTGTCCTCACCAGCTCATCTACTTCTTAGGTCACTAACACACCACCATGATAGCACAGCGACAACTCTCCAACCTGCAGTCTCTATTTCAGGAACCCCCACTGTTTGCTGTGGAGCCAGGGCCAGAGATTCAGATGTACTCGAGGGCAGCTTCTCTTTTGGGAGCAGCCATGTATTAACTTGGAAGAGTTGGTGCACAAGAAGATGCAGCATAAACAGCAGTGCTTGTGCGCACACTGGGCGCAGTGCTTGTGCGCACACTGGCTGCAGGGCTTTCACGCACACTGGCCACACTCACAGGGCTGCCATGCTACTGGGAATGCCAGCTCAGAGACCATGGCTGCTCACACAGCTCTGCTCCCTCTCTATGCCACAAAGCTGCTAGTGTTAGTGTGGCCACACTTAATCTTCTCTTCCATTGGACAACATGGGTCACATGACCATCCCTTACTCTGGGGAAGGAGAAGGCGTCCTGTGCTGTGCTCAAGGGGAGAATGGGAAGTCGGGACAACTCTGATGGCAGCCTGTGATAGGCCTTAAATACCAGTGGTTCCTTCTGTCTTCCCCTTTGGTGTCTACATAGAGTTTCTTCAATTTTTTTTTCTTCTGACAGAGCCTTCTCTTGATATCACCAGCTGCCCACCTGGCCAGGTAGAGATCCTTACTAGCATTCAGTGAAGTCTCAAAACCCTGAGATGTGGGATTGGTGAGGTTGCTGAAATCAAGGCTGCTGTGGCTGTGTCCACCTCCTTGCTAGTTAGGGTAACATGGAGAATATAGTCGTGTCTCTGATGGCAAATAAGCCTCTTTACAGATGATCTTCCTAGAGTCTCCTCCAGGCTCCATTTGCTCCTCTGAGACAGGTTCTGGGATTGGCTTTTCATTCCATCTGTCCTGAGTTACAGCTAACATGCCTTGATCCAGCTTCTCCCAAGTCCTACAGCTAGGCACCTATTGAATTTGACTGTTGTAGCCTGTCCCAGGGCAGCACCTTATCCCATTTCACAGGAGAGCCTTTCCTGTCACTGGGGTTGGGCCTTGAGGTTTGATCCACTGACCCCACAAATAGGCTTTCTGGACCCTGATAATAGGTTTCTTCACGGGCACAGTAAGCCAGATCAAGCAGAATTGAAAAAGTAGAAGAACAGGTTTATTTGAGCAAAGCAACTCCCAGGTGGGTTCTCCAATCCCTGAGACTGAGGCCAGAGAAAGTTACATGCTAAAAGCAGGAAGATTATATAGCCTGTAGGAGAGAGGTTATGATGTGTCTGTCACAAACTGGGTTTGTACCCAAGTATGGCCAGATCAAAAGCTGAATGCTTAGTCAGGGACTCGGGCTGTTGGCAGCAACAGGGGAGGAAGTTTCAGTAATCACTAGGAATGTGGAACTGGATTTTTTGGCATCTCTTCTTTGTTGGAGATTCTCTGATGGTGAGACTGTGACTGGGCCCTGGGCAGGAAGACTGGAAATTGTCTTATTGAGCAAGTGTGCTGAGGGATAATATTCTTGTACACTGTAAAGATTTGTTAGTCATATTGGTTTAATAAAACACGGATTGACCAATAGCCAAACAGGAAGCATAGTCAGGGCAACCAGACTAGGAGAATTCTGGAGAGAGGATAGGCAGAGGTGTAGTTGCAAGCCAGATGCAGAGGAAGCAAGATGAGAATGCCTCACTGAGAAAAGGTACCAAGCCACATGGCTAAATATAGATAAGAACTATGTGTTAATTTAAGTTGTAAGAGTTAGTTAATAATAAGCCTGAGTCAATAGGCCAAACAGTTTGTAATTAATGTAAGCCTCTGTATGTTTCTTTGGGACTGAATGGCTGTGAGACTGGGCAGGACAGAAACTTCAATCTACACAAGTGTGAGGACTTGATGGGGGTTTATATAGGCTTGAAGTCATATCTTTCAGCTGAAACAGTTTCCTGATTAGTTTCCAAGGCCTTTGACAGATCCAGCTTGGGGTGTGAGTTGATTCACAAAACTCATGTTGAAGTGGCTGGATCTTTTGTCAACTTGACGCAAGTTAATGTCATCCGGGAAGAGGAATAACAATGGAGAAAATGCCTCTATCAAATTGGCCTGTAAGCATATCTGTGGGTCATTGTCCTGATTGGTGATTGATGTGGGAGCATCCAGCCCTCTATCGGTGTGCCATCCCCTGGGCAGGTGGTCCTAGGTTTTTTAAGAAAGCAGGGGAAGCAAGCCAGTTATCAGTGTTCCTCCATGGTCTCTGCTTCAATTCCCACCTCCCGGTTCCCACCTTAGTTACCCTCAGGGAACCATGACCCAGGATGGGATATACAAGCCCAGTTAACCCTTTCCTTCCCCAGTTTCTTTAGGCCATGCTCTTTATCACAGCAGTAGGAAGTGAACTAAGAGAGATCATGTTCACTCTGGGGCCTTGACTACGTCATCTGCTGTGGTCCTAGGATTATGCTGCTGTCTGGGCTCCTGTTTGCTGGTCACAGCCTGGAAGGAGCCTGCTGCCTCTTTCATGGAGATGCTACTTTCTCCAGATCACCTGTCACCAGTGTGTGCAGCAGGTCCCACCAGTGTGGAGTGTGCCCTGTACTTGGCTTCCTGCTGGGATTCTGAGTTGGGACTTTTCATGCTCAGCTAATACCTTGAGTGGTCACTGGTCTCTGGAGCTGTGTGAGAAGGAGGTTCAGGTTCCCTGCTGGTGAGGACCATGAACATGGTATAGACAGGTGCTGAAAGCTGCGGGGTGTATATGAGTGGGGTGTGCAGAAATGGTGCCCTCGGCTCTGGCAGGTCCAGATCAGGTTATGGTGTCTGCATTGAGCTTTAGTAGCCATTGGCAGAGGAAGGGTTTTGTGGAGGGGTCCAGATTTGCTCTTCCCTGGGGAGGTGAAGGAGATGTGCCAGTCCTGGGAAGGTTACCACTGCTGTCCCTGAAGTCCAATTCCATTTGTCCTTCCTGGGTGGAGCTGAGCTGATTTCTTTTAGCTGGCAACAGGGCTGAGGATAATCCCTGATGTGCTAGCTCTGCATGAGTTACAGAAGGGCTGTCCTGGAGGATGGAAGTGCATGTGTGTAAACATGTCTGCATATGTATGTGTGTGAGAGTGTATGTGTGTGTTAGGGCATGAGCATGTATGTACTCTGAGAGAGAGATACACACATACACAGAGACAGACACACACACATATGAGAGAGAGAGAGAGAAAGAGAGAGAGAGAGAACAGTGGTGAGAGGGTGGCCAGTGGGTGAACATGGCTAGTAGGTAGGTCTGTGGTAAAGCAATTGGAGGGGCTTCCAGGGCAGAAGAAGGCAGAAGGCCAGCTGCCCTCGGGCATCGTACGTGCACAGGTACCACGAAAACGTCTTTCCTGACTAGGTAGGATCCACAGAACTGTGATTCATTCAGACAGAGCAAGAAGCTTTAAATTTTTATTGTGATTCATTATGGATCTTTGTTTTTAAAAATTGAGAAAAAAAATGAGGCATAGATTTGAGTCTGCCCAGTGGTGGTGATGCCCAGGGATGCTCGCTCCCCAGGCCTCGCTGCAGATCTCTGCTAGGAATGACTGTGGTGGTCGCCTGCTCTGTCTGATTAGGAAAGCAACACATGCTCATGGCGGCTGACTTGGGCAGCGCAGGAGGGTTGGCAGCACTCTGTCGTCCTGCCCTGCGAAGGGCCTGGCAGTGACAGATGGGCTGTTTTTGTTCTTACCTGGGATGCGTCCCCTGATAGCCTCTCATGGCAGCGCAGGCTTCTGCAGAGTTCATAAATCCCTCCGGCAGCCCGGCTGACAGCCTGGGTACTTTTATTACCCAAGGCTAATTGCTCCTTCTCCATCTGCCTCTGGGAGGCAGGTGAGGAGAGAAGGACTGGGTTGCTGGGAAGGAGCTGGTGCTGCCATGCCCTGGGGAACAAAGGAGCAGTCCACCGGAATCGTGGCAGCGGCAGTGCTGGCCACTCCCTGCATTGTGCTGGGCAAGCTGCCTGTCATTGGCACCTAGGATTCAAACAACTCTCCAGATGGGTGCTGTCACAGAATCTATACTGTAAGAGAGGAAAGAAAGGCACAGATATATTACATGGCTTTCCTAAAGTCACACAGTCATCAAAAGTCAGTTGTCCCGAACTGTGGTCCCATGAAAGCCTGTTGCCAGTGTCCTGTCTTTCCCTGTAATGGTGGGCATGGTGGTGGAGGTGGAGGTGGTGGATGTGGAAGTGATGGTGGTGATGGTGGTGGTGTGTGGTAGTGGTGGTGGTGATGGTGGTGGAGGTGGTGATGGTGGGGGTGGTGGATATGGATGTGGAGGTGGTGGTAGTGATGGTGGTGGAGGTGGTGATGGTGGGGGTGGTGGTGGAGGTGGAGGTGATGGTGGTGGTGTGTGGTAGTGTATGGTAGTGGTGGTGGTGATGGTGGTGGATGTGGTAGAGGTGTGGGGGGGGAGGGGGGGGGGGGGGGGGGTGGATGTGGAGGTGGTGGAGGTGATGTTGGTGGTAGTGTGTGGTGGAGGAGATGGTTTTGGAGGTGGACATGATGGTGGATATTTTGGTTAGAGTGGTTGGAAACTCCTTGGCTCTTCCTGTGTACTTTCAGCAAAGCTGGCCTCTTCCCCAGCGCTGAGACACTGAAGAAGAAGCTGTTTGCATGCTTGCATGACTTCGCTCCCCTCCAGGCTCAGAGGCTTAGCAACAAAAATATTTTGTTTCAAAAGGTGGGGAGCACTGGGATGCTGGAATCTGTGTCTCCTTGGGCTGTATTACCCGACTCTGTGGGTGGCCCTGTTCCCAAGTCCTGAAATGCACATTGGGGGCTGTGGTAGGTGGGGGAGGCAGCTAGTGAGATGAGCTCCGAGAAGCTTGCTCCACAAGGCTCAGGATCCGGCCAGGATTGGAAAGGAACCATAAACATCCAAACAGAGGATGCGCAGCCACAAAAACACCCTAATCATCCTTCCAAGGATTTGCCCCATAGCTGTCACAGCCGTGTGTGTTGAGAATGACACCCTTGGCTGCTTCAGTTCCAATGAGCCTCAGCTGCAAAGCCCTTCCATGTGCTTAGCAAGACACAAATTCTGCAGGCAAAGCAAAGGGCTTTTAAGGACTCCATGCTGCCACTACCAGCATGGTTGGTATGGGCCTAGTGAGAGTCTCTGTGCTGGGGGTGGCATCTCTTCAGCCTCTGAGTGGGACCCCCACTCCTCCAGCAAGGCTTCCTGACTGCAGATAGCTTGGTATGTCCAGTTCTGTCTGCCCATGGGCATTATTTCAGAGCAGTTGTGAAATGTCCTGGCAGCTGTGGTTTACCACCTGACCCCCCATGAGGAGAGGGCCAGTGTTGGGGGGCTCACCAGTACACCATGGTCAGTCCAAAGCTAGGTGTGGAGAGGAAGGGTTTCTAAAACCAACAGGCAAAGGGAATGTGGGAAGTGGGGAATGGAAGCCCTTTAAAGAAAGGGTTCCTTGGAAGTGTCTGTGGCCTCATGCTTCCCTTTCCATTCGGCTCAGATCCAGGGCATCCCCAAGCTCAGGTTTCAGCCTTGAGCTGAGGGAGCAAGGGCTGGAAACATGAGTGGCTGGGAGGCATTTGCTCCAGCGGCTTCCCCGGGAGGAATGCCTTCTGCTAGACACCAGGGACTCCCACTCTGAACCTCCTCTCATCCCAATCCTTGCTATTCTCAGTTACCCATGGCTCCTCTAGAAGTTTCCGTTGCTCTGATGGACCAGGGTGGCTGGCCTTGCTGAGGACCCATGGGTAGACCTAGACAACGGGGGCTTGGGTCAGCCCTGAACGGTTTTCACCTGCTCACTTCTTGCTGACTCCTCCCCAGCAATCAGCATGACCCACTGGTTTCTGTGGCCCATTTACTAGTTTCGTTTCTGCGGGTGATTTGTCTGTAGGTCTGTCATCTCTTGTCTGTCCTAGCAGCATAGAAAATGGGAGCTCGCTGAGGCAGAATTGAGCTTGTCTCTGATCTCAGCACCTGGCACAGTGTCTTGTGCTTTGTGGGTTCTCCCTTGAGTTTGATGAGTGTGGTAAAACTCCAGTGGCTGCCAAGGAGGAAGCCTCTTTAGGTCATCCCTTGGGAGGTGGACTGAGGTCACAGGGCTTGCTCTCTGCACTTTTGTTGTCTCACAATCTCCCCAGCCTTCCATTTTTCTGTGATGATGGGGCTTCAGAAGCCTTGTGTGAATAGTCCAAAGAGACCACAATTAAAAGTACCCTTTCTGACTCAGTGTCTCCAGACAGGGGTCCCCTAGCATGGTCTCTGCCTTCTTGACTATTGGGCCTGGAGTCTCAGCGAGGTGAGTGTCATCCTTCATGTGGGGCTGTGACTATGCTGTCATCATAGGCAAGACTGAGCAAGGGGTGCAGTGTGGTGATGGCTGCCTGGCAGGAGGGAAGTCTTCAGCCAGTGTTTGTGAATGAACCCATGAATGAAGCTTGAAAAAAGATCTGCATTTGGAAGAAAACCTTCTCCCGCAACATCCTGATGAACCATGATGCAATCAGTTTAAGTTGTGCTACCATCATCACCACTGTATCGACCATCCATTCCTTTCTCCTTCTTCCTCACTGCCACCTGCCCATCTGTGCCCACCTGGCAAATCACGGGGAGCTATTTTTATACCTGACATCGTGGGAAGGTAGCAGATTAACAGCCTCAGAGACACACATCTCTGGTATTAATATTAAACAGGGTATTAATTTACCAGTAACAGATATTAAACATGCATCAGGGGTCATTATTTAATCTCCAGGAGTCATCTAGCACCTTCCAGGAATAGGTCTGATCTAGGGTGCCCAGCCTCCTTCCTCTCAACTCAGGGGTGAATCAGAAACCACAGTTTGATGGCCCTGGAAAGAAGTGGGTAATTATAGACTCATAGCCGCCAGGGAGAGGGTGTGAAAAATTACCACACTCAATTTCTGCATTAGTACAAGACCCTCTGGACCAGACTATGGATGTGTGAAGGGCCAGCCGAGGGCAGCCCTCCTAAGATCTTCTCTAATAGGGCTGCCTTGCTGGCGTGCAGCTCTCAGGACCTCACCACTACAGTAATTGCTAGATGTTCAGGTTCGGGTTGCTAATGGTGACTCGAACAGACATAGCTCAGCACCTTTGGGATGCCAGGGAGGCCTGGCATTAGTTAATGATGTGGGACTCCTGCGGGGAGTGAGCAACGGGCGACTTATTAGGCAGTGTTATACGGACACCCAGCAAACACTGGTGATGTACAGGATTGGAGAGTGTAGCTGGCAGCTTCCAGCTGCTCCTCATGAGGGATGGGATCTCCAAAGCAAGACAAAGGGACAATGGTAGCCTCAATATTAATATCTTGCGAGCTGATCTTACGTTTCTGGGCCCCAGTCCGGGGAGGGAAGACCTAGGTGGAGCTTTAGAGTGCTCTGGAGTTGAGTGGATGGAGTGGGAGTTTGGGGAGAACAGTCAAGGTCAGCCCAGCTGTAGGGCAGGGACTGTGAGCACTGTGGGTGTGTGTACGTGTGTACCTGTGTAAGTGTGTGTGTGTACCAGATGCCCCTTCCAACCTTCAGCTGGGTACTGGTAGAGACATGTGTGAGGCTGATGTAGGAGGTCCTTCTGTTTATGTGTTGCTTTCATTGGTTAATGAATAAAGAAACTGCCTTGACCTTTTCATAGGGAAGAACTTAGGTAGGCAGGGAGAAAACAGAACTGAATGCTGGGAGGAAGATGGGCAGAGAGAGAGAAGCCATGGATCCTCTGCGTAGCCAGATAGAATCTTTCCCGGTAAGCCACTGCCACGTGGTGAGTTACAGATTAATAGAAATAGGATAAATCAAGATGTGAAAGTTAGCCAATAAGAGGCTAGAGATAATGGGCCAAGCAGTGATTTAATTAACACAATTTCTGTGTGGTTATTTTGGGGCTAAGCTAGCCAGTCGGCCAGGACAAGCAAGCAGGCCCTCACCCTGCAACATGAGGCAACTACCCAAGTCTGGGGAAAGGAACAGGCAGAACCGGTGGCACTCTGCCTCCTACAGAACCAGTTCTTTTGGTATTCCCACCAGCAACAGTGGGAAAAATCTTACTTGAGCAATCTTACCCCTTAACAATCTGACAATCTGAAATTTAAGATGCTCCAGAATTTGAAACAATTTAACCACTGACATATTGCTACAATCAGATGTTTTTCACCACCCAATAAAACCTTGTTTCACACACAACATTGTTAAAGAAAAGATTGTGCAGGAATGGGATGATAGCTCCTGTATAAAGTGCTTGCAATGTGAACATTTGGACCCATGTACAATCCCCAGTATGTTCCTAAAAAAGCTTGGCATGATGGTGTGCACCTTCAATCCCAGTCCTCAGGAGGTAGAGACAGGTAGATGCCTGGGGCTCTCCGATCAGCAAGTGTATGCAAATCAATGAGTTGCTGGTTCCCTGAAACACCTAATCCAAAGAGGACAGGGACAGAGAAAGATACATGGCATCAATTTATGACATGCATGTTCACACACGTGCCACACACACACACGCACACTATCACATATAATTTATCTTCAGGCTGTGCGTATGTGGTCTCTAGGAAACACGAGCAATGTCTGCATGTAAATCAGTTTCTGAACCACTATGGAGATGCAGATTTTTAAAACTGGGGGAAAAAAAAAAGTCTAAAATTTGAAATGCTTGGTCCAGAAATTTTAAGGTAAGAGATTTTTTCAACCCATACTTCCCAGAACTCTGGGCAGAGTCCTCAGACAGCAATTGCTTCGGTGGAGTGGAAGATAAGCCCTGGAAGAAGGTTTCTCTGGTCCCACTTAAAGGAGCTTAAAGAAAGCCTTCAAGGAGCTAAAATCTTTTCAGATAACTCAACTGTGCCTTAGAATGAAGCCACACAAGATAAACAGGACCTCACGACATCCAACACATGATCAGGTACAGTTCTTGCTGTCATACAACCCCAAACCATTGGCTTTGTAAAGAAACAGGAAGCCACGTCTACAGTCAGAATAAAAATGGATCAGTAGAGACCAACAATGACTACTCTGGTAGAATCGGAAGCCAAGGCTGCTCGATCAGTTACCTTAATGACTCTGTTCCATATTGAGAAGGTAGAGGGGACAGGACACGGTGGCATGTGCTTGTAATCCTAGTGCTTGGGCACAGAGGCGGGGGGGGGGGGATCAGAAGTTCAAGGTCATTCTTGGCTATATAACAAGGTTGTGGCCAACCTGAGCAACATAAGACCCTGCCTCAAAACTAAAAACAACAAACAGTGCTGGAGCAATGGCTCAGCTGTTGTGATGGCTTGCTTCGCATCTAGAAGACTCCGGTTAGGTCCCAGCACCCAGGACAGGCTCACAACTCCCTGTAACTCTAGCTCCAGGTGGTCTGATGCCCTCTTCTGGTCTCCACGGGTAACTGTGCTCACATGGCAGCCCCTTTAGAAGCTTGCTTAAGCAGAGGCAGAGACCCAGCTCAAATCTTGAGAGAAGAAAAGCACACATCTGAGACAAAGTGTACATGGGATAGGGTCAGCAGCAGAGGATACAAGAAGAAGAAAGGACCGATGGGGGGCGGGGGGTGGAGGGAGGGAACAGGAGGAAAGGAGGGAGGGTAAGCTGTGGTTGGGAGGTAAAACAAATGCAACATTTTAATTAATAAAATATTTAGAAGGGGGAAAAAGAAGAAAGCACCGATAAACTCAAAGACATAGAGGTGCTTATTAAAAGAATGGATGGGTTCTGGAGGGACTGGGGATGACTTAGTGGGTGGCAGGTTCTACAAGCACAGAGACCTGAGTCTTGACCCTAGTCCCCATGTAACAGAGATATCAGGGGGCGGCCACCATGTGCCTGTAACCCAGCACTCTGCAGCAGAGACGACATGTTGCTGGAACTTGCTGACTGCCCGTGTTGCTTCAGCTGCGATGAGGTACTTTGTCTCAGAGGGGTAAGGCAGGCAGTGACAGAGCAGGACACTGATGTCCTCTTCTGGCTTCTGTGTTCCCATGTACATCTCAGACACGTACACACATATGCAGACACACATATCTGACTTACCGGAAATTATGTAAGAAAATAAATTTATCTTAAAAAACTTTTTTTTTTAAAAGAGAAAATAATAGAAAAGGTAAACATTCTAGGGTATATGTGTGGAAATGTCATAATGAAATGCCTTAATTATTACATAAGTATGAGTTATTAAAGTACATACAAGATACAAAGTAAAAAATTTGCCATTAACATTACTTTGCATACTCACAGGACACGAAGAGAAAGACACCAGGACATGTCCCCATGGGATGGGTCAAAACTAATGATGAGGTCACAGACCTCAAACTAAAGGGACAAGCTACAGTGTGCGGGCTGTACGGGGCTAGGAATGACAGGTGACTTCTCACTGACCAGTGCCCGCTGGAGGACAGTGGGGTGCCAACTATAAAGTACAAAACGAGAAAACTGCTGTCAGTGGAGAATTCTATACCCAGTAAAAATACCCATCAAGCAGTACAGTGCAAACTTTTGGCCATTCACAAGCTCCATGCAGAACCTCGCAGAATCTCAGCCCAAGGGAACAAGGCAGAGAGTGATCAGGCAAGACACCTGGCACCTGCAGAAGGGAATTATAATCCCAGACAAAAATCTTGATCTTGGTGCTGGAGAGATGGCTCAGTGGTTAAGAGCACTGCCTGAACCAAATGTCAGAGTTCAATTCCAAAGGACCTGAGTTCAATTCCTAGCAACCACATAGTGGCTCACAACCATCTGTAGTGAGATATGGTGCCCTCTTCTGGCCTGCAGGCGTACATGCAGACAGAATAGTGATAATACTATATACATAATAAATAAACAAATACATCTTTAAAAAAATCTTGATCTACACAAAAGAATAAATGTACAATGGCAAAGGCATGAGAGATAGGAAACACATAAAACCATCTTTTAAAGGTAGCCGAGAAGACGGCTCAGTGGGTTAAGACGCCTGCTGTGCCTGATGAAGACCTGAGTTCAGTCTGCCAGTAACCGTGAAGCTGGGCATGGCGGTGCACATCCTTAACTCCAGTGCTGAGCATGGTGGAGGGGACATGCAGAAAATAGCAAGATGACGAAGATTTTGCTTAAGCTCTGGAACAATTTTCTTAGCATTTAAAAGAGAACCTTCAAGGTAAACAAGCTAAAAATCTCAGTTGCTGACCATAGAAGGAAAGAGAGGAAGCCATGATGTTTGAGCTGGCATGGAGGCCAGACACATGACAGACAAGCAGCCATGTGGTGGGGAGGCTTCAGGGGAATAAGGAATCCCTGAGTTCCGGTTGCGTATAGTGGTCCTGATTGGCGTCTGAGAGAGAGAGAGAGAGAGAGAGAAAAGAGAAGAACAAGTCTGAATCAGGCCTCAAAATCAAAATAGGCACAGCTGAGCTTCATGGTGGCTTGGAGACTGTTCTATGGGGTGGGGATTTGGGGAAGGAAAGAACAGTATCTCAGTAAAGGGAAATTCATTCCACCTGTTTCTTTAGCAGGGCTGAAGGTGGATCCACCTTCCTAGGGGGTGGACTCCTGGGCAGGTGACTGACATCTTCCTCAGGGTGGGCTCCTGGGCAGGTGACTGACACCTTCCTAGGGGCGGGCTCCTGGTCAGGTGACTGACATCTTTCTCGGGGTGGGCTCCTGGCCAGGTGACTGACATCTTCCTCGGGGTGGGCTCCTGGCCAGGTGACTGACATCTTCCTCGGGGAGGGCTCCTGGCCAGGTGACTGACACCTTCCTAGGGGAGGGCTCCTGGTCAGGTGACTGACATCTTCCTCGGGGTGGGCTCCTGACCAGGTGACTGACATCTTCCTCGGGGTGGGCTCCTGGCCAGGTGACTGACACCTTCCTAGGGGAGGGCTCCTGGTCAGGTGACTGACATCTTCCTCGGGGTGGGCTCCTGGCCAGGTAATCGACCCAGCACACCTGGAATGCTGTACCTCTTTGCTGGTGAGAATTCCATCCATTTGACCAGAAATTATTATTTCTTTTTTATGGGTCTTGACAGCTACTCTTAACACCCTTCCCTCTGAAGAAATAACTCTAAGAATCAGATCAGGGGTCAGAACAAAGTGGTAAATTTAAATCTCAGGAGGGTTACTGTTCTCTTTGCAAGAAGCCTAGCCAGAGATGCCAAGGATGTGCCCTCTCCTCCCCTCCTCTCCCCTCTCCTACCTTCTCTTCTCTCCTCCCTCCTCTATCCTCTACCTCCCTTCCCTCCCCTCTCCTCCTCTCATCCCTTCTCCTCTCCTCTTCCCTCTTCTCCCCTCCCCTCCCCTCTTTTCTCCTCTCTACTCCTCTCCTTTCCTCTTCCCCCCTTCCAGTCCTCTTCTCTCCTATCCCTTCCCCTCTCCCCTTCTTTTCCCTCCCCCCCCCTTTCCTCTTCCTATGTTCTCACCCCTCCTGCAGTCATGGAAGACTTTCTAGGGACACTGAATTTCAGTGGGACTCACCAGGAAAGTGTCCACACTGGCTTCAGACACGCTCTACTTCACGTTCCTGCCTCTCTACCCAGCACCTGTTATGTCTTGGTTGCTCTTGAGCTGATGAGATGCCATGGAAGGGGAGAATGATTTGTTTTACGCCCCAAACACTGTGCCCTCAAAGGGGGCTTAGCATTTGTCCTTGGAAGGGATTTCCTGAGCTGAGTCTCTGAGCAGCTCAGAGACTAGAGAAGTCATTTGGGTCTTGCAGAAGAAATACCTGAAGAAACCACAGGAGAGAAAAGGTCAATGGCCCAATCATATCGGAAAGGTCAGACTTGTTTTTCTATTGCCCTGGGAGTTAGGTGTCAATGTGTGACTTAGGGGATGGGCAGAACCGCTCAGACTGTCATGGTTTGGATATCAAATGTCCCCCAGATAAAGCCCCATGTTGAAGTCTTGGTTCTGAGCTGGTGGATCTAATCCCAGAGAGGGCATTGGCTCATGAGGCCTCAGGGTAACGCATTAAGGGTTGCACTTAGATGGTGGTGCAAGCTCTAGGGTGGGCCTGGAGGTCAATAGTGGGTCATGTCTGGGTGTACCCTTTGATACACAGCTGCCTCAGCGTCTTCTTTAGCGTCCTCTGCTTCCAGCCACAGTGTGTGAGGAGCTTTGCCTCTCCACATTCCTGCAGCCACGACACTGTCTCACCACAGGTGGCTGAACAGGCGCCAAAACCTCAGAAAACCCAGCAGAATGGCTTTTCTCCTTTAAGTGGGTCCTGTCGGGTTCTGTCACTGTCATGAGCAAGGACTAATAGGCAGATTGTAGCTGAGGCGTCCTTGGACCTGGGTTTGGAAAATTTCGTGTCCTGTTCCAGCCTCACCATTCCGAGGAACGCAGCTTCACAGGGCTGTGGCTCTCACTGTGACTTGTCCATCACGGGGTGGGGGTGCCCCGATAGACTCCACCAGCTGCCTTTTTTTTTCTCATCAGGATTGTGGGTCTATTCAGTACCAGCAAACTCCTTACCTGCCCTGCTTTCCTCAGTCCCTCCTGATGGCTGGGCTGTGGAGGAAGCCAGGACCTTTTGGAAGCTGTTATGATGGCTGGCCAGGAGACATGCTCCCCACCGCCCCCCCATTCTTTTCTTTCTTTGTCCTTTAAATCTCTTCTTCCTTCCCTCTGTCCCACTGTCTCTCTCTGTCTCTCCTACTTGGTGTGTGCACACTTGTGTTCATGCAGCTGCAGGTGTGCTGTGGTGTGCATTCTGCATGCAGAAGGCGGGGGGGGGGCAGCCGTGGGTCCTCACCTTTGGAAGGGTTCATTGTTTGCTGTTGCAGAAGCTAGGCCAGCTGAGTTTCTGGAAATTCTCCTGCATTTGTCCCCATCTCCCTGTAGGAACCCTAGGATTACAGACGTGCGTGACAGTGTTCAGACTCAGGTGTGCACAGGGGCACAGCGAACGCTCGGCCCCTGGAAGCATCTCCCCATCTCTCCAGATTCTTGCTGTTTTCTGGACACTAGGGGCCCACTCCAGGCTCCTATTTTCCTTGCTCTGACTTCCCATTTTCCTCATGGGGACATGGCAGCTGGGACACAGGGCAGTTTTCATCCCATGAGCCTTGGGGGTTTCTGTGGGCATCCTGTCAGAGGACTAAGGCTGGACATCTTCCTGAAACCCAAAGTACTATCAATATTCTCTGCTTAGCTCAGAGCTTCCCCATCAACACACCCTACCATGGGCCCCTCAATCCATACCATAAAATGTACAATGTCAGTTTGATCGACTCCGGGTCCTGTTGAGTACTTAATCCTTATTTAAAGCTGATGTTTATTTTATTTTGGAGTTTAAATTAATCAGCCTCAGGATACAAAATTAGATAAGGCAGGGATTTAACTCCCCTGGAAGGAGTCATTTCATATCGAGCCTCCATTCCTCTGGCTGCCGGGGGCTGTGTTCATATCTTCCTTGGCAGAATGGTCCAGGGGATGTCCAGGCAGATGGACACTGTCCTTTTTCACTGTCCTCCCAGGCAAGACACAGCCTGCTCAGAGGCAGGGACGTGAAATCCACGCTGCTTCTGCACAGCAGAACTAAATCCCACAAAAGGGAGGTGAGATCATGCACAGGTGGCGAAAAGAGAAGGAGAAAAGCAGGCCTGAGGATGCTGCCGCCTGCAGAGCGCATTGTTGCTACCCAGGCACGCCATTTATCATGTGACCCCAGTGTTTGGAAAATATGGGCTGGATAAGGGAGAGTGCAGTAACTGCAGGCTGCCACGGACCAGTGTGGTTACGTTGTGGGGTGGGCTGAGGAAGTGTGGAAGGAGTTGCCCATTTGATTACGTTTATTCTCACCCCTTCCTATTTTTCTCACACTGGTGGACATCTTCTTGTGTGTGTGTGTGTGTGTGTGTGTGTACACATGTGTGTAGGCTAGAGGTCACCCTTGGTTGTTGTTCTCAGTTGTCCACCCCTTTTTTTTTTGAGACAAGGACTTTCCAAATAGGCTAGGTTGATGTTGTGAGGATGTCCTCCTGGGTTGTAGGAATAGGTGATGTCTACCCCCCCTCCTAAGATCAAAACAGCAAACCAGAGTTTGATTCCATCAAGGTTCACTCTGGGGGAACCCATGAGTTAGGTTTATTTACAGAGCAGTGGGCAAGGGCTTATGTGTGGGTCCCAGGCATGGCAAGTTCAATAGTGGCCTGAGTCTCAGTAGTTCTCCCTAAGGCAATACCTGGATCCAAGAAAGACTACAAACTGAGACCATCCAGGCACCACCCAGGAACAGACCATCCGAAGGAAATCCCTAACGTTCCAACCGTTGTAGATAGGATCACCTGCCAGCACACACCCATCGCTTTTCACCAGGACACCCCTAGACAAATGTCAGCCAAGCAGGGGTCCTGAACCTTAGAAATCCCTCACCCCTACCTTTGCTATTGGAAAAACCTAACCCCAACTGAGCTTGGGACTCTCCGATCATGTTGGACGCATGGAAGTCCAAGTTCGAATTGAAATAAGAATAAAGGCTCTTTGTTTTTACATACAGGACTCCCCTAGTCTCCTAGTTGGTTTTTGAGGGACTCTGTGATCTGGGCATAGTGACCCTAAGTTAGACATCCTGGAGACACACACTCAGTGTGGATGATGACTTCCCATGGCTGGCTGAATAGGTGGAGCCCTTTTCCCTATTGGTTTCCAGCCAGTTTAGTCCAGACCTTTCCTGAGACCTCTTTGCCACAAGCAATTAGGTCAGTGGTGGTATACAGTTTGTTGGGGAGGGGCAGGGGTGGCTGAATTCCAAATTCCCAAGACCCTTCCTGTCCCTGTGAGGGAATATTGGTTGTCAATAAGTCCAGCTGAGATGAGCAAGTGGGACCAACTGAACCCAAGATGGTAGTTGCTTCAGCTGGAGGAAAACATCACTGACCAGCCAAGGAGTCCCAGGCACCTCCTGTCTCGAGTTCCCCAGTGCTGGGAGTGCAAGCCTGTGCAATCATGCCCACTCTCTTTTTACCTGGATTCTGAATATTGAACTCAAGTCCTCATTACGTAGCAAGCTCTTCACAGGCTGAGTTGTCTCCACAGCTTTTTCTTTTATGTGTGTGTGTGGTTAGCTGTGCATGCCCGTGAGTGATAGTCCCCAAGTTGATGTCCAGTGTCTTCCTCAGTAATTCTCCACTTCAAAACACATTGAGATAAGGTCTCTTGCTGAGCTCAGGGCTAGCCAATTCAGACTAGTCTACCTAGCTGGCTTTTCCTAGGGATCCCATGTGTCTGGAGTGATAGGAAACAGCATACTTAACCCACTTTGACTGCATCTGGAGTCTGAACTATTATCCTCACTCTCACAGGAAGAGTTTTATCTACCGAGGCATTTCCTAACAACTCACCCGAGTGGTTTTAAGACCATGGTTCTTAATCATCCTAGTGCCGTGACCCCTTAATATGGTTTTTCAAGTTGTGGGGCAGGAGAATTGTCTGTATTCTGTCAATCATGTTTTAAATAAACACTGATTGGGCAGGCAGGAAGTATAGGCGGGGTGATGAGAACAGGAGAATTCTAGGAAGGAGGAAGCCCATTCCTCCCCAAATCATGGAAGAAGCAAGATGTGATCTGCCATGCTGAAAAAGGTACTGAGCTATGTGGCTAACATAGATAAGAATAATGGGTTAATATAAGTTATAAGAACTAATACAAAGCCTGAGCTAATGGGCCAATCAGTTTGTAACTTATGAAGACCTCTGTGTGATTTTTCTCTGGGACTAAACAGCTATGGGACCTGGTGGGAGGACAGAAACCAACCAGGCCCTCATGTTACAAAGTTGTGGTGACCCCAACCATAAGATTGTTTTTGTTGCTACTTCATAACTGTAATCTGCTACTGTTATGAACATTAATGTTACTATCTGGTGTGCAGGATATCTGACACGCAGCCCCTGTGAAGGGGTCATTCAACCCCAAAGGGGTCGTGACTCAGGTTGAGAACCGCTGTTTGAAGGGACTGTGGCAGCGCTGGTGTAGCAGAGATGCAAGTGCCCACTAACCCAGTCTGCCCGCCTCTCCTCCCCAGCACGCTCCCCCACGATGGGCATCTTCCCCATCCTGCACCACACTGGGCTTACAGGTCCCTTAAACAACACACCATGTTTGTGTTCGTTTCTGGGACGTGAGACAAACAGTTTATCCAAACTCTCCTGCAGTTTGCTTTTCCTGTCAACGGGTGCAGAATGACACCCATTGCGACTTTCCCTTTGCAGGGCCTGGGGGCTCTTGGGCCAAGCCCCTGCCTGGAGTTCAGTGGCCCCTGAGGTTTTCTGCTCCTTACCCATTTTTGCCGTTTTTCCAGCAGGGTTTGGTTATAATGTGGGTCTCAGTGCTTTCCTGGTCTCACATGTTACAAATCCACTCTCCCTGTTTGAACGCTGCCTTTGTCTCTTCTCCATTCATGGCCTCCTTTGTTAGAGAGACTTTTGCCTTCACTCTGGTTAAACTTGTCTGGTTTTCTTCGTGGTGTGTGCCTTTTTATGCCTTATAAAGTCTTTCTCTACTGTCATAAAATATTGTCCCCTGTTTTCTTCTCTGAAGAGGAAATGTGTCACTCACCTTTCAATCTTCAAACCCCGAGTTATTCTTCAAACCACGCACAAGGTAGGGAATTGCGCTGTGAACTCTTGCTTTGTAACAGAAGACCATGGTAGCTGGCACTGAGTGACCCTCTTTCTTCTGGGGCAGGCTTTCCAGGACTTTCTCTTAGCGACTGCAGCTACAAAAGGCTCAGAGGGAATTGTGGCAGTGTTGCCAGACCTGGCTTTCCCTGTTTTCCCTGGAAGTCAGGTGCAGGAAGTTGATGATTGGAGGCCATCTCCATATCTAAATATTGCCTGCTTTCACTGGGTTTTCAGCATCCTCAGGCTGCGTGGTTGTGTCCCTCTCCTCAAGCCCTGGAATGCACCTTTTTGTCTAAGTCTCCTGACCTGGAGGCCAGGAGGATTCTGACTCCTAAGGGCCAGATGAACCCCTAGACTCCAGCCACAGTACCTGGGTCTGATCTAGCTCTAGACCCATTAGCCAACAGAGGCATTTCCCATCTCTGCCATGTCTAGAGTCTATGTTCTCCTATATATTCACCTCCTATTTCTTTTAAAAAGGTTTATGCGTGCTCAGTGTGTACGTACATGTGAATTACAGTACCACTGGAGGCCAGAAGAGGGCATCAGATGTCTCAGAACTGGAATTAGTAGCGGTTGTGAGTTGTGGTTGCTGAGACCCCAAATACAGGTTCTTTGAAAAAGCAGTACATATTCTTCAGTGGTGAGCCACCTCTCCATCCCCTCCCGCTCCTTCTTTCAGGGCATCCCCTTACTCACCCCTGCTCCGTCCGTTCTTCAGTTGATCATGTCTTTCTGCAGATGCACAGCTTCTGTCTCAGGTGTGGGAGGCTAAAGACAGCCCAGTCTGCCTTGTTCCCCCTTCAGAACATTCCTGTACCAGAGTTCCGCACACACACCCAGATTCTCTCCCTTGCCCTGAAGGGGCTGCATGCTGAGAATTAGCTATTATAAGAATTCTACCTTTGCTGTGAACCCGGCCTCAGGATGATCATGCTGAAGGGGGTGGGCAGCCCCCTAGTACAGGACACTTCCAGACCCCAAACTCCTAGCACAAAGGAGAAATGATGACCCCGGAAGGGCAAGCAAGGGGTGGGGAGCTGCCTCTGGATTGGGCAAAAGCAGAAAGCAAGCAGCAGCAGCAGCAGGCTTTTTTTTTTTTTTTTTTCTGTTTTTGTTTTGTTTTTTGATTTCTTTTTTCAGGAGTGGGTTTTTAAGGAGAAAAGGGGGAGGGGAGCCTGTGCTAGGGCAACTTGGTAAATCCTGATTGAACATGTTAATCAAATAGTGAATTTTGATTGATGAACCTTGGTGTTTTGTCTTAGGAATGGGCCTTGGGGCTAGCTTTAGGAAAGTAATCTAATGGCTTTAGCAAGGGACAGAGAAGGGTACAGGGCAGAACCCGCCGGTGCCATGTTTGCTACGCTCAGGCCTGCCAGAGCTCTACACGTGCCCTGTGCCTTGGTGTGTTATTCCCCCAGAAGCCTTCAGTCAGAACCCCTGTGCAAAACAAGGGGGACAAGCAGTGTCCACATCCCCCATGTCTCTGCTAGTCACAGAGGGTGGCACCCGTGTTTAGCCAACAGCACAAGGTGGGAAGGACAGGCCAGCTGTGGCACAGAGCGAGTTTATGGGCTTTGGAAAGGACGCCAGTGCACAGCGAGACCAGGAAGTGTGGTCTCTGGCCACAGATGAAGAAGCTGGGATGTGAACTTGTGAGGGTTAGGAATGTCCAGCTTGGGTTCACTGGGACTGTGGGCAATCAAAGCCGCACAGCAGGCTGGACAGAGAGGCTAATAGGAAAGATTAGTCATTCTAATGAATGAGTTACCCTAGTGGAAAGAGAAGATCTGTCTGGCGCCCAAGGGCTGTGGGAGGAACCTGAGGAAGAACAGGTTTGGACGGAATTCAAGTGTCCTGGAAGTGTGTGACTCAATTCTTGGGATTAGAGATGTGGAGATCAGGCCAGGTTGCTGGGTCTGGGATTAGTGTCCCGAGAGTGTGGGTGGGGACAGTGGGCAGGGACTCTGGCCACCTTTGCTGAACAGGGTCTTCAGAGCCACTTAGTCACAGTGGGTTTTTCAGGAGGAACGAGAGCACAGCAGAGACCCTCCGGGTACAGGGGCTGTGTGTAGGCTGCAGAGGCCTCCAGACAGGCTCTGGACACCCGCATGACCATCGCAGATCACACAGGCCTCGTGGGGTTTGTTTCTCACGCTGAGAGGCTGCAGTGGACTTGTGTCTGGGTCCAAGATCCCTGCCCTGTGCTGCCTCCCCGAGATTCTACTCACACACTCAACACCAGCTTGTGTTAAAAGACTGTTAAAGGACTCTGTTGTTTAGCCCAGTGGTCACATTGCAAAGGTGTCTCAGATTAGAAAGGAGGACTAGGCAGCTGGCTCAGGAGACATTGGCTCAGAGGAAGGTGAGGGGCTGGGAGGAAGGGGGAAGGAGTCCATTGGGTTGCACAGGAAGGAGCCACATCTTGCTCCAAGGTTCAGTCCGTTTGTGAGCTGGCTCTCATCTCTCCATTCAGGCCCAAGCTCGGAGTCATTTCATACAACAGCCTGTGAGCAGATGGGCTGTGAGTCCCTTCACGGCAGGAGATTGAAGAAACAGTGTGGGGCTTATTGTGTTGTCTTTGCTCAGCCTCTGGAACGGTGGGAACATCTTTAGGGATGAGGGGCCATCTGTTTCAGTCTCTGAATAGTTACAGTATGCAGAAGCCCCTGTTGACCTGTGGTGGACATAATACCCAAAGGAGAAGTCAGCGTTGTTGTCAAAGCCCCCAAGCTTTCCGGGGATGCTTGTTACAGCAGCATACCGGAGCCTGTCCCGCCAACGAGAACTATCCCACTCGACACTTGGTCTCATCAAATTCTGACACAGTCCTGTGAGATCAGCAGTTTTTAATCCTTATTTTACAAATGAAGAAAGTGAGTCTCAGGGAAGCTAGCCAGGTAACTATCCTCACACCATGGAAGGGGTTGGGAGCTGAAGGCATGTCTGACTTGAGAGACTGGAGTGGGGATTACAGTTCATCATGTTGGTGTTTGCTGCTCCCAGGAAGCTGATGCCACGGTCGGGGTATGTTTCTGGTTGAGAGACAAGAAGAGGATTAAAACTCCACATGGCACACACTCATCCTTTTGCAGAAATACCCAGGCGTTTCAAGTGTGGCGATGCAGGAGTAGGTACTTGACAGGCTGAAAGGGCCTCTCGATTTAAACTGGGATTATTTCAGTGACTCGGAGATCATCACCTTCCAGTTCCTGCAAGCCCAGCCTGGGGGTTGGGATGTTGGTGTCTGGTGGGACTAAGGGCTTGTGGGCACAGAGGCTTTTGATCCTTTCCTGCATGCACGTCTTCAGTTGCTACTTCTACATGCTGGTGCTGCCCTGTGTACCTCTCCCTGCACAAGGCAAGCTCATATCAGATCCCCACGCTCTCTTTGTGCCTGTCCATGACAAGTGCTCTGAAGATACATGGGAAAGAAAAGGAAATAAGGTCACACAGGCACACACTCCTCCCCACTTGTGAGCCAAGTGCCTGCGTGCACACACACATACACACATCCCCCGACAGGCTCACTTGAGTGTGTCAAAGACGTGCACACAGAGTAAGACATCCATGTGAATGCACATGCACACATCAACATTTGCTTCCAGGATACACACTTGCACACATACAGGCGTACACACACACATGCGTGTACATACACTCATTGACATGTACTTCTAGGTAATACACACACTTACACATGCACACACGTACCACATGCAGGCACACACATTCACATACACATATATGCACACATCAGCATGTGCTTCCTGGCCACACATGCACAGACCTGTACAACCATGCACACTCGTGTACGCATATGTACATGTATGCAGTCCTGCTTGTGGTTGTTGGCAAGGTAGGGTGGTTCTTGGGAGAATGTTTTTCCTGAGCCATGATGCCGATGCCTTCACTTCTCATCTCTGTCCTTACCACCAACTAACTGGCTGGGAAGGACCATTTTTGCACAATCCTGAGCTTTAATTGGACCCTCCATTCATATTTTATAGGCCAGTGCTTATTTTCCTGGTGGTTTGAATTTAGCTGTCAAATGCCAGGGTCCAAGGCAGGGGGAAAGCTCAAGGGTTGCTGAGTTTGGCTGACCCTTCAGTGGACCTCAGCACTCCAGCCAAGATCTGCTCATCCTGGTGTGCTTAAAGGCTAAGCACTTTCCTGGCTGCTATGCGCTGCTAGGGGAGGGTGGGGGCTGGGCTAGGAGCTGCCTGGCATGGAAGGATTAACTCTTTCCTATTGACTCTCTCCTGAAGATACTTAGTTGCCCAGCCAGGGTCATTGGCGACACCACCCAGCTCAGGACTGGACCCCTGGGCTCCTTGCTGTAGGTAACCCTGTCTTCACTCACATAGCAGGTCCCTGGTAGGAAGACTTAGACGGGGAAGGAGCAAGAGTTAGTGCTAGATAGTCTTAGGGAGAGGGAGGTGTCTTTTGGGAACAGTTAACAGCTCCCAGAAGATGCCTCCAGCATCCTGGTGTCTCTTTTTTTTTTTTAATTTTTATTTTTTCCGAGACAGGGTTTCTCTGTAGCTTTTTTTTGGTTCCTGTCCTGGAACTAGCTCTTGTAGACCAGGCTGGCCTCGAACTCACAGATATCCGCCTGCCTCTGCCTCCCGAGTGCTGGGATTAAAGGCGTGCACCACCACTGCCCGGCTGTGGTGTCTCTTATGTGACAGGACCCTCGTCGTCCCTTAGGCAACACTGGACACAAAGGTGTGGCCTGTGGTTGTTACTGCAGCATGGCTGAGCAGGGGAGTCACAGAAGGAGGCAGGCTTTCTGGGACAGCTGTTCTCTTGGTCTCCTCTTTGATATGAGCCGACCTAGTGTCTCTGACCCCAGCTGGGCAACAGAATATCTTCAAGAGGGAGTCAGTGGAAACAGTAGCAAGGGGAAGGTGGCAGAGGTCATTCCCGTGCAAGGCAATTATCCCCAGGTGTCTCAGGCCATCTTATAGTAGCAGCGTTATTTATTAATGTGTTAATCAATGCTATCTCCCTGGGTAATTGCCTGGCTAGAGGGACCAAGTGTACTTCCTGACAAGCGGCCATTAGATGTTCTAGGGTTGGCTGTCATTCCTTCCCCAGTCACGGGCTGCAACCCTGACATGCTCTTGAACTGGGTGGGTTCAGACTGGCGGTCAGAGGTGGGAGGGTTCCCAGCAGAAGCAGGAAAGGCTGTGTCTCCTTAGAAAGAGTAAGAGTTGTCCCTTTTGCCATGGCCACTGCTGATGCATGGTGTATAAAAGCTCAGGGTCAGAAATTGGGGTTCAACCTAAAGATTCCAAAAGCAAAACATCCAGCCACTGGCTCTTAGCTCGACCTCAGTCTGAAATGGCGATCCTGCCTCCAGGAATCTCAGAATGAGACTGTGTCTCTGAGAACTGTTTCCACCTGATTTATAATCCTCTCTAGGACTGGGATTAAAAGCATTCGCCACTACTGCCCAGTTTCTATGGCAACTAGTGTGGCTACTGGGATTAAAAGTGTGTGTCACCACTGCCTGGTTGTAAGGCTGACCAGTAGGGCTGTTTTACTCTGATATTCAGGCAGGCTTTATTTATTAAAATACAAACGAAATGCTGCCACACCCTGCAGGCATCATCATTGTGGTGGTTGAATAGAAGTCTGGCACACACTGTCTGTGGTTGGGCCTTCCGATGTCCTTGGGGGCTGTGTGACCTTGTAATGCTTGCTTTATTTCTTTTAAGTTTCTCATATGGCAGAGGATGTTGTCATCTTGTGAGGACTAGGTTTTCATTCCCCTGTGGAGTACCAAGACCAGGCCAAGGCCCAGAACATGGGCTCATTCTCCAGATGGGCAGGACAAGGCACTTTGAGGTTACAGGACTCCACTGAGGTTGTCTGGCTAGACACTGGTATAGCTAGCAAGGAAACCAGACCCTGGGCCCCAGAGCCACTCACCCACCCATCACAGTCTTCAGAATACCCAGCAGCAGCTTTCCACTGGAGAAGCAGCATCTCTGGTGTCTGCTAAGGAGACTTCCATGGTCCTTTTCAGCCCTGCCCTTGCCTGCTGCATCGCCTCCTCTTTTCTGGGTCCCTATATGAACGTGTGCGCCTGCATGTGTGTACATGTGTGTGCATGTGTAAGTGTATGTGTGACCTCAAAGCACATTTTCTGGGTCCATCCTTTGACTCCCCATCTTCCTCAACGCTGACTCATGAAGGCCTTGGAAGGAACAATTGCAGCTGTGGCTAGAAACGTGTGTGTGGGAAGCCAACATTGTCATCTGTCCTGGATCCAGAGACTCCTGCTGCCACAGGTGGCATTGAAGACATGGACTTAGGAGCTGGAGAGGAGTTTGTCCCAAATAATCAGTAAACATATCATGCTAAAAGAGGAAGTCTGGCATTGCAAGCAGTGCATGACCCCATGCTCCAGACACACTGTGTTGGGTGTGTCCAACCAGGCCCATGGTTGTGTGAACACGTACCTGTCCATTTTGTATGAAATTGTGACATGACTTTGTCATCTGTGAAGTTTACACTGGGGAATTGGCACAGCTGAGTTACTTTTCCCATTGCTGTCACTGCATTCTCTCTGACGAGGGTGACAAGGGTTGAGTTTACCCTTGTGTAGGGACATAGCCCCACCCATTGGGGGCGTGTTCGCCTCGGGCTAATGTTTACGGATAAATCTGCCGGGCATGAGCCCAGCAGCCCTTTTTTTCTTTTGCTCCGCTTTTCCGATACACCGCGGGAACCTGTGGTCCTGTAAGTTTATTTCCTTATTAAAGCTGTATATATCTATATAATCTGTCTACATTCATTTGCGCCACCACATTTGGCGTCCCAACGTCGGGCTATTTTGCCCCCGACCCGGCACAGGGGGGGCGCAAGCTCCACCTTTCCTTGCTAGTTGCCTGAGCTCCGGAAGGCGATTTACAGCGCGCTCCCTGCTCGCTTTCCCTTCCCCCACTCCAGGCCACTACAGTCGCAGAGGAGCGACCCCCCACAGAGCAGTTAATAGCTCCCTGCTTCTTCCAAACCCTCACTGCCTGATTTAAGTGACGCACCCACGGTTTTGAAGTAAAAGCCACCAACCCCTTCCCTTAACAGTCAGTACAATAATTTTTGTTTTGAGTTAATTGTTTCAGACCGGCTCTGGCTTAGACCACGTGGACTCAGGTGCATTTCTTTAGCCACCACTGGCAGGAAAACTTCATTACAGGTACATAATTTTCTTTTATAAATAAGAAAAATGTCTGAAAACATTACCATTCAAGACTTTAACAGCCTTTTCAGTTGTACCATGTGGGAGATTTTACAAGAAGTGTCTGTCAGCCCACAGATATGGATCTTTCTGGGATTCGTAGTTTTCCTTGGTACTGTATGGTTTGATAATAGAAATATGATAAAGTCTTTACGAGACGAGGTTGAACGCTTAAAAACAATTGAGAATGACAACAATCTTCTCAAAAATCAGTTTGAAGTTCTCCAGGCAGAGAACAGATCTTTGTTTAACACAACTCGACAAACTGAAAAAAATTTAGAAGAGGTACAGGCTGATGTTAAGGAGAAATTCATTACTATGGAAGAGGGAACAGCTGATTTGGATCGTAAGCTTCAGTCCCTTTCTGAAACATTAACGGCTGATATTAAGGAGAAATTCATTACTGTGGAAGAAGGAACAGCTGATTTGGATCGTAAGCTTCAGTCCCTTTCAGTAGGAACAGAAACATTAACTGAGAGAATCAAAACTGCTGAATGTGACAATCAGATTTTGTCTAAAGCTTATGACAGATTGACAGAAAGATTATCTATACAAGAAGGCACGGTATATGCTATAAAAATTATGTCCAAAGATGAGACATTATCTCTAATGGACAAACTTCATACTTTAGAATCCTCAATGAAGGCTTTAGAACATAATTCTGGACAGGAGATTCAGACATTAAAGAAGGCAATGGTGAATAGAATTGAAAAGATTGAGGAATTTCTAAATTCTGAGGAAGAAGAGCAAGAGGTAGAAAGGCATATTTTAACTAAATCTGTGGGTAAATCCCTCCGGGACAATTCCCACAAAGCTCTACCTACAGTTCTACCTGCCTTTCCAGTTGTAACAACTGAGAAAGTAGTTGGTTCCAGAAACCCTAGGGTCATCAAGGAAGATACATGGGAACCTGTCCGTATGAATGATCTCAAAGAAATTAAACAGGCTGTAATGACTTTTGGAATGAATGCCTCTTTTGTTAAAGAGATGCTAAGATCTTGGGCTACCACGAATAAGGTCACGCCCTCTGACTGGTTTCAACTGAGCTCTGCTGTCCTTGAGAGTGGAACGCAATTGAAATGGAAATGCTTATTCAGGCAAGAGGCTAGACTTTTAGAACAGCAGGAAAGAGCAAAGGGAATTGAGATTTCCATAGATCAAATTTTGGGAGAGGGGCTATTTTCTGAGCCTCAGGAACAAGCTAATTTGGATGAAAACATACTCTCTGTGTGTACTACAGCAGCCTTAAGGGCTTGGGACAGGGTGCAAGACCCAGGACAGAGGATGGAATCATTTGTCAGAGTTAAACAGGGTCAAAGAGAACCCTTTAGTGACTTTTTACAAAGAATAACTAAAGCTGTACAAATAGGGATATCTGACCCAGAAGCAAGACGTATAATGATCGAGACTTTGGCTTATGAAAATGCAAATGTGGAATGCAAAAGGATTTTGGGACCTTTAAAGCTCAGATCAGCGCCATTAGAAGAATGGGTCTTGCATACACTAGATGTTGATACATTTGACTATGGCACTGAAGCATGGGTAGAAGAAGCAATTTCCAATGGTAAAAGGAGACATCAGAATACCAAATGTTTTAATTGTGGCAAAATGGGTCATATGAAAAGGAATTGTAGACAACAGATTTTCAGAAATAATAATAATGCATCTTCTAGAAATAACAGAAATAGGAGGACTCAGCCTTCAGGTTTATGTAGAAGATGTGGAAAGGGCAGACACTGGACGAATGAGTGCAGGTCTACAAGAGATAGACAAGGCAACCTGATACAGACGGGAAACGTGAGAGGGGGGGCCTCACAGGCCCCCATGGCAAACATGGTTCAGTCATTTCCAGTTACTACAGAGAACATGACTCGTCAGGACAATTAGAAAGCCCCATGCCTACTGTTACAAGCAATAATGATCAGAAAGATGAGTTCCGTGTGTTTTGGCAAACTTCTATAAATGACCAAAGACCAAAGCTGAGAGTGTGTGTAAATGGCATTTTTATTACTGGCCTGCTGGACACAGGTGCGGATGTAAGTATCATTACCCCAGAATCGTGGCATCCATATTGGCCTCTTCAGAATGTAAATGTTCAGCTCCTGGGAATTGGAACCCTATCTCGAGTAAGGCAGAGCACGAGATGGGTTGAATGTATAGGACCAGAGGGACAAATAGGAAAATTAAGGCCATATGTAGCCAATATTGCAATGAATTTATGGGGTCGTGACCTATTACAACAATGGAATACCCAAATTAACATTCCTGCTACTTCTAGAGCCTATATTTCTGGGGATAATATTAAAAGATATTACAAACAGAGAAAACCGGCCATTCGGGCTGTACAAGAACAAGCAATTGATGTCCCTTCAGAGATACCAACAGGCTTGCCTTTAAAATGGTTGACTGAGAAACCAATATGGACAAAGCAATGGCCTTTAGCTGAGGAAAAGTTACAGGCTTTAGAACAGTTGGTACAAGAGCAATTAGATGCTGGACATATAGAAGAATCTACCAGCCCTTGGAATTCTCCTGTATTTGTGGTTAAGAAAAAATCAGGTAAATGGAGAATGGTGACAGATCTCAGGGCTATCAACAAGGTTATTCAACCTATGGGCCCTCTGCAATCTGGAATTCCTTTGCCCTCTTTATTGCCAAAAGGATGGCCTCTCATAGTTATTGATTTAAAGGATTGTTTTTTCACTATACCTTTACAAAAAGAAGATAGAGAAAAATTTGCCTTCACAGTGCCTACTTATAATAATTCTCAACCTTCGAGGAGGTACCACTGGACCGTCCTCCCCCAGGGTATGTTAAATAGCCCCTCCCTGTGCCAATATTTTGTGAATCAACCATTGCAAATAATACGCAAGAAATTTCCCAAATCGATAGTATATCATTACATGGACGACATTTTGTTATCCGATTCAGACATGGATACCTTGAACAGACTGTTTGAAGAAATAAAAATACTTTAACCAAAATGGGGATTGCAAATTGCTCCTGAAAAGATTCAGAAGGGAGATTCTGTTAATTATTTAGGTTATAAAATAGGTTTACAAAAAATTAAGACACAAAAGGCACAAATTCGGAGAGATCGCCTACGGACTCTTAATGACTTTCAAAGACTATTAGGGGACATTTCCAGTCTACGGCCAGCTATTGGGATAACACCTGATCTAATAATTCATTTGAACAAAACCTTGGATGGTGACAAAGATTTAAACAGTCCCAGAGAATTAACAGCTGAAGCAGAAAAGGAACTGACGATGATTGAGGAAAAATTACAACAGGCACATGTGGATAGGGTAAATCCAGAGCTCGACTGTATTCTCGTCATACTACCATCAAAAATTTCCCCTACAGGAATTTTAATGCAGAGAGATGATATTATCTTGGAATGGATCTTTTTACCACATAAACCAAGTAAGAAACTGAAAACTTATGTAGAAAAAGTCTCTGAGTTAATTATAAAAGGCAAGTTGAGACTTCGTCAACTAGCAGGCATAGACCCAGCAGAAATTATAGTGCCTTTCACTGCTGATGAACTAAAGAAATTATGGGAAGATAATGAACCATGGCAAAGAGCTTGTGCTAATTTCTTGGGAGACATTAATAACAACTATCCAAAAAGCAAGAGGCTTAACTTCATAAAGAGAACTTCTTGGATCCTTCCTCGAATCGTCCGTGATACGCCAATAACTGGAGCCCGTACGTTCTATACTGATGCTAATAAATCAGGGAAGGCAGGTTACAAATCAGAAGACTTGGGTAAGGTGGAACAAAGTCCTTATGATTCTGTCCAGAAGGCAGAATTATATGCCATTCTTATGGTGCTAAGGGATTTTAAAGAACCTATTAATATAGTTACTGATTCACAATATGCAGAAAGAGTTATTTTACATATTGAAACTGCTGAATTTATACCTGATGATACAGAACTAACCTCTTTGTTTATCCAGGTGCAAGATTTGATTAGGAACAGGCTTTGCCCTATGTACATAACACACATCCGATCCCATACAGGTCTGCCAGGTCCTCTAGCACAAGGTAATGCAGAAATTGATCAATTATTGATTGGTAGTGTGCTACAAGCCTCTGAATTTCATAAAAAACATCATGTTAATAGCAAAGGTTTGAAGAAAGAGTTTTCTATTACATGGCAACAAGCTAGGGAGATTGTAAAGAAATGCCCTACTTGCTCTTTCTATAACCAAACGCCACTGCCTGCAGGGGCTAATCCAAAGGGCACCCAAAGGAATGAAATCTGGCAGATGGATGTGTTCCACTTTGCAGAATTTGGCAAATTAAAATATGTTCATCACACCATTGACACGTATTCAGGCTTTCAGTGGGCAACGGCTTTAAGTTCAGAAAAAGCTGATTCAGTTATCACTCATTTATTAGAAGTCATGGCTATCATGGGTATACCTACACAAATAAAGACAGATAATGGTCCTGCTTATGTCTCTAGGAAAATGAAACGGTTTTTTGATTATTACAATATCAAGCATGTTACAGGTATACCATACAATCCTACAGGTCCAGCAGTCATAGAAAGATCAAATCGAACTATAAAGGATATGTTGAACAAACAGAAAGGGGTGGAAAACACCCCCAGAAATAGGTTACATAATGCTTTGTTAACCTTGAATTTCCTCAACGCTAATGAGAAGGGAACATCGGCTGCAGAAAGACATTGGATAATGGAAAAGTCTACTGAACTAAATCAACCAGTTTATTTCAAGGATGTGCTGACCTCACAATGGAAGCCAGGAGATGTGCTGCGTTGGGGAAGGGGATTTGCTCTTGTCTCCACAGGTGAGGAAAAATTGTGGATTCCATCAAAATTGATAAAGGTTCGTTTTGATGAAGAGAAGCCAGTTGGGAAAGATAAATAACAATTCAATCACATGGATGGCAATCATACTGATGGTAAGTAATACAAATAGGTTGGGGGCAGGGTTCTCTTCTTATCTCCACAGGAAAATACCCATCTTCAAAGAATTTAAGGTACCCCTAATATTTAATTACTGATGGAGGGACTTGTTCTGTAAGTATTAATTTATATATATATATATATGTGTGTGTGTGTGTGTGTGTGTGTGTGTCTTAAACTTTCTTTGCTTTTCCTCATATCTGTGTCTTTCTTTATATGTCAGTATATGTCCTTGTTGTTAATGTTTAAATTTCCCATAACAAGCAACAAATTTTCCTACAGTAATCTTTGAAGTTTCCAGGATGAAGATGGGGCCCCACAACATCAACTCCATCTGGTTTTTATGACGTCATGATTTTTTTTTTAAAGTGCTAATATTAGACCTGTTTTTTGGTACCAACTACAAGAGACAATTTCGAATGGTGCACATTTTTGACAACACTCTGGTCGGACCTTCTCAAAACGCTCTGAGACTAGTTACAATTTTCTTAGGTCAAAGGTTAATTTGGAAATTTTACCATCATTTGCTTTCACAGGACCCCCTAAGAAGAACGTCGCCCCCATGTCAGCTAGAAGCAATCTTAGAGGACGGCATCCCCTCTCCCAACAGAGTTTGCCCTCAGGGTTGGGGACATCTTTTAATGGTTGGTTTAGGGTTGAGGGGATGGGGTGATATATTTTTTTTTTTTGGGAAAAAAAAAAGAAGAAGAAGAAGAGGAAGAAGAAGGGGATAACTGGTTTTTTGGGATGATTGGTATTTGTGAATTACTGTCTATAGAAAATTGTACTGGTACTGTTTCTTGTATATTGATATGTTGAATATTGAATATGAGTGTTCCTACCTCTATTTTGTATGAGTATGCTTATAACTTTGTCCATATTGTATTGATACATTTACCATATTACATTGTACATTTCTACCTCTGATACTATGACATTGTTTACAGTTGAAGATCATTGTCTTCATATATTGCACAGTTGTTTATTCTTTTAGTCTTCAAAGTTAGATAGGTATTGAGAATTATATGTTTGTCATATTTATTTTTAAGTTTATCAGGTCTTTTAGTTACATAGAGATTATATTTAGTATAGATAGTATGATCTTCAGCCTCTTCGAAGAGCTGTAGAAAATGGCCTTTAATCTAACCTAAAATTTCTGTGCCAAAGAGACACAATTACTCCTGGCAACACCTCTCTACTCCCGAGAGAACGTTGAGCACCAAAGACACTCCACTGGGAGCTTGTCTTCTTGGCAGAACTGGCCTTTGGGTTAAGAAAAGCCCATACCTCAACTTCTGACAAAGATACAGAATATCCCTAAGTGGATGAAACAGGATTGTCTTATCTTGCCAAGACAGGGTAGGATAGTCCTAAGAAAGTTCCTTGCCTTTAATAATGGTATGCCAGTTATGTTAGGCCTTAGCCAAAGTTGGTTGACTCAACATTGCAAACGAGACTTTGGGTGATTGCCCAGGTAGTCAGTTGTCTCTGTCAATTGTTGCACATTTTGGATATCTCTCGATTGTTAAGTAATATTTATTCCCTTCTCAGATCTTTGACGGAGTTGAAGATTATATAATTGTAGTTACTCTCTATGTTATTTAGACTCCTTGAGATAGAATGTTTAGCAAAAGTTTTGTTCTCAATATTGTTTGTTATATTTATTATTTGTTATTATTGTATATAGTTGTATTTGGTTTGGTTCTATCTTATTTAGACAAAAGGGGGAGATGTAGGGACATAGCCCCACCCATTGGGGGCGTGTTCGCCTCGGGCTAATGTTTACGGATAAATCTGCCGGGCGTGAGCCCAGCAGCCCTTTTTTTCTTTTGCTCCGCTTTTCCGATACACCGCGGGAACCTGTGGTCCTGTAAGTTTATTTCCTTATTAAAGCTGTATATATCTATATAATCTGTCTACATTCATTTGCGCCACCACACCCTTGAAGGACACAGTCCCCTGTGACAGGGAAGGATAGAGGATCAAGTGTGCGGTGACTGCTTGCATCTCCACAGTTGGGAAGGAGAAAGAGATGAACCCTGGTGCCCAGCTCTCTCTCTTTCATTCCGCTCAGGACCCCAGACTGTGCGATGGTTGCACCCACTACCCAGTCTAGCTACTCCTTTACTGGGACACCTGGAGATTAACCAACAGAAGTTACAAAAAAGTAGAAAACTCATCGCTTTTATGCACATGTGTGGTGGGCTGCACTCATAGCTATCCCGTGCAGCATGTGGCCCGTGGGCTTTGGGTTGGACATGCCTGAAAATGAAGGCTACAGAGAGGGGGAGGGGTGGAGGTGTGCGACAGATCAGGTAGAAACACTGACCGAGAGCTGTGCTGGGAACGGCAGTATCGTGGGCCATCCTCAGGTTGGCATCATGAACAGCAAGACCCCTGCAGATTCCCTGATACTCTGTGGACACACAGCTAACAGCTCATGCCAGGCTGCTGTAGCTTGGTCTCTAGGTCCACATCTTCACGTGCCTGCTTGTCCAAGAAGCAGCCCAGTGACTCCCAGAGGCAACTCTTGCCTTTTGTGTGGGTATCAGGGTGCAGGGCTGGAGTTAGCAGAAAGCAGGGCAGAAGCAGAGCACCAGAAGAGTCAGGCCTAGAACATTCTTCCCCAAAGGGAGCAGACTACAGCTACTCAGGGAACCTTTGGGGTGTATGTGCTTGACCCATGGCTTCTCTTTTCCTCTCTCCTTCTCCATCCCTCCCTACCTCTGTCCTGTGCAAAAAGCCCTGCTTACAAATTCCTCCCTCACTACCAGGAAGGCATCAGTAAACTTTGCCCAAAGGATAAGGGACGGCTTCCAATTCCTTGATATTTACCAAGTGGAACATCCCTAATACCAAACCCAAACACCCAGCAATTAGATTTTCAATCGTCCTTTGAGCCTCCGTCAACGTTAGGACGGAGCCAGCACACCGAGATCAAGAGACTATCATCCTCATTCATCCTTCTCTTCCTCCAGTGCTAGCCCAGCTGCCTGCAGATGTGCTGGGGGAGCCCCTTGGTCCTCATGCCCTTGGCCCCTTCATCCCGTTTCCTAGCAACGCTTCCAGCCGCCTCTATCCACAGTATACTCAGGTGACTTCTCAGTGTTTATCTTGGCGGAAGGGGAGCCAGCGCCGTCCAGACCCTAGACAGACCAGACTGTGACGAGCTGTGGGGACCCAAGGACCAGAGCACGTTGTCCCTGTCTTGTGGCCTGGGTGTGTTCCAAAGCCAGCTGGGAACAGGGTGTTCAGTTTATTATCCCCTTATTTCCCAGCCAGGGCTGCATTAATCATCTTCTCAGACCTCACTGGGTATGAGATCTTTCTAGTTTGTTCCTCTGCAGGAGCTGGACTCAGAGGCGTGGGTGCTGGGGCGTGGACACTCAGCCATCTCTGCTCTCCAACAGGCTGCGCTCCAGGCACCGAGTCAGGTGTTCTGCTGCTGACTAGCTGGGAGCTGTAGGGTACAGATTTGACCTCTCTATCTTGGCTTTTTCCTTTGCACAATGTAGGGACTTCTGAGCCTGTCACTCAGGGTTGCTATGGAGAGGCAAGTGATGCTCCCTGGGGAAGGTGATACCACTTTCCCAGTTGTGATGACAGACAGTTCTCCCTGGTCCAAAGTACATGATGGATGCTTCAGTGCAGGTGCTGTCACCCCTGTATGGAAGGGCAGAAGGTCAGGACTCCCTGGGAAGGAAAGGGACTCATGGCTGCAGACCTCCATGACATGTAGGTATGACCCGACTGTTAATTCTACCCATCTGTTTACCTGCTGGGTGCCCTGGGGAGGATGACCATACTTCTTTGACCTTGTTTCCTCCTGTGTGTAGCAGAAAGGATAATCCCTTCCTTGGGACTGTTGTCAGGCAAGGACAACTGTGTCATCTGTCTGAGGTTCCCTGTCACTGTTTTATATATATATATATATATATATATATATATATATATATATATATATATATATTTATATATATATATATATAGACAGGGAGAGAGAGAGGGAGAGAGAGAGAGAGAGAGAGAGAGAGAGAGAGAGAGAGAGAGAGAGACAGGGAGAGAGGGAGAGAGAGAGAGGGCAGACTCAGAGAGAAGTCATATAGCCACCTGCCAGGAGACAGATGCCTCTATCAGTGCATGCCAAAACTTAGCCTGTAGGCCACAACTTCGAGGTGATGCATAAATTAATGAAGATGGGTTAGTTTAGGATATAAGAGTTAGCCAGAAATACACTTAAGCTATTGGCCAAACAGTGTTGCAATTAATACAGATTTCTGTGTGATTATTTCAGGTCAGGGCGACGGGAAGCGGACACACAGCCTCCCCAACACCAGTGTCTGTTCCACTCAGCCTAGAAAGTCTCTTTGCAAAGCCATGAGGACAGTGTCCCTCTGGGACCATTCTCAGACTGAGGCAGGGCAGGGTGCTGAGGGGCTGGGTCAGGACATGTGTGGGAGCTAAAGACATTCTTTTCTTCATGTCACAGCCCTGGGCTGCTATGTCACTGTCCCCAACTGACTAGAGTGAGGAAGAACAGTGACCAGAGAGTGGCCACCCTCCTGGGAAGGGGTAGAGTGTTCTAAACACTAGTCTGGTGGACTCTAAGGTCAGAGCAATCCTAAGAATGTTCCAGGGGATTTTCCTGGCTTTCCCTGTAGCTGGCCACACCCTGAGAGAAGCAGTGTAACCTCTTTATCACCCTTCATCCCAAAGCTGGTGTGTGGTGTTCGGATCCTGAAGTGGTGCTCTGCAGAGAGACCCATGCCTCTGGCTCACTCTGTCCCTTCCTTCTCTGTCCCCCTTGAACTCTGTTTGGTGCCCAGAGTCAAGCCTGCTTGACTGCTCTGCTGTGCTGGCTGCGGCTTTCAGCTAGAGGTGGATGCAGTGTGGCAGTCGCCCCAGACTGGCCACAGTCTGACGGGAAAGGTGACCCTGGGGCGTCCCTGCCACCCAGTCTTCCTCCAGACTGAGTTGACTGCTAGATTAATGGTGTGTACAGAGCCGCTGACGTCCATCACTCGCTCTGTAAACCACTTTCTCTAGTCACAGGCAGGGTCCTGTCTCAGCTCTCCATGCCTTGAGCCTCAGCCTCGTCAGGTAACTGGAATCCGGATTATTTGAGCCTCAGATGGATATTTGCTTTGTCTGGAGTTGAGGCATCTGATCGTCCTTCCTCCCCTCCCCAAGCTGATTCCACCCGGGGGTCAAGCTGGCAGCCACACCAGGGTTAATTACCAGTTCCCCGGCCATGGAGATGTTTTTCTCTTTCTTACTGCCTGGATGCCTGAGGACTTATCGATTATCCCATTCACATCTCCAAAGATTCAGTTTCCGCCTGGAAAAAGAGGAGGTGGATGGCACTAGGTTCAGTGAGACCTCACCTTGCCTTTGTGTGTATGCTCTCCTCAGCCTTGCTGGCTTTCTGCATTCTCCACCCCCTATGCTGCTGTGATGGACTAGAACGTTGGTCCAAATTCTGAACTAGACCAGTGAGCTACCGGTGTAATAGTGTTTGCTCCAATTTGTTCTTAAAACGTGTCCCTTGGTTTAAGGGCAGAGGAGAGCAGGCTGTGGCAGTGCCTGTGCTAGGCTGATACACCTGGGACTAGTGGCCAGAGGAAGGAGGAGGCTGACATTCTCCTAATCCCAGAAGGGGAATTAGCAGTTGGTGGTGAGTTCATGGAAGGGACGTGGCGTCACTCTGTATCCAGATCCCCCTATATGCGGTGCTAAGGAAAGCAGTGTTTACAATGGCATTATAGACTGGGATGGCCTCTTCTGAGTGGGAGAGCAGCTTGTAGAGATCGGTCAAGATTTGAGATGCGTGCATCTTTGTTTAAGCAAATTCCTATCTAGGAGTTAAGGGCGGATCTCTCCGTGTGTGCACATGAAGACTTATGCACAAGCACACTGGCCGGGACATTGCTTAGGACAGAAACACGCTCAAGAGGAGGGGGCCCCATCCATTCCTGGTGCTTTAGGATACAGCAGAATGCAGCCTGGAGAGGAAGAGGCCGTGATAGACATGTGACTCTGGAATGGCCCTCTTGATATGTCCCTGGGTGAATAAGACACAGGACACGCTAGGACATGCTGCTACTCTTGTGCTGAGCACACGCAGGCAGCCCGTCTCCAGAACCGTGGAGCACCTCCTCTTCTTCATCATGTTGGTTCTACCCTACTCCTTTCTTTGTGTGTACATCACCTGCTTACAACAGATAATGAGCCCATCACACGTTCTGCCTGTGTTTCCTTGCGACAAACAAAAGGTCTAATTACCTAGCCCACTCCAAATATTTTGAAATGCACTTCAGGCTGAAGAGTGTAGAGTCTGATGATTTGTTGCACAGAAAGCTGCAGCCCGCTGGCTCCGAGGTTGTCATGAGCAGGTGGCAGGAGGATTTCCTCTACTTCTTTGGGATCCTGGCATCAACCGAAGACCAGCTGAGCCATCCAACCTCATGGACAGAACAATGGTTGGATTCTTGAACTTTTCATTCATAGATAGCCATTGTTAGATTAGTTGAATCAGAGCCTATAAGCTACCCTATAACATCTATCTATCTATCTATCTATCTATCTATCTATCTATCTATCTATCTATCTATCTATCTATCTATCTATCTATCTATCTATCTCTCCATCCATGTATGTATCTTTGTATCTATGTATCTATCTATGTATCTATCTATTTATCTATCTATGTATCTATCTATGTATCTATCTATGTATCTATCTATGTATCTATCTATGTATCTATGTATCTATCTATCTATCTATCTATCATGTATGTATGTATGTATGTATGTATGTATGTATTTATCTATCCATCCATCCAGGTATGTATGTATCTATGCATCTATGTATATATGTATGTATGTATGTATGTATGTATGTATGTATCTATCTATCTATCTATCTATCTATCTATCTATCTATCTATCATGTATGTATGTATGTATGTATGTATTTATCTATCCATCCAGGTATGTATGTATCTATGCATCTATCTATTTATGTATGTATGTATGTATGTATGTATCTATCTATCTATCTCGTATGTATGTATGTACCTATTTATCTATCCATCCAGATATGTATGTATGTATGTATGTATGTATGTATGTATGTATGTATCTATCTATCTATCTATCTATCTATCTATCTATCTGTCTATCTATCACTTATTTATGTATCTGTGTATGTATGTATGTATGTATGTATGTATGTATTTATTTATCCATACAGGTATGTATGTATCTATGTATGTATGTATCTATCATCTATCTATCTATCCTATCGATTATGTTTCTCAAGAGAACCTTGACTAATATACAAGACAACTTATAGAAGTAAAAGTTTATTTGAGCTTATGATTCCAGAGGGGTCAGGGTTCATCACATTAGGAGTTATGGCAGTAACAAGTGCCAGGCATGGCAGCCAAGGGCTCACATCTTGAACTACACAAACATGAAACAGAGAATGAACAACAAATAAGCCAGGGTTTCTGCTCTCAAAGCCCAGTGCCATGCTTCCTCCAGTGCCATCCAAACCTCCCCAAACAGCACCACCAACCAGAGCCAAGCATTCAAGTGCTTGGGATAATCAGGGCATTTCTCAGTCAAACCAGCACGAGGGGGTTCAGTCCATTGCTCCTCACGTGTAAGCAGAGCAAGGCGCTGATGGGAGCAGATGGCAGAGGAGGGGCACTGCTGGATGCGGAGGAGAAGCAGAGAAGGACAAGGTGTCAGGCCAAGGTGTGCCCTTCAGAGATGGCTCCTCTAGGTGAGCCTGGCTTCTCGAAGTTTCCACTCTTTTTCCAGACAGTGCCATCAACTTGGGATCACAGGCCTAACACTCAAACATGTGGGGACCATTCACATTCAGGTTGTGACAGAGACATCCTCATGAACACAGGGCTTGCTTTTTCCTCTACTTGAAGCCCCCAGACAGCATCCCAAGCACACAGGGGACATTCAGTAAGGGTTTTTTGTGTTATTTTTTTCGAGTCAATTATATATTTTATTAAGAGGTCTGTCCTACCTCTTTTTCCACAAACTTCCTCTAGGTTACCTTAGGGATAGAGGGCCCTGAAGCATATCTATGAGACCTTGGGCAAGTTCCCAGCTGACAGCTAAAACTGGTGGGGAGAGAAAGGCCGTAGCTAGCTACAACATGGCGGCGGGCCTGTCCACACATCCTGATGAGTTCTGGAGGAGAATGTAACAGATTCCCTCTTCGGATGATTGGTTGATTATTTCTACTGTCCTGGAACTGAGCCAAGGCCTCACACAAGCTAGGCAAGCACCCCACCACTGTGCTGTTTTCCAGCTCTTGATTTGAATATTTAAATCAACTCTCTGCCTCCTGCTTGGGGGTTGAGATCTGAATGGCTGCTGGCTCCTGACACCACTTCTTCGCTCTGCTCTCACAGACTCTGACTCTCTGAAACCATAAACTTAGTTAAACTCTTTCTCCTATAGCTACAATGTTGCCCTGTCTTGGTGCACAGTGACAGAAGTAACCAGTGTGAAACTCTTCTTCCTTAAGTCACATTTGTCAGGGATTTTGTCTCAGTAACTAGAGTTGTAGCTGATACATTCTCCTTCGCTCGCACTGGTTCACACTGGCTCACTCTGGGCATGAGGTGGGATTTGGACGCTGGTGTCTCCATTTGTGATGTTGGAGATTCTGCTAGAGATTCTCCACTTCCTGCTCTCCTCCTCTCCCTCAGATTTTAGCACTCCCCCTCACGAACCATATCCTCGTAAACTTCCTAACCCTTGAATTACATTTCTGTCATCTGCCCATTCAATGCTTTATCACCTGCTGATAAAGAAAAGGTCAAAGTCAGTAATGCCCGATTTCAGAAGTACTCAATTACCCCTGATAAATAGAAACCCTTCCTCTGAAAAGGCAAAATGATAACATTAAAATGGGGAGAAATGTTGTCAGAACACTTTTAAGAGGGTGGTAACCTTTCAATTGGACCTGTTCTTTGCTCAGCAAACCAAACGACATGATTATATCTCTCCTGAACTTTCCTGGGGTTGGGTCTTAATGTTTTTAATGATTTGACTTCCCATGAAGAACAGCTTCATACAACTACATGACCCCAGACACAGTGAGTGTCCTGGGAAGGGGAATGTCACTTTTGCAGATCTGGCAATTCCCACATCTCCAAAAAGCCCTTCTGAGAAATGACGTGAAGTGGGCAGAGGCTGTGGCAGCAGAGAGCAGGGCAGCCATGTGCTAGCCGGGAGAGCTGGCTCTGTTGAGCAGCAGTGAGTCACCCTGTTAGATCTCTCATCTGTTCAGTAGTGTGTCTTCTGATCCTTTTGCTTCTTACACACAGGAAGGATGGACAGACAGAACCGAGTGAGGGTGGACAGACAGAAGTACAGGGTGAGGATGGACAGATAGCAACACAGAGTAAGGATGGTCAGACAAAGTGAGGGTGGACAGACAGGGTGAGGGTGGACAGACAGCAGCATAGGGTGAAGATGGACAGACAGTACGGGGTGACAGTGTACAGACAGCAGCACAGGGTCAGGGTAGACAGACAGGTTGAGGGTGGACAGATGGCACAAACACCATCTTAGCCCCAGGAAGAAGATTCTGGAATCAACACTATGATGGCCAGGTGGGCAGGGAACAGTGGGCTGTAGATGGGAGAAGAGAATACATGACTTTTACAGCCTGCTTTTGTGAACAAAGAAGCTGGTGTCTCTCTGGGGTGCCTCCCCTTCCATAGGGGTTTGGGCACCTGAGTCTGACCAAGACATTTGCTGACAGAGTTAGGTGTACCATATTGGAAGTGGAAAAAGCCAGATCTGTTTGGCTCCATCAGAGCTTTGAGGTTCCAAGTCACACCCGCCAAGTTACACCTGCTAAGTCACACCCACCAAGTCACATCCCCCCGCAAGTCACACCCAAGTCACACCCGCCAAGTCACACTCACCAAGTCATACCCACCAAGTCACATCCCCTAAGTCACACCCGCCAAGTCACACCCGCCACTGTAGTTCCCTTCCTACTGCTGTGATAAACACAGGGTCAAAGGCCACTTGGGGGAGGACAGAGTTTACATCAGATAATGCTTCCACATCACAGTAGTCTATGACTGAGGTAACCTGGGACACTCAAACAGAAACGGGAGCAGAAACCGTGGACGAGTGCTGCTTGTTGGCTCTCTCTCTGGATCGTGCCCGGCTGGTTTCTCATTATACCTGGGGCTGGTGCTGCTCACAATGGGTTGGGCCCTCCCACATTAATCAATTGAGACAATTTCTCAAAGGCTTGGCCACAGGTCAATTCCTCAGCTGAGATTTTCTTTTCCTAGGTGCTCCAAGTTGTGTCAAATCGGCATCAGACACTGCCCAGCTCACCCCCACCCCTCTAGGGGCTGGAGAGATGGCTCAGAGGGTATGAGCACTGGCTGCTCTTCCAGGGAACCCAGGCTTAGCTCTTATCCCCCACATCAGGGCATGCACAGTTGCTCGACCCCAGTTCCAGGGGATGTGACACCCTCTTCTTTAAGGCCACTTGCAGACATATATGCTCTGGTATACAAGCATACTCCTGAAATAATAAATAAATAAATCGCTGACAAAATGACCTAATAGCTTACTGTTTAATATATTTTACAACAATACTTATTTCAATTGAATTAAATCGATATTAAGTTACATTTAATTTAATATAGCAAGTTAATATAAACATAGGGATTAAACAATTGCCTGCAGGTAGCTTAAATGTTTGAACACACACTGGTAAAGTTTTTAATGATATATACCCTTGTTTATAAAAATATAAACAACGCTGGTGAGACGCTCAGTAGGTAAAGGCCCTTGTAAGCCCGATGACTTGAGTTTCTTCTCGGGAACTCATGTGGCAGAAGAGAACAGACTCCTTCAAGTTACACTCCGACCTTCACATGCATGTCACAGTGAGGACATGGGAACTGAGAATGAGTGCACACCATACACATGTGCACACACATGTATTAAAAGTTAGAAACACAAGGAATCAAGCCAGCAAGAAATAGAATGGAGGAGCTAGGATGGAGGTGATGGGTGCTGGGAAAAAAGTGAGTGAAGGAAGTGAGGTCAAGGGGAGGTCAAGGAAAGGTCAAGGAGAGGTCAAGGACACTGCAGTGTGGTCCTGCACCCTCATCTGCTGCACATTTCTGTTTGTGGACATTTATCCTCACCTGTCTGTGGACGCTGCAGTGGAACTTCAGCTGGGGACTGGAAGGTGACACATCCCTGGGGACAGTCCTCAGCACACACCTCACACATCCTGGCTTCGGAACAGGAACGGTCACATTGGACCCTCGGGGCCTTTCCCTCCCTTTCCTGGCCTCCCTAGCCCTCCCTGCACTTCGGATACCAGCCCCGAGGGGAATGTGAGGAGCGTTTAGCTAGCCAGCTGCTTACAAACGGATGAAACCACCTATAAAGCACAGATTACACAAGGAGGTGTTTCATGTCCTGTTTTCTTAAAGCCATTCCACATGGGGACGTAAAAGTCACTGGAAAGCCCCCATTCCTGTCCCAGTATAACTCAGGAAGGGGCCAGTGACTGCCTGTTGGCACTAAGTTTTCAAGAGACCTTGGTGGCTCAGTTGAGAGAAGACCAGCCTTCTACAGCACCTAGCGCCCCGCTCCCTCGGGGGTGCCATCCCATCTCCTGCCCAAGATGGAGATAGGGATTGAAGCTAACATCACGGTCTCTGAAACTGGAATTCTAGAATGGTGGAGAAGCATTCTTCCTGGGAGGAGATTCAGCTGGGAACTCAAGGGTTTGGGATTGTGATCAAGTGTCCATTGCCATTCAGCCTTGGGCTTTGGGCATCACTAAACTGCTGGGCCTGGCTTTACAAATGGGCCAGTGTAATTGCGGCTCTAATGCTGTGTACTTGGAAGAAAGAGGCTGTGCCTTGTGCTTGGGCTAAGTAGAGAACAGATCTTCCCGTGCTTCCTCTGGGCCTCTGTGCATGCATGCCTCTGCATCTTTAGCATGGAGAGGGTTGCTTTATCCCAAAGGGTGCTGGGTGGTCCTGGAAGCCAGGGGAATGGGAGATAGCAGAATGTTCTGATGTCACTTTTGGGAAAAAGGAAGACTGAGAAATCACAATTCAGGATGTATTAGAATTGAGGTATCTTGGCTTGGAAGCCCACGGCTCACCGTGTCACGTATTCGTCAGGCCCGCTGGGGATGATTACATTTTGAAGTGTGGATCAACACCAGTGGGGTCTCCTAAGAATAGGAGAGGTAGGTGGCCAGCATGAACTGGCCTTTGGGTGTTGGGCATTTCTGTGGGCAGGAAATAAATCATTCCTTTGTGTGACATTTCAAGGGTAAGTCTGAGGCTTCAGAGATACAAAATTTTGTTTCTTAAATCTGAGTCGTTCAAAGTTGGCCTAGGATACCCCTTCAACTAGCTAGCTAAGGTTGGACCAACTGAGGCAGGGCTCCTGTAGGTGGGGGGAACAGACTGGATTGAATGGTCCTCAAGTGGTGCGAGAAGATGATGCAGGAATGCACGGGTCTCTCTCTCTCTCTCTCTCTCTCTCTCTCTCTCTCTCTCTCTCTCTTCTCTCCCTCTCTGCCTCCCTTCCCCCTCCTCTGAGCACATGTCCTTGCATGTTCATGTATGTGAAGACCAAAGGTCAACATTGGTGTCTTTCTCAATGAGTCTCCATCTTAGGTTTTTTAAATGTTCTTTATATTGTTCTATCTATCTGTCTGTCTATCTATCTATCTATCTATCTATCTATCTATCTATCTATCATCTATCTATCTATCTTTCTATTTATATTTTATGTGCATTGGTGTTTTGCCTGCATGTAAGCCTGTGTAAGGGCATTGGATCCTGAAGTTGCAGGCAGCTGTGAGTTGCCATGTGGGTTCTGGGAATTGAACCTGGCTTCTCCAAAAGAGCAGTCAGTACTCTAAACCACAGCCCCATCTTAGTTTTTAAAAGACAGACTCTCTCACTGAATCTGGAGCTTACCAGTTTGGCTAGACTAGCGACCAGTAAGCCCAGGGATCCCTTGTCTCTGTTTTCGTGCTTCTGGGACTGCAGACTTGTGTAAACATGGGATTGCAGACAAGTGTAAACACCCCTGGCTTTTCACATGGGTTTGGAGATCCAAACTCAGGTCCTGGTGCTTCTGTAGTAGACACCTTACTAACCAAGCTGCCTCTCCAGCTGCCAGACCTTTCTTAATATGGGATGACGGGAGTACTTACTGACGGCATTTGCTTATTGAAGAATATGCCTGCCAGGAAGGACACTGTAACTTGAACCTTTTAAATAGAATGGAATTCAGACATGTAGAAATGAGTAATATAATTTGTCCTATAACTACTTTTCTTGGAAACACCAATGTGCCAAACATGCAGAAATGAGTTGTTCTGTTGGAGGTAGTGGAAAGAGTCCAAGTGTTCAACCCTGGGTACAGAAGTGGCCCTGAAGCCGCTGTTGATTCCATTGCTGCAATCAGAGGGAAGACTGAGTGGATCGTTCTGGGCTGCAGCGCTCTAGTGGCCAAGACTTCCCATAAGTGTTTACAGCCCAGTTTATTCATTTAGCTAACATTTTACTGGGCATCCACCATATGCCAGGACTTGGCAACACATGAGCAAAACGAAGTCAAGATTCTGTAGATCTGTAGTCCGAGGGAGCAGTGGGGTCATATTGGTACCACACCACGTGCAGGGCAGGAGACACAAGGTTTGGGCTAGAATGGCAGGTGTGGGAAGCTATGTCCTCATTGGCTCTGTACCTGGATTGACTACTACCCTTGCCTCTCGGGCTCTAACTTTTTTCCTGAGGCCCAGCACTGCCTGGAAAGAGGCCCTCAAATGTACAAGGATTCCTGAGATGCTCAAGGGGAGAGGGGGCTGGCAGCGGCAGAAAACATTGGGGCTCTTCTGGATGTCTCCAGGCTAGGAATAAGAGTCACCTACAGGGGGCACTACATCCTTGACATAGATACAAGAGCAACCTTTGGACCTTAGTCAGCATCCCAAGAGCCTGGTAAGGAGGTTGAGAGCTCTCCACAGCCCAACACTTCCTTCATCCTCTGCTGAGCTTCTCAGGACCATGGAGAGCTCCACTGCAGCTCAAAAGTCTGTGGACAGGTCCAGGAAAGTCTGTGGACAGGTCCAGGGTTCAGGACTCTGACAGAGCAGACAACATCCCATGTTTTCCTCTTCTATGCAGAGTTTAGACTTTGAGAATATGTGAAAGTAAAAGAGAGGCTGTTTTGGTAGTGGGGATAAGAAAGGGTTATAGGGGTGATTAGGACTGAAGTTTACACATATGAAGATGTCAAAATAAAACTCAGTCTGCACATGCGTATGTGTAGACACATGTGCATTGGAGGTCAGAGGCCAACTCAAGTGTTGTTCTTCAGGCTCTCTTGCTGGTTTGGAGCATGTCAAGTAAGCTGTTTGGTCACCAAATTCTAGGGACGCTCCTGCCTCCACTAACTCAGCACTTGAATTATAATTCTAAGCATACACCATCATGTATGACTTTAAAGTGTTTTTACATTTCTCTCTCTCTCTCGCTCTCTCTCTCTCTCTCTCTCTCTCTCTCTCTGTGTGTGTGTGTGTGTGTGTGTGTTCCACAACTCACACAGGAGACAACAACTTTCAGGAGTTGGTTCTCTCCTTCGACCACGTGTCTCCTTGGGATCCATCTTGGCAACAAATACTTTTACTCACTGAACCATGTTGCTGGCCCATACCTGACTTTCTATGTGGGTTCTGATGGTTAAATGCAAGGCAAACACTTTACTGACTGAGCTAATTCCCCATTCACCTATTATTTTGTACAATAAAGCAATGAAGAAAAGTCCAGTGTCTTTGTTGGGGTTTCTATTGCTGAGTGTTGTAGTTTGAATGAAGAAAAGTCCAGTGTCTTTGTTGGGGTTTCTATTGCTGAGTGTTGTAGTTTGAATGAGACTGGACCCTACAGGCTCAGATATTTGAATGTTTAGTCACCAGGGAGTTGAGCTCTTTGATAGGATTAGAAGGATTAGGAGGTGAGGCCTTGCTGAAGTAGATGTGGCCTCGTTGGAGGAAGCGTGTCACTGGTGTGGGTTTTGAGGTTTCAAAATACCATGCTAGGCCAAGATCTCTCCTTCTTGGCCTGCAGATTAAGATGTATCCCTCACTTACAACTCCGTTGCCATGCTCCCCACCATGATGATAATGGACTAAGCCTCTGAAGCTGTAAGCAAGCTCCCAATAACATGCTTTCTTTTCTAAGAGTTGCCTCGATTATGGAGTCTCTTCCCAGCAGTATAAGAGTGTTTAAGACACTGATAAAACCATGTCTAATATGTCTTATAGAGGGAAGGATTTACTATAGCTGTAATTCTACACCACAGTCTACACAGAGAGAAGTCAGGGAAGGAACAGAAGGGCAGAAATGGAAGTAGGGGCCATGAAGGAATGCTGCTTGTTGGCTTGCTCTGTATGTCTTGCTCACGCTGCCCAGGGGTGGCACAATTCACAATGGTCTGGGTTCTTTAATATCAATCATCAATCAAAAAAATGTACCACAGGCTTGGCCACAGACCAATCCAGTGGGGCATTTTTCAAATGAAACTCTCTCTTCTCAAATGAATCTAGTTTGTGTCAAGTTGACATAAAACTAGTCATCAACCCAGCGAGGCAGGCTTTCTTAGAAAAACAGGACATGATAATGGCCATGGGAAATCATTTACTCCATTGTGTGTACTTGGATGAAACAGATTCCACATGATGGACATGTTTGTGATTAAACAGATAAACACAATAAATGAGAGCAATCTGAACAAACAAAACCAAAAAGAGTCCCCCAAATGAGGTAGCCAGCATATCATAAAACACATATGGTTAAGATGTAACTATCTCATTTCTCTGCTCCACCAGATTCTCATGCTGAAGCCCTAGGACCCAGCACCTCAGGATATGACCATGCTTGGAGACAAAGTCCTTAAAGAAGTCCCTGGGTTGCCATGAGGTCATTTGGATAGACCTCACGCAATCTTACTGTCATCCTCAAAAGTGGAGATGAGGGTCAAGACCCAGGAAAAGAAGATGTGAGGATACAAGGATAAAGAAATCAATCAATAATCCCAGAGGGAGAGAGGCTGCAGGGGGGACTAACCCAGAAACACTTGATCTTTTGAAAAAAAATTAATTATGTGTATTTGTGTGTGTCTGCATACATTCATGTTATATGTGCATTCAGGTGCCTGAAAAAGGCAGAAGAGGCACATGTACATACATGCATATTCATATATATGTAATAACTAGATGCAATTTAATAAAAAAAGATCACTGTATTTTGAATGGGATTGCATTGGTCCTCTAGACCGACTTTAGTAAGCAATGTGTTAGCTCTCATCCATCTTGTAATCCACTAACACAGTAGAGCTGTGATGGTTTGAGAGAAAATGGCCCCCAAAGAGTAAGAGGCACTATTAGGAGGTGTGGCTTTGTGGGAGTGGGTGTGGCCTTGTCGGAGGAAGTATGTCACTGTGGGGGTGGGCTTTGATGTCTCACATGTGCTCAAGCCACACCCAATGTTTCAGACCACTTCCTGTTGCCTGTAAGTCATGATGTAGGACTCTTAGATACTCTCCAGCACCATTTCTGCCTGCACATCAGCATGTAAGACCATGACGATAATGGACTGAATCTCTGAAAAATGTAAGCCACCCTAATTAAATATTTGCCATTTATAAGAGTTGTTGAGGTCATAGTGTCTCTTCATAGCAACAGAAACCCTAAGACAACATCTTTCCAAATATTTGTGTGTGTGTGCGTGCGCACGTGTGTGCACAACTGCAGAAGTCAGAAGACAGTCTTGAATATTTTTCCTTAGCTGCTGCCCACATTTCTGTTTGAGACAGGGTCTCTCATTGGCCTGGAGCTTCACCAGCAGGCTTGACTGATGCCCAGCGACCTCCCAAGGGCCCTCTGTCTCTGCCTCCCATTTCTTCACTGCAGGGATTACAGACATGTGCTACTATGTCTGGATCTTTACGTTTGTGTTGGGGATCTGAACTCAGGTCTTCATGCTTTCGAGGAAGAGCTTGGCCAACTAGAGTCATCTCCCTGGCCTTGAGGACTTCCTAAATTCCCCTCAGAGATGCTTTGTAGTTTGCGAGAAGATATCACACATCTTTTAGAAGTTTGATTCGAAGGTACTTTTTTAATACTGTGGCAAAAAGAATTGTTTCTCATTTTCAATTCCAAGTTTTGCTGATCACTCCTATGTAGAAACACAATTAACTTCTGTAAGTTAATCTCCTGTGACCTTGTTAAGTGCATATGTCAGCCTGAAGTGCCTGCAGCCACACGGTGGTCTCATTCACCACATTGGGGACTAGTTTCTTCTCTGTTTTTCCACTTAACTCAGTCTGATGAGAGCCCGATCAGACATATTGTTTTCCTTAAAGATCAGCTTCCACTTCCTCCCGACTCCATCCATTCTGATTCCTATTGTCTCCCCTGCCCTCTCCCCTGCTTTCTTCAGGCTTGAATTCCTCTTCCTTTATGAGCTCATTAAGATGGGCCCGAAACCACTGACTTATGTGGAATCTGGGCTAATTATTCCCAAAGACCAGCATGAGTTTCTTTCTGAGGTCCCTTGAATGGTGGGGTTCGCCATGCAGCTGGTGTGGGCAGCTGACATCTGCATCCCCGTGTCTACAGAATGGACTCCGTTCCCTTGAATCCCATAGTGGCCTCTGTGCCCTTCAGTCACTCCTTACACATGTGCACTGGCTTGGTACTTTTGGGACCATCTGCCCCCTCAAAACCCTTGCATACACTTTCTGCCCCCGCCTCCCCAAACTCCGAGCCAAACCTTCTTGGTTCAAGGAGTCTACTGTGATGTGTCCAGGCCATGGAACACTGGAAACTCAGTGTGGTCAGATGTGCAGTTGCAGGGTGCATCTCCCATGTCCCAGGGATCTTTGGTTATCACTGTCCCATCCAGGTCTTAAGCATCGTTTTGGGGAGTGCTAGGGACCTATGCTTCCAGGCAGAAGCTGTATACTAGGCCTTCCTGCCATGGACTCTCCTCTCCGGCTTTCGTTTGCCTGGTCTGACCTCCAGGCTCTCTCGAGGCGTTGCCGACTTGCTGCACCAATCCCAGGACTGGGCAGACTCCATGAGAGCGAGTCAGTTCCTCGTGACATTCTTCTACTCCTCTGGAGAATGTGCTTATGTATTGTCTCTCTGTCTCTCTCTGTCTTTCTCTGTCTCTGTCTCTCTCTCTCTCCTATTTCTTTCTCTTTCTCTCTTTTCCTCTCTTTCCCTCTTCCCATCTCCTAAGAAAGGCAAGTCTACCTTTGCCACAGATTCATTTTGCATAGACAGTTTCCTCATCATTCATTGGTTGGGGAGATGGGGCTAAGACAAGCTCGGTTTCATATGTGAATGTGACTCAAGGCCACCTTTAAGGGGATCCTCAGGGTCCGAGAACAGGAGAGGCAGCTGCGGAGTAGACTGAAACTCTTGGGCCCTGTGAAGGCACATGCCACTGTTTAGTTCCTGCCCCTCAAGGGGAACCTGGTGGTGCCTTCTTTGGTCATCATTTCCCAGTCCTTCCTGTATTTGGCCAGATAGATGCTTCGTGGCCCAGACACTGGGTATGAAGTGACAGTGTGGTTAATGTTCATCCCTCTTCCCGCTGTCTCTCTCGCGTGATGCCTGCCATCCCTGGTCCATGCATTTCGGGCCACATAAAGCAGGCTGGGTGACAGTTGCATTTTCCTGCTGACACAAATACAGCTGATCCCGTGATCTGACTGCTCCAAGCCAGGCTCCTTGGGTGCCGGAGCGGTTCTGAACAACATCCGACAGCAAGCCTGCCTTGGATGTGGCATGGACAAATGTCATTTCTGCTCCTGAGAGGTTTTCTGTGCTTCACTTAAGGACGTTTATGGGTTGGTGGTGACATTTCCATTTTAATTTGCTAATTATTATTGGTGAAATGGAGAGGCGACCCTAGATTTATTAGCATTTCACAGTCTGTTGTGCCCCATGTACAGCTGTGAATCTTAACAGCCAAGAGGGCAAGCTGCCCCCGCATGGTGCAGATTAGCGTGCCCAGCTCCGTGGGAGCACTGGCTGCCACAAATGGCTTAGCTCCTGAAGCTGGGGCTGCAGGAGGGGAGGGAGACTGTCTGCCCATCCAGCTCTCCGCCATTGTCACTGAACTCAATTCCTTCTTGGCAGCGAAGGTGGGGTCCGGTTCTCCCACAGCACTGCAAGGAGGGAAGAAGAGGATGTTCCCAGTGTCTCTGTTGTTACTAGTGTTGTACTAGGTCAGAGCCTTCAGCCATGTTATATACACACATATGCACATACACACATACATGCACAAGCATATATATATGCATAAACACATATACCCATACACATATATGCTGACATGCATGCACTTTACCACCCATATATATACACACATGTATATATGTAGACACACACATATCCAAACATGTATATGCATATAGACACATATAATGCACAAATATATACACATGTAAATGTACACACATATATGCATATATACACACACATGCACATACAAATGCACACATATATACACATACACACTCATCCACATGGGTATACACATATACACATATAGGTCCGTGTATATACATAGATACACAACATGTACATGTATATAGACATGTAATTCACAAACATATACAGGTATGCACAGTGCATGCATGCACATGTTCACAATAGGCATATATATGCACACATATGTACACATATGCACACATACACACTAATATACACATGGATACACATAACATGTGATGCACACACATATGCATACATGCTTACTTAGCATTAGAACTGTGCATTTGAATGTTGTTGCACTGCCCCCTTTCCCATGTTGATGAGCGTCTCTCTCTGCCCACTATTTGATAAGCAGCCTCTTTTTCCTCATGACAGACACATGGCAATTTCCTCAGAGGCAGAGTGATGCTGGTTTCCCATCTTCGCGCTCAGTGACAAGGTTCCTGGCAAGCAGGCAGTGTGAGCGCCTTGATGAGGAGCAAACTGGGCTCCCATGTCCCCAACTATTCACAAGCCCAGAAATCAATGACAACTGCAGAAAAAGGTTTTGATAAACGATTGCAACTGAAGAAACACAGCAGTTTTTAAAAATTAGGTTTAGGAGTCCATAGTAAGACAGGAGTCATGTGGACCATAATAGTAAATGAGAGGCCACCCATGATGCTCAGGAGCCAGGTGTGTGATCATTTCCTTACTCAGGTACACGCCACATGTCACCTTGCTCCAAGGACGAGCATAAACAGCGCAAATGTGTATGAAGTCATGTAGCTCTGAGGAGTCCAGATCCACACCGGCTTGCTTCTTCCTTACCAGCGGCCTCAGGGAGAGGGCAGCATTGGCCTTTTGGGCGAGGCTTCACTGTCCTCAGCCACGAGAAAGCAGAGGGACACCCGGAGCCTGTGTCTGCCTGAGGGACTGTGAGAGTGTGAGGCTGTCGGCTGTGATGGCAGCTTTGGGTTTATGCAGCCGCAGGGTTTGTGTCCCTGGGGACCTGAACCCCATCCTGATCCTGTCCAGTGTCACTTACGGGTGTTTCTCCAGAGAGGAGTGGCTGAGCTGATCATGGCCCTCAGGGGGAAGGGCACGGACTTCTGATTGTTTCTATTTTTCCTTTTCTGTGTGTGGTGTGCGTGTGAGTATGTGCTTTATTTGCATATGTGTGGATGTGTATGCGTGTGATTGTGTTGTGTGTATGTGATGTGTATGTCTGCATGTGGCGACCTGGGGCTGATACTGAGAACCACTCTTCCATCTTGTTCACTGAGGCAGGGTCTCTCACTCAAACTTAGAGCTCACTGAGCTCCCCCCCCCCCAGCTCATCTGTCTTTTCTGAGCTGTAGTTGCTTATCCAAAGTTCCTCAGGACGGGGGCCCTTCGGAGCAGAGTGGGAGGACATCAGGGCGGATACACCCCACCCCATGGGGCAGGGGCGTGGCCCAAAGGGGCGTGGCCAGCGGGGCAGGATGGGGGGACATCTGGTGGAGGTGGGGGTGGGGCAGGGGCGGGGCCAGCAGGGGGAGGCCCATGGGACTCAGTTTACCCGGAAGTCCTTAGAAGACCCTAAGAGTTTCCTGCAGCACACCCTACATGGGATTTCAGTCCCAGACACCAAGAAGACTTCATGCAGACTGTAAAGCCAAGCTTTCTATTGCTGTGATAAAACACAAGAACCCAAAGCAACTTGGAGGTGGAGTTTATTTCAGTTGATGGTTCCACATCCCAGTCCATTGTCTCATCTGAGGAAGCCAGGCAGGAACTAGAGGCAGAAACCTGGAGTCCCGAGCTGGAAGAGGGCCGCTTACAGCCTTGCTCCTCAGGGCTTTCTCAGCCTTCTTTCTTACACCCTCCAGGACCGCTCACCTAAGGTTAGCACCGCCCATCAGCCAGCAATCCATTGTGTGTTGCTCATTGGCCAATTGGGCGGGGGCAGTTTCTCAATTGAAATTCCCTCTTCCAAAATGACTCTAGCTTGTGTTGAGTTGACATCAAACTAGCCTGCTCAGAACCTTGGAACATATTGATTTCCGCTTTTGACATGCAGCTAACAGACAGGAACGTCAGAACAAAGCTCTTAGGGTTGATGAGGATGCTAAGGGGAAGGATCTCTGCCTACACTGGGGTTGCTCTGCCCACCTGACTGTCCCCATTGGGGTTGCTATGCCCACCTGACTATCCCCACTGGGGTTGCTATGCCCACCTGACTGTCCCCACTGGGGTTGCTATGCATGCCCACCTGACTGTCCCCACTGGGGTTGCTCTGCCCACCTGACTGTCCCCATTGGGGTTGCTATGCCCACCTGACTGTCCCCACTGGGGTTGCTATGCATGCCCACCTGACTGTCCCCGCTGGGGTTGCTCTGCCCACCTGACTGTCCCCACTGGAGTTGCTCTGCCCACCTGACTGTCCCCATTGGGGTTGCTATGCCCACCTGACTGTCCCCACTGGGGTTGCTATGCCCACCTGACTGTCCCCATGGGGATTGCTATTTCCATCTGCAGCTGGCTATTCTCTGTGTCATTAGAAAGAACAGCAGGTAGGTGGAGTTCAGCAGCTTGACCTTCTGCAGCCCAAGACTCTCATTGGCTCCCTTTCCTGGGCTGGGTAATAAATACTGCTCCTGCCACTCAGGAGAGTGAAGGCAGTCTTGTGGGTCACTGGCTGTGGGGATGGAGACAGCTCCCCTGGATTGAGGCATAGCGTCTCCGCAGCCTCTTGATGGATTGAGATCTAATGGTATTGCCATGTGTGCACAGAGGAGGGCCGGGCAGAGGGAAGGAGTGGTTCAGACCTGAGCAGAGTGATTGGTTTGTGTGAGCCTGGGTGCTAGGGAAGAAGTCCTGTCTGTCAGTGAGCCCTCTCAGCTCCACCCAGAAGACTGATCCAGAACCCACCTGCTCCCCATACCTGCTCGGTTACTGCTCCGCCCCCATGCTCACTGTACCTCTCTCTCAGCCCAGCCACAGAAACCCTTTGAACCCAAGTTACATTGTACCCCGCCTTTTCTTTCCACCATCCAGCGTCTCTGCCCAGAGGACAGGATGGTGTTTGCCCAAAGTCTACATCTACCTGGACCGTCTGAATCTGACAACACTTGGAAATGAAGTCTTGATGGGTGTGTTAAGGATCATGGTCTAGCCTTGCTGGCATAGTGGCCCCAAACCTCCTGAGTCCCAGGAGAGACCAGGACTCACAGATTTAAATAAGGGAGGCAGGTGTCAGTGTGACTCAGCCACAAACAAGGATGTTGGGTCACTGGGAGCTGAAGAGGTAGGAGGGGCCTCCCAGGGCCTGTGGATGGAAAGACCCTGCTTCGACCTTGACTCAGGACTTCTGGCTCCAGGGAGAAGTGGCTGTGTTTTGTGTGTGAATTTGGTCTAGGAGCCACAGGCAACAAAGGTCTTAGGGAAAAGCCTGGGTCCTAGGGGGGAACCAAGGGCCTTTACAGCTTGCTCCTGTACTGCCTGGTTTCAGGTCGACTTGATACAAGCTAGAGTTATGTCCACCTGATTGATGGTTGATGTGGGAGGGGAGGGCCAACCCCACTCTGAGTGGTTCTGAGTGCCGTAGGGAAGAAGGCCAAACAAGTCATGAGGAGCAAGCCGGTGAGCAGCATCCTCCACAGCCTCTGCTTCAGGTCCCAGTTCCAGGGTCCTGGCTGGAGTCCTGCCTTAACTTCCCTCCGTGATGGTTTGCGACCTGAGTGCTGTAAGCCGGAATGAAATCTCTTTGCTCACCGAGTTCCTTTTGGCCACGGTGTTAATCACAGCCATAGAAAGGTAGCCAAGACAGTCCTGATTCCTGGCTCAGAATCACTTCTCACCTCCACCATGGGGTAGGGCTGCCCCCTGGCTCCTAGTGTATATGCACCGAAAGGGGTCTCACTGGAATCTGTCGGAAGAATGTTCTGGGCTGCCCTGCACACTCTAGAGTCCAAGAGAATGTCAAACTTCTTTCTTTCTCTTTCTTTCTTTCTTTCTTTCTTTCTTTCTTTCTTTCTTTCTTTCTTTCTTTCTTTCTTTCTTTCTTTCTTTCTTTCTTTCTTTGGATTTTCGAGACAGGGTTTCTTTGTAGCTTTCTTGGTTCCTGTCCTGGAACTAGCAGGAACTAGACCAGGCTGGCCTCGAACTCACAGAGATCCGCCTGCCTCTGCCTCCCGCGTGCTGGGATTAAAGGCGTGCACCACCACCGCCTGGCAATGTCGAGAGCTTCTTAAGATCTGAGTCCACCTCAGCTTAGAGGCGTACAATCCAGGGCCTATCCCACAGCCTCAGCTGGTCATCTCTGAGGAGCACCAGACACCATGCCACTATGTTGAGAGCGGCATGTTGCCTGTTGGGGTCTATTACAGTTTGTGTGTACCCGAGGCGACTCACATCACACACATATGGTATAAACCCTCATCTCAGATCAGACGTCTTCACACAGAGGGACCAGGCATGCTTAATTGTCTTCTGAGGCCGGGTGCCCATCCGGTGACAGCCGGGTCATATTCGTGCATTTCAACACCTCCTTGAGCCTAGCCACATCCCCTCGACCCAGTCTCGCTCTTTCTACTCAGATGGCACCAGGGCCACCGCCTCTGTGGGGGTTCCTGCTCATATTAGCCGTTTTCAGAGAAGTGTGGATTGATGACACCTAGCCCTATTGGGATGGTCTCCCCAACAGCTCAACACCGAGGACAGTAGAATACGGAGCCAGGACCTGTTGGGTGGGTCACCTCAGAACTGGGGGCTTCTGTAGATTCTGCTCTGAAGAAACCTTCGATAGAAAGGGCACAGAAAAGATCCTTCATAGGCAGGCTGCCGCCAGGTTAGCCACTTTCCGGGGACTCGTGCACTGGAGTAGAATGAGAACAGTGAGTATGGCCCCTTCCAGGAACTCGGGGGCTCATGTGTAGGTCTGTGACTGCGTCCAGCACCTCACTGGCTCCTACTTCAGTCTGTAGGGTCGTCTCCTTGTTCTATAGAGTTCCATCCCAGCAGGACCTGGGAAAGGCAGATCCAGAGGGCAACCCCAGGGAATATGGATGGGGGGCAGCATTTCTGTGGCAGCCTCTTCAGAGGATGGGACTGGCGATGGGTCCCCAGTTTTCTCTCCTCCTGCCACACAAGCACACCTGCATCCCTGCTGCCAGGTCATCGCTGACGCTGTCCCTTAGCACTTCTTTGGTGTCCTGACCGTTGCTAGTGCAAGCCCAAGGTGTGCTTTCTCTCACTCACTCTGGCCAGTGACCTTCATGGTCAGATGTAAGAAGTAACCAGGAGCAAAAGCAAATCCTTGCACCCAGGGCTTGGCTACAGTTTGGATCTGCTTAGGGTCCCTGAGTCTCTACGCTTGACCATGGCACCATGGTGCTCACATGTGCCTGCCCTGTTCTTCCTTCTTCCCCTGTGTGGGGAGAAACAGCAAAGCCACCCCCACCTCCAGCTGCCGTGATTACTCTCTGGGCCTGAAGTGTTCCAGTGGCTAGAGGGACCTTCTGTGTGCTGTGAGCTGTAAGCAGATCTCCATGCTGGGTCCTCACAGTGATGTGTCCAAGGGGCAACTGATCAGAAGCTCCCCAAAGCCAGGGCCTCTTTCCTCCATGCGAGCTTGCCACTCCCTGCTGCCTGGGGCCCTCACAGGTGGTGATTTTACTCATCACACTTAGTGATTTCAGCTTCTCTTGTTGTTCCAAACCTGCTTGACAGTGACTTGGGGCAGGTGTTTCACAGCCTGACCCTTCCTGAGAGATCAATTTGTGAGCCACCATAACCCTGACTGTTCCTGCTGACCCCCACCCCATCCCTGGGTAAGGGGGAGCTCTGTCTTTCCCTGAGTGGCCTAGTCCAGCTGGCTTGGAGCATTATCCATCCTCATTTCTCCCACCGATTTGCTGGTGGCTGATGGGCAGACACTCTTCCAGGTCCGCACCTTTGATGTAACGAGGGCATTAGTGATGGGCGATGGAGGTGGAAATCACTTTTTAATGCATAAAACATAAATACAGCCAAAGCGCACAAATGAGCCATAACTTTCCCTCCTTTCATGGTCAATAAAAATATCCCCACAATCTTTCCTCATTAATTTGGGCCACGATGAAGCCATGGGCCTGGTGATTTTCCAAAATGCTTTCTGCAAAATAATAAGGCTGTTTATTAACATGGAACAGGCAGAAGGGAGCAGTGGCTACAGTGGTTTCCATGACAACTCCAAGGAGAGCGGTGAGGCTCAGCCCGTAAGATCTATTTCCCCCACCCACACCCCAAATGCCGGGGCCACCCAGGGCCCCAGGACCCAGGGTGAGGCCATGTGATGCTGTGTCAGCATGGTGTTTCCTCGGGTGAAGGAGATCTGAGGGCTTGAGAAAAGTGATGTTCCACATGAAGGGACATTTTGTTATGGTTGTGAGGAGCATGGAACAGCTGAGAACTCACGGCTGCTGTGTGAGTCCAGCTGTCAGATGTGGGAAAGACTCTTGAATGGCACTTCACACCCATGACGGTGGAGGGTGGCGGTAATTAAGAGAGACAGGTACAAGTGTTGACAAGGATGCAGAAACTGGAACCCATGTGACCGGCTGGTAGGAGTGTCCTGTGGCGAGTCCTCTGTAGCAATCACTGTGGCTTCCCCGTCAGGCCTAGCAGTTCTAAGCCTAGGCATAGACCTCATAGCCTGACAACACAGAGCCACCCCATAACTCATACACACTGTCTACAGCAGGATTGCTCATAGTAGCCCCATCATGGGAACATCCCAAGTGTCCACCACCATGCTTGGTCAAAGCAATGTGGCCATCCAAACACAGAAGTGTGATTTGTACAGAGGGGTGTGGTACTGGTGTGTATGATGAGGTGACGTTGAGTTTGTCTGGCTTCATATTTTCTGTGACAAAATGCCTTACAGGATCATTAAGGAGATATTTTTAAAAAAGGTTTATTTTGGATCACGGTTTCAGAGGTTTCTATTTATCATGGTGGAGAAGAGCAACAGATCTCGTGATGAACAGGAAGGGAGAGAGAGGGGTAACAGGGAGAGAGGGAGAAGGCTGAGACCCATGCTTGAGGGCTTCCTGTTTTTTTATTTCACCCGGGCACTTAGTGCATGAGATGGTGCCCCCCTACAAACAGGGCAGGTTCCCTCCCCTTAGTGAAGTTCTCTGCTAAGTTCCCACCGATGACCCCGGAGCTGTTCTTGACTCTTCTAGGCATCCCTTGATTCCGTCAAGCTGACCATCAAGATTACCTGTGACTGATGCCATCCACATGCAACTTCCACGTGTGCAGATCTGCAGCAGCAGGTAGACCAGCAGCTGCTTGGGACAGGAGAGCGGACAGTGGAGTGGTTGGTGAGTTCTGGAGAGCAGATAGAAGTACGCTAACATTGCTAACATCGTGGTGATGCTGACAGCACTCTGAGGTTGCCCTAAGCCCCACTGAGATGCAATGGTTAGGCCAGCGAGTGTGTGGTCTATGGATTGCAGCTCGGTAAAGCTGTGGGGGAAACTCTCAAACATCTGAACACAGCTGTGTTTTCTTTGTAGGTTCTGACCTGGTGACCCCAGGCCTGGAGCAGGTGGTTTCTGGCTGCTTTGGCCCATGGTGTTTTGCTTGCACTATTTCTGCAGCTGCTCAGGGGACCATTAGTGTTTGTGTCCTGATTATCTTCTGAGGGTTTGGCCGTACTCAGTCCTTTACAGCTGAAGTCCACTCTGAGCCAGCAAGAGGAGTCTTGTCCTTGAGTCTGTGGTCATTTTCCTTCTCTGTTGGACTGTAGCTCTGTGGAGCCAACTGAAAGCTGGACATGCGGGCGGTGCCATGTGCTGTGTGTGTGCACATGTGTGTGCGCACGTGTGTCTGTGCACATGTGTGTGTGCGCGCGTGTCTGCATGATTCCTCCATTAAGCTGGTTTTATCTCTGAATGTATACGCCAGTGCTGTGGGATTTCATTCTGTTTAGACAGTGACTTTGGGGGCAGCAAGTGTGGTCTTGCCTGCATACGTGACAACCTATAGCTGAGGGAAATGGTCTCTTGCTCTCTTGCTCTTACTCTCTCTTGGGTGGTCGGAGTGGAGCAAGCAGTTTGCTGTTGCTGGCAGACCGACTAGACAAAGGCAGCTGGGTCAGTGGTAGCTCCTAACACATTCTGCATCAGTGAGTGTTTACCTCTATTTTATACCTAAATACATTCTTGAGACCATTTACCAGGCTCTCATGGATTCACGTCATATGCCAGGGCACAACCTCAGGTGCTGTCTACCTTGGTTTTTGAGACAGGCCTGGAACTCACCAACTAATCTAACTCAGTAGCCAATGGTCTCCAGGGACCTGCCTGTCTCTACCACTGCAGGCCTGGAATTACAAGCATACTCTACTATGCCAAGAATTAAAAAAAATAGTATATATAAATTCTAACGTATTTTTATATATATATTCTGGGCATTGAAATCATGGCCTCATGCTTTCAAGGCCAGCACTTTATTGACTGAGCCATCACACCGGCCCATTCCGTGTGTTTTTGGTGATCTGACCCACAGCCACACTGGAAGGGAGACATCCCAGCTACACCTCACCCGAGGCAGTCACTGAACCATGGGTTAGCTTCCCCCTGGTCACTTTGAGTCAGGGCCACTTCTCAGAGATGCCCCTCTGTATCAAAGAGCATCCTGATGCGTGGAGACCTTAAGTCCTGTGTGTGGTGGACTCAGTTGCCTAGGGGACAGCAAGATCAGCGTAGAGTGTGCAGGTTTCTGTCCCGTGGAGCCTGCGACCCGGAAGCCTGCAGCATCTATATCCTGTTATTCTCCCTGTGCCGTTTTCTGCCCTGCTTCCTGGACTCTCATCAGATTTTGTTTCTGTTTCAGTTGACTCAAAGAAAATATCAGTTTAACAGAGGAATCTCTCTCTATTTCATTTCTGGGCTTAGAATTCACTATGTAGCTCAGGCGAGCCTTAATACACATGACATCTAATACCCCCACCTGAGATCACAGGCGTGAACCACACTTGTGGCTTCATTTATATATAGTTTCTGAGATGCTGTTTGCTATGTAGTCTAGGTTGTTGTCCTTAAAATGCCTGTGTGGTCAGGGATGGTCTTGAACTCAAGATTGCCCGCCTCTGCCTCCTGTATGCTTGGTTATAGGGTCCCTGGCGTTGAAACTCAAGGTTCCAGGAGCTTGAAAAGGGGGGTCCCAGCTCTAAGTTGTGGGTGTGCTGAGTGTGTGTTTCCCGGGGTTGATGCACTAGGTCGGGGGGGGGGGGCAAGAGTTTTGTCATCTTAGAAGAGCCTCTGGTCAGCGTCCCTCCCTGGCAATACTCAGATTCTTTTCTTTATCGGCACTGGAGTTGTTTTTCCAAATGAATATTTTAAAGCTGCTGTCCTTCTACAGCTTTTCCAGAACAGAGTGGTGTTCTGGCCGGATGTAAGCTTATGCTTCAGACGTAGAACAAACACCGGGAAAATATGAAAATGGGAGCATTCCTGTTTCATCTTGGTAAGGGAGTTTAGACAATTCCTCCACAGCAGATCCCCCAAGCAGGCAAACTACCCAGTGGGAAGCAGAGGCCCTTAACAATGTACCATAAATCAAACAGACTTAATTGACGTGTATGAAACAGGAGCCAGCACTGCCTTCCTTAACTCTAGCAGGGGACACGGGACGTTTACCAAAACTGACAACACAGTACTTCATAAAAACAAGTCTTGACCATTTTCAAAATAATGCAGAACGTGTTCACTGGCCCCAACACAATTACAGCAGAAACCAGTAGGAAAAGCTAAACAGAAAATCTCTGGCTGCTGGGTTTATAAGCCTCACCCTACTAACTGGCCTGTGCTTCAGAGAAGGAACCTGAAGGGCAAAGTAGAGATTACAAGACATTGTTGCCTTAGAGGCCAACCAAGGTGTAACTTTGTATCTGCAGGGAATGGCTAACCTAGTGTTTAGAGACTCGTAGCCTCTTCTCTGTTTGCAGCTGTGTAAAGATGTGGTATGCAAAGAAAGGCTGAAAATATTTGAAAGCTTCTGTTTCAAGAAGCAGGAAAAAGACATTTAAGGCTGGTAAGATGGCTCAACGGGTACAAGTGATTGCGGCCAAGCCCGATGATAGAGTTCAATCCCAGGAACCCACTCTGTGTAAGGAGAGAACTGACTCCTATAAGCTGTCCTCTGACTTTTACACACTCACCGTGGTCTGCACTTGTGTGCGTGTATGTACACACCTGTGCACACACATAGAAAATGGAGCCAATGCCCAAATGAAACATAATGAAATAAATGATAACAAAAAGTAAATATTACAGAATGTGAAAATGCCATAAAAAAGGGAACAAAAAAGTGTATTGTCTGAAGTCAATGAGATTTGTGGATCCCTAACAAAACTGAAGGACAAAGAGAACACAATGCCATGAGGGCTAAAAAAAGAAAAAGCAGTTGTCCAGAGGCCACCAACCTGGACAGGCAATGGAGAAGATGTCACAGACTCTGGAGTGAGAGTTTGTTTATGTTTAACAAATAAAGTCTGCTCGAAGATCAGAGTGCAAAGCTAAGGTACTAGAGGCCAGGCATTGGTAGCACATCCCTTTAATCCCAGGACTTGGGAGACAGAGGCAGATGGATCTTTGTGAGTTCAAGACCACCCTGGGCTCCATGAAATTGAATCTGTCTAAAAGAGAAACAGCTCACACAAAGGTGATCCTAGACTTGGGATCCAACCCCTTTAATCCCAGCACTAGGGAGGTGGAGACAGGAGTGATATGGCTGGGCAGAGAGAGGAATCTAAGGTGGGAGGAGACAGGAGCTCACATGCAGTCTGAATATCAACTTGAAATAGTCATGCAGTCTGAGTACAAGATTGCCCTTTTTGATCTGAGCATTGGTAGAGATAAGAACTCTCTAGTGGTTGGCCGCTCTGCTTCTCTGATCCTTCAACTTTCATCTCCCAATAGCTGACTCTGAGTTTTTATTATTAAGACCTATGAGAATTGTGCTACAAGAGCCATTCAGTCAGGTTGGCCCTTGGGCATATCTGTGGAGAATCATCTTGACTGTTAATTTATAGGATACTCAGCCCATTGTGGGCAGCACCATTCCCTTGTCTGGGCCCTGAAACATATAAGACAGGAGGGAGAAAGTAGGACAAGTCTAAGGAACAAGCAATCAAAAACCCATGTTTACTCTCTGTTCTTGACTGTGATGTGATGAGCTGCTTTATGTTCTTGCCTTGGCTTCCCAAAGCTTTTCCCTTGCTACTTTGCCTTTTGCCATTTTTTAAACTATAGCAACAGAAATGGGACTGCAACAGGACCTGTGTACTTGTTATACTGACCACTGCATTTTATATATGTTTAAAGTTTTTTCATAAAAAAGAGACAATGAGTAAGAGATTAAATAATTTTCCTGGTATCCTAATTAATTTTAATGGTGGAGACACAGACATCAAATCAATGACACTTTGTAACACATGTAACCTTTTAAGATGGGACTATGAAAGATGGCCCGATAGGCTGATTTAAATCTCTCAGTTGGATTATGCCAAGAGAGTCTTGATTCTCCTGGTGTGGTGGTGGGAATAGGTATGACCCCATAGACTCACGTGTTGCTTGACCCATAGGGAGTGGCACTATTAGAAGGTTTGACCTTGTTAGAGTAGGTGTGGCCTTGTTGAAGGAAGTGTGTTCCTGTAGGGGCGGATTCTGAGGTCTCCCGTATGCTCAAATTACGCCCAGCACACACACTTCTTCTGCTGCCTGCAGATTAAGATGAAGAACCCTCAGCTCCTTCTCCAGCAGCATGTGTGCCTGCACACTGCCGTGTTCCACTCTGATTTGATAATGGACTAAACCTCTGAAAATATAAGCCAGCCCCAATGAAATGTTTTCCTTTACAAGAGTTGCTGTGGTCATGGTGTCTCTTCACAGCAATAGAAACCCTAACTAAGACACCTGGGGTTGTAGTTAGCAACACAACAATGTCTTAATTGTCTAACTTGCAACTTCCTGAATGGAACTCAGACCGTTGGGCTTGGTGTTAAGCATCTTCACTTGCTGAACCACTTGCCAGTCCCCACTTCAGGTTGTAGCAAATTCTGAAACCATCCATAGCATGACAGCATCATCTATGTCCCAGCCACATCTCTGCCTCCCAGGCTGTGCATCCTACACCTTGTGTTTAGTCCCCTGCATCCAGAGCTGTGCTTCCTGCACCCACAGAGGCATCTGCATAAGCCTGTGTGAGCATTTCCTGCATCTCTCACTGAAGCCTCTCCGCTCAGGTGCCTCTGCATCCTGTGTTTGCATTCCCCACAGTCTCTCACGTGTCCCAGCTCACAAGTGCTGTTGTGGTGTGCCTGGGACCCTCTGAATCAGTGGCACAACCCGTCACTCGCACACCCACAGTTTCCAGTTCTCCTGAGGAATGAGGTGGCCAGCCGGTCGAGAAGCAAACTTCTGGTCTGTCGCATGTGAAGCTTTCCATTTAACACCTTGTAGATGTGTTGTTTTCATTACCCAGGAAATTGTTTAAAATATGATTACAGTGAGGTTTGTATGATAATTTCTGGCATCCTTGAATGAATTCTGAAGGATTTGGAGCTACATGGTTTGAAAGCTTACCATTGAAATCCCTCTTGAGACTCTTATTTTTTCTTCCTGAAATTCTGGTTAGGCTTCAGGAATCATTCAAGAGGTGAGAACGAAGTCTTATTCTTAAATTTTGCTGTGCAAAATTCTAGGGCCATATAACTGATATTTGGGGATAAACAAATAAATACATGCCTATCCCTTAAAGAGAAGAAATTGCTATTTCTTTGTATCCATGGGATCCTGTGTAAGACCTGAGAGATAGTGAACAAATTGATGGGTGAATGGGTAGATGGATAAATGGGTAGATATATGTATAGGTAGATGGAAGTGTAGTTGGGTAGATAGATGCATAGGTCGATGAGTAGTTGAGTAGATAGATGGTGGGGTAGATGGGTAGTTGGGTAGATGGATAGATGTCTAGATGAGTGGTTGGGCAGATAGGTGGATGGGTAGATGGATGGATAGGTAGATGGATGATTGGGTAGACAGGTGAATGGCTAAATAGGTGGATGGTGGATGAATGGATGCATTGGATTAGATGGATGGATATGTAGATGAATGTATACATGGGATGGATAGATGGATAATGGATGGATAGTTGCAAAGATAGATGGGTTATGGGTAGGCAGGTTGATGGGTAATAGATGGCTAGAAAAGGCTCTCACCTCCCAAGGCCATCCCAACAAAGAAAAGGAAGTTGGTACTGTCCTCAGATTGCCTGGTCCTTGGTTTTAGACGACAATCCAGAGTATTCTGTTTCTAACATCTCAAACATATCCTTTCCTCCCACGTCTGTCTAAGTGATAAGTTTCTCACCTGTCCCCTTACCTGCCAGGGCACTATGTTGCTCATGCCTATGACCCGTGCGTTGGAACTGAAAACTGAGTTTAGATGAAGCCATTGCTGCCACCATTGCATTTCCAAAATGGGGCTTTTATCATTTACTTTTCTCTTCATGGCTCAGGCAATACAGAGAAGAGAAAGGTTATTTGGGCTTCTGGTTCTATGTGGGTAGGAGTCCGTTATAGTGGGGCAGAAGAATGGTGGCTGCAGCTCGAAGCTAAGTGCTTGCATGAATCAGAAGTAGGAGGCAGAGAGAATGAACCTGAAATGTCAGGAGTCTTTGAACTCTCGAAGCCTTCCATCTATGACACAGCACAACCAAGGCCGTACCTCCTAAGTAAGCCTCCCCAACAGAGTCACCCACAGAAAACAGAGAATTCAAATGCTGTAGGTTACAGGGGATGTCTCATTCAAACTGCCTCAGGACCAGGGATCTCATCATTGGAAGATCTGGGAGGCTGGAAACTGTGTAGCAGACTGCCCCCATCTCCTGGTACCCACAAAGCCCGAGTCTGAGCAAATCCAGCTCCGGTAACCTTTCCCTCTGACAGACGCTACCAAAACAATCAGACTTGTCAGGACCCATCACACAAGGCAGGCTGCAGGCAGAGAATTGAATTTGCAAGCAGGATAATCAGTTATTGACTGAAGAGGTGAGCTGTGGCTCCAGCTTACTCCTGAGGAAATGAACTTCTTCAAGTCCTCGTATATTTACTGCTCAGAGTGAAGGGTGCTTGCCGGAAGTCACTGCTGGTCCAGGAGTGGAAGGATGGATGGGAGCTGCCCTTCCTCTCTCCTTCTTTCTCCTGCCCCAGCCCCAATCTGTGATAATGATATCGGGGGAAATATGGCTGTAAAAACATATTACTTGGCCCAATGCACAGACCCATCCCGTGCTTAGTGGGAGGAATGAGAAGGGTGGAAGCGAGGATGGAGGGAACACAGTTGGTACCCGGTTCAGTCTAACACTCCTCAGAGGATGCCTGGATTTGATTTCTATCACTAAAGCTCCTGGCTGTAGGATGTCTTCGACTGTAGGGGGCACCATCGACCTAACAACAGTGAAGGGACAGCCTGTGAAGTCCCCTTGTGCTCAGCACTCATCATAATTATAAGATGTGTCCCAATTCTAGACAAGATAAAAAGAGAAACGAGAACACGTGTCTTAACATCAAGGAAACACGGGGCTGTTATTTTCATTATTCTCATTAATTTGTTTATATCTCACTTTGTACCCAAAGGGTTTGCCGTGGGGAGTTGAGTCAGCTATGCCTGAGCCACTGACTGTGTCTTAGCTTGGAGGCTACAGCAAATGAGGCAGCTGTGACTAGCCTTAGGACGGCCGACTCAGAAGGTCCTCTAGATACCCCGCAGCTCAGAAAAGTCTGCATGGTCGGGAGACAGGACATCCTCAAGGAAGCCTGGAGCTCACATATGGTACGCAGGGCAGAGGGAGTTCCAGGACTTTTCAGGGTCCACCTGAGTTCATACTCTTAGAATAAACTGGGTGGCCACATAGCATCTGAACCAGCTCTCTGGAGTGCCACTGCTTTTCTGTGGACTCTGCTTCTCCTCCTGCCTCGGGCCTGCTGACACTGGAGAGGGACATCAGGTTTACAGAGGAAAGGGGTGACACACGCAAGCTCACGGCATGTGCGCTTTTGCCTGTTTATTTTTATATCATGTGTATGATGTTTGCGCCTGCATGGGATGTGTGTGCACCAGATACCTGGTGTGTTCAGAGGCCAGAAGAGGGTGCCAGATCCCCTGAATCTGGAATTATGGATGGTTATAAGCCACCACATGGGTGCTGGGGATCAAACTTGGGACCATTGGAAGAATGGCTGTGCTCTTACGTGCTGAGCCATCTTTCTAGTTCTCCATGGTCTTCTTTCCCTTGGGCTCCATGTGCCTGAGGGTCTGATGGGAGGTACTCATAGAAGCCTCTAAGTTCCAGGGCCTCCTCTCTTTTCTTCCTGGACCACCCACCAGGGCCGCACAGGCACAATGGCACTTGCAGGTAACAACCTCGGCTGCACTTGCTAGACACTGGAAGGACACCTATTGGGCTTAGTCTCCTCTCTCCAGGTTTCTGCGTGCTCCAGGTGAGCCTCTTTCTGCAGAGAGAGCTCTGGGCCCTGGAGGGAGTTGGAATTGCAAGCTCTATGCAGTGCTGTCTTCCCGCTGTTCCTAGGAGTCTCAGAGATGATGCCATGGTATTGCGACTGGATCGCATGCGGACAGGGGCATAATGCTGTTTGTGTTTATCTGGAGGAAGCTTTGTCTATCTGCAAACATGAGGTAATCTTTGGCTTCTTTCTGAGAAAGATGCTAGTGAGTTGGACAAAGACTGGGGCACCAGTCAGGAGCTGCTTAGAGAAGAATCGAAGAGCAGAGTCAAAGACTCTCGGGGGGAGGGGAGTGGAGTGGGGAGCTGAATCAATAGACACGGCTAATCCCGTGTCTCCTGTTGTCTCTCCTCATACAGAGCTCAGCCTCTGCCCCTGGAATGCCCAGGGTACAGGCACTTCTCCCCCATTAGCTGCCTGGTTGTTTGGGTATTAACGAGGGGAAGGAAGGCACTTGGATTCCACAGGCAACATTCTGAGCCGCCATGGCCCCTCCTTGTATTTGAAATGGGAGAGTCAGTGAGAGATGCCTGGTGAGTGGTCTCACGGGAATCCTGGTTCTCCACGGACAATGTGGGGGCCCTGTCCCTTTCCAGCCAGTCCTGTGTGGCTGGACAGCTTTTGCTGGCAGATGTTCCTCTCCCCCTGAAGCAGTCAGGGATCAGGCACTGCTAGGCAGTCCAGGAACATTACCAGCTAGATTCCGGTGATTGGAGCTTTGCAGTTTTCAGGTCCTGTTAGCTACGTTAGCTCCACTGTGGACAGCACACCTGATAACTTAAGGGCGGGAAGGGGGCGGGGACTTGTGCTGGCCCGTGTTCTAAGAAGTGCTTTACCATCATAGAAGAGGCTGAAAAAGCAGAATAGAGAGCTGTTTACATGATGGTGGCCCGGAAGCAGAGAGGACCACACAGGAAGATACAGCCCCCAAGGAGACACCCCCAATTTGCTCCTACCTCTAACTTTTTATCACCCCCTACTAATGACACCTTCCCTCGAATCCATCAAGGGGTGAGTCTTTTGATTAAGTCAGAAGCTCATAATCTAATTACCCACGGAAACTCCCTCAGGGACGCTCCTGGAAGTGCTCATGTCCCAGGTAACTCTGAACCCAGGAGGATTAATCTTGATCCAACCAAGATTAATTCATCAAGAGCAATCACCACACATGTTCGCTTGAGCTTCCTTTTCCCTTCTTCTGAGAGACAGTGAAGGTGTGAGAAAGGACTGATCCAGTGTGGCGGAACGAAAGAAAACCACTGGGTTCTCTGGTCGGGGTACACAGTCTAAAACGCGACATCTGAGTCCTCGGACGGTCAACTTCCACCTCCTGACATTTGTTATTTAGAAGCCCTCATTTCTGTGTTTGGAGGCCAAGATTGGTAAGGTCATAGGTAAAAGTTGAAAGGTTGTAGGTGTGGGTCCCCAACCCATTGGTTAATGTCCTTACAGAAAGGGGAAGGGACAGTCAGTAGGACGTTCTCCTTCCACGGAAAGAGAGCACATGAGGCACACTGTGAAGGGGACCACCGGAAAGCTAAGGACAGAGGCATCAGAAGACTGACACCGTGATCACGGACTTCCTCACAGGTCTCAGAATTATGAGAATGTAGGCTTGTTCTGTGGAAGGCACCTGGTCTCTGGGTCTTTGCCAACCTGAGCTCACTAATGTAGGTATCTCGAGCCCATTCCATGTGGTGCCCTTGTGCTGAGATTTTGTTTGTGCTGTAACAAATGAAGCTTGCCTGAGGATCAGAGAGCAGAGCTAGCCACACTAGTTAGCCATAGAGACCAGGCAGTAGTGGCACACACCTTTAATCCCAGCACTCAGGAGACAGAGGCAGATGGATCTCTGTGAGTTCAAGGCCACCCTGGACTACACAAAATTGATCCAGTCTAAGAGAGAAACAGAACCAGGTGGTGGTGGCTTACAACTTTAATCCCAGAACTGGGGGGTCACACACCATTAATCCCAGCACTAGGTAGGTGGAGACAGGAAGGGATATGGCTGGGCAGAGAGAGGAATATAAGGCAGGAGGAGACAGGAGCTCTGAGGATCCATAGGAACAGGATCACCTCTTTGGTCTGAGGATTCAGTAGAGATAAGAACTAGTGGCTGGCTACATCTGCTTCTCTGTGTAGGAGGAGACTGCTTGTTCGTTTCCTGGCCTCTCAGACCCGAATAATCACATAGAAACTATGTTAATTACACTGTTCAACCATATTTCTAGCTAGCTCTTAATCTTGAATAAACCCATTTCTATTAATCTTTGTATCTCCAAGAGGCAGTGGCTTACCCAGAAAGGTTCTAGCTGGCATCTTTTTCCTTTGGTAACTACGTGGCGTCTCTCTGCCTACTCATCTATCTACTATCTATCTATCTATCTATCTATCTATCTATCTATCTATCTATCTATCTATCTATCTATATGTGTGTGTGTGTTCAGATTTCCCACCTGGCTTTGCTCTGCTAACACATTGGCCAGAATAGCCTTAGTCATCAACCAATGAAAACAACACATATACAGAAGGATATCCCACATCATCTCTGATCTTCTACCATTAACCCCTTTAACTGACTCCAGGTTTTAATTATTAAGACTAATTAGAATTTAAGCTACATGCCCTGGTTCCCCTCCACCAGGGTCTTTATGAGGTTGCAGCAGGATGCCTGCCCTATGTCTACCCAGCAGCCTTCTCTCTGGATTCTTCCCTGCTTCCAAGAAGAACTACACCCTGGGAGCCTCAGACGCCAGCCCCGCCAAAGCCTCTGAACTTGATTCAGTTCAAACCTGGAGTCCAGGGAGAGAGGCACCTGGTGATTTGTCTCCACTAATGGAGCCCAGCTAGAGAGAGCTGGAGTCCGTCGGGATTGTCTTAGACAATGTTCTGTGACACAAATGCTAATATTTCAACCAGCTGGCCTCAAGGGAGGAATCGATAATTCCTCTAAAGAGGATGACCATTTCAAAACATCCCTGGGCACCAATTTTGGAGACCAGTTCCTGGGCTGGATGGGCTGCAGGCTCAGCCCACAGTGACCATTCTTATTTCCTTAACTAACAAGAAAAGCTGAATGAAAAGGACAGAGAAATGCCTTCGGATGACTTGGACTTGCAAGGGATGGGGTAGACGCTCAGGATGGAGCTGGTGCTGGCAGAGCTCTGGGAAGGGGGCGACTATGTTTTCCATGTGTCTTCATGCTGCTCCCCTCTAATCCATCCCCTGTCTAAAAGCAATTCATCTCATGTCGTGCCTCTGTGCACCCGTGAGCTGAAGAACAGCTACTCTCGCAGCATCCTAGGCTCCACCTCATTCAGCATCTGCTGATTCGTGAACCAGTGTGAACGGATAAATCACAGGTCCCGAGGACAGTTCCTATAGTGTCCTGAAGGTTGTGTTGGCAGTTGGAGTTAGGATTCCATGGTCTTGGTTTCCATGACTGCTGTGATAACATGTCTGAAAAGCGATGACTTAGGACATTCACAGAGAACAGAAATCTGACTTGAGTCTATGGTACCTTCTGGAAGTTCTAGGGGCAATCTGCTCATGATGGTCTGCAGCTTCTGGTGGCTCCTAGTCTCCTTGGCTTGTGGCTTCACCGTTCCAATCTCCATCTCTGTTGCCATGGAGCACCTCTGTCCCTGTGTCAGATAGCCCTCTGCCTTTGTCTCGTCAGGATGGTTGTGACTGTACTTAGGGCCCGCACTCCTTGCTTTTCTTGAGGCTGTAAATACCTTATTAAAGAACTTAAGGAAGGGAGGGTGTGTTTCAGGTCTTGGTCTGAGCATGTGTTCATCATGGAACCATGATGGAGACTGGAGTGATGCACACTGGCTTCACAGTCTGGTCTGGAGCCGCACAGAGAAGCCAGCTTCAAGGTGTGGCCTTGAGTGAGCCCCAGAGCATTTCTTAGGTGGAAAGGGGGGTTAGGACCAGATTTCCTCTCAGGTCCCTGTCAGGACCAACAGCACAGATCACATTGCAAATTTTCCCTTGGGGTGTCATTCACTCCACCTAACAAGCAGGCTAGACTGGCATCTATGATCCCCAAGTATCCAGAGCCTCACCTACCAAGCAGGCTAGTCTGGTATCCATGAGCCCTAGGTATCCACCTCTCTGCTTTCCCAGCACTGGGCTTACAGATGCATGCTGCCATGCCCAATTTTAAGAAAATATAATTTTTTTTTTTTTTTGGATTTTTGAGACAGGGTTTCTTCATAGTGTTTGGTTCCTGTCCTGGAACTAGCTCTTGTAGACCAGGCTGGACTCAAACTCACAGAGATCTGCCTGCCTCTGCCTCCCGAGTGCTGGGATTAAAGGCATGCGCCACCACCGCCTGGCGAAAGTATAATATTTTAACTAATGCTTTGAAAATTTCATCCATGGATATATTTTTAGCACTTCCACTCCTCAGTTCTTCCAGATCCACCCCTACCTTTCACCCCTCCTGACCTCGTGCCCACTTTTTGCTCCTATAATCCACACAGTCTGGTTTATGCTGCCTATATTCTCCTCTGCTGAAGCATGGCCATCTACCAGCTGCCATATCCTTGAAGAAACCTGCCTCTCCCTCCCCTAGAAACCGGTAACTGTTGGAGCACAATTAATAAAAACTCAGGGACTGATATTGGGGTTCAACCTGAAAAGCAAAACAACCAGCTATTGGCTCTTACCTTGACCTCATTCAAAATGGCAATCCTGCCCCCAGGAATCTCAGAATGAGACTGTGTATGAGAGCTGTCTCCGACCATTTTATAATCCTCTCTAGTTCTGGGATTAAAGGTGTGTACCACTATTGCCTGGTTTCTATGGCAAACTAGTGTGTCTACCAGGATTAAAGGTGTGTGTTATTGCTGCCTGGTCTGTAAGGCTGGCCAGTGTGGCTGTTTTACTTTTCTGATCCTCAGGCCAGCTTTATTTATTAAAATACAGGTGAAATGCCACTACAGCCTGTCCTTAGGGCCTTAGCTGCAGGTGTCTTCATGAGATCTTCTTTCTCTGGGCTAGACTGTTGACTGGTTTGCTCTTGTCCGGGTCTTGAATAAGCAACCACAGCTGCCAAGTCTCTGAGTACATGGGTTTTGTCACGTCCAGAAGGCATTGCTTTCCTCTGCTTCTCTCTAACATTCTGGTTTTCACAAATTCTCTGACCTTCCTCTCCCTCAGTGGTTCCTGAGCCCTTGGGGGAAAGGGAGTGCATGGCTTTCTATGTGGGTTCTGGGGATTGAAGTCAGGTGGCAGGTACTTTACACACTGAGCTGTCTCTGCAGGCCCCTCGGTCACATGTCTATATGTGTCAAACACATCAAGTGTTTCCTCCTGTCTTTGTTTCAGTGCTGGTTGCCATTGTGTGGGCTTAAACAATGGTGTCAGGTTTGGCTGTGGAGACCAATCTCCATGGCTGGATGTCGTACACACTGAACTGATGTCTTAGGCCAAGAAGGTGGCAGACTCCATAATATGGTGAGGTGACTTCCTATTGCTGTGATGAAACATTGCAGCCAAAAGGCAAGTTGGGGAGCACAGGGCTTATTGGCTTACACTTCCACACTGTAGCCCATCATTAGAGGAAGTCAGGATAGAAACTCAAGCAGGGCAGGAACCTGGAAGCAGGAGCTGATGCAGAGGCCATGGAGGAGTACTGCTTACTGGCTTGTCCCCTCTCCCCCCTCCCCATGGCTTGCTCAGCCTGCTTTCTTACAGAATCCAGGACCAACAACCCAGGGAGGGCACCACCCACCCTGTGCTGGACCCTCCCCCATCAATCACTAATTAAGAAAATGCTCTGCGGGCTTGTCTACAGCCCGATCTTACGGAGGCATTTTCTTAATTGAGGCTCCCTCCTTTCAGATGACTTCAGCATGTATCAAATCAGCATAAAACCAGCCAGCACAGCAGCCTGCTCTCCTCTCTGTTCCATAGGAAGTAGAGACATTGCATCCTTCTGATCCATCAGGAAGTAGAGACATTGTATCCTTCTGTTCCATAGGAAGTAGAGACATTGTATCCTTCTGATCTAGCAGGAAGTAGAGACATTGTATCCTTCTGATGCGGCAGGAAGCCCGATCCCGCTGACCCAATCACGCCCACAGTCCTCACCTCCTGATACCTTAGGGGCTAAGGTTCAAGACTTTAGAACATGGCCACTGTCCCTCAGCTTGATGAGGCCCAGCCCTGATGTCCCATCATTTACGTCCTGTTCAAGTTTCCTTTTCTATTTCTGTGATAAAACACTCTTGCCAGAAGCACCTCAGGGGGGAAAGGGCTTGCTTGGATTACACTTCCAGGTCACAGTCCACCCCTGCGGGAGTCATGGCAGGAAGTCAAGCAGAAACTACAAAGGAATTTGGCTTACTGGCTTTCTGTCAGGCTCACTCCAGGTTTATGCTTAGCTATATTTTCTATATAACCAGGACGACATGCCTAGGAAGAGTTCTTCCCTAGTGGACTGGGCGGGCCCTCCTGCCTCAGTTTCCCTTAGCTATATTTTCTATATACCCAGCACGACATGTCTAGGAAGAGCTCTTCCCATAGTGGACTGGGTGGGCCCTCCTGCCTCAGTTTCCCACCAGTCTCCCACAGACATACCCACACATTCACAGGGCAGTCTGACCTAGGCAATTCCTTAATGGAGGCTTTCATCTGTGGCGACGCCAGGCTGTGTTGACTGCTTTAGGTCACTAGGTCAGCCCCAGGTTGCCCTCAGAGGCACCTCCAGGTCAGACTGCAGGCTGAACTCTGTGGTACCACAGAACTCTGCTGACTGGTGTTCCCTGCCTCATACCGTCCTTCAGGGACCATCACAGCTTGCCTTGCTGGCTGGAAAGATGGCCCTTCAGAGTCCTCTTAGCCTTACTGTCCTCTGTGCCTGGTTCTTCCCTGAACAGACCTCCTGGCTCCATTCTCCAACCTAGTCCATGCTGTGGCCCCTGCCTCCTGCCTTTGTTCCATCCTCCAGGACAGTCTTTCATGTGCCAAGTGGCTCCGCTTCCTGTCATGTACAGTTTGTCTTCTTTGCTTTTGAAACAGAGTCAATACAGCATGGACCACTTAAAAGTGAGCAGCTCAGTAGCCAGTGCACCCCACTCACAGCATGGTGCAGCCATCACTCCCTTTGGTCCCGAAGCATCTTCATCACCTGCCATGGAAACTCCTGGCATGAAGCCATCCCCATGCCCATCCTTTCTCCCTCAGCCCTGGATGCCATGTGTGGTGGTTTAAGAAGGCCCCGTAGACTCGCATATTTGAATACTTAGTCACCAGAGAATGGGGCTCTTTGAAAAGATTAGGAGGATAAGGATGGTGGTCAGACCTTGTCAGAGGAAGTATGCCACTAGGGATAGGTTTTGGGTTTTTGGAGCCTATCCCAGGTCTGGGCTCTCTCTCTGCCCGTGGATCAGGATGTAGCTCTCAGCTACTGCTCCAGCCTCTGCCTGCATGCCCCCATGCTTCCTGCCATGATGATAATGAACTAAGCCCCAGAAACTGTAAGCCAGCCCCAATTAAGTGTTTCTTTTATAGGAGTTGCCTTGGTCATGGTGTCTCCTCATAGCAGTAGAACAGTGACAAAGACACCGTGGATCTACTCTTTGCCTCTGTGGCCCCCTCTAGATGGTGGTGTCTTTGCTTCTGCCCAGTTTAAAACCTGCTCCTTTGCTTCTCTACCAACTTTGAAAGCACCTGTGCCCTGTGTAACACTTGTGTGTGCTCACACTTGTATGTACTCACGCTTGTGTGTGCTCATGTGTAGCCGGTTTCTAACGAGCCAGTTTCTGATCTCTGTTCCATCCAAGAACTCTGTGCACAAGGGAATGCTTAGCCTGGAGCAGAGTGAGAGGCCCCCGGGATGCAACAGGGGACAAGGAGTCATTCGCACAGTGGTCCTGACACAGAGTGGCTGAAAGTTATGTGCCCCTCTCTCTCTAGCAATGCTGAGGTATCAGAAAAGCTCCGAGTTAAAGAGGACATTGTTTCCGAGCCAATGGGCAGAAGGAAGGAGGAAAAACCAAAGAGAATCTTTGCCTGAGGAGCAGCACAGCTCAGCCACCTCTTTGTCTATGTGCTCAGTCACCTTGCCCTATTTAAGCTGTGAGGAAGGTTGGGAAGCTGATGGCTAGCTGGTCACCCTGAGCTGCCCAGGCACTGGACAGTACATTCTCACAGCCTAAGGAAGGGGGAGTAGCTGGTCCATTAGCAACCATAGCTACAGAGAGGGATGGAAGGCAGGAGGTACCCTGGGCTGGGCCATTAGCAACCACAGCTACAGAGAGAGATGGAAGGCAGGAGGTACCCTGGGCTGGGCCATTAGCAACTATGACTACAGAGAGGGACAGAAGGCAGGAGGTACCTTGGGCTGGACGTGAAGTGGCCTGTAGCGTGTGGCTATGTAAGGCTACTCTGATATGAAGTGTGATGCTCTGTGGAGCAGATATGGAGTGGGAGGGACCATACTGACAGACGCATGGGACACATCAATGTAAACAATTTAAAAACTGGAGAAGTGTGGCTCTGCAAAATGAGTCACAGTGGAGGAGCGTCTGACTCAGCCCTCCAATCATTCAGCAGCAGGCATGGTGCTAACCTCAGAGCTGCTGTCCTGCCTTGCTGTAAGAGCCTGTTTCAGCAGGCAGGAATGCAAGGCAAGCAGATGCAGGGCAATGACAAGCACCCCAGGGGCTCGATCTGCTGAATGTTAGCTCCTCCATCAGCTGACTTCACACCTTCACCAAGTCTCTCATGAGAAGCACAGGGCAGTGATCAGCAGAGAAGGGAATCTCAAAGCTGGGACAGAACTGTGGGAGAACTTGTAGCCTCTGGCTGCCTGGACGATTGTGTCCTCCTTGAAACTGAACTGCAAAGGCAGCGGCCTGCATCGGGTCAGGAACACTGCCCACTTCACTCTAATTCAGCTCTGTATTTAAGACCAGGAGAGCACCCAGCATCCTACATTGTCTCCAGAGTCCTGTAGATAGAGCCAGACCTCAGAAGATCCCTCAGGACTAGCTTCAAAGTAATATGGAAGCTTCCGGACTTTGCTAATTTCTGTCTTTTTTTTTGTTTGTTTTTTGAGACAGGGTTTCTCTGTAGCTTTGGTGCCTGACCCGGAACTAGCTCTTGTAGACCAGGCTGGCCTCGAACTCCCAGAAATCCGCCTGTCTCTGCCTCCCGAGTGCTGGGATTAAAGGCATGCGCCACCACCGCCCGGCTGCTAATTTCTGTCTTAAACAGCCTAAAAACCTTCAGTGTCTCAGGGAACAAGTATAGGGCAGAAAACCAGGGAGCAGGAACACATCGTAAACATGGTGTGGGGAGGGCAGGCCTCATAGTCTTTAAATCATGTATGCTGTAGGAGAGATGACTCAGTGTGTAAGAGCCACTCCACGTGAGGACATGAGTTCAAATCACATCTGTGTGCCTGTACCACTTGAGCTGTGGGAGACAGAAACAGTAGGATTCAGTTTTGCCTGACTCCAGTTTCAGCAAGAAGACTTGTCCCAAGAGAATAATTAGAGTTAGATAGCAGGACATCTGACACCCTCCTCTGGCTTCTCTCTTTCTCTCTCTCTCTCTCTCTCTCTCTCTCTCTCTCTCTCTCTCTCTCTCTCTCTCTCTCTCCCTCCCTCCCTCTCTCTCCTCTCTCTCTGTGCAGTACACATACATTTACATAACATACAGAGACACCACACACACAGAGACACCCACAGATACCACACATATACACACACACAGAGACATCCACAGATACCACACACATACACACACACACAGAAACACCACACACACAGAAACACCACACACACAGAGAGACACTACACACACATACAGACACCATACACACATACATACACACATACATATGTACACACATACACACAGAAACACCACACACACAGAGAGACACTACACACACATACAGACACCATACACACATACATACATACACACATAAACACACAAACACACAGAAACACCACACACACACACAGAGACACTACACACACATACAGACACCACACACACACATATACACATATACACACACAAGCACACAGAAACACCACACAGATACACACACACACAAATACAGATAGGCAGGCAGGCACAGATACCATACACACACTCACACACCACACCACACATATGCTGAATCTGCTTTCTAGAGTTCCAGCAGCAGGTTTAAACTGTGTGGCTTCAAGCGGTGGAACTTCCCTCTGCCTTAGGCTGCCTTGTCCACAGTCTGGCTGTTGGCAGGGTTACAATCCGTCTGAGGGCTCCAGGGAGGGATCACCTGCTCTGGTGGCTGCCAGTACACCTTGGCATCCCATGGCTTGTAGATCATTCTGGTTGCTCCCCTGGTGTCCCCTGGGCTCCTTTCTGTGTGTCCCGCTCTCCTTGACATTCTTCTCCCACTTCCCTGTCTGTAAGGGAAGCAGTGATTGGGATTTAGTTTTTCCCTGATTTAGTGTGGCCTCATGTTAGCATGATGATGTCTTATTTATACGGTCACCTTCACAGATACTAGGGACACATTTTTGAGGGGAAAAATCCTCAAACCTATTAAATATCATGTGACGTGTCAACCTTGTCATCCTGGAGGGGTCTGAGGAATTTCTTGTTGTTTGAGGACAGTCTGGGCTCAAAAATCTGTTTTTGATCGCTAAAGATGAGGTGCGCCTCCCGCCAACTCTCCCTTGTTGTTCTGAGCTGGCATGGTGGTGTCAATCACATCCTTACCCCTATATGAGTGCTAAGGACCAAGGCATTCTTTGGAGACACCGGGGGATGAATTGAAGGTCTGGCATTGCAGACGGTGTGGGTACCACGGATTCGTTTGTGGATGTGGAAACTGGGAGGAGAACCCTCAAGGGGAATGGATCAACACTGAGAGTTCTTGGGTACCTGATACATTTAAGGTTCATCTTGTGCAAGACTGAGCCACTGTCTCCCCACTGTACTCAGCTGATGATGTACCTTCCTAGCTCGGGAGACAGTTTGGGGGTCGTCCTGGGCTCTTCTCTTTCCCATCGTCTTTAAATCAGGTCTAGAATCTAAGCACCTTTCCCCATGCCCTCCCTGGCCACCACCTGCCCCTGGTCTCCTGGTTTCCCTCTGGCATCTGCCTTGCTTCCTTCTGTGCCACTTGGGCACAGCTCCCCAGGGCTGTCTGCTTCACACTTGATATGATAACCCAATACGAAACGTGGGCAGGTGCGAAAAACATAACAAATAGTATCAATTATTCATAAATAACTATTCAGCAATGAACAAAGATGGTTAGGAGGTATCATCTGGCCTAGTTCACAAGCTTCTAAAATACTTGTTTTATTTTTTGAGGAATTTCATATATGAGTTCTGTGTTTCCATCATTCATCCCTCCCTCTGGTTCCTACAACTCTTCCTGTGTCCCGCTCCTTCTCAAATTCATTGCCCCTTGTTCTTCAGTTATTATTCACTATGCATACACACTGGTAAATTTACAAATGTAACGTGCTGAACTCATTCAGTGTTGCTCATATGGATGTGAGTTTAAAGCTGGCCACTTGGGAGTGGGCCATCCACCGGGATGATCCCCTCTCTTAGTAACTGTCACTGCCTGTGGCTCTTCATCCATAGGTGGTTCTTTCTTCTTTAGTGACTGTCTTCTGTAATAGACTGTAGGCAGGTTAGATACACCATTGGCAAAAAAAAAAAAGATCATAAGTGATCATAGTGAATAATATAAAATCAAAATTTGAAAGCTGAAACAAAATTGTTGGAAAATATAAATTGCTAAAACTTTAGCCTGAGGAGGGAAAAATGTTCCATATTTATATAACTGCTGAGGACGTTGAGCTTAGTTTAAAATACTTCTGTAGTAAATGCACCTTACCTTATGAGTTTTGCCTTCAGGTTTTATTATCCAAGAGTAGTTACTATTATTCCCACTCAAAAATTTCAGAAAATAGTTTTATGACTAAATGAGAAGGATATAATCTTGATATCAAAACAGGGGCAGTTTGAGAAAAGGAAATCACAGGCTAGTCTCAAACATTAAGGCACATTCAAAAGTCCTAAAAATATGCTGGCCAAATGCAGTGTGAAGGTGTAAAACATACGACTACAGAGATTTTCATTTCTAGAGAGCAAGGTTAGAAAACATATTAGCTTATTTCTTCCACATTAACAGCTTAAATAAAAAAAAGGTTTAGTTGCCTCAGTAGACACAGAAAGCTTTTCTTACATTCAGTGTTAATTTATGACAGAAGTTCTTATCCAAACGCCAAAGCAGCTGCTCAGATTCTCAAACCTCCAGTAAACCCTGCATTCCAGGACAAAACAGTTGCAGTACCGTCTTCCGCAACTTGCCTGGCCGTCTTCCAGGAAATGCTGTGCAGGGGAAGCAAACAATGCAATAGGACAAAAAGAGACAAAGAACCAAGAAAGAAAAGAAACAAACAGGTGCAGAACAAGATGCTAGACTTGGAAAAAAATAATTTCTGAGAGTCCGGAGGGAAAAGGCACAAACGGAGCAGTCTACTAAGTTGAGGAATCTCACTAAAGGTTGTATTGATCTTATATAATGTTTTGAAACCTTGCTGGATATAAGATCGATAGGCAAGTTAATTGTATTTGCATACGATAGAAGCAATCAATTTCGTTTTACCAAAATGAAATTTACAAATATCAATGCCAATAAAGGTAAACCAGGAATAAATCTGATCAAATGGATGCAAGATATTTATACAAAATGTTACCAAAGTTTGTTGATAAATTAAAACTTACCACACTTTTATGAATAGGCCAATGATGTGGGGTTTCCCTCTGTATGCTGTGATTACCATTAATGAATAAAGAAATTGCTTTGGACCTATAGCAGGGCAAAACTTAGGTATGTGAGGGATACTAAACTGAATGCTGGGAGAAAGGAGGAGTCAGAGAGAAGCCATGTAGCTCTGCAATAGCCAAATGAAACTTTAGCTGGTAAGCCACAGCCACGTGGCAAAACACATATTAATAAAAATGGGTTAAATTAACATGTAAGAGTTAGCCATTAAGAAGCTAGAGCTAATGGGCCAGGCAGTGATTTAATCAATATAGTTTCTGTATGATTATTTTGGGGCTAAGCAGCTGGGAACCAACAAGCAGCCCCTTCCTATAGGCCAAGACAAGAAAAGGACTAACTAATCGATTAGCAATGTTGGAATAATTGTTTATTCTTGTGGAAATATGGACTCACCTATTCACTTCTCATGTGACATTCGTCGCTTGTTAGATCCAGCACTTAAAAGAGAAAAGAACAGGTCAGGACAATGACGGTGCAAAGCTAAGACAGCTTGCTGTGCAGGCATGAAGACCTAAGTTTAAATCCCTACCACCATTCAAAAGCCAAGCACAGTGTATTGTACCATAACCCTAGCCCTGGGAGTGGGGCGGGACAGGGCAGGGCAGGCAGAGCTAGTTAATTTAGCAGAAGTGGAGAGTCTTAGGTTCAGAGAGGGATGCTGTCTCAAAGGCATGAAGACAGCAACAGAGGAAGACACGGAGCCTCTTTCTCTAGCCTCCATATGAGCACATATGTGAACACAGACGCATACCACGCACAGACACACACACACATACACAGACACACACACACTACTCCAAAGAAGAGAAATTGACTCCTTATTTTTTTGCCTTAAATTTCTTTTTTTTACTTTCAAGATTGTGATGTCATCACATGCCTCCCCCTCCTCTTCCTCCCTCCACACCCTTCCATATGCCCCTCCTTGAAACACTGATTTCTTAAATTCATGCAAGCACACATGAATACTCATGTATGTTTCTATTTATAACATGCACACACACAAAGTGGAGAAACCAATTTCTTAAATGAGGCTTAGAAGAAATCCTACCCCTGAGATGAGCAATAAAACAACCCATAATGACAAATTGATACATTTGAAAATATAAAAATCTAAATGCTTCTATTTTTAAAGCAGATAATTTATTTTGTGCATATGAGCGTTTGTTTGCGTGTGTACATCTGTGCACCACATGCATGCAGTGCCCACGGAGGCCAGAAGAGGATGTTGGATCCTTGGAGTTAGAGTTACAGGTGGTTGTGAGCCACCGTGTGGATACTGGGAACCAAAACCCTCTGGAAAGCAGCCATGCTGAGCTTCTATTTTTAAAAAAGACATGGGTACTGTGCAAACACAGTAATAATTGCTGGTATGCATATAAAAATGCATCAAAAATTGCTATATGTAACAATGAGATCAGCCATCCCAACCTGCCCCACTGAAAACTATGTAACCTCTTACAGGTGTTAGTGTTCCGACTCTTAGTGTAGCTTGCTATTGTAGTGGGCTGCTTGGTCCCTTTCAGTCTGTTTGCTTATTGAGGGCTCAGCTGTTCCTACTTTAAGAGGCAGTTTTCTGTCAGCATGTCAATGTGTAGTTCACTTCCCACTGAAACATGGGATAGGTAACTATTCCAGTAAGTCTGATTGCTTTCTTCTATGCACGACTGTCTGAAGTCCTCCTCTGGCTTCTCTTGCTGTCTTCCCTTGCCAGTGTTTGTCAATACAACACTAACAGTCTGCAGGCCACGGCAGAGCTTGCTTATTTCTCACACGTCACTAGTCCTTCGGTTTTCATAGTCACAGGTGCTATGTGAAGACTGCTAATACAGGTATTCTAGAATGTGAACTGAGTGGATCCAAAAGCTCCAGAAGAGGGTAACAAAAAGATGTAGTGCGTTTCTTGTTTTATTTTTTGTTTTTGAATATATATATCATATAGCTTAAGCTGTTTTAAAACAAAGGCCTTAGACTAATTTTTGGTTTTCTTCCTTGAAATAAGCTAATGGCTTGTTTGTGTAAAGCTTTTTTATTAAAGGAAAAAAATTTTAAAAATCTTGTACCTAGCACAGTATTGTTATAGAATTTACATGTAACATTTTATATGGTAGTTTAAGTCTGTTGGTTTCTTAATTGTGAAGAAATTTACTGTAACATACCTGCGTCACTCAAGTCGGCCCTGGCGTCTCGCAGACACATCAGCATCAGTTCTCATGTGGTTTGGAAATTCAGGCTCAGCATGGACTCGTCAGGTAGCTCTAGTACCTGGTCTTTGTTTTCTTTCTCATTCTTATTCCTTCTTTCCTCCTTTTTTTCCTCCTTTTTTCTTTTTTAGTTGATGTTTAAGAGGGAAAGTACCAGTGTTCAGATTTGAACTATAATAGTTTGTATATTCAACATTTGAAGTATATTCTATTTTGTTGTACTCTTGTTTCAAAGTGTATTCAAGTAGGTTTTCTGAAATATAGAAGTGAAATTTAAAAAAAAATAAAAAAAAATAAAAAAGACATGGGGTAAAATGTTTAGTGCCTTGTTACTGATAAAGGATCAGTACCTGCGAAACGCAGAGAAATACAAGGGCCACAAATGGCTGTTTCACAGAGCTTCCTCCTAAACTGTCCGTGAGGCCTAAGTGAAAACACTAAATTACCATGGAGATACAAATTAAAATAAAAACGTGGGGCCCTCTGTCCTGTTCTGCTCTCCTCTGCTGCAGGCTGGCCCTGTGAGAGTCACCACTAGTGAAGTGACTAACCCCAGCTCCTGTGAGAGTTTGGGGGACTCCCCTGTGCCTTCAGGGTGCCACCTCTCTCCACCTGAGCCCTCACTAATGTTTCCAATGACAGAGATCTCTGCCCACACCTGCCCTTTGTTCCTTCACCCCAGGGGTAGCATCCACGCCCTCCCTCCCCAATCTTGGTCCTTTCTTGCCGGTCAGGGAAGCCCTCTATTCAGTAAGTCCTCTTCATGGGACATCCTGCTTCCTGCTGGGCCTGGTCAATGCTCACAATGGAGGGATGGGAGCCTTTATTCACTGAGGTAGGAAGTGTGGGCAGGACACACACTGGGGAAGGCAATTTGACATCCTCTGCCTTGGAAGACACATTTATCTCGCAGCCCAGCCATTCCAAGTCCACACGTGTAATCCCAGGGAAAGTCCAGGCTCCGCGTGTGCTAACAATGATCTTATTTGCAATAGAAAAAGATAATAAAGCCGATAACGCAGAAGTCTGTGACAGCAGTGTGACTAAAGAAATCATGGCTGCATCAACACCCAGGAGCAGCCAGTATAGATGCCACGGAATGCCAGTGCATGGGACCAGTGTGGGTAAGGCCCCAGGCAGGGAACGCTAGCCAGAGAACATTGGGGGTGGCACGTTTATACTAAGGTCAAAGAGCATACTGTTTAGGGGTGCAAGACTAGAAAAGTGAAAGGGACAGGCTAGACAAAGCTTAGGCTCATAGGCAATGCTGGGAAAGGGATCTTTAAGGAGCTGGAATGACGAGCTTCTTGATGCATACCTCAAACTGTGTATAAGCACACACACACACACACACACACACGCATGTAATCGAACATGCCGATTTACAGATGCGTACCCCTGTGTGAGAACCAAATGAGATAGCCGTGGAATCCTGAGCTAGCCTCTATGCATGGAGACACCAGGCATACAATAGCTGTCCCTCTAGAGACCTGACTCTACCCCTCCTGTTAGGGGTGACAGAGCTAAGGGGCAATGGGGACAGTCCTTGTCCCTCTCAGCTTCCTGATGCTGCTAGTATCCTGGAGAGCTAGAGAAGCTATTGTGTCCTGTTGGCCAGTCACATTCGGCTACCTCTCGTTGCTGTGTCAGAGCTAAGTGAAGGAACCGTGTTGCCTTTCTGCTGAACACCGGCAATTAGCTAGCGATCAGCAAACATAATTAGCCGGGGCAGCCCCCTCTGATGGACCCGCGCATCACAGGCCAGCTGCTGTCGGTTCTCATTCACCACCACGTCTCGTTATCTAATTTGGGGCAAAAAGGTAATTAGAAGTTAGATGTGGTTGCATGGTGACCTGAGACTGTCTGGGTGGAGTGTTAAGAAGAGAGGCCATTGCAAGCACCTTCCTGCCTCCCGGAGCTGAGCGAGTGATGTCAGCAAAGGGGAGACCTGAGCTGGTCATGCAGTCTGTCTCCCCATGGAGTCGCGAAATGGTTAGGGTTTGACACCGCTTGGGAGGCCACAAGTCAGTCATTGTTGAAAGAGATTATTGCCAGTAATTTCCTTAATGCTACCAATTGCCCCAGAGCCCCCTACAAGATTCAGCTCTTCTCTTCTGGAGTCTCAAGTGTGAGTGCATTCCTCAGCCACTGGACTGGCTGGAGAGGCTGTCACCCAGGGGGCTGTGGGATGTGGGATGAGAACAAGGAATAAGGAGTTTACTGCTATTGGCTTCAGCCTCCCAGTCTTGCTGCTTATAATGTCAGAGTTAGAATTAAAGCTGGGGTCAAGGTAGAGGTCGGGGTGAGGTTAGATTTAGTTAAATTTGGCCTATGGTTGTATAACGTCTCAGGATGTTCACAGGTTTTACCTGGCCTCCTGTTGTTAGGGAGTTGAGAATCTAAACTCATCCTTAGTTTGCTCTTGAATTTTCATATCTAGAGTCATCTTTTTTCCTGTACTATAGTCTCCTGTCAATAATTTCAATTCTCCATTGCTCCCGTCTCTTGCAGAATGCTGTTTGAATGTGTACCTTCTACCAGGAACTGAAATGACTGTCTGGAATGATGGCCTGGACTTTATGGACAGTCTCTTTGAGGTGATCTATTGCAGAATCAATGCTTATGTCCCCAGTGTTTGCGGTGGATATGTGACCATGGGTGTCTCATGGCATGGAACATAGAACAGGTTCCTGGTTTGCTTTAGTTGCAGACTTGACACAATCTAGAATCTTCTGAGATGAGAGTGTCAATGAGGGAATGTCTAAATCGAGTTGGCCTGTGGGCCTGCCTGTGTTGAATGACACAGGAAGTCTCAGTCCACTGCAGGCAGCACCACTTCCCTAGCAAGGGAGTCCTGAACTAGGTGAGTGGGAACATTGAGCTGAGTTCAAACAAGCAAGCATGTATGCATTCATTTTTCTCTGCTTGATCAGCTGCCTCGAGCTCCCCCTGCTGTGAGTCCTCTGTACTGAAGGACTATAACCTGGAGTTAAGTGTAGTGATATTTCATTCCTATTTTAATAAATAAAGCCTGCCTGAAGATCAAAAAAGTAAAACAGCCCCACTGTTCAGCCTTATAGTCCAGGTAGTGGTGACACACACCTTTAATCCCAGTAGCCACACTAGTTGCCATAGAAACTGGGCAGTAGTGGTGCATGCCTTTAATCCCAGCACTAGAGAGAATTATAAGACAGGAGGAGATAGCTTTTGGTCTCAGTCTCATTCTGAGATTCCTGGAGGCAGAACCACCATTTTGGACTGAGGTAGAGATTAGAGCCAATGACTGGCTCTTTTGCTTTTCTATCCTTTGGGTTGAACCACAACTTCTGTCTCTGCATTTTTATTAATCGTGCTACAATTATGAGCTAAAATAACCCTTTCTCCTTGAAGCTGCATGCTTGTCGGGTGATTTTATCACAGCACCAGACATGGAACTGGAGAGTAACCTGACCCATTAGATGGGGATACAGTAGGCACAGACTGCCGACGGGGGTGGGGTCCCAGAGCACCAGGAAAACTAGAATACTTTTAATATCAGATTTATTGAAGATTTATTCTCATTTGAGAGCATGTGCTCAGTTTAAGTTCAAGTTTTGACAGGTTCTAAAACATATGCGTACTGTGTAGCTAGCCCCAAACTCTCCCGCACCCCTGCAGACCCTAGGTCTCCGGTTGGGTGACACTATTCCCGGGGAGATATGAACAAATGTCTGCTATCTCCATTGAGGGAAGTGATGACAACCCAAAGGACAGACACTACCAAGGTCCAACTTGATGGACTGATGAGTTTTATTGGGGTTACTTAGAGGAGCAGAAGTGAATTAGAGACGACCTCATCACCAACGCCCATTCCTGCATGGGTGTCAGCTCATGGGTAAGATGAAAGATTGGAGACCATTGCACAGCCTGCGGGCAGCTCAACAGGTTGGAGAGTGTGGGTGGCTCGGCTGGTCTGAGCCTTCCAGATAGCCCAGTCTCTACCACTTCTCCTAGGCAGCTAGCTCTCGGCTTTTTTCATAGCATGGCTGGTTTGAGCTGAGCCTCTTCTAGGCAACTCAGCTTGTCTAAGAGGGACCCGATAGTAGTCACTGCATATACATGCTCGGATAGAAAGGGACCAAGTGAACCAATGGAAGAAGTGGATTGCAGGAGGTGGGGCTTTGAGGGCATAACCCTGCCTTGCTCCCACTCTCCCCCTTTCTGCTTCCTTCCCACTGTGATATGAATAAGTAGCCACACTCACCCACTGCCATGGATGGATGACTCTTGCTCTCTTGCCTTCCCCACCATGATGAACTGAAATCCTCCTGAAACTGTGAGCCCAGACAGATATTCCCTCCCTCAAGCTGCTCCTGGAACCAGGTGTTTTGCCACAACCACAGAGTACCTCACACACCATGTGAGAGCTGAAGGTTCCCCCCACAGATACATATCGGAGGACAGGTGCCCCTTCTGTTTTCCATTTTACCTAGAACTAAAAACCATGCACAGCACATAGTAAGTGCTTGACATATACCATTGAACACAGGGGATGGAAGTTCCTTGCAAAGAAGTTTGAAGCATCAGCAACATAAGAGCCACACCCCACACCCATGTCTCAGAGTCAGTCAGAAACCTCCCCAGGGTGATTGGAACTGGAATACAGAAAATGACAATATGCACAAGACTAGGATTGAGTTTTAGCTGTGTTGTATGAGTTCCCTTCCTGGCTTCACCGTAGGTGAGGTTGAGATGCAGGTGGCATTGATGATTCCTGTACTGCTGGGAGGATGAGACAACATAGGAGCCACATGTGGTGATGCAACTGTCACCCATTATGGTCGGGGATGTCAAGGTAGTGTCCTGACTTCAATTCAAGGACCATGCCGGAGCACTTTTTCACAGGTGGGGGACCAACACTCTGCCTGGAGTCAGGATGGGACCAAAGAGGGAAATTGCAGCCACGTGTGCCTCATTCCTGGAAGCATGGCCTCTCTGTCCCTCAGGTGTTTAGTATCTGCAGGAACCAGTGACTCTCTCCGAACCCAGAAAGAAAGGCAGGGCAGCATGCAATGTCTTCATTCTTTCACTGGAGAAACCAAATCAGTGTGACAGCAACACACCCCACTGGGTGGCACGCAGGGTGGGTATTGGCTTCCTAGCTCTCTGTAGAACTGAAATCCAATACGGACAGGACGGTTCACACTTTTTATGCCAGCTTTTATGAAATGCAGTAAGTCAGTGCTCACAGAGGGCTGTCCGAACACCGCTGCCCCTGTGTGAAAAGGCAGGGCTTCATCTGCCTCCTCCTTCAGTGTCCCCTGAGCTCAGGCCCAGGTTGATGGAAAATGCTCATTTCATTGTCTTTTCTGGAAGTGCCGTGGGCCTCTCTCCTGGTGGCTATCCACTCTGCGATCATCTCAAGAGTTCTCTGGCAGATGGCCTGGCAAAAGCTGGGAACAATGCCCAGCACCGAGCCCTCTTGTGATTAATGCTGGGGTTTTTATTATGCAGCCATAAAGTGATGTATTTTACATACAGTGTAAAGCATTATGCCACCATAGACTAAATTACTCTCCTCTGGCTTTATTAATATTGTTCTCCTCGCCTTTGGAAAATTTAAACCCTGCAGATGTTGACCCCGTTCCTAAGGAGTTCAAGAGGTGGCAGGTGGCGCAGGTCTCTACCCCTCTGCTTCATTCTGCCACCCCTTTTTTCGTTCTGAGTGTGACCTTTTGTATCCGTAGCTGATGGATGTGTGTGCCGTGACATGGAGGGCTCAGAGGGTTTGCTGGACCTGTGGTTAGTACAGTACTGCCAGCCCCCTGTCAACATGTCTGGACCGAGTTCCAGGAGATCATGATCTGATGTGGTGCCATGGGTATTGTCACGAACCAACTTGACTCCCTGGGGTTTCCTTGGCTCTGCTGAAAAGATGTTCAGAATGAGCCAGGATGAAGCAGACCTGGTAATTATTCAAAGAGATTAAGCAATGCTTGTGTGTGTGTATGGCTGTGGAGGTCCAAGAACCACATTGTGGAGGTGATTTTCTCTTCCCTCCTTACCTGGTGGCTTGAATGAGAAACTCTCCCCCTTAGATTCAAGTATTTGCATACTTGATCCCAGTTGGACCCCGGACTTCATTGATTTTCCTAGCTCCTCCTCAGCCCCCCTCTGCTGTGGGATAACGCTCTCGTACACTGTAAAGATTTGTCACTCATATTGGTTTAATAAAACGCTGATTGGCCAGTAGCCAGGCAGGAAGTATAGGTGAGGCAACCAGACTCTGGGAAGAGGAAAGGCAGAGAGTCAAACCAGCCAGATGCAGAGGAAGCAAGATGAGAATGTCTTATTGGGAAAAGGTTCCAAGCCATATGGCTAAACATAGACAAGAATTATGGGTTAAATTAAGCTGTAAGAGCTAGTTAATAATAAGCCTGAGCTAATAAGCCAAATAGTTTATAATTAGCATAAGCCTCTATGTGTTCCTTTGGAACTGAATGGCTGTGGGACTGGGTGGAACATAAACTTTTGTCTACACCCTTCACTTTGGTATCTGAGTCTTCTCATACTTTGAGTCTCCATCTCGTCAAGTGTTTGGCTGTGGTGCCCAGCCATGGAGAAAAACCTGAGTACCTGTCTATAGACACCTTAAAATAGCAATGCTGACTAAACATAGGCATGATTTTCATGAACATACCCTGATATAGGAGCCCAGCTAGAGAAAAAATGCTCCCTTCCCAGTGGGGGCAGTTGTGTATTGCTTTGCAGTGGCTGGTGGTCAGTGGTCATCCATGATTTGCCATACTGAGCATGCCTGGTCAGCCCTGCCTCCCTCTGAGGAACAGTGCTGTCCCCAGTCTCCCTCTGCCTGGCATGGGCATTAACCCCTTCCTTTCTGGCTTTGCACAGCAGTCAGAGACATCTTGCATAGTTAGATTCTGACAGTTCTTTCTACAGACACTTCCTGTGAGTTCAGAGGCTACTTCCTGCCATCCTTTCCTCTCCACTGTCTCATATTAAGCTCAGCCTCACCAACTTCTCATGTGTCCCACGGACAGGCAGCGTGCTCCATCCTGGCTTTGTGAGGGCTTGGAGTTCACAGTACTGTCCCCAAGGGATTCCAGTCAGTGCTTGGGACACCTGGAGATGCCAGCGTAGATGATCTTCTCCTTGCAACAGGGTTCTCCAGTGAGACTGGGTCCTACGGGACTCCTGGTGGCTCTGGTCAGGGGGTACAACAGGTCTGTGGCTGCTTTCCATAGGCTGCCTGCCCTGATGTGATGGTAGTGAGGAGCCCAGCATGGCCATGATGGATCACTGCATGGAGCCATGCTCTGAGGTCTTCCTGTGACTGACTGCCTGGTTTCATTGGTGCAGCAGCCCGACTGATGGATGGGACAGGTGGGTGCTGCCCAGATTCACAGAGCACTCATCTTCCTAGAGGAATTAGGAGAGACTGTGCCTTAGGAATAAATCCTGAGCAGGGTGCCTGGCCCTTCCTTCGAAAGCATCTCCTTGAACTCTGGGAAGGAGGACCTCCCCCAGAGTCTGTCCAGAGGGTCTGGTGGGAGGGGGCATAGCCACATCACAGACACACACCTGTGGTGACATCATGAGTGGAGCTGTTGTCACATGGCTCCAACTCCCTAGGCCTCCCCATGCCAGCCAGCGACCCTCCTCAGGAGTGCTCTGAGTCAGAAGGCAGAAGAAAGGGGTCCTTATGCTAAGAGGAATCCCAGGAAATGGAGCCCCAAGAAGGGGCTTTGGAGGGTGATGGTAGGGGACAGCCAGGATGAGGTCTGTCCTGAGGCTCCAACAACCGGTTGTGACATCCAACCTGGCCACATCTGTTCTTGGACACCTCTGTCCACTATACTGGCCTAGGATAGGACCAGGCACGGAGTCAGCACAGACACTGTTTTTTGAGTGAATGTGCGAAGGATTGGCTGGGTGCCGCCGCAGCTATACACCCAGTGCCTCAGAAGGCTGAGCTGCCTCCTGTTGCTGACTGCCGTCGTGACTCATGTCTGATTAATACTCCTGTAAACAGAGGTATGAACTGTAGTGAGATCGAGACACAGTACGGTCACTGCTGCTAAGAGAGCCAAAGAATGTTTCAGGACTTGGTTGAGACATGAGTGTTAGAGCCATATTTTATCCCAATGATCCCTCTCTGTGCCTGTTTGCTGCTGGGGTTCCAGGGGTCTTCTGTCTGTCCAAGCAGTGAGCTCAGTCCTAGGGTAGGGGGGCATCTGGGATTCTGGGAAGGCTGTAATGTTACCTTCTCAGACTGACTGGGCTCAGTAGTGACTTAGGCCTGAAATCTTTTTTTAAAAAATGTACAAAACAAAGTTGATTAACATTCATTCCTTCATTTATTCATGGTTTTGGGGAACTGCATTCCTTAGATTTTTCATGTTTGTCAATTTGCTACAAGTTAGAGCCGTCTGAGAAGAGGGAACCTCAAATGAGCAAATGTCCCCACTGGACTGGCCTGTAGGCAAGGCGATGGGGCATTTTCTTGGTTAATAATTGATGCAGGAGGGCCCAGATCACTGTAGGCAGTGCCACCTCTGGGCAGGCCGTCCTTGGCTGTGTAAGAAAGCAGGCTGAGCAAGCTAGGTAGCAAGCCAGGAAGTGTTCCTCCATGACCTCTGCATCAGCTCCTGCCTCGAGTTTCCGCCCTGCTTCCCTTGATGATGGACTGTGAGCTATACCAAATGAACCCTTTCCTCCCTAAGCTGCCTCTGGCCATGGTGTTCGATCACAGCATTAGAAACCTAACTAGTACAGGGACTGGTCCCAGAGCCTCGTGAGTGACAGACAGGCGTCCATCTATTGAGATACGTTCTTCAGTCTGTCTTTGGTAAACCTTTTATTTCAAAATAGGGTCTTGCTAAGTTGGCCGTGAACTTGCCATCTTCTGGCCTCAGCTTTCTGAGTAATTGGGTTTCCAGGCTTGTGCCGCCAGACCTGGCTTCTTAGCATGCACGGGTTGTGGGTATTAGTGGGGGTCAGTTGCTGCTTCAGCCCCCGTACAGTGTGAGCATTGATTCTTTTTTCATCTTTCCCTTCAGATAGTGTTCACTCTAAGCAGCCAGGTTCCACAGCCTGAGGAAATGAGGCTTCAGCCCCTGCAGATCTCCCTCACATTAACAGAGTTAAGAAGCTGCCCTGTGGCTCCATAGCCCTCAATCTATGGCCCTACCCAGCACCTGGTTCCTCTGTGCTCCTTGTCACGTAGGCTATCTCAGACTAGGTCACCGGGTGAAGAGCGTCCCGCCACCCCCGAGAAGACATAAGAGTCCAATGTTTTTCTTTGTTTTGGAGATTTTTCTTTGCTTTAAACCTCCCCACTGCTTATGACATCTATCTCATTTTATATTGAATTATTCCCTTTAAAAATATTTTTATTTGTCCTTTGAAAATTTAATAGATTTATACAACATCTATTGATCATATGTGTCCTCCACTCCCTCCCTCCACCTTCCCCTACCCTGTTTCCCACACATCTTCTGGTCTTCCTTTTCCCCCCTCGATTATTAACAACTCTTTAAGTCCAGCTTGTTTGTGGGTGTGAAGTGGCCACACCCTCAAGAGAGAGCAACTCATCTTAACTATCTCTGTTTATGAACCCCCTCCCTCTCCAGGTTTTCCTTCTCTCTCAGACCCCACCATGCTGTCTCTGGTCTGATGTACTGCCCTTTCTAGCATTGTCCTAGCTCAAGGCCTGACCAAGGCTGCCATGGCACGACTCTCTCCTGACACAGCCCTGAAGGGTCACTCTGTTCTTGCTCCTCGCTCTTTTATCTCTAACACAAACTTCTAGCAACTGCTCCTCCATTGTCAGGGAGCCTCTGAGAGGGACCTGGGATTCTTGCTTCAGTGTCTGACCTGCTTTCTGAACACAGTGGGAAATCTTGAAGATGAGCCTTGGAGCTACTGCAGGAGGCTTCCCATTTGGGGGTATTGAACTTCAACAGACAGGCCCAGTCACCCTAGTTCAGGGTTGCCCTGCCCCACTGAGGCTGCCTTCTGCTGGGTATGAGTCCAACCTGGGGCCACTAGGTCTTCACAGATCCTGCTTATCTTCCTTTCTGGAAGATTCCTAGGGCAGGGCCTGCCTCATAGGACTCAACGTAGGGGCCTTTGTAGTCACATTTGATCATCTCCATTGGGATTTCCTGAGAGCCTTCTACCCTTCACATCTCGCTCTCCATTTGCCCCTTTGAGTACCTTGAGTAGTGACCTCTTACTGTGGGGACTCAAAAGGGTGGAGCTCAGGCCTCTCTGGTCCTGTCCTGCAACCACACCTGAAGGCTGAGTCCTCTCAGAGGTGACAGGCCACAGCTGTCCCAGTGGGGCTGTCTACAAAGGCACTCCTATCCCATTGCAAACACCCCTACTGCTGAATTTCTGGGAGGGGCCAAGGCCCAGCCACACTATAAACACCCTTCCTCTTGGGCTGAGTTTCCAGGAGAGGCAGAGATTCCATTTCATGGGATGGCTTCCTCGCCTGTGGCCGGCACGTGGAGGTCCATGTCAGGAGACCTGCTCTGGAGCCTGCTAGAGCATGAAGCTCTGGCTTGCAGGGCACACACCTCAGAAATGAACCATCTCACCATTTCAACTGATCCTGTTCCTGAAAACACCACTTCCCTGTGTGCAGCCAGGGGGTCCGGCGCAGGACAGCTAAGAAGCAAGAGGCCTTGGGCCCAGAAGCCCCCTCCCTGAGCTAGGTCACGTGTTCTGGGCTGCCACAGCATGGGATGCAGGCGGCCAGTGTTGAGGACAGCTGTGGCACACTGTGGGGAACTGAGGAAGCTTCAGCCACACCCTTCCTGAATCTGGCAGCCACAGAAACTGCTTTTTCCCCCCTCTCTAATCTTTGAGTATTCCATGGTCTTGCCAAGAATGCTGTAAAACACAGAGGTAGTGTATATAAAGGAACGTAAAAATTAAAATCTCAGTTTCCCTTGACTCCATTTCAAAGGGGAGCAAGGATTTTCTGTTTATCTTCTATGTTCTTTTCTGTATCTAGGAAACAAAACATAGTAAAACTCAAATGGCCAGGATTTTCTGTTTATCTCATGTGTGTGTTCTTTTCTGTATCTAGGAAATAAAGTATCATAACGCCAAAATGATATTATGTTCTTGCTCGAGCTCTCAGCTTTGTTTTAAGATAGCGTTGCAGGATAAATATCTCTTCATATACAAACCTGTTCTTTTTTAAAGTTTATTTTCATTTATGTGTGTGTCTGTGTATGCAGGTCTGTGTGTCTCTGTGTGTCCGTTTGTGTCGTCCATGTGTGGGTGTTGTCAGAGGTGAGAAGAGGGTGCTGGATTCATTGCAACTGGAGTTACTGACAGCTGTGAGTTACTCCATGTGAGCTGCAGGTTGTCCTGGGACACTGCACCCCAGAGTCCTTGTGTGTCTCAGCCAGGAGTGAGGTGTGAGGGGGATTGGGGGTCCTATTCTTCATCTTTGACAATATTTTTTCCTGTCTGAAATTTTTGTAAGTTTACTAATGGTTTTCTGGACCTCACCCTTCTGCCCTGTTCTCCATTGTCATTCGTGGTCACGTCGTTGGTCAACAGCCATTCCCCCTGGGCATGCATTGGTGCCTATCATGAATTAGAGGAGGGAGTTTCACACAGACCCCTCCACTTTGTCATAGGACTCTGCCTTGCTTCTCTGGAGGTCAGTCTCCAGCCTGCAAAGTTTCCTCTAGAAGATTCTAGCAGGTCTAGAACATTCTGCCTTGAGCAGAGAGCTGGCTACCAAAGGGGAGGCTGTGTGGGCTTCAGGTGCTCAGCATCTTTACGGTTTCCAGGGTAATAAGCTTGGGGATAGACTCAGAGCCTGCCGAGTCCCCTCTGTGGTCTTGGTGAGCATGAGTGGCCCTGTGGCCCTGGAAGACTTGTCCTTGATGTTGTCTGGGATAAAACTGGGCCCTCACCCTTGGATACTCCAAGGAATTAATGATTCAGGACTTACCCTGGCACTAGGGAGCTTCAGGGCTTCCCTTGGGGGCTTCTCAGACCCTGGTAATGGAAGCAAGATAGCACCAGATGGTCCCCTTCTGCTGATCCAGTGTGATTAAACCATGAGGTATGAATTCTTTCCTGACTCAGGCACCCAGGTCCCCAGGTACACTCTTCCTCCCGGGACTCAGGACTGAACAGGTTCAGCATAAGCAGCAGCTAAGAGCTTGCAGGACACTTCCAGCTACAAATGACAGCTCTCTCTCTCTCTCTCTCTCTCTCTCTCTCTCTCTCTCTCTCTCTCTCTCTTTCTCTGTCTGTCTGTCTGTCTGTCTGTCTCTCTCTCTCTCTCCACACACACACACACACACACACACACACACACACACACACACACACGGCTCACTAGCATCAGCACATCACTCTCCAACAAGAGGTCTGTTGGTGGCCAGGGGCTGCAGCATTCATGGAGAACAGTTATTCTAACAAAGGTCTAGGGGTCGTCGAAGTTCCGCATTTTCTCAACACAGTGGGAATTCTTTCCTTTCCCTTCTTGAACATGTTGTCTCATGGCTGCAAGGTACTGTCTGTCTTAGTGTTCCATTGCTGCGAAGAGACACCATGACCATGACAGCTCTGAGAAAAGTAAGCATTTAACTGCGGCTGGCTACGGTTCAGAGGGTCAGTCCATTATCATCATGCTGGGAAGCATGATGGCGTGCAGGCAGACATGGTGCTGGAGAAGAGCTGAGAGTTTACACCCAGACCCATAGGAAGCAGGAAGGAAGACCCTGGGTTTGGCTTGGGCTTTTGAGACCTCAGATCCTACTCCCAGTGACCCGCTTCCTCTAACAAGGTCACATCTCCTAACCCTTTCAACAGTGCCACTCCCTGGTGATCTAGCATTCAAATGTATGAGCCTGTGGGTCCGTTCCTCTTCAAACCACCACATGGTCACACCAGACCAGGCATTTATGTGCACGGTAGAAACCCACAGGAGAAAAGACCACTCATGAAACTCTTGAGTGTGCTTCCCTGTTTAGGAATCCTTCATAAACAGGAGTCATGGCCACCACAGCTCAAGGGGAGACCCAGGCTTTCTCATTGCTAAGGAGCAAGGCGGGCTGGTTCTGAACAGCCGACCCAACTGGTTTGACCCAAGGAACTGAACCTGAGCCGTGCCCTGAGTACCTGCACGCCTACTCTCTTAAGGCTGGATAAGTAGGCCACTTATCATTTTTGTTGTGAACATTTTAATGAGCTGTGTTTGTGATCTTTCCCCAGGTTTATGATTATTTCCTCTTCATAAATTCCTGCAAATGGAATTAGGAGGTCAACCGCTTCTGCTGTTTAAGGCTCCTGTGTAGCTGTGGCCATCTTAATTCCAGCTACAGATTCACGGCTCTCAGGTCCTTCCCAGAACCCTCCTCTAGCCATCTTTAGCACAGTGTCTTCCAGGCTTGGCTGTGTTACCCCGAGGCAGCACCTGTCACCCATGTACATCCCACAAAGGGGACAGTTTCTTTACCTCTAGAGTGAGTAGGGGCTCAGCCAGAATGCTCAAAGGTGTCAGATGTGATTGTCTGTCAATGCAAGTGGCTTGCTGAGATGTTTCACAGTTTTCACAAGTGGGTAGCCTGTGGGCAAAACTTTCCTCTTCACCCACCTAGCTGAACAACTTGGCCAAATCTGTCAGTGATGGAATTGAGGTATCCATCCAAGGTCAGTCCCAAGGTCACCATCCCATGACTTTGATCCAGTTACTCTGGAGAAGGAAGAGAAGGGACTCCCTTACCATGCCTCAACTGATTTGGGGATCATGCTGGACGCTGGGTCTGCAGCAAAGGGCATGGTTTGGAGTTTGAGGTTTTTCTCTCCTGTGTACCAGCTGGACTCTCCAGATGGAATTCTGACCAAAGAGATCTCTGCTTTCATGCTTCCTCCGAGGAAGCACAGAAGGTGGGGGGATTCAATTAGCACCCAGGAAAGGGGGCAGCTGAAGCCCTGGTGGAGCTGTGGCCAACCCCGAGCTTTTCTCCTAAGGCATAGGCGATTGCTGTAAAGGACCAATGTGTTTGTTGCTGGGCTCCACAGATTCCTCCGTTAGATGCTGTCCTAGAAGCATTAACTGCCAACCTGACACAGCCTAGAGCCATCTAGAAAAAGAAAAAGAAAAGAATCTTAACTGAGTGATTGTCTTCATCAGGCTGGTCTGTGGGCACATCTGCAGGGGATTGTCTCCACTGTGGGCAGTGCCATTTTCTGGGGGGGTGGCCCTGAGATGTATAAAGAACCAGCTGGGCATGAGCTGCTGTAAACCTGTGAGTGTGGCTGGTAAGCTATGCTCCTCCATGGTTAAGCTGCTGCCCTGACTTCCCTCAATGACGGGCGGTGACCTGGAGGTATACAGTGAAATAAACCCTTTCCTCCCTAAGCGGCCTTTGGTCAGAGTGCTTTATCATAGCAACAGAATAAAACTGAAGCAGAGAGAGGGTGACAGCCAAGAGAGAAGGAAGGATCCCTTCTGCTCCCGAAGTGAGGTTTCTCATTTTTGGGGAGATTGCTCTCTTCACCAGACAAGCTGGAAAGACCCAGAAATCCAAATTTGGAATAAGATCTGTCCTCATGTAGCATGTTAGTGCCCAGTTAGAGAGGTGGACCCTCCCAGGAGTCAGGGTGTGTAAGCAGAGACTGCTCATTTGTTTCCCAGCTCCTCAGACCCAAATAATCACACAGAAACTATATTAATTACAACACTACTTGGCCAATAGCTTAGGCATATTTCTAGCTAGCTCTTACATGTTAAATTATCCAATTTCTATTAATCTGTGTATCACCATGAGGCTGTGGCCTACTGGTAAGTTCTGGTGTCTGTCTCCTTCAGCAGCTACATGGCATCTCCTTGACTCTGCCTACTCTCTCTATATATAGCTCTTCCAGCCTGGCAGTGCTCTGCCCTGCCATAGGCTAAAGAAGCTTTATTTGTCAGCCAATAAATATACAGAAGGACATCTCACATCATCTCTCCTTTTCTGTCCAATTAAAAAAAAGATTTTTAACTTTAACATAGTAAAATTACATATACAAAACAGTTATCAAGCAAGAATTATAATTACAATATTTAGTCCTTTTGCATTTGACAAATTAAGGAAAATATTATATATCCATCCTATCTTTGTGAGTCTAAAGTTTTATATCAAAACTAAGGAAAATTATAATTATAGCTATCTATTTTTTAACAGCATCAAAGACCCCAGAAGGATCTAGTATTACCTAAGTTAATAGGAATAATCATTGTAAGCAACTTCTAAAACTCTAGAATTGACAGAGACATCTTGCTGCTTGGACAGTCACCGAAAGTTCTTCTGTAATGTTGGGGTATCTATATTCAGCCTGCAAGTCCATTCTATCCAACAGAGTTTTCCATGAAACAGGAAATTTGAAGATCTGTTATAGCTTGTAATATTCATTAGTTGCTTTCTTCTGTGTCCTACAGAATGTCTGGCAGTTTCTTCTGTGAAGCAGGAACCCTGAAGGACCATTCATCCTTTAGAAAGTTCAACAGTCACTTTTCTGTGGGTCCTGCATACAGCATACCATCAAGCAGTGCAGGCAAGAGCAGTTTCTTATCCACATGGCTAGCCTTGTCACATTGAAGGCAAATTCCATAACAAGTTTCTTTGATGCCCATTAACCTCTCTGAAGTAATTAAAGCAGACATATCTCACTATTGAGAAAAGCCTAAATTCTTAAAATATTTTAAGTGCCACATTCTGTAGGTCTTTGAAAGGTTGGGAGAATGCTTATACATTTGAAATATATCTCTGTACAACTAGAAAACCTAACTAACATGACTACAAGTTTGACTATTATAAATGACTATCTATTAATCTGTAATTTTAATTATACATTACATTTTTAAATGAGCTACACAAACACACAATACCTTAAACAAGAGTAGAAATATACATATAACAAATAACAAAAGCACCTTTCTAGGCTTGTTTTGCTCACTTATGAAGTAATTGTCAAATAGAACCTTTGGGAATCCCCCTGTCCAGTAGGAAATGGCAAAAGCAAATTATTTTATCTTCTTTGCAACTGAAGACATAGTTATTGTACTCTTTCTTGTATATGATAGTTTACCTGGGTATAAAATTCTAGTCTGACAATTATTTTCCCTTCACATTTTCAAAAACTTTTTAAAACGTGTTTATTGAGAATTATTATTTTAATTATGCACATCTGCAGTCTTAACCACTGAGTCATTTCCCTAGCCCCAAGCTTCTAATTTTTAAAAACTTTTGCTGGTGAGTAGTCTTCTATAATCTGATTATATGGTTCCTTGTAGACCTTATTCTTTCAGATGTTTTTCAGTCTCACTGCTCTGTGTTTATGCAAACTTAATCTTGTTTATTCTGGGGACTAGAGAGCTCACAACCACCTATAACTTAGTTCCTGGGGATTTGGTGACCACTTCTGGATTCTGTGTGTATGTATGCTCATGTGTATATATCCACACACACATACACATACCTAATTAAAAGGAAAAAAATATTTAAAAATATTGTTTATTCTGTTCAGAAATTAGGGTGAAATTTTTATCTTTCTCTAGGTCTGGATACTTAGCTGCTCTTGTCTCCAACGCTGTCTTCCTGTGTTCTCTCATTCTGAAACCTCTGTTATTGCATTTGAATCTGAGCATATATTCTTCATTTGCATTATGCGATTATTATGCCTGTGAAAGTGGGTTTCATCTGATGTCTGAAGCTCTCAACACAGCTTTCGGCTAGGCAGCATTGTGGAGTAATTTTTATTACCTGTACACACACACACACACACACACACACACACACACACACCATGGTGTTTGGTCTGGTGGTAGATTGCATGACTTCAAAGGTCAAACTGCAGCCTATGGCATATTTACACAGCATATAAGGAGGGAAGTGTGTGTGTGTGTCATTGCACATCTGTGGAGGTCATAGGACTTCCAAGAGTCACTTCTCTTCTACCGGGTGGATCCCAAATATTTGATTCATGTTTTCAGACTTGGAGGACAGTGCCTCTGCCAGCTAAGCCTTCTCACCAGCCCTATTCCACTCCTACAAAGCTGTTTCACAGTGCTGGGAGATGACGCCGTAGTGAAGAGCATTGGCTGCTTTTGCAGAGGACTGGGATTTGAGTCCTAGCACCCTCATGGCCTCTCACATCACCAGTAATTCAGGGTCAAAGAGGATCCGCTGCCCCCTTCTGGCTTCTGAGGGCACTGCACGCATGTGGTGTACAAACATAAGAGCAGCCAAACACTCAAAGGTGTGAAACAGAAGTAAATAAATAAAGTTCAAAAAAGCCATTTACCTGCACTTAGGATAAACTCTCCAAATCACAAGCATCCATGTCAGTTTAGCTGTGACAAGCATCGTCTTCTTGGTTTAAGGGTATCCGTTTCACTTCCAGCCAGTGCTGTCTCAGATTTGGCACAGCACAGTAAGTGTGTTTTGAAGTTCGGTTTCTAGCCATTTGCCTCTTCACCCACCACCCCCATAGTCTCTGTCTCTTTCAAGCTGTTCACCACAGTGATCGCCATAGATGTGGTTTACCGCCTGCTTTCTTTGCCGTGGGGCGCTGACCTCATCCTTACAGACTAACCTGTCTTTCCCATGGCCTCTGCCAGGCCAGAGACCAGACGGAGGGAGATGCTGTAAGCTTGCTCGGGATAGCCCTACAATGGGGACAGGCGAGTCTTCATGAACTGTGTGTTACATGGGGAGATGGAGGCAAGGGGGGTTTGAAAAGAGGCACTCAGGTGTAAGACGTTGATACAGTAAATCCTTCTCCACGAGGGTTATGGCAATGGCAGATGTTTTGACAGCGGTACTTTTGGCGTGGGGGTGGGGATGGGGTAGGGGGGCAGCCTTTGTGCAAGCGTCAGGTTCTGGCCAAGTCCCTTGTGATCATTGTGTGGTTCTTTTCTGCACATTTCCCAGCTTTGATAGGAGCGACTTGGTCTTTGATAACTTTCACATCCATCTCTCCTGAGGGAACAGGCCTGGCTGGATTCTTCTCTGTTTTGTCCATGTTTAGCGCCCAGCAGGACCCCCCCCTCCCCCGCATCCTGCACTCAGCAGGTGTTCGATAATGGCCTGCGGTAGGTTGATTGAGCTGTAACAGGGCTAACCAGAAGGACTGAACCAATTTCCTTTTTTTTTGCAGTGCATTTATTGTTTTTAATGACTGTATTTTCATTTTCAGAATGTTAATAGATCGTTTTTCATCTGCTACGCCCACTCTTGGTTTATTTGTGTAACATTTCAATGTTCGCATCTCAGTCCTGATTTTAGGAAGGAAGTGGCTGAGGTCTTTGGTCTTTGCTAATTTCCGCATCTTTGTGCCGCTACTCTGTGGGTGGCTGTGGTCCACACTGAAGGATGCAGTCCCTCCCTCTGGATCTTGTTGGGGTCTTCCTTGGCAGCTGACCTGGCTGTGCTTTGGATTTGCTAACAAGCCGAGTCAGCAGCCCTGGTTTTCAAGGCTGTTAACCTAATACCCCACAAAGCTCCTGGAGAGGGGATTCCTTCCCATGCGTGGTTTGCGGGGATGCAGCCCATCATGGTGAAGCAGGCTCAGCAGCAGGAAGTGGGACCCTGGCAGCCAGAGCTTGAGCCTGGGACTCCTTACATCCTCCAGTCTCAGAGACCTGGAAGCAAAGAGAGGAATGTGCCATGGTTGGGTAGAATATTCCCCACAGGCTCTGTCTGAAGCCTGATCTGAGCTGGTGCTGTTTGTTTTGTGAGTCATGGAGACTTCTGAAACAGGGTGGAGCCTCTGGAGGGGAAGTGAATTGCTAGAGGCAGTGTTGAGGTTTACAGCATGGCCTTCCTTACCATCCACTCTTGGGTCACTGTGGCTTCCATGGTGGGGACATTGTTGGTTTCCAAGACTCCCTGTGTCTTGTGGTCCCTGGAAAGGCTTGTCTATTGTTGGATTGGTTGTCAAAGTCTAGATTTGCCTATCTTCTGTTCTTACTATGTGTGGTGTGTGTGTGTGCGTGGTGTGTATGTGTGTGATATGAATGTGTGGTGTATGGTGTATGTGTCTGTGTGCCTGAGTATGTGTGTGTGAGTGTGTATGTGTTGTGTGTGTGTGTATATGGCATGTGGTGTGTATATTGTGGTGTGTGTGTGTATGCACAGCTGTGTGTCAAGGCCAGAGGGTGAGGTCAGCTGTGTTTCTTAGTCCACCTTACTTTTGGAGACAGTGTTTCCCTGAGCCTGGAGGTCTCCTACTCCCTGCTAGCCAGTGAACCCCAGTGGTCCTCTTGTCTGCCTCCTCCACACTGGATCACAGGTACACACCATGGCACCCTGCTTTTATATAGGTGCTGGGGACAGAGACTCAGGTCCACAGCAAGCACTCCATAGACTTAGTTATCTCCTCAGTCCTAAGCAGAGACTTCCTTTTGGAAACCTTTTTTCTTTTATTGAAAATAGGGGTTTTTTTGTTTTTTTTTTAAATACAATATATGTTCTGATTATGGCTTCCCCATTTCTCCCCTTCTCTCCTCCCGTCCAGATCCACCTCATTTCTGTTTCTTATTAGAAAACAAACAAGCTTCTAAGGGACTATCCTATACTATGATAAAACATAGTATAAAATATTATACTATGATAAAACACGAAAAAACAAATCAGAATGGGACCAAACGGACAGAAGAAAAAGAGTCTAAGAAAAGACGTGAGAAACTGATATACACACAAGTTTGCACATTCAGGAATCCCATAAAAACACAAGACCAAGAAGCTATAAAATAGATGTACAAACTGTAGGATTAAAAAAATAATAATAAAGTCAAAGTTGAAAGCAATTCCTGACACATTGTGAGAGACAGAACCTTCAAAGACGCCGCTGCAAACATGTCTGAGCAGAGCCCTGTAGATCGGACTGCTCTGTGCCACCTACAGCCACGGCTCTTCTCACCCTGAATCTGTTTCTCATGCTCCTCTGAGGATTCTGGGAAACGGGAGCGATGAAGTCACTGTCCCCATCCTCAGGGCTCACTTGGGAGGCTCTCTCCCGGACAGCGGGGTTCTTAGCTTTGAGCTGAGGCAGTTCTGAGTTCAAATCCACACTCAGTTATTTCCTTTCTGAGTGACCTTAGAGTAAACCTCGTGTCCCCAGTTTGGTCACCATCCATGTGTGCAGATATCACGTGGCAGGCTGTGTGTCTGAAGTCTTTCAGAGGGATGGGGTGTCTGGCCGCCTTCTCCAGACCACCCCAGCTGTTGTTAGTAGCCTTGAACCCTCAGGACCCTGTGATTGCTTTGAGGGGAGAAGCACGGTGCACCAAATGAAGTGAACGGACATGTGCTAAAAGGGTTATTAGAGGAGGAAGTCAGCGCGAACTGTGGCTCCATCGGCGTCGTATTCAGAGATGAATCTGAGATGGGGCGGGGGTCGTGTGAGCACAAGGAGAACCCAGTCCATCCTGTAGCCCTAAGGGGAAACTGGAAGCCAGTAATGAGAGCCAGTGGGGTGGGACTGACCTGGGAGACACCAGAGGTGCGGACCTGGGCGATTTCTGCCTTTCTCGGCTGCAGCCTGTCCTTACGCATAAGCATCCCCGAGATGGATCGTCCAGACCGTCAGTCTTGCACTGCCGTCGTTTTTAATGAAAATGAAGTGCTTGGCGGTACTAAATAGAGGCTTTGCTGACATGTTTAACTGTCGCGCTGGGAGCAGAGAAAAACCGCTTTGGAAAGCAAGCGAAACTTGAGAGAGTCGAACAGGCTCCTTTTAACGACCTGAGCCCTATTAACATGAAGGAAACGCGTGTTTTCAAGCCGCCTGTCCTCTGCATCCTCCCTTTCTGGCGTCTCAAAGGGATGGCATGCACCGGAGATTACACAGTCAGTTTTTTAACCCAGACTTCCTCTTGACACGTCTTCTGGGTGTTTTGCTGAGCTGCCTTGGAGCCATCCTCCCTGTGAGGCGGGTGCCTGAGAGAGAAAAAGCAGCTGCCACCTTTGCCACGCCCACCCCCTCCCCGCCCCCCCCACCCCCTCCCCGCCCCCCCCACCCCCTCCCCGCCCTGCCTGGCCACCCTCTAACTGGATCTTTCCTTCACTCCTCTGGACTCCAAATCCAACAGTGAGAGGCAGGCTGGTGGGGAGCAGCCCCTCGGTTAACTGATGGGGCAGAATGAGTCAGGAGTCAAACCTTCTCTCTGCACACCAACAATTCGGGTAATTGCGAGGGATTCTGTCAGCTTAATAAAATGGGCCTTCTCAGTGCTGACAGGATTGATTAATACACTAAAGAAGACTTCTAGAAGGAATCTTCAATCGAAAGTCTTTACTACCCTAGAAAATTTTCCTAAAGTAAGCCTGAATTAATGAGGTTTATTGTATTCAAACCCAGAAGCTTAAATCACTATGCCTTTCTCTTTGTCTTCCTTAAATCTCCCAGAATGAAGAGGCTTTGAGGAAAATAAAGAAAAGTTCTCTTGAGAAGTTACTGAGAAGGGAAGATCATCCACCCACGAGTGCTGTGAGCTAGGACTGTTCTGGAAGGAAGCTTGCTGGAGGGCATCTGGGTCAGTAGACTGTTAAGGGGTGGGTGGTAACTGTCCCCTTTTGCTGAAGCCATAAGCCCAGAACCTCCCTGTGGGGAGCATTTGGAGAGAGGGAGGGTGTATTCCTAGCTTTTCTGTGCCTGTAATAAAACATCATGGCTGTATTAGTCAGGGCTCTCTAGAGGAACAGAACTTACAGAATGGATCTTTCTCTATCCACGGAAAGGGGCTTACTGGAATGACTTACAGGCTAATCCAGCAGTGGCAGGCTGTGAGTAGACAGCCCAAGAATCTGCTCAGTCCACAGAGGATGTCCCAGCTGGTCTTTCGCATACGCTGGGATCCTGAAGAAGCAGGCTCCAGTGCCAGTGAAGGAGTGGACATTGCTAGCAAGGTGCGGGCAAGCAGGCAAAGAGCCAAAGCTTCCTTCTTCCATGTCCTTATACAGGCTTCCAGCAGAAGGTGTGGCCCCGATTACAGGTGTGTCTTCCTGCCTCAAGAACCAAATTATGTGTTTTCCTACTTTAAAAGTCTGGCCTAGAAGTGAATTCACCCACTTCAAACCAAAAAAGAATCGCTCACAGGTGTGCCCTACATTTCTGGGTTTGTAGTTTATTCCAGATGCAGTCAAGCTGACAACCAAGAATAGTTGGTTCACATCACAATAACCAAGGCAACTTAAGGAAGAAAGTTCATTTGGGGTCATGGTTAGGTAAGCTATATGCTCTCAAAGGGGGCCTGTCCTCAACTTGAGTTCTGGGTCGGAAGATGTGGCAAAGGTTACTGTGGGGTTCCTGGACCCAGAGGGAGCTAGCACACTGAGTCTCAGAGGTGATCTAGGCCACCTACTTAGTTTCTGTGCTGGTAATCTGTCTGTCTATGGGGTGAGGCAGTGTCTGAGGGCTCCATGGAGAAGGTCACACAGTGGGCACAGGGCAGAGGGCACCTAGCTAGTCAGCTAAAGTGATTACTAGCGTTCTGACAGGTGCCAGACAGGAGAATGCTGGGGTCACGGTGGAGTGACTTCAGACTGTACTATCGTACCCCTTGTTTGGAAGGGCTAATAATGTACGGGAGGAGGCTCGGGGTAGGCGGAGGGTTTTCTCTGACCCGTGGTCTCCAGACATTTTGCTTTTCATGTTGGGAAGATATGTAGACTTGGAAATAAGTTAAAAACCTTACAGGCTTGCCAGGGGTGTTAGAAGTTGGTTTACAGTGGGGAACGTTGGGGGAGAGTGGAGGTGTCAAACAGGCCTCTTCGGACACACTTAAGGGGTTCTAGTAGGAAGCTCTTGATTCTGGTTCCTCAACTTGGCTCATCTGGCAGAGCTGCTCCCAAGAGTCCTTCCATGCCCCATTGTTTTCTTGGGGAGGTCCTTCCATGCTTGATGTTCAGGAGATGTTGCCACTACCTGGCATTGGGCTTTGTCCCCTGAAACGTCTAAATGACCTGGGCCACCCAAGTATTTTGAGGCCCTGAAACCTAGGGAGACCATGCTGAGCTTTGCTCCGAGGGTGGTGTAGACCATCTGAGATGGCCCCTTCCTGAATGTGCGTCCTTCCGTGAACAGTAGGTTTCTGTGCCCAGGGTGCAGCAGTTGTCAGCAGGCTGGTACTATGCTGGGTCTCCCAGAAGGGAGGCATGGCCTCCTTCATTGAGTTGACTGTGCTAAGCATTCCCGGCCTCTCTTCGTGGTCCCCTTTGATGCTTGTTTGCATCCCCTTGTCATTTTCCATCAGCCACACAGGGCAGGGTCCCAATCTTGCTGTTTTTCGGGTGCCCGATGGCTGCCTTAAGAGTCAGCAGGATGAAAGTTTAATTCTGCTCTTAGGATGCATTAGTGCCTGGGACATTCAGTTTTGCCTGTTTCCTTACAATGGGCTTGGAAGAGACATCAGGACCACAGGAGGCCTCAGGGTCTATAGGCTCAGAGCAACCACACTGTACAAATACTGCCCAGATGCCTGCACGTTAGGAGATCCTGGTGGTTTGATGACCTGCAGAAGGCTTGGAATGACGCAGTCAGGGGGGGCTTCATCTCCAGGGTTTTGGGGGCGTGGCCTTAGGATTGTCACCCTGCTGGGCTGCAGGATTGCATCTAGGTAGCTCAAGGTGCAGACAGCCTGGTTCTTACAGCTTCAGCTATAGGTGGCCATCACCTGAGTGCTATGAAGTGGAGGTGCCCTGGCCCTCACTTGGGCAGTGCCTCTGGCAAGAGGAGTGACTGAGCACTGTGAACTTTAGAAGCTCCTGGGGACACCGAGTCCCACAGAGGGAGGGTCATTTAACCCTGGTGATAGGCTGAGTCAGCCCGACACAGTCGCGGGTTACTGTGGCTCGCTGAACATGCCTGTGTACACAGCTCTGCGGAGAACCCAAGTGGGCTCAGGGGCAGCAGGGATCTGATGCAGAGGGAATCCTCTCAAGGGTCCTTCTGTGCCTTCCTATCTGTGACCCACCCTTGCCTAGGGACACACAAGGCAGAGGTCAATATCCCTTTGAAGCCCAGGTGGGAAAGCAGACTCAACAGCATTCACCGGTTCAAGAGCTGATGCTGACCTTCTCCTCTGCCTTGTCCAGGTCCCTCTCCACTGCCTCAGTTTCCCCTTTGTTACGACGACATTGGAACACGTAGATTCCTGACAAGAGAGGGCAAGTGTGCTGCCCAGTGTCAGGTACAATACAAAGTCCCACACATTCTGCTTCCCCAGCTGAGAGAGTGACCAAGGCCATTCACCTCCTACATTGACCCCCAAAGGGGGATCCTGGCAACAAGCCCCCCGAACATGAAGACACATGCCTGGCCAGTTTGTTCTTTCATTGCTGATGGGCACCAGTAGTCTCCATGGAGTACAGCGTGTCAACCGGGCAGGACGGCTATGTATTATTACAGAGCCCTTGCCTCATTAGTTAACGACAGGAACGCTTCCGAAAGGAATGAGATAAATGGCCCCATGCCAGAAGGTTCTTTGCACCCTAAGTGTAAACATCATAAATGAGCAGCGGCTGCATTCTAACCATGGGCTCTGGTGAGTTAACCTCTGTAGGATGCAGGATGTGAGGTGCAGCCCCTCTTGCCACCCATCATGCTCTTCAACTCTGGGCTTCCAGAGAGAAGTAGCAGAGAGGCCGGAAGCCAAGGGGTTAAGGCGATATTATCCTAATGCAGGGAAGAGATGATTTAATGAGGGCTTTTTCTTCCTTCGTTGCAATCCGTCTCTGTGAAGAGAGCCGAGTTACTGTCAGGGCTGTTCTCCCGGCCCCTTGAATTAGGAAGCAGAGTGCCGCACGTGTCCGGAAAGACGAGTGACATTGCAAGGGCTCTGTAGGTACCCGAGTGCCTCACCTGCCATCTCCACTAAGTCACAGCTCTGGGGCTCAGCATCTCGAGTGGTCCTCTTAGCGATGAGGGAGAGAAAGACAGCTCCTTGATGCTGAGCACACGACAGTGGCGATTCCTTACACTAGCAGTCTCTGACTTCTGGAAGGGATGAGGTTGTTCCCCTGTCTGGCCACTTGCAAGGCTTCTGGAAGAAACAGTGTCCCTGAACATGGTTTTGACACCCTGCAGGTCCCAAGGAAGCAAGGGACACCCCGCCTTGTCTGACTTTGTTCTTACTGGCTTGTGCCTACGGTGAGTCCCTTTGCCAGCCCAGTGGCTCTGAATGAAGCCTGGCCCAAAGTCTTCTTCCAGGGCAGTGATAGGAACAAATGGTGAAGATACAGCTGTGGACAGCAGGGACTCATTCATGGGGTCCTCTGACCGACCCTGCCACACCCTGAGTATCCAGGAGAATCTCCCGGAGAACATAACAGATCAGTGTCCATGGCCTGCCTATGAATGAGCCATTGTAGGTCCTTGGCAAAGAGGAACAAAGTCCAGAGTCAGAGTCCAGTGATGCAGGACCCGGGGGATCAATGTGGCCCTAGATCTTGGGAAGGAAGTGGGTTCTCACCCAAGAGACACTGCACTGTCCTCTGAGACCCACCTTGAGGACAGTGCAGGCTGCCTTTTAAGTGACCAAGCTATTCTTAGAACTCAGCAACAGTACAAAGCACTCTATTTGGCAAATATAATCTTCCTGGGCCTATTATCAACATCCCATCACATTGAGAATCGTTCACGACAAAACGCAAATTATAATTGGGTTACCGTCGTAACATCTTAAGCAATAATAAATTGGTCCTCATTTAATAACCCACTTTAAGAGTAGAAACGGTTATGCTAATAGATGATAAAATATCTGGGTCTGTGTACACACAACACCCTGGAAATACATTAAAAATTAATTATAGTAAAATCGATATGATTAGAAGCACAAGTCCTTTCTGTGGATGCCGTAAATGTGCTTAAGATGTTATGGGAAAGGAAAAAAAAAACGGAAGTGCCTTGTGATTAAAGAGATGGGCACCGGTGGTGGAAAACTTTTAATAAATGCTCTCCCCGCGGGCAGTTTAGATGACGGATCTTAGAACCTCATTCTCTCTCAGACGTGGTCTTGGCAGGTGATTGCTGCCTCATTGACCATTCTGGAGGCCTTGAACTTGGCCTACAGAGGCTCACCAGCCCAGACCTGCCCTCACACGGTTCAGCATCCCCAGGCCTGGATGTGCAACCATACCTCTGTCTCCTTGCATCTCTAGTTAGGAGGGACTGGGCTTTTGTGAAGAAACAGTCCCCATCCTAGTGCTAGTGTTTGGAGATCAGTCCCCCTCCATCCTGCAATAAGAGACTTGAAGACTTGGGATAGGGAAAGTGGGGTCGTTCATTTAATGATTTTGAAAAGTTGAGCATCAGCTCAGAATGGTGGGCCTGGTGGCTGAGCGTAGAGAATGGTTTTGATAAATCAGATTTGAGGTCCCTCTCCTCACCGGCTGAGTAATCAGGAAGGTACAAGCTTACACAGCCATCTAGAGTGTACCTTTCCGTCGACTGCTTACATCTGTCTCTTTGAAACAAAAGCTCTTGCTTGCATGGGTTCCTCTCTGTGTTTTATGCCCTGTTTGCTTGAAAGCTTCGAGGCACGGCCTTGTCAAACGTGCCGGTCCTTAAGCCAGCTTGGCTGTTGTAGCAATTTTTCCATTTTAAACTTCTGGTTTGTGCATGGGGCGGGCTGACTAGCAGAGTTTGGGTGGCGGTAGATAACTGTCTTAGTTTGCTTTTTATTGCATTGATAAACATCGTGACCCGAAGCAACTTGTGAAGGAGAGGGTTCATTTGGCTTGCTCACCCTGGTCACAGTCCGTCACTGAGGGCAGGAGCTCACGCAGCAGCAGAGGCAGGGCCCACAGAGCAAGGGTTCTGATGGCTTGTTCCCCATGGCCTGCTCTTCGTGCTTTCTGGTATAATCTAGGACCACCTGCCCAGGGATGCCATCACTCACATCCATCAACGATTAAGAAAACGCCCCACAGACACGACCGCCGGCCAATCTGACAGAGAAAGGCCTCGACAGAGGCTCCCTCTTCCCAGGTGTGTCCAGGTTTGACAGAAACTAGCAAGCAAACTCACCGAGCAGACCCTGAGCTGGCAGTCACCCTGCCCTCGCTGTGACAGAAACTTGACTCTATCTTAGAAACAGAAGAGGTTCACGCCAGTTCGCCATTTGAAGATTCAGCCCTTGACCGGTGGCTTCATTGCTTTAGGGGACGATGATGAGGTGGTGATCATGGAGATGCAGGAACACAAGCAGTGTTCTCATGGCTGGGGTCAGGCAAAAAGAAGAGCCTGCTGAGTTCCTAGGCCCCGTCTCTTAAAAAGGTCCCACAACTTCCCAACAGCATCAGGGGCTAGGGAGCAAGACTTTAACACATGGATGGGCCTCTGGGACTTCTTAAGGTCAAACCCACAGCACCCCACTTCCTAATATCACCGTCTTTGGGGGTGGAACATATACGTTAGGGATGGTGCCATGCAGACCATGGCACCTTGGTCCTTCCTTGTGGCTCAGAATCACAGTCACATTGCTTAGCTAACAGGTGCGTCTTCTAACATCATGGTGAACTTCCAGAACCTGGACCACTTTTCTCTTTCTGGAGTGAGCCTTGGTCCACTGGTGGAGGAAGGTCACATGGTCATGACTCACCTCAAGAGTTGAACGCCTCTGCCTCATCCCTGAGAAATGTTGTGTATCTGGAGACACACTGGTCTGCACCCTAGTGGCCTTGCTAATTGCATGTGTTTAGAGGACCTGGCAATGGCTGAACTAGAGATCCCTCTGACCAGCAGGCCCAGGTTGGGTGCTTCCAATCTGCATTCTGCAGAGGTAGGGCCTGGATCTTGGACCTGGACCTTCAGAGGATGCCACATGCTCCTTTTGGAAGCACAAAATGGGACTTCCTGAGCCATCCTGGCTCTGGAGCTGTGGCTGCCCATCTCAGGTACAGAGAGCTAAGGATGCTCCCCTGACTCTGAAGCCAGCTCTTGACAGCCCTGGAGCTGAGGGCAGGACCTGGGTGTCAGCTCTCGCTGCCTGGAGGCTAGGATGGGTCTGCCACCACTAAGACTCAAGCTGCAGACTCTCTGAGATGTTGCTGGAAGCTTCTCTCTACCGCTGAGGAAATCAGGGGCCAGATGAGAATCCCAGGATGGGAGGCAGGGTTCGTGGCCCTGATTGTCTGATGGAAAGCCCTTCTCCCTCTGCCCATGTTCTGCATGGATTGAATCAGAGATGGCAAGGGAACTCCAGGGCACCTTCATGTTCAGGGCCTGTTGGGGTGTGGCTCCAGTGTGCCCCCAGCCCCCAAACCACCAGACCTACCCCATCTCCAGGTCTCATCAGTCCAGAGAAATCACTCAACATGAGACCCCCACCCCATCCTGGTCCCTAGGATAAAGAGGCAGGGCCATGCTGAGCAGGGCAGGGGAGACCTGTCTGCAAGTACGGGTCATTCATGACTCAGCTAAGGGAACCCAACAGACCGTTCTTTGAGAAGATGGTTTATCTGCTCTAGAGACGAATTTGGGCAGCACAGGCATGGGCTGTAGGGGAACACGGGGGTCAGTTAGAGGCAGAGGGAGGGAAAGGGCAGGCAAGGGCTTTCTCACTGTGGATTCTCTAGTGTGGGCAAGCTGAGATTGGCTTAAACAGAGGCAGAGGACTGACCTTGTTTGTCTGTAACTGGCCCTGGATGATCAGGGAAGATGGGGGTGTCCGTGGTGTAAAACCTCATGAAGGAAGTGATGGGATGTGGACCTTGGGTTGGCGTGTAAGGCAGGCTCCCGGGCAAGAGTCCTCGACTGGAAGTGGTTGATCCTGAGAGCAGCAATGTTTCCTTCATCTAGTCGAGACTATGCATCAGCCTGGATTGAGCAGAGATTTGAACCTCTTTTGCTGCTGGTGTCAGGAAGAATGTGTATGTGCGTGTGTGCACGTGTGAATGTGATTGTGCATGTGTATGTTCATGTACACATGTGCCCAAGAGTGCGTAAGTGTTTCAGTATTTACTACTGTGACAAATATCCAAAGTAATTAGCTTACAAATCAAAAAGGTTTAGTTTGGTTCATGGTTTCCTATGTTTGTCTGTGGTTGGTTGACCACAGATGCTTTGGGCATGTGATGAGGCAGGACATCATGACAGCTGCATAAAATCCGACATTTACCTCACAGCTAAGACACCAAAAAGAAGGAGGAGTCTTGGATCCCACAATCCCCTTGGAAGGCATGACCTGTTTTGGTCACTTATTTTTCCTGTGATGTACATCTGTTTAAAGGAGAGAGGTTCTTCTTGGCTCACGGTTTCAGAGGTTCCTGCCCATTGTCAGCTGGCTCCCTTCCTATTAGGTAGAACTTCATGACAGGGAGTGTGCGGTGGGACCGAGCTGCTTACCTTGTGGTGGTCGGGGAATAGGAGAGCTGACAGAGCAGCAGCCAGGACAGGAGGCACCTGCAAAGACAGCCCAGGAAGCCCCATCTTCTACCTCCCACAACTGCAGCTTCCTCTCCATAGTCCATCTCACTGAGCCCATCAATAGATCAATTCATTGATCGGTTCAGAGGACTCATTATCCCAAGCTCTGTGAGATGACAGCCAGCCCTTTACCCATGAGGCCCCGGGGGCAGTTCAGACCCAAACCTTGTCAATTCCTACTACCTGGAGACTTCCCACTAGGCCGATCCTACGTCTTCCTGGCAGCATCAACCTGAGGATGGAAACCTTTACCATGTGAACCTGCAAGGATGCTCCAGACACACTGCAGAGCTGTGGAGACAGCCATCTCAAATTAGAGCTGATTGGATGTAGCTGAAGACACTCCAGCCCTGTTTAGTCTGTCGGGAAGGTGTTATTCCCATCAGGAAATGAAACTTAGGGCGCAGTTGACTCTGGGTCAGCTTAGAGTACCCTGTGAGGAATGGGGATAGAGTTGTTCAAGAGCCCTCTGCAACACTTCTGCTCACCCCAGCAGGGTAGGGAGGGAGGATGTTGTGGTGGGCAGAGCCCTCGTTTTAGATAAACCTCTGCATGGTGGAGTATCAGAGCCCCTGGTTCCGTGACTCTGATGTGTCCTTGTCACTGGGTCCTCTCATCTGTTCCATCTGTTTCCACCTTGATGGCAGATGGAAAGTGCCTCTTGCATGCCCAGGAATGCCCATGTTCACACACATAGCCCCAGGCCGAGGATGTCCAGTGTGGCACCTGTCCAGTTAGAGCCTGGGTAGAGGCAGCTGCTACGGGAGACATCCCCACAAGGGCTGCTGTGAGGAGCACCGCTACAGCAAAGCTCACGGACAGGATAGGAGATGATAACTTTTAATTTGTCAGGAGTCTTTCTGCTTTGGGTATCTCCATTTCCCAGGCTCCTTTGGCCACTGCTCAAGTTCTCCTCCTCTGATTCATGACAAGGCACCAATCTGGGTCAACAAGAAATCCACATCTCTAGGTGAAGGAGCTTTTAGGAATAAATCCAAATAAAACTTTCCCAAGTCATACTCAATCACACGTTCGCTGGATCCAGACCCAGGCGGGGCCCTGGTTTAGAGCCCGTTAGTATATCTTGGAATTTGCTGGTTTATCCTTTGTATTTATGTAGCTCATACATCTCCCTTGACTGGTGGGGTGTCTCCATAAATACTGGGCGCAGCAGTGCGGGCATGTGGGCTGGCTGGCAATGGGGGCTTTCATATTTCACCCGTGGCTGAATGGAAGGAGATGGATTGAGGCCCTGAGATGCATGCACAGGGCTGCGTGGTGCTGAGGCCCAGAGTTGCGATGTTGTCCTTTGCTGCGATGCCCATGTTTCCCTGCTCTGCCCAATGGCTGGGTGATAGCTCTGCCTCAGATAGGGAGGCCTGAAAGACACTTGTCATCCTTGCCTGAACCCTTAGCAGTGGGCGAAGATGATGAGGTTTAGAAAGGCTGTGAATCCAAAGACATCCTGTGCAAGAGACACTGGGAGCCCAGCCTCAGGCTTGGTGACCCCAAGTGCAACCGCTAAACTAACAAACCTCATATCTGGTGTCTAAAGTAAAAACGGCAGCCTCAGAATGGAGCCGCAGTTGAGGTTGGCTGCCTCCTGGAACTTCCTGGGGTGGGCCCTGAGGTACAAGACTCAATTCTGATTTGGAATATCAAGTGTGAAATTCTGATAGGTCTCAGAGAAATACCTGCATATCTCTGCCACGTCAGCAACTGCCGCCTTAACCAACCTTCTCCAGAACAGGCAGCTTCTGGAAGAGTCTATCTCATTCAGCTTGTTCTGACTGATTTAAGAGACGGGATAAAGAGATCAACTGAGGTACGGAGACATAACGTGCCCGTGTTGGGAAGTTAGAGTGTGATGCTCTGTGGCTGTGCATGACTGGGGGCCCCATGAATAATGAAGGACTTGGATATTAACAGGGGCAGCGAAAGTGCGAGGCCGGCAGGAATGTCACTGTAAATAGATTGAAGCATAGCGATGAGGGACAGGGCATGGATAAATTCTTCATAAAAGATGTTACTTAAGAGAGGAGAAATTAAGCCTCCAAGCATCCATCTTCCCAGCTCGCCGACTCAGCCTTTCATAGTAAATTCCAGTTAAATCCACTCGAGCTAGAGAAGCTCAGTAATGAGGCTTGATGTCTGCTCCCTGTGCAGGGAGAGGGATGGGAGAGGCCAGCCAGAGGCTGGGCAGCTCCCCCGAGCACCCCAGTGCCCTAGTTGGGGAACCACTGATAGTACCTTCAGGTGCCAATAGTCAGAAAAACCTAAAATGAAATATCGTGTCACTTCCAAAAGCAACCTCATCAATTAATCAGGAGAGCCCTGGTCCTGTTATGGGAAGATACATTCATTCTAGAAGAAGGTTTGGCCAAATTCTTTTAAAAGATGTTTCAGTAAAACTACACTAGGCCAAATATTTTCTACTTCGGAAAAAATATATGTATGGACCCAACAAGATGTCTTTCCCCGTGTTGTATTTTAATGTTTCTATATAATACGTGTCTTTCTGCACACATGAGTACATGTGTATGTGTATTGTACTTGACGGATAGATGGATGCAAAGTTGCATGGCAGAGAGATGCATGGACGTGGGGATGGATAGATAGATGGGTGCATGGAGAGATGATAGACAAATACACAGACAGGCAGGCAATGGGTAGAGAGACCACAGCTATCCAGAGGGATGAGTAGATGCACAGATATACGTGCACACACACACACACACATATGCTCATGCACGCACATACACACACAGACAAACATGAAGAGAAGAAAAGCAGAAGAACAGGAGAAAGATCAAGAGGAGGAGAAAATTTCTTCTGAACAAAATAGAACCTCTGCTCCCTGGGGGCTGTGGCTGCTCCTCCAGCCTGGCCCAACCCAGAGAGCAACACAGCTCTGTGTTCCCGTGATTGCTCATGGCCGCACAGTCTAGCTCCCTCCCTGTGTGTTGCTGTGACTTGGTACTTGGGCTGCTCTTGTCCTTGTTGTGCTCACAGCATCTGAAAGGTGCTGGGCTCCACCTGGATAGCAGTTCTGCTGTGGTCATCTCAGTTTCTGTCTCTTCACCCCATGTCACCCCAGCTCCATCTCCTTCACCCCGAGTTACCTCAGCTCCCATCTCCACCCATGTTACTGCCCAGTAAACCCTTTGTGCCTGTGCTTTCCCCTTTGACGGTTCAAGTTACCCAAAGTCAAACGTACTCCAAAAGATTTGAAACGGAAAATTCCAGAACTAGATGATTTCTAAGTTCCAAGTGGCATGACATTTCGAGTAGCACCATGAAATGTCACACTGTGCTGCTTCATCCTTCCATCCTGCTGGGAAGTGACTCATCATCTATCCAGTGACCCGCACCGGCACTACCTGCCCAGCATCCTTATAGCCTGTAGTTAGGATAGCTTTGGACGCATCCTTAGAAGGTCAAGAACCTGACGTCCGTGCCTGCGTCAGCCCAAGTCCTTATGTAGGTATCAACGTGTGTCAGAGAGAGAAGACTAGAGGAGGACACAGAGACAAAGAGGCAGAGAGAGACAAAGAGATAGAAACAGAGAAAAGGAGAGATACATAGAGGCAGAAAGGAGAGACACAGACAGTTACACGGAGAGACAGAGAGACAAAGAGACGCGATGAAACACACAGATCCCAGCAGGTGCTACAAGCCACAACATCATACAATAACTACTCAGCCATCTTTACACGAGCGACTTATCAGAACCGAGGGATCTGGTAACGGCTAAATCAAAAGGCAAGGCTTTTTGGTGTCACTGCTTTGTGAATAATGTGGCTGTCCTTTGCTGTAGATTTTTCGCTGTGGCTGAACTCCCTTCCTGTTACATATTTGGGGATTAATTCCCGCCGTTAAGAACTGTTTAGCGAGAACAGTTTCCCACTGACCAGGCCTTCTTAGGTAAGCGCAGAGATCTGCCTTCCTGCAATTATCTTTATCAGCAGGCATTTGTCAGTATTTAGGCAAGAGCATCCCGTCTAAGATACTCACAGATCTCCAAGGACATACAATTACTACCTGCCCACACTGCTGCTCTGGTTTTCCCTCACTCAAAACATTCTTAACTCCTTACGCTCACTTCCACCTCAGTTTCCTGCTGATTTTAGTTCAGGACTTTCAAGGACAGCAGAAGGGAAAATTAACTGCAACCCAGAGAAAGGCCCTCAACACCCACGATCAGAACGGCTGATAACAGCATAGCCGGGAACTGATAATTTAGAGGCCTGGGTCTGTCTCTTCTTCTCTTAGAGCAGTAAGTCTAACTCCAGACCTAGGCTGTAGAAACTGCAGCATCTGGTGTATGAACTGTCTGATCAGGAGCCATCAGCTTCTCCTTGACTGTTTACTTAGGTTGCCTGGTTACCTGGTATCCTCTATGTATACTGGAGAAAAGAAGTGGCGTGCTGATTTAAACAGTCTGAGCCCTCTTCATAATTTTACTGAAAATAAACCTTTTAACCTTTTTATCTATCACCATAAAATATACTATAGCACACTAACCTTCCCCTCTAGAATTCCCTGATGACTTATTTTCTTTCTTAACTAACTTTCTCCATTAAGGAGTTTACTGGACAGATGTGTGTGTGTGTGTGTGTGTGTGTGTGTGTGTGTGGCACAAGAACTCCGGAACCTGCTGGGGCTGGGGAATTGTTGGTTCTAAGGCAGTATATGACTTGGAACATTCCTAACGGGTAGAACTAAGGAACAATGCAGAACTAAGAACAATGTTGAACAAGAGAGAAAAGAAGGAACAATGAGGAACAATGGATTGAAGAGAGAAGAATAGAGAATTATGGTATAGATGAAACCTCTTGTGGGTAGACTTCTTTACACTCAGATCTTTGTCCCCCCTTTAGCTCTTTATGGCGTCTTTAATTGAATCCTGACAGGGAGTCTTAAAGGCGAAAACTTCCAAGGCTCCTATAAGCAGGCCTGTGTTTGACAGCTTGGTCCTCAGCTGGTGCTGTTGGAAGATGAGGCCGTGGAACCTTCAGAAGGTGAGGTCTGCCTTACAAAATAGGCCAGTAGGGGTAGACCTTTGACGGTTAGCTTAGTTCTGGATTCCTGATCTTCATGAAGGTGCACCATGAACTTTCCGCAGTCTCCACGCTTTCCTGGACTGAGATTGTCTGAAACTGTGAGCTCGAACTTTCCCCGCTAAGTTGCTTCCCCAAGGTCACCACATGACAGAAGTAACTAATAGACGGGACTGTGAGCCGTGCTAGAAATCTCTTAGACAGAGCTCCATGAGCCGCCAGGATGGGGTTATCTCCAAATCTGTTCCCTGAGAGGAGCTTTGCAGGAAGTCTCTGCAGAACTTGCGGTCATAGTGGATTCCATCCACCAGGTCACCGTTCAGCTTGGTGGAAAGCTTGCATCCTAAAGAAGCCTGTGTCCCCTGGAGCACACTCACCATGGGTGTGACCACTGTGAGGGGTGGCCCACTTATCTGTGGTCAAGCTGCACTCCACTTCACGTAATACCTCATTGCGACGTCTGTGCCAAACATCATGAAGCTTGGTCTCACATAGCTGTTTTGTTAATGTCATGGCTACTTTGGAAGAGCAACCATGGTCATTCCCATTTAGGAGATGAAGAAAGGTCTTGGGTCACCTCACTTCCCTGGGACACAGTTGAGACCTGGTTCTGTTCTTTGCCATGATTTATAGGGGGTGGCTGTTTTCTTGAGATGTGCTGGGAGAAGTGACAGACCTGGAAGGATTTATGTCAAAGGAGGCCCTGAACGGGGCAGGCTGCACAACACTGGCTCTTCTCCCATGTCACTGGGGTCCAAGCCCAGTGCTCAGACACAGCAATGTAATGGTGCCCAACACAAATCATTTATTGTCAAATAAATATAAATATCAGTACCAACTCGAGTCAGTAACTTCACGTCATCCTGCCAGTGGGGGCGGGGAACTTTACACAAGCTCATTTGTTTAGTTTGGGGCGATTTCAGTATCTTGCTCTAATTTAATTTGTTGAGATTTGACTCGATTAGAGGGTATTGATCTGGGGTGCCCAAAATTACTGCCATTTGTCAATAGTGGCTAACTTGTAAGATCTCACTGATAATAAATCACATCTCGGGCTGCTCAATATGAAGTTATTACAGTCAGGACACAGATGCTGCCCCCGGCTACCCGTGACAGATTAATACCAGCCGACGATGTAAGAAGGATGACAAAGTTTGCTTGTCTCTTAGGCCAGTGTCCGGGATGGGCTGCCATGCAAGAGGCCTGGGGCAGCAAAGGGGAGGGGACAGAAATAATGACATCAGTGACAGCTGATGAAGTATGGCCACAGACCTCCCAACAAGTCTCTTTGTATATTTATGCTTCCACTCTTTGGGAACACATGGCCCAGAACCTTCTCTCTTCTTCAGGATGGGCACTGAGCAGCGGTTGGTCCTGTGGGCACAGACCTTGGCTGGTTAAAAGTCTTACAAAACAAATGTATGATTACGGGTCCCTCAAATAGTCTCTCTCTTGAGAGTGATCTGACAGAGTCTGTTTCTGCCTTCATTGCTCTTATCTGGTCAAGGTCTGTGTTGAAGAGCCGCCCTGGAGCAGGCACTCCACAAAGAACACTGGAAATGCAGGGTCACCCCATACCCAGCCTGGTCTGCATGGCTGGAGACCTTCTGTGGACAGCTGGTTTGGTGTGGGCAGTGGAGGCAGTGCTTGCCGTAGGAAAGTTGATAGCATGGTCAGGTGCTTGACGGGGTACCTAGGGGTACCTTTCTGTACCTTCATCCTAGAGCTGGCATCAAAGGCCTCCTGGAGAGTCATGGCTGTGGGGATTGACATGCTTGGGAGGTCAACCTTCCAGTCCTCTGGCTCTTGGCAGCCTTGGTTGCTCCAGGTTGTTGGGGGAGAGCTATCTTGTCGGAGAGCCCTGGGCCAGCTGAAGGCTGTTCTGGGCATGTGCAGGATGTGCTCAGAGCTGTTTGTGATGCATAGAAACCGGGCACTTGTGTGTGAACGTTGTTCTTTTATTCATGAGCCTGTCGTTGAGGGTTTGTAAATGACATTACCAGTTTTGCATTAAGCAGGGTGGCAAGGCTGGGGAGGCGGAAGAGGCTTTGCACTCCGGACACTGTTCTGGGGCCAGATCAGCCTGTGGGCCAACTGCTTTATTAGGCATGTTAAAGAGGTGCCAGTCATTTCTTCTGAATGCTATTGAAGGGTTATGAACTGATTGGGAGGAGAAGGGCCCGCAACCCTGTCTGTCTCTGTGTCCTTGGTGGCCCACTGGAGGTCAAAAGGTGTTGCTTCCTCCTTAGCCTGTCTCTTGGTGCCTTCTTGCCCCTCAAAAGGCCCAGAGCTGGTGCACTGGAGTGTCTGTCTCCTCTGCTTCAGATCAGCCTTGCTCAGTGTGCTGGGCTGACTTTCCTGTCAGGATGGAACTGCCCTGGGCTGAGTTCTGATCTTTGGGGGTGGGGGTTCCATGTTCTTTTCTCTATTCCCAGCATTGTCTCTAAACTGGCATGTGGTGGCCTCACAGAGGGAAGTTAAAACATCCATCTGTCCATCCATCCATCCATCCATCCATCCATCCATCCAGCCAGCCAACCAACCAACCAACCAACCAACCAACCAACCAACCAACCAACTGACAACAGCAGCCAGGCACTTAGGAGGAGACCATCCATCCATCCATCTATCCATCCATCCGTCCATCCATCCATGCATGCATGCATCCAGCCAGCCAGCCAGCCAACCAACCAACCAACCAACAACAGAAGCCAGACACTCAGGAGGATACCATCCATCCATCCATCCAACCGTCCGTCCGTCCGTCCACCCACCCACCCACCCACCCACCCACCCACCCACCCACCCAACCAACCAATCAACCAACAATAGCAGCCAAACACTCAGGAGGAGACCATCCATCTATCTATCTATCTATCTATCTATCTATCTATCTATCTATCTATCTATCATCTATCCAGCCAACCAACCAAACAACCAACAACAGCAGCCAGGCACTCAGGAAGAGACCGACCATCCATCCATCCATTCATCCATCCATCCATCCATCCATCCATCCATCCATCCATCCAGCCATCCAGCCAGCCAGCCAACCAAATAACCAACAACAGCAGCCAGGCACTCAGGAGGGGGGCAGGGGTGATCTACAAGTGGACACCAGTTCCTCGCCACTGTGTGGGGACAAGTAAGAGACATTTCCTTTGGACTTGATGCAGAAGGAGAAAAACCTGGTGTGTGGTAAGGCAGACCACAAGCTTGTTGATGAATGAATGACTTATTATTCTCTCCCAGATCCTGGAATCAGCAATGATGAAAAAGACATACAAAATATATATTTAATGTGGGGTCTTTTAAAAGGCAAAATGGCTTTTACGGTGCCAGAGGACTCAGCCTTCTTCTTCCATGTTCTGTGCTGTATACCTCAACACATAAAAGGGATCTGTGGTCAAATATGTTTGTGAATCACTAGACACAGACAATTTAACTACTGTAGGGCTTTTCAGGACTTTTTATTTGGTCCTCAGGATCAAAGGAAGTCTCTTTCAGTGATCAATGTCTCCCACTCTTGTGTGCATAAAGAATTGCTTTTCTTTCAGAGTCACAAACACAATCTTCCAGTGTCTCCATTTAGATGGTGGCATGTGTGTATATGTATGTATGTATGCATGTATGTATGTATAGATGGGTGGAAGGAAGGGTGGATGGATGGTGAATGGATGATGATGGGTGGATGGATGGATGGATGGGTGGATGGGTGGATGGGTGGATAGGTGGATGGATGATGGGTGGGTGGGAGGATGGTGGATGGGTGGGTGGGTGGGTGGGTGGTGGATGGTGAGTAGGTGGGAGGATGGTGGATGGATGGTGGGTGGGTGGGTGGGAGGATGGTGGATGGTGGGTGGGTGGGTGGGAGGATGGTGGATGGATGGTGGGTGGGTAAAAGGAAGTTGTTTGATGGTGAGTGGATGGGAGGACACACAGTAGATGGTATGTGTGTATGAATGGATGGCTCCACGGTGGATTAAAAAAACGAACAGTGAAGAGATGTATGGAATGAGGAATGGCAGAAGACCGGTTGCCATGTGGATGGATGGTGACTTTATGGATGGACGGTGGGTGGGTGGATGGATGTTAGGTGGTAGAAGTGGGAACAGGTGATGGATGAATGACAGTTTTCCAGATAGATTGTAGTTTAGTAGATAGTCAGATATTTATGGAGAGCCAGCCTTGTGAGTTATTGATTTAGGTGTAGAGGGTACATCAGAGAGCAGAGCGGTCCACATCCTGGCCTCTGCGGAGCACAAGTGCACCTAGGGAATGGATGAGTGACAGCAAGTGACAGCTCCATGTGTGGCCCCAACTGGAAGAGTGAATGGACCCTCACAATGAGTTTTTGTGTCCCTGGGAATGGTGTGGAATGAATGCTAAGAGCTGTGAGCATCGGAGAAGAGGAACAAGGTGGAGGAGCCTGTGAAGTGATAAGGGGTGGGGTTGGTGAGATACCTGGCCAGGTGCGATACAGGATATGAAGAATGGCAGGGACATGTCGCTTGGGTAGGAGGCTAATACAGTCAGCTTGGGTGGGTAAGCTACCATTTGTTAGACAAAAAAGGGCCTGTCCTGATCCAGGATAAAGTCTTTCCTTATGCTGTAGTCAGAATACAGAGGCCAGGTAGATGCCATGAAGATGAGGAAGAACCAAGGAGAACCATTGAGCAGGGCCCTGGCAGTGGCTATTACCTGTCCTTATGCCACTCCCAGGCTGTACTTAGAGTTGGTAAAAAGGAAGGATGGGACCCACAGAGGTGGAACCAAGCTGTTGAGTGACCCCCATGATGGCCTCCTTTCTGTCTCACTCCTGGAAGCCCCAGTTAGACACATGAGCACTGGGCTCTTTTGCAGAGACCTGGGAATTGCTCCTGGAGGGAGGAGTAGGAAGGAGGATATCCTTCAGTCACTAGAGGGTGAAGACCAAAGCAGCTGGAAAGCATCACCGCTGAGTGGAACCTACTCCCTCTCCTCTGTGGGGACAGGGAGAATGTGGAAGATTTGAGTTGTTGAGACCTTAAGGGTGGTTAGGGCTTTGGGAGTACAGGAGGAGGATACCCTGCTTCTCTGTCCCTCCATCCTCCCTTGGGAGCCATGTAATGACATCTTGTTGGAAAATATAAGTTCTGCCCCATCTCCTTCCCTGGTTTTGGAGACATGTATAGATGGGTCCGTGCATGACTAGATTATTATATGCATGACTGGGTGGGTAGATGCATGGTGCATGGGTGGGTAGATGCACAGATGAATAGATGGATGGATGGGTGCATGTATGGATGGATTATTGTATGCATGGCTGGGTGGGTAGATGGATGGCTCATGGGTGGGTAGATGCACAGATGGATAGGTGGATGGATGGATGGATGGATGGATGGATGGATGGATGGATGCATGGACAGGCTCATGGTCCAGAGTAGCTGGATGGCTGCTTAGCAAGTAACATGATGGTCCCCATGGGAAGCCACCCAGAGGGGCTTCTTTGCTTGGCCTGGCCCTCACTGGCTAGTGGAGTAGGTGGCCATCTTCCACTCCTCTGACACCTGCCATTGAACTTGGCCAATAACCAAGCTCATTTTTTTCCCTAGAAATCTGTCCTTGGCAGCAGTTGGTTCCATGCAGTCATTTCCAAACACGCCTGATACAGTGGCAAATGCAGCCCTTGTGGCTTCGGCGAGATACTGACCCTGGTGTTTCATTCGCTGCTAACCTTCAATTTCTGCTCCTGACCTTTCTCTGTGAAATATTTCAATATAAATAATGCAGCTTTGCAAAACACATTGCCCTGATTACTTCCTAGGGCCCCGATTCTCTGCGTGTGAAACTCTCTGAAGTAAGTAGTAATTTGTTCTCCTTTCTGGTAATTGCTGTTTTAGAAATAGCTTCTTCAGACTCCTGCCGCAAATTGGCATCACCCAGACTCCCAGTGAGCTTGCCAGTGGCAGTAGCTCCATGATCAGCTCCTGCTGCTGGTGCAGTGCTGCCCAGGCATGAAACCCTGACCCAGGGGAAGGGGTGTTTGAGCTGTGCCTATGAACCCCAGGTTAGCCTCATTCTTTCAGGAGAGAGGATAATGGTGCCCTGTGCTATCTGTGCCAGTGCCAACAGCTTAAAGTACCAACAGGGAATGGCTTCTGGAGGGATAGCAGTCCCTGTAGGAGAATACTTGGGTTTCAGACCCAAGGGACAGTCTACCTTGAGTAGTGGACAGAAACCTCAACTCCTAGCAGGCATGGAGACCTGCACATGCTGCCGCGTTCCTCCATCCCCTGGCTGCTGTGGGCCACACGCAGTTCCAAGGCAGCAGATCCTAACCCGTTCCTGGGCAGAGTTTCTCTATATGGCACCAAAGCTTCTCTTACCCTCTTATTCCTGATCCATCCCCTCATCTATCCTCCACCACCCGCCTACACACAGCACACACGCACCCATCGGTATCTATGGGGATGGTTTGCAAGACCCCTCACGGGTACTAAAATCCATGGGCGCTTGAGCTGCTCTGAGGTGGCACAGTGGGGCACCTGTGTAGGCATCCTGCTGACTTCAGCTCATCTCCAGATATCTTCTGAGCCAAACACTGCTGCCCCATCTGTAGGCAACTTACCCCTCCATATTTAATGAAGAGCACAAGGGAATGACTCTCTACTTCAGACCCTACTTTTTCTTCTGAGCATTTTCTCTTTGGTGATGGGTTGAAGCAACAGAAACTGGGAGTACGTACTATCAGCCCCACCCCTCACGTCCACCTCCAGCAACTCTGTGCAGTCTGTAGCGGCTACAGCCCTGATGGTAACCATTCTCGATTGGAACTGCTTCTTGCAGATTAAGTTGGTGGCCGGGGAGAAGCGTGCTGGTAGGGGTTGGTACGTAGTTTTCCCAGTGGCCATGCCATTAGGCAGCCAGTCAGAGGCTGTGCCCAGCTTTGGTAGCAGGTCCCACGGGCCTTACTGACGCGGCTGAGCATGGGTCTTGTCCCCTAAAGAAGCCTTCCTGCTGCGGTGTGAAAGTGAAATGTACCCATAGGTGTATGTGTTTGAGCCGTTGGTATGCCACGATTGCTGCTGTCTAGAGGGTGGGTGAACTTTGACTGCAGGAAGTGAATCACTGGGGGAGGGCCTTGAGGTTTTATTGTCCATCCTCATATATTAATCACTTTTCTGTGGCTGTGATAAAGGACCCAACACAGCTTATGGGCGGAAGAGTTTATTACGGATTGGCAGGAGCACTTCACTCTCAAAGCCCACCTCTAGGATGTACTTCTAGCCGCGCCACCTAAACCTCTCCAGACACCCCCATCACCAGGAACAAGTATCCAAAGGCCTACCCTATGGGGGCGGGGCATTCACATTCCAAACACCACACCCCTCTCCTTGTTCACTCTCTGCTTCCTGAGCAGCACTGGCCCCCTATTCCAGCTGAGGATGAGAAGCTGCTCTTTAGAGTATGTGTGACTGACCTGTCCCCTCAGTGGGGTGGGGCTGCCAAGGTGGTAAAGGACAGAGAGCCCCCTGTTCCCGTGCAGTGGCTGTGGAGGAAGGGGCAGAGAAGCTGAACCCAGTCCAACAGGTGCACTCAGGATGGACAGAGAGTCCTGCTGACCAAGCCTCCCTCCCTCCAGGGCCTGGCGCCTCAGCCTCACCACCTGCCACTGGGAATAGAAAGTGCTAATCCTCGGTGGCTGTTTTGAGCCATTTGGTGATTAATTTCTGTAGAAGGTTAAGATGCAACGGGAGGGAAAAGTCGATGACTAATCTATTAAGCTCCTGGGGTAACTTAATTTACATGTTTTTAATGATTTCTTCCTACCTGAGACTAAGTGGCTCTGAGCCCCAGACAGTAGTAGCCTCTTGCAAAGCAGGGCCTGGCTCCCAGCATGAGCACACGACTTTCTGTCCAGCAAGAGAGGAACACCTGCTCCTTGTGACCTGAGCTTCCTCCTGCAGGAAGACCTTCCTAGGCAGTCACTTATGCACTCAGTCTGTGCAGGACAGACATGCCACAGCCAGTATTTCCAGAGCCCAAGGCTTTGAGCAAGCTCCCATGACTGCCAAAAATACCTGCGCCCATGTCTCCACCTTGCTCTCCAGGGACTACCTCAGAGGTCCCGGATGGCACAAAGGATGAGGAATTCAGGGCAATGACTGACCAGCTGCCCTGGTTACTGACCTATGACCTCTTGTGCCAGGTGATTCAGGGCTGAATGAGGCACTCCTTAGATTCATTTTGAGGCACAGATATCTGGAGCCTCTGCTGGTTCTGCTGCTCTTTGCATAGGATTGAATCATGACTTCAGCAATTCATATAACTGGGAACTGGAGATGTGACCTGAGTTAGGACCAGATAGGTTGCAGAGGTTGCCAAGGGGAGGCCACTGTGCATGAGAGTAGGCCCTAATCCAATATGGTTGTGGTCCTTACAACAGGTGAAGAGGGTTAGGAATATAGCTCGGTCGGTAGAGTGCTTACTTCCCATGCATAAGTTCCTGAGGTTGATCCCCAGTACTGTATAAATTGAGTGTGGTTGTATATGTCTGTAATCTTAGCACTGAGGAGATGGAGGCGGGAAGATCAGGGATTCAAGGCCAGACTCACTATACAGCAAATTTGAGGCCACATCAGTCTAGGTCTTAAACAGAAAACAAAAAACAATAAGGACAAAAGATAATCCTGTGAAGATGTAGGCTGAGAATACAAAGTATAGCCAAGTGCCACAAGCTAAGGGTCTTCAGGGATTCCTCGTAGTCATATGACCAGGAAGAGGTAGGAAAGTTCCTCCCTTGAGCCTTCAGGTAGAGGTCAGCTGGTGAGCTTACAGGCCATGCTTCGGCATCCTGGCCCAGCTGGTGGTATTCTCTAAGGCAGCTGTGCACACTGCCACACTCAGGAGGGGCCTCACTTCTACGGTTTGATGTGGGATTTTCCTCTGTATGCTGTAACTATGTTTTATTGGCATTGGTTAATAAAGAAGCTGCTTTCGGCCAATGGTTTAGCAGAATATAGCCAGGCTGGAAAAGATATATAGAGAGAGGAGGAGGAGTCAAGGAGATGACATGTAGCTGCCAAAGGAGACAGATGCTGGAGAACCTTACAGGTAAACCACGAGCCTCGTGGTAAAATACAAAATAATAGAAATGGGTTAATGTAAGATATAAGAATTATCCAGGAATATGCCTAAGCTATTGGTCAAGTAGTATTATAATTAATACAGTTTCTATATGATTATTTTGGGTCTAGGCGGCTGGGAAATGAACAAGCAGCTTCCGTCTACAATGGCTGCGATCAAGACTGGCTGAGGATTCCACACCCAGTTCTGCACATTGTGGGATTTGTTCTGAGGAAGGGTGGAATGCAGATGGGCATTCTGTCACTCCTACTGAGTTCCCTCTGTGGGCTGCTTGCCTCCTCCAGTACTGGGGAGACAGACATGCCTTCTAGCCTTCTCAGAGTGAGTCTCTGGGGTCCTGACGGGGAGTCAAGCAGGGAAATGTGCCGAGTCCTCCACTACCCAGTCCACTCTGCTCATCCCTGATCCTTGGCTCCAGCACGTCCCTCTCCCTGATGCCTTCCTTCTGCAAACAGCAATGTCTGGGGCCACCAGGGGAGCTGCTCACAGAAGAGCATACAGAAAAGAGGTGCATCTCTCTGCTCCTGAGAAGACTCTGCAGCGCCCAGAGCAGCCCAGGGCAGATCTCTGCAGAGACCATGAAGCATGGTGACCAGAGCTTCAGATAAAGCCAATCTCCATGGAGTCAATGATCACCATGGTGATAGGCCTTGGATGGCAGGAGCGTGGGTCAGACGACTTAGGGGAACTTTGAGGTAGTTGGTTCTGGTTCCGCACCTTCAGCTCACCTCAGCTCATGTGGAGTGACACTCCAGGCACCATGCTAGTCCATGAACTGTGCTTCTTACATGGAGACTCTTCTAAGGTCGCCCATAGGGGAGGGTGCTGAGGGCATATAGAGACTAGAAATATTGGTGACCATGGTCCAGGACACAGCACAGCCTCCTAGGACAGAAGGTGGCCCTACCCTGAGCACTTACAGAGCTGTGGAGGAGAGTGTGCAAGAGAGCAGCTGTGCCAAGCTGTGCAGGGGTCCAGCTGCCCAGGTTTCTGTCCTGGCTCTAGCCCTTAGCAATGCCCTGCACTTGGAAAAGAGATCAAGATAACACAGGTCTCTTGTTATAGAGTGGGCTGTGCTCACTGTTCTGTGCCCACTACCCCATGCCCACTGCCTCATGCCTGCTGTCCCATGACCACTGACCTATGCCCACTTCCTTGTGCCCACTGTCCTGTGCCCACTGTCCCATGCTCACTTCCCCATGCCACTGCCTCATGCCCACTGTCCTGTGTCAAACTGTCCCATGCCCACCATCCCATGCCCACTGCCTGTGTCCACTGCCCTGTGTCAACTGTCTCATGTCCAGCATCCCATGCCTACTGCCTGTGCATACTGTCTCATGCTCACTGCCCTGTGTCAACTGTCCTATGACCACTGTCCCATGCCCACTACCCAGTACCCACTGTTCTGTGCCCAATGCCCCATGTCCACTGCCCCATGCATTTCCACTGCTGCTCTCTTTGAGTCTACCTGTGGGGAAGCTGGGAGCCAACAGAGCCATCCTTCTCGGGGCCTTGGCACCGATCGCCGGAGGAATTTAATTAGTGCCTTTTAATCATTTATTCTAAAATGAATGGATGTTTGCTGTTAAAATCCAAACACTTGCTCACTTTATAAATGACTCAGGCCAGTTTGGGAGACAGACTGGCTTTGATCAAAATCGGCCTAGGGACAAATGGCTTATTTACTTGGAACGTGGACACAGCGGTGAGTTCTGGATAGTGCTAGGTGGGTCATTGCCTGGTTAAGGACGCCTCAGTTAGTGGAGATAGTGAGGGTGGAGGCTGCAGGGACAGATAAGTGCAGCACACAGGGCAAAGAGTAGACTTTCCCAGGACCCATGCTGGCCTTCCTTGTGGCTAGGGACAGGTAGTTCTACTACGGTGTACCCAGGACCCATGCTGGCCTTCCTTGTGGCTAGGGACAGGTAGTTCTACTATGGTGTACCCAGGAAAGAGAGCCAAGGCAGGCAGCTGCCTGCAGACAGGAGGTGCTGAGTCGGATGGCAGATGACTTGAAGTATGCAGGAAGGGGGATCTGCAGTGTGGACCCCTGGACTCCAGTGAGGTTTCAATGGGAGCACTACTGGGCCTTGGGGATTATTAGAAGTTCTCTTCTCTTTTCTTCCCTTCCCTTTCTCCTTCCTTCCTTCCTTCCTTCCTTCCTTCCTTCCTTCCTTCCTTCCTTCCTTCCTTTCTTTTCTTTTTGTCTGATGAGAAGTGGGGACTAAGACCCCACATGAGATCCTACTTTTTCTAAGGACTAGGGTTCTGTGAACTCCTGCAACCCTTCCAGGGGTGATCAGCAATTCTGCCTCACAGTGTTGAGCATTCTGCATTATAATAACTGTGGGGCCCAGGGCATGTGGGACCCAGGGCAGCCTGACCACACATAATGGGGCCCAGACTTTGTGGGACCCAGGGCAGCCTGGCCACACGTGGGGCCCAGGCTGCACAGCTGCCACAGCAGGCAACAAGGGGTTCCAAGAAAAGCCGTAAACTGACACCACCCAGGGAAGGCCAATGTCTAAAGAAGTACCTGATATTCCAACCATTAGATGAGATTAGACAAGACCACCAGAGGACCCTGAATCCAGGACTCACCTATTCTCCTTTTGCCAAGACCTCTAGACAGATGTCAGCCAATCAGGGTCCTGAACCCTGGAAATCCTCTCCCCTCAGCCTCTGCTATGATTAAAACAAAACAAAACAAACAAACCCCACCCTGACTGGGCTTGGCACTTTGCTCTCAACTGCTGCATTGGACAGACAAGAGTCCAAGTTCAAGCTTGAATAAAGGCTCTATGCTTTGATATACAGGACTCGTCTCCTAGTTGGTTTGGGGCATAACAATAACCAATGCTTGGGTTTCTTGAAGGAGGGCCTAGCTCCTCCTTTCTGCTCCAAGACCTTGGTGAGGTATCATGTCAAGACGGGCTGGACACCTTGTCTTCATTCCTAAGACAGGAGACCATCATCCAGGAAGCAAGAGTCACTATGCTGGTAACTCATTTAGCAGGTGTGAGCCCAGCGTGGTGAGTGTACGGAGGAGAGGCGAAGCCCCACAGCCCTGAGGTGTGTGACATCCTGCCTCACCAGTGTGACACTCTGCCTTTCTTTCTGCTGTTCTTAGCGATCCCTGAAACAGCAGATCTGTGAGCAGCTTTTCTAGAAGTCTTCAGAAGGGAGGTAGCAGCTAGGAATATCTGTGAACAGGGAGCAGAGGGGGCCCTCTTTTCTTCCTGCTTTCCTCTTTGGGGTGAGCGTTCTTACACTTCTGAATAGTGTTAGTCACCACCTCATGACTTCCCAGGAAGCCAGACCCCTACCTCCTGCCTGCATGGTGATATTCTTCCAAACCAGCTTTTTGTCAGTGACCAAGACAAATGACACATGGGGTCATGAGACGGAGTCAGAGAACCCAATGCCTGTGCCCTTGGTACCCTGCCATGAACCAGGTGAGCAATAGGACTCTGCCCTCAAGGACACGCGTGCACACTAGAGCTATCCATCACCAGCTAATGGTGGGAAAGCCCGCACTCGAACCGCCTTGTATGAAGTAGATATTGAAAGCCCCTTCCTCAGATGAAGCTTGTAAACATGGCCGAAGACATAGATTCCAAACTCAGCCAGGCCTGGTGCCTGCGGTGGGAGGCTTGGATAACTGAGTGAGATACTGTGTCAGAATAAACAAGAAAAAAAGGGTAGTAGTGGGGGCACTGGCATGTAGGCCAGTTGGTAGAGTGATTGTCTAGTATGCTCAAGGTCTTGAGTTCAATCCTCAGTATGGAAAAACAAAACAAAAGCATTTAAATAGTCCTCTCCCCCACACCTTCCACTGTCAGGGTGGCTTTCTATGTCTCTGTGGGTGGCCTTTGGGTACTTCATAGTGGCTACAACTGGCTGGTTTCTTTGAATCAAAGTTGGGAAATGTGGGCCAGCATAAAAATGCTATGCTTGCGTTTTAAGATGAAAATATGGAAAATTGGAGTCATGTTGTTAATCAATTGGTGTTTGCACCTTCCCACCCTTCCCCAACTTGGGTCCTAGTCTCTCTCATTCTCTCTCTCTCTCTCTTTTCTGTTCTCTCTCATAACCCACACGTTTATAGTTTAGTCTTTGATTGCTAGATTTCTGTAAGATGGATGGAGAATTTAAAGTCATATAGAAGGCAATCCTCTAGATTCAGGTGATTTATCCCCTAGTTTCTCATGGTTGATTTGTGGAACCTGCCTAGTCCAACCGCCAGGTATTTAAGAACCCACCATCTCTGTTCTTTCACAGGGCTGTTCTCCAGACAGCATTTCTCTCTCCCCAGAGCTGGGCTGCTCCTGTAACATTCAATGTGCCCCCTAAATGCAGCCACAGGGGCTTCTGGATCAAGCAGGTATTGAAGCAAATACAAGGTGCTCACCTTCTGCATCACTGGTCACAAAATGTCACAAACTGGGTGACTTAAACAACAGGAGTATGTCCCATTCTGATGTAGAAGGCTAGATGATCAAAACGGAGGCAAGGCTGAATGGTCACTTTGGAGGAGCACTGAGCGGACAGTCCTGCCAGGCTTGTCCCCTGCCCACCCCCCTCCCCATCAAGCAGGACAACATCCTGCAGACTTTTCTACAGACCAATCTGATGGAAGCATTTTCTCAGTGAAGATCCCCTCTTCCCACATACATCTGGGTTTGTGTCAAGTTAAAAAGAGACCAATCAGAACACCAGGCATGCGGCTTAGTGAGCTCCAGCCGTGACAGGTGGAGCTTGCAAACAACAGACATCTACCTGTCGCCTCTCTGCAGGCTGCAAGAGCTAAAGAAGTGGCAGCCGCGATGCTGACTGGCTGGAAGAACTTCCGTGATTGGAGAAGAGTTGGAAAGTTGCAGATCCATAGCCAAGTTGTCTTGTCTATCTTAGTCTCCCTAAACAACACTCATCGCCCACCTCTGTGTCTGACCTGATAACCTAGCGACTACTGAAATGTACAAGCAGACTCCCAGCACACAGACAGACAGACAGACAGACACATACACACACAGATATACACATGCCATGCATGCATACATACATATAAACGTATGTATGTATGTATGTATGTATGTATGTATGTATGTATCTATCTATCTATCTATCTATCTATCTATCTATCTATCTATCTATCTATCTATCTATCTATAGGCACATACATATGTCCATGCACATACATGGACATTGACTTGGATATGGGTATGTACACATGCTTGGGCAGTCACATGCACACACATGGATGTAGTGTTTGTGTTAAGACTAAAACCAAGAATAAGAAATCTCCAAGCAACCGCCAGGACACTGGGTCTCCAGGGCAGTGGGAGCTGGCGCTGAGATCCTGGACCAGGTTAAGGCTGGGGCTGTCTGGTATCCTCTCTGAGGCAAGAGCTGAGCTCAGACCCTGTGGAGAAACAGCAGAAGCAATAAAAGGGTTATACTAACACGACAAGCACAGAAAATAGGACAACTTCAAAGGAATGTTAAAATAAGCGTGTTTAAAGTATTTTGGGAGATAAGGGATAAAAGAGACACCATAAAGTGAGAACATGGCATTAGGAAGGAAAAAAATATAGTTGGAGCTGATGGAGAGTAAGCTGGACCCATGGAAGTTAGCGGAATCAAAAACAAGTGAAATACAGCTAAATAGGGGCTGGCAGGATGGCTCAGCAGCAGGAGTGATTGCCACCAAGCCTAATGACCTGAGTTCAATTCCTGCGACCCTTGTGGTAGAAGGAGAGAATCAATTCTGGCAAACTGGTCTCTGGTACAAGCACAGATATGTGCACACGTGAAATGTAAATAAAATGTAAAATTAAAAACTCAAATGGAGAGGTTGATTGTAGAAGCAAGAACAAAGAGAATTCTTGACCACTGAGCCACCATACCAGCCCCATGTGATGGCATGGACAGATGAGCAGGAAAGATGGTTAATTCAAAGAAAACGCAACTATGTCAGTGTGTTTGTTTCCTGTCTCCACATGTGCTCATGGGTAGGCACAGGTGGTGACTGACATATTACAACAATTCTTTAGATAGCAGGCAAAACGCAGTTTACCTTGTACTTTATGTCTGGCTGTGTGTGCCACTGGCAGCATGTGCGACAGGCATGCATGGATACACTGGTGTGGAGGTGACCACGCACCTGACTCCCTGCCACCCCAGGCTCAACTTTGGCAGGCCTCTAACGGCACCCAGTTTGAACTCCTCTGACCCTCACGCTCGTCCTTGCTGCCCTGAGTCCATCAGCCCACAGCCACCTGCTCTCTAGGTTTGCACAGCCTCGGCTCGGCTCTGTTGCTATACCGACCTGCATCTCCATCGTCCCCCAACCGCTTTCACTGCCTTGTTATTTGCCTGTCTTACTTTCGAGGCTGTGGTCACCTAGGAGCATGGCTTGGCTTTGCTTCCTGTGGGGTTCTGGAGGCTGAAGTGGGGCTGTGATAAAGACGTTTAACTGGGCTCTATGACATATCCAATCCATGTTGAAGCTTTGGTTCCTAGCCTGAGGTGCCATGGGGAGGGAGTGGCGCCTGGTGTGAGGAAGTGAGATCACAGCGGAAGGGGTGGCAGGGCAGGACAGTTGTACCATCTCCCTCTCTGCTTCTTGGCTGGTACTAAGAAAGCAGCTTTGCTCTGCCACGATGCTGCCGCCCCACCCCTGGCAACAGCCCCTTTCTATGTGTTGCTCCCCTGTGAAGTTGACTGTCCTGGGTATTTGTCACAGTGATGGAAGGCTCCTGGAGACCTTGACTTCTCCTGAGGCCTCTCCTTTTGTCCTGTAGATGGCCATCTTTTACCAGTGTCCTCATGTCACCTGCCCTCTGAGCCTGTGTCCCTCTGTTCTCTTTCCACAAGACCAGCAGGCACGTTGGATTAGAGCCTACCCCGGAGATCTCGTTCTTCGTTGGATGGAGTCCTCCGGATAATGTCTCTCACACACTCATGCTCTGAGGTCTTGAGGTTGCAGATCCCACAGAAATGCTCGAGGATGATGCAGAGTGACCCCCCACTTCCACACACCTTGTTCTCTGCAGCCTCATGCCCTACCACAGAGATCTTGCTCCAGGCACCATGGAGAGTCCCTGGGCAGCTAAACAAATGTTTACACCGTAAAGCACCAAAGCACCAATCGGTTTCGTTTGGTGCCGATGTAAAGTATAGATCTTGAGGGATCTGGATAAGAGCCCTTCAGCCCATTCAAAGAGCTCCTGAGACGGGGCTAGCAGAGAGTGGAGGCAGGGGAGTGAAGTGGTGCTGGCAGTGAAGCAGTCCTGGGGAGGCCACACAGGATGTCTGGTCCCACACCGGCTCGCTGCCATGTTCTTGGGACATGTTGTCAACCTAGCACTCTTAAGGAGATGAGCAAGTTCTTAGTACTCTTAGCAAGGGCTGGTTTTGAGAGTTTGGTGCTCTTCCCGTAGAGGGGTGGCTGAGTGATGTTTAGAGACATCCAGAGGGTGTGTGCCCCTCTCATAGGAACAGTTCAGGTCCTCCACTGAGGCTCATCACCTCCAAGGGATGCAGATAAATGCCCTTCCATCCCTCAGTCAGAAAGCCCTGTCAGCGGTCGGATGCCTCCCATCACTTAGCCCTGGCTTTCCTCCTTCACTGTGATGAGCAAGGCTGAAGATTTGCTGACAAAGATGGAGGAGGGGAGGGAGTAGGGGGAGAGGAAGGGAATGAGGAGAGTGCGAGGGAGGACCCTGAAATATTTAAACACCCGGCTTCACTGGTCCAAAACGCAATCAAATGTTGAATTATGAAAGGTCTCTGAGTGCAGCGTGGCCATGGTAAGGAACGGACGGGCTTCAATAATTTGGGAGACAGGCCCATCTCTAACCTCCACCGAGTGTGCTCTGGCGTGACTGGCTCACAGCTTCACAGGGGAAGAGGAGGGAGAAAAAGAGCCCCATCAGGATGCTTTGGTGAAATTGAGTCACCAGGGCATGAGCCTCTTCCATTAGCTGAGAACACGATCTGTGGGGATGGTTGTGGAGCAACCATGGTGGTAGAGCCGTGGGGCCTCTGCTTTCCTAGCTGGGGTTCTGCTCAGTCAATAGTCCCTGCCTTACAAGTGAGTGGAAGCAGCAGCACCTCCTGGGGGCTCTGCAGCCATGCAGCAGCAGCAGCAGCTTTAGCTGGATATTAGTGGACATCCCTATTAGACACAGCCCTTCCATCCATTCCAGACCCTTCTCTTGGTTCAGGCTTAGGGAGAATGCTTGAGAGTGTTTAAGATGGGCTGTGTGCTGTGATGATCAGCAGGTCAGGCTGATGGAGCGCATCATCACCTTGTGCTGGCTTTGTCTAGAGCAAACCCACTGTAAGTCAAGGACCACCTGAGTGTGAGTGGGATCACCTCCTGGGGAGCACCTGCGTGAGAATAGGATCACTTTCCTGGGAGCATCTGCATGTGAATGGGATCACCTCCCGGGGCTGTCCACTCCCAGGGACATGACTCTTCTCTGGATTCTATCATACCCCTCATGTGTGTGTTGACAGGGTTATCTAGCCAGAGCCAGGGGTTTTCAAGTCCCTCCAGAGCCATTTGAGCCCCAGGAGTCTCCTCTTGAGTCTGCTTGGACGGTGGCCTTCCTCATCTCTATTGTGACTCTGTGTCTCCCTGTTTTACCTTCCTCCTGCACAGCTTCCATTTGAGAGGGACCGAGGCATAGTGTCCACTCTGTGCCATCCTCAGTTCCTCTACAGTGTGGTCATTTTAGCTCTGGTCTTCGCGGTGTCTGGGTTAGCAGGGGACATCCAAACTCTTTCCAAACAGAGGACTCAGTTATGTCTTCTGGTCTCTGATGTGTTCTCGCTGTTTGCAGGTGATGTCACTTGGGCCTCAGGTATTTAAAGCCAGCAGTGATGGATGGTTTATACCCAGGCTTTAAAACTTGCTAAAGAAAGCGGGGTGGGGGGGCACATGCCTTTAATCCCAGCACTCAGGAGGCAGAGGCAGGAGGATCTCTGTGATTTTGAGGTCAGCCTGGTCTACAGAATGAGTTTAAGGAAAGCCAGGGCTACACAGAAACAGGAAAAACAAACAAACAAACAAAAAACAAAAGTAAAATGACAGCAACAGCAAAAATAAATAAACAAAAAATAACAACTTCACAAATGGAGAGGGAAGACACAAGAAAGGGTGAGGAGAAAGGAGGAAGGGAGGAAAGAGGGAAGAAGAAGGGAGGGAGGATGAAGACCACTCTGTCTTGCTGGCCTCTTCTTCACCCCCCTCAAACTCTCCACCCTAAGTCTGATTCCTGATAGACCTTAACCCTCAGGCTAACCTCCTGCCTGCTCTCTGCATAGATGGAACCCAGTGACTTTTTTAGTTTTAAATTCTGTTCCCTCACCCGCCAGCCCAGCAGAGAAACAGTTAAAAGCAGGAAAAGGACGTTCTATCCCTAATACCTTAAAGCCTGCACCCCAATACACTCTTGTATCAAAGCCGCATTTGCTAAAAGTGGCACGCAGCTTCTGTGCTCCAAAGTCTGTGCTTGCTAAAGAAAAATAGCCCCCAGCCTGTGCAGAAAGCCTGCAAAGCCTCGGTGACCTACCAAGGTCAAGACCCAGCCGGCTCCAGTGTCCTCAGGCCCAAGCGGCCGCTGCTCCCCCAGGTCCGCTGGAGCACCACAGGAGACTGCTAAGTCAGTAGCGGTGAGAGCTGGTGGCTGTCAGAACAGCCTTGCAGTGCGTGCAGGCTGCATGCTTAGTGCATGGCCCAGGTTCTTACAGACAGAACAGGCATCAGAATACACGTGGTGGAACTCAGAGCTGCTTGTGCCCAAACTCTAGCCCAAACTTGGGAAGCAAGCATGGAGACAAGCGGCAGAGGCCTGAGGAGGCTGTCCTCCCTTCTGACCGGGTCCTGCAGAGAGGACAGCCAATCCTGCCTGTTAACTGCCTGTAACCTTTACCCCTGGCCATTTGCGTAGGGCCTGCCTCTCTTCGCTGTGCTTCTGGCTTTTCTTGAGCATGCTCTGTTCCTCAGATGAAGCCTGGATGAGGAAGTACTTCCAACTTCTGGGCTTCCTCTGCCAACTGGCTGCTTTAATATGTCATTTAAAAAAGATTTATTTTTATTTTAGTATAGGAAAGTTTTGCCTGCAAGTGTATCTGTGCACCCTGTGTGTGCCTGCTGTCCATGGAGCCCAGAAGAGGGCATCAGATTCCCTGGAACGAGAGTTATGGGTGACTGTAAACCATCATGTATGTGTGCTTTCTCTTCTCCCACCCTGTGGGTCTCAGGGATCAGGCTCAAAGTCACTGAGCTAGGCAACAAGAGGCTTGCCCCGAACCACCTCGCCAGCCCCTCATGGGAGTAACCCTCCTGATTCAACTTCCAGTCCCAACTCTCTTCACACTCTGATGGGTGGCCACCTGAGCAGCCTGGCTGGGGTCCGAGCACCCACAAGTGTCTGTGAGAACAGAAACTGAGGTTGGAGCAGTAGATGGACCAAGGGATGCAGAGGCCTCTAGAAAGAGCAGAAGACACAGCGCTCCTTGGTTATCTTGAGACTCCAGCCCTGGACTCCAGCTCTGCCCACCTTCTTTTGTGCTAGGTCCTTCCAGAAATGAAGAAGAAGGACTCTGTTTTAAGGATCCCCATCTATCACTGTCACTGATTGAGGCAACAGAGAGAAGTTAAGGGTGACATCTGCCATTAGGCTAAGCCACTCCTCTCCTCTGGGCTGGAGGGAGATATGTGTAGTTGGGGGAGAAGCCACAAAGATTCAGGTCCTCATGGAGGCTGGCGAGTGGTGGAGGAAGGGGGAGGCGCTGGGAGGGAAGTTGAGGCCCAGAGTGTGTGTCTGCCAGTCTAAGGACACACACTAGGCAAGCAAGCCGGAACGTTGTTTCCACCGAGAATCCACCCTGCTCTTCTTTGTGGTTGCGCCTCTACTCCGAGGGTGCCATGAGGTCCCTGGGCTGGGCTCCTGGGAGTGGAGCTTGCAGATAGAGACAGGCCTGTCCTTGAGACAAGGTCACGTGGACGTGACAATGTTCTCTGCACACTGCGGCCAGCTATTGACCGCTCATTACTCATCCTAACCTATTTCTGCCTTGTGGCGGCGTGAGTCAATTCTCACCATAAGGACTTTTCCTGCCAAGCGAGCAGAGGGCCTGGCTTCCCAGTTGGCAGAGAGATACAGCCAGAGAGTGAATCCCACAGCCTTGTCACTCCTGACCCTGCAGTCCACCCTGCCTCCCTGCAGTGACCAGCTGCGGGCCGCCCTGCCTCCCTGCAGTGACCAGCTGCGGGCCGCCCTGCCTCCCTGCAGTGACCAGCTGCGGGCCGCCCTGCCTCCCTGCAGTGACCAGCTGCGGGCCGCCCTGCCTGAGACCAGGTTCCTTAGGTGGGGCTCATGCAGGAGAGGATGTGGCACTGCCATTTTGTCCATTTGTGACATGGCAAACATTTGATGAGTCCCCAAGTGGGCTTGGGGATACAGCAGGAAACAAAGTATGGTCCCTGAAGCCACAGAGCAGTGACCCCCTGGGAAGAAGCAGAATAGGAGCAAACATAAATGTTTGTATGGGAAGGTCAGAGGGTGACTTTTGGGAGTTGGGGGTCTCTTCCTCCACCTCATGAGTCCTGGGAATTGAACTCAGGACATCAGGCTTGGCAGCAAAGCACCGATACGTGCCAGTTCCCCTCCTGTCACCATTTTTTTAAAACATGGGGCTTGAAAGTAAAAGTCCTCTGTGTAAGTGTCTTTGGGGACTGCACGATGCTTCATGGTGCATCTAGACAGCGGAATGGCTTAGCTGAGCTGATTGGCGACATGCTGGGCTGAAGTCCTTCATGGTGGGGAGAGCAGAGAGGGGCTTTCACAGCTGTCTGTGCTTCCTCGCTGTGACTGTGGGCCTGGAGCACAGTCACCCTTGGCAGGTGCCCACCTCGAGAATAGGAGGGTGGGGAGTGGCTGAATGCAGGATGAACGTGGGGTGACTCTTCCTGGCCTTGTGTGAGGATGGGATGGGGAAGTTGTCCCTCGAGACCGTAGAGGCTTAGCAATGGGTGACTATCCTGTTTCTTGCCCCACCTCTTCCAGTGGCTTCCACTGCTCTCTTGGTTATTAAGATATCCATCTGCCTCTGTGGTGACCAGGTCTGAAAAAGTCACTTGGTTTCCCTGGCCCAGTTTTTTTCCTGTCGATGGCTGCCACTCCTGGTTTGTCAGATGTGGGGTTTTGGTGCTATCACGTTAGGGGATGCAGTCTGACCTTGCTATTCTCCATGAGTCCCATCTGTGGCCACAGAGAGCTGCCTGCAGTCCTGGGGTGGGGTCCATTCCCTGCACCTGCTGTGGGAGGGTTCCTGCAGAAGCCTTGAGGCTCAGCAGGAGCACCAGGCACTGGGGAGTCTCCCTTCGACTCGGTCTCAACTTTAGAGATGTGCTATGGGACCACTGTGGTTCCTTCTGGTTTTACATACTTATTTCCCCAAATCAGAGCTCAGGAAATTGTCTGCAAATAATTGACCTTTTCCCATTCGGCCAGAATCTGTCCTACAAAAGCCACGACAGTCGTCACTGAAAGAGCAACTCAGTCGTTCCTCTGTGCCACCCTCTCCGAGTAAGATCAAGGAGGACCATTTCCTTGCAACTTCCTATTCAGCCTTTAGACCCAACTCAAGTTACCCCCTCTACTATCCCCATGTGTGATGTACCCTCCGTCTCGCACCCTCATGCAGTGCAAGTTCATTGCTCATACATGTGTATTCCTCCCCCTTCCAAGAGCCTCTGCAGACGTAGGGAAGAGATCAGATTGCTTGTTTTGACTAACTTACATTTATTTTAATTTTTAATTAAATTCAAATTTTAGGGTTTGGCATACAGTAGTTGCTTGAAAAATGTTCAAGAGATTGGTCATTGCTTTGAAGTGCGTTGATGGTTATCCTCTTGCATGGCTGGCTTGCCTGATTAAATAGATATTCAAAAGCCCTGGACCGTCTCTCTGGCCCATGGGTTTGCCCATACTCCTAGCTCCTGGGCACAGGCAGGAGCCTCTGGAGCCTGCCCTGGTATTCCTGGATGTTCCTGCGCAGAGAGAGAGGCCGGATGTGTCATGGGATTGATTTTTGTCTTTATAATTTAGGCTGCAATTGATTTCTCAGGTAGAGTCTTTGCTGTTAATGAAGTGAGGGCTGCCGGGCTCCGTCTGAGATGGGATTGCATGAAAGGACAATTACCCTGCCGGTGACAGCTTCTCTCTCTTAAAAATATATATAAAGAAATGAAAATAACTCAGCCGCTGGGGCTGAGCTACGGGGTGGCTGTCGGTGGCCAGCAGGTGTTGGCTGCAGGAGTTGCATGGGAATGGCGTGAGAGAAGGGGAGAGGGTGGCTTGCTGAAAGGAGGGAGTTTTTATGTCTGTTGTTTTTCAGGCCAGGGAGAAATCCCTAAAACCACAGGAGCTGAGGAGAATGCTTATTTCCTGCCCAAGAACCCACCAGGAACTTTCTCCCAGTCTCCAGATTGGTGTGACTTGCTGGAGGCCAGGAAACAGCTTTCTGAACAGCCTCTCCCATCCTGGGCTTCTGAGGTCATAGGGACACACCCTCTCCACCCCCATGTTTGAGGAGACCCACCCCCATTCTGGCTCACAACTAAAATAAATATTAGTAGAGCCGTTCTATTTCTAGAAATAGCCAGAGAACCCGTGTTCTGAACCCTCCTGTTTTGTACTAGCTGGGGAACTGATGTCCCTTGGATGTGTTTTATGAAGGCCTATTTGAAGTTGGTCCCTAAACCCAGTGCCAGCTGTCCCTGAGACCCACTGCCCTGTTTGCTAGGAGTTATCTGGGTTCCAGGACAAAGACACCCTCATCCCAAGAGAATCCTCAATACCAGGTGACTTGGGAGAGTAGGTGACCACTGTCATCACACAAGAGAGGAGACTGATGTTAAGACGGAGATGGCATAGTAGCAGCCTCCTTACTGATCCCCCTTACATCCCACAAACAACTTGTAAATAGAATTATTAAAGAACTCGAGCTTTGCAGTTCAAAGTAAAGAGAAGGTACCCGTTAGTTAGACGTATCATCTTGACACAGCCTGGAGTCCCCTGGGAAGAGAGTCTCAACCATCTACAGTAGGCTGGTGTGTGGGCCCCTCTACAGGGGGTTGTTTTAATTAAGATAACTGACGTGGGAAGCCCCAGCCCTCTGCTGGTGACACCATTCCCTAGGCAGGGAGTCCTAAACTGTAAAGAGCGGAGAAATGGACCTAAGTGCAAGCAAGTGGCCTGCCTGGAGTCCTTTCTCTCTGTTCTTCTCTGGGATTAGCTGATTCAAGCTCCTGCCATGATTTCCCCACAACGATGGGCTGTAATCTGGAATGAATTTATTTCTCCCTTAAGTTGCTTCCTTTCATGGTATTTTATCCTGGCATTGGAAATGATTCCAGGATAGAGACCTAGACAAGCGTGCGTGGCAACTGTGGTTCAATGTCTTGCTTGGAGCCTCAGGAACTCATCTAGAGGTGCCAGCTGGTGCCACACCAGCTACACACATGTGAGGGGTAGGAGCTGCAGAGCCTAGAAGCCAGCCCTTGTGGCTGTCCTTGGTACCTCCTGGACCCTGCATCCTTTCTTCAGGATGGGGTGTGGGTGTTGCCTCCAGGCCGGTACCATGTGACCTCAGGGTCAGCTAGGGATGGGTCTCCTCCCCTTCCTGAATGCTCTGTACATGGCATCACCTCTCAGCACTGTGAGCGTGTGAGCACCTTGTAGGATGGGCCTGGGGGCAACACAGATGTGACCTAAGCTGGTCACTGGATTATTCACTCAAAGCCACAGTGTGATGACTCAAGGGCTCCGGGGATGTTGGGGATCTGGCTCCAGTCCCCAGACTGGGGCTCTCACTAGTGGTGTTAGGACCTGTCAGGGAGAACCCAACAGGTGACTTTGAACTACTGGAAAAATTAGGCTGAGCTGTTCGTTTAGGGCTGTGCTTTTAAAGATGAGGAAGCAGGCGGGGCAGTGGTGGCACACACCTTTAATTCCAGCACTCAGGAGGCAGAGGCAGGCTGATGTCTGTGAGTTCAAGACCAGCCTGATCTACAGAGCAAGTTCTAGGACAGGCTGCAAAACTACACAGAGAAACCCTGTCCTGAAAAACCAAACAAAAAGATGAGGAAGCAGGGAAGCAGATGGGCAGGCAAACCCCCCAGACTTCTTAGTCCTCCGTCTTTTTTTTTTTTTTTTTTTTTTTTTTTTTTTTTTTTTTTTTTTTTGCTTTTTCAAGACAGGGTTTCTCTGTGGTTTTTTGGAGCCTGTCCTGGAACTAGCTCTTGTAGACCAGGCTGGTCTCAAACTCACAGAGATCTGCCTGCCTCTGCCTCCCAAGTGCTGGGATTAAAGGGTGCGCCACCACCTCCCAGCTCCATCTGTTTCTTGTAGTGGCATTTTATTTGTATTTTAATAAATAAAGCTTGCCTGAAGATCAGAGTAAAACAGCCCCGCTGGTCAGCCTTACAGACCAGGCAGTGGTAACACACACCTTTAATCCCAGTAGCCACACTAGTTGCCATAGTAACCTGGCAGTGCATGCCTTTAACCCAGTGGTGCATACCTTTAATCCCAGCCCTAGAGAGGATTATAAAGCAGGAGGAGACAGGTCTCAGTCACAGTCTCAATCTGGGATTCTTGGAGGCAGGATCACCATTTTGGACTGAGGTGGAGGTAAGAGCCAGTGGCTGACTGTTTTGCTTTTCTGACCTTCGGGTTGAAACCCAATTTCTATCCTGAGATTCTATTAATTGTGCTTTAGTTTCTTGTAGTGAATTTTGACTTTGGTACTGAGTACTAGCTATCCTGTGGCTTGGCAGAGCAGGTGGAGATTTGAAGCTGGGCAGCGTCTGGGTGTAAGACTATGATGGACATGGAAGCGGAGTGGTCACTCGCTGTGATCTACACTCTGGCCATGTGATGGGTTTGGATCTTGCTAGTTGACAGGTGTCCCACCATCCTGGACCATCTCCTTCCCTGCTGCACAGAGGTGCCCTTCATGGGAGGTACAGACCTTGCTTGTGCCAGAACTGCTTGGTTCTGGCCCAGCTGTCTTCAGACCAGAGCCCAAGGATGGAAGGGTCTGTTGTGTGGCTGAGAGCTTGGAGGAGGCTGCAACAATTGGAGACCTAATTAATGTTTGTTTTATGATGTTCCAGGGAATGATCGCTCGATAAGATAATGCAAATAGAATTTTTAAGAAGCGCACATTCAATTTAAACACTGGCACAAACAGGCGAAGCGGTGGCTGGAAGATGCTGTTGCAATACGTGCCCTCCCTCCCCTGCTCTAGGTGCCCTCCTGGTTGTTGGGCTCATTGGAAACAGGTTGGAATGGGAGCTCAGTCCTACCTCTTCACAAGAACACAGGGTCAGAGGGAGCCTGTGCTAGGAGAGAGCCCAGGATGCCACTGAAGCCCTCTGCCTGCTGTCAGACAGTGGGTGGGGCTCTGGATTTGAGTCTAGGACACTAGGGGCCGGTATGTCTCCTGGAAAAGCCCGGCTGTGATCACTGTTTTATGATGAGTGCAGGGAACTCACTCCCCACAATGGTTCAGAATTGTGTTCAGGTTTCACATGACTGCTTTCACAAGCACTGTGGCTAGTGCCAACACTTCAGACAAGGATGTTTGATTATCTTGGTTCTGAGGCTTACAAGTCCATATGGGCCTCCTGGGGCTAAAGTGGGCTGTGGTTGGGACTTGCTTCTTCTGGAGGGGCCCCGGGAGGATCATTTCCTTACCTCTCTGGCCACCACCCTGCCCAGGGCATCCTCTTCCATATTGAGAAGCCTACATCCATGTCCAGTTCTAATTCATCTGCCTTCCTTGGGCATTTCACAGCGAATCTCTGAGAATCCCAAGAGCTTCTCTAGCTTCAAAGTCAGCCAAGTGATCTGCAACCTGAGTCCCTTTTGTTGTGGCAACTGGTTTGTTCTGGGGATCAGAAAATGGACAATTTGGGGTTGCTATCCTCAGCCCATGTAATGTGTGTTTTATATTGGTTCCTTTCTTCTGTATCAACCTTTTTATTTTTAAGAGAATGGGGAGAGAAGGAGCTAAGGACCATGGGATACTGCAGCTTTGTCCCAGTGGTCACTAAGACCCCGAGGTTTTCCTTTGAACAGGCTACTTAATTGCTGCCCAACCCCAGCCTGTGTGGCTTGGTCCTTTAGAGCTGCTGGTGACGACATTCAACAAGAGTGAGACTCTTGTCATGTTTGCACCCTCAATATTTGCTCAGAAAGCGTAAACATCTAGTGAGCCATGACCACCTGCATCGCACCTGGGATCATTTCAGTACATCTCTTTGAAGCCTGGATTCCAAATGGCATTTCTCTGGAGCACCCTCCAGGTCTGTGCAACACCCTTCTTGTCCTGTGCCTCATCAGTTTTCTTCAGGGACAAACTCCGGATGGCCTGTCTCATCCCAGTTGTCTGCTCTAAGCACAGGTACACATGAGCAACACTTAATGGATTCAGAAGGTTTTATATATGTTATATGCATATATAATAACATTTGTAACAATATGTAACAATAAATATTATTGTTACACACATATATCTCTCTCTCTATACATATATCTATATATGTGTGTAACAATATGTAGTAACATATGTGCATGTGTGTGTGTGTGTGTAACAATACTAGTTAAAGAAGCTGAAGTCTTGAACTTGAGAGGGAGTGTTGGGAGAGGAGGTGAAAGCAATGAAGATGTATCACTGTTGTGCAGAATTCTCAAAAATAAAAACATTAGAAAGAGAAAAAGGAAAGATATGAAGTGTGGTTGTGGACAGCAACCCCAGATACTCTCTCTTTTCTGATCCCGGGGACAAGGTGGCCCAAACATTTAACTCAGAGTTTTGTTTAACGTGTCCTAGAATTCCACAGAACATTGACTAAAACATGAGAGGATCACCCTGTTTGTAACCATAGACGTCAGTGCACAGAGAGCCACGGAATCTTTAAGCTACACTTTACGCAGAGGGACAAGGGTCTGAGAAGGCAGCAGAAAAACTGCCTTCCTCTGCGTACCTCTATGCAGCCTGCTCTAGGGAGGGGAACAAAGGCAGTCAGTCCCTGGGGAGCTGGGCCCCGCCTCTCTGGTCAGGTGGTCTGAGCTAGTCAACCACAGTTCCTGTGATGCTGCTGCCACCCTTATGAGCATCCCTCTTCCTCTCCCTTTATCCTCCAGGTGTCTGGGCTCAGGCAGGTCTTGGAATGTGGAGACTAGCACTGCGGTCCCCAGCTGCTGCCTGGGTGGAAGCGCTAACTCAGAACAAGCAAAGGTGTAAGCAGTGTGCACTGCTGAGCTGCTGTTAATGACGTGCACACAGGTTCCTCTCTACAAGACAGAGTACAAATGTGCTCTCCTAGTAAAGTACAAAAGTGCTTCTATCGGTTCCCCATCTCCCGTCAGACCCAGAATCATCTGGCCTACACTCCCACCCTGGTCCCTGCTTCCCATTTCTGCATATTCAGGTGCAGCCAAGAACTGTTCCCACAGTGTGACTGGGTTGTGGTGCCTTCACCCCTCTCCCGAGAAGGGACTTGAAACTCCTGGTTTAGAATTTGTTAGGGGGAAAGACAATGAGAACATTTTCATTAAAAAAAAAAAAAAAAAGCAGGAGAGTATGTTTCTTTCTCCTCACGCTACACCTGTGCTACGTGGTCGTATGGGGGGCCCCAGACGCTAAAGGGAGGTGTGATGAGGCCCAGGGATGCTGTGCCTGCCTTTCCAGCTACCTTGCCCTAGGGGAGCGCCCACGTGCTGTGACTGCGCAGCTGGCCTGTATTGGATCCTCTGTCCTGCCGCCCATAGTTTCCGGGGCCCTGTGGGGTTGTGAGGGTGACTGCCAAGGACCCATCTGCAGAAGGCGAATGTCAGACATTCCAGCACCCTATCCTGCCTCCTTCCCATAGCTCCAGGGCCTCGCTCTGGTGTTTGTTTATATATTTATGAGCCCAGGAATTGCCGCTTCTGGCACGCTATTTACTTAACAATCTAACAGTAATTGTGGGATAATTGTGCTGCGATGAAGGAACAGCCAGGGTCTGTGCGGTAAGTGGATAATAAAAGCCAGGGTTTATGGGTTCTGCTACCAGCAAGATTTACAGCCTTAATATCGCGTTATGTAACTCACCGTTCCCAGTTCCGAACTGCCTGGGATTGTGCGGAGACCCTCAGCTGGTAGATGGTGATGACGAGACGGGGAGAAAGAGTCAAGCGTGCGATATTTCACCCTACCCCCTATGCCCACCTTTGGAGGCTCATAACTAGTCCTTTGTCTTGGAGACAGAGAGGAAGCCGAGATCAGCTCTAGCTGCCAGGCCTTTGGCTTTCTGGTCCTGTCAGGCCATTAGCAGTGGACAATTGGGTGCCAAAAGCAAAGGCATTGCACACTGTGGGAGGCATTGATTTTCATAACACCCTATTTTTCTGAGCTCTGAACATTTTCACAGAGCCTCGAGCCTAGGGAGGGCTTCCTGGCCCATGGACCATTTTCAACATCTTCCTGATTCTAAAGCAGGAGTGTGGAGCCATAGAGTCACCCTTGCCTTAGCCGCATGAAAACCAGCAAGCATGGTTCCAAAGGGTGGGCTCATCACAGGTATGCTATGGGGCCCAGCAAGGCCAGTCGGTACCCGGGACTGCTCAAGGCTCCGCATCATATGATTGATTAGCCCTGCACCTCTCAGCATGTGTGTTGGGCTGAAGCCTTGGGGTTGGGGGTGCAGGGGGCAGCAAGTGGAATCTGAAGCCTCTGGAAGAGGGAAAGACACGTAGAGAAAATGCTGACATTCACCGTGAGGGTGAGAACACAGCTGGGAACAGGGTTGTTAAATCTGGGACAAGTACAATAGGCATGGGTGATAGCTCAATGGACAGAATGAAACCTAGGGGTCCACGCTGACAGATACATGTGTGAGCAGAGTGGGGAGAAGACACACTCAGAATCAGAACCCCGCTCTCACAGGCAGGAAATCATCAGAACCCTGTAGTTGGGGGCAGAGCTTGACTTCAATCAGAATGTTGATAGAAAATTGGAGCCGTCCTCACAAATTATTTATAATTATGAAATCTAAACATTACTGTATAGAGAAAGACATGGTGCAGCCTTCAGCAGGAGAACCAAGCTCAGCCCAGAATGGGGCATCACGTGCTTGATGAGGACCATGAAGAGGACTCAGGCAGCCTGGGTAAGCCACGGTGTGCTGGGCTGTGTCAGAAACTGCAGAGATGCCTGGACCCAGGGCAGTTGTCAAGGGACTGTGCCAGACTAGCTAAAGTGAGGTCAAGAAAGAAAACCACACAGGGAGCTTCAGGGGGAAGAACTGAAAAGATGGGGGTCCAGGGTGCTGTGAAGATCTGGGGCATGTCTCAGACTTAGGGGAGGAAGGATACAGAACTCAGAGAGGGTGTGGTGTGGCCAGCTGTAAAATAAAAAAAAAATTTATTTATTTATTCATTTTTCAGACAGGGTTTTTTTGTGTAACTTTGGAGCCTGTGCTGGAACTTGCTCTGTAGACCAGGCTGGCCTTGAACACACAGAGATCTGCCTACCTCTGCCTTCCCAGTGCTGAAATTAAAAGCATGTGCCACCACCGCCTGGCAGTGTCGTGGATTCTTATTGTGCCAAGGCCACGGCTCCTGATTGACCATTTGTGGCTCTGCTGGAGGGTGGCATGCTCAGGAAAGCTGTGGTAACAATAATGGAAACGTCCCCTGGAAGGTCTGTGGGACACCTGCCATGGCTCTTTCAGATGCCTCTGTAGGGCTGAAACCAGGGCCACAGGGAAGGTCTGAACAGAGGAAACTGGTTGTGTCTTCAAACACAGACAGTGCAGGTAGGTAGAAGCCCGCTGCTCTCGGAAGAAGGAGATCATGGGTGGATCTGAGTCACTGCAATAGGTGTCTGTCTGCAGAGAGCCAGAGCCGCTGTATGTGGAACAAGTTTGTGAGCCTAGCTGCTGGTGAGCAGCAGAGCAGCAAGAACAGGCCTTCTGGGGCAGGTGGTCTTACAAACCGTCCTAGCACAGGGTGTGCAGGAGCTAGGTCTGCGGATGCTGGCAGCCTCCTTGGAGGGACAGCCTGCTCAGTGTGAAGCTCAGAGCTGCCTTCTCTGAGGGCATCCTCTTTCTACTGACCTTCTTGGGGAAAGTGGGAGGACATGGCTCCCACCGAAGATGCTAGGCAGGAGGGTAAGTGGCTGTGCCTCTTGCTCCCTTATTAAGGCTTGGGTGCACTTCTGTGGAGTGGCTTCCTTGCCCTGTAGTCCCCATGGCTATGGGGAACAGATACAATTTCCTTCTCGCTTTTCATTTTCTTCCTTGTTTCACCCCCCTCCAGCTTATGATTACTTTCTGAGTTTGTACCCTGGAAACATCAAAACTTCGGTAGCACGAAGTCCCACAAAGCTCCCATGAGGTCCTCATGAAGTCTCATAAGGTTCCATAAGGCCCCATGAGGTCTCCATAGGTCCCGTAAGGTCTCTGTGAAGTTCCTCTGTGTTGTGAGATGATGCTTCTGTACACTGTAAAGATTTGTCACTCATATTGGTTTAATAAAACGCTGATTGACCAGTAGCCAGGCAGGAAGTATAGGCGGGGCAACCAGACTAGGAGAATTCTGGGAAGAGGAAAGGCAGAGACACAGTCACCAGCCAGATGCAGAGGATACAAGGTGAGAATGCCTCACTGAGAAAAGGTACCAAGCCATGTGGCTAAACATAGACAGGAATTATGAGTGAATTGAAGTTGTAAAAGCTAGTAAATAATAAACCTGAGCAACAGGTCAATCAGTTTATAATTAATATAAGCCTATGTGTTTATTTGGGACTGAACAGCTTTGCGACCAGCAGGGAGATCTCCATGGTGTCCATGAGATTCCATGAGGTCTCCGTGAAGTTCCTATAAGGTTCCATGAGTCTCCATGAGGCCTCCACAAGGCCCCTCTAATGTGCTCATGAGGTCCTATAAGGTCCCATGAGGTCTCCATGCAGTCCCATAAAGTCCCAAAAGGTCCCATGAGGTTTCCATAGTGCCCCTCAAGGGGCTAATGAGGTCCCCATGAGCTTCCATATCCTCTGCAGAGGTTGAAGACATCAGCACATTATTGGGAAAGGGGCATGCGTCTGCAGACATGGCCTTGTGTTAGGTTAATCTGATATTGGAGGTTCCCGAAAACATTACCTGTGGTTCTCCTGAGACCTCTGCTGTTAGAGGTCTCTAGCCCTGTGGAGCAGCCCTCTTGATGGAGGGGTTCTCCTTCATGTATTCAGAGAAATCATCCAAAGCCTCTGCAGCAAAGACGGAGGTTTCTATCCCACTCGGTGCCACAGCCATTCAGTTCCGTCTACACTGCAGGACTCTGAGACATGAGCCACATGGAAGAACCCAGTTTCTGTTATGCGGATTGGGGGGGATCCTCTGAGTCTTGGCTGCCATCTCACAGATGGCCAAACCTCCTCTCTCTCCTCCCTTGCTGAGAGGGACCAACAGCTCTTGTGTAGGGAGTCTTGCACAGGGAAACAAAGCCTAATCTAGTTTGCTGTGGTAAAGAGTGAGGGCCTCTGGCCCAGGATTCCTGTTTCACTGCTCACCCCCCAAAAGTGCCTTAATCCACCTAGTTTTCTTTGCAGCCTCCCACCCTAAGGTTCTTCAGCACCCAAGCACTGTCTGGAAATGTCTCTGACGACAGGCGGCCAGTGTCACGGAGTGCACACCTGTCTGTAGAATCCTCAGGATGTGTATATGGTGTGCAACTCTACCCCCTTTTTTTGCAGTGCTTAGGGAACATCCCTAGGGTCCATTGCATGGGGAGTAAGGATTCCACCACCCAGCTACACCTAGCCCTGTTTGGCCGAGTCAGGTTTCTCTCTAGCCAGACAGGGCTTAAGTCTGCTGGGCTTGTGCTTCTACCTCCAAGTGCTGGGTCACAGGCAGGGACCACATGGCATGCGACTTCCATAGCACTATAGCTCAGCAAATCAAGGGAGAAAAGGGGTGTTTTCCCACCACACTCCAGGCATACATGCCAGGAGCTCGGTGCCATCTCACCAAGGGTGAGAGTCAGGGTCCACACCCGGTCACAGGCCATCCAGTTAGCAGTGACAGGTGCCCTAAGTAGGGATTGGTGACTCCACTCTTGCTCCTCATAGCTGAGTCCATGTTGGGAGATTTGGGGTCCACAGAGTGACCTTCCTGCTCCTACCTCCCCTGTCCTGCTGCCCCCAATGACTCTTCCTTGGTGTGACTGTAGCCAGCTCAGGCGATCCTATGAACCAGGTGCAGATTCAGGTGTAGCCACCTGGAGAGGGAAGTATTAGGTATTGGAACCAAGCCTGGCCACCTGGTCACCTGGCCACCCGGCCCAAGCCACTGGAGCAGACTGAGGAGTAAGAACAGAGACCACAGAAGACTCCTTCCCTGGAATGCTGTGGAGCAGGGTCCCTGCAGTTGCAGCCTAAGGCTGCAGGCAAGGCCGACAACTGTGGGAAGCCACTGTTCTCAGACTCCAGAGGCCACTAAAGCGCAGGGACTGCTCCTCTTGTAGGCTCTGGGGGAGGCTCTTCCTACTCCTGCCAGGTCCTGGTGGCTGCAGGCAATCTTCGACTCCTTGATCCGTCATTCCATCTGTCTTTACCCGGCTTGTTCGCTCGCCTTCGCCTGGGTGTCTCAAGTAGTCCTTGTATAAAGATGCTGAGCCTGGGTCGTGGGGTCCACCCGGATAATCCGGAGGACCATCAAGGTCCCTGACTTGGTTATGAGGAGCTGGCGTTCAGTGTACCTCGGAGTGTGTGGGACTCTTCCAGCTGCGGCTGGGGCTGCCTGCAGCTTTGTCTTTCGCAGGCAGATGATTTCTGGACACTGGTACAGTCCTGAAGGTCATGCCTTTCTTCATCTGGAAGGCTACGCTCTTCTACTTCCTGAGTTGCTCTTCCTGTTGGTGGTGCTCTTCACACTGAGCAAATAGCTGCCGAGTAACACTCAGAGAGTTTAGTCAGAGGGCACACCGTGGCTGGAACACTCAGAGAGCATGCTCAGTCTACACTCAGCACGGGTCAGTGACTCAAAGACTCGGCAGTTGTTGACCCTGGATTGATAGCCCTTACTGCGTGGGGTACTTGGAGGTGGGAGGGCAAAGAGTTGGCTGGGGGACAGCCTGAGCTAACAGATGGAGCTGATCTGACTGCAGTGGGCACAGCCGGAGTGCAGGGACCCAGGGTCTCACTAACAGGATGGTGAGCTGGTGAATTATGTAGGAACTCGCCGTCTCTGCAAACTGCGCCTGTGTCCAGCCTGCTCCGGCTGTTTCTTCTTCCTGAGTAGCCGACAAACGTGCCTGGTATCTCCGCTGCTGCCTGAGGGGTTTAGGAAGCAGGCCGCCTCTTGGTGGGCTCTGGGATGGAGTGAGAGATTTTTAACAGGATGTGCCACGGCTTGGAGAGCCGCTGGCTTCCAACTGGATGTGCCCGTGTCGGTCTTGGTTCCATTTTGTATTTCATTTTCAGGATTTAATGTTGATTATGAGCAAGGTACGGCGGGAGGAAGAGAACCATTTTCTTTGCAGCTGGAGGCTAAGCCTTCCAGCAATTCCCGCTCAGAGCCTCCTCTGCTTTGGAAGGAGAGTGACTGCCTAAGCCAGACCTCTCGCTGGCAAGAATTTTGTCCTCAGTCGGATGGACATATGTTTCCAGTCCCCTCATCAGAAGGATTTTGCTGGGTTATTTCCTCAAAGCCAAGACCAAGAAATCGAGTCTAAGCTTCTGGTGTTTAGAAGCTGCGTCCCTGTGTGTGAGGCTCGTGTCTGCCCTTGCTTCCACTTTCCTTCCTTTCTTCATCTCCCCCCTTTCTCCCTCCTTCCCTTCTTTCTCGGCTTCCCTCTCTGGGTGTTCTCGTCCTCTCTTCGTCCCTTTTCTCCCTTTCCTCCTTGGCTGGCCACTGTCTACCACAAAACACTCTCCAGTGTGCATTTTGTTTACAAGGCAGCGAATCTTTCTAGGGCTGGCACACACCAGAGTTGTTTACCAGCGTCTCCCGTGACTGGCAGCTCTCCCAGGGCAACCTGAGTCCAGAGTTAGGAAGGAAGAAGAACCTGGGGCAGGGTCTGGCTTGGGTCTGGGTCTTCCCTGCTACCAGGAGATACGAGACTGGGGCCAGCTGCAGCCACTCTCAGGGCTTCTGTTCTCCGTGCGCGGCCCCAGCTCCGTGCGTGGCACCGGCTTATGATCTCTGTGTTCCTTCACACCGGAGCTCCTTCAAGGCTCAGCACAATGCCCACCCTGCTGAGCACGGAACACACAGCTTTCCTCCCCCGTTATGTAATAAGCCTGATTTGGGATCTCCACAGGAGACTCTTTTCTTCAGTGCCATTATGTCTTTAGGGGTCAAAATGCCCTCTACCCGGGTTGCCCTGTCACCTGCTCTGTGCTCAAATTTAGCTTCAATGCCTCTGTGAAGCCTGCGCGGTTCCCAGCCGGCAAGCACCACTCCCGACAGCCTCCGCGAGGGCAGAGTCCAGCGGGCAGTGGGCACTCAGAGCTCAGGTAGGACAAAGGAAAGGACATGTTTAGAATGGATTCAGATTCTGAGAATCGGTCACCCAAGTTTTGTCGTGATTGTATAACTCCTTGGGGAAGGCATGACCGTGTAGATGTGGGGGAGACCCCGTTGAGGCAAACAGTGGGTTTTGGCACTAGAGGCCTGTGCCCTCTAGAAGCTCATGTGGGGGCAGTAGTTTAGTGAGGGGCACTGTGAAGCATCTGGGTGCGGGTGGAGTTTCGGAGTATAGAGGAAAATCAAGCAGGTTCTGGGAGCACTTGAGAGCATGCTCACTTCCTGCCTTGGTGATTGATGTTTGAACATCTGTAGATTTAAGAGGCTTCTTGCTCCCAGAGAGCAGGAGGTGGTGAGTGGTTGCTAGGAGGGACTGGGGAACGGTTAGAACTTTCTGGAAGGGAGGAGGAGGCTTTGAGACAGCCGTGGCGAGGGACCAAGTCCTAATCAACTTTGAAGTTGCTGAGTGGTTACATGACTGACTACCACCCCTGCCCAGAGGTCGCTGCCTGGCATCTCCATCCTCCTCCAGCACAACTTGAAGGTCCAGCCAAAGATGCAGGATTGTGCTCAGCCTGAGGTGAGCTAGGAGAAGGGGCACTGCGTCTTTCAGGAATTTGCTCTCTGGCGATGACTCTTAATTTTTGCATGGAGCTTCTTCCCCTTGTTTCCGGTCAAATGTTCTCACAAAGTGATGTGTTTCTTATCTTGCAGATAAGAATCTGTGTGTGTGTGTGTGTGTTGAGAGAGAGAGACGAGAGAACACTTAGAAACCAGCAGATGGTGTTCGATTCCTTAGAACTGGAGTAGAGATGCCTGCAAGCTTCCATGCTGGGAACTTGGATACTGGGAACCAAACTTGGGTCCTCTGAAAGAACAGCCAGTGCCCTTAACTGCAGAGTCACCTCTTCCACCCCCCAAACCTTTAAAGCCACCTCTGTCCTAGTCAATCAGCAACCCTGGACTGGATTGGAGGCTGAACAGCTCCGTACTGGAGGAGCAGGCCTGCAGGTGCCAGAGGCTGAGGGTTTAGCGGGGAGAAACGTAACTATCCTAATTTCCTTCCAACAGCTGGGCAATCGGAAGTCATCTTTTTCTTCTTTTTATCACTGCAGCTATTAAACAGCTCCATTTTTCCAACATGGAGGTACTCAATAAACTCCGTATAAAAGTGAGCAGACGAGCAATAAATAGAGTTTATGGGGACAGGAATGGGTGGGGATGGGGCCTGGGAGTATTTACAGCTCAGCAGTGGGAACTGGGGCCTCTTTCTTCCCTTCCCCCTGATAGAACTGAGTTAAGAAGCCAGGGGTCTGGGTGTCAACAGCCCGTGTGCTATCTTCAGAGCATTGCCATCTGGGAGGGACATTGTTCTCGGTGTTTTCACACAGCATTCTGATTGTGCGGCCTTTCCTGGGGAGACATGAGCAGATATATTCACCCTGGATGAGGGATAAATGATGGGCCAAAGAGACAGGAAGGGTCCAGTCTTGCTTAGTGAACCAGTGAGTTGATGGCGTTTTTACAGGAGTGTTGCTGAGGGGCTCTGGTTGGCAGCGTGGGAGACCACGGAGACAGAGACAGCTGAGTGTCCCTCTGTGCAGGATCCAGCAAAAATATCACTGACAAGTCTGACGACCTGAGGTCAGTCCCGAGGACCACCGCGGCGGAAGGAGAGAACTGACTCCCACAAATCATCTTCTGATCTCCACATGTATACTTTTGTCTGCATGTGTCTCTCCACACAGAGAAATTAAAAAAGAACAAAACGAAGCACAGCCCCCCCCCCACAGGTTTTTAAATGCATGACGGAGCCCAGACCTACTACATCCTTGCTTACCCAGGCGGCACAGTACGACTTGCTTTGGTTGCTTTGGTGTCTGGTGTGCCAGAGCCTTAGGCAGATGGGGACCCTGTCACAGATGAGGGCAAAGGGCAGAGTGGGGAGGGGCTGGGAGTTCACATGCATGCATGTTTACACGTGCCTGTGTGGTCAGGTGTGGGCTGCCCCCAGGAAAGCCTGCCTTTCCCCAGAGCCACTTCTTGCTGGTTCCCCAACACATCTGGTTCTGGCTCCTTATCAATGATCTCTGAGGATATGGAACAGGTCATTGTCAATTGTAGGCAACCTGAGCAGAAGAGCCTCCATTGTGGGAGGTGATCAGTGTGGATCCAGGGGGTCATACAGCTCAGCATTTATTTATGTTTCTATTTGAATGTCAGGATGCATGCTCGGTGAGTCCCCCCCTCGGTCGGTGGCTCCGGGAGTTCCATTACTGACGCAGAGGACCAGTTTCAGGATTTTCAGACTGGAAAACAGCCTCTGATTTTTGTTTTGAATTGTAAAAATGGGAATAAAAAAATTGCTCCGTTACTGTCTGATGGGAAATGCATTGTCTTGTTACACCGATTCACTTTGGGGCTTGTATTAAGTAGGCAGTCTGTGACGAGGTTGTGGCAGAGAGGGGAGCGGCAGTCAGCATGAGGATGAATATGGGGGCTGTTTACAGAGGAGAGGGGATGGGTTCTTGGAGGCCAGGGTGGCTTTTGTCTCCCTTGGCAGCTCTGTAAAAGGGTGCACGCCACAGGCATTGTCTTTGTGCAGCTCTCTCTGTGTTGGGCAATTATGGCTCAAAGGAGAGTACAATACATGACCTTGAGTTGTAAACAAAGTCTGAAAGCTGCTTTCTGGGCACTTGATGGGCGTGTGTGTGTGTGTGTGTGTGTGTGTGTGTGTGTGTGTGTGTGTTCAGCTGGAGGGACAGGAATCACCCAGCATCTTTGAAATCATCCTTCAGTGGTACCTGGGAACCTCACCTTCTGTTGCTCTAGCAGAATACTAACCCCTGAACTACAGTGCTGGAGTTCGGTTGAACACAGGCCCGAAAGGCTCGTGTGCTAAAGGCGTGGTACCTAGGGTGGTACCATTAAAGACGGCAGACTTTTAAAGAGGTGGTGTTAATCCCATCATTTGAGAACAAGACTGCTACCACAATTTCTGAGCCAAATTTGAAGCAAGCTTTAATTTAATACTGGCCAGAATGATGGACTCTGGCCGAGCCCATTCCGGGGTTCCCAGAAAATGGCAACAAGTCTCATTTCACAGAGGCTTAGAAAGGCAAACCCATCAGGCTACGTATTTCCCACCAGGTCCAAACATGGGCTATCATACACTCTGGCGTACTTCTTGCCTGTGTACCTCTGGCCTGCATCCAATCAGGGGTGAGTGTACAACTTGACCCACTTGCTTCCTGCGCCTCCCACCCACATGTGATCAAGCACATCTGGTGTGGACGGGTCAAACACAGTTGTTTAGGGGAAGGAAAAGCTGTGGGTTTGTTGTTATCTCCCACAAACACAGCCTCCAGCATTTCAGGAACGCTCTGTCCTTGGGCAAGGGGCTTGCGGAGCAGAGGCATTTTTGTTTCCTGGATGAGCATAGTAATTAAAACTTATAAACCTAATGCCAATTCTCACAGTGGAGCCCACGGTGAAGCTAAAAGCCTCAAAGAGAACTGTGGACCTGTCTTCTCCTCTTTCCCTTCCTGGCCATGAAGTGAGCAGTTTGCCACATATCCCCTTGAGGGTGTATGTCATGGGCCCAAAGCAACGGTACCGGTGGATCAGCCACTGAGACCTCTGAAACTGAGAGCCAGCATCAAGCACATCTTTCTTTCCACAGGCTGACTCCCGAAGGCGCTTGTCAGAGGGGCTGAAATCTTGCTAACACAAGCAGTGTTCAATTCATTTACTGAGTGCCTATAGAATGCCCATCTCATGCTAGATACTATGGAAGGGACCACAGGAGGAGTCCTCCGTCCTGCTTGGCAGCCAGGATTCAGCAGGACCAAGGTCAAGTTCAAAGTTCCTTGGCAAGCAGAACTTTGAGAATGACCGCTGCTCTCTTGTTCTGTAATGATGGCTACCCTAACTCCACTCTCCCAAAGGAACATGATAGAGAACAGAGTCCCTAGAGGTTGGGAGGCCATCTGGAGGAGAGCAGCAGCCACACCCAGCCCTCCCCCAGGTCTGTGAGCCAGTCTATGTGGCAGAAGTGAAGTTTGGAGTCTTTTGTTACTTAGCTCTAGGTAACTGGAGAAGTCCAGTGCTCAGGGCTGAAAGCTCCGAGGTAGAGGTCAGATGCTTAGGTAGCAAGAGGGTGAAACTTCCGGGGAGGGCCTGTGGGGAGGGCCTGTGGGGAGGGCCTGTGGGGAGGGCCTGTGGGGAGGGCCTCTGAGCTAGAGGAAGACAGAAGATAAGGAAAGGATTGCTGACTGGAAGGACTAGTGGTGGTGGTGGGGGGAACATAGACCCCCCAGGAGCAATAGAGGTTTGGAGTGAGGAAGGACCATCCCAAGATTAACTGAGATGATTGAGTAGGGCTTGGAAGCAGATCACATGACTTGTTTGCGTCAGTTCCGGGTTCCATGCCTAGCACAGGAGACAAAATAAAAGGAAGCATTGACTCTGCGTGACTCCAGAAGTGATCTTTCCGGCAGCCAGGGAAGAGGATCATCCTTGCTCTACCAGGCTCTGCTTTGACCCCTGCAGCTCCGGGGAAAGATGCTGCAGCGGACAGAGCTGCTCTCCACCGCCGTGGTATTCAGCTGGCATCTGTCCTTGGCTTCTCCACTCTGAAACCGGGTGGGAGAGAACTGCCTTTGTCCCCCACATGGCCTATCTCCCTGGACCTTCCTCTTCCTGGCTCTTCCTCCTCCCGCCATGGGAATGGTTCCCCTCTCTCCAGCTCATCTTACAGCCTGCCTGATGAAGACGACTCAGGTTAGATACTTCTGTGGGACGATTCAGAAAAGACGAGATCTCTGGATGGACAGGTTGGATTGCTTCCCAGTGGAGAAAGCCAGGCTGACAGCTCTTATCTTCAATTTCTTCTGACAGTGTGTGTGGTTGCTCATTCACAGATCTTCCTATGCCATGACAGGTGTTCTACAGGATCGTCATGGTCTCTGCTGGCTCCTCCAGATGACCCTGAGGCAGCATTCACATCTTCAAGAGGATTCCCCAGTGTGTCCAAAGAGCACGCAAGCCTGATACCCCCAGCTCAGCCGTCCCTCCCCTCTGACCTCTGTTCTCATCATTACGGGGAGCCCACCAGAGAAGACCACTCAGACGCAGCCCAACTGAAAGTCTTTATTCAAACCAGCTGGGACTCTACTCAGGTGTTCTGAGTATTTAGAACAAGGCGATTTTAAAGCAAGAGCTACATCCTGGTCTTGCTCTGCAGCTGCAGGGGGAAGTTAACACAAGCAAGAGGCTAAGAGAAGCAGTTAGCTGGAGAGGAGGCTTGCACACGCAGGCAGTTTAGCAGAAGCTAAGTTAGCTGGGGCATCTCGACCTTGGGTTCCTAGAAGCGAGTTTGGTAGTTTTCCACAGGGCTTACTTACAAGAAGACCAAATTCTAGTTAAGCATGGCCCTGGCAAGAGAACAAGATGGAGGAACCTTTGCATTGTCTTGCCCCGTCACACCTTTGCTCCTCCTAGGCCCAAGATCTGCTTTTCCTCCCTCACCCTGTGCCCTGGTGGCTCCTGTCTGGATGTTTAGGGCTGCAGACTTGCCATAGCAAGCCTTGGCAACATGGCTGGGTCGGTCTCTCTCAGGGTCTTATTGCTTTGCAGGAGGGTGTCTGGGGGAGCTGCCTGCCCAGTAGAGCACCATGGTTCAGCTTCCTTTCCTTGTCTCCTGTGCCTTCCTCTCAGTGAGGGCTTAAGTTTCTCTTCTGTTCTTCCCTCTCCTCTCCTCTTCTCCCCTCCCCTCCCCCTCTCCTCTCCTCTTCTCCCCTCCCCTCCCCCTCCCTCTCCCCTCCCACCTCCCCTTCCCCTTCCCCTCCCCTCTCTCCTCTCCTCCTGTGCTCCCTCCAAGCTTCTGTCCTTCTGTCCGTCTGTCCTGGTTAGCTTCAGCTGTTGACTTCATGCAGCCTACACTCATCTGAACGAGTCTGAACTGAGGGACCGCCATGGTCAGATTGACCTGTGGCCATTTCTGTGATGCCTGACATGAGAGAGCCCTCCCACTGTGAGTGGCAAGGAGGAGGGGTGTTTAAGAAGACTAGTGAGTGAGCCCCAGCCTAGGGAGCATGTAAACTGGATGCAGTCCTTCGAGGTTTCTGTTTCAAGTTTCTGCCTGAGTTCCTGCCCTGACTTCCCTCAGTGACGGGACATGACTTTCCTCCCAAGTTGTTTTATTCATGGTGTTGATCGCAGCAACGGAATAAAACCTTAAGACCTTCCCTTCCCTTTTTCCCTTCTCCTCCACCCCGCCTTTATCCCTCTCCATCTCCTTCTTTTCCATTCCTCCCCCTCACGCTCTCCTTTCTTCTCTTGCTCACCCCCACTCTTGCATTGAGAATCGGGCACTCAGATGTACCGCCATTCTCCAGGGCTGAGGGAGGGAAGGCAGGAGGTAATAGGGTCCACCATGGAACTGCCCACCCCTCTCCGCGGACACCTGCAGCCTGCCTGGCACTGCCCCTGTGCAGAGCTCCATTGTGACGCACTGAGAAAACAGGTTCCTCATGCAGCCTTGAGATTAGAATGGCCATTATCTTACAAATGACTCTAACTGTCTTTCATAAATGTGGCGGTGTTTGAGAAGTGACTAGCTGTAGTCTGCGGGATAATGGACTTAATAAACGATACCTCCAGCAGATGGTTGGGGACACCAGAGCCTATTAGTTTGGACAGGACAATACTGTAATTTCAACAAGATACAGTTCATTCTTCTCCTGGGTGTTGTTTTTTTTTCTTCCACGAGTGTATGCTTGTCATATTTTTCTTAATAGGATATTTTTTCTCATGATAATTTGCAAATTGTTAATATGTTTTTTTTTAATATCTCATTTTTTTTTCCTCCTGGAAAACGTTGTTTTTCTGCTTGTCACTGGGCAGAGCCAGACATCCAGTAGGCAGAAGCAGAAACTTAGCTGTAGGAGAGGGAGAGGGGAGCGGGGCTGACGGTTACATACCCACAGGCGCAGGCAGCTGCTGGGCTCACACAGCACAATGCGTCCTTATTCAGGGTGTTGGGTTGGGTAGATGGAGGGCTCTCCTCCCTCCCTCCTGCAGACAGGGCAGCCACCTTCACCTGTCTATTTCCTGTTAGAGTTGAAAAACCTTCGAAACAGAGGCTGAGGCCTGCTCTACCCAGGAGTCGGGTAGATGTGTTTCTCAGAGGAAGCACAGAGACGGGACCCTCGGGGTTTGCAGAGGCTGTGGGAGGATGGGCTTCCGAGGCTGAGATGCTTCGGGAGTCACACCTCGGCTACCGTGTTCACGTGGAGTTCACAGCCAGAGGGGTTCCCGATCTTTCTGCCAATGTTTTCTATGTGCCTCTTTCTCCACGCCCCACTCTCCTGCTATGAGAAAAGCATTCAGAGTTCGCACTAGAACCAAGACAGGAGAAGAGGACAGAGAAGGTGTCAGCAAATGTCCGGGTAGAGCAAGAACCCCAAACCTTCGCGGAACCCTCCAGAAGTTAGCCTTGCATGTGACTGTCAACCCACTTCCGGACATTTATCTCAAAGAATCGAAAAGCGAGACTAGTGTTCACAAACGCATGTATTCTAAGTAGTGCTATTCACGGCAGTCAAAAGGTGGAAGCAATCCAGGGCCCGTAAATGGATGAATGCATACTAAAACCGCAGTCAACCCATACGATTGAATATTACCCAACCATAAAAAGAACGCAGACCGATCTGCACTCCAATGTGGATGACGCTTGACCACATTGTGCTGAGCGAACGAAGTCAGACAGAAAACCACATACTGATTTTCCGTCTGTGCTGAGCCGGAAAAGGAAAAGCCATAGGACCAAGAGCTGCCTGCACGCTTGATGGCTGAACAGGCATGCTCCCTCCTGGGATAATGCAGCTACACCAGAATATTACAGAGCGACGTGTCCAAAGCTCCGTGAAACCGCTAAATGCTGCTCAATTGTACACTTAAAGATGGTTCCATGTTAACTTGAAGCCTTAGCGTAAAGACCAAATGGAAAGAATCCGTGCAACAGGGAAAGAGTCTGTAAGAGGGGCTGGCTCTGGGCCCAGCTGCCAGACAAACACAGACTCCTTTAGAGCTGGGGAGAAAAAAACTGGACAGAGTCTAATCCTGGAATTCTTAGCTGCAAAGGGCATGGTCATTGTCTGTGCTCTGTTTGGGAGAAGGTTGAGCCTGGGGATGGAGAGACCCACTGCGGAGAGGGAAAACTGACTGACTGACCAGGTAGGCAAGGGCTTGTTGCAAACCACATCTCCTCACAGTTCTAGCACGGAGGCTTCCAGTGTAGCCTTTTTCACAGAGCAGAAGCCCATTTGGGTCCTACAGCCCCAGGAGTTGACCAAGGGGAAGCTGGAGCCCTGGGGACTCTCCTGCAGCCCTAATGCACCCCTCCATCACCTCCTGGCCTCCAGTCATGTGAGGGTTCCTGCTGGTTTGTTTTGTGTGCTGAAATCCAGAGTGGAAGGTCTTCTTTTGGAGAGAGCTATTCAGCCTGGAGATGCTTTGATGTCTTTTCAATCCTTTGTGCCCCCAAATCAAACGGAGCTCTTTACAGCCAGGCTTGAAACACCCTTGTTCCTGTTTCCTTTCACTAAAGGATTTCTCCCTGGTTATCACAAGTCACTTTTGAATGGCGCTTTACCATCCAGGGCCTGGGCAATTGGTTATAAAGGTGCACACGTGCAAGAGCCATTTACACGCGGCTGTCTTTAAACACCAGACGTGTGGCTGCGGATATTTACACACACATGCACAGTATTCACTGGTCCCACGTCGTCTCCCTCTTTCCATTAATACAATTACCCTTGCGGAATTGTCATCACTAAACACTTGCCCGTCCAGCACCCCGTGGCTCATGACAATTTCTGCTGTTTTCCAAGGCAGTGACTTTGGGTAGTTATGCAGGCATGGAGATTCAGTGCCGGCCCCTGCCTACAGAGAATGCCAGAATAAGATGCATGCTTTTTTATGGCTGGGAGAATGTTAATGGGTGTCAATAGGTTGCAGGAGAGAGAGCCAGTGCCCGGGAGAAGCAGCCATGTGGATCGCTATCTGTCCCTGCAGCCCTTGTAAGAAAAGCTTTCTCAACTGCTCTGCTGCTTGAACAGCAATTACTGGGACACTCTACCAAGGAAGAGCGCATTAATTAAATGCTTTCTAGAGATTTCTCAGGTTTATCAACCAAAATGTCTGCACAAGCTCTCGGAGGGGACGAGGAAAATGCTTACGGAGCGCAAATCTCAGGTTTCACCAGACACAGGATTCCTTTGTGTCCCAGCCAGCCTGAGCCTTCGTCCTGACCCTGGGAAGTAAAGACCCCTCTTTGCCATCCACTCTGGGCACTGACACTGCCGTTGGAGGAAGCGAGAGGCGGCCATTCGCTCACTGCTGGAGAATGCCCAGCTCATCTCTTTGGAGGCCTGACTCTGGAGCACCCCAAAGATGAAGGTGGTAGGTTGTGCTCAGGTCCTTTGGGCCTGGGGAGCTTGTGGAGCCTTTAGGAAGCAAAGCCTAGTGGGGGGAAGTTGGGTCTTTGGGAGGAAACCTGCCCTTTAAAGGGATATTGGAACCCTGGCTCTTCTCTTTGCTTCTGCTTCCTGGGATGTTTTTGCTTCCATGACACAAACTTGGCTCCTCTGCCATGTTCTCCCCCAAAGATGCACCAAGCTGCCCCAGGCCCAAAGGACCACGGCCCAAATAATACAACCACGAGCTAGAATAGACCTGCGAGCTGGTTTACCTCGGACTGTGGCAGTGACAGACAGCTAACTCTCATACCAGCACAGGCTCTAAAGAATATAGATGGTACCAGTTGGGGGGGATGGGAAGTGAATTAGTTAAGTTTCCCGCCTAGCCCTCCCAGCTGGCCCAACTCCTATACATTTCGGTCTGCGAACATCCTCACTTACACGATGAATTTGAGGCTGAAGCAGAGTCATACACACAAGGCGCCTATAATGTGAGGCCCTGCACACAGCAGGGGGTCCACTAAGCCAAGTGTGTGCGCCATTGTAGGCAGAGACAGCTTGTTCATTTCCCAGCCGCTCAGACCCTAATAATCACATAGAAACTATGTCAATTACAACACTGCTTTGGCCTATTAGCTAAGGCTTCTTATTAACTAACACATCTTAAATTAACCCATTTCTATTAATCTGTGTATCACCATGAGGCTGTGGCCTGCCTGCCGGTAAGGTTCTGGGGCGTCTGTCTCCTTCAGCAGCTACATAGCATCTCTCTTACTCCACCTATTCTTTCTCTCTATTTCTGTTCTGATTTCCTGCCTGGCTTTACTCTGCTAAGCCATTGGTTGAAACAGCTTCTTTATTAACCAATGGTAATAAAACATATTCATAGCATCACATTGTGATTTCTCCTGGCGGATTGTCAGCCGTGAGAGAACAGGAAGTGTGCCAGTCCCCCCCATCCCTGATGCTCATTAGAGCCCAGAGCCGTGTTGTTGATGGTTTGAGCATAGCTATTACCACCTTGATATCATCTCTTGCTCATGGCCTTATTGGTGGATTGGAGGAGGGTCACAGGTCAGACAGAGTGAGAGCAAGGAGCACAGCAGTGGGTAGGTGCAGCTGGCAGGTATAAGGGAGGGGTTCATGTGGGATGCACTCAAGCTAGAGGGTAAGCCTCGGTGTTGTTCAGGGTTGTGTTTACAAGTGCTTGTTACATGCTTGGTATGACTTTAGGGTTTCCCCATTAAATGCATTCCTGTCACCTCACCTCCCTGCACTCGATAGGCAGCTGGTTGTCTACAAAAGCAGGAGGGTTAACAATCGGGATCTCTGCTCTCATGGGTGTCATTTCATCCTTCGTCCTGACCTAACCTAAGCTGGCCTCTGCAGAGGACTTTATGGCCACTGTCGGTCCCTGCCCCCAGCTGGGGAGAGCCTTCTTCAAACACATCCGTTACTACCCCCCCCTCATTTCTCCTCACCTGCTTCTTGAACCACCAGACCATTTTAGAGGTGCCCACGACATGTGTGGCGTTGTGGTTTGTGGCCCATAGCAAAGCTCCACTCAAGCCGGGCAATTCCTGACAAGGATGAAAGCTGCCCTGGAGAGGCCGCTAATTTCCGCACACGTCAGGGATAATTGCCATAGAGCTGGCTGAGCAGTTTGCATGGGTAGTGGGCAGGCTTACGGGAGTCGGCAGCTTCCGTCTCAGGTCTGGGAAGCAGCCTGCCTCTCTCCATGCCAGACACAGGGCAGATGGATGGGCTGGGCTGAGGCCCTAGCATGACTTCTGCACTCTGCCCTCTGTTGCGGAGTTCTTCCCTGAGCCCTGTGACTGAACTTGCTTTCCTCTAGACACCCCACTCTCTGTATGGCTGGAGAACTGCACAGAGGGTTCAGTTGTGGGGTACGGGAGCAGGCGAAGGGGCTGCAGCTGCTTCCTCAGTGAGTCTGCCTGGTCATCAGGCTATGAAATGGATCATGGGGCCTCAGATTGGAGAGGGGGTCAAGTCCTGATCTTGGCTGAGTGGACAGAGGCCACCGTCTCTGCTGGAGGTTGACACTGACATGGTCCTTGCCTTAGAGGACAATAGTATACTGCTAATTTGGGGGGGTTATCTACCAAAGCACATGAACAGGGTGGCCAGACTGATAGTTCATTGCTTACAGCTCTGGAGGCTAGAAAGAGTGAGCCCTGGCAGAGTCGGTTCCTTCGGACGCCTGCACAGGCATCTGCCTCCTGTCTCACTCTGGCTGTGGTGGCTTCTGTTGTCTTCAGAGGCCATTGGGTTGTGTGTACACAGTCCCATCTCCACGTCATGGCCACACAAGGAGCAGAAGGCCCTACCCTCAATAGCAACCATTGAAGGTGGACTAGAGTTCATTGTGTGAGTCTCTCACAGTCCGGGGGGGGGGCATTGATCACACTGAGCTTTGCCCCCCCAGTTCTTCCAACAGCTATTTTACCCCCAAACCCCGTGGACCTGAACTTGCTTCTCAAAGCACCTGGAATGGCTTCCGTTTTCCTGACCAAATCTGGGTCTAACTGTTCTAGTCCCTGCATGGGACATTATGACATATTTGTAAAGACAGCATGCCACATTGCCCCAGCAAAGGATTATGGGAGGTGTGCCATGAATCCTAATATCATGATTTTGATTTTTGTGGTGTCTAAAAGGGTTACATAGAGTAAGAGATAAAAGTGCAGTAGAAAGTGTTGATATTAATATGATAACAATGTTACAGATGGGGCTGTGGTGAATATTGGTTTTCCATTTCTCATCTTTCTTATCTGCATTTTAAGAATAAATTTGATAGGTACATATTGTTTAAATCATTGAAAAATAACTTGTTAAATCAAAGAAGGGCTTGTGTGCCAAGTCTCCAGCCAATAATCCCATGTTAGTCTTGGGTTTCTCACTCCAAATCCAGCCAGCAGTTTCTGCTGTAAGGTTTTGTGGGCAAGAAGAACCGTAACCAGGACTGTGAACACACTAAGCTCCCGCTGCTGAGGAAACAACAGAAGCAGGGGTGATGCTGGTAGGGGTGCCTCTTCTGTGTTTCTTTATGATGCTTGACATTTGAGGAGATATACAGGGAAGGCTGGAGAGGCGGGTATAGAGAGGCAGCTTGGTTAAGAGAATTTGCTGCAGTCATGAGGAGCTTGGATAATGGCATCCATAGAACACCCTGGGCATCCAGCACATGCCGTAACCCCAGCTCTGAGTGAGGCCAAGACAGGAGGATCAGCGGGGCTCGCAGGCCTCCAGCATCATCAAGACAATGTGAGCCCCAGACTCAGGGAGAGACACTGCCTCAGAGGGATAGGCAGTGAAAGAGGACACCCTCTTCTGCCTTCTGCATGTGTGCACACTCCCCCTTACACAAACATGGAGAGAGACAGACAGACAGACAGAGATGTTGTAGGAGGAGGCTTGTTCATTTCCCGGCAGCCCAGACTCCTGAAATAACCACACAAAAGCTGTATTAATTAAATCACTACTTGACTGGCCTATTAGCTCTAACTTCATATTGGCTAGCTTTTACATCTTAATTTATCCCATTTCCATTATTTTATATTTTACTACGAAGCTCATGGCCTGCCGGCAAGGTTCCAGCGTGTCTGTCTCCGGAGGCTCCTTGGCTTCTCCTTGACTCTGCCTCCTTTCTCCCAGCATTCAGTTTAGTTTTCCCTGCCTAGCTCTACTCTACCCTATCACAGGTCCAAAACAGCTTCTTTATTCATTAGCCAATGGAAGCAACACATACACAGAAGGACTTCCTGTATCATTTTACCTTTTTCTGTTTAAATAAAAAGGAAGGCTTTAACTTTAGCATAGTAAAATTACATATAACAAAACAGGTATCAAGAATTATAGTTACAGTATTTAAATATATTTTATCTTTTATCATGACTAAGGAAAACTATATCTATTCTTCAACTCCCTCAAAGACTCCAGAAGGATATAATATTACCTAAGTAAACAGGAAGTGTATCGTAAGCAATTTCCAAAACTCTATAATTGACAGAGACATCTTACTGCCTGTACAGTCACTCAACCCAAAGTTGGGGCATCCATCTTCAGCCCACAGGCCCATAGTATCCAGAAAACTTTTCCACGAAGCAGGAAATTTCAAAGACAGTTCAACCTATATTGGCAGTTTGTCAGTCACTTTTTTCTGTGTCCTTCAGAATGTCTGAGAGACACTTTCATGAAGCAGGAACTCCAAAGGACTGTCTCACCTTTAGGCTAGTTCAGCAGCAATTTCTCTGTGGGTCCTGCATGTCCAGTTCATACAGCATAACATCAAGCAGTCCAGGTAAGAAGAGCAGTTTCTTGTCCAAATGGCTGATAAACTCCATAAGGAGCCTCTTCGATGCCCATCTTCCTCTTGAAGTAATTGGTGCTGTCAGGAGCAGATGTGCCTCATTGTCATGATAAGTCTTAAGCTCTTAAAACATTTTAAATGCCAAACAGAGAGACTAGAGTGACCGGAGAGTCCAGCTGTCTAGTTCTTCTGTCAACTTGATGCAAACCAGGGTCGTCTGGGAAGAAAAGGACCTCTGTTATGAAAGTGCTTCCTCCAGACTGATCTGTATGCAAGCCTGTGGTGCATTTTCTTGATCAACAATTGATAAGCGAGAGTCCAGCCCTCGGCGGGCCATGCCAGCCTTGTACAAATGATTCTGGATTGCATAAAAAAAGCAAGCTGAGAGCCATCTGATAAGTAGAATTCTTCTATGGCCTCTGTTTCAGTTCTTGCCCCAGGTTTCTGCTTCAACTTCCATTCCTGACTTCCCTTCATGATGGACTCTGTGCTGTAAGATGAACTAAAACCTTTCTTCCCCGAGTTGCCTTTGGCTGTGTTGTTTATCTCAGCCATAGAAAGCAAACAGGACAGAAACTGACAAAGGGATGGGGACATACGGGTGGAGAAGCCAGTCTGGGTCATCAGGCAGTTGCTGGGCCTCTATCATGTCGTGAACTTCCTACTGCTTGGCAATCAAGGACTGGGACTTGGAGGCTCTGTCTGGTACTTGAGATTACAGACCTGGAGTGTGCAGGTCCAGCATGCTGGTCTTGGCCATGGACTAGCCCAGGGCCAGGAAACCGAGGGTAGCAGACAGACTCTCAACACAGAGCCTGGTGAACCAACTACAGAGTGGGGATCTCTCCTTCAGGCAGGGGATCTGGTCCAGACAGTTCCCTAGGCAGTGTGCTGTATGGGGCTCCTGACCACAGGAGAGTCAGAGGTACCAGGAAATCCTGGTCAGTCTTACTTAGGATCATAAGCAAGAATCGTGGGTAGTTTTCCATGGAGGTGACCTCTGAGAGCCTATGCCATCTCCCTTGATCCTAGTTAAATTGGTCCCAAGGCATGTTGTCTTGTCTGAAGACATGGGCCCCAAATCATGTGGGATTCCCCTTTGAATACTGTGAATGCTTTATTGATATTGGCTAATAAAGAGGCTGCCTTTGGCCAACGGCTTAACAGAGTAAAGCCAGGAGGGAATTCCAAGCAGAGATAGAGGAGAAAAGTAGGCAGAGTCAAGGAGATGCCATGTGGCTGCCAAAGGAGAATACCAACCGCCACCAGAACCTTACCGGCAGGCCACAGTCCCGTGGTGATATACAGATTAATAGAAATGGGTTGATTTAAGATGTAAGAGTTGGCTAGAAATATACCTAAGCTATTGACCAAACAGTATTGTAACTAATACAGTTTCTATGGTGTCAGGAGCCGTGTCCCCCCAAAATTTACAGGAAGCACCGCTGCGAGGAGCTTTTGCAGAGGGCTTCACTTTCCAATTGTATTGAGAATAGTCTTATTGAGCAAGCCTATCTCACACCCTATCTCACACCCAAATTAAAATAGAGAGCCTCTGTTAAGGGAACCTGCCTTACATTCCAAACTATCTAGGCAACTAGGTGTGTCACCTTGTGACTTCCTGACCAAGGAATCGTGACCTGACCCATTGTAACCTCTTGGTTTACGTGACGTGCGTGGCAAGACCCCGTGTCCCAGCCCCCCAAGCTCCCCATCCAGGGGCTATATAAGCTGTAACCATGACCCTAATAAACGGAGGCTTTGACAACATAAGCAGAGCCTCCTTTCTCTCATCAGCCTGTGTCTTTTAGGTGGTGCCTCTCCGTGACCCTGGAATAACTGGCCAGCCAGGCGGGTTACAAACCCTAGACAGAGTAACCCGTCGAGGCGGCCTACAGTGGCGCCCGAACCAGGGACTCGGAGCACGGTTAACTTCCCGGACGACGACGCGCAGTCCCGGGACAACAAGAAAAAGAAGATTCTGCAGCTGTAGAACTCGGACAGATCTGCAGGATAAGGTAGGCGCAGGTTCGCTGTCGTCCCACAAGACATGGGCCATTCGCTTTCAAAGGAAGAGAAATTCATAAAGGAATTTAAACAATCACTCAGGGTGAGAGGAGTAAGAGTAAAAAAAGAGATTTAGTTGCATTTTTTTGTTTTATAGATAAAATATGCCTCTGGTTAGTTTTAACAGGTCCGGAAATACACCCTATTCTCCGCGTCTTCCTTAGTCAGCCAAAAAGGACTCCGCAGCCACAGCCCTATGCTCTGACTGCTCCCGATAGCATGCCTTTGATTCAGAAATTGTTCAATACAAAGCTGCACTTAAGGCGCAAATAGGAGGTCTCAAACAAGTTCTTGCATTACAGCATGAACTCTCAGACCTTTCCTCTCAGATTCGGGACTTAAAATTCACTATGGAAAAAGGCAGGATTTTAGACAAACGGGCAAACGGAGCTAGACAAGCGAAAGCTGCTGAGCTCCACCCTGATTCCACAGAAGACCCCCTAGGGCTAGAGAGCCTGTGTCTTAGCCTCCTACCATGTGGAGCTGAGGCAGCCAGACAGGTTGGCTTTAAGGAGGTCTGGACTCAGAAAGTTACAGCTTCAGGACAATAAAAGGAGATAAATGTGCTTCTTTTCCATTCTAAAATTTTGCTTCTTGGTCAAAAATCTTTAGTTTGTAGGCATATAAATTTATATCTAAGGTAGATTAATTTCAGTACTGTGGTTCTGTAGAAAAGTTTTAAAATCAAAGACTGTGATACATTCAGAGGATTTTTAAAAATTGTTTAGGATATCTTGAATTTTTATTTCTTTCTTATAAAGTTGAGGATTGTCCTTTCGAGTTCTGTGAAAAATGTTGCTATAATTTTAATGTGCATTTATAGTAAATCTATATGTAAGTTTTGTGAGAAATGTTGCTATAATTTTTAATGGACATTTACACTGAATCTGTAGACTGCTTTCAGTGAAATTGTCATTTTTGCTGCGTTTTCTTCTACTTTCCCAAGAAAATAGGAGATCTTTATTTTCTAATGTCTTAAATTTTTTCTTAAAGAGTTAAAGTTCTTATCATACAAGTTTTTTCATTTGTACGCCCACTCTTGGGTGGGAGTTGCTTTGTCTCAGCTTGTAGTCCTTTCCTGCTGCCAGGTGTTGCTTGAGGGTAAACTGCTGAGACTCAGGCCTCTCACTAAATTTATCGAGGGCCAGAATTATACTCTAACAAGTGATAATGGTTAAAAATAAAAAACATTTTTGCCTTCACAATCAGAGGTAACAGGACCCAAAAACTTCTGTCCTGCTTGCTTGGAGTTACTCCAAGATATTTTATGGTATTCATGGATATTTAAAAGGATGATGTCTCATTTGTCCTGGGTGTAAAAGAGATACACTTGGGTTATTTTCAGATTTTGGCTATGATGAAGTAGTTCTGCTATATACATAGCTGAGCACATGTTTTTATGGTCAAAAAACTTTTGTATTTAGGCCCAACAGGGGTATTGATAAGTTTTAAGGTAAATATTTGCCTAATTTTAAAAAATGGCCGTAATGAGGGACTCCCAATGCTGGGGAGACTCTCACTCAGGTCTCGGGAGGGCACAGCCCCCCCAATGACTTACAGGAGGCCATCCTTGCTACAATTGCACGAGGCTTATGACCCACGTGGGGGAAGAGTTTGGCCTCTAGTGACCTGGAGAGGAAATTTTTGGAAAAGAGACCACAGCCCTGTGGTCCAGGAGGGTCATAAAAATTCCAAAAATCCAGGGATGGTCGCAGGGAGACAGCTCCCTGCCTCTCGGGACCACTCCCAGGTTCCTAGAGCAGTGTGATGATAATCACAGGAGGAAAATTCCTTGTTTTTTTGGGATTGTTTATCAGGATTGCAGTCTGGCTTTGTCTTCAGCTGGTTCCTAGGGCAGGGTCGCTGAACAGGCTGGCCCTAGATTTTTGATTCTTCTTTTTCTGCTGGAGAAGTCTGGATTTATCCAGGTCTTTCAATACTGTGTATGATTCAAAAGTGGTTGTGCCAGTATGCACTTCCAGCAAAGAAGTTTTTTCTTTACCCACATTTTCTTAAGCATAAATTGTTAATAATAATTTTTAATCTTGGTCATTTTTACAAGGATAAAATGAAATCTCAGAGTTTTAATTTACATTTCTCTGATGGCTAAAGGATATTATGTTTGAGCATTTTTTTAAACAGTCTCTCAGTCATTTTTAAGTTTGTCTGTTGAGAATTTTCAGAATTTTCAGTTTAGGTTTGTAACAAATATTTTTATTGGATTAAATTTTTAATAACTAATTTTCTGAGTTCTTCATATATTTTTAAATTGGGTCTATGATAAGTAAGAATCTTTTCCCACTCTGTAGTCTTGTTATACAAAAGTTTCTCAATTCAGGAGATAGAATTTATGGTTTCTCCAAATGTTTGTGCCACTGAGGCTGTGTTTAAGATGTGGCAAAGTGTACTTCAAAAATTTTTTCTCTATAAGGCTCAACAAAATTTTTATATGCTGAGGCCTTTGGCTCATTTAAACTTAAGTTTTGTACATGGAAATGGATATGGATCTATTTTTATTCTTCTACATGATGGTGTCTAATGAGGCCAACCTCATTAGTTAAAATACTTTCTTTTTTCATTTTCTTATCTGTGGGACAGACTTGCAACTTAAGACAATAGCTTATAAGCTTTTTATTAGATATTCAATGGTTAAAGCTCTAGTTATAATATTCTTATGGGAAACCTTGAGCTGCTAGGTAAAATTCTTACAAAAAACAGTTTCCAATAGAGCTTAGAAGAAAGCTGCCAAGCAGGTACTCAAACAGGTAAAATATAAATCAACAGGTACAGTATATTAATTATAATACAGCTATGGCAAGTGTGTATATTAAATATAAAACTTGTTCTACAACAGTTTTATAAAAAATGCTGTTTATGGCTAAACCTTCTCAATTTTGCCAGTTAAGATATTAAATTCTTAATTTAAAACAGTAGCCTGTCTAGTACAAAAGGGCAGGATAAAATCTGGGAGATGGTTTAACAGAATATTGACTATGATCAATGTTTCTTATACTAAACAATAGATTCATTGATAATTTTAAGATTGATTTCTGGACAATTGCCTTTGCTCAATTCAAAGGCCAAAACAATAATCTTTTCCCAGATGAGCATTGCTACAATTCACACACCTGTATTTTGCTAATGTTATAGCTAAAAATCCCTTAAAGGATTTTATGCTAAATTTTACAAATGGCTCTTCCAATGGAAGAACTGCATATATGGTTAATAATTAATAAAAAAAAAATTATGGAGCGTACCAAGGCTCCTTAAAAGCAACTTATAACAGTTGCACACAGCAACTTATAACAGTTGCACACAGATCCTATATGCAAACGGATCTAGCATGATGACACCAAGCTAACCTTTACTAAGGCAAGGTAAAAAGGCCCTTGCAATGCATTATAAAAAAAACCCGACCTATATATATTTGGGGTCGAGGAGATGTTTATGCTTTTTTCACAGAAAGAAAATATAAAAGCTAAACCTGATGTCATGGCTGCAGACACCCCACAGAGGACTTCCCGGAGGAGATTGGAGAGGAATGCTTGATCCGGTCTTCTCTGCCCCCAAGGAGAGGAGTGCCAGATAACAGAACCTGCTACGCCAGGACATCATGCTGCCTTTAGAGAGTCCAGGGAGACGGCTGAGATAATTGCCAGGATGTGCTTCAGATAGCTGACTCCAGCTCACCTCACCCAGGAAGCCCACCTGCCCTAAAGCACAAATGTTGAACTGCTTCTGCAGTCTGCATTCTGTTTGCTTTCAGCTGAGGTGTAGACTAAACATTTGACTGTTTTAAACTTTGGGACACAAAAAACTCATTTTAATTAAAATATTAACCCCTCTTTACTTAAGAAGGGGGAAGATTGGGGTTCTGACTGTTGCTCAGAGACTGGAGACTGGAGCTGGTGGTATTTGATAACAACAATGTCTGTCAATGTATGAATTCTTACTGGAATTGACCTAATGATATTTGTAACTGCTTATAGATGTTGGAAAAGGTTTGACACATGCTGTAAAGTATTCAGGTTTAATGCATATGTTAAAAATTAGATTTTGATCCCTTTACACTGCCCTAATTTTTGGCAGGCAGCACTCGTAATCTTATTGTGGAGTAGGCATTTAGGAAGGAGGATATACCTTAGGCCAGACTAAAGGTGAATACTGGGTTTGGAAAACACCCTTTCTTCTTGTCTGGAAGATGGAGCTATTGGTGCCAAAATTATATCATTATATCTTTTATTTGAGGAGCTCCTCGTAGACTTTTCATTAATGACAAATGCAGGGGCCCAATGACGGGAGTTAGTGTGGACCCTCGCCTGAACAGCACACCATACAGAGGTTGTAGAAACCGGCTCAACAAGGCATGGTGCCAGGCACGAGGATTGCCCTCCACATGGCCTAAGACAGGGTGCCCTGTGGTCAAAGATCTGCTTACTTTAGGTCTTGCTAGATACCTTTTATTTGAGGAGCTCCAGGGACGGGCAGGACATCCCCCAACCTAAGACAGGGTCCTGGGAACCCGAGGACGGGTAAGGGGGAAAAAGACCTGGTCCCCACTCGACCTAAGACTCATAAGGCACCCCTCTGTTCCCAGGAGAGGTAAATTGCTCGACCAATCCGGGAGAAGGGTCCCTTCCTTGTCCCAGTCCCTTCTCACTTAGATCTGACACCGGGGTTAGACTCTGACCTGGTGCCCTCCACTTGATAGATGCCTGCTTTTATAAAAGGAAGGGGGATATGTCAGGAGCCGTGTCCCCCCAAAATTTACAGGAAGCACCGCTGCGAGGAGCTTTTGCAGAGGGCTTCACTTTCCAATTGTATTGAGAATAGTCTTATTGAGCAAGCCTATCTCACACCCTATCTCACACCCAAATTAACTGTTAATAGAGAGCCTCTGTTAAGGGAACCTGCCTTACATTCCAAACTATCTAGGCAACTAGGTGTGTCACCTTGTGACTTCCTGACCAAGGAATCGTGACCTGACCCATTGTAACCTCTTGGTTTACGTGACGTGCGTGGCAAGACCCCGTGTCCCAGCCCCCCAAGCTCCCCATCCAGGGGCTATATAAGCTGTAACCATGACCCTAATAAACGGAGGCTTTGACAACATAAGCAGAGCCTCCTTTCTCTCATCAGCCTGTGTCTTTTAGGTGGTGCCTCTCCGTGACCCTGGAATAACTGGCCAGCCAGGCGGGTTACAAACCCTAGACAGAGTAACCCGTCGAGGCGGCTACACTATGGGATCATTTTGGGTCTGGGCAGCTGGGAAACAAATGAGCAATCTCGGCCTACACCCAGGTTTTTCTCCTTCCTGAAGCTGTGGAGCTAGTTCCTGCCCTTTCACCCAGAAGAAGAGTGTCTGTCTCTTTCCATGCAGAGTTTTGCAGGCTGGCTGCAGGTTTCCCCCACTTTGTTCTGCCCCAGAGAGATGGTGCAGAGGCCCATGGGGTGAGAAAGCCACAGGAGGATATGGTCCTGGGCAGCATCACCAGCAGGGAGAGCTAGACATGACAGTGGCTTTTCAAATGCACAAGAAAAACAGCAGGGTCTGTCTGCTCTACTTTTTTTCTGGTTTGGACAAAGACTTCTCTCATGGGTTTTAGTTTAAACTGTTCTCCAGAACTAAGACTCCAAAGGGGTATCCATTTTAGATTCAGAAGCTAAACTTGGAGAATGTGACATATTGGCAGACACGTGACCGGCAGCACCATCTTGGGTATGCATGTTGTTCCTTCAAAGGGCACACACAGGTGGTGCACATGAGTGTGAGCAAGAGGAAGCCATGCGAGGGCCCCTTTTCTGCCGGATCATCGCCATGCAATAGTCGTTGGTACAAAGGAGGGGAACAGAGGGAACTAGGCAGCTCCCAGGGAGTCCTCACCACAGAGGAGAAGGCCAGGTGTCAGCAGAAGAGACAGCAGCCATGTGTGGAAGGTGGTACGTATAGCATGTGGTACAGACACAGCTGGAACTCTGACCAGGATGGATGGCTGCAACACAGGCTGAGAGGTCATGGGGCAGAGGGCACAGAGACTGGGAGGCCCCTTGATCCTTCTTGAGTTAGCTGGAAGAGGGAATAGAAGCCACAGGCAGTGGGGGAGAAGGGGTCAAGGCATAAATATGGGCAGCTGTGCATCAAGCTGGTCATCCACAGCATTCTTGTGGTGCCAGTTGATGAACTCTCGGAAGTATTACATCTGCCTTCCACAAAGACGCCAGTGCCCATGAGTCTTTGTATCCAGACTGACTGTCAGGGCTTTTCCTCTAACTGCCCTGGGTCCTGGTCCTGTTTGACACACAAGAATGCTGCCTCCTCCCTCTCTTTCGTGTTAGTCTCATGCAGTTCGGAATCTCTTACCCTCGTGCCAAGGTCCTCAGTTGACCTCATCTGAACCTGGATCCCCATGTAGTCTGGGAAGGCAGAGACCACACCTGAGCACGAAAAGCAATCAGGGAAAGCTATTGGCCAATGAAGATGCCATCACCAGGTGCAGGACCATAGATCCAGGGATGTCATTAAGAGGTTAGGTTGGGTACAGACTCAAGATATCCATATACCACTTCAGACCTCTGGGCCACAGTGTCCTCAAGAGGAATGGAAGGGTTTGACCAGTCCCTTGAGCTCTACTCTGAAGGACTCAAGGAAGGATGGAAAAGAGAGGGACCTGGTCTTTGTGACCATTGGGCCATTGTCAGTGGAACCCTGAGACCACTGGGTCCAGACCAAGTTGAGCTCTGGAGCCATGGTTTGATTTTATTTGACCTCTGAGCCTCAGTGATAAAATAGAGAATCAAAAGTATCTGCTTATGAGCATTATGGGTATGAAACAAGTTTGGGACAGATAATGGATGGGCACAGGAGACTTGCGGAGGGTGCTCTGGCTTCTGATGTCCCTACAGAAAGCAAATCTACAACACCCATATGAACCATTTCCCAGGTACTGGGTCAGCTTCTGAATAGGTCTGGACGCTGACTATGGAGGTCAGGCTATCATCAGAATGGGTGGAAGGAGGTGCAGACTCCTGGTGAAGTTGCCGTTCCTTGGCCCAGGCTCTTCCCTGGGATGGAGACGAAAGGATACCTGACTGGTTTAGAAGTGGGAAGGAAAAATACTGGATCTTGGGGATCAGGGTTGTACTGGGTGTTGTGCTCTGGCTGGAGCTTTGAGGAGACTCAGGGCCAGGTTCCTCACACCCAGCTATCAGAAGCAAGGCTGTATCCATCAGATTCCTTGTCTCTGTGATCACAATACCTGAGGGGGCAGCTTAAGGGAAGAAAGACTAAACTCGCTTGTGGTTTCAGTGGCCTCAGTCCATCTGAGATAAGGTGTGGGAGAGTAGAGGAGCTTATAGCATAGCGGCAAAGAAAAGGAGAGGAAGGAGCCGCGGATGTGATACTCCCAAGACCCATCAGTGACCCATCAGTGACTCACTTCCTGGACACAGCTATCTCTCCCTAAAGTTTCTCAATGCATAGCCTGTCAACAATCTTTCTAATGCAATTTGCGCACACTTACTGTGCAGGATTGTGTAAGCCTGTGGGAATGGCTGACATCAGAGGGCCTGTGGCTAGGGCTCACATATGACCACAGCTGATGCCCAGGTCACCATAAATGAATCAAGCTTCAAAGCTGCCTGAGAGAGCTCACTGAGCCTTGGGAGTGCTCATCCAGCCTTGGCCTTCTGACGTTCCCCATGGTCGCTTCCTGCACAGTTCAATCTCAATCTGTCTGCGGAGGTGGGACCATTAAGGAGTGGCTGTGCTGCAGGCTGGGAAGGGATGGAGGGTAGACGGTGGTGTTGGAGGTCAGACTGGCCTAACAAGGGGGATGGGGGAGAGTGCAAGGAAACCCAACTTCAGGCCTGACATCGAGGAGAGAGTAGTCAGGAGACAGAGGAGGGAAGGGAGGACCCTGGGTCAAACAGAAAGAGCAAATGCAAGGCCGCTGCCCAGACAGTGCTGGTGGGGCCCAGACCATGCTGCCTCAGTTGAGTGAAAATGGACTGTCTTCCCCTTGGGGTTGCTGTGAGTCAGAGGCAGCTCCCTGAGTCTGTGCCGGCTCCTGGGGTCATGTAGTACAGATACACTCATGGGCCCAAGCATATACAAGCACGCCTTGTACACAGTATGTGTGTTCCTCTAGGTGTGTGGATCTCAGATAACTGGAATGGACTCAGGGACTGTGGTAAGAATACATTGGCACTGTCACATCTCACTCAGCAGCCCGTGGCACTGACTCAAATACCAGCTGTGTCTCATAGAGAAAGCGATCAGGTGGGGAGAGAGCACATAACCTTCCTAATGTCCTTAGGGCTTCTATTGCTATGAGGAAACACTCTAAAAATTGGTTAGGGAAGGATTTATTTGGCTCATACTTCCACATTGTAGTGCATCACTGACCCAAGTCAGGGCAGCAATTCAAAGGGCAGGAACCTGGAGGCAGGCGCTGATGCAGAGGCCGTGGAGGTGCGCTGCTTACTGGCTTGCTCCCTATGGCTTGTTCAGCTTGCTTTCTTACAGAACTCAGGACCACCAGCTTGTGGGGGGCACCCACAATGGGCAGGGCCCTCACTCATCAATCACTAATTAAGAAAATATTTACAGCCAGATCCTATGGAGGCATTTTCTCAATTTAGGTTCCCTCCTTTCAGATGACTCCAGCTTGTTTTGAAATGACAGAAAACTCTCCCACACAAGGGTAGATGGCAGAGGGTAGCTTTGGACTCGGGGTATCTTGATTCCAAACTCCTGACCCTCAGCTACTGTGTGTCCCAATACCAAATGGTCAAGTCTCCATCAAAGAAAGATTATTGTCCTGCTCTGCAGGCCTACTTATAATCTACCTCTGCAAAGAAACAAGTCTTGGCCTGGTGAGAGGGAGAGCGAAGCCAGGCCCTGGAGTGTCTAACTGTTGCAGGTCAGTTGAAGTCAGCATCCCCAGATGGAGAATGAGGCATTCTGGGACCTTTCAAGGAAAATTGTTTCCCTCTCCTCTTCCCTTCTACCCTCTCCTGTGACCCCCATGCTCCCAACTTACTCAGAAGATCTTGTCTTTTTCACTGTTCTGTGTACATCTATGTGTGTCTCTCTTACAGTCCTTTTTGTTGTCTAGGTTCTCTGGGGTTGTGAATTGTAGGCTGATTTTTCTTTGCTTTCTCTCTAAAAGCCACTTATGAGTGAGTACATATTATGTTTATCTTCCTGGGTCTTGGCTACCTCACTTAATGTGTTTTTTTTTTCCTAGATCCATCCATTTGCTGGCAAATTTCAAGATGTCATTTTTTTTTTTTTATCACTGTGTGGTACTCTATTTTGTAAATATACCACATCTTCTTTATCCATTCTTCAGTTGAGGGACATCTAGGTTGTTTCCAGGTCCTGGCTGTTATGAGTAGCAATAAACTGCTATGAACACAGTTGAACACATGTCCTTGTGGTATGACTGAGCATTCTTTGGGTCTAGGGTTAGGGCGTGGCTAGGATAAGGGAGGTCTAGAGTTAGGGAAACCCTAGGGTTAGCAGGGGCCCAAGGGTTAGGCTAGGGTTAGGGTTATGGTCAGGGTGGGGGCCTCATGAATATGCATGGTGACTCCCCCCACTCCCTCTGACGTGTTCATGCATAGGCACGCCCCACCCCGCCCCCAGAACCTCCCCCAGGTCCGTCACAGTTGTCCGTAGGCCTGAGTTGCCCCAACAGCAATATTACTTTTTTTAAAAGATGCGTTTATTTTTGTATATAGTGTTCTGACTGCCTGTCTGCCTGCAGGCCAGAAGAGGGCACCAGATCTCATTACAGATGGTTGTGAGCCACCATGTGGTTGCTGGGAATCGAACTCAGGACCTCTGGGAGAGCAGCCAGTGCTCTTAACTTCTGAACCATCTCTCCAGCCCTGGAAAATTGTTTTCTTTTTTAAAACTTTCGATTTAGTTCAAATATGGAATCAGTACTTGGAACTCTGTCCCCAACCCCCCAAGCTTTCAAGCAGCAATGGGAACAGCCTGACATAAATGTTGAGATTGATGGTGCATGTTCTACAAATTATCTCGCCAGTGAGAACTGGCCAAGCCTTGGCCTTCCCTTGAACACCTTCCCTGAGCATCTCCTATGCACAGGCAGACCCTGGGCACTAATGACAAAGGTGTACCTTTATGGTTTCTCTTGTCAGTGAGCTTACAGTTCAGTGACACAAATCTGGGATTAAAAAGTAGTGATGCACATGCATTAGATGCTTAGGGTACCACACAGCGTCACAGATACCTGAGGTGCTAGGGTACCACTCAGAATTAGAGATATCTGAGATGCTGGGGTACCACTTATCACTGTAGACACCTCAAATGCTGGAGTTTTACTTAACACTAAAACTAACATGAGGAGTTGGGATTGATGCTGGGGTGCCACACAGCATTCCACTCACCCAAGATACTGTGCAAACTGTTTAGCATCCTGGATGTCAGATGCTGGGATGTTGCACAGCATCCTGGATGTCTGGCAGTAGGGACTTTTGAATAGAGAACTACAGGACCCCTTGAACCGTGACCTTTCCCCATGGATCCTAGCCTCAGTAGCTGGACCAGAACTAACCCTGTCTGTTATCTTGCTACCCAGGGACAGAGGTTGGGTGGTCATGGCCTACCACCTGGTCGCTGGATGATTGACTATGTGGGCTGTGACCCAGATAGGTTGCCTTGTCCATGGCTCATGTCCAGACTGCCAGTCAGAGCAGGGCCCAGCCTGTGATCCTGTACAGCACACATCAGCAGTGTGACAGGGTTCTGTCAGGAATGAGAGGTGAACAGCCTGTAGCCAGCTCTGCTGAACTGCATGCTGGGGGCACTGAGCTGTGGGGTTCATGGTCAAGATTCCAGACTTACATCTGGTTAGCTCTCCCGTCGCCCTGTGGGGTTGAGGGAGACATTGAGCATGACAGTAGGAAAGACGCAGGTGCAGACAGCCATAGCACTGTGAGAAGGTATCACTTTCCATCTTCGTAAAGGAAAGTAGCTGGGGACAGGGATTTCCACGGTTAACAATGCCCTTTAAGGTCAGCACTGCAACAGTGACCTTGGTTTTATGAGACGACAGACAACTGGTTGCCCTTCCCAGGAATAACTTGTAGGAAAATGGCCTCTAGCTGGTCAGAGTCAGGAGAATGGTCTTATTGGGTCAAATGATTGATGTGGTTGGGAGGAAGGCTTCAGACAGTCCAGCCAGCAGCAGTCAGGGTGGCGGTGACACAGGGAGCTGTGAGGGAGAGGACTGTGCAGGTAGAATGAAATGAATTGGTGTTGCACACACGACACCCCCATCTTGGTCATGGACTAAGGATCTGGTCTTGGTTTTTCCTGCATTACATGTGAGTGTTGTGATAGCTGTGCCTTGACCCCCAATCCCACCATGAGAAGCCCACAGTGCCCCATCTCAGAGGGCGTAGAAGTAGTTTCAACCAGGACATCTAGAGCCACCTGAGAAGAGAGAGCCTCAGCCGAGGAACTGTCTGGATCAGATTGACCTGTGGACATGCCTGTGGGGGGTTATCTTGATTTTTAACCGAGTTAGGAAGATTCAACCCATTGTAGGCAGCACCATTCCCTAGGCACGGAGTCCTGAGGAGGGCAAGACTTTTATTCTCTCTCTGCTTTTAGCCATGGATGGGATACTCTAGGTTCCTGCCTTGAATTCCCCTTAACAATAGACTGTAACCTGGAGTGTAAACCGGAGAAGCCTCCTTCCTCCTTCCCCCAAGCTGTCTTTGTCAGGGTATTCATCACAAACAGACATGTACCTAGGACAGCAGCACAGACCACTGAGGTCCACGCCTCTGGGGCACTGGATTCTGGTAGTAGCTGTGCCTTAGTTTCTCTTTGTGGCCCCAGTATTCATAGCCTCTCGAGAGCCCTCCAACCAATCGGCTTCATCATGGTGCCTTTTCCTTCTTCCTGCATCGCCAACCCTCTAGGAAGTTCTATTCCTACATCTGGAGCCTCCATCTGATGTGGCTTTCTCTTCTAAGGCCTCTTCTCAGTGTAGAGCACTGCCCAGCTATGTGATGCTCACGGGGGTCTATCGCCAGCAATGCTGGAAAACTTTCTTATGGAGATTTGAGCCTCTGACGTGGGACTTCCCATTTCAGAATAAATAAATGGGGACCAGAGAGTTGATTTGCTTTATGGGTGTCTCCTTCCTATGGATTGTGTTTGAGTATAGTGCTCTAGGGTTGTGGTTAAGATTAAACAAAGTTCCAAGGGTGGGACCCCCCTTTTCCTGTCTATGATGTCAGAGGTCTCTTGGCCACTTGGGGACACCGTCTACAGAAGAAGACATCAGAACTCAACAGGCATGCTGAAGAGGACATCCCGACACTGATCTTTTAGAGGACAGTGGCACTTTCACTGAGTATCCATCTGTGGCACTCTGCTGTGGGTCGTGCCCTGTGGGAGAGGGTACCAGTGGAGGGAGGAGTACTAGCGTCAATCTGCACTCTTGTTTCCCTGGCAACTTCGGGAACTCAGCTTGGAGCTCCTTCCTTAGTACTTTCATCTTGGGAGCCATCGAGCATCCTGGACAGCAGCTTCACCAGGGCCCATAGAGTCCTTTGGTGAGGTCATTGTCCTTTGGCTGGCACTGTGCACTGTTTACCTCTGACAGCTCAGTACAGCAGCTTTGGTGGGTAGGGGTGGGGAGGGTGTGACTGGAGCCACGTGACCTTGCAACCTAAGGGAACGAGTTACAAGTGAGGACGTGGAGTGGCGCTGTTGCTCCTGCTGACTGTACTCATGAACTGAGACTTCCCTCCGTGTTTTTTCCACAACCACAAGGAAAGCAGCCAGCGCAGCAATCTGGCCTTACCTGCTTCCTGCCCTCTGGCTGTCCAGGAAATGGCATTTTGACAGACACGCTTCATGAGGCCCCATGCTCCCCAAGACGTCCCTGGAGACGTGTCCCCTTACTTCTGTGCATCTTATTCAACAAATATTTACCTTTCCGATGTCTGTACCTGGGCCCTGTTCCAGGTGCCGAGAGAAGTCGAGGAGCTGCCAGTGACACCTTGAGTTTTATGTTGCTTCTTTCTTGCTGAGGGGTGCAGGGTAGCCTTAGACAAGGAAGATGGGTGATTATGAGAAAATAAAACAGGCTGCCTCAATGGGGATGGTGGGGAGTAGAAGGCAGAGACTGCTCTTCAAGATAGGAGACTTGAGCCGTTACCTGAACAGCAAGGGAAAAAATCCCAACAATCATATGATGATCAGGTTGGGGACATGCCTGGGAGAGAGGAGGCAGATAAAAGCCTTGGCCTGGTACTGACCATGTGCTGGTGTAGAGTCAGTATGTGAGGACAGAGAGGAGAAATACAGAGCCCAGAAGAGAGGCAGGGCCAGCCCTGTGGACCCTTGGAACAAATGAGAGATTTAAAACTCAAGACAGGGAAAGTTCTAGAGAACGGGGTCCACTTGGGAAGAAAGAGGAACTGGCTTCCAATGATCAGGGTGGGCTTCCAGGAAGACATGGAAACCAGAATCCACCCTTTGCCCATCCCCTGGCATCTGATAATTTAATCCTGAATTCCACCTCTGATGCTACCTTTGCTAGGTCATCACTATAATCTCTATCTAAGAAACAGTTTGAGAGATAAAGGATTTATCTTGCCTTAGGATGGTTGGTGATGGTTGAGCTTGTAGCAGGGAAGGCAGAGAGGCTTAGTTGCCGTAGCCAGGGTGGGGGTTGGAGGGATTGAGGTGGGGGATGGGATGGGTGTGGGTGGACATGGTAGGGATGCTCCTGGCTTCTTGAAGAAGTAGCAGGTCAGGAAGCTATGTACAGAGCCACGTCAAGGATGGGTATCACCTTTGAAGGCCCTCCCCAATAAACTGACATCTTTGACAGTCTCTAACACTTCCAAAAAACCAGGAGGCAAAGGTTCTATCACATAAGCTCTGGGACACTTCGGGGTTTAAACCATAACATTGTTCTTCTGTTTCTCTCCCTGACCCTACCATTGGTATTTCCCTTCTTGGATTCTAGCTGCAACAGAATAGCCAGACAATACCTTTCCTGACTCAGAATCTTCCAGTGACTTCCCTTGCATTCATAGTGAAGTCCAAGTCCTCACAAAGGTCTGCAGGGATAATGGCAAGGGTACCCTCTACTGTTCTTTTACCCTTCAATCCCTATGGCCACACTGACTTCTGGGGATGCGTGGGTGGGACATTGGTTCAGTCTGCCTCCAGGATACCACAGCCCGATCTTTGCCCGTTTGGCTTTTCTTAACAGCTGTTATCGTTTTCAGTGGTGTGTGCTGAAGCACAGCGGGGCAGCCTTTGCTCAGGGCCTTCAGCACGTGCCACTATGGGTCTTGTAGGGAGAAGAGAGATTGAGCTGGACTCTGAGTACAGCACGCTTGAGTGGCAGGTTCCACCAGAGCTGTAGGATCGGTGTGCAGAGTCACCAAGAGGGGATGACAGGCTCACCAAGCTCACAGGGTTCTTGCTGAAGGCAAGTCAGGGGACAGCAGATCTGGGGGTGATGAGAAAGCGTCATCCCATAGATAAAGTGGTGTGTTCGGACTTACACCAACCTCCTAAGCTATTGCTAAGGGCATTTATGGGAAAACCAGATCCCACCAGGGCTGGTGGAGGCTGGAGAATTCAACCAGACATGCAGGGCTCTTGCTCAGTCTAGGTTTTACCACATGTGAGTGGAGGGGTGAAGGAGGATCCCGTTGAGTCCAGCCTTGAGGCTCGTGAGACGCTGAACCTATAGTTTGGCCTAGGGGTCAGATATGTTACTTTAGATCAGAGGCCAGATGGAGTCATGAGGAAAGAAAATGTGGTTGGGGCAGGAAGGGAAGCAGGGTTGAGCCAGGAAGCACCCCATACTGAAGAAAAGCGAGGCCAGGATTGAGCCACGAAGCACCCCATGCTGGGGAAAGGTGAGGCCAGGATTGAGCCAAGAAGCACTCCACACTGGAGAAGGGTGCCTCTTCTTCTGCCTTAGCATCTGTCTGGACTCATCAAACTGTCCCAAGGTCCACCACACAGAATACCCAGGATCAAGTGGATGTGCAAAGTGGAGAAGGTGCCCTCTGCTGGACACAGGGCAGGTAGACATTGCTGTCCATTCCATCAGGCCAGGGATCTCAGAGGCAGGCAGAATGGGTGATGCTGTCTTTGGCCATGGCTGGCCAGGAATTCCTGAGCCTCATAGAGATGTGTCTGGGAACCAAGTATCTAAGTGAACATCTGAAGACCGCTAGCCAACCTCACCACAGACCCTAGCCTGTGTCCCAGGGCTCCAGGGCTGCTTCAGGGAATGCCCATCCTATAAGCCATGGTAAGGGCATCTTCTGCACAGAGTTGGCCATGGATGAGGCCCAAAGGTGAAACTGAGAAAGTTTCAGCCTGTTTCCTAGGGAACAGACTACAGAAACTCCCTCCCCTCAGTTCATCGCTATCTTTCAATTTTCTTCTATGGACTGAATTTTCACTGTGATTTCTCCCTGGTCCTCCTGACCTAATTCCAAATTACTTTGTGGGGTTTTCTTATTTCCTCCCGTCTCTGACTCTGATACATGAGGCTGTTTTATCACGATGCGATTTTAATCTTCATGCAGAGACGTTCTGTGGTTTCCCATTTTCTGGGTTTTCTTTGAGTTCCAGCCAGCGCCTGTGCAAGGCGCCTGGACTCCACTGGCTGTTTGTTGAATTATTCAAGCTGCTTCTTTGCTATTCCCTTTGTGTTGGTCCATGAGCTTTCTTGCCAGAGGGATAACTTGTGTGGTGAGCTGATGGCCTACTGAGTGTCAGGTACAGGTGGCATTGTGGGAAGAAGCTGAGCATATACAGAATTGCCTAAGGGGAGCCACTGTTAGCAGGGCCAAAGAACACTCAGGCTCTAAAACACAGATACAAATACTGTGGGCAGTAGTCTCCTAGATGTTTTGAAGGGACAGGCAGCAGTAAGCACGTGAATTTCTCAGTGTTGTGGAGAATCCAGCAGTATTGATATTTCATTCACCAAGATAAGATCTCAATAGATATGGTTCTCTGCTCTGGGAAAACATCAAGGGCATCTTCAAATACATCTTCTATCCATTAATCTACTCATCTGTCTGTCTGTACATTGGTCCCCTATCCAACCATCAAGTCATCCACCCATCTATCCATCCATCCATCCATCCATCCATCCACCCATCCATCCCTTATCCATCCATCCATCCATCCATCCATCCATCCATCCATCCATCATCCACTCACCCATCCACCCACCCATCCATCCACCCACCATCCATCCATCCATCCACCCACTCATCCATCCACCCATCCATCCATCCATCCATCCATCCATCCATCCATCCATCCACTCATCCATCCATCTACCCACCCATCCACTCATCTATCCATCCATCCATCCATCCATCCATTCATCCATCCATCCATCCATCCACCACCCATCATCTATTCACATACTCACTCACACACCTTCCATCCATTTGTTCACCCATCTGTGTAATAGGAGATTGTTTGTTCACTTCCAGGCTGCCCAGACTCCCAAAATAATCACACAGAAACCATATTATTTGCAATACTGTTTGGCCAATAGCTTAAGCGTATTTCTGGCTAACTCATATTTTAAATTAACCCATCTCCATTAATCTGCGTATCACCACATGGCTGTGGCTTCCTGACAATATTCCATCTGGAGTCTGTCTCTGGCAGGGCTATATGGCTTCTCCTGACTCTGCCTTCTTTCTCCCAGCATTCAATATAGTTCCCTCCCTCCCAGTTGTACTCTGCTCTATCAACAGGTCAAGGCAGTTTCTTTTTTAACCAATGGTATTCACAGCATACAGAGGAAAATTCCACATCACTCCCCTTTTCTGTTTAAATAAAAAGGAAGGTTTTAATTTTAACATAGCAAAATTACATATATAAAACAGATATCAAGCAAGAATTACAGTTACAATATTTATATCTACTTTATCTTTTATCATAACTAAGGAAAGCTCTAATTATAACTATTCTTCAACTCCATCAAAGACTCTAGAAGGATATAATATTACCTAAGTAAACAAAACTAGAATTGACAGAGACATCTCACTGCCTGGACAGTCACCCAAAGTTCTTTTGTACCATTGGGGCATCCATCTTCAGCCTACAGTTTCAACAGACTTTTCCATGAAGCAGGAAATTTCCAAGACAGTTCTGCCTATATTGGCGGTTTGTACATCCATCAACCTATCTATTCATTCATTTGTCTATCCACCCACCCACCACAGTCTTACTTTTCTGTTGCTATAACAAAACACCATGACCAAGCCAAACCTAATAAACAAAACATTTAATTGGGGGTTCACAGTTCCAGAGGGTTAGTCTATGACTATCATGGATCATGGCAAGGAGCTTGGCACCACAGCAGGCAAGCAAGCATGGTGCTGTAGCAGTAGCTAAGAGCTAATATTCCTACCCACAAGTTGTAAGCAAAGAGAGAAAGAGAGAGAGAGAGAGAGAGAGAGAGAGAGAGAGAGAGAGAGAGAGGTGAAATTGCATAGGCTTTTGAACCTTCAATGTCTGTCCCCAGTGACACACCTCCTTCAACAAGGTCACATCCTCTAATCTTTCCCAAACAGCTCAGCTGTCAGGAATCCAAATATATGAGCCTATAAGGGCCTTTTTCATTTAATCCACCAAACCCACTCATCATTCATCTACCTACTTACTCATCCACATAGCTTCCAACCATAAACCTTCCATCCATCTATTCAAGCCACCCACCTGTCTGTCTGTCCATCCATCCATCCATCCACCTGTCAATATATTCATTCATCTGCTACCCATCATCCATCTGCCTACTCATCCACACACCTATAACCATCACCATCCATGCATCCTCCACCCATTTATCATCTATCCACCATCTATCCATTCATCCATCGACCTCTACCACAAACCTATCCATTCATCGAGCATCCACATCCATCATCCACCCATCTACTCTCTCATCTCTCTAACTATCCAGGAGTCCATTCACCTATTTGTTCATTTTTCAGGTGCTTATCATCTACCCACTCATCCATCTGTTTACTCACCCATATAACCCACTCACCAATGCCCCATCTGCTATCATCCACCATCACCCATCTACCCCTCCACCCCTGCACCCACCTTTCCATATATTCACCCATTCATCCATTTCTCCACCTGTCCACTCATCCATCCACGCCTCATGCGAGCCATTCTTTCAAGTACCCTGGTCCACACCTTATGCAAGTCATTCTTTCAGTCACCCTGGATGTAGTTGTAAAATAGAATAGTTTTTGTTTTTCTGAGCCACATAGGTGAGATTAACTTACAAAAGAAAAAAAAAGTAAAATCTCATACCCCCAAACCACAAAATATATACAAATGATATACAAAAATGATAACCAAAAACCGGGAGCCTCCCCAAAATAATCAGGGTGATTGTAGGTGGTGATAACATCTACAGGAAATAAAGCAGAATTTTGGGGAGTGGAGGTGGAGTAGGAAGGCAGATGGTTTTCCCAACAAAATCCCTACCCTTCCCTGAAGCGAGTAGAGTTTTATGTGCCTGTGGGGGACAGGACTAGACCACAGGAATGTGTGCCATGGGCGTTTGAGGATGGGCGAGCTGTGATGTCTGTCATTCAAAAGCAGTGGACTCGCCAGCTGGTGTTTTCCAACCTCCAGGACAAAGACTGAGTGACTCAGAATGCTGGCCAGCGGTCAGCTAGCCTGAAGAACAGGCCAAGCCGGACTTCATTTTCCTTTTCTTGGCTGTACAAATCAATAAAGGATTAGGCTCGGCTCTTGTCATTGACATTGATTGATTTTAGAGTTTCAAAGGATGTTAATTTTAAGATGGCAGCATTTGGGGACATTTCATTATCTCCCATTAGGACATGGAGAGCATCAAGTATTTTAATCTGGGGGACTGAATTATTTAGGGTCTGGCATTGACGTGTCTAATGAAATATGCTTCCTCTTTCTTTGGGGGTTCCATATCTGGCTATGGAAATTATTCATTAACATGGAGCGAGAGAGAGTGCCCTTCTATTAGGGCCATTAAAGTGTTCTATTACTGACGATCTATAAAGGGAAAAACACCGATCAGATTCCACCAGGCACACAGGAACACTGGGAATATCATTAATTTTAATGATCTGGTTCAAAATCTCAAAGCCATTAAAATAAAACTTCAAGTTTGGGGGAGGGGGTGCAAAGGAAATTATACTCTAAATGATTGCTAACGAGTGGGAAATATTTAAATCATGCTAAATTGACCTTAAAGTCTTGCCTAATACTCTCATCAGACACACATTATTTTGGTTCATTTCATGTTGTCCCAGCCTGGCCAGGCCTCTTTCCCGTGTGAGTGAGAGCCGGACCCCCTGAAAGGGACACGGTTGGTTTGTCTTTGATTCAGCTCATGCCTGGTGGCCGCTGGCTCACAGAGACTGGAGTGGTGCAAGGGGAGGGATCTTTAGCTTTTCTTAAATTTAGAGACCCGTTCATGGAGTGGGTTGGTTCCCACTAGAGCAGAGAGGGTTTGGGGACCTGTTTGGAAGCTGTGGTTTATATGTACAACTCAGAGCCAGGCTCCATGGTGTAGGGGGCTCATGGCTTCTCCTTCTTGGGCTGCATGGTCAGGGTGGAAGAGGGGCTGGCTGTAGAGTGTGTGGGGTGAGCTGGAATTACTCTCAAGAAAGAGAGGTGTCTCCGGATTATAGCCAAGTGGATCAATCCCGAAGGGTGTAAGGATGGGAAACTGGGGGGCCTGTGCGCCGTTGTCCACCCCCATCTTCTGGCCTCTACAGGGATGAGGGCTGAGTGAAGAAGAAATCAGACATCAAAGTCTGATGGATTTCCAGTAGGGTGACCCTGGGCAGCCGGCTTTGTGCTTCCTCTCTTGGGGACTGAGCTTAAGTGTCACCTCTTTTGAGAGGGCTCCCAGGGCCATCCTTTCCTCACCGAAAGGTTCTCTCTGCTCCCCACCACTCTCTGCTGTCCTGTCCTAATGCTCAGGGGGGATCTGCAGCCATAGTTCATCTCTTCTTCGCCGTCTTCCCCACTGGAGTGCTGCTTACCTGTGAACAAAGGCTTTGCATTTTTATTTAAATTTTTTTTTTTTTTTGGTCTCTAGTGTTGGTGACAGTACTAAGGCTATCACGGGTGCTTAAAAACGCGCTGTGAACAAGCAGAGGTGGGCGAATGGGTGCAAATGCACCTTTGCTCACCCACTGGGGCAGCGAGCAGTCCCTGTCAAGGCCCAGGCCCTGCTGACGGCCCACCCACCCTAGACTTCCAGCCAGAAGAGTTCCCAGCAGTGACGATGAGGGGAGCTGTCTATATTTATACAACACCATCCTTTCCACTCAGATTTGTATTTGCCCTCTTTGCAGGTCACCATGGCAACCCCTCCCGAGTAAGCAGAAAATTCCCACTTAAAGATAAACTGTGACTAAGACATAGAGGAGTCAAGAGGCACAACGAAAGCCTCAGCACACGTCTGGAGCCACGAGGCCTGGGTTTCAAAAATTTCTCCATCTACTCCAGTTCGCCTTGCAGCCAACTCACAGGCTCCTCTCGCACCGTGGATCTTCTGTCCACTTAAAGCAGACGAACATTAAGGAGATGGGAAGTGAGCCTGTGGGGAGATGAGAACGAAAACCCCGTTCAGATCGACTTTGTCAACCTGGTTCAGACTTCGGGGAGTCTAATGCCGGGAGGTTCATGTCGATGTATTTAAAATGCAGTACAATTTGGGGAAAAAATGTTTCCAGGCAACAATCATTCCAATTCCAAATGCACATAAAGCTTAAGGCTTAACTACACAGAAATGCCTTTCCAAAGTACATGTGACCGCAAGGGTGGGCTCTCTGGCTGGCTAAAAGGTCTAGTGTGGTCTCGGATAGCATAGAGATCAGCAGGCTATAGAATAAAGTGTGACATCTCCCTGAGGACGGGTTTAGCTGGGAGCTTATGATTAAGATCTAGGGAGGGAAGAGTCTGGGATAATCATTCTGGGGGATTTGGGTGAGGTCTGCCTCTAGAGCAAATACTAGGTGAGGTCTGCTTCTACAGATAGCCAGACGGTCTCCATGTCGTTAACAATGTCCATTACCAGACACTGGGAAAATAGGTGTTACAGCTCCTTCAGTGAGGAAGGCCCCCGTATGTTCAACATCCCTGGCTTCCTAGTGCTCTGTGGGTGCAACAAATTTTGTGCCCCAGCAAAATAAAGTTCAAAATCTCCTGTTTGGGTTCAGCCCATGGTAGCTCCATGTGGGATTATTTTTCCGTGGGTTCTGTACTCTTATGCATATGCCTGCTGCACGTTGCTCTCTGTGCTACCTCCTCTGCATGGGTGCTATGCATGTGACTCTTGCTTTTTGCTGGGGGTGGGACATATAGAATCCATCGCAGAGTCCGGGGCACGTGAGGATGGGTTGGGAACAGTGGAGTGTGGGGTGCCATGGCTCTGCATGGCTCCAACAGGGCTCCAGGGCATTGGTCCTGTGCTGGGCATCTCTCAGGGTGCTTCCACAAGAGTGCACACAGAACCTCAGGGGCGCTGGACCACCCCCAGTCAGACTCAGCAGTGCAAGATATTGCAGGGTGGGATGAGGACAGGTAGGCCTTCCAGTGTGAGAACTGACTTCAGTCAACCTGGTTGAACCTGGAGTTATTGGGAGGAGCTTTGAGAAGACCATTCTTGATCATCTGGCCTCATTACCCATCTACTGGCCACCAATGTGTGAATGCAACCAGTGAGACCCACCAAACCCGCTCCAGATGAAAAGCACTCCCAAACTACCCATGGAGCAATGCCGATGTAAGTTAGCAAATTCTGGTGTGGTTTGTTATATTGCACAATTGGCTGATACACACCAGTTAGCTGACCATGTGTCAGGCTTAAAGCTCAGGCCTGACATTAGTGTAGGGCACACAGTTTTTGGTCTGCTGTGGTTTGAAAATGACTTGGTAATTAATATCCGTCAGCAAGGCCAACTCCTCCTCACTCTGACTTTTCATCTTATCACATGAGCTATCCCTCTGCATGATGAGCTTCTGCCATGATGCCTTCACTATTCCAGGATACAGCCAAGGGAAGAGTTCACCGTGCTGTATAGACTTTAAGCCGCTGTCACTGCGAGCTACATAAGCTTTTCTCTGTAAGCTGTAAGGCCTCCAGCGCTTTGCTAGAGCATCAGAAGACAAGCTGAAACAGAGACTCAGGTGGAGTACAGATCAATTCTGGACTCAACTGTGTATGTGTTTAACCCAGGGCACTAGAAGACTGAGTAACTTCGAGGGGATGACACGCACGCACGCACGCACGCACGCACACACGGCAGGGGAGACTATAGACTTGGGAAGCCCTTTAGAAACGTCCCTCCCATGCCACAATTCAGCTCACTATGAGGATTGGGTTGGGGCCAGGGGAAGTGAAAGTCTAGGGCACTCTCTCAGCTTCCTGCTTCCCTCTGTCACATCTCAAGGAAGTAAAATATGGGCAGGTCAAACCCTTCCCCGAGTTCCCTTCCTCAGCCCTTTCAGCAAAATATGACAGGATTCTTTAGAGAGCCCCTGGTCATTATTGACTGTGATTGTGACAGGGCGAGCCAGGCGCCTGGATTGAGAACCAGATTTGAAAGGATGTGGTAGAGAGTGGTTAATTAAAAAATGGGCTGCATCACATTTAGTAATTGACATGAAGAGCTATTTGCACAAGGAAAATCAGTAATTTTCAATTAGTATGAAATAAGAAATGGCTCATGTCAATTAATATCGTATAATTATGAGTATAGAGAATGTGCTCAGCACGGAAGAGCCTTCTGCTACCCAATGAGGTGCTACCAGAAGTTGGGAGCCCCGTCACTCCAATCGTCAGGCTTGTCGGGGAACCTTGGACACTCCAGATAATGGCAGAGTACAGCGGCAGTGTACCAGGCATGGGGGTCACTGCTTTGTGGTGTTGCTTCTTGTCTGTTTGGTATCAGGCAAGGAACTCTCTCTGCGGAGGTCACTGAACAAAGATGCAGGCACAGCGGGTGAAGGGGAGCGGAGAGGGATGGGAGAGGTGAGGTGGATAAGCTTTGGAAGAACCTTAATCACGGCAGGCTCAAGGCTACTGTTGCCTTCCACCCTCTCCCCTCTCTGTTCCTCTTCTTCACTCTTTCATTGCTCCCATAAGCACAAGATAAAGAGGAGGGGTTTAAGAGCAGGGTGAGCAGCTTGGCCGAAGTGGCTGGGGTCCGCTTTGGGAGCTGGTGTGAGGAGCCTGCCTCATGGGCTCTGTATGGGGCCCAGCAGTAGCCTGGATTGAATCTGGATACCAAGAGATTGTTGATGCCTCTCTGGTAGGAAGCTCATTGCTCAGAGCTTGATCTAGAGATGGATCATGGCCCCATGAGCACAAGATACAGAGGAAGGACCTATAAGCATCAATGTTTTGGAAGTTTGAAGTGACCGTATTTACTTTGAATCCTTATATTTATGATATATATGCATACATACATACATACATGTATGTCACACATACACAATATGTAATTTGAGGTTATTACTTGGGTATGCATTTGTGTTTCATTTCCCAGGGCCTAATGCAGAAGAGCATTTTCTGAAGTTGGTGTTTCATGCGGAGAGGGGTCATCAACTTTGAGCATACGAAGCCAGGCTTCGGGTCCTCTGGCTTAGGGGTTTGTGGTGCTCTCAACCTCCAGAGGTAGAATCCCTTTACCTCCAAGAGGCCCAGGATCCTTTTCACCCCAGCATCCCTGGGATGGATGGAACAGATGTGGAGGGTTGGTCTTCTTGGGAAGGTGGTCACGGTGGCTTCACATGGGTAGGGAGATTTCCAGTGTCCCTCACATGAGAAATGCCCCAGCCCTAGCTACTGTTTCTAAGGGCCCTCACAGGCTCTGTGACTGGTGATGGGCTCTGGGCATCCTGGGTGACTCATTCTCAAGAAAGTCCTTTGGGGCATGCAGATGACAGAATTTACCAGAAGTGCACCAAGAGAGACCAGTAGGGAAAGCAAAGGACTGGGCTCTGGGATTCAAGCACTTGAACACAATGCCACATGTGTGCTCAAACTTCTGTGCAAATACACGAAGTACATGTGTACCTCACACATACATAGATGTGTGTGTGTCTCTGTCCGCATGTGGGTGCCAATACATGTAAACTGTGCACACGTATAGGACTTCAGACCTGTGGACTATGCATGCTTGTCTCAGTGCACACACGTGTGGTGCCTGCATATATGCATGTGTAGATTGTGCAGGGGCAGGTGGGCATGTGGAAGGAATAAAACTGGCTACCTAAGAAAAAGGAACCTCTTGCCCTGTCAGCATCCTCCTTGGGTTCTGGTCCCTGGATCCTGGATGGTGAGGTGGCCATGGTGAGGCCCCCTGGGGGGTCCGATCACAGGGATGCAGGTCCATACTCTAGAGACTGCAAGGAGACCGTTGTTCTAGCTGACCCTGTTCCCTTCCAGAGTGTGCTGGGACTTGACACCCTACCCCTATCCCCAATGCCTGTGACCTCCTTGGGGTGAGATGTTCCTGCTGAGGGACAGAAAGCCTTCTCAGGAAACTGATCAGCTGATCTGGGGCTCATTTCCCGAGGCCAGCAAAGCAGAAAGGATCGGGTTGATGCATCGGGGCGTGTTCCTTTTCTCTGCACGGTGGCCCACGGCTAAATCAAGCCACGAGCAGTGTGCTGCCTTCCAGCGATAATCTCATCTCTGCTGGATTCAGTCAGGCTGCTGCTGGAACACATACAGGGGCCTATAAATCAGACTCCTCCATTTGCTTCCAAGGGTGATGCAAACACTCCATCCACGCCTCTGCAGGACCCTGACTCTAAACAGTCACCTCGCCAGACCCTGTGCTTCTATCTGCCCTGCCTGGAGGAGGACACACCTGCCTCTCTGTCTGTCTGCCTGGAGGGAGGAGAGCAGCTTGCTTCCCCACCCTGATCAACCTCTTCTAGATTTCAATATGGGCAGAGCTGACGACAAAGGCAAGGAATCATCCAGACTTTTTTCCTGCCCAATCTGAGGAATCAGATTTCGTTCCTGCTGGCTGCTGCAGGGACTAAGCACAGTCCCTGCCACAACCAGAGAAGCAAGAGCTCTCAGTTCCCTGGGTCACAGCGTCACTCCTCCTGGGCAGCTGCCCATCTGTGAAGGGCTTTGGACTGGGTCAGTGGATCACCCCCATGTCTGATGCCCACAGAGTCTCGCTGCAAAGCTGGAGAGTCTACCGCAAAGCTCCAGAAGGCTGGGTGTCTGCAAGTGGACATGTCAAACTCGTAGATGATCTCATCATCACCCCAACACGAGCATGACTCAGCGAGCCCCATGGGCACCCGCCCTTGATCAAAGCATGAGCCAAAACTCAACTCCTAGAGAAGACATGTTCCGTTTACAAAGGGTCTTGATCTCCGAGACCTGGGCTTCTTTCTTGGTGGCAGACAATGGCCATTCCTAGATGCTTGCAATGTCTAACTCATTCTACCATTTGTGGAGTCACTGTTCCTAAGGCCAGAAACCTGGGCATTCTATGTGACCCTGGAGGCTGAAACAGGGAGCAGGGTTATGGCTACACACAACATGCCGAGCAGCTCTGGGGTCCAGGAGGGGTGACTAGGCTGCAGAAGGTCCTTCAATAAGCCAAGCGCTCTAGTCCCAGATACATCTCCAGGCCAGATTGGCTCTACTTGGCGAGAACTGGGGACTGCAGCCCTGCACAGTGAGTCCCCTGCATTGTGTCTTTCTACACGACTATGCTCTCTCTGATAGTGTGGGTGCCAGGACTGCAGAGATAACTGCCCAGGGCCTCTTCGCAGTTCAGAACAACTGAGTTGCTGAGATCCATTAGACCAGAGCATCCTGGATGGAGATGGGCACCCAGTTTCTCTGGTGGAGCACCCCTGCTTCCAGGCGTGCCTCTGGCCGGGCCTTTGTTGAGTACCCTGAGTGTATCCCACTGCTCTGCAGATCTGCCAGGTGGGCTGCCTGAAACCGGGACTTTTCACAATACGGGGCTTTTATTTATTTTGGGGAGAAATACTGACATTTCCTAAAATAGTGGTCTTTTATTCAATTGGCAGTAAATTCGGGAGCTGTTAAACACGATTTGTGCCCAGTGGGTGGCAGCTAGGGACAGAGCTTTTTGTCTGCCTGCTTGCAGGGGGGTGGGGCGGGCCCTTTTCCACAAGTATTTTGGTCCTGAGCCCTCCTGCGGCTCAGGGGATGCTGGCGGCAGTGCTCTTCCTGTCAACCCCGGACTCACCGTTCTGCCACTGCATGGCTCGTTTTAATTTCCTCTTCTTTGAAAAGAAATATTCTTCCTTCATTTATCCACCTTTTTGGCAAGACGTGAGTCACAGATGAAAGCCGCAGTGTGCAAAGAGGGGTTGGGGGGAAACAAACAAAAATGGAAAAAAAAATAAAAAGCCTAACAGAAAGCCAGGCTTCCTGTTTCTGAGGAGAGCAGAGGCTGCGAAATTCTCCCAAATAGCAGGTAATGAATCAGCTTCTATGGAGAGGCTGCCTCTGAGCGGCACGAGCATTGGGAAAAGCTGGAAAGTTCTTGGGAGAGAGTCGAGGAAGACAATACTGAAAGATGGGTACCCTGTGTATGAGCACACGTGCATGTAGGTGGGTGTGCCTGTGGCGGAGGCCAAAGGTCAACATCAGATGTCTTCCTGGATTGCCCTCCACCTCATCTTTAGGGATAGTCTTTCTTTCTCACCTATCGGTTAGACTGGTTGGTCAGAAAATGAAAACTCTGGGGGCTCCCTGTCTCTTCCACCCTCGGCTAGTGTTATGTATGTGCACAACCAGACCTGGTTTGTATTCCCCCAAGTGGGTGAAGAGGATCTGAACTCAGTGCCTCACATTTGCTTGACAGGCAGGTGGCGCTGCCCCCTCCACACCTCACATGGGTGCAGGCAGGTGGAGCTGCCCTCTCCACACCTCACCTGGGTGTCCCATCAGAGTTCCATAGCAAACCATCTGCAGTTGTTTCTATTAAATGCCTGTGTGGCTTCAGGGCCTTATCTGCTGCATTCCTGTGATGGCCATCCCCCTGCATCCCGTCCTCCTTGAAGCTGTAGATGGGTGTCCTACTGAAATACACTCCGTGACCAGGAGAATGGGGCAGTTCTTCCCTGTCTCTCCTGAAGATCCTTTGGGGTAGGGGCTGTTTCTTCTTCCAGCACCACTGACCTGGTATGCAGTGATGGTGTGGAAAACCTTGGGGGAGACACATTGCGTGGACACCTCTCTGTATGAAACCATCTTGTTAGTGAAATGTGTAATTCTTTGCCTGATGGCTCTTTTCTCAAGGCTCCATTAAATCTTTTTGAAAAGGGCCGATGGAGGTATTGGTCCATCTGCTGACCTACTTATATCTGCAGCAGTGGGCTCAGGGGAGCGCGGACAGGGAAAAGTCACCGGCGAATAATGGCTGATGGCCCAACTCATGGGGGAGCTCCAGCATCATCCGTGTTCCTCTTTCTGCTGTAGGAACTGGTGTTCTGTCTCCAAATGGTTCATCGTGGGAAGGTGTTTGTCCAGTCCCAGGCAGCTACGTTTTCTTTAGGAGTCTCCTTGTTCCTTGAAAGGCTCAGATTTTCAGGTTAGAACTTCTAGTCCTGGCTGCGTGGCTGGATGAAGACTGATTTCTGAGCAACTCTAGCAAAGGCAGCAAGTGTGACCAGGGTGTGGGCTCAAGCTGGAAGGGAGACCATGGTTCTCTGTGCACCCCAGATGTCCATGCTCTCGCCTGCTTTCTCCTTGTTCCCCACAGCTTCAGTGACCTTGACTGGGAGTCCTCCAGAGCAGAGATGAGTCCTCCGTTGAAGGGCTCAAAGAGAAACTGGATGAATGAGATGTATATGTGAGATGCAGGAATATGTGGACGGGAACAGCCCTCCCTGTGGACCTCCGAGAGAAGAACAGAGGACGATGTTCTTGCCAAGCCCACTGTGGACACCAACGCTCATATCTAGTGTGGGGTGAATTGTGTCCCCCCCTCAAGACATTAGAGCATGTACCAGTACCAAAACATGTGACCTTAACTGGAAATGCGATCTTTGCTGAAGTCAAGTGAGGATGAGGACCTTGGTCAGGTTTGATGATGGTCTTCCCAGAAGATGAAAAATTTGATGAGTCTCAGTAGAGAGGAGGCCACAGAGGGCAGGGGCAGAGACAAATCTACAGATACCGAGGACTGATGTCACCTCAGAAGCTGGAGGAGGTAGAGAGGGTCCTGAGTTATAGCCTCAGAGGAATGGCAGGGCTGCTGATGCCTGATACCAGACTTCTGCTGCTTCAAGCATCGAGTGTGCGTGTGGTGTGTGTGTGAGTGCATGTATGTGTACATGTGGTATGTTTGTGTAGGTATCTGTGAGTGTGTGTGTGAGTGAATGTATGTGTGTATATTTTGTGCCGGCATGTGTATGCGTGAGTGTACATGTGAGTGAGTGTGTGTGTGTGCGTTTCTGTCTTTGTTAGAGGAATCTCATCCAATATCCACAACAAGGCCCTTGGCTTCTTCCCACATCCAAGTATCTACCATTCTTTTACTTGGGGGTAAAGGGACTCTCCCCACAAGCTCTGAACCCCAGAGGCAGTAGACCCTCCTCCTTCAGTTCCCACTCTCCTGCAGAGTCTAAAAGCCCTGCTCTGAAGCTCATCCACTCTGGAGTGTCTCCACCTCCCTGGACCTTAATCAAGTCCTTTGTCACCAGTGGACTGTAGAGTAGGTCCAGCCAGGCCCCAGTCGCACCATACGGTCCCTGAGCATGCTCATCGGAAATAGCTGGCAAAGTCCACTCAACTTGGATCCCAGCGGGACCTGCCCTATCTGGTGATTGGCTGAGCTCCAGCCACATTAACTCAAGATATCTTCAAAAGGTGAAATAGAACCATCCTGCTGGATCGGAGCAGCTGACTGGTGTCTGTTCCTTTTCCCCATCCTGTGTCCATTTCCCAAGGGTTGCTGTCTCTCTCACCCCCATTGCTCCCATCTGGACCTGGTACTCAAAAGAACCTATTTTTCTTGCTACTACTTTTTGTCTGGCTTTCATTTTTTATGCATGTCTACTCATGGCATACATGTGTGGTTTATGAGTGGGTGTGGTCCCCCTTGCCTGCATATGTGGAGGCTGTTGGCTGTGCTTGTCTATCTCTCTCCATTATAGTCCCCTGAGACAGGGCCTCTCACTGGACGACTGTGTTCCCCCGAGACAGGGTTTCCCACTGGAAGGCTGTGTTCCCCCGAGACAGGGTTTCCCACTGGAAGGCTGTGTTCCCCCGAGACAGGGTTTCTCACTGGACTTGGAGCTAGGCTCAGTCAGCAAACCTCAGTGACCTCATGATTCTACTCTCCTATACTGCTGGAGTTACACACACCAGGCTTTCGTCATGATTCCTGAGATTTGAACTCAGGTCTTCCTGTGCAGTAAGTTTTTGCTCTGTTTCTAATTCTTTTTCTTAATTCCAGCTGAATCTCTAGGGTTCCTCCCCTGGAAGATGAGGATTCTACTCCATGTTGTTTCTCTTGCCTGTCAATCAAGTGAACTCAAACACACACAGACAGACACACCACACACGTACACACTCACTCACACACACACGCACACACACATACACACTCACATATACACACATGCACACACACAGAACTCCTGCCCCTCCTTCCAGTAGTATAATTTGTGGTTATATCAATATTCATCATTTGCATAATTATGTAATTATTATTCACAGCTGAGGCTCAAAGTAGCTCCATGATTACATTTCCGATCCTGATGTACTCTGTGCTTCCCTAGAATGAATAACGACCAGGACTGTCACCTGCTCTGTTGGCATGTGGCTTTCCTTAACGCCTCTCAGGCTATTCACCAGACTCAGTACTTTGTACACTTTGATCAAAATCCCCGGTCTTCTCCCCCACGGGGAGGGCTGGGTGGCTCAGCTGATCCTGAGATCGGGTTGCACAGCTGTGACTCCAGGCACCACTCTGTCCTCTGGGGTCCAGGTCTCCTCTCAGAGTCACAGGATTCTATGCACCCGTGGGACAGAAGTGGCTGTGATCTCGCAAGTGTGAGGAGCAGCTTCCTGCCTTCTACTCACGTCTCATGGCTGAGCTGACATGTCAAGGCTCGAGGTTTCCCTTCTGAACTCTACAGTTGTTCTTACCAAATCCTGTGAGAGATACAGAATTATTTCAATTACTGCTGTTTGAACAGCTCTCTTGTCTTCTGGAGGCTTCTATCCTCGCATCTCTTCACCCCCAGTGTTTTGCAGCTCCACATGTCTTAGGTATTGCAATAGCTGCTTTTCTCTTTTCTGTAACGAAAACACAAGAGAAAAGCATCAAAGCAGCTTGGTGGAGGACGACTTCATTTGGCTCACAGTTTGAAGGGACCCAGTCCATCATGGTGTGGAAGGCCTGGTGGCAGGAGCTTGAGGCGGCTGCTCACAATGTCTCCATAGCCAGGAAGTGGAGAGACAAAAGCTGATGTGCAGGCGGCTTTCTCCTTTGTATTTAGTCCTGAACTCCAGTCTGTCGGGTGGTGTGGTCCACATTCTGGGTGGGTCTTTCCTGATTAGATAATTCTCTGCAGATGCTCCCTATTAGGTATGCTCAGAGGGGTGTTTCCATCTGGTTAAATCCAGCCAAGATGACAATTAAGATTAGGCAGATTTGCTTTGCTGGTTTTCTAGGTCTTTGACAGTCCCCTTCATGGACACCCCAGATGCCCACCCTTTCCCTGGAAGACATCATTTCCCATGATTCCCTGTGCTCTCTTTCTGGAATGTTCCTGGTGCATTAGGCAGCCCAGGCCAACCCTCTAATTTCCCCTTTCTGTGATTTTCTGCCTCTTAGTATTTCTGATTTGCTTTCAATGAACTTTCCTCAGCTTGATCTTCCTGTGGCTTCCTGCATGGCTTTAATTTCTCAGTGTTTTCCTGGATCTCTGAATGTGCTGCTTCTTAGAGAGAACGTTCTGTTCTCTCAGCAATGTAATACAGCTCCTGCCATCTTGGCTGTCATCAATCTTACACGGGCAAAGCTCTCCTCACCTTCCTGTGTTATTCTCTGTCTTCTGAGGTCCTCACTAGTATTTACTTACTTTGTCGTCCTTCCTTTGACATTACAGGCTGGTCCTTGTCTGTCATCTGTTGTTGCAGTAAACACTGTGACCAGAAGTGACTTGGGGGAGCAAATGGTTTATTTCATCTTACAAGTTACAGTCCATCACTGAGGCAAGTCAGGGAAAGAAGTCAAGGCAGGAAGGGGCTGGAAGTAGGCGCTGCAGCAGAGCCCACGGAGGAGCTGCAGCAGAGCTCACAGAGGAGCTGCACCAGAGCCCGTGGAGGAACTGCAGCAGAGCCCGTAGAGGAGAGCTGCTCACTGACTTACTCCCAGCTTCATCCTCATTACCTTTCTTACCTAGTCCAGGCCCACCTGCCTAGGAATGGCACTGCCCACAGTGGGCTGGGCTCTTCTCCACCAATTAGCAATCAAAAATACTAACCTAATGGCGTCGATTCTTCAACTCAGCTTCCCTCTTCCCAGATAGGTCAAGTTAGTAACCAAGATCCATCAACCCAAGGCCATTTGACAATACTTGTGTTTTGTATTTAAGAGTGAGATGAAATTTGAAGCAGCCATGTTCCACAATTCCCTGGGCCACCAGAAGAGCTGGGTGCAGCTGAGATTTCTCATCTGAAAAGGCAGGTGGGTTCCTAAGGCCTGGTGACCTCCCAGCAAAGCTTCAGGTATCTGGGATCAGAGCCCCCATACAGCTGAGAAAGGGTGGCATGGGTTTCCCCATACAGCTGTTTTGGGTTTACTGTTTTATCCTTGGTCTTGGTCTTGCAAACCTCTCCATATGGACTGGAGTGGGGAAGAGGTCAGTCCACTGCTAGCGTGTGGACTGCCCTGTCCATGAAATTTTCCTGTTACTTTCAGCTCTGACTTGACTTCTATTTTATCCACCTTAGAAACACCTGCTCCAGGGGCCTTTGGACTTCTTCTAGGTGTATGAACTCTGGTCGAGTCTGGCTCCCTCTGGAACCTTCTACCCTAAAGGCTTCTATTTGAAAACGTCCATTGTCACTCTGTTCCTTACATTGCATGCCAGCGAAGCTTGTTCCCCTGGCACCTGCTCACCGCACACCCTCATCTATGTGTGCTCATCCCTTAAAGGATCCCTGTAAGTCTCCAGTCGTACACCCGACACCGCAGAGAAATCCCTTTGTGGTTATCTTGGAGGAGAGCAGAGATAAACACGTACAGTCAGAGCAGCTTCCTGAACACCGCACCAATGCTCTGTCGCTCTTTGTGCCACTTGGATTCCACATTCAGCTCTTACCACAGGTGGCACACACAGCTGGCAATGAACCTGTGGTCACTCTCTGCACACCATCCTTTCCCATGTCTCTGTCCATGTTCCATTGCTAGAACAAAATACCAGAGCCCAGAAATCTAAATGTAAAAGAAGTGTATTTGTTTCAAAGTCATGGAAATAGAAAATCCAAGATTCTTGGGTTATGGGATGGATCTCTGGTGCTCAGGAAACGGGGATAGGGTATTAGGGGTGGCTGGGAGGGATGTTCTGACTACTGGCTGCTGGGAGGTGACTTGAGCTGCACCACATGACACAGCAGTTCAGGGAGGGTCAGGTACCTGACAGTGAAATGGAAAATAATAACACAAAGATGTCATGGAAATTGTCCTCAGGGCACAGCACAGAGGAAGGATGTTCTGTTCAGGAAAATTACTTCCTGACTAATGACATCACTGATGACGACATATGCTGACTGTGAACACCAATTATGCACACTGTAGTGATTTGGATGAGAATGCCGCCCCCCCCCCCAAAGGCTCATATATTTGAATGCTTGGTCTCCAGTTGGTGGAACTGTTTTTAGAAGGAGTTGATAAGGGCTTTTTGAAAGCAGAATATCACTAGGGTTGGGCTTTGAGGTTTCGAAAGCCCACTCCTGTAACTAAGGCTTTTCTGCATCCTACCTGGTCCACAGCCACTTATAAAGTAAACACTCAGAGGCTTAATATTAACTATAATTCTTTAACCAATGGATCAGGCTTATTACTAACTAGCTCTTACAAATAAATCAATCCATTTCAATTAATATGTGTATTGTCACATGGTCCATGGCTTAACAGTAATTCTCTTGCATCTTACTCCCCTGGAAGCTGCTGGCATCTCTCTTGACTCCACCTTATTTCTCTCTGTATCTCTGCTTAGATTTCCTGCCTTGCTATATTCTTCCCTTCCATAGGACAAAGCAGCTTTATTCATCAACCAATTAAAGCAACACATGCTTGCATGTATAGAAGGACATCCCACATTCCACTCCACTCCCAGGTAGCTCTCTATGACTCATGCCTGTGGATCAAGATGTGAGCTCTCAGCTACTGCTCCAGCTCCATGCCTGCCTGCCTGCTTGCCTGCTGCAATGCTCTCCACCGTAATGGTCATAGACTCTAGCCCTCTGAAACTGTAAGCTCCAAATAAACTCTTTCTTCTGTAAGTGGCCTTGGCCATGGTGTCTTATCATAGCAATAGAAGGTAATTAAAATAGACACCAAGTTCACTCAATAGCCAGGTCCTTTAGGAAATCAGACTTCTGGGGACAGGTCTGACGGGCAGGCTGACTCCATTTCTGCTTCCTGGAGTTAGGGGTAGTGAAAGTGCTAGAAGCAGAAATAATGGAATTCTTGGAGATTTGTTGTGGGGAGTGCAGAATGCATTCCTGTCACCCAGCTCCCGGCCGCCTGGCTAGCTTATGCCCCAAAATAACAACACACAAACTGTATTCTTTTAAACACTGCTTGGCCCATTGGCTCTAGCCCTTACTGGCTAATTCTCATATCCCGATCAACCCATCTCTAATAATCTCTGTAGCACCAGTCTTACAGGGAAAGATTCAGCATGTCTGACCTGGCGGCTTGCTTCATCACGTCTGCCCCAGAGAGGAGAGGAAATGGCATTTGAGCTCACTTCCTCTTCCTCCCAGCATTCCGTTCTGTTTACTCCACCCACCTACGTTCTAACCTATGAGGCCAAGCGGTTTCTTTATTAATTAACCAATGACCTTCCTCCATCAGAGGTTCTGACCCATTCTTGGATATTTGGCTCATTAAGGCCCCTTGCCTTCCCATACCCCTGAAGTTTTTCCTGTCTGGTAAATATTTTCATAGGCAAAAAGTCTGGACTCTATGCACCTTCAAATTCTGGTGGCTGGCCTACAGGAGAGTGGGGGCCTTACGGCTCACTGTCTGAGAGCTGTTTCCACTGGTGCCTGCCAGCCAAGGAGTGGGAATCAGAGAAGTAGGCTGTGCTCAAGTGGCTTTTCCTCTCTAAAATTCTGAGATGAGCGCCAATTAACCTGCAGCAATTAGAGGAGTGCTTAGATTTCTGTGTGTGTGCTTAGACTCTGAACCACACTGCCTGCCGTGCAAGCTCCCACCTGCTTAGATGCACCCCCAGTTCCTCTCTGGAGCCTGGGATACCTCAAGTCATGTTCTGAATGACCATGCCCTTGTCCTGCAGGACAGCCCTCTGTGCTGTAAGATGTTGGGAGTGATCTGCAGGGTAGCCACCCGGCACAGGGAACAAGACCATGCCATCCACTGCTATGAGACACTGATTCTCAAGGTTCCTACACTAAAGTCCTAGCACCCAACACTTGGGGATGTGACTGTTTAGAGACGAGGTCCTTAAAGGGGCCCCTGAATTTAATGAGGTCACTGGTGTGGCCCTCATCCAATCCGATGGCTGCTGTCCTAAGCAAAGGAGATGAGGAGGGAGGAGAGATGGCATGTTGTTCAGTTCCTTGTCAACTCGACACAAACTAGAGTCACTCAGGAAGTGGGACCGTCAGTTGAAGAATTGCCCCCACCAGATCGGCTTGTAGGCATATCTATGGGGCATTTTCTTAATTACTAATTGATGTGGAAGGGCCCAGTTCACTTTGGGCAGTGCCACCCCTGGGTAGGTATTCTGGGTTGTATAATAAAGCAGACCAAGTGAACTATCTATGGGGAGCAAGCAAATAAGCAGCCTCCTTCATGGCCTCTGCTTCAGTCACTATCTGCAGGTCCCTGCCTTGCGTCCCTGTCCCGACTTCCCTCGACGATGGACTATGGTTGGAATCTGTAAGACCAATAAACCTTTCTTCCTCAAGCTGCTCTTTGTTATGGTATCTTACATGAATTCTAATTGGTCTTAATAATAAAAACCCAGAGTCAGCTCTAGCGATTAATACTAAAAGTTCAGAGAAGCAGAGTGGCCAGCTACTAGAGAGTTCTTACCTCTACCCATGGTCAGACCAAAGGGGGAATCCTATCTCAGACTGCTGCTGTCTTTACAAAACCTCAGACTGTATCTGCTCCTGTCTCCTCCTGTCTTATATTCCTCTCTCCACCCAGCCATATCACTCCTGTCTCCAACTCCCTAGGGCTGGGATTAAAGGAGTTGGATCCCAAGCCTAGGATCACCTTTGTATGAACTCTGTTTCTCTTTTAGACAGATTCTATTTCGCGTAGTCCAGGGTGGCCTTGAACTCACAGAGATCCTTCAGCCCCTGTCTTCCAAGTGCTGGGATTAAAACACCACAGCCTGGCCTCTATGGCTAACTAGTAACTTAGCTCCACACTCTGGTCTTCAGGCAAGCTTCATTTGTTAGATTACAGACAGAATATCACGACAGTGGTGTTTATCGTGACAGCAGAAATCAGATGGTGATGGATGAGGAGCGTGCAGAGGGAGCAGGGAGCAGTGCAGGCCAAGGCGGAGGCTGCAAGTGGAAGCCGTCTCTTCTGCAGCGTGACCCCGGATTTCAGCCTCCTGGGCCGATGGACAACACGCTTCTATTCTTTAAACTGCCCAGTCTGGGCTACTTATTTTGTCAGCCTGAACAGACGAATCCACACATCCTACAGGTGGGCGTGGTGATGGCGGATGGTCATGCCCATCCCTGGACGGCAGAGCACACTGCAGTATCTAACTCCAGGCCCATACTGCGATGCTGTGGAGCACACGCTGGCCACAGCTCAGCTGGGTGCTCCTCGCAGAATCCCACATTTATACTGAGAGATATGCTCTCATCAGAGAGAAGCGTGTGCTGCCTCAGCTTTTCAGCTGAAGCTCTGACATTATGTTCCCCTCCAGGACACACATATGAGGTTCTGAGTCACTTTTCCCGGGGCTTCTGATTTGCTGTAGATCTAGTTCAGGGTGGAGTTTCTGAAATGCTGAGTTCACAGGAACTCAGGATTTGTGAAACCCATTAAACATGCTGCATTTTTTTAAAATAAAAAAAAATTCACTTATTGTTGACCATGTCCTTTGCTTTACAAAAGCTTTTCAGTTTCAGGAGGTCCCATTTATTAATTGTTTCTCTCAGTGTCTGTGCTGCTGGAGTTATATTTAGGAAGTGGTCTCCTGTGCCAATGCATTCAAGTGTACTTCCCACTTTTTCTTCTATGAGGTTCAGTGTGGCTGGCTTTATGTTGAGGTCTTTGATCCATTTGTACTTGAGTTTTGTGCATGGTGACAGATATGGGTCTATTTTCATTCTTCTACATGTTGATATCCAGTTATGCCAGCACCATTTTTCTTTTTTCCATTTTATATTTTTTGCTTCTTTGTCAAAAATTAGGTGTTCGTAAGTGTGTGAATTGATATCCGGGTCTTCGATTTGGTTCCATTTGGCTCCTGTCTGGTTTTATGCCAATACTAAGTTGTTTTCAGTACTGTAGCTCTGTAGTAGAGTTTGAGGTAGGGATTGTGATGTCTCCAGAAATTCCTTTATTGTATAAGATTGTTTTGGCTATCCTGGAATTTTTTTTTTTTTGCTTTTCCATATGAACTTGAGTGCAATTCTTTCGAGGTCTGTAAAGAATTTTTCTGGGATTTTGATGGGCACTGCATTGAATCTGTAGGTTGCTTTTGGTAAGATTGCCATTTTTACTATGTTAAATTCTACCTACCCAAGAGCATGGGAGATCTTTCCATTTTTTGGTGTCTTGGTCAATTTGTTTCTTCAAAGACTTAAAGTTCTTGTCATACAGCTCTTTTCACATATTTTATTAGAGTTATTATATAATACATATTATTACTCCAAGATATTTTGTGTTATTTGTGGTTAGTGTGAAAGGTAATGTTTTTCTGATTTCTTTCTCAGCCCATTTATCATCTGTGTAAAGGAGGGCTACTGATTTTTTTCTAGTTAATCTTGTATCCTGCTACATTACTGAAGGTGTTTATGAGTTGTAGAAGTTCCTCGGTAGAATTTTTGGGGTCGCTTATGTAAACTATCATATCATCAGCGAATAGTGAGGGTTTGACTTCTTCTTTTCCGATTTGTAGCCCCTTGATCCCCTTTTGTTGTCTTATTGTTCTAGCTAGTGCCACGCACCGTGCCCCCGCGTCTGCGCTCTGTGCGCTGGCACCCAGTTCGCGAGCTTCGGGCAAGGGGGCTGGAGGTTAAAATACACAGACACACACAGACAGAGAGACAGAGACACAGGTCATCCTTGAATTCCCCAAGAATGCCCCCTTTATTGTGTTCGGGGCAGATTATATAGAGATAGCCACGCCCCAGCCAAACCCACCAGAAACCACTCTCCTGCCATCAGGAACTCCTGAGGGTCTCGTGCTCAGAGCAGCTGTAGGCACTCAGTTCAGGGGATTACAAGAAATTCAGGATCCGGGGGCTCACTGCTCCCAACAAGCTAGGACCTCAAAAATTTTATTGAGTGATATGGAGAGGGTGGGCAATCTTGTCTTGTTCCTGATTTCAGTGGGAGTCTTTGAGATTCTCTCCATTTAGTCTGATGTTGGCTGTTGGCTTGCTGTATTAATGGCAGCCTATAGAATGGGAAAAAACTTCACCAACCTCACATTGGACAAAGGGCTGATCTCCAAAATACAAAGAACTCAAGAAATTGGTCATAAAAAAAAAAAAATCCAATAAAAAATGGGGTACAGACCTAAACAGAGAACTCTCAACAGATGAATTTAAAATGGCTGAAAGACTCTTAAGGAAATACTCAACATCCTTAGCTATCAGAGAAATGCAAATCAAAACAACTCTGAGATTCCATCTTACACTTGTAAGAATGGTCAAGATCAAAAACACTGATGACAACTTATGCTGGAGAAGTTGTGGGGTAAAGGGAACACTTCTGCATTACTGGTGGGAGTGCAAATTGGTACAACCTCTTTGGATATCAGTATGGTGATTTCTCAGAAAATTAGGAAACAACCTTTTTCAAGACCCAGCAATACCATTTTTGGGTATATACCCAAAGGGTGCTCAATCTTACCACAAGGACATATGCTCAACTATGTTCACAGCAGTATTGTTTGTCATAGACAGAACCTGGAAACAACCTAAATGCCCTTCGACTAAAGAATGGATAAGGAAAATGTGGTACATTTACAAAATGGAGTACTACACAGCAGAAAATAAAAATAACGACATCTTGAAATTTGCGGGCAAATGGATGATTCTAGAAAACATCATATTGAGTGAGGTAACCCAGACCCAGAAAGACAAATATCATACATACTTACCCCATAAGTGATTTTTAAGACATAAAGGAAAGAAAAACCAGTCTATTATTCACAATTCCGGAGAACCTAGACAACAAAGAGACATTCATGGATCTAATCTACATGGGAAGTAGAAAAAGACAAGATCTCCTGAGTAAATTGGGAGTATGGGGACCATGGGAGAGGATAGGAGAGCGGAGAGGAAGGGAGTGGGGTGGAGAGACATATATAGCTCAATAAAACAATAAAGAAGTATTAAGTTGTATTTGTGCATGTGAGTGTGTACAGGTGTTTTGTGGCACAGCACACACATGGGGTTTAGAAGACAATGTTGGGCAGCCAGTGTTTGCCACTGTATTGCAGAAGCAGCGTGTCTCTTGTTTCAGCCACACAATGGGCTCCAGCTGGCCCAGAGCTTCTGAACAGCGCTCCCTTCTCTACCTGCCATCTCTCCATAGGAGCACTGTGATTCCAGATCTACACCACCACATACGGCCTTTTAGGTGGGCTCAGGGATGGAACATGGATCACATAGCTTCTATAACTAGCACCCATACCTACTGAGCCTCTCCCTGGCCCATCACTGAGCCACTCCCTGGCCCATCACTGAGCCAACCCCTGGCCCATCACTGAGCCAACCCCTGGCCCATCACTGAGCCAACCCCTGGCCCATCACTGAACCACCCCCCAGGCCCATCACTGAGCCATTCCCCCTGGCCCATCACTGAGCCACCCCCCCTGGCCCATCACTGAACCCACAGTGGGTTTTTGAAACCAGGTAACAGGGAGCTTCTGTCTGCATCCCCTGGTGGTAACCTCAGGCTGAAGGTGAGCCACAGGCTCAGTGCTTGCATGTTTCCCTTGTTGTTTGCATATAGAAGAGAGGATTACCCTCCCTCTGCCCTGTACCTTTCAAACACACTGAAGAGAGAAAAGTGTGGGATATGAAGGTTCGAAGCAGCCCAGGGTCATAGCATCAGCTCCTTACCTGTCAGAAAGGACCCTGAGCACAGAACACATTCTTCCCCCTGGCTCTCCCAAGCAAGAACCAGGGCTCCCCTGAGATTCTAAAGTCATTGTATTTACAGATTATGTTTTTTGCAGTCATAAATTCTATGTTGTACTGTTTAAGCTGATGTGTTCACACAAAGAATGGATGGATGTGTAATGAAGAACCCATTGTTAAAAGAGCAAAGCAAAGGCGATGATAACGATGAATTAATGGGTGGACCATCCCACTCTGAAGGAGAGACCCCGCTGATTTATCAGGCCCAAGGCACGCCCACGCATCTTTCTCACCCCTGGCAGGTGATTTGGTTCCAGTGAACAGCACCATCAGTCACCTTTGCAATGTTAATTTGAATTTTATTGGCTTTCTAGTTTTGCTTGTATTTGAATTGTAAATTTATTTTGTTTCTATAGATGCATAAGAGCCATAAGGAGAAGCAGTTTATATACCTAACTTTATATTTATGCTTATTTAAGTGATATCATTATAAAAATAATTTGAGTTAAATTGCTCAAGCTGTCTAAACAATATAACACCATTCTGGCATCTAAACCAAATCCCGGGAGGAATAAATTAGGGCATGTAAATAAATGACAAGCCAGGTAGAAGTCACTTACTGACTGTATTGATACAGGCGGATATGTGTATATGTAAATAATGACTATATATACATTCTGCATGCATAGCATACACAACATATGTGCTCGCTATTACATACACACAAGCATTCATAGGACACATGCATACATGTATGGGTATATACTGTCAAAACAGCTTTCAGAACAACAGGAATGAGAGAGACTGAATCTAAATCAAATGTGAATGATGTGGATTTAAGTTGTCCTGAAAACCATGTTCCCAGCTGAGTGAGTTTATGTGAACTTACTGTTAGTGATTCCTAAGCCAAATTAGTACTTCCCACCCGAGCATGGGTGTTTGGCCATCTCCTTGGGAAGGAGCAGCCTGCAGTGGCCAAAGGAGAGTGACTCTCCCTCCCAAAGTAGCCATGAGCTTCCATTTGCTTCTCCGGCAAGGATGGGTCTTGCCCCCCCATTTGTGTTTGAACTTTGACCCACTTTGTCTTATGCAGTGACCGTGACTGAGTAGGTGTGTGGCAACCATGTCCCGCCCTGAAGTCAGCATGCCACGGCTCTTCTTTCCACCAACCTCCCTTTCTTTCCACCCACAGTTTTGTGATGCTCCCTGGAGGTGCTTAAGAAAGGTAGTTCCCTGGGAGGTGCCTTAAATCCCAGCACTTGGGTGGCAGAGACAGGAGGGTCTCTGTGAGTTTCAGGACAGCCTGATTTTCAAAGCGAGTTCCAGGACAGCCAGAGATGTTACACAGAGAAATCCTGCCCCAAAAAATGAGAGAGAGACAGAGAGAGAAAGAGAGAGAGAGAGAGAGAGAGAGAGAGAGAGAGAGAGAGAGAGTTCAGAACTGAGCAATCACAGTGACTTACACTTGGTGATTTACATAGTAATTATTTTATTTTATGTGCAAAATGTTTTTGCATGTATCTCTGTGCATCACATGAGTACCTGGTGCCCACGGAGGCTGGAAGATGAAATACTTTTAGTCCCAGTTATCCCTAGAGCTAGAGTTTCAGAGACCTGGGTTCGCGTGTGGATGCTGGGAACCAAATACAAATCCTATGAAAGAGTGGCCAGTGTTCTTAACTGCTGAGCCATCTCTCCAGCCCAATACTTGACACTGTTACAGTCACAGAACAAAAGGAAGTCACACATGAAGGCATATTCCTATCACACTGGCAGGAAGATGAGGTAGGAAGGCCACAGTCGAGCAGGGAAACTGCCTTGAATTCTGTATACTATTTAAGGACATTCTAGGTTTTGGGTTGATGGAAGGTATTAATCTGTTGGCACATTTCAAAGTCATTGTCTGATAGCTGAGAGGAAGCTAGGTCAGCCTCCAAGGTGGACAATGGATGTCCATTAAGGGGGCTGAAGATAGCTCAAGACCACTTTGTTCTGTCTGTAGCTTCCCCACTTTCTGTAGTTACAATGTTGTCATCGATCTGTCAGCCTTGGAAACTTATCCTTAATGCAGGCATGACCTTTTCTAGGAACTTCAGTTCACAAAACATGATCCAAAGCTGGGGAGATGGCTCAGCAGGAAAGAGTACTGGCTTCTCTTCCAGAGAGCCTGGGTTCAATTCTCAGGACCCACATGGCAGCTCACAACCATCTGTAATTCCAATTCCAGGAGATCTGACACCCTCTTTTGACCCTGTGGGCACTTCACACACTTGATCCACAGACAGGCATGTAGGCAAAACACTCAGACACAGAAAACAAAGATAATCTTTAATAAACAAACATATGATCCATTTGAAAGAAATCAATATATTGCTACTTTCACCAGGAATATGTGTCTGGGATAATACACATGCAGATTCTGTGGGTCACAATGTCCTTGACATCTCTGGGTCCCAATTTCCTCAAATATTCAATGAAAACAGACAGAGTCACAAAATCAAATAACATTAGCTCAGCTACCAGACAGCCCTGTCGCAAGGCATGAGCTGAATATTTCAGGTCTGGGCACATGGTGAGTCCCAAAGGTCCTAGGCTCTAGTCTGCTCTCTGACAGTTCTTGTCCATCTGGCTTCTGTGTCCTGGCCTTGAGGTCTTTAGAAAGACAATGGCTCAGCCACGGTCCTAGGGTAAGTGTAACTTCACACCCTCAAACCCTGAGTCAAGGAGACAGGCCAGGCCAGTTAGATATCCCACCCCTGCTGTGGAGAGCTAGATTCAGGTTGCATGCTGAGTTGCCCAGGTCGTGACTTTGAACATGGCGTAGACAGTAAGACACATGCTGCCTGGATGCATGTCTCTAGCTCTCACCGTCCAATTATGAACGGCTAATGCAGCCTGAAGAATGCTGATTCCTTGTGCTCCCCTTCTCTCTGCAGACTTCCGAAGGGCATCCTGGAGCTGTGTCCAGCTGGGGACAGCCCCTCATCCCTGTCCCATCTCTCCTGTGTTTGGTGTGACCTCATCCCTGCCCTTCCCTATGCTCTGCAGATGCCGGGAAGAGCAGCAGTGGAGGCTGCGGAGGATTATGGGTTTTCTCTAGGAGCTGTCTGACCTCGGCCAGCTGTAATCCACAGCCTCTCATCCCTCTGTGGGTACCTTCCTTCTGGATGGCCACGTTAACACACGTTAACCTCTGTGTGTTCAGAGGGCAGCATACAGGTTTGAATTAACTTGAGCAAACAGCATTTAGGAAGTACGGTCTGCTTTAGGACAACCTGTCCCTGCTCAGTCAGGCCCAGAGGCCCAGGCAGCTCGTCTTCACGTCTTCACTGCAGACTAGAAAACCCATCCCTGTGGGGACTGTTCCTGGAGCTATCCAGTCTAACACCCCCTTCCTCCCCACCTCTGTGGCGTCCATGCCTGTGGGGCCCCGTGTCCATCCTCTTGAGCCTGCACTTTACTGCCTAACCTTCCTCTTCCAGGGTGAACATGTTTCCCCCTGGCATCTCCTCCGCAAGTACCACTGGCTCGGCTGCGTTCATCTTCACAAGGGGAGGAATGGAAGTCAGAAGCCATGGGATGGGAGTGCTTGGTAATTAATTGAAGACGGTGAAGCAGAGTTCTACCGGGCAGTAATTGGATTTCAGTCCCTCGGGAGTTGTTTTAAACACAGATGCTGATGTAGGAGCTGCCTTTCCCTGCAGTCATGTCTCTCTGTCATATCTAACAACAGTTGAATCCTGAGACAAATGCCCCGAATTCTAATGGACTTTACCAGTCAGAGCCAGAGCCGGTGAGGCTAGAGGATCGAGCCTGTGAGGCTGAGCATCAGTGAGGAATGGTCCAGGAGAAATGCCCGGGGATCCCTCTAAGGTCCATGCATTCCATTGCCGATGCTCTTGCTTGGCTCATGTTAAGGCTGGGGAAAGTGTCTCCAAGAGGCCCAAGTGAGTGTTTTTGTTTTTTTTTTTGAGGGGGGGGTGTCAGTTTACATGCTCTTCAATAGCATGTGTGAGCCATTTTCCCTTGCGTGCTGACCCACCCCTTCCTGTCTGTATATGCATCTGAGTGGTCCAGGTGATGGCTAAGCCATTCCACCCCCTGTCCAGGGGAGGGGCAGCTGCCTGCAGTGACCCACCAGGGCAGTGGCACTACTGATTACATTTCTTTACATCTCTGTTAGCAACATTCTTGCACTTTCTGTACACTAAGTGTCCTCCGCCCAAAGCCCCCATGAGAGTTCAGCTTTTCTGCCAACACCTCCACTGGCCCAGACGTCACACGCTCCTCAGAGACAACAGCTGTCATGGCTTGCCACCTGCAGATGGAGCTGAGCAAGAAGGTGTCTGTAAGTCAACTCGTTCGGTCCTCCTCCATCTAGTTAACAGTTCAAGATACACATATTCTTCCTAGGCAGGGAGAAATGAAATTGTATAGTCTGAGATCTTTTCTGTCTATGACTCAGCTGGAGGAATTGCCAGGACAACAAATATCTTAGGATTCCTCTCTGTGAACTCAAAAGATTGACTTCCAAACTGGCACCCCTCATCCATTTCTCTAGACTCTGGTCCCCTCCTCAGCCCTCTTGCTATTGTGTGGATCTGGGTGGGTGTGATGTTGTCAGTCTGGACCTCCAGCTCCAGAGACAAGTGTGGAGACACAGGTGCATTCTTCAGCTCTTTGATGTGCCTGTCTGGGTCCCAGGAGACTAGGCTAGCTCACGGCAGCAGGCTGTGGTGTCACTCAGATGACAATGACATGGTACTAAACTGTGGGAAGAACATCTTTCAGGAGGCCCAGGACCATTCCCTGGAGAGGGAGGCCCACAGAGGCCAGCCCATTCACCCATGTTTGTTCATTTCATCTCTCACGCACAAGCAAGATGGAGGGACATCTTAACTCTTCAGGAAAGGGTCCTGTTGGCTCTCGGCTGCTGATCTGCCTTCACGGCGGGACCTTTGCCGTTCCTCTTCTGCTCAGTCCAGAGAACCCAACCCTTCAGCCACCATCTGGGCTCCCTGTCACTAGCCTGTCCAGAGGCCGCACCAGGTCACCTGACTCCTAGCGGACAGGCTATCCTTGATGCTCTCCTCCCACTGCGGTTCTGACATTGGTGGTCTAGAGAGGTGTACAAAGCCCAGGGGCATTTATAAAAGAGACACAAGTGCACACACACAAAAACAAACAAATGAAAAACTATTATTACCCAGCAATTCCAAGCCCAGAAAGGACGAAGTGAACGCTGCTCTCCCTACTGGATTTTAGTACGTGTCTGCTCGTTAGAAAATCTATTTACATGAAACTGGGAGATGTGCACATTTTCTGTAAGGTTTAACTTTCTCGACAGGGAGCATTAACTGCGAAGCTTATGGCTTGTGGTGTGTATCCGTTACCTCGGGGCAGGAACAGCCGTCCACTAGCGGCTCCCGGAGAGTCTCGTCACGACCCAGTGTTGAGTTTGATTGTGTATTTTTAGCAGCATTGGAAGTGAACAGATGGCTTCTTAAACAATTTGACCTATTGACGCAGCATTTACCGCCAGCTGCTTCTCTGCAGCTCCTCCCCGGGAAGAAGCACGGGGGGCCGTTCTAATCTGCTCAATACACGCTTGCAGGGTGAACGGATGTTGGCTGAAGGAAGATTTTTCTTTTCTTTTTTGGAGGATTAGAGGTGACAACCTCTGTCCTTTGCTCTTTATGGTGGTTAAGGACTTTGGGGAGCTTAGGCTGGCAAACACAGTGAGAGTGTGTCTGAGAAGCAGAGGTAAAAGCAAAAAATAAGACCCCAAGGCCACCAACCTCCCTCCCTTTGGACTCCCTCATATTGTCTCTAATTCTGCCCTGGACAACACTCCCTGGAAACCTAGGTGCAGGTGCAATTGATCCTCCTGTCCTTATGGGACGGTGTGAGAAAGCACCTCTGCTGGGCTTCCAACTGGGGCGGTCGTATGTCCTTGCCAGCACTAGCAAGCGAGTGTCCAGGAGAATACAAGAGGCAGGAGGAAACCAAGTCAATGGCTCCTGGCCCCATTTCTAGGGCTCGGGCATCTCCCTCGGTTTAATGTACTAGGGTGTCCGTGGTGTGAATATGGTAATGGTCCCTAGAAGTTAAAGGTATACTACTCAGGGAGGCACTGTTGAGATGCTCTGGGGAACTCCAGGAAGGAGGGCACAGCAGGAGGTCCCAGGGTCCTTAGACATCTTAAAGGGATCATAGGGCCCCTGCACCTTGCTTTTCTCTTCTTGATTCTTGACTGTAAGTTTAACTCTTTGGCCTACCACATACCCCCTGCTCCCTTCAGATACAAGTTTGTTATTTCCACATTCAGTCCAGAAGAGTTTTACCAAGGATGGATGCTGAGTTGTACTATGTAGATTTTAGAAGCTGTGAAAGTGTGAAGATGGCATCTTAAACAATTACACCCACTGGTAAGTCTGCCAGAGACTCAAAGCCACAGTTTTCTTGATTGTGTACTGCAGCATCGTAAATCAAGTGAGCCATTCTCTCATTGTCTTGGGGCTGGAGAGCTGGCTCAGCAGTTAAGAGCACTGTCTGCTCTTCCAGAGGACCTGGGTTTGATTCCCAGCACCCTAGGCTCACAACCATCTGCAATTCCAGTTCTAGGGGATCTGATGCTTTCTTCTGGCCTCTGGAGGCACTGTATGCATGTGGGACACAGGCACACATACATGTAAAATAAAATAGGAAGTGGAATGAATCTGAGAGTTTGAAGAACAGGCTAGGGACAGCTTAGAATGCTGTGAGAAGAATTTTAAAAGATTTTATTCTTAATCTGTGTGTGTCTGTGCACATGTAAATGCAACACCTAGATCGTGTCCCCTGGATCAGGAGTTACAGGTGGGTGTGAGCTGCACAATATGAATGCCAGTAACCCAACCAGGGTCCTTGCCAAGAACAATAAGTTTTCTTAACCACTAAGACATCTGTCTTAGTCAGTGTTCTGTGGCTGTGAGGAGACACCACGACCAAGGCAACTCTTATGAAAGAAAGCATTTGATTGGGGGCTTGTTTACAGTTGTAGAGACTTATTCCATTGTCATCACTGTGGGAAGTATGGCGACATGCAGGCAGACTTGGTGACATGCAGGCAGACTTGGTGACACGTAGGCAGACTTGGTGCTGGAGAGGTAGCTGAGAATTCTGCCTCTGGATCAGCAGGGAGCAGGAAGAGAGCGACTCTGGGCTTGGATGGGCTTTTGAAATCTAAGTCCACCCCCCCCCCAGTGACACATTTCCTCCAACAAGGCCACACCTCCTAATCTTTTTAATCCTTTCAAGTAGTGCCACTCCCTAATGACTAAGCATTCAAATGCATGAGCCTATGAGGGCCGTTCCATTCAAACCACCAGGACATCTCTCTATCTTCCTGTGAACAGAGCTTAGTGAGTATTTATGATGAAGGGGAGACCAGGATGCTGATACAGATGTAGGCACTCAGTTTAAGCTGCTGGGTTTTGATGGATGTAAGGTCTCAGGTGGGAATGGGATTGGGGTTTTCCTTTATTATAATAGGCAAAGGATTGGCTGCATTTTGTCCTATACTTGGGCTTTGTGCAAGGGCCAGGATTACTTTATCTGGCAGAAGAAATTTGTTTTAGACAACTTTATGGTACAAATTGAGATTAAAACCAAAAAACATTGAAAATTTTTGTAGTTTGGATAACAAAGGGGCACCGGTAGGATTTCAACCCAGGAGGGTTCAGTTTCTAGTGCCAGTACAGGACAGCCAAGCACCTGGCATCAAAATGAAAGGCAGGGTCCTCAAGGGCATCTCAGAACTCTGCAGTCTCCACCCTCTCCCCAGTCCTCAAATGCACTGTCCTAGTCAACAGTGACTGTCAGCTCAACACAGACTGGAATTGCCCAGAAAGAAAGAGTAATTGTCTCCATCAAGTTCGTTTGGGATGTGTCCGTGGGGGTTGTCAACTGTCTCTATTGATGCAGGAGGGTCCAGCCTACTATGGGCGATACCATCACCTGGGCAGGTGGTCCTGGGCACATAAGAAAGCTAACTGGGGCCGGGCGGTGGTGGCGCACGCCTTTAATCCCAGCACTTGGGAGGCAGAGGCAGGCGGATCTCTGTGAGTTCGAGACCAGCCTGGTCTACAGAGCTAGTTCCAGGACAGGCTCCAAAACCACAGAGAAACCCTGTCTCGAAAAAAAAAAAAAAAAAGAAAGCTAACTGGGCCCGAGTCCAGGAGCAAGCCAGAGAAACAGCCGGTGAGCAGGTGAGCAGCATTCCTCCGGGTTTCTGCCTTCAGTACCTGCTCTGTTCCCTCACTGATGAACTGTGACCTGGAAGTGTAAGTCAAATGAACACTTTCCTTTCCTTAAGTTACTTTTAGTCAGTTCTAGCACAGCAACAGGAAAGGAACTAAAAGAGATATATAAACGTATAAGTATACATCGTTTCAGATTCTTTTCAGAATAAAATCATTTTGGAGACAAGCTTGGAACAGTGTGGGACTCCTCTCCCAACATTCAGACACCCAGGCACTCCTCAATTGTGGTTCCAGTGGGCCCAGTGAATGACCCTGACGGCAGAACTTGGTAGTGGCTATACAGTGCTGATTTTGCAGACATAACACAGCTTCCACGGAGGTTTCAAAGGAAGTCTGAGAGACAGACAGTGTTCTGTGAGGTTGGTATTCTCTATACACAGCCCCTGACAGGGTAATGCATGGGGCCGGGAGAGAAGCTGCATCTTCTTACCCCAAGTAAGCAATCCTTCTCTGAAGCTCAAGGGCAGTGTGCAAAGCTAGCCTGTGAGAAGGACCACATGGGAATGGACCCTAAGTGCCGGGAGCCCATGTTCTGTCATCGTGAACCTCATATGCTGGGGACAGGGGATGTGATCTTACTGCTGGGTTCAGGTCTCACTTTGGACTGATCCCCCCTTGTATATTCTCTCTTTGTTATGGAATTCCTTACTTGAAAATGGAAATGCTCAGCCCTGCTTTTGTTCTACCCTTGAATGTGTGGAGCCTTCAGATGTGGGCCTTAGACCACTGCTGGAGACTCTTAGGGAGGGATGAACTACGTGCAGCTGACGTTGTGAGCCGGACCCGAGTCCTTGGGACCAGGGGCGACTGCTATGGACTATAGACAGTGTCCCCTCAACACCTATGTGCTAAAGTCTTGCTCCACAGGGCAGCACTATCGTGAGAGTCTCTGTATCATTAGGAGGCACGCATCCACTGAGGCCTTGGATCATTCTGGTCTTGGATCAATCCCCTTGAAGGGGACTGTGTGGAAATCTCCTCTTTGTCTTCTTCTTTGAAATGAGGAGTTTGCAGTGTCCTGTCCCCCCCCCGCCCCCCGTGGGGGCCAAAGCAGTAGGTTCACCTCTTCTTGAATGGAACTGACAAAGTTGTGTGCTAACTGTGTCATTTCTCACCAAGGTGGTTGTCTCTGGCGCTTTCCTACAGTGGCAAAACCTGAGGAACAGGAAACTCCATTTCCGCAGCCGCACACTAATGACATCTGTAATTAGGACCTCCGGGAGGTAACTGAGTCACGATGGCCACTTTCTGAATGAACTGGTGGTTTAATGGGCTATGGTGGGAGTGGGTCTGTTGTGAAACCAAGCTCTCTTGTCTCATGCTATCCTCCCCTGTACCGCGCTGCACCATGCGGGCCCTCACTGGGAGCTTGGCAGGGGTTGGCACCGTGCTCTTAGACTCCCACCCTCTAGAACCATGATCTAAACAAACCTCTCTCCTTCAGGGATTACACAGTCTTTGGTTTTCAGTTGCAACAGGAGAAAATGGACAAAGACAAAACTCAAGAGGAGCCTGTGAACTCTTCCAACAGTGGACTCTCGATGGCCTGGCTATGTCCTGGGGAGCCCGTAGATCCAGAGACCTTCATCGTACCACCATGGTCAGGCCTTTTCTTCCCACTACGAAGGGTGCAGAGTCTGTGGGGCCGGGTGTTGAGCATGAAACTTGTCCAACTTGGTCTTTCCCATTCCCCTGCCCCTCGTCACTGGTGACAGTCCCTCCCTGGACTCCCTCTCTCCACCAGAACAGAGATCAGAGCGTCCTGTTTCTGTCAGACTTGGTTCTCAGCAGGGTTCTGGCCAGTCCCTTCCCACCCTGAGTGGCAGGACAGTCAGCAAACCTGGCTGGCAGATGGGCGAGAGGGCAGGAGCAAAGTCTACTGCATGGAGAACTGGACCTGGTGGATCTGAGAAGTGAAGACGTGATTTTTGTTCTATTTAAAGCTCTAGTTTTAGGCCTTGCAATGTGCCAAGGCCTTAGGGGTACCCATGAGTGTTTGCACGAGAGGGAGCGATTCTCACTGAGAGGTCACCACCCTCAGGAGTGAAGGGCATCTCTGGTCAGGAAGGGTGGAGACTGGCCGGGCCCTGGCTGGCAGTGCAAAGGGTTCACAGAAGGCTCAGACTCAGCAGGGGCCTCAAAATGCTGCGAGACTCAGTTTCCTCCCCAGTATAACACAGACGAGATCGGACATGTCCCATGCTGTCCTGAGACATGGATGGGGGGCAGGGATGATGTGTGCTCCTGCCAGGAGTGGCTGTGTCTCTGTGGATAAGTTCTTTCCACAGGAATCTGCTCAGAACGTTCTTCCTTTGAAAGGGCTCCTGTGACCACACCCATCCTATTCCAGTCCCACTCCTGGGGACCAGGGCGGTGGGAAGCTTGTGTCTGTTGAGCCCCCTGCAGAAGCCAGGACCAGGAAATCAGCTGGCTCAGCTGCAGCCAGGCTTGCTTGCAGCCAGGCTTTGAAAGTCTCTGAGTCCAGGGGCAGAGGCCGCGCTTCTGTCTTCTCCTTCTCTCTCCTTCCCACAGGCCCTGCTCCCTGGAGGCTTCCTGCTGCAGTGTGGCTGCAGGAGGGAGACCTGCAGAGTCTGGCCATGTCAAAGACATCCAGCCTATAAGGGAATGGGAACCATTGTTCTCCTGGACTGCAGGCTCCAAAGTGGGCAGCTTTTCTGACCAGTTCGCCTAGAGCTTACCCCAGGTGTGGGGAGCCAGACCAAGCCAGGACTTTCTCCGATGCCCCAATGAAAGGGCAAAGGGAACTTTAGCTCTGTGTCCTGGTCCAGGAGTGGACTTGGCAAAGCTGATGTGAAGCTGTAGCCAGTGCCTCGCAGGAGTCAAGGTATGGTTTCTGGGGACCTGACTCCTCCCCCAGGGCTGTGGTTATCAGTCCTTAGGCAGCTGGGTCTGAGGTATCCTGTGTTCTCTTTGCCAACGTCGTCTGACTTAGCTCTCTGCTGACCTTGGCTATTTTTATCCCTGATAATAGTTTACAGGACGTTAGAATTTGGAATGAACCTGCTCAGCAGAAGTCACCAGCTTTTGCAGGAGTCACAGATTTTACATTGTCTTCTTCATTTCTCATCCCCAGTCCTCCCACTTCGGGACCCTGATTCCTGCGGGTTTGGGTCACCCAGGTGTCCCTTGCTACCGGAGTGTGGGGGAGCACCAAGTGTCTCTGCTGACGGCCCACAGGAGCCCAGGACAGACCCTCAGTCAGTCTTGCACATGGATTTCCCGCCTGCTTGGCATCTTGGTTTTGTGTGCACAGGACTGGGCGGAGTCATATGTCTTCTGATTTACCGAAACGAAGTCAAAACACACGTACATATCTATGTTCTTAAACTTGTAATTGTTTCTACAGCGGTGGGGTGGGCGGAGTCTAGAAGCCTCTGCCAAGAAGAAAGGTAGAACTTTTGACTGTGTGTAACCCAACTCAGCCCCACCCATTAGCAACAAGCACTTACCAAGCCCCTCCCCCCGAGATAGGCACTGTCTGCCTTTGCCCTTCATGTGCTCCTACTGTGATGGGCCTGCGGGGCAATTGCTCCCCAATGGTCTTGTGGGAATCTATAAGCATCCGCTAGTCTGCCCCAAGACCACATCTTGTTGGTCAATATGACATATACAGCACATTCCCACACATCAGCTTAAAGTTCTTAAAGTGGCCTCCTGCAGCCACGCGCTCCGCATGCACACTCCGTCCCATTCCCCAGGGCCTTTTCAAGTCCATTTAATTCTATTTATGATCTCACCACCAACAGTGTATAAATTAAAGGGCGGATGGACAGACGAATGAAGAGACTTGCATGCATAATCCGTCAGCCTTGTTCCGAGGCCTCCAAATGCAAGGATATAATTTTTTTTTTAGGCTAATAAATGAAAAGCAGCTTCCCCTCCCGCCCAAGTGCTGCCTCAGCAGTCAGGGTTCAGCAAACGGCACATTCGTCTCTCTGGGGGAAGGTGCCAAGGATAATATTTTGGCAGGTTATCTCAGCAGCTACTCAGTACAACGCTGCCGGTCAAAGGTCAGTTTATGAAGCAGGGATTTATAAAGTGAAGTTGGACCGGAACTCTGCAGAGTCTACCTCAAGGAGCAGATCTGTCTTATCTCTGACAGATCCCGATGAGTGGTTGACTCGGAGCCCGACGTGATGTCCAGGTCCTCAGGCTGCCCTGCTCCAGTCAGCAGCCCCTGTCTGTCAGTCCGTGTTGACTTCAGGAAGGAAGAGGAGGGATCACAGAGACAGACAGACCAAGGGTCAATCTTCAGTGCACAGTGGTTGTGAGGTAGTGCATACATGCAGGCATGTGTGTGTCTGTTGTATCTGTTAGAAAGGGGCAGTCACTGGCATGTTGGATGCACATGTACAACTTCTTGTGTGTGCATGTTTGTGTACAAGCATGTGTGTTTTGAGTATGTGTGCATATGTTCATGCATTAATGCCTGCACACAAGTATGTTGCTATGTGTATGCAAGTTGACACATCCACATCTGTAGTTGTATGTGCACACATGTATGTACATATACAAATATATCCATATACATGTGTAGCTGCATGCATGTGTGTGCATGTGAACGTGCATGTTTGTGTATACATATGCAAACATGTGTGCTTGTATACATGTGAATGTGCATGTTTGTGCATACATATGCAAACATGTGTGCTTATGTACGTGTATACATATGTTCATACATTTGTGTATGTCTATGTTTGGGGCTGTCTTCTAGAGAAAGACCTCTTTTGCATCTTAAGTGTCTCTATACGCGCTGCTCATCTGAGTTCCATGATTAGCACAGTAGGCTGTGCTGGTGAGTTTTAATCAATTTGACACAAACCTAGGCATGTGTGGAAGGAGGAAATCTCAGCTGAAGAATTGCATCCATCATACTGGCCTGTATTTAAGTTTGTGGGGCAATTTCTTGATTAGTGATTGATGTGGGAGGGTCCAGCCCACCATGGGTGGGCCACCCTGGGGAAGTGGTCCTGGAGAGTATAAGAAAGCAGGCTGAGCAGGCCGTGGGGAGCAAACTGCTAAACAATGTCCTTCCATGGCCGCTGCCACAGTTCCTGCCTTCAGGCTCCTGTTTGGGCATCCCAACCTCCCTCAGTGAAGGACTATATACGCTGCAGTCCAAATAAACCTTTCCTCCCCAGGTTTCTTTTGTTCCTTGTGTCTATCACAGCAGCAGAGAGGTGAGCCAGGACAAGGCCAATCGAAGAAATTTAGGAAACACGGGCTTTTCTATAACCCTCCTCTCCTTTCTATCCCCAGGCTGGTATTTTCTCTTCAGCAGTGACTACTGCAGGGTGTTTACAGGCAGGTGGTAATGGACATGGTGAACTTCAAGATGGACAGACACTGCCTGCCTCTAGAAGCAGCCTTCCAGGAGCACAATCTCTGTGGTGCCTGTGCAAGCATGGGTCTGTCCTGCTGTGGCGCCTGCGCGTGGGTCTTTCCTTCTGCTGTGACGCCTGCGCGTGGGTCTTTCTTTCTGCTGTGGTGCCTGCGCATGGGTCTGCCCTTCTGCTGTGGCGCCTGCGCGTAGGTCTATCTTTCTGCTGTGGTGCCTACGCGTAGGTCTATCCTTCTGCTGTGGCGCCTGCGCATGGGTCTGTCCTGAGGCGGAAGGACTGACAGGTTTTGATGTGTGTAGCTGCTCACTTCATAGTGGAATTCAATGGGATGTCAGTCAGCTGGGAGCCAGGGATGAGCAAGCATGCAGGACCCAGCTCTACCCACGGTGGATTCTATGTGTTTTGCCTCCTGTGTGATAAATGCTGATACCCAGTGTAAAGATACAGCTATAAACAAAGGCTTGACATGCGAGCATGAGTGAGAACGTTTGCTCAGTGGGCGTGGCCAGAAGTAAGCGTCCTCATGTGTGTTTCATAGAGCAAGATTACTAGAGAGGAACAGCTTCATGGTAGAGAAGGAGGTACGGGGAGAGCCTGAATAAGGCTGCTGTCTTGCTGTGGTGGTCTGAATGAGAATGCCCCTCACAGCCTCATATGTTTGAATGCTTGGTTTCTAACTGCTTGGAGGATCAGGAGGTGTGCCGTTGTTGGAGAATCTGTGTCACTGGGGGTGGGCTTTGAGGTTTTGAAAACCCACAATCTCTCTGTCTGACTGTCTGACTGACTGACTGACTGACTGACTGACTGTCTCTGTCTCTCTGTCTCATACTTGCAGGTAAGGATGTAAGTTCTCAGCTGCTGCTCCTGCCTACCTGTGCCGCGCTTCCTGCCTTGTTAGTCTTGGACTCTGTACGAGCCCAATAAACTCTTCCCTCTACAAGCTGCCTTGGCCATGGTGTCTCATCACAGCCATAGAAAAGCAACTAAGACCCCTGGGAATCTGGGGACAGGAACACTAAGATATCTCCCTCAAAAAGGTGAGTCTTTGGATTTTTGATGGTGGAACATACCTATCTGCTTTCTTGTGCTTGGCCCTAAGTTGGATGCAAGAGCAAAACTCAGAAGAGCTGTTGGTTATGGAGCAGATCCTGCTGCTCTAGGGGGTGGTGGCTGCATGGGACTGTGATTGGCCTCTCTAGATGCTGTAAGAGAGAATAGTTTTGGCCTTGCTTGCTTCAGGGCAGCCTGCTGGGATGGGAGCGGAACTCAGGAATGGTTTTCTGGGGGAGTCTAATACAGGCTACAGGTCATTTTAAAAGATCCACAGCCTATGTGGACCCTGGGGACCAGGAGCCTCCTCAGCTCTCAAAGACTGGTAAGGTAAATGGTGGCCTAGAGACTCTGCCAGGGAGTCTGAGGGGAGAGGGGAGGATGGGTGTTGAGTCCGGTCTTGCGATTATCTCTGATGTCTGCGCCATCCTTCGCTGGGTGAAGAGAAGATCAAGGGTCCAAAGAGGGTGGGGAAGCACATTAAGGAGGGGGGAGGAGCCAGATGCTTGTGAGTGGATTCAAATGAACACTGAACTCCCCAGCAGGAAAGTAATAAAAAGGTTATGTGAACAGAAGTTTTGAGAAAAAGCAGCCATGCCTACCTCAGAGATTCAACAGGGAGGGCTGACTACAGAGATCTCTGTGTCTGTGGGACTGAGGAAATAGCTCGGAGGAGAAACTGAGAACACTAGACTCTGGGTCCCTGGGACTCACGCAAGCCCAGCACACCTCTTGCAAGATGAGAGATGGACACAGGGAGAATGCCCCCTACCCAGATGAGGGCCAGCCAGCCCGGCTCACACAGTGGGTGCGGCTGAATCACTGGTCAGGTCCTGAGATCCTGCACCATGCCCCCACCTCCTTCCTTTGGGAGAGAAGGATGTTTTCACCAAATACATAGCTAGCAGACATGTTTGACAATAAGAACCAAAACCTTAGGACCCATACCCAATCAGGTTCCTCCCAGCAACAAGAACAAGCTGTCCTTCTGGGAAGAGAATCCCATCCTGGAGTCTGAGAGCATGTGGTCCAGCCCTCCACGCAGTGGCTCTTCTCTCGGGGACTGGTCCTCTGTGTGAGATGATGATGTGATGTTGATTTACTTTTACTGTGGTTGATTGATGAGGAATGCACACGGCAGGTTCGCGCAATGGAACACTTAGTCCTCAGTTGGCGGCGTTTGGTTGCAGCCTTTGACTTGCCCCTACACTGTCTGGGGAACCCTAGCTTCCCTCCCCTCCAAACCCAGCCTGCTTAGAGAGTTTCCAAACAAAGGATTGGCCGAAGAGTTAAGTTCCGCATTCCTGGTGGCTAGTGCAGTTTTCTCCTTGGATGCCACCTGCCACCTAAGTCCCCGCCTAAGCCCTCAGCTTTTGGTCACACTTGCTCACAACCCCAACTTGTGCCGGACACGTCGTCATCCCTCACCTACAATCTATAAAACCCCCCACCTCAGCCCAGGCGTCTTCTCTGGCCTCGTTCTCTGTGACCAGGGAACCTGCCTGGGAGTTGCTTTTTCTCAATAAACCTGCTGTTGTACTTTTCCAGTTCCGCTTGGTCTGGTCCACGGCACTGGTGGAAAAACTTACTATGGGGGACAGGAAACCTATTAGGTGGAACTATTATGGAGCCTTTATGGGGTGCAGTCTTATTGGAAGTACATTTCTAGGGTTGCACTTTGAAGGTTCATAGTCTGACCCCGCCTCCTGGGCTCTCTCAGCTTCCTGTGTTGTAGGGATATAGCCCCACCCATTGGGGGCGTGTTTGCCTCGGGCTAATGTTTACTGATAAATCTGCTGGGCGTGATCCCAGCAGCCCCTTTTCTCTGCTTTTCCTGTTCTCCGCAGGAACCTGTGGTCCTGTAAGTCTATTTCCCTATTAAAGCTGTATATATTTTTATAATCTGTCTACATTCGTTTACGTCGTCACACTGTGTATGGATAAAATGTGATCAGCCAGCTTCCTGCTCCTGCCACCATGCCATGACATCCCCCCTATGACGTATGACTCTGTGGTGGACTCTGTCCTTCCCTCTCCTTCCCTGGGTGGCTCTGGGTACGGTGTTTGGTCACATCATAGGGATAGTGGCTAATACATCTGGGAAGCCGTGTCTGCAGCACGAGCCAGGCGCTCAGGATGGCCTGAGATTCCACACAGAGGCACTCCCTGCAGGCTAATGAACGTGCCCCACGACCCTCCATTAAGAAAGGCGGAGCAGCTATTTCGTTCTTGGGACCCAACGGCTCTGGATTTACAGTCAGTGTCTGGTGTGAGCTCACACGCTCCTGGGGCGGGGGGGGGGGGGGCGGCTGCTTTCCTGTGGCATTGCTGCTCCTCAGCAAGGGTTTATCACAGGGAACAGGAGTGACAAGAAGACCAAGGTGTGGCTTCTGCTGTTGTGTGACTTCTAAGGAGGTGGGAACAATGTCTATTCACCCTAGAGATAGACCCTACAGACCAGTGTAAGGATTCTTACCCTGAGGTAGGGTGGGGTGGAGTGGAGTGGGGTGGAGTGGGGGTGGGGTGGGGTGGAGTGGAGTGGGGTGGAGTGGGGGTGGGGTGGGGTAGAGTGGGGCTGGAAGCTTGCAAGCTGGCGAGCTTGGCCTACGTGTCAGAAGTTCCAGGCCAAAGAGAAACTCCATCTCAAACAGTGCTCATGATAGCTCCTACACACTGATGTCCTTACACCCAGCACACCGTATGGGGACACCCTGAGAACCCAAATGGTCTGACAAGGAACGAAGCATCAGAGATAGAAAGGGACACCCATGGAGGGTCTGTGCCCCAGCACTGGCTCTTCTAGACCAGCTACCACACACAGAGGGGCGGCATCGCTGCGATTCTGTAAGAGCTGCCCAGAGCCGGCCGTGTGTCAACGTTGGCGTCCTTCCTCTGCTCCTTGAATTTCATGGATGTGACATTTCATTTCTGGAGAAAATCGATATTCGGATTGGCAAACAGACACGAATGTTGCAATCATTCTCTGAAATGTTACACCAACATCACAGGCTGGCTGTGTCCCCAGTAGGGAAGAGGGCATGTTTGAACATGTTTTGCTTAAATAGAAAAGGAAGGGCTCTGGGAAGGGGAGGGTGAGGGGAAGCGGGGTGTAAACATTGATTGTGGAAACGCAGGAAGGAGGGCTGAACACGGATCCTTTACCCCAGGATGGGGAACTGAGTCACAGAAGGTGCTGTCTGCCTATTGGCTGGGACAGCCTCAGGTTGGCCGGAGCCTAGGGACAGCTACCACTCAGCCAGCCTGCCTAGGAACTGGGCCCCTGCTAGATGATGGGTTGGATGTGGGGGAGACATGAAGCCAGACAGGTCGTCATAGCTGCCCTAAAAGAGAACTTGACCCTTGGACAGGCCTATGTGTCACTATGGCAAAGCCCCTGGATGCTGGAAATTACTGTGTGAAGGGTTGAGGGGTTTCTTTTCCTTCTCTTCCACACATTTTTGGAAGTCACAGGTCTGTGGCTAAATTGCCCCACACATTTGATATCTAATGAGGGTCCTTGGGTGGCAGTTCAGATGGTGACAAAGCAGGAAGTAATGAATGTGTATCCAAGGGGCCAAGCCCACGAGTGGCCTCACTCTATCACGTCAATGACAGTGAGGGTCGAGAAAGTGGCTTAAGGAGTTCTTCCCCTTAATCTTGCCTGACTCCCTGTGCTACCTCAGTACCACACAGGCCCCTGAGAACTAGCAGTGCAAACCCTCCCTGAAGGCGGCACCCCCAAGACGACAGCGCTCACCCCAACACCACCACATAGGGAAACAACTCCCAGCATGTGAGCATTTGAGGGGTACACTTAACGTTATCCACCACAGCAACCCTCTTCTTTAGTGTCTGTTTGTCTGTGATGAAAAATGCCAGAGCTTTACTTCTGGAGTTTCAGCCTGGGCTTGTCTGGTCTCTTGCCACTGAAGTGTAGTTCAGGAAGCTGCTCACTTCATGGGAATCGGGAAGTGAAAGGAAGAAAAGGGATCTGGGTCCCTTCAAAGACCCAACTTCCTTTCCTTAAGTCCCTCCTCTTAAAGGACCTGCCATCTTCACTAGGGGACACGGCTTCCAAGAGGAGCACTGTCCTTCTAGAGGATCACCCCTCCTCCGGCATGACTCAGCCTCCCCTTCTGTGGAGTCAGTGGAGATGCTCCAGCACACAAGTCATTGCCTGTGTTGCCTGTGTCTATAAAGTCTATTCCTAGGCTCTCATCTTTCAGGTTTGTCCCTGGGACAAAGAAGCCCTCAAAGAGCGAGGGACTAGTTAAGGTCACACCATAAGTACTGGGCAGAACTTGAATCAAACTTAGGTTTTCCTATTTCCCCTAAGCTGGCTGTCACTCCACAGTTAAGGCCTGACGTCCAACTGAGAGCCTTACTGCGGGGTCTCGGTCTGTCTGATAGGGCAGCCATTGTCTCCCCCCAGGCTTTGAAAGAACCCACTCTCTGAGCACCCCAATGCCATTTCCTCTTCTTTCCTCCACACAGATGGGGAGTCACACGGGGAAACCACTCGAAGGCTATCCAAACAGATGTCACCTCTTCTGTCGTTACTGTGCACATGGGTGTCCAGGGGAGAGAGGTGTCACCTCTTTGGTGTCCTTTCTTGGCACAACCAAAGAGCTCCAGGCTAGCTCCTGGGATGCTTTAGTCTGGAATTTCTGGAGATATATTTGTGTGTTCCTGCTTGTGTCCCTTGCTGTTGTAACCCTGTACTTTGCTTGGGAACCTCTCTCCATTCCCACACACCAGGTGAGTCAGACCCTGGATCAGGTGTTTACCTTGAAGACCCTCATAGTTTCTGGAATTCGGGGCTCTCAGTCTGGCAGCACCGGTGTGCCTCTGAGGTGGGAAGTTTTCTCAGGTTGTACTGAAGCATGCTTGGCTCAATTTCTGCCCCAGGCAGGGAAGGCTGAGGAGGCCATCTTACCTTCATGACTAATAGAGTCTCTTGGGCAGATTCAAGGCTGCTCCCACTCTTTCTCATGGGCTCGTCTCTGTATGTAGATCTAAGCTTACAAAGAATCCTGCCAGGTTGTTTAACCAGAACCCTTCACCCCCACCCCCAGATCTGATTGCGAGCCTTATCTTGTACCCTGCATCTACCAGGGAGCCCACACCTCCCTTCAGCGAGACTCCTAGATTGATCTAACTGCAACCCTTAAGGTTGTCTGAGTCATTTTCCACCCTCCGATCTACACCTGAGTCCCTGCTTTTCCTTCATTGTTCAGAGTTGAACTTCACTCTACCCCCCCATTCAATATTATTTTCACGGTCTCTGAAAATAAATAAAAGCCTGCATTCCCACACTCTATCCATCAGTGTTGGGGATGATTCCACCCTTATTGAGAGGGGAGTCCCAACAAGAGGGTGTGGCTCGAGTGACGGGGCCAGAGAGATGAACTTTGACTGTTTCACACATGGAGGGAACCATAGGCCAGATCTGGAAACTTACTGGCTGCGCAGTCAGGAGGTCAATCGCGTGAGCCATCCATCACTTACACTTCCCCTATTTCTCAACAAAGACACGGGTTAATTTCTACATTTTATGTCCTGCTCATTTTAGACCTTTTTGGCTCACGTTCTTGTCATGTCTGCTTGCTGTTAATAATTCTCTGCATGAAATGTCTGGTTTGGTTGTGGGTAGCCAGACGAGCAAGCCTTCTTGGGTTCTAGAGCTTCTCGTTACTGATAGCTAGCTCTCAAGGCATTTTAACCTTGAAAATGGACCTTCTGTTCTGTCTCCCACACAAGGTGAGGGGAAAGCGGGGGCTCTGGGAAGCAAGGTTGGCATGGGCAGGCCACTGGCCCACTCGCAGGAAGTTGGTGTGGGCAGGCCACTGGCCCACTCACAGAAAGTTGGTGTGGGCAGGTCACTGGCCCCCTCACAGGACACTCAGGAGCCATATGCAAGGTACTGTCATCTTTTCGTTGGTTCTTGTTTCTGATGCAGTTAAATGTGACAGAATCAATTGTAGGTCAGGATAGTTTCTAAGAATACTTGATTCAGAAAGGTGACCACCCCAGACCACTCCAGACTTCCCCAGACCACCCAGACTGCCCCAGACCACTCCAGACCACCCCAGACCACCCCAGACCACTCTAGACCACCCCAGACCACTCTAGACTGCCCCAGAGTACCCCAGAACACCTCAGACTAGTCCTAGAGCACCTCAGAACACCCTAGACCATTCACATTAACCCAGAATACATCAGAGCATCCCAGATCACTCCCTGACCACCCCAGAACATTCATAGTTAAGGAGCTCTATTTGAGGAAAACCAAGAATGACTAAGCTACAACTGGAGGCTGAGGTAGAGAAAGCTCTCTGCCATGGCAAGTGACAAGCTGGTCATTAAACATACAACCACAGTCTAATTGGCAGTCACACTCTTGCCAGTGGAAATGACCTCAGTTTCTGTATAGTTGTTGCCCAGCTATAGACAAAACAGTTCAATGGTTTTCCTCTCTTAGGAACCCCCAACTCTTTTCAGGAGTTTTACTTTCCCCAATTTTCTTGCTTTCACCTGATGTCTCTTCATCAGCCTGGACAACGAACTTGGGTGCCACCATCTCGGATGGAGTTTGGGTGACTGTTGAGTTTCTGGTACCCTAAGTCCCTGGGTCAAGCATATCTGAGCCTAGAAAGTTTCTATCATCTCAAAACTGCATCAATGTGTCTGACTGCTCGATCGCCAGGTGGCGATGTTGTTTGGGGAGGCTGTGGAGGCTGTGTGTATTGGTGCATCCTGTGGCACCAGAAAAAAGATGTCAGTAGGAAAACTGGTCATAGGGTGATTACATCCCAATAACCTATTGCTAGCTATGTTTGCTCAGTTTTTATTGGCTACTTTTGATAAGTGCATCAAATACTTCACAATGTGAGATTTCCGTGTTGGGAAGGGGCAAAGTCTTCCTAGGAAGGATGAGATTGTGCGTCTGCTCAAGCTGGGGTGCTTCCTCAGTCGTGAACTCAGAGATCAGGAGGAGACTACTGACTGAGTGAACAGTCAGAAGGCCAATTCCTGGTGCACAGAGGGCATCTCACTGCATTCGTATGCAAAAAGGAGTAGGCGATCTCTCTCTCTCTAATTTTTAATTGTGTGTGTGTGATGTGTGTGTGGTGTGTGTATATGTGTGGTGTGTGTGCTGTGGTGTGTGTGTGTGTGTGTGCGCGCGATGCACACATCAGAGCAATGCTGATGGAATCCAGAAGAGGGTGTCAGATCTCCTGGAACTGGAGTTACAGAAGGTTGTGAGCCACCACCTGGGTGCGGGGAACTGGACCTGGGTCCTCTGCAAGACTAGTATGTACACCTAAGCATCCGGCCATGTCTCCCACCCTTAGGGGTCTCTTGTCATGGCACCGGTTCTATTAATGAAAGCTTTACCCTTATAATCGTATCGCCTACCGAAGGACTTACCTTCTGATCCCACCAACTTCAGGCTCAGAACTTCAGCAGGTGACTCTCGAGGGGACACGCACACCCAGAGAAGAGCGCGCGGCTACTGCTTTGGAGTGAATGGTCTTGGCCACAATCAGTAAACAAGAATCCCTGTCTGCCAGCAACTCCTATATAAACCTGAACTGGTTTTGGATATAAAAAGTTCACAAAAATAAACATCTCAAACAACTAAGAGATAAGAATTCTCCTCAGCAACTTAAAGGCTGTAAAAAAAAAAAAAAGAAAATGGAAATGTTGTATATTTAAAGTACAGACTGAGCAAAGAATTCATTACACAGCTTAAGAGGGACTGGACTCACTCAGCCATCCTTCAAAAACACTGAAGACAGGTCTATAGCAATTATCTAAGCTGAAATTTAGAGAGCTATACAAGGTGGTAAAAGGAACGGTCACCATCTGTGTGTAGGATCAAATGATCTAAAATGTGTGGGTTTAAAGCCAAGGGAGACAGTGACAATGGGACAGAAGACATCATAGAAGAGGGAGCACGCATGCCAGAGAACTTTCCACCGTCGGCGAAAGTCGTTAACCCACAGATTTGAGAAGCTCGGTAAATATACAGAGAAGCCATACTCACATCCATAAAATTCAAGCTGATGAGCCTCCGAGATAAAGATGGAATCTTTAATCCCAAGAGAGACAAAAAGATGCTCTGAATGCAAGAGATGGATGTGAATTGAGGTTGATTTCTCACGGTAGAAGCCCAGAAGATAACATAATGACATCTTTAAAGTGGGCGAGAAGCACAAAAGCCTGCCAATCTAGAATTATGCATTTAGAGACAGTAGGCTTCAGATACGGAGGCATAGTTAAGATCCGGCGTGCTTTTTCTATGGAGACAAAAGCTGAGATAATTTAGTACCAACAGACTTACATTAGAGGAATTGCTAAGAAAGTGTTCTCAGAGCTTAGAGAAGATATGGAGGGGGGAAAAGCTAGGTAGCGTCCAGAACCAAAGGAAGAAAGGCATAGAACAGATAAGAGCTGGCCCATTTTGAGGGTCTGCCTCTACTTGGTTCACCTGTTTAATTGCAGCTAAAAGGCCACCAACTCCTTAAAACAATAGAAATTTTATTTGGGGTGGGGTTGGATCATATGAGTGTAAGTATGGCAAAGTAAATCTACAAATAGCAATACAAATACAAATGCAGAGATAGCAAAAAATTGACTGGCATGAAATTCTTGCCTTAGTCTGGCAAGATGGCTAAGTGGGTACAGGTGCCTCTGCCAGTGAGCCATCCTCAGATTCAACATGGCAGGAGGAGAGAATTGACTCCCTCGGGTTGTCTGTGACCTCCATTGTGTGTGGTAACATGTACACACACACACACACACAAACATGCACACATACTGAATCAATAAATAGACATATAATTAAGATTCTTACCTTGTTTGTCAAATAGCATATTATGTGAAGGTAAAAATTGGCCTTCTTAAAGATGAACAGTTCAAAATCTGTTTGGCACTGAATTATAACTCAGAAGGGATTTAACTAGACTTTGACATGGGAAATAAATGACATACTGAAAAAAAAAAAACATACAATTCGATCCAAAGAGGGGGGAAAAGGGAAGAAAAGAAAGAACATGAAAAGCTGATAATAAAAAAAAAAGGTAAGTAAAATCAAGCTGCCATTGTGAGGTAGACATGGGATAAAGAAGCAAGTTGGAAGCTTTATGCCTTGGGACCCAAGAGACCAAAGCATCCCATGGAAGCACTGAGATGTTGGAGGCGCACCAACCCCCATCCCATCTCCAGCTTCTTGTTTTATGGCGATGTGGTTACCTAGCCTTTGAAATGGATTTTTCCATTACTTAAGTCTCAACCACTTCTAGTATCATTTTCCCCTCATGCTTTGGAGCCAATCCAGAAGGCTACTGCTGTAGCTTTTAGTATGAGATATGACCATAGATCTATGCATTCAGACACTTGGTCCCCAGTGGGTGGCCTTTCTTTGGAAGTAAGTGAAGTCCTGATGGAGGAAGGGAGTCATTGGTGGAGGGCCTTGAGGACTGAGAACCAGCCCCACTTCCTGCCTGCATTCCTCTGCTTGACCATGGAAGATGGGTGGCCAGCCAAATCTGCACTCCCGCTGCAATGCCTTCCCCTTCGTGATGAACTGCATCCTTGGCCATGTTCCTTGCATGGACACGTTCCTTGTGTTGCTGCAGGTGTCTGTGCACAGCAGTGAGACAGGGGACCAACCAACTGCTTTGCACTACCCATACTCACCTGATACTCTCATGGCCGTGCGTGGGAGATTTTAAAGTCAGGTCTTAGCTGGTTCTCTGCACACCTACCGTGTTAGATCTTAGATGGTCTGAGTGCCTACTGCTTTCTGCATTGCCCTATAGGCACAAACCCTGCTCAGTTCAGGACCATCTGACTCTATTCTCCTCATCCTCCTGTCCCAAACAGCTCTCCAACATCAGGACCAAATTCTGGAGTCTAAGACGGGGGCAGTAGTAGCTCTGTGGTACAGCATTTACCTAACACGTGAAAGGCCCTGGGTTCCACCCTTAGCACAGCCAAGCACAAGCAAGCGAAACTTCAGGCCTCTATCGTCCACCTTTGGAGATGATGAATGAGATTCCGGCTCTGCAGATTCTACCACTGTCTGTCCCAGTCTACCCTTCCTTAGTCCCCACTGCAGCAACCCTCTTCTCTCACCCTCCCCTCCCCATTCTCCACATCCTTTGGAAGCATCTTCCATCCATCCACACTCACATACTCACAGGAAGAGTCTCAACCCTGATCTTCAAGCACCTCTCACCATGGCTGCCTCTTCTGGATGCTCCCAGGTGACATTCAGAAGCAGTCCCTTGCACAGGCCCATCACATGGTCCTCAACGAAAAACGGTTCCAGAAACCCTGGCCCCTGGCAAATGGCAGGCTAGCCTGGGAATATCAGGGCCAGTCCTCCAACCCTTGATTTTGGTTCATTTTCTAGGGGTGTACTCTTGTCCCTGGGAACCCCGCTTCTTCAGATTCTGCCCTTCTCTGTGTTAAGGTACAATCCTATCTGACTTCCCTCCCTGGATCTCAGCCACTCTACAGTGGTGAACCCAACTTCATACCTTCTCCCGACCACTCTTATAGCCTCCCCTTTGGGGAACAGTTCTGCCTGACTTCTGTCAGAAACCACTGAGGCATTTGGAGCTGCTCTCTGTCTAGGTACCTCTTCGTGATGCAGACTCCTGAGGGCAAAGCCTTCTGCTCAGGGTCCTCATCCAGCTGTGTAGCCCACAAAATAGTCATCATGTGGTGTGTGTTTGTATGTGTGTATGTGTGTGTTTGTGCATGTGTGTATGTGTGTATATGTATGCATGTATGTGTGTTTATGTGTGTATTGTGTATTTGTATGTGTGTTTGTGTGCGTATATATGTGTTTGTATATGTATGTGTGTTTGTACATGTGTGTATATGTGTATATGTATGCATGTATGTGTGTTTGTATGTGTGTTTGTGTGTGTGTATGTGTGTTTGTGCATGTGTATATGTGTGTATATGTATGCATGTGTATATGTGTGTGTTTGTGTGTGTATGTGTGTATATGTGTGTTTGTATGTGTGTGTGTTTGTGTGTGTATGTATATGTGTATGTGTGTATATGTATGCATGTATGCATGTGTGTGTGTGTTTGGGGGGGTCTTAGCATTCCTAGATTTGGCTAATGTCAAGCATACAGAGCTTGCGATCTACAATATGGAGAAAGACCTGAGAGTTGCTGAACTTTTACAGTGGGAGTGGGTGATGTTTGCTGGCAGGCCACGTCTTCCCAGCATCAGGGACTTCTGGTGGGGACCAGAGCAGAGCAGAACATAATGGAAAGCGACCAGCCAGCAAATGAGATGATACTGACAGTCGGCGCTGGGGATCCAGCTGGAGCCTCAGTAACTAGGTGGAGACCCCTGGGTAAGCCCCGCAGTCAGAAGCCGTGACAAGGCTCTTTCTCCTGGCGGGGGCTGTTGCTGGGACTGAGGACAGCACAAAAGCAGGGTGCTTGTGCCCTGGGCACACTTGATTCTGCCTCTTGCACCTGAATGATGCTTGGATAATATTTATGATTGTTACTTTTTATATCTGTAGCTGGTGCTATAGAATTTAGGGGTTCCAGATGGAGCACGAGTGTTCTCCATAGCTTACGGGCCAGGAGAGTGAAAGGGCCCTCCTGGGGGTGGAGTGATGTGGGAAGTACCTCCAGGAAGCTGATATGTCCTCTCAGAATGAATGTATAGAAAGCTGCGTGGTATTGGACAGGGTGCGTGCCTGACAGCTGCCCAAGGGAAGACTCTCCTGTAGCTTCAGATCCCAGCTCCTGCCAGGGAGAGGGGATGATTTGGGAATCAGGGCTCCTCTTTTGGTACCTGAGACTCCAGAGTCCCGTGGGAAGCACAGAGAGCTCCTGTGTGTTCTGGTTTGACTATCTGCATGACCCGTATATATCTACCCTCTTTGGGTTTGTATTAGGTTTGGGCCACCCTGGTCTGCATGACCTTATCTCAAGATCTTATCTTAGGGCAGGAGAGATAGCTGCGTTCATAAGGTATTTACTAGACAGGCACAGAGAGCCTACGTGCCATGCCCAGAAACTATGCAAAAATACTGGGTGTGGTCACACATGCTTGTAGCCCCAGTGCTGGGGAGGCAGAGACAGGTAGAACATGGGATCTTGTAAGTCACACAGCTTAGCCTGAATGGTGAGTTCTGGGCAAGACCTTGTCTCCAAAGCAAGGTGGACTGTGTACATGGGGGTGTCACCTGATGTTGAACTTCTGCAAGCATGCTTGTGCATGCACAATAAACACACACACACGCAAACACACACTTAATGTAACAGGCGTGCAAAGACCCTTTGTCTAAATAACAGTCATTTACACTAGGTCCAGATACTGGGGCTCAGGCAGGTCTTCTGGGTGCCATGACTCTTCCTGTTCTGGAGAGTATGAATTAGTATCTTGTAGCCATGGCCATTGGGGACAGACAGTCTTCTCCAATAGCCTTGAAGTTTGGTGGAATCATTGAGATGACCACAGGAGGGCAGGACAGTCTGGCTGGGGACATAGAAGCCAAGACTGCCGCAGGAAATCCCAGTGAAGGAGACAGAGCAAGGGCAGAGTCAAGGAGTCGGGTGAGAAATGGCAGAAACGGAAAATGGTCTGTGAAGTACAGAGCTGGGGCAGCGTCTTGGCACCATTTGGAGCCATAGAAGACTTAAACCAGAAAGAAAGATGGGCTCAATTTTGTGAGAGCCAAAAGGAAAAGGAGGTTACTGAGGAGCTCGCTATGAGGTGTCAGCAAAGGAAGGGGGTTCCCTCCCTCTTGTCTTTCCTGGAACCCAACTATTCACACACACACACACACACACACACACACACACACACAGTTCCCCTAGCAGGGTGACCATTGTGTCTCCCTCTCCTGCCGCTCCTCCTTCCCCAGGCTGATGCCAGACCAACCAAGGCTCAGCTTATTAAGACTCAGTACAGGGAGGGATCTGGGGGCACTGGCTGCGGGTGCAAGGAACGCGCACCTTTCTTTAGTATGCCTGCTTCTCCTGCACTGCCGGCTATGGAACTATTCATCTGTAACATTGGTGGGCCTATTAAGAGGGAATATACAATTTCATAGCCACAGATAAGAGATTAGAGAGATGAATGCAAAGCCTGTGAAATAGACCAGGGCGGGGAGAACAATTTCCCAATGACGAGCCCGCTGACTTGGGCTGTTGGTTTATGTGATTGCAGTCGGTCTCCTGACCGTGGCGGGCATTCGTTTTGAGTGACAGGGTCTGCAGTCTGCAGTGAAGTGCTTATGCCTGCTGAGGGATTTGGAGAGCGGGGCCAGCCTCCCAAGGGTGTGCACACACGTATACACACAGAGTCTGCCCGGAGCGTTGACAGCATTGAGGGGTTGGCTCCTAATTCTAAGTGTGCTGAATGCTGCAGACAGGTGTAGAGGAAGCTGGCTAATGGCCTAAGGCACAGCAGCTGCTCCCATGAGGCCTCCTCAGAGGAACCCTCTGTGAGGCTTCGTTCTTGTTGGCAGCCCACGCTGACGGCTACAGACCCTAGAGCAGGAGGCTTGGACCCACATGTTCTTCAAGGCAGGCCTCTCCGGGGAGGCTGGTGGACCCATCCCACATGCCTGCCCTGTAGTGGGTCTCTGTTTCATCCCCTTGTGCCAACTTCTAAAAGGACCAAGCTCCCCTAAAGCCTGCAGGGTGCCTGCTCTTCACTTTCTGCCTGGCACCAGCTCCCTGCCAGTACTGCCTGACATACCTCAGGCAGAGTTCCCAGCTCAGTCAGAATTCTTAGAAGGACACCCGGGGTTTGCTTGCTTTCATCTAGGAAACCCAAGTAACTCAGTGGCAGAAGGCTTTGGAGGCTGAGTGTATGACCCTGAACACTTTTTTAAATAATCTGACAGATGCCTGGTCTCCTAAGTGGGGTAAGTCAGAGACCATTTCTTGGGCACATTCTACAGTGCATGGGGAGGGTTTGGTAGCACACAGCAAACCTCAGATCCTACTCAGGCATTAGCTGCCATTGTCAGTGCCATCACTGTCACCGTTACCCTCATCATCACTGTGGTTGATACGGTTGTCACCACCATCACCATCACCACCAGCATTAACACAACTTGTGTCCACTATCATCTTCCTCCCCAACATAATCATTGGAATCACCCTCACCATGACTGTGGTTGGTATCTCTCGTCATTGTCCTCATCAACATAACCACTAGCATCACCGTCTCTGCTGCCACTATCATTGCCTGATTGGTGTGGGAGGTCCTTCTGTATATATGTTGCTTTTATTGGTTGATGAATAAAGAAACTGCTTTGGCCTGTGATTGGGCAGAGTAGAGCTAGGCAGGAAAACTAAGCTGAATGCTGGGAGAAAGAAGACGGGGTCAGGAGACTCCATGGAGTGCACCCCCAGCTGGAACCTTGCTGATAGGCCACAAGCCTCATGGTAAAGTGTAAAATAATAGAAATGGGCTAATTTAAGATGTAAGAGTTAGCCAGAAATACGCTTAAGCTACTGGCTAAACAGTATTGCAATTAATACAGATTTCTGTGTGATTATTTCAAGTCAGGGTGGTAGCACACAGCCTCCAGCAACACCTGATGATATCAACAACATCACCACCATCACAATGATAGCAACATCACCACCATCACAATGATAGCAATATCACCACCATCACAGTGATACCAACATTACCACCATCATAGTGATACCAACATCACCACCATCACAATGATAGCAACATCACCATCATCACAGTGATAGCAACATCACCACCATCACAATGATAGCAATATCACCACCATCATGGTGATACCACCATCACCACCATCACGATTATCACCCTCACCAACCATCTTCATCACCACCCCTACCATTACCGCCATTGTTACCACCATCATAGATATCTGGCCTATGTTCATACAGCTTACATTAGGTTGTTAGGGTTTCTAAAGAGTGTTTCTCATTGACACATTTTACAAAGAAACACACACACTTGAGACAGGCAGAGAAATCTGGTGAATGAAAACTCGTTAAAGAAAAAAGGAAACACAAAAGCTTCCCTCAGAGTCACTGGCGTACACGTAGGCTTCTGAAAAGTAAGCCAGTCACAGAGCTGGTGGACCTGGCTACAGAGGGACACCACTTCTAGCTTTCATTCAGTCTCTGTCACTTTTCCAACGTGGTGGTGTGGCACTTTTGGAGACACTGCCGTGTTCCTGCTGGAGACACAACAGCAGCTCTCATCTCAGTTAAGTGGGGGTGGTGGCATTTTGCCTTTCTGGGTGAGCTAAGTTGGCTGGGAGGACTGCAGCACTCAGAGCCTAGATCCTAAGACCAACCATTGACTAAGAGGCTGTGGGTGATGGCAGGACTTTCTGCGTCGCGCTCGAGTTCCAGGAAAGACCACACAGAGAAAATAATAGGTAATAAGGGCAGCCCGCCTGACACAGGTCCAGTCAGAGAACTGCTCCTGCCATACACGCTGCCACCTGTAGGAGAACGGGAGAAGCTAGAAGAGGCTCAGCAGAGAGGAAATCTTTCTGTCCACTGTGTAGCGTGGTGAGGCAACAGGTGAGGCTCTCCATGGATCAGGGTCTGGAAGCAGCATCCATGTCCAGAGTTAGGGATTTCACTGAGTTCTGGAACCTGCCACTATCCCGGCAGAGTAAGGTTACCTGGAGGAAGGTGCCTCAGTTGTAGATGTGAGGCTGGGGGGTGGTGTTAAAACTTTTTTTTGAGATGTATTTGAATTTTATATGTGTGTGTGTATCTGCCATGTGTGTATGAGGTGCCATTGGAGTCCCAAGTGAGATTTCCTTCCCCACGCTCCCTTCCTGGATACTCTCACGCATGGAGGCAGAGCTATGTCTTACTGGATCCTGCACACTGCTGGCTTGGCCCATTCAAGCTCCTGGTTCCCAGGGAATTGCCAGTAAGGGGTGGGGCTGAACTGTGCAGCTGGGAAACCAGACATGTGTATTAGGCTATACGTGCTGAGGTGCGGCTTCCTTCCGCAGGCCCAGGCCCTTCCACGCAGCGTGGCTTCTGCTGTGTATTCTGAGAGACTCGGGCTTCAAAGGCTTTATCAAAGCAGAGCTCTAAGCAGAGTTATTTTCCAGTAGAGGCTCAGACCAAAATGAGGTCTCAGGGACCCCCTTTTCTACTGTTGCTGTAGCAACAGGTAAGGACAGTCGCCAGTCCTGCATCCCTCGGCAAGAGGCAGCACCAAAGCCAGAAGTCCTTGTTTCTGAAGGACAAAGAAGCCTCCCTGGGAAAAGATCTTCACCAACTCCACATCAGACAGAGGTCTGATCTCCAAAATATACAAAGAACTAAAAAAATGGTCATCAAAAGAACAAATAATCCAATAAAAAAATGGAGTACAGACTTAGATAGAGAACTCTGAACAGAGGAATCTAAAATGGCTGAAAGACACTTAAGAAAATGTTCAACATCCTTAGTCATCAGAGAAATGCAAATCAAAACAACTCTGAGATTCCATCTTACACCTGAAAGAATGGCCAAGATAAAAACACTGATGACAACTTATGCTGGAGAAGTTGTGGGGTAAAGGGAACACTCCTGCATTGCTGGTGGGAGTGAAAGCTGGTACAGTCCCTTTAGATAACAGTATGGTGATTTCTCAGAAAATTAGGAAACAACCTTCCTCAGGACCAGGAATACCACTTTGGGGTATATATTCAAAAGGTGCTCAATCGTGCCACAAGAACATGTGCTCAGCTATGTTCATAGCAGTATTGTTTGTCATAGCCAGACCCTGGAAACAACCTAAATGCCCCTCGACCGAGAATAGATAAGGAAAATATGGTACATTTACCCAGTGGAGTACTACACAGTGGGAAAAAATGACATCTTGAAATTTGCAGGCAAATGGATGGAGCTAGAAAACATCATATTGAGTGATGTAAGCCAGATCCAGAAAGACAAATACCATATGTACTCACTCATAAGTGGTTTTTAAACATAAAGCAAAGAAAACCAGCCTATAGATCACAATCCCAGACAACCTAGACAACAATGAGGACCCTAAGAGAAACATACATGGATCTAATCTACATGGGACATAGAAAAAGACAAAATCTTCTGAGTAAATTGGGAGCATGGGGACCTTGGGGAAAGGTTGAAGGGGAGGGGAGAGGCTGGGAGGGGAGCAGAGAAAAATGTAGAGCTCAATAAAAATAAAGCGGCTGTTCCTGCCAAGGCTGGGACAGGCTTGCCTCGCAGACAGTGTGCCCCTTAGCATGGCTGGCACATGGCTTGTCTGCAGTGAGAGCCTGGCCGAGGAAGAGGAAGCCAGCTGCAGACCCCAGTACCTCCGTGTGGCTGAGTGTGGGGACTGTGACTCTGGAGCAGCCTGTGCAGTACATCGGGTACCAGTCACAGAGTACCGGGTCTCTGCTGCAATGGCTTCAAACAAGGAAAGAGATGGGTTGGGGCTGCTCAGTCAGTGAAGCCCTGGCCTTGAAAGTCATGGGAAAGAGCTGGCACTCTGGTACCAGTGTGAAAGAAGGATGGGGTGTGGCAATGTGGGCGCTAGGAGGGTCAGGGGTGGTAATGTGGGCGCTTCGGGGTCAGGGGTGGTAATGTGGGCGATGGGCGGTCAGGTGTGGTAATGCAGGTGCTGAGGGGTTAGGGGTGGCAATGGGCACTGGGGGTCAGGGGTGGTGATGCCCACGCTGGGGAGTCAAGTGTGGTGATACCTGTGCTGGGGAGTCAGGTGTGATGATGCCCATGCTGAGGAGTCAGAGAGTGTGAATATAGATGGCTGGCAGGAAGCCCTGTGGTATCTCTTGGTTCATGGACCACAGCCACGCTAGGCATGTTCTCGTCAGAGCAGAGGCCACACAGCTCCTGCCTTATCAGAAAGCAACCAAGTTTCATGCAGGTCCAGAGAGGGAGTGAAGGCTGTGAGCCCAGGCAGCCTGGCTCCAGGCCCAGCACTCGGCTGCCTGCATTAGTGCCAGGAGCACATCCCCGTGTGGCTTTGGGGAGGGCAGCGCCTCTTCCCTCTTCCCTGTGTGGCTTTGGGGAGGGCAGTGCCTCTTCCCTCTTTCCAGTGGAATGATGGGAACAACCTCTGTGTCTTTGGGAGCTTTGGGGAGGGTGGCATGAGACAGGAATCAGACCCTGGATTTCACTCAGAGGGATCTTCACCCAGCAGAGGGTGATCAGGGTGAGTCTGGCATTTGCCTCCCTGCCCTTCTGACCATGTTTGTCTGTGGAGTGTCTGCAGGATCGGACAACTATGGCCGTGGGTCATGGGGCTTGGTAACATGGGGTACCAAGAGAGGCTGAAGAAAGAACTGCAGCAAGAATTGTCCTGGTCATATCTGTACCTAAGGGCAGCCTCAGGTTACACTAGACGTAGGGCCACTGTGTGGAGGTGGAAGGTGCGGCAGCCAGAGAATTAGGAGCTGGGTAAGGAAAAGTGACTCTGGGGAGATGGGGAGGGGGTGCCCGAGCCCACTCGGCCCTCTTTCCTGGACACATACTGTGAATCACAGGTGAGTGGAAGCCCCAGCTCACTTCTAAATTTTGCTACTTCTGCATCCCTGGCCTCTTCTCTGACAGGCCACCTCTGTCCCAGACAAGACCCAATATACCTCTGCGTGGGTCGGCACATACAACGGTGCATGCCACGAAAAGACATAGGATGGACCAGCACCTAAGTAGACAAGTTCACTATAGCTGTGGTAAGGGCCGGCAAGAGCAGCTGCAAGGAGCTGACGGTTGGAGCCCTGGCATATCTGCCAGAGCTGCCGGAGGACACTGGCTGAGGACATGTTTCTGGCTTGGGTCATTCAGGTCAGTCAGTTAAGAGACAGCTGACTCTTAATTCAACAACTCCAGAGGCAGCTTGTGTTATGACAGTCTCTTCCAGTGTATGGTGTGTGTATGTGATGTGTGTATGTGCACGTATGTGTGTGGTGTGTGTGTGATGTGTGATGTATGTATGTGTGTGGTGTGTATGTGTATAGTGTTTATATGTGTGCACATGTGTGATATGTGTGTGTATGATTTGTATATGTGTATGCATGGTGTGTGTGTTGCACATGTGTATGATGTATGTGTGTGGTGTGTGTGATGTGTGTGTATGTGTGTGTGGAGTATGTGTGCACATGTGTGTACTACCAGCTTGACTTTTGTTCTTTGTTTGGTTTTGAGACAGGGTCTCTCCCTGCCCTGGAACTCATCTGGCAGGCCAAGCTGGCTGGCTCTTGACCCTTAGAGGTATGCCAGTCTCTGCCTCTCCATGCTGGGATAGCAAACATGCACCACCGTGCCCAGACTTCCTTTTCCTTTGTAATCTGGGATCTGGCTGTGCTCATGAGGCAAGCTCGTCACCTGTCCACTCAGGTCTGTGCAATTTGTTTTTTATGGTTATTGAGGTCATTTCACAGAACAGTGAGTGAATTTTGTTTTGGTTTTCTTACTTGTTATTTTGAGACTGACTGGCCTGAAACTCACTATACAGACCAGGCTAGTCTTAGATTCACAGAGATTTGCCTGCCTCTGTCTCCTGCTGTTGGGATTAGTGGTGTGCACCACCAAGCCTGGTCCAAAGTGGACAAGTGTCAGTGAAAAGCGGATTACTTGGAAACAAATTTCTGAAGGTTCAGAATCAAGGGGGCTGTGTTGTCTAGTGACAGCCATCCTACTGGCTGAGTCCTGAGGAAGCGCATGGCTCGTGTGTGTGTGTGTGTGTGTGTGTGTGTGCGTGCATGTGTGTGTGCGCGCACACATGCGCACAAGCATACGTGCACACAGGCACCCATGTGTATCTTCTTGGTTTCTCCTTTCCCGTCCCTCTTCAGAACTCAACCATGGGTCTTTATTTAACCCCAATCACCTCGAGGGTCCCCACCTCTGCATGCCATGGTTTGATTAAGTTTCACCCTCTGAATAACACACAATGGGACTGAGATTTAACACACCCTCAAAACGTCCAGACCAGCACCCCTCATTGTTGTGCACCTAACTTGCATACCTGCCTGCCCCATGTTCCAAGAACCCTATGGGCTAAGTTGAGCTTGTCTTTCTGCAGAACACACAGTGTGGGCAGAACCTGCTGGAACCTTCTAGCCACTTACCAGGCCAAAGCACTCCAGTGGGTAGACATGGAGTTTGCATTCTGCTTTTACTCTTCTTTAGTGGCCTGTCCCCCACCCCTCATTGCCTCACCAGTTAGTATTCTTATTGTTCCTTGTCTCAAGATGGGAGTCTTGCAGAAGAAGCATCAGTGCAGCATTTTCTGTCTCCACTGCTCTCTCCTTGACCGTGTCCACACTGTCTTCGCTGCTCTCTCCTTGACCATGTCCACACTGTCTTCGCTGCTCTCTCCTTGACCGTGTCCACGCCATCTTCGCTGCTCTCTCCTTGACCATGTCCACGCCATCTTGCTGCTCTCTCCTTGACCATGTCCATGCTGTCTTCACTGCTCTCTCCTTGACTGTGTCCACGCTGTCTTCACTGCTCTCTCCTTGACCGTGTCCACGCTGTCTTCACTGCTCTCTCCTTGACCGTGTCCATGCCATCTTGCTGCTCTCTTCCTTGACCATGTCCATGTCATCTTGCTGCTCTCTCCTTGACCGTGCCCATGCTGTCTTCACTGCTCTCTCCTTGACTGTGTCCATGCCATCTTGCTGCTCTCTTCCTTGACCATGTCCATGTCATCTTGCTGCTCTCTCCTTGACCGTGCCCATGCTGTCTTCACTGCTCTCTCCTTGACTGTGTCCATGCCATGTTTGCTGCTCTTGACTTGACCTTGTCCACGCCATCTCTGCTGCTGCTCTCCTGGGGCCATGTCCATCCAAGCACTGTCCCGCAGGGTCTCTGTGAAGACTGCATAATGTTACAAGAGAAGAGGCTCCATGATGGGCTTAGCTAAGTACACCAAGCCCGAGTACTTGTTTTGCTATTTGAACAATGTGATTACCAGAGCCTCTGAAGTCCTGCTTTTTATTCTGATTTATTTCTCTGAAGGATTATATCGAAGACTGAAAAGCACATTTTTTACTCTCTTTAAACAACATGAATTATCTCCAATAGTCTGACATTTCCTAAGACTTTGGGACTGGAGCTTGCAGGTAACGAATGCACAGGGCTGTGAGTTTTCTCTCTGCCCTTCCCCGACTGCAACTGTCACTATCTCAGAGGCTGTGCACACTCTCTGGCTGGAGTCAACCGTACTGCAATGCTAGCGATGCACATGATTGGCCTAACCCAATCAGCACAGTGTACCCTTGACCACAATGGGTTCAGGAAGGGGCGAATGGCCTGTTCTATGCCAACCGAAGGCAGGCCCGGGGTTTCTAAAGCAGTGACTGACTGAAGAGCTCCTTTTTCTAGAGGTTTGAGCATGGAGACCTGGAGTCATTGGCAGCCACTACAGCGCCATGAAATGGGCTATGATGCCTGGAAATGCAATAACGGTGTGGTGGAAGAGGGTGGAGGGGAGGAGAGAGACAAATGGGAGATACTGGGCCCTGGATGATGGGCAGTCCAGCCACACGAGCCATCAGCTTCTCTTTCTGCTTAGGCCAGTTTGAGTTGGTTCTTGTCTTGAGCTTGAACCAAGCTGCGTATCGATGAGCTTGGATTGGAGGCAGGCAGCCTGGGATAGCTGTGTTGGGGCAAGGCTGAGCCATCCCAGCCTCTGCTGTGACCAGCGGTGGAAACCCAGAGAAGAGCAGTGCCGCTAGGAACGGGCTATGGTAGAGCTTGTGAAAGCCAATCCTCCAGCTGGGCTCATTTCTTCTGCAGAGTGGGTGATTGGGTAAGGTTTGGGGTGCTCAGGCACTGTGAGGGGGGGAAGAGACAGCCTCGGGGTTGCGTCTGAGACACAAGGCAAGCTTTTATCTCTTCAAACATGGTGGTTGCCTTACTTCATCCTCTACCTGCCTTCCTTGTTAACACCTCCCTTTTCGGGGAACACAGCCATTTTTCCTGTGATGGCCTATCCTTCCAGCGCCTGGACAGGTGCTAGATGGTAGTGAGGTAGCAGGTGGATCCCCCAGTTCTCTAGCACAGTGACTCTGCCGTGGGCAAGCAAGTCGGTCCCTCAGGTGCACCCTCGATGGGAATCCCAAGGCTTCAGTGGGGGCTGTGGATTTTAATCACTGTATTTTCCACCATGTGGCATGGTGCTTACTTCCAGCCATCTGGGCATTGCTCAGCAGCACTTGCTTGACCTGACTCCATCAGGAGAGTGAGGCCATTTGGAAGAAGGTTCAGTCATGCCAGTGGGGAAACATGTTCTTTTGTAAGGATAATAGCTTCAGTGGGTGGGCTCTGTAGAACTTTCTGGTCCTTGGTTTTGAGAAAAAGACACTTTTTTTTGAGTCAGGATCTCATTTAGCCCAGGCTGGCCTTGAATGTGATATGTAGCTGTGGATGGCCCTGAACTTGTGATCCTCCTGCCTCCACTTCCTAAGTGTTGGGCTACCAGCTATGTACCCCTGAGCCCTATTTAGAGGAAAGTTATGAAGGTCACACTGGAGTGACAGAAGACACATTCATGGTTGTCCAGAGCTGGCACCGAGTGATGCTTGGCCCTGCTTTAGTGCCTGTCCCCTTGACTTGCAGATAATGAGTTCTGGGGAGACATATGGCGCTGGATAACACCCTCATCTGGGGAGAACGTCTTATCTTTTCCAAAGTGGCTTTCCATTAATTTCCTCGCTGCCTTTGTACAACAGATCTGTGAATTAAGCACAGAGAGGTGACATGATCTCCGTTTTACAGAGGGAGCAAAGACCCAGACAGGTTGTGACACTTTCCCAAGGTCAGCAGTGATGAAAGGGCAGTGCCAAGGCCAGGGGTCAGGTCTCCAAGGCCAGGGGTCAGGTCTCCTGGCCCAGGCTTCTGTTTATTCTTTTAGACCAGGAGAGCGAAGAGAACAGCTAGTGTAATCTGAAGGGCCAGACACCCCCTCCACCTGGACACCCCCACCCCTCCACCCTACCCCTTTATCCCACCCCTCACTCCACCCCTTCACTCCCTTCACCTGGAACCCCCACCCCTCACTCTACCCCTTTACTCCACCCTCTCCACCCCACCCCTTCACTCCCATCCCTCCACCTGGACACCCCCACCCCTCCACCCTACCCCTCTACCCCACCCCTCTACCCCACCGTTTCCTCCACCTGGATACCCCTGCATCCTACCCCCCACCTCTATCCTTCCACCTTGGACACAGCTCCACCCCCACCCCTCCACCTGCCATCAGATCCACACTTCCACCTCCGCCTGGACAGCCCTCTTCCAACCCGTTCCCCGCCCTCCACCCTCACCCCTGCCTCAGATCTTTCTGCTTCACATTAAGAACAACAAAATTTGCTGCCTGATTTACAGACTAAAAGCAGAATAGTTAATTAAACACAAAGACAGCAAGCCTTGGCGTGGAAGAAAAGACTCCTCAGCCTATTGTTCTCGTGTTGAGTGATGAGAAGATGCTGAGCCATCTGTCCAGGAGACTAAACTCCAGTGACGACTTATTGTGCTTTGGTTATTGTTTCAAAAACACAGAAGCCAGTGGCCTCTGGGGCAGGTACAGAGGGAATGTATAATGAGAGACACGCTGTGGTTTATATGAGTTAATTTCCTTCGTCCTTTGCACAAACAAAACCAAGCCAAACTCTGAACATGTTCCCTGTGAATACCAAAGCGAGATTAAATCCAACATCTGAAGGCTGAGTAAGGGAGTCACCGAGGATCCAGTCCTCGGGGAGCAGCCGACAGAAAGCATTAGAAGATGTGAGAACCAGAACTGCAGACCAGAAACCCAAGTCCTGTTATATCCCCTCAGGAGCTTGTGCTGTGCCAGCTTAGGGTGCATGGTCTTGCTTCTTGTGTGTGTGTGTGTGGTGTGTCTGTGGTGTGGTGTGCGCAGTGTGTGTGTGGTGTGGTGTGTGTGGTGTGTGTGGTGTGTGTATGTGTATGTGGTGTGGTATGCGCGGTGTGTGTATGTGCTGTGGTGTGTGTGGTGTGTGCGGTGTGTATATGTGTGAGTGGTGTGGTGTGTGTGTACGTGTGTGGTATGGTGTGTATTGTGTGATGTGTGTGTTTGCTTGCATGCACATGTGTGTGGTATATGTGTGGTGTGTGTATGAGGTGTATGTGGTGTGTATGTGGTATGGTGTGGAGTGCATGATGTGTGTATATGTGTGTGTGGTGTGATGTGTGTGATGCATGTGTGTGATGTGAGTGTGGTATGTGTGGTATGGTATATATGCTTGTGATGTGTGGTGTGTGTGCATGTGTATGTCTATGTTATGTGGTGTATGTGTGATGTGTATATGGTATGGTGTTTATGTGTATATGTATGTGTGGTATGCATGTGGTATGTGTATCTATGTGTGGTGTGTATCTATGTGTGTTTGGTGTGTGTGTATGTGTGTGCATACAAGTGTGTGTGGTGTATATGTCTGCATGTGTGTGGTGTGGTGTGTGATGTGTGTCCATGTATGAGTGTATGGTGTGGTGTGCATGGTGTGTGTATGTGTGTGTGTGGTATGTATGGTGTGTTTGGGGTATGTGGTGTGGTGTGCATGGTGTGTGTATGTGTGTGTGTGGTATGTATGGTGTGTTTGGGGTATGTGGTGTGGTGTGTGTGTGTGTGTGTGTGTGGTGTCCCTGTGACTAACTACCTCCCCTCTGAATTCAGGCAGCTGGAAATGAGTGGGCAGGTAGAGCGTTTGTCCCCTGAGGAAAGGTATGGCAAAGGCTCATTCACACACCGATAGAAAGGCAGGTGCCCCAAGTGGCAACCTCACTCAAGTAACAGGACGGGATCTCCCTGCACTGATGATGGCTTGGTGTCCCCAGAAGTGTGCAAGCATGACCTTCTGTGGAAACCTGCTCTGTACAGGAATGGTCGGATTACAATAGGAGTCATTAGGATGAACCCTAACACAGTAGGCTGATGTCTTATGAGGGGAGAGACCCACAGAATGCATGAAGACATAGGCAGACATGTGTAGCTATGAGCTCGGGGAAGTCCGAAGCTACCAGAAGCTTCCAGAAGCAGGAAAGATACTCTCAGGTATCTTGCCAGCACCTTGACTCTGAACGTCTGACTTTGGCCATAGAGAGAGGAAGCAACAGAGCCTACTGTGAAAACCACGGTTCATCTTAAATAGCAGGCTGGGACACCTTGAGGGGCTGTGAATGGGATGTAGGTGTTCTGCAAAGTGTGACAACAGCGAAATGCCACAACTGACAACCAAGCACCTGCTCACAATCAGGTGACCCCAGGATGTTTGTGGCCGTGTGTGACTTCATCAGCGTGCAGGTCCTGATGACACAGCATGGAATTCTGCAAGGCGCACAGAATCAGTTAAGTGACATTGACGATTGTGCCCAAGACACCTTGGCTCAGATCCGAGACTTTTGTCTCTGATGAATTGCGGTGTTTGACTGTGAGTACAAAGTTTTCTGCTCATACACAAACAGAGTGGTTTGCTTATGGAAAACAAACCTTTTCATATTTTCCTGCCGTCGTTCCTCAGCATCTGGATTGGTTTGTGTTTGAATTTCTAATTTTAAAAACTGCTGTCTGCGGTGCTGACTTGAATCTCATTAAGTGTATACCGATAGTGAACCTTGGTTTGGGGTTAGGATAGACTTCCCAGTGATGTCTGGAATGGTTGCTCTATGCTGTGTGTTTATATGAATCTTTACACCGGGCTCTCGACGTTGGCTAGAATGGGCTTCTGAAGATGGGGCTCACTTCTGTGGGGACAAAGGCTACTTCCTTCAGGAAGCGGATGTTAAAACCTTGGCTTTCAGAAGGAACCCCTGTCCCCTCTGTGAAGAGCGAGCACCAACCTTTATATCAGTGGACTTCTACAGAAAGCATCTGAAGGCAGAGGACTGAGACTGACCTTCATGTAAAGTGTGTTTCTTTACACATCACATGCCTTAATTTGCAAGTTCATGGTCCAGCCACACAAGGAGGCAAGTTTGAAGTAACCAGAGGAGAGAGAGAGAGAGCAGTGTCCAGAGTGGCAGGCCTGTAGGGTACCTCAGGGCCCAAGAGAGTCCTCAGTGAGCTGTCTTTGTCTGGTGCTACTTGCTGTCCTTGCTGGGTGACTCAGTAGGTCAGAGGAGGTGCCACCTGAGAGACAAGTTGAACTACAGAGTGCCCCTATTTTCCCATCATTAGTGTGCAAAGCAGAGCAGTCTGGCTTTTCATCAGCATCCTGTCTTAATTAGGCTCCCTGTTGCTGTGAGGAAACACCATGATCAAAAGCCACTGGGGAGGAAAGGGTTTTTACTTGGTTTACATATCCTGGATTATCGTCTGTGGAGGGAAGCCAGGCAGGAAACCAGGTAGGAACCTGGAGGCAGGAGCTGTGTACTGATCTCTTCATGGTTTTCTCAGCCTGGTTTTAGGACACCCAGGACCACCAGCCCAGACGCAGCACCCACAATAAGCTAGGCCCTCCTACGTTAATCGCTGGTTAAGAAAATGCCCTACAGGCCTGTCTATTGCCCGACCTTTTGGGGCAATTTCTCATCTGAGGTTCATTCCTTTCAGATAGTTCTGATAGTTAGCTTTAGTTTGTATCAAGGTGATGTCAAAACTATCCAACACACCTCCATTGCCTGCCTGTCATAGCAGGGAGAGGACGCAAAGTCCCACAGGGACCCCACAACACTTTCCACCGCAAAGCAGTGGGAAGCCATTTATGCGAAGATCTGCAGAGCCAAGGCTACAGTGGGATCCAGTGACAGCCAGCAGCTGCATGAATGGGTCATACTGATGCCCAAATCCACGATAACACCAACTGACATCTAGCAAACCAAGTGACACCAAACAAGTCTTCAACAGGTCCAGTGACACTCAGCAAGTCCAAAATGAGGTCTGCCAACACTCAGCAAGCCTACAGAAAGACCTATCACCACCAAGCAAGTCTACAACAAGGGTCCCTAATTCCCAACAAGCCCATGATGTGGTCAGCCACCACCTGGCAAGTACATTGCAAAGGCCACTGACACACAAAAAGTCAACCATGGAGTTTACCAACAATCATCAAGTTTACAGCAAGGGTCACTGACACCCGGTGACTGTGATGGGGTTCAGGGATCTCTAACAAGTCAATGCTAAGTCTGTTGTCATCAGCACAAGTACTGGGTTCTCTAGAGCCTTAGCTTCCCTCTGAGCTGCCCTATCCAACTCACCATCTGGTCCTCTGATCTCTGCTGTCTCCATGGAGACTATCTGCCCATCCCCTCTGGATCAGGCACTGAATGCCTGAACCTGTGACCTCTAGGTTCGCTGCATCTCTGCCTGCCAGAGTGATACTACTCACATCTGATCTTGTCCCAGTTATTCATACACACACAGTGATAGGAGAATGTCCCAGAGTCTAAGGAGACCTTGGGTTTAGAGACAAAACAATTTCTTGGAGAGGACTTAAATATGCAAAGACTTTAAGGAGGGATGGAGGGAAGGAGCAGGATTTCTGCAGGATGGGTGCCATCTGCTTCCAGTCTCTACAGGGAAGATGAATAGAGAGGGCTAGGGCTCTGCCCTGGCCCCTTCTGGGTCTCCTTTGGCTTGAAGATGTGGTAGACCAGTGCTGATGGAGCCATGAGGTTCGTGTGGGTGTTGCTGTCAGAGGAGAGGTCCCTGAGTGCTGTGATGTCAAATCTGGGCCTTGAGAGGGTCAGCTCTGGTCTACAGGATGTGCCTAAACCACAGGAGAGGCAAAGACCTTGGGTGTCCTTCTGGGAAGCCATCAAAGTTTCATTCAGAGACACAATGATTGAGTCACTGTTCTGCTGCTGTGAAGAGACACCATGACTGAGGCAACTCTTATAAAAGGAGCAATTAATTGGAGACTTATTTATGGTTTTAATAGACTTATTTATGGTTTAATGATCATAGAGGGTTAGTCTATAATCATTATGGCAGGAAGCAGACAGGCATGGTGCCGGAGCAGTAACCAAGAACTTTACCTCCTGATCTGCAGGCATCAGGCAGGGAGAGGGATGAGGCTGGGACTGGCACGAGGGTTTGAAACCTCAAATCCTGTTCCCAGTGACACACCTCCTCCAACAGGGCCACACCTCCTAATCCTTCCCAAATAGTTCCACTAACCAGGGATGAAGTGTTCAACTATATAAGCCTCAGGAGGCAATTCTCCTTCAAACCATCACTCACAACTTTGGTATTTACCTAACAAGAACTGCTTTGCAAATGGGTTTCATGTAACAGCCTCCTCAAATAGGTCATCTGTGGGGTCTTTCTTGCTCCATTTGTAATGCATTTTGGAACTCAGGTAAAGGCATTGTATGGTAGGGTGTGCAGGACCGTTAGCCTTGGAGTCCCTAGCTCCAGAAAGAAAGGTTTAAAATTCCAACAGCTTCATTTCTTTGATAAAGCACCCTGACCCAAAGCAATTTATTTACTTGTAATTCCAAGTAGCAGTCCACCACTGAGGGGTAGACATAGTGTCAGGAGCTTGAGGCATCTGGCCATGTCATGCCCACCGTAAAGAGCAGAGAGAGACAGGTGCGCCTCTGCTGTCTGCTTGCCTGCTGCCCATCCAGGCTAGCCTGCTGTTCACCTGGGCTAGCTTGCTGGCTGCTCATCTGGTCTGGCTCTCTTCACTCAGGGTCCGGCCTATAATGCAGTACCACTCACAATGGGCCAAGTCTTCCTATATCAACTAACTATGAAGACAATTCCTACAGATATGGTCACAGGCCAACCTGATCTAGGGATCCCTCAAAGTTCTCTTCTCAGACGATTCTAGGTTGTGGCAAGTTGATAGTTAAAACCAACCAGCACCCTTGAAGTTTAAGCTGCCAAATCCCCTACTGTTTACCCACAACAGCAGAATTTAACAGACACCAAGACTCGGAGAGGTCAAACAGGTCATGATGGTTTTGGACTTCAGTCCCAGGAATTGAGGTATTGGAGGGGAGAAAGCTGTCTTTGCCCAGCCATGCATCCTGAGTCTTGGGCTGTCCAGGGCCAGACAGCCCATTAAAAAGTAGAGGAGTTATCAGTAGGCACAAACAGGAAACAAAACAAAATGGAATATATTGAAGAAAGTACCCACAAGCAAACAAGATAAGTCATTAGAGCGACAAGGGGCAGAGGACATTAATCTAGAGTATAAAGTATCTCTCTCAATAGCCACAACCCAACAATGTTCAATGCAGTATTTTTATTTTGGTGCAATTTGTAAAGTTATTCTCCTTTTCCATAACCTCCCTTTGATTCCTCTCTGCCCCAGCTTCTGCAGCTTACGCAGTCACAGGGAGAGAACCATTTTTCTTCCACTGGCTGTTTGGTTTCAGGAGAACTTCTGCTATTTTCTAAATATCCGTTTGTTTTCCTCTTCGTTTAAGAACCGATCTTCCTTCCAACTCCAGGAGTCAAAACCACCAAGTTCCAGGGCAAATGCAGTCATAGCTGAGCCCTTCCTCACGCCATCCCCAAGTCTGAGCTTTTAATCCAAGGCCTGGAATGGTTGCCTCTGCCGACCATGGCACAGAAGAGTGAGTGAGTGAGTGAGCATGAGTGAGGGCCTGGGGTTCTGGGGAGCTCTCAAAGCATTGGGGCTTGGCATGACTCTAGGAGAGATTCCGGAGAGGTATTGGGGGCTTCTGTGAGTCTTTTTCTTGGGGAGAATGTAGGTATCTGGACAGCAGTGGAACATCTGGGGGTGACACCACTGATAATTGTGGTGCTTACTGCCTTGTTGCTCTTCCCAGCAGCTTCTTCATCTGTGCAAAGTTTTTTTCTTGCTTTATTTTTAAGTGTGTGTGTGTGTGTGTGTGTGTGTATGTGTGTGTTTGCACGTATGCATGCATGTGTGCCCATGTAGGTGCAGGTGCTCGCAGAGGTCAGCAAAGGGCATCGAATTCCCTGGAGGTGAAGTTACAGGAGGTCGTATTGAGAACCAAACTTGGGTCCTTAGCAAGATCTGCAAGTGTTTTTAAGGGCTGAACAGTGTCTCTAGGGCAAATCTCAACTTCTCACTTCAACTCTAGGGAGCAGCATGCATGGGTTCTCCTTTCCCCAAGAGAATATAGAACACAAATAGACCCCCACCCACTGGGCCCTGAGCAAGGACCATCTCCCATTGACCACATAGGTCAGCAGCACTTCCTTGGGTTCTCCATCTCATCTCGTACATTTCAGAAGAGTGATAGCAAGAAACGCCACAGAACAGGCACCACTGGAGACTGTGCACCTGACCAGACAGGCCTGGACTGTCTTTGCAAGCTCCCAGGGAGCACAGATCTCATCATATGACACTATGCTTCTAACCACACCATCAAAACACAAAGCAAAGGGTAAGCACGTTGCTAGAATGGAATTACAGTCCTTAATGAATTAATAACAGGGCTATGATCCGCAACAAGCAGAGAATACAGACAATAAACTAAGGTGAGCTACTGCAGTATAATTAGTTGGTCTTTGTGGCTCTGTTTAGAAATGCATTATCTGTGACTGTACCGAAGGGAGAGTAGAGTTGAGACTGGGCTGGCTGCCTGTGGCCCAGGTTGATAGCTCTGTCAGCACAGAATCTGCCTGATGCTTCAGAGGTGTGTGCTTCTGGCCCATATGTTAGCTACAGACCCCAAACTTCCTATAACTGCTGATGAGTGCTGTCACAAAACCCATCTTTGAATTTTAGTGCTCGTTTGTGAATGTATTTTTGGAGCCTGAGATAATTTGTCCTAAGTGAAAGTCTTCATTCAATCAGCTCTGAACTCTGCCAGTCAAAGCCCCTTCCCCAGGAAAAGCATTATTCCCCAGTTCTGTCTCTTCTGGACTCCTTGTCCCAAAGATAGGGCTGGCCTTTGCCCGTGACCCCTGGGAGGTGATATTGTACCTACATCATGGTAGGCTGTCCTCGGAATCTGTCTTAGTTCAGGTTCCTATAGCTGTGAGGACACCATGACCAAAACCAAATTGAGGAGGAAAGGGTTTGTCTCACACTTCCACATTGTAGTTCATCACTGAAGGAAGGCAGGACAGGAACCCAAACAGGGCAGGGACCTGGAGGCAGGAGCCGATGCAGAGGCCATGGAGGGGTGCTGCTTACTGGCTTGCTCTCCATGGCTTGCTGAGCCTGCTTTCTTACAGAATGCAGAACCACTTAAGGATGGCACCATCCACCATGGGCTGGACCCTCCCTGGTCAATCGCTAAATAAGAAAATGCCCTACAGCCAGATCTTACAGCGGCATTTTCTCAGTTGAGGTTCTCTCTCTTCAGATAACTGTAACTTGTGTCAACTTTCCATAAAACTAACCATCGTGGACCTTAGGATATAGGCTGCCTGCACCATAGCCAGCCTTTCACAACTAGAGCCCAGGTTCCAGCAATACATGAATAAAATACACAAAATATTAACAAAGGACACAGTTAGCAGTGAGAAGCAGAGAAAGCAACTGAAGCAACACACACTGAGCAGAGGACAGAGGAAGGAGTCCAAGTGTGAGTTCCTCTTCAGGCCACAAGCACAAGTTTAGATGGAAGAGGCGTTGGGACAAGAGGCGTGTTCAACTATCAGTTCTGGGCCATGTGTGGGCCCCTCTTCAGGGTGGTCCTTGAAGTTCTTAGTACATTAATCATCGTCATTGCTCATGGGCACCAGTGTGCTCCCAGCATGATGATCCACTTCTGGGTGGAGCCATTCCATCATAGGTGATTGTGTAGATCTTGTTCGTGTCTAAGTATGAGGTCCATTCTGTCTAGAAAGCTTTGTTCTTCTTGGAATCCAAGGTGACCACAGGTTTAGGAAAATGGCTGTCATGGTTGTGCCTTGGAGGGAATGAGTGAGGTCAGAGGGTACAGGACAGTTTCATGGTTGTCATGCCATGTTGCATGTAAGAAGGGAAGACATTGGTTGGTTTAGGCAAGGAGCTGGCCTGTCCCCACCCTTCAGGAATGAGGTTCATTAGGAGAGTGACCCTAGAGACCGTGATCAGCCCTGAGCATTAGGAAGGAGCAGTGAATGTTGTTTAAAATAACACAATACTCTTTTTTGTGGTGGATAAATACACGGAAATATATTCAATAATGAAAGTGGGAAATCCGATGTGAAACTCCATGTCTTCAGAATGGCTGTTCTAACTGTGTACAAGTTCATTGAGATGTATAGGCTTTGGCACTCCATTGTGGTATGTGATGTTTATTTCCAAGTAGGTTTTTAGTAATAAAGTTAATTTTAAAACTAGCACAACAGGCCCTTAAAGGAAGAGACTTCTCTTGAACACTCGGAAGGAGCCTCATTAAAGTGTGCTACAGAGAGAGAGAGAGAGAGAGAGAGAGAGAGAGAGAGAGAGAGAGAGAGAGAGAGAAAGAAAGAGACCAGAGACAGGATGATGGGGTGGGAGCAGAGGGGCCATCAGAGAAACCTTCCCAAACACAACAAATATCTATGCTGACATTCTTCCAGAGGGTGGGGAGGTTTTCTACCACGTGATTTACTTCAACATAACATACTTGACATAGAGCATGGAGGAGCCAGGTACTGGTTAGTAAGTTAGGGGCTGCTATTAGATCACAGCAGGGTAGGTGAGAGTGGTCTGGGGGACACCCTACCCTCAGCCTTGTGTACTAAATCCTCAATGTCTGCATGGGTTTGTGTTGCCTGCCTTCCATTCTGACTCTCTATGGCACTGACCAATCTCTTGGACCAAAAGCGAAAGGGTTCATTTGTCTAATGCCTACAGATCTCCATCTGTCATTGTGGGAAGTCAGGGCAGGAACCGAAGCAGAAGTCATGGAGGAGTGTGGAGTGCTGTTTGATGACTCCATCTCTGGTGGATGCCCAGCAAGCCTTCCAATATAGCCCAGCCTTACCTGCCTAGGGATGGTGCCTCCCAGAGTAGGCTGGGCCTTTCCATGTCAGCCATCAATAAAACCAACCTCTCAAGACATGACCACAGGCTAATCTTATCTTGGCTGTTCCTCAAAGGCGACTTCCCCAAATGAAGGCTGTGTTTAGTTGGTAGTTGAGACTCATGTGCGATTTCCTCTGGGCTTCTGGCTGTGCCAGGTGTGCCAGGTATGTCTGGGGTCTATGTAGCTCCACTAGGAGCCACAGGCATCTATCTTAACTGCAAAGTGACCAGGGCTCTGAGTCTGAGATAGGCTCCTGCATGGCCACCCACAAGGCTCTGGGAAGGCCTTGGACTTAAATCTTCATGAATACTGCTGGTGCTGAGTGTGGAGCTGTTGACAGTGGAGTCAGAGTCCCAACCTTTATCCATCTACATGAGAGGAAGCTACACTGTTTCTGGCGCACGGAAAGATATCACGTGGCTTCTACAGGACTGGAAGTGATACGCAGTGTAGACAGTGGTCTATAAAGCAGTGTAGACAGCAGTGTAGGCAGACAACAGTGTAGACAGCATACAGCAGCAAGTAGACAGCTGGCCTTGGGACAGAAGAGAAAGGTTTCTCTGTGTGCTTTCTCTGATTTATACCAAGTATCTATTAACCCCTGAGAGTGCCATGTCAAGCTCTGTAGTGTTCCACAGGTAATGCAAGTATTGGATTAATTTGAGGTAGAAGAGGAGGAGGAACAGAAAAAGTAGGAAGGGGAGTTACTTACAGAGCAGCCATGTGCAGCCAACTCTGAGTGCCTGAAGTGGTGGTCGCCACTCTGAGGATCAAAGGACAGAGCTGGTGTGGGATCTGGACAGAGGCACACCAGGTGAGATGGCCTCAGCTTCACACATTCGTATCTCATAAGACCCTTGGGCTCAGAGATGCCTTCCTGGCGTTTGTCCTTTCCACACTGTCTACCACTTCTCCACAGAAAAATCAGGAACATTTGAGACCCGGAGGTGATGCTGTTCCTGGGAGGAGGCAGGCGAGCTGCCAGCACTCCTGTGGAACCCTGTCCTGGGTAGTCTACGGGAGTGGGGCTGAGACTCACAGCCCAGCTGCCGGGGCGGAGCCTGCGTCCTGCTCCTGACTGTTTGCCCTTCGCCTGGGGCTTGCCACACCCACTTCCCGAGTCCTTACCTGCAAACCGGTGAGAGTCCCACTCTGGGCTGTGCACGTGCATAACACGACAACGAGGACAGAAAACACCTTCAGAAAAGCCAGCAGCATCCATTTGTATGAACTTTGAGTATAACACTGGGGGAAGAAATCAGCCTTTTAAATAACTACCGCTCCCCACCACCCCACCCCAACAAGCCAGAGCTTGCTGGTCTGGATGCACGCACTGGTCCCAGCTTTTATTTGCTATTAACCTAAGCAGAAGAATTCAAATCCAGTTGCTGTCAGGAGCATATTTCTTCCTAAATCTAGAGCGTAATAAAACGCCGTGAGCGATCTGGGTGTCAAAAGACTAATCGAAAATCCCACTTGCAGCAAACACAAATAGTTCTTGCGTTAACAGGACAATATATCCCAGAAAGAGGAAAAAGGCTCCAGCCGACCGGCTGCATAACATTCTGTTGATTCTCATCGGAGTTGGGGCCTTGAATCCAGAAGAAATTCAACCCCACGCTCCACTCTCAGAAATTCGTCAAACAAGAGTCTCTTTCAAGGGGCTCTAAAAGCAATTTAATCACTTGAAACAAAAACATTTCTGGCTTTTGAAGGTTGTGCATTGCGTTATGGTGGCCGGAACTCATCAGGAGCAAAGAACACCCAAGTGGAGCTGGCTTGGTCAGGGCGAGGCCAACTGGGTCTTGTTCCTCGTTGATGTCCAGATGCCCTGGCTTCAGGAGACCCTGGCTGTCCTTGGCCAGCACTGTTTCCGTTCCTCGGCTCTGCTGGTCCTCACTCTCCCTCCCTGAAGACTGTCTGTGTGCAACACCGGGCAAGGCAGTGGAAGTGAGATAGAGAAGACACACTTCCACTCCTCAGCTCCGCTCATGAACGTGACAGCTGGGCATGCTCGCAAAGAGAGAGTCCTTTCTGAGGTGAGGGCCCCAGGAAGAAAGCCTGTACCCGAGGCCATGCTGAAACCATGGAAGCCAGGCTTGCTAGACCCGAGTCCTCCTTGTTCCTGACCCATTGTGGAGACAATGCCAGGCTAAGTCTCCAGAGTCCTTGAGTCCCGGTCCTGATGTGGTTGCGTAACCATAGTTTCATAGAATTTACTGCGGCCTAGGGAGTGAACTACTTGGAGCGTTCGGGCCGTATCCATGGAGGTGCTACAGCCACGGAAATGTGTCCATGGGTCATAGAAAACAGTCAAAATACAAGACAGAAATGGTTAGAGGCTAAGCCACCTCCATGAGGACGCCTCTGGTTGGTTCGGCATAAGCAAACTCCATGGGGTGCGCTCGAGTGAGTGAACATGGAGGGTACACAGGGGGATGGTGTTGAAGGCAGGAGGGTTTTCAGAGAGGAGGGAGTGTGGAAGAGGGAATACAGGGGAAGGGAGTGCAGGGAAAAGTGTACAGGGGAGGCACAACACAGGCTCCTCCACTCTCGGGCTCCTCCCACTCGGGGAGCTGCTTACTGAGAGGCATCCTCCAGGGCCTAGACTTCTTGCAGAAGCCACACCCCTCTCCTAATCCAAGGCTTGGACCTGGTGAATACTTAGTGAGCCTATATGTCTCAATGAGCCATCTATGGCACCCTGATTCAATCTCACTGCTCATAAGAGTTAATGGGAAAATCGGTCATTGGTTGCAGGCTGCCATGTGATCTTAAGGGCTTCGTTCTGATTTGAGAATTAACAAGCCACGTGCCAATGCATAAAACCCTTCTCAGAGCTGTAGCTGGGGCAAGGTCAGCTGCCCTTCTTCAGGACTGTCGTGTAGATCGAAGGAAAATTACCACATTAATATGCATCCCAGTCCCCATCTTCCTCCTAATAAATATCTGTGAGAGTTAACCGTGCTAAATCATGAAGGTGGGGGGTGGGGTGGGCTCCGGAGGCCAGTTATAAATGCACAAAATAATACAGAACTTGGTACACAGAATATAAGCCAATTTCTTCATCTATACTAATGTATTTTAAATAGGAAAATAACTGAAGATAAGTACCAGGCACATTCGAATTAAAACGAGGCTACAGAGCTCCCCTGTTTGTACCGTAAGGCCAGCTGGCAGCAGATTACTCAAGGAGCCATTCTGAGGGGTGGCTCGCTTTTCTCTGCCTTGCTGGACAGCTCACAGGTTCTCCCACACCGCTCACACCGTGAGCCACGCACACACTTGAGCCTCGTGTTCATCTTTATCTCTGAGGCACTGAACATTCTCGTTCTCTTTCTGTCCAATTCTGAAGGTTGTCTTTATTGGTTGTTGATTACTAATTGTTTCTAACAGCCACAAGAGACCCACATATGTTAAACAACATTCTCTCCTAGTTAGGAAAGTATTGTGCAGGGGGAGGGAAAAGAAGACAGCATTGCCTGCTGCTGATGGCTTAGCATCAAGACCCATGATGGGCAGTGGTTTCCTTTCCTTCCGCTGGTGTGTTTGTAGAACTATATCGCAAATTTTGAATGGTACCCTGTAGATCCTGCTTTTTGGTTTCTTGAGATGCCATTTCTATGAAATATTCTTCACAAATGCCATGTTAATGGCTGCATAATATTCTGGCACATCCATGGCCGTGGCCGACAACACCCCTCGAGAGGCTTCTCTGGTCTGAGTGGTAAGCAGCTCGCTGTGGAGATCTTTGAATCCGCACTCAGCTTCTCTTTGCCACTCGCACCTGCTCTGCCAGCTCTGGAGGAATTGCACAATGAGAGCTGGGCTTTGTTCTGATTTTTCGTTGCTCTCTTGGGACAGATACTTATTTGAGGAATTGCTTTTAAAACTGCCTGACATGGGGCCAGCAAGATGACTCAGCAGGTAAAAGCTTACTGCCAAGCCTGAAGACCTGTGTTTGATCTGGGGACTCACATAATGGAAGTGGGGAGAGCCAGTTCCCATAAGTTATCCTATGGTCTCCACAACATGCAAAATAAATAAAAATAAATGTGAAAAGCATTAGCAATTACCTAACACATAGCACCAAATTGTGTCCCACAAAGGGTTGTCAGTTTACGATCCCCTACCCCAGTATATCTATAAATAGCTTTTAAAAGTACATTGTGTATATGTGTTTTGTGTGTGTGCTTGTAAACCTTGTGTATGTGTGTATTAGTGTGTGTTTGTGTCTGTATACTGTGTTTGTGTATTTGTGTGGAGGTATTGTGTTTGTATATTTGTGTGTGTATTAATGTGTATATTTGTATGTGTATGTTTGTGTATTTACATGTGGGCATTAAGTTTGTGTATTTATTTGTATGTGAGTATTGTATTTGTGCATTTGTGTATTTGTATGTATGTGTGTTTGTGTGTATATATTGTGTTTGTGTATTTGTATGTGGGTATTGTGTTTGTGTGTGTGTTCATATGCGTTTATTTGTGTGTATATTTGGTCCTAGTTGAGTGTGTGTATTCATGTGTGTGTTATGTTCATGTGTGCGAGTGAGGTTTCCCTGTGACTCTCATGTTACAGATAAGAAAGCCGAGACTCAGAATCACAGTGCACACTTGTGAGCGACGGAGGTGCACGCAGTGCCAACTCCTTCAGATCCCAGATGCTGCTCTGCAAATGATTTTTCATTGAATCTTGGCCAGATTTTAAAAAGTATCTGTTGGTTTCACACCTGCTCTTTTGATAGTTAGCAGAGGTGTGCGTTTGTTCTAAACTTGTTGGCTCCTGGTTATCTTCTCCCTCTGCGACACACACACGCTCTCTCTCTCTCTCTCTCTCTCTCTCTCTCTCTCTCTCTCTCTCACACACACACACACACACACACACACACACACACAGAGCCAGCAGGACCCCTCAGCTCTTCCCCAACCTCCCACCTGTTAGGCGAGCAGGAATAAGGTGTCAGTCTTAAATTGGAGGAGCAGTGTATAGCAGTTACAATGTGTCAGACGCTTTAAGCTGAATATAAATATAGTCATGTGACACATGTATAGGAATAAATCTGCCCAAGGTCACGGCTGGGAATTTTCTTCTGTGTAGGCAATTTCCTTTGAGAGGGTGCTTTTCGGTTTAGCTGTGACGTTTCTTCTGAATTACTTAGTGGCAAGGTGGGTGGAAGGTTCGTATACCAAGAACTGTTCTGTGATCTCCTTGTCCCGAGTGCCCTCTGTTCTCAGAGGATCACAGAAGACATTCCCTTGTCAAGGTCCAGCCATCTGCCTGCATTCTCCTTGCAGTTCCTGGGTTATTCCTCTGATTCAGTCTGTCTGTCTGTCCTAGATAGCCTCAGTTCTCCATTCAATACAGCCTAAAGTCACCCGAGGGAAACCTCAGTGGAGGGACTGCCTAGGTCATATTGGCCTGTGTGCTTGTCTTCAGGGAGTTATCTTGATTATTGACATAGGAGGGTTCACCTACTGTAGGCAACACTATCCCTGGCTGTGCGGCCCTGGGCTATGTAAGAAAGCCAGCTAAGAATGATGGTGGTGAGTGAGCCAGTCAGTGGTTTCTGCCTCAAGCCCCTGCCCTGACTTTCATCGGTGACAGCCTGTGACCTGGAAGTACAAGCTGAAGTGAAACCTTCTCTCCTCCATGCTGTTTGGTCAGAGCAGTGGGAAGGAAAGCAGCTCCCTCCACCCCACAGCCCTGCCAACTGGAGCTCCCTCCACCCCACAGCCCTGTCCACTGGAGTTCCCTCACCCCTCAGTCCTGCTAACTGGAGCTCCCTCACTTCTCAGCCCTGCTAACTGGAGCTAGATCATCCTGTCCCTGGTGCTTGATGAACAGGTCTTGAATCTTCCAAAGATGGAAGATGTTTGTTTTCTCATTTGACAGGGACAGTCACAGAGTTTCGTGTTTCCATCTAGGCCAAGGAGCTGTGGTGGTGCTGAAGCCAGACCGCCTGCCTGTAGCATCTCTCCTTCCATGTAGCAACTGCACGCCTCAGTTTCCCCAGATAACTCCAGCCCTCTTAGGTGACTTGATGGTGGAAAGTTTTCAGAACAGACCCAGACCATGATGGTGGGCATGGGGTTTGCCCTCACTGTTGTCTTTGAACTGGCTCTCTTGTGGTCAAGCTGTTCCCACTCTGAGTTACTCCATGTTGTATGAGATGGCGGTTTTTCAGGTGGCACCATGCTCTGGGAGACTCCATTTGGAGGGAGGAGGAAGACCCCAGCCTCCAGGTGAGCCCAGAGACTGCACCATCTCTCCCACTGTCCTTCCAGCACACACTGGTCAATGACTTGTTCCTGGAAAATATCCTGGGATGTACATGGGTGCATTGAAGTCACATCCAGGACACCAGAACTTATCAGGCACACCAGATCAAGGGGAGGGAGAAACACCCTCGTGCGCACCCCTAAAGTGATGGGTGGCTAACCCTATGTTGTCACAGCCTCACACTCTGATGCCTGGTGTGTGGGTCAAGGACCAACAAGAAAAGGACTCCCTGAACGTCCCTGAGCGTTGACTTACGCTGGTCCCCTGCTGATGACACTGTCCACTCCACTGCCTGCCCATCTCCCTGTTCACCTCCTTGGACCCGGAGCTTAGCTTAGCCTGCTGCTCCTGCCCCTGGGACCTGGAGCTTAGCCTGCTGCTCCTGCCCTTGGGACCTGGAGCATCTTCCCTCTCAAACCCCACCTCCATCAGCTGCATTGGCAGCCCCCTCCCAGCACTGGTCTGGTTCCTTATCTCATCAATACTGACTCTCAACTCACTTCTGCCACCTCCTGAACTCTGCTGCAGCCTCTTTAGCTTGCTTTCGTTCTGTAACCAGATATATGCGTAAGTATAGATATATTTACTCTATGTTGTGTGACATGAGAGGTAGTAATTAAAGTTGAATAAAAGCCTACAGATGCCTCAGCCAAGCTACCAAAGTAGGCAGTATCATATGACAAATTGCTGCCATTGAAATGACATGTCCGTCTACATGTCTGGCGTAAGCACATGCAACACTCATGTTCTCTGCATCTGCGGCAGCTTACGTGCAGTTTTCTGTCTGCTGGTCTCTGTGCTTGCTGTCTCAGCACGTTTGCCTCTGCACGGCATAAGAAGGGCTGAGATGCATCAGGGAAGGGACCCAAAACCTTGACAGACTTTGTGGGCGCCATTCATTTCAGAAGAACAGACAGAGATAGGAGAACTGGTTTCTATGGTGACCCTTGGAGGATGGAGAGGGTCTTCACAGGCTTGAGGCAATGGTAGGGGGTTCGGGGTAGGGGAATAGCTAGCGGACACAGGTAAGAACAGCAAGGAATCACAATCTGCAGATTCCAAACTACTCTTCTGCGGTGGGGGAAGGCCTGGGAGAGAGGGCGAGGTGGGAAGAATGTGGAGAAGGAGGTTGGGAAATGGAAGATTGAAGAAAAGATGGGTTGAGAAGGAGATGCATACACATTTCAGAAAGAAGGGGTGACTGTGGGGGCCCCGAGGTTCCCCTCCCTTGCTGGGACACCTTTCTTTACATAGTGGGGCCAGAAGGAGAAACTGCTCCCCGCAGTGACAGCACAAAAGTCCATGAGTGGCTGTCCCACTGAGATGTGTTCCACACACCCACCGGGGTCACCCAAGGGTGGCAGAGTAGACTTGATGGACTCAGGGACTTGCCTCTGATTCAGGCTCCAGGCCTCCTCCTCAGGGATCTGACCTGGAGCCTCCCACCTCTCTCTGCAGGCGTCCCCTCAGCTCTGGGCTCTCTGGGGACTGTTCTCAACCTCCTGAGCATGTGGCCTGGTAATCATGACCCCATAGTACTTCTGTGGCCAGCTGTTTCCTGCCTCCCTCAGTGTCCGGGGGAGACTGGCCAGGGTCTGGACAATGGAGCACAGCAGAGGACCCTGTGAGGCTAGGCATGGAAATGCAGCTCAGTGTGCCAGGCAAACCAGGCTGATCACACTTATTCCCCCAAAAGCCGCATGCTTGAAGTTCCGTCCTGGATGGGATTTTGTGTCTGTTGACTTCCAGTGTGTGAGTTCTGGGCCAGTAGAAGCCCAGCCTCTGTGTTCTGTGGACTCTTGGTGATTCCCTCCCTGATCCTGTCCCCACTCCCCATTCCTTTCTCCTTCCCACAGCGTCAGCATGCTTGGGCTTGTGGAGGTCTGACCTGTTAATTTACAATTTCAAACCTCTTAGGTACCTGCAAGACATCAGTCCTAACCCTTGGTTCGCAGTCTCCAGACACGAGAGAAGCTAGCCAGTGCTGCTCATCCCTCCATGCAGGGTGGTAGGGTCACAATTCAGAGGTCATTGACTGCCATGCATCTGGTGACATGAATGGTTCTCCAGGTTCAGTCATGCTAAGAGGCTGAAAAGTCAGAGGGTCTTTCCTTGACCAAGAGCTTTCTGCCGTCGTGCTGGAGGAAGCTATGTGCAATGTCAGCAGGTTAGTTAGTACGAAAGTGGGGTGGTCGGTATGACAGTGAGTAGGTCATCTTGGAGTGTGTTCATTGGTACAAGTGTGCTTGTTAGTGGGGAAGTGGGCTGGTAATTGTTGAGGTGGGTTAGTTGTGGGACTGTGTTAATTAGTAAAGGAGTAGGCCAATTAATACTGAGAATGGGCTAGTTAGTAGGAAAGTGAGCTGCTTGGAATGGGGTACTGAGTTATCTTGGGAGGGGGTAGTTGTCTTCAGAGCAGGCTTGTCATTGTGAAGGTAGGCTAGTTACCCCAGGAGTAAGTTAGTTATCTTGGTAGCAGTATGGTTGTGCCATGAGTGGGTTAGTTATCTAGGTAGCAGTCTAGTTACCACAGGAGTGGGTTAGTTATCTTGGTTGAAGTCTAGTTACCTCAGGAGTGAGTTCATTATCTTGAGAATAGATTCCTGGTAGGAGTGCAGTATGCTTAGGTCTCCAGGCCAGGGGTAGAAGTCGTAACCAGCACTTACTGTCCATGGGCTAGAATGAGGGAGTGAAAATGACCTGAGCAGAGGTGAACAGTAACTAGACAGCTTCACTGCAAGGCGCCTTCCCAGCCCAAGATTGAACCTCCTTGTGTTCCACATCCCTCCGTGGAGCTCTGGGGATTCCAGGGAACAGTGTTGCAACCCCTGAGTCTCTCTATTCTTAGGGGTTGCAATGATAGCTTTGTCAATTTGGCATTACCTAGAATTACCTGAGAAGAGAGACTGGGCTTGTGAGAGAATCCCACTGTGGTAAGACCAAGCCCACCGTGGGTGGCACCATTCCCTAGGCAGGGGTGCCCAAACCAGGTAGGAGAGATGAAATGGAAGGAGCACAAGCAAGCGAGCATGCATGCATGGGTGCTTCACTGTCTTGACTCAGGGTGGGATATAACCAGCTGCCTAAGCTCTCACTGCCATGTCTTCCCCAGTGTGGTGGACTGCAATGTGGATGGCAGCTCAAATGAGCCCTTTCTCCACCGAGTTGGCTTTTGTCAGGGTGTTTCATCATAGCAACAAAAATTAAACTAGAACAGTGACCACACATCGTTAGCATGTTAGGTTCCAAGATGTTCTTATCACCTATGCCCAGATAAGCCAAGGGCCATCATTGGGTACTGGGGTCCCTCCAGGTCAACTCATCATTCTAGTATGGGAAGCCCACCCTCCCTCTTATTCTTGATTGACCTCTGCCCCTTTGCTGGTTGCCTGTGCTTCTGCTCTGAGGACCCTTGGTGGGGCTGGACCGTCATTAGGTAGAAGAAGGCTAAAGGGCAGAGAGGACAGAGAGAAGCATTTTGAGTATCTCATGCCTTGAAGCACAGACCTGCCTGGGGCCCAGCCATTGGAGGGGCTCGTCCTCAGTTTTTGTAGTACAAACTCAGTTTACACAGAGCTTCTAAATGACTGTCCACAAGGCTGTCATTTGTCCACTCACTCTGCTGTAAAAGCCACTATTTCCCTGGAACAGTTCACAAGAAGACATGCAATTACAACAATCTTTGAAATGACACACCGGGAGTGAACTTCATTAAAACCTTAACCTGAACTCAATTGTGACTCTGGTCTGGGTCTCTGTAAAGATGTTTTCCTGAAAAAAAAAAAAAAAAAAAAAAAAGATGTTTTCCTGAGCTCTATTAGCCCTTCTCTCCTTACCCATCAGGCCTCAGTGCTCCACTAATTAAAATTCCTTTTTTACATACTGTTGCATATCTTTTATGCATTAAGAACATATTCTTAAGTGAATCATGGAAAGAATACTTTTAAAGTCTATCAACAATTAAAGAGGAGAGAATTGAAAATACCCCAGCCACCTAAGAGAGAATGGCGCTGCGGTTTGTACCACACTCCACTTTCCTCGCTCTGCTTTTTGGTAGATGAAATACTCCCTCCTCTCCTCCCTAAAAAAATACATGAGAAAGAAAGGGTGCATTTTGACTTACACTTCAGGGTTGTAGTCTCTCATGGTGGGGAAGTCAAGGCAACAGGAGCATGCAGCAGCCGTGCCCACTGCAACCAGCGGCAGAGATAGACTGGTATGCAACTTGTCTTCTCCTTTCTATTCAGTCCAGGACCCCAGGCTGTGGAGAGGAGTCTCCCATACCCATCTCAACCAAGTCATCTAGGAACTTTACAGACATGCCTGAGATTTGTCTTCTAGTTCATCCCAGGTCTAATCAAGTTGACAGTGAGATCGACCACTATGCTTTCTCCATAGCTAGGGTAAGAGAAGGAAAGGCCTTGATCCCAACAGGAAGAGATGAAGAGAGAGGACGCAGGTGGTGGACAGGCTATTAGACACCCGCCCACCATCTCTGTCAGTGGGTTGTTTCTTACTCTGGGTCTCTTTTCTTAGAGATAACTGTTATGGTTCATGGGCGGGGGGGTAGATCATACCACCCCTGACCCCTTATCACAAGCCCTCATCAGCTTCTCCTGCCAAAAGACCCTGCCTTCCCTGTGGACTCCTGCCTGTGGGTCACACATCCTGGGCCTCACTGGGAAGCACAGGATCTCTAGCTGTGTGACCTCACTGGATGCCATTTAGACCAGGGCTGAGGACAGCATCCATTTACCATAACAGCTGCCACTCTTGGCAAAGCCAAGTAATCCTGGGCTTTATATCCAGATGCCCACATCTCTGTGAAGCCATCAGTTCCATGATACACCTGTCCTTCCCTTATCATAGACTAACACAAAAGAGCAGAGGGGGCAGTAAAAATTCCCGCCAAAAGGGCATCATGAATAGGGAGGCCTGTGCTATGATTGTTTGTTTTGTCTTCCTAAGTGACCTTACGAGTTGGCTGGAATCTCCAACAGTGTGTTCAGAGATGGAACTGGGCTGGGGAGTTGTAAGCAAGAGAACCTGACTTGCATCTCCCAACACCCAAGCTGAGCCAGGTACAGCTGCACACACCTGCAATTTCAACACTGGGGAAGTGGAGGCAAGAGGATTGTGGGAGCTTGCTGGTCAGACTCTTGTGGAATCAGAGGGCTCCGGCTTTAGAGAGAGACCTTGTCTCAGAGTATAAAGTGGAGAGACTGAGGCAGGCACTAGATGTGGCTTCTACATGCACACACACACACACACACACAAACACACACTACTGTTTATGTTCCCTGGTGAATTCTGATTACTACCAGGAGTGGGGCGACTGGCTTTCTCTAGAGGGTTGGAGCCCTGTGCCCTAAATGGCCAGGGGGTTTGTATCAAGACCATGGCCACACTTTCCCAGCCTCTTTTGAACATGCATAACAGAGTGTTACAGTTAGTCTGTCTAATGCCTTTAAAATGCGGCTTGCAGGTGTCTCCTAGCACCTCAGTAGCCAGAGCATAGCACATGCCCAAGTCTCGGTCAGGGAGCCACGCCGCCCCTCCGGGAGGGCACCACCTCATGGTCCTCGTGGTTCAGCGTGTGCAGTTGTCCAAAGGCAACATCCCAAAGAGAACCCGCAAGTCCATTCCGGGGTCTGACTTGACTTCCCCTAGCTCTGTGTGTGGCCTGTGGCCAAGGGCAGACTTAACCTGAGGATGGACTGAAAGTTTGTAGACACATTGCCGGCCAGACAGTCACGGCTTGGCATCTTCCACAGCCAAAGCAAAAGTGGATCTTCTACTTTGGAATTGCTCCTCTCTTCCCAGGGGGCCGAGGAGGATGCAGCAGGGGGATGTGACATCACCGGGTATCTTATCTGAGTCCTGCGAGCGGATGGCTGGTGGGAGGGGACGTGCAGACATAAGCCTCTTAGACACATTGTCAGAGCCACCATAATCTCTGGCGACATATTTACCCAGCTCACGCTCCTCTCGGGGTCGCTCGGCACGCCACGCGTTATCAATACTCGCCAGCCATGGCTCTGGCCTGCTGAGGCACAGGTGACTTTGAAACAGAGAAAGCATCCTTTGTACCTGGGAGAATGGCAGGATGCAGACCACTGAACTTTAGAAGAAAATGAACTATCGCTTCAGACAGATCTGATCTTGGCTTCTTCTTCTTCTTCCTTTTTTTTCTTAAAGTGAGACAGCTAAGGATTACTGTAGCTCTGGTCCGGAAGGGCTCCTGGGCTCTTGTGCTATACCCATACCATCTGCCTTCCTAGGAGCCTACATGACAATGTCCTCCTGGCAGAGCAATGTCCCCATCCCTCAGCTATCTACAAAAGAGCCAATCCATACCTCCCCAGAGGCCTGTTAGTCACTTGCCTGTACCTCCTAGGAGGTCTCTGCCAGGCATCAGTATTTAACTAAGAGTTGGCCTTGGAAGGATCTGCCTTCCAGAGCCCGTGAAGAGAGAATGTGGTGTGATGTGGCCAGCTGACGGTTAGGAAGCCTGAGCTCTCCCCGGGCAGAACCTGCTGGCCACTGGTAGTGCGTTCCTTGGTTTGGAAAGCACTAGCTCTCACGGGTGACTTGAAGCCACCCTAGCGTTAACTCCAAGCCAAGGATGTCTGTTTCCTAGGTACTGGCTTCCCTGTGATTGCCTTCCTGTTTCTGGCTGAGAAAAATGTGTGGGGAGGGGTGAGTGAGGAGAAGGAAGGGAACAAAGGAGGAGAAGGCAGATTCAAGGTTTCCCCAAACATCCAAGCCACCACCAAGAGGTGGACACACCCAAAGAGCCCAAGGTCTTCTTTACACAAAACCAGTTTTTGAAGATTTATTTATTTATTATCTGCATGTCTTCATGTTCCACCTGCATGTATGTCTACAGGCCAGAAGATCCCATTACAGATGGTTGTGAGCCACCATGTGGTTGCTGGGATTTGAACTCAAGACCTCTGGCAGAATAGCTGGTGTTATGCTGAGTCATCTCCCCAGCTCCTACACAAAACTTCTTAAAGAATGAATGGCACTTCTCCAAAGAAGACATTTAAATGGTTGATAAGCATACGGGAGACAGTGTTAACACCCTGAGCCGATGCCGAAGGCAGATCAAAACACAAGCAGACAGTCCACTCAGTCCAGGCACAAAGGGCCATCTGAGAAAACACAGTAGAACAGTGGAGAGGATGATGGGAAAGGGGGCCCTTACACACAGCTGGTAGGAATGTAAACCAGTGTCCCTACACCAACCAATGACAGGTTCTTTAGAGAGCTGGATTTCCACACGACCCAGCTACGCCAATGGTGGGAGAGGTAGGGCAGAAGAGAAGGATGTGGCAGAGATACCCTCTCACCCTGCTCACCCCAGTGTTCTTCATGACAACCAAGTCCTGAAACCAGCCTGGGTATCCACTGGTGGGTGAAGGAATAGCTTAGTCACCATAAAGCAAGATGAAATTCAGCCCATAGAGCACGGTGTTTAAACCAGGCTTAGGAAGATGTGTAATTCAATTTGGGGGGAAGCAGGGGTGGGGATAAAATGTAACTGAGAAGCAACAGAAAAGGAGAGGAGAGGCCAGTACAATCACATGTATTTATGTACATATGAAAATGGCATGATGAAATCATTACTTGTGTGTGGGGGGGTACATGTGTGCAGGATTGTACATATGTATAGAAGCCAGGAGTTGACATTGCATGTCTTCCTGGATTTCCCTCTTCCTTTTGAAAGCATATAATTGTGTGTGTGTGAGTATGTGTGAGAGAATGTGAGTGTGTGTGTGTGGATGTGAGCATGTATATGTGCACTGTGAGCCTGCATGTCTCTTGGGATACATGTGGAGGTCTGGAGACAACTTCTTGGAGCTGGTTCTCTCCTGCTTCTTTGTGGGTTCTGGGGATCCACCTGGGTGGTCAGGCTTGAGCAGCAGCCCCATCACCTGCTGAGATGTCTCACCATCCCCCACCTTGGTTTTTGAGGCAGGGCCTCTTGTTGAACCCAGAGCTCACCTAATTCAACTGTGCTCGCTGGACAGTGGAGCCCAGGGATCCTCTGTCTCTTCCTTCCCGCGGCTGGGGCTACAAGAACACAGCATCATGCCTGGCTTTTCAATACGGGTTCACGGGTTCATGTACTTTTGCTTCTGGTGCACAGAGACGATTGAGCTACTGTTGGCCCCATCCGTGTTGTTTTTACTCTGTGGGTGTCTTACTGCGGGTGCCTGTGTGTGTCCACTTGCTCACAAATGCCCTTGAAGGCCCTTGAGTTGCAATAACAAGTGGACATAAAAGGCAATGATGCTTAGAAAGGACTGGAAGAGTTTGGTAGCCCGTAGAACCGTAGACTCCAGGAAGAATCACATGGGGCTTCAGTTCACCTTGGACTTTCATCGGGAGCCAGGCCAGCAGATCACAAAGATGATCTTCAGAGGGAACAATTCGAGGTGCTCTAGACACTCACCCTCCCGACTCACAACCTCCCTCAGACACTTGCAGGAACTACCCCTTATATCTCACTGCTCTGGTTAGTTTAACATCGACTTGACACAGCTCGAGTTGTCTGGGCAGAAGGAACCTCAGCTGAGAAAATGCCCCCACCGGACTGGCCTGCGAGCAAACCTGTGGTATGTTGCCTTGAATCATGATTTGTGTGGGAGGACCTAGGTCATCCTGGTGGTGCCATCCCTCGGTGGGTGGTCTGGGGGTGGTCTAATAAAGTAAGCCTAGGTAAGAGGCAAGTAAGATTCCTGTTTCAGTTCCTGCCTCCATGTTTCTGGCCTGACTCCCCTGGATGGTCGAGCACAAGCTGCAGGACAAAGCAAACCACTTCCTCACCTAGCTGTTCAGTCAGACGTTTCTCATAGGGACAGAAATCCAACCTAAGACAACCACCTTCTGGCTTTTCTGCATCGCTAGGGACATGTGAAGGTCCCTGTACCTGTGGGTAATCCACACTGGGAAGGGTGATGGTCATGGGATGTTACACAGCTGAGCTGGGAGCACAGGAGGGACAGTCCACATCACCAACCAGCCAGTGGGTGAGTGGCCAAGACAGCTGGATGCAGGCGCCTGGGCTGTGGCTGTGGTTGAGTGCCTACATTGACATGAGGCCAAGACTCTTGTCTAGAACCATCGTCATTTATGTTGGAGAAGGATCTGGTCGCGTGGCCAGTGGGAGATGATGTTGGCCAGTGGGAGATGACACTGATCTTTCCCAGGAGTCTGGCCACACACCAGGAACTTTCCTACTAGACCTACTCAGTGGTTTTATCTTGCTCTATTATTTTATGTTATGTTCTCTTCTGTTCTATTCCATTCCATTGTTCTGTCCCATTCTACCTGTGTGTGTACGTAGAGGCCAGGGGTCAAGATTGAATGCCTCCGCCTATCACTTCTCCACTCCATTTTCTGAGTCAGAATCTCTCACTGAACACAAAGCTCATCAGTTTGACTATCCCGTCTACCAGCCAGTCTGAGGCATCCACCTGCCTTTGCCCACATCCCCTCTGGTACTGAGGCTACAGGTTCCCGCTGCCTCCCAAGCTTTTATGTGGTTCTTGGCATCCAAATAGATCCCTGTGCTTGCTGAGCACACAATCCACTCGCTGACCCGTTTTCAAGCCCCAGGTCATAGAAGAGGTCTGGATGAGGATGTGGGTATGTGTAAGCTGTCACACGGAGACCCAGCTTGTCCTCTTTAAAGTCAGTTAGTCGAGGCATGACCCGGATGGTATCTTTCTGCTGATCACTGTGACCCTGTCCTCACGGATGGGGATAGTTTACATAGGCTACAATGAGGTGTGCAGTAATGATGGTTGGCCAAAGCTATGCGGCAATTAAAAGGAGTCAATTATAGATTTCTTCAAATTCTAATTAGGAACCCTCAAATGGATGTCTTATTTTGATCATTCTGAGTGCACTGATACAAATGAAAAATGTTTTGTGAAAACTCAGCCATGCGTCAGCAATTATATTTAATTCTCAGTTGAGTGAATTTTAATCAGCAATGTTATTACAGGCACACATGGTGGAGATTGCCACCCTTGCTCTGAGAAACGGACCCTTTATTTATGGGGTGCTGGACCTCATTACCTCGAAGTTTAGATAGGCAAAGAAATACAGTAAAGTCATCCCTGGATCAGAAACCTGAGTCTTGGGACTATGGAGATGATTCAGAGGATGCGAGCGCTTGCTGCTCTTTCAGAAGACCCAAGTTCAGTTCCGAGCGTTCATGTTGGACAACTTACACTTGCCCGTAACTCTAGTCCTCTTCTGGTTTCGCCAGCCACCCGCATTCAAGTGCCCAGCCTCCTCCCAAACACATATAAATCATTACAAATAAGATAATTAAAAAAATAGGTAATTAGTTAATTTTAAAAAGAAGGCTGGGAGATGGTCCAGAGGTTAATAGCACTTGCTGCTCTTGCAGAGGGCTCAGGTTCAGATCCCAGCGCCCCATGGTGGCTCACAGTTCATTACTTCAGTTCCAGGGGATCTGATGGCTTTTTCTGACCTTCAAGGTCATCAAGCATGCACGTGGTACACAGAGCTATATAAGACACCCATGCACATACAATAAATCAATCTTTTTTTTTTTTAAAGGCAAGCTGGATACAGTTGGGCACACCTTGAATCCCAGAACTTGAGAGGCAGAGGTGGGTGGATTCTGTGGATTCAAAACAAGCCTTGTTTACACAAGAGAGTTCCAGTTTAGTCAAGAGTCTGTAGTGAGACCCTGAGCTAAATTTTTAAAAAAAAAAATCACTGTAGAAAACAGTCCTGGGACAAGAGATCTGGTGAAAAAAAAAATGCCCAGGTTGTCACTGAAAGCCATTCTGAGGTGACATGCCGGGCACCTGCTGGTGAATATACAGTTAGTGCATGTACCAACCAAGCACACCTGCTCAGCAGCACTTGGTCCAGGCTGTAGCCCCGTGCCCACGGCCTGCATGCTTCTGGGATCCCTTGCCACGAGCGTCAGCTTCCCACCTTCCTCTGCTTTTCCAAGGGATCACATTGCTCTGCTTGCTCTCGGTCACATGCAGACCCCATGGGATCACGGGCCTCTTCTGTACGGAGTTGTAGATGAGATGCCCCGCTGCGCAGCCCCTGTCCTGTGCAGTCTCTGCCCCGCACATTGTGGAAAGAGGTTGCCATTTTCAATGTGGTGTGAGTGTTCCGCAGCGTCTCTGCTCACCCCACTGTGGCTGGACCACAGCTTCCTTCCAACTTGGGGTTGCTGGGAGTCACACGGCTGCCATGAACATTCTTGTCCTCCACCCAGCACATCCTTGCACTAACACTGGATATTTACCCAGAACTTGGGAAACTGGCAGTTTCTTAAGTGACCTCCTCCTTCCTGTGGCTCCGTGAACCAATGCTCTGATGATAGCCTGTGATATCATAAAATTCTGAGTTAAAGGGCTGGGGAGATGCTGCCACCGGTAAAGGGCTTGTCTTATAAGCATGAGGGCCTGGGTTTTGGAGCCCCAGCATACATATGTAAAAGGCTGGCCATGTCTCATATACCTGTAATCTCCAGTTCTGGAAAGGCAGAGACAGGAGGCTCCCTGGGGCTTGCTGGCTAGCCAGTCTAGCCAGATCAGTGAGCTCCAGGTTCACCCTGTCCCCCCAAACAAGAAAGAATTGATTCAAGGAGACACCAGATGACCTCCCCACACACACAACGCACTAAATCTGAGCCACTCTTCCCTGTGCACAAACGTGTCAATGTGGACAGAGTCCACGGAGAAGGAATATATAGTACTCTGTAGTATCTGGAAGCTCAGATGGGAACACTAAAACTGGGTCACTCTGGACCATCCAGTTGCATTTTAACTCTCCTGGCTGGGGTCTCCCCAGGGTGATCCAAAGACCCAGACAAATGGTCGGAGCTTTCCATGGCTTCATCAGGACCCTAGATGGCTTCACAGCAACCAGACTTCTTACATGACTGCCCGAGGATCCCTGGCCCAGGAGACGAGAAAAGGAAGACTCATATTCGGAACCCAGAAGAGGCCATCAGCACTGTGTAAGAGAGTCCTGAGCTTGCCCAAGTTTGGGAGATAGGGATGAGAGGGCACGATTGCAAGAAGGGTGTTTCACAGGGTGCTGGGGCAGCTGATATCTGTGACCCCGTCATAAAGAAGCCTGTAGCCTGCCTTCTTTGAAGCAGAGCCTGCCACCTGGCCCAGCTTTCACCATCCCTATCTGTTATAACCCACCGGGATCATGAGCAATGCTTGTTGGGTCTCTTTGTGGCAGGACACTGACCATGCTGATGTTGACTGTGTTCCCGGTACCAGCAGACACCTGGATAACTACACACCAAGCAGAGACAGCTGCCATCGTGGACCCCTGTAGTCCTCACACAGGTCTGAAGTCACCCTTGCATGGTGAAATCATGACCCAGCTAAGCCTCCAAGGCCATGGATAGTCTTTTAAGACCCAGGCCATGCCACCTACCAAATGCTGGCTTATAACAGGGACACTTGAATGCAAGGTACAGGTGTCCGTGTGACATGGGATTTGCTGTCAATGCAGGGACTAACCTTTTCACATACATCTGAGACAGTCACAGTGCCCTGGCAGCTTCAGGCCAGCAGCTCTGCGCAGTCAAGGTCTGTGTTCATATGGGCTGTCTGCTATGCCTGGATGTTCACGAGATCCCCTTGGTCTCTGTCAAGAATGCAGTATGTGGGAGGCATGCAGTTTAGCAACAGAAAACAGACGGCTAGGAACTCTGCCTAGCTGTGAGATGTTCACTCACTGGATATCCGCCCCTCCCAACTGCAAGTTGAGCATGCCCGACCAGGGGTCCCAGGTGGATGGAGGTGAGGGTACAGCCCAGAGTCAGAGTTGCTCCTAGCCTAGGATCTGTGGCTGTCTTCTCTCTTCTTTGTCCCCCATGTCTGTTGCTTCCCCACCTGTTCAGCCTCTGGTTTCTGCTTCATCATCAAGTCCCCGTTTCTCCCCTAACCATCCAGTCAGGATGTGTCTTAGTCCAGAATCTTGAAAGAAGATACCGCTTGGCTCCACTTACCTCCCCTCGCCAGGCCACTGGCCACTCTGGCTTCATGGCAGCTGGATGGTGTATGGCAGTTCCGTGGGTCTGCAGAGAGATGGTGGGACCAATTAGGAAGGGGCCTGGAGCCACCTGGGAACCTCATGGTAGCCCTGTGTGTGCAGGGTCTGTAGGAGATGGTCATTACCTGTGCAGAATCTCAGGCTGGGATGTGGACATGGAAGGTTCCAGGCGCCTGGACTGATTATCTCATCTTGCTGGGCCCCGGCCACCAGAGCACAGTACTGTTTACAGCCCCACACTCAATCAATCACTTATTCACATAGCTTGAAGATTATAGCTGCTCATTCGCCTCTTCCAGTCTGAGTTGTCATGGCGCGTCTCAGGGGAGACATAGGCACAGCTGTATTCAAGTCATCAGGCTTCTCTCACCATGGCAACGGATGGGGTGGATAGGAGCCCCGCTGCCTCACTCCCATCAGCACCCACCCACCCACAGGAGCAGCAGGCTTGGGGTGCATCACCAGCACCTCCGTGCCTACCAGCCAAGGCTCATGGTCATTGTTGATGGATGGCAAACCATCTGTCGTTGGGTAGGGCAGTTGTGCCCAGCTGTCGCCCTCAACAGGACCCCCTCGCTCTTCCTGGATGATAAGATTCAATCTATTGCCTGTTTGTTGGGAGCCTGTTAGTGTTGAGCTTGGGTCTACTCTCACGTTTTATTAATGAGACTGGTGCTTCCAGCCCACTCCAGCGGGCGAGATGGGCAATATGGAGAGGCCAGCTGTCCAGCGGGGAGGAGGCATTGCTCTACCACGTTCTGGCAGTGCCATGGGACTGCAGAGAAGTGGAAAGGGACTTGTTCAACCTCTGACAGATTAATGGGGCTCTCTGAAACTTTACAGATAAAACAGATGCCCACCCTGGCTGAGACACCCATACTTTTCCACCTTCAGCTCCAGATAGTGTACTGTGGGTTAGGGGAGGGTCTCCAGGATATGTCTCTAAAAGCAGCATTTCGGACACACCAAAGAGAGCAAGATACACCCATGGGTGGCCCGGTGGCATCCCTCCCTATTTGAATACCCTCCTCATAGACCTCTCGTGGGATCACCTTGGGGTGGGGGCTCTGGAGGCCCCACAGTGCCTGGCCCTTGCGGAGGAGCTGGTGTTTAATCTAGACCACGCATCCTGAAGCTGTGTGCAGCAGCTCTGGGTATTCATTCCCTTTTATTTGGAGAACCTCATTCCTTCAGCTAAAGGTTGCAGGCGCCGCCGGAGCTGATGTTCTATTCCGACTCCAGCCGGTGCAGAGATTGCCCGGGAGGCTGATAGCTCCTCAACGTCCTCTAAGTCTGATCCATTATTAATCACTGTAAATCTGAAATAATCTCTACAAACATATTTTGTTCCCTACAAATATATTTGTGCCAACTTTCTCTAATAAATCTTGTGTCGGGCAGGCTATTGTCTCCCTTTGCACGGCATCTCCCGGCTGAAATATTTAAACAATATATGAGCAATAATAAAAATCGCCGGCTGTAGTCACTTTGACTTTAGGAAAACAGGCTCCGATAGGTAGTAGATTTATTACCTGCAGAGGGACCCACTGGAGGTTGGATGCTTTGTTCTCCTAGTGGATATGTCCCCCAGTCTTAAAAAAAAATCACAGAATAAAAAAAAAAACCCTCATGTTTGTTTCTGACTTATGCAAAAAGGGCAAGACCTTATTCTTTCTAATGAGAAAGGTATAAATCCACCCCGGGAAGAAATAAGCTTTGCTAATCTGACCCATTGTCCCTGGTCCTGTGCAGGATGGGAGGCATGTCCCATCATCCCTGAGTCCTCCGTAGGATGGAATGTTTGTCCAAATATCTCTGGATTTTTTTCAGGATGGGAAACATATCCCAATGTCCCTGGATTTTCTGTAGGATGAAAGGCATGCCTCCCTGTCTGTGTTCTTTGAAGGACAGGAGGCATCTCTCATTATCTATGAGTCTTCTGCAGGATGGGAGGCATGTACCAATATCTCTGGATTTTCTGCAGGATGAGAAACATGTCCCTCTGTCTCTGAATCTTCTGCAGGATGAGAAACATGTCCCAAATGTCTGTATTTTTCTGAAGGATGGGAGGCATGTCCTACTGTCCTACAGGAGGTGGAGGCTGGAGGAAGGGCCCTCATAATGGAAGGGGTAGAAGACGTGGGGCTTTGATGTCATGTTCTCAGGAAGGAAAGAAGTGGTGAGAGGCTTTGCCCAGCTCTTTCCATTGGGTTTTAGCAGCTACAAACCAAGTCTGTTCTGTTTCTCTGTTTCTTAGGTTGTTTTCTCTGAGTCACCCAGAGAAACATTTATTATCAAAGACTATGTCCCACTTATGTTAAACAGGGGGCTATAGAGATGTTGCGGACAATGGGTTGCGGTGGCACGGAAGCTCAATGAAACACTTGATGACGAGGAAATGCAGAGAAAATAGGAAAGAAGCAAGCCCTCACATCACGTGTGGGATGGGAGGTGGGAGGTAGGCGTGGGCAAGGGAGGCTGAGGTCCACAGGGACGTCCACAGCATATGCTGCTGCCGTTCCTACCCACGGCTACCGCTCATTAACGAGTATTAGCGCATTAATTGGCAAGAGGAGTCTCCGAGGGTGGGAGGAAGGTGTAGTTGTTGCGTGGTGTGGGCTGGGGGCCTAGCAGCTGGAGTACGCTGGGGGGAGTGCTGCTATTTTTCCCATATGCTCTCCTATAGGTGACGGTGTCTGAGCCGCCCAAAGGCGCACTTAGGGAGAATCATGGAAATCCAGTCATTTGGATGGGTTTTAGAATTCAGGATGACCCTGTGCAGAAATTGGTAGCCATCAGTCCTGTGATTAACAGTCACTGTTGACAGTGACACTTGAGCCTTAGTTACTTCTTGATGAAAGTCAACCACTTCAGAAAGTTGAGAATGGTGGGGAGTGGGGGTGTGGGGGCTCGCACTAGTAAAGTGTTTGCCATGAGTACAAGGTCCTGAGCTTGGAGCCCCTGCACCCATATAAAAGCCAAACACAGGTGCAGGCACTTGTAATCCTCCAGTGGTGATGAAATGGAGACAGGAAGATCCCTGGGCAAAGGCTAACAGGATGGCTAAACTCTAGGTTCAGTGGGAAACCATGCTGCAAAACTAAAGTGGAGAAAAAACGAGGAAGATACCTGACTTCTGACCTTCACAAACACACACACACACACACACACGCACGCACGCACGCACGCACAGAGATGGAAAAGGAGATGAAGTTTCTGGGGAGACCCACTATCTCTCCTTGGTTTCTGTAGTTTCTGAAACTCTCATGGTCAAGAGTAGAAGTCAGCAGGGAGGGGAGGGAAGAGCTAGGGCCTCCAGGGACCCTAGACTCTGGGAGAGCCATAGACAGGAAAACATGTGTTGGGGCCACTGATCATCTGCTGGAGGGTGACTCTGGGGGCGGTGAGCGTGTTACCTGAAGGTAACTCATAAAGAGCACAAAGTCAGCTGAGTTCATCTGCTCCTGACTTTGTCATACATGGAAGTCTAAGCAGTATCAGCATGGAGATATTCTGATACAGTTCCTATTGCCCTGTGACCCACTCTGGCCCAGGGACATCAAATTCAGGGCCACTGGATCTTTGCTTTCCCAACATCACCCATGACAGAAGCTAACTGACCATGGACTTCAGGATACCCTTCAACACAAAGCTTGGTGGCCACATCCAAGTCACCCTCAGACATTCAGAAGAAATCCTAGAGTCTGTGCAGTCCATGGCTTCTGTCCGTCTTGCATTCCACAACCTGCTGTGGTACTGTCCAGCTCTATCCCTCAGCTCTGAGCACTTCACAGCTCTAGGCTCACAGAACATGCCGCCCAGCGTGTCTCTGCAGCTCTCAGCCACCCATCAGCCTGTGCGCGTTGGGTTCCGACACAGATTAATGGGCCACAGTTGCCGGCATGATTACCTCTAATAGTCTGATGGAGAAGTAAGCTATTAATCGCCGTCACCTCCTGGGCTAACATCGTCTCTTCAGCGGGAAGCATGGCGTCGGCTGCTGCGTGCACTCTTTACACGCCCACAAAGAGGCTCCAAACTGGCAGCTTTGGGGCGTGCCTCCATCAAAGGCATGTGTGTGCCCAGGCAGAAGACCTCAGGCTCATCTGCTTCCAGCGTTTCCTTCTCCTTCCTGGTGGCTTCTTTCCATATCTTCTGGACACACAGTCCAGGGGCTCCAAAGGCAGCAAGTCTGGACCCCAGGAGACTTAGACTCTAATTCTGGCATGACCTCTATTCTTATATTGACCCTTTTCTGCATGTTCGTATGTCCTGGGTGCCTCAGTTGCCGCTCTGTGCTATGGTTGAGGATGTGTGTCAGACACATACTAGACATTTGACAACAGTGTTGGCATGGCTGTTTTTGCTGCTGTGATGTCAACCTCCAATGTGAGCAATTTAAGAAAGAAATGGTTCATTCTGAATCACAGTTTGAGGGTACAGTCTACCATGGTGTCAAAGCCACAGTGGCAGGATCCTGAGGTGGCTGGTCATTGCTTCCAAGCTCAGGAAGCAGAGGGAGATGAAACTTGGTTCTCTTCTTTTTATTTTCATCCCAGAATCCAAGCCCATGCGAGGTTGCTGCTCACATTCAGGGTGGGTCTTCCATCCTCAGTTAAACTTCTCTGAAAATATCCTCACAGACACACCAAAAGTTTATTCTAGGTAATTCTAAATCTCATCAAGTTGAAAACTAAAGCTAACTGTCTCATCATTTCTTCCATCCATCCACCCACCCACCCACCAATCCACCCACCTATCCATCCATCTATCCACCCGTCCATCATCCCTTCCACCATTTGTCTACCCATTCTTTTGCCCATCTATCCACCATCCTTCCACGTAACCTTCCATCCATCCATCCATTGATTCATCCACCCATTTACCTACCTATCCATATTCAAACATTCCATCCATCCATCCATCCATCCATCCATCCATCCATCCTTCTACTCATCCATCCATCCCTCCCTTCCTCCCTCCATCCATCCTTCTACTCATCCATCCATCCTTTCTTCCATCCCTCCCTTCCTCCCTCCCTCTCTCTCTCCCTCCATCCATCCATCCATCCATCCATCCATCATCCATCCATCCATCCATCCTTCTACTCATCCATCCCTCCCTTCCTCCCTCCCTCCCTCCCTCCATCCTTCTACTCATCCATCCATCCCTCCCTCCCTCCATCCATCCTTCTACTCATCCATCCATCCTTCCATCCACCCATCCATCCTTTTATCATCTCTCCCCACTAGATGTGTGATGGGTGGAAGATACCACAGAATAGCTGTCATTTTAACTTACAGGTTATAGCTAAGAACATGAGTCACAAAATAACTTTTCTGACATTACATACCTGAAAAAGGTCACAACTGAAACCCAGAGGTCAGGTTTAGAATTCCATGATGTCTGCTACATTGCTCCCAGCCCATATGTCCCAATGCTGCAGCATGTGGGCCTCAGAACTCCAGACTGAAGTTTACAGGGAAGATAAGGCCTGTATTTGTCCTACACGATGGGACCCTCCTTCCTTCCCTCCTATCTCCCGAATGCACGCTCCCTCTAAGTGGAAAACACGAGTTTGATAGATCTGATTTTGAGCAGCAGGCTTTGTGATTGTCCGAGACACCGGCTAGTAGGAAGAGAAACGAAGCATGGAGCATGAAGCCAGTGGTAGCGTCCATCCTGGCTAAGAGTCAGTCAGCCCCAGGCTGGCGGGGACATGGACAGAGCAGCTGTTCTGCGGGAGCCAGGCTGCTGCCCAGGCTTCATGCAGCGTGCCGCACAGTGGCAGGGAGCTGTTATTGATTCTAACCAGCCATTTGTTATCAGAAAATGAAGGTGCTGGCATTTGGCGAGATGCACGCTGTGTGTTTATTCCATTCAGAACCGACACAAACACGTTCTTGGCTTGGGGAGGCTGCTCGCCTGGATTTCTCCTTGCTGTCCTCTCCTTGGTGACAAAGGTGTTATTACTGGGGAAGCTTGCTGTCCCCAGATGCCCTGGGAAAACCGGGTTACATCATGCTGGAAGTGGCCTGGGAGGTGCTGAGGGCTGAAGAGAGGGGGACAGCCTGACGGTGATCAACCAGAACTGTCCCCGGGTGGGATGGGGAGACACAGGAGACATTTTCTGGTTGGAAGAGAGGAAGAACATGGGTGGCTCTTGCCTGGGGTGTGCTGTGCACCCTGCTGTGAGACTTGAAAGGGGCTATAGCTGTGGGGCTCATCTTAGCCCCTCCTCCACCTGTGGCTGCCTAGCTCTTCCTCTGATGTTCATTAGCCAGCCCCCTAAATTCTGTGCTAAGAGTCACATTCTGTTCAGTTGCTGTGCACACAGCAGACCTAGGTGCCAGCCCACCTTGGCCTCCCCTGTGAGTGCAGCTTTGCCTCTGATTGCAGGGGAACCAGAGAAGTATCTGCAGCTGCCCATTCTCCCAGTACCAGCTGTCCATCAGCAGGGCCAAGCAGGTGGGAAGATACCGAAGAAGGCCCCAGACTTCCTACTCGTGTATCCATGCCCTGCAGGGTCCTCAGGGCTGTGAGTAGGAGAGGCTGTGTTCTTGTGTTCCAGCTACAGAACACCAGCGACCTTAAGGGAGAAATCATTGAGGAATACTGTCAGATGGTCCACGATCAGATTGTCTTGGCATGGGAAACTCAAAGCATAAAAGACATGAGTCTATAACCTGGGGAGGCCACATGGAGGAAACGTGGAGAGACCATGTGGAAGAGTAACGTGGCGGGCTTGTGCGCAGGGACCACATGGAAGGGCTAAGTGGAGGGACCGCGAAGGGTAAGGGTACTTGGAAGGCATGTGCAGGAGCATGAGGAGGGGCTATGAGAAGAAAACCATGCGGATGGGCCCCATGGAGAGGTCAGTCCTCTAAGAACTGAAGGTGACAACCTCAGCTGAGCTTAGAAATGAACTATTCCCCAGGCTTCCGTTGAGAGCACAGCAGACTGACACTCATCCATGCTGAACCTGATCGGAGCCCAGCGAGGCCACACCTTCAGTTGCCTATGGGACAGGAGGATGGCCAGGTGGTTGGAAGAAGCAGTGTGGTAACTGCAGGATGTCTCCAGAGAAAACAGGCACAGTGATTGCTCTGCCCACCCTGTCACGCCCTTAATGAGTCCTGTGGCTCAGGCACAGTGGCCCTGAGGTTCAGCTGAGCCACTCCCAGCCTCAGAAGACCAAACTCCTCATGTTCTGTGTAAGACAGCCTTGGGCCAGCCTCTGTCCCTTAACCCTAGATCTCTGCCCTTGGTGGGGAATCCAGCTGGGGATGTCAGGGGGCACCGCTTCATAACTGTCACTGCTCGGGCCACAGGCCGACCCTGTCTGCCAGCATGCTCATCATCTCCTACCCTTCTGAAAGCCCACGATACACCTTCGCACCAGCCGGTTCTCCCAAACTCTCCATTCCCTTGGGGCCCAACTGTCTCTTTTGGTTAGCACACATCCTATCTCCATGCTGACTCCACTGCTCCCCCAGAGCTCTCCTCTTTCAGCTCCTCGCTCTAGAATCCAAGATGATATCAATCTCTCCTGTTCCTCCTTACTTCTCCTAACCATCCCTTCGCATCCCTTTCTATTATCCCAGATCAGCTGACTGCTACTCAGGATTTCTGTCCTGCCTTCAGGACCCCAGACCTCTGGACACCTCATTACTCTCCAGGGTGACATAGGACTCATGTCCGGTGTTAACCCTCTTCAGTGGTACTCAGTAGTGAGCCTAGTCTCTCACCATGTCTGGCCCTGGCATCAGGCCTTTCTGCCTGCCAGTCTCCTGGAGATCCCCTGATGGCCTTTACTGTCTTCTCTGGACCACTCATTTCTTCCCTATATGAGCCTCAGGCATGCTACTATCACCCGTACCTGTTCCCTATACACGTACAACACAAACACATACACACATGGCAAAAAAATAAAATAAACCAAAATAAAATAAAAATCCCTGCAATGCCTGTGCTTCAGGGTCACCCTGCCACAGCTCAGTGTGTGGAAATGTGGCCGTTCTGCCCAATTCCTCAGCTGCTGCAGCCCCTGGCTGAGCAGGGGTGTGCGTGTGGTGGTCCAGATGGGTGGTAGAGCTAGGATGTGATGGAACTGGGCTCTGAGGGTAACCCTGGCCTTCTCAGTAAACCGCCTCCTGCCGGTGTGAGGGTCAGTTTTAACTGCCAACCCAACAAGATCTAGAATCGCCCAGAAGATGGGCCTCTGGCTCTGGGCGTGCCTGCCGGGAACTACCTTTATTGCCGGTCAGGTTTTGTATTAACTGAGTTGGGAAGAGCTGTCCCCTGTGAGTGACCCCACTTCCTGATTGGGATCCTGGACTGTGAGCAGAGGGGGAGCGGAACAGTAGCGTGCCTTTCTTGCTCTCTCTATTTCCTGGGGCCTTGAGTTCCACCCTAAAATGGACTATACCCTTGAAACATGAGCAGCAAACAAACACACCCTTTCTCCTGTCCTGGTTCCCTTCCTAACCCGTGTGGGAAATGCCACAGCAAAGCAACTTCGGGAAGAACGGGCTTATCGACTTACAACAGAGATGGCTTTGCAGAAGTCAAGGCAGGAACTCAGTCAACCAGTGACATAACACCGACAGGTAAAGCAGAGAGAGAACAAAAGTGTGCCTGCCCGTCCTCAGTCACCCTCTGCAAAACCCACGCCCTGGAAAGGGCGTCGCCCACAGTGGGCAGGTCTTCCTTCCATAACTAACCACCAAGACAGTCCTCCACAGACACGCCCTCAGGCCGGCCTGCTCTAGGTGGTCCTTCACTGACTCCCTTCCGGTGATGATGACTGAGCAGAGCACTGCCTTGAGACGCTTTTAACAGCATTTACCCCAGCGGCAGGAAGACTGCCTCTGAGATGGGAAACCAACAGTCAAAGGAATTAATCATTAGTTTAATGATTTCTGTAGACCCCAGACTCCGAGAAACACTAATGAATAAAGTTGTTGCTGCCTTTGAATTCTATTAGAAAAGAAAATTACGTTTTGTCTGGTAACACATGCTTTGGGGAAAGGCAATGGGGCAGAAATAGGAAGAGATGCTTGGAGGGAGGGGAGACTTTAAGCAGCATGTTCAAAGTAGCCATGTTGAAGAGGACTTGTGTCACCACGGCGGGACACCTGACTGAATTTCCTGACCACAATTCCATGGGGGAAATTGCGCAAACAAAAGGAGAAAGTGAGATGGAAGGAAGATGGACCTCTAGGAAAAGAGCTGCTTTAGAATTTCCCAGGACACCAGGTAGAATGTCAACAAAGGGGATTAGAAGCTCTGGGCCATATGGGTGCATCCTCGGTCTTTTCCCATAAATCTGACCTCACTTTAAGTGTCCAAAAACTCCTCTGTGGTTTTCTGAACCCTCGTCCAATGGTTGAAGGAGGAACCTTACGTCTCCAGTCCCATCCGGGATGAGTTCTTGACTGTGTTCTTTCCGTGATCCTCTTTCCTATGAGACTCTAGGTTTTTATGCAAGCCCAGTGCATCTTTGTGGGGCAGGTGCTGGCCCAGGGGCCACAGAGGGACATGTATGGCTGCCATCTGAGCGGGGTGGAAGCTGGCAGGGAGGTGACCAGGCCAAGCAGAACTGTTGGATCTAAGAAAAAGCAGACACATCCTTGGAGCCATTTGCTTTCATGAGTAGGCTGGGTTGTTGGGGGAACTGGAGCATTCCGATGAGCTGAGAGGGAACCAGGAAACACTAGAGTTGGGTACTGTGGGACACAGCAGAGGGAGGCAGCGTCTGAGTCCACGGCTTTTCCCTGCTGGCTTCCAGCTGATGGAGGGAAAGCAGAGAGATCAGAAGATTCTTCCCATGATTGGTTCAGGAGAGCAGCGAAGGCACCGGGGTGGGGCCTGGGCACCGGCACTCATTGTCTCTGGGTCCTGCTGGTGTGAAGCAACATGCTTGCCTCTGACGGGCTTGGCTTTGCTCAGTGTAAACCTGGGAGCCAAAGGTACAGGCCAAACCTTGTTCTCACTTGCTTCTCTTTTGATGACTGGAATCTGCTGTAGACCAACAGTTAGTCATAAGTCTGAGGTCTGCACTGATACCTTGAGCACTCTCAGCTCTATTCCCCTGACCGTGCCCCTGAACCCCAAGTTCAGATCCCTCACCATGGTGTCTGTTTGACCTGGCTGCCCTCTTCCAGGCCACTGTTTGCATTCAGAGCCTGACATCTGCATTGTTGCTGTCAGAGACACAGTCTCATGATCACCACTCATTCTGGACCCAGTGGACTCTCAAGGCTGCCATTTACCTCAGCCATGGGGACAGATGTCCCTGTGATGTGACAGCTAGTATTTCCTTGGCCTGTGTGGGGCTTCTTGAGGCTCCTCAACCTTCCTCCCCCACAGGGGCAGCTCTCTAGGGCTAACATTGAGCCCGAGGTTAAGGCTGCTGCCTTGATGCTCTCAAGCCTACTGTCAGGCTACCAGCCATCTAAGGATGGCTACTAGCGGCCAGTCCTGGAGCTTAACAATATCAGGGATTCAGCAAATGCTCAGAACTGTTTGAATGAATGAAACATTGGTGCGTGGATTCTAAAGTCAAGCCTCCCTAGTCCTTATAGGGTGGCCCTATGAGATACCGCTACGAGACGCCCCTGCAAAGCCTTCTTGACTACACCCCCACTGCGACAGCAATGATGGCCTTGTAAAGGGCTTCACTTCCATGACAACCTGAAGAAGAAACAGCGAGCTGATGGCGTGGAACAGAGCACAAACGTTTTGTCAGGAGGAGATTAAGGGAGGAACATTGTTTGGGAACTATGGTGTTTGTTTGCATTGACTGTTTTACAAACAAGTTACCGAGTGACAAGACGGGGTCTCCCTCAGGAATCTGGCATTCAATTTACTTCTCCTTGCTTGGCTCCTCTCAGCTCTGGGATGTCCCCTGCCATGTTGGCACTGGGTTTTTGGTACCTTTCCTGATGCCCACTTGGTCGTTCCTTCATTAAATTACAAGTTCTCCGACGGCCCCCAATGCAATTATCTAGCACGTCATGGCTCCCTGGCCTTGGATCTGTTTGCAAAGAACGATATCATCAAAGTTATGCTTTAATTAATTTCTCCTGGATGGGCTTTCTCTCCCATTTCACCGTTGGAAACACAAACTACTGGGCTCCCTGCCCTGGTCACCGGCCCCTCTCCCACATGGAGGCTTTGTTTCTGTCCTTCTGCCATCTTCTCGCCTCTGTCCTTGAGCAGTGGCTTTACCTTGGTCTGCAGACTGAGGTCTTTCTGAAGACACTTGTCAGTCCCTCGCTGCTGTTCGGTCCCTGAGCCTCCAGGTCACCTGCTCTGCTGTCCAGCAACCTCCAGCTCTTGCTCCACAGGGTGGGCTGCGGCTGCTCTTTAACTCGCCGTCTGCCCAGCTCTGCGAGAGCTGGAGTGGCCGCCTGGCAGAAGGGACGGAATCAGCAGTACCTGTCGGACACACTACCACAGAGGGACACTCTTACTGGAGACACCACTGCAGATGAATGGTCTAACCTGGAGTGTTTTAGTGGGGACCACAAGGCTGGCAATATGGTCCGAACTTGTAATCTCCAGGCTTTGGAAGCTGATTGATTCCGCAGCCTCTCAACAGATGGCAGCGTGGTGATGCTGGTTAGAAAAGTGAGGGTGCCCCTGGCAGTGCTGGCTTGGGACCCCAGCTTTAAACACAGAGCCCCAGGCCCTCCGAGCTCAATGCCCTACCGTGTGCCATGCAGGTCCCCTGTGGGGTTGCGTGCTTTGTGTCCCTTCCACATAGGGTCCTTATGTGACCATGGCCTCCCAGCATCGATCAGGTAGAGGGGGAACACACAAATTTAACTCACGCCTTATCAGGGCTGCATCCGGGACACTCAGGGAGCTGATAAGCAGCTTGGAGCTCACATCCTCAGTCTGAACATGCAGGCAGGAGGGGAACCCCAAGACAGCTTTCCAGAGAGCATGGGAGCTCAACTGGGGCTGCGAACCTGGCTGTGCTTTCTTAGAAATGGCTTTGCTGTGAGTTGGGGTTCCACCCTGGTCAGGACCTTCAGCTCCCCCACCCCTCCACCCCCCCAGCCCTGGCTCCACCCCTGTCATAACCCCCCCACCCCTGGCTCCACCCCTGTCAGGACCCCGCAGCCCTGGCTCCACCCTGTCATAACCCCCCCCAGCCCTGGCTCCACCCTGGTCAGGACCCCCTAGCCCTGGCTTCACCCCTGTCATAACCCTCCCCCAGCCCTGGCTCTACCTCGGTCAAGACCTGTGAGCAGTCGACTGTGTAGCATTCTTCACCTGCATCCATAAACAATGATAAAAATTGGAGAGAACCAAGATGGCTCCATCTATTTTCATTCTCTTGACACAGTTATGGAAGCAGCTAAGGCGGAGTAGACCGACAGAGTGGCTTCCTCAGTGAGAAGAGGCATGACGCTGGATATAAATTATCCTTAAATGTCACATGGTAATGAGGCTGCCTCCCTCGCCATTTGTCTTCCCCTTTTTAGCCCCCCCAAACTCCCAGCTGACAATCAAGCAGGGCAACCATCATGGTATAGCCTTTATGGCAGGGAATATGGCCCCCAAATCTGGGAGACCTCTGACACCTTCACGGGAACTCTGTGAGATCCCTTGCCTCAAATTCACACTAAGAAATGTGGAGCTGGGAAGAGAGCACCGGGATCTGCTCAAAGTGATTGTGCCAAGGACAGTGCTGAGCGTGCCAAGGACAGTGTAGGGCACTTATACTTCTGTCCTTGGATTGGCTCTCTGTTGCTGCTGAACAATTCCAAGATGGCTTTCCTGAAGGGGTGTGGCGAGGCTGAGACCATGGACCCCAGCTGGAAAGCAGAGGAGACCGGACAGAGGAGCCACTGCCACCACTAGCCTGGAGGTGCTCCTCTGTCTGCTGGCATCTCCCCAGTTATCCTTTGAAGTCTGGGTATCCTGCTGCAAGGGCCATGGGAAGTGAAGTCAGCTAAGCAGCAATGTAAGGGCATGTCAACCCAGGCTTCCCACAGGTGATTTTACAGGCTATGTACTTGCTCCCTTCTGCAGTGACAAGGTGGGCCTAGCAGGTAGTCATAAAGCAGAGCTCTGACCTTGTTGGAACCCTCCCAGGCCTCTCTTGGATTTCCTGTCTCCTGCCACTTGCCCTTCTCCGGGTTTGACTTCTGGGCAGGCACTGGAGACCTCATCTCTACCAGTGTTCCTTTCTGGTCCCTGTAGACTCCTGTTTCCCAGGAACAACTTGACTCCCCCAAAGAGCCCGTCCTGTGCCCCTAGAATGAGCGTGGACCCTGAGAGACTCTTTGCTCCTCTGGAGACAGTGGAACTTTTTCCCCATTCTTGGTAGCCTGTCTACAGAGTCAGCCAAGGGACATTAGCTCTCCTGGATGGACTGCCTAGACTGGAAAGTCTCCCGAGCCTGACATTAATGCAAACACAAATTGAAATCACCGCTCAAGTCTCTTGGTGGAAATTCAACACGCAGAAGGCTGCCTGGAAGTGAATTAGCTGTCCACTGAGAAATCAAAAACCTTGGGCCTCACAAAGTGAGAGGAAACGCTTGACCTTTCGAGGACGATTTCCTCTTTCCCCTCAAGAGCCTGTTCCCTCCCCAGTAGTGTGGGCTTCCCCATCCGGCTCTCCCAGGGTTCCCTTTCCATCCTGAGTCTGAGACATCTTCATCTCTAGGAAGCCCCTTAGGTTCTCCTCCTCTGTCTTGGCCTTCTGCCTTGTTAACCTCCTGCCAGGAGCTCCCAGGGGTCCAAGGCAGGGCTCCTTATACTCCTGGTCAGGCTTGGATCAGGGTGGCCACCGCTGGAAAAGGTGACAGACTGGTCATTTACAGCTCCTAGGGGTTTGTGCCTGCTGCTCCAGGGAGCGCGAGAGGATGTGTCTCTGTGTTTCTATCTTCTAAAGGGAAAAATGCTGGTGAGAAACACAGACAGTTTAAACAGAATTTATCTAGCAAAACAGCACATCTAAGCTGAGTGAAGAAGTGGGGGCTAGCAGCCTGGGGGTGGTGGTGGCAGTGTGGACTTTTAAGGAGATTTTGTAAATGTTTATCAGATGCGTGGATTCATGAGGAAAGTGACTCATTTTCCAAACCGTAGTAGATCAGATCTTCCTTTGATGGTTTATCTCCCTCCCCATGATCTTCTAGAAAAGCCCACAGGGGTGTCAAAACCATGGTGTAAGATGCTTTAATGAGACTGGGTCTTTGGAGGATGCAGATGTTTCATTAGCACAGGAGGAAGAGTGCCGCAGGGCCTGCATTTCTGATCTTGGGAACACTCTGACTGCGGCTTCAAGGTTGGTTCAGCACAGATGGGCATTCTGATCAATAGGGACACAACTACCAGGATGCCCCGCTGTGCCCTTGCCTCCCTCACATCTCACCCTTCACGCATCTGATGTTAGTGATACGTCGACACTTTCAGTGAAACCCATTCCCCCGCTTGGTGGGCCTGTGTCTAGGAGAGCCCAGGCTAGCCCATGCTCCATCCGTCTGAGGCTGTACTCTCAAACTTCTCCCAACTACTGAAACAAGCTGCCTCCATGCTGCATCCCTTAAATGGAAGAGATGCGTGGTCACCTTGCAGTTCTGGGCTCAGCAGTCTGAAACAGTCTTGCTGGGCATTGTCAAGAGTGGGAAGGGCTTCCATCCTTCCAGCATCTCTGGGAAGAGGTAATGGTCTGGATGCTTGTGTCCTTCCAAAATTCATGGGCTGAGACCTACACCCAAGGGGGGGGGGTGTTGGGAAGTAAGGTCACAACTGTGGGGGTCCTTCTAATGGAATTTAAGCTCTTATCTAGGGGTGACCCTTCACTCATATGTGAGGATGCAGCAAGAAGATGCTAACTCCAGGGAAGAGGCTTCTTGCCAGATGGCAGATCCACTGATGCCTAGTGCAGGGGGCTTCTGAGTCCCCAGAATTGTCTGCAGTCTGCAGCTGTGGTACCCATCATAGCACCCATACTAAAGTGTGAAGGGTTTTGCCATCTGTACCTCCCAGAAGCCACCTCTTTTTAGCTCTCATGGTAGCATCTTTCCATCTCTCCAAGACTGGTCCCCATGTGTCTTGGGGATTCAAGTATTGCATTGGGCTCACTTGGGAAAGCCAAAAGACTCTACTGTGTGAAGGTCTGTAATGAGGTCTTCAAAGTCTCTTTTGCCATTTTACGTGGTCTATTGACAGGAGTTAGAAGTGGGAATGAGGACATCTTTTAGGGAAAGGCTCATCTCCATTCAGCTACTTTCCCAGGACCCTCTTCTGTCCTGGGCCCTCTGGGGTTCCCACCAGCTTCTCCACAGCCACTGGTGACCACATCCATAAGGTAGGGGCTGTGAAGGTAGGTGGAGGCTCCCTCAGTAGCTGTGGAACTTGAGGCCAATCATGAAACCTCTATAAGTCTCAGTTTACTCATATGTTTATCCTGGCAGTGACAGCGCCCTCTTCTTGCCAGGACTCACACCACGAAGATGAATCTCACAGCCTGATCTGTGTGCAGAGCACAGGTCGGCACAACACAGATGTTAAGATATCCACTTTTGTCACCGAGCTCCTCTGTTCTTGCTGGATGGCAGGCAGCAGAATGAGTGACCTTGCTGGAGCAGGTCTTCCAAAGTCAACCAGAAGCTGAGCCAGTCCTGAGGGCTGCACTCTTGTTCCAACATAAACACCGAGAAGTCCTCTGTGGATATATATTAATTTTTCTGTCCAAAAGTGCATTAGAGAATATGTTGAACTCAAAACCTCATTCTGCCCTCCCAATGCCCCCGTGGCTTCTTAGTTCTGAGTGTGTTCCATGCTGTGGGACTTGCCATCTTCTCCTCCAGCTCTGGAAGGCTGGGAGTGGCCTCTGGGCTCCTGACCCTATGCTGATGACAGTCAATCACCGCGTAAACAGCGATCACTTTGCTGGCTAGCATCCTCTACTCACACGGGGAAGAGGGTGAAGCCAGCATTGGGGATGCGCCATCCTGAGCCAGTGACCTTGTTTACCAGTGCAATGGCTTTCCAAGGTTACCTCCAAAGCCAAGTGCACTAGTCTGTTTTTTGAAGACACCATGTCACACAAAACAGATAACTTAGATTCTTTACAAAATACTGTGCTCAGTTCAGTTTGGGAGTCAGAATGTTTAGGAACCGCAGTGCCTTTGACTCAGCCTCTGGCAAAGCTCCATTGACTGCACCACAATTGTTGGGGAACAGGGAAAGGGTGACCTCATAGAAATGGGAGTGTGTGTTGAAACACCAAGCCAGGTATTGCAGAGGGGCCAGTCTGTTGTTCTAATGGCAATTCTCTCTGGGAGGTGCCAACACGGCTCAGAAATGACATCAGTTCATTCCAAAGTCAACATCTCCATTAGCTACCACTTCCCACCACCTCTCAGATCTCCACCCTGTGACCACCATGTGATCTCACCACATGACCCTATGGGGACATACTCAACTATGTGCACAATAGCATCAAGGGGTCTGTCCTTCTGCAGAAGGTTATCTCCCTTTAGGATGCCCTGCAGGACTGTCTGTGCTCAGTCTCCCTAATCTGTGACTTCAGAAAATGCTCCCCTCTCTATGCTTCACCCAAGTGCTCCTGTCCAGTGTTCCTGCTTAGTGCTTCACTGCCTGAGTTCTCTCCTCCGGCCTTCACACTTGGTTCTCATTCCTTGCTCACTTTCCCATCTCTCCTGCTGGCCGTGACCCAGAGAAGGAAAGATCTCTCTCATCTTTGCATCTGAGGAGCCAGCCTGGGGTGCTTTGGCACCGAGAGCACAGAGCTGCATGTGGTAGCAGGCACTCTTGTGCGCTGAGTCAGAGCCAGCCCATCTCCAGTGGCAGGAGAGGATCCCAGGGCTGCTTACCTATGCACGAGTCTGCTAGAACTTGGAAGCCCTTTTATGTCTGACGATGAGATCAGTGAAGCTGGAGGTCTGGAGACCATTGAGAGTGGCAGAGGCCACCCTCCAGACGTTCCTGTTCCTAGCCCCTCACTGGTGTCATCTTTAAGGACTCAGGTCACGGTGAGGACCTGGCTGTCTATGTCCTGCTTGTCATTGGCACAAGGAGTTTGCTTTAGACTCCCTGGCTGCAGCATCTGTCCTAGAGTGAAGTGAGGTTGTGAGGGAGTTGGGCTAAATATGCAAATGAAGCTGTCAGGGAGATGTCACAGTAGAGGCTGCCAGGGAGGTGACAGGGAGAGAAATGCTGATGGGACTTGTCATGCATGTCCCCTGTGGCACCCTCCCTGGAACTGCACATGGCTTTGGGGAGTAAATAAATCTGTTGTCCCACACTCCCAGCTAAGCCATTCTGGGAAGAGCACCATTTTGCCTCACGCCTGGAGTACAACTCCCGGGATGGGTTTTGTGGATGAAATAGTTGATAGGCAGCTGTCAGGGAGTCAGTGCAGAGAGATCTTGGCTTAGCACACAGAAGCAGATGATAGCACTAGAAATTCGAGTGTAGAATGACCTGCCTAGGCCCTACCACACCTGGAACGGTGGCCCGGAAGTGTATGTAGCTTACTCTAAGCACGCTCATCTTCATGGGCAAAACCAGCATGGTCACTTGGGCAGCTACTGTGCTGGGCTTGTGTAAGAAGACCCAGGACACATCTGCCTTGACCAAGAAACCCACAGGCAGTTACCAAAGCCTGAGGGAAACCCAAGGCAGGTCCACTGCTGTATGTGCTATATGCCTGTCTTCCAGTCTAGTGACCTTCTGAGCTCAGGCAACTAGCTGTATTCATGTTGCGAAGCCCAACTCGGTGCCGCCTTCTATTCAAGCGTTTTGTAGAACACTCGATGACCAAATGTTGGTGTGATGGCTCATTTTGGCAGTCGATCTGATGAGATTTAGTGGCACCTAGGAGGTACACCTCTTGGTGTGTGTGCCAGGGTGTTTCTAGAGAAGTTTAGCTGAGGAGGAATTATCTGTCCCGAATTGGTTGGCACAGTTTCATGGGCTGGGGTCCTGGGCTGAATAAAAAGCGAGTTGAGCACCAGCATTAATCACGGCTGGCTCTGGACAACAGATGCAGGGTAACCAGATGCCTCAGGATGCAGCCGTCACACCTTCCTAGCCATGATGGATGGACTGCTGTGCCGTGGGCTTCTGTTGCAAACCCCTCCTTCCTTGCTTGAGCTGCTTTGGTCAGGCATTTGGCCAGAGCGATGGGAAAGAATCCAAGCACTGCAACCATGGGCTCCCTGGATGGGCTGTGGCCTGGCAGGTTCGCTAAGAGTGGAGCTGTGCCCTGAGCCAAAATCCGTGCATGCTCCAAGTGCCGAGGCTCCCTGCTGGCCTGTGCCTTCCTGACCACTGGCCTCTGCTTCCTCTCGCCAGGCCTCACCTCAGCTTGGACATCTACCTGAGCTGTGCATCAGTCTCCCAAGGAGACTGGGAATTTAAAATCTATTCTAGTCAGCCCCTCTCTCTTACTGCTGGGCTGTCAGGCCCCATTCTTGGGGAGGCATCATAGAACAATTTCTTCCTAACAATCTTCTGTCCCTTGGGATAGTTCTCCAGACGAGACAATGCTAATAACCCTAATGACAGGAGCCATAATCATAACACAGGCATTTAGAGGGACGTTGAGAGGCATTGTCAGGGTGCTCAGACACCATAATCATCCGAGATCATCCTGACAGAGGCTCTCTTTCCCAAATAGCTCTCATCCGGGGCATCACCGCTGTTTAGAGACAGCTGTAAATTGTTGGATCATCAAAGGCATTTCATTTTGCCCCTCAACGTTGGTTTTATTGTCCATTTATTAAAAGAGCCAAAATCATTATCCAAATGGTGTGTGAGAAAGTCCAAATAGAATCCAAAGGTCAGCCTGCTCTTGAGAAATTGTGAGCGTTCCAGTCCTGGTTTAGTTGGGCAGCAGCTGGCCTCACTGGTGCAACTGATACACATACACATATACACACACACAAATACACACACACACACACTCACTTTCACATGCACATGTGCCTTGAGCACACTTACAGATACATGTCCATATGTGCCCATGCACACGTGTACACGCATGCTTCAATACTCACATGTGCTCACACATATATGTTCATGCACATAAATACAGGCCCCACCCACAAATGCCCATGCACTCATACCTCCAACATACCAACATGTGTGCATGCAAATGCATGTCTACATACACACAAACATGCCCCTGATATAAACACGCAAATGTTTATGTTTACGCATGCGTCTGTCCTGACTAGTTTAATGTCAACTTGACACACGCTAGAGCCATTTGGGAAGAGGGAACCTCAATTGAGAAATTGAATCCACAAGATTATGCTATGGGCAAGGCTGTGGTGGATTTGTTTTGATTGATGTGTAAGGGGCCAGCTCACTGTGGGTGGTGCCACCTCTATGCTAGTTGTCCTGGGTGCTATAGAAGGCAGACTGAGAAACCCATGTAGGAAGCTCTTCTCCACGGCCCCTTCTTCAATTTCTACTTCCATGTCCATGTCTTGAGTTCCTTCCCTGACTTCCCTGGATGATAGACTTAGAAGCTGCAAGGTGAGGTAAACCCATTTCCTCCTCAAGTTGCTTTTGGTCATGGTGTTCTATCAAATCGATTGAAACCCTAAGACACCCCCACGCACACATATGTTCATGCACACACATGTTCATGTACACACCCTACACATATGTTAATGCACACAAATGTTTATGCACACACATGCCCATAAGATACTCACACTTGTATACACATGCATACACATATGACCCCCCCAACATGTCCAAGTGTAGTGTGATTTTTTAATTGGTCTTAATAATAAAAACCTAGAGTCAGGTATTAGGGGGTGAAAGCTGAAAGATCAGAGAAGCAGAGCAGTCAGCCCCTAGTTCTTACCTCTACAAAATCCTCAGACCAAATGGGGTATCCTGTTTCGACAGGTCCTCAGAATGAATCCTGAGCTCCTATCTCCTGCTGCCTTATAGTCTTCTCTACGCCCAGCCACAATCACTTCCCATCTCCACCTCCTTAGTGCTGGGCTTAAAGGAGTGAGCCACCACTGCTTGGTTCTGTTTATCTTTTAAACTGATTCAATCTCATGTAGCCCAGGGTGGCCTTGAACTCACCGAGATCCATTTGCCTCTGTCTCGGTGCTGAACTTAAAGGTGTGTACCACCATTGCCTGGTCTCTATGGCTAACTAGTGGCTCTCTCCACACTCTGATCTTCAGGCAAGCTTTATTTATTAAAACACAAACAAAATATCACCACATCCAAGCACATAATCATGCAGGCATTCACACGCACAGACACACACAGACACACACACACACACACACGCTCACTCACAAGGGTTTTGGACTTACTCAGGGAGCAGGTGCTATGGTACACCTGAGAAATTCTACTGGCGGGATTGGAGCCACAAGTAAGAGCTCACCCTGGATGGGTGGAAGCTCCTGACCTTTGCCCTCAGATCCGCATGGCTGAGCTTCTGATGATCCCAGAAGGAAAAGTGCACGTGGAAATGGGGTAGGGCAGTCCCTTGAAGATAAGAGTTAGATTTTAATCCACATTCAGACAAGACACACTCAAAAGACAAATCTGAGAGGAAGAACACTCAGGCGGCCCAGGCAGACACTAGCTGCCCCTGACAGGACAGTGGGACAGCCTCTTCTCCCCAGGCTCATCACAGCCATGTGAGCAGGACCATTACGCTCAGGTGAGAGGCGCCAGAACTAATGGTACACGATGACAATGTCAGTGAGAACCAGACTTCGCCGGAGAGGATCTACTTAGTGGATATTTATGGAAGGCTACGCTTGAGAAGTCAATTAAACCCTTCCAGTGGTCGGCGGATAATGATTTAAAAGCCACGGGAGTCGCTGAAAACACAACTTTTAACAAGTCTAAACGGCTAGGAATTTTCTGACGGTGCAGTTGTCGTTCTGAGAATATGAATGCACCCCAAACAGAGGTCAATTGTAAAGCTGAAACAAAGCTCTTTGTGGGCGACGGGGAGGGGGTGAGGGGCTCCCGGAGCAGTTGCCCACGGGTAGATTATGTCACTTTGGGGAAGCTGAGAGGGCTTATGCGGTCACAAGCAGAATGGCAGCTCAGGGAAAACAGCTGAACAGGAGCTCATGGGAGCTCCTTCTCTCGCCTTGTAGACCCGAGTGCACAAGTGCTAAGCACTAAGCTGCAGACCGTGTGCTTGAGAGATGGCGGTTACTGGTCCCAAGTGCAAGGCCTGCGTTGAAGCCCTGTCCCTGAAACTGCGTAGGAAGATGCTTAATGCTTTGATTGGATTGAGAACGTCACAGGGAGATGCAAAAGCATACAGGATACATCTGGGTGTGTCTATGGAGGTGTGCCCACAGATAGTTAGATCCAGGAGCCTCTGACTAGTGAATGGGGTAATCCTTTGACTGATTCCTGATGAGATGACTTTACTGGGAGGGGTGAACGGTGTGAGGTGAGGTGTGACTTGAGAAGGCAGGCCCCTGGTGGTGTGTCCTCAAGGGTGTCTCTCTATCTGTGTTCACCTCTCTGCTTCCAAGTCACTGTGACGAAGGCTGTTCTGTCTAATGACGGCTGACATCACTGAAGCCATGAGCTAAAACATGGGTCATATCAGGTGTTTGGGTCACAAGAGGTCGATGTGATCCTAGTCTGGCTTAGTTTCTTCACCTGTGTGGCGGAGCTGGTGAGGGAACACAAAATGACAACATCTGAAGGAGTTGAAGACTTGTCAGTCAAAGCAGGACCAACCACTGCATTGCTTATCTGAAAAGGAAGTCACTCGGGGAGAGGAAGCTGTAGACACGCTGTTCTGTCTTTTCCAATCGGCAGGGAAAGCTGTGAGGACCTGGTGGGGGAGGGGACCCTCCTACTCCTGATCTGGAAGCCGCTTCATCACCAGAGACTGGTACCTGGGGTTGTAGCAGGCCTGGATGAACAAGCCTTATGTTGACCGCATCTCCACTAGCTTTTATACCCTCTCCCACATGCTCTTGCTTTGGTCAGCTCTTTGATTTCACTGTCCTGTGGAGGTTCCCATGTTTCTACCAACCTAATGAAGTGCCTATACTTTCCTTTTGTTTGACTTGGGTTCTGGGCCCTGGCGAAGAGCCTCGTGAGCCCTGTGCAGAGGAGGAGGGACTCTCCTGCTGCCCTCCCCACTGTAAACCCAATGATTCTACTGATCTCTGCTTCTCAGAGGTAGGAAAGCTTGGCATTCACACACTTGTCCTCACCTCCTGATGTCTGTTTCCGTGGCTGCCTTCTAACATATACAGGCTGGCAGCTGGTGCCCAGACCTGGGCTGCTGAAGGGCAGCAGAGGAACAGGCTAGAGTATGAGAGCTCTAAAGGAGGTGCTAGGGCATGCAATCGGCTTTGCCTTGCTTATACACACACAGACACGGACACACAGATACAGACACAGGCAGACACACAGATATACACACAGGCAGACAGACACACACACAAGGCAGACACACAGATGGACACACAGGCAGACACACACAGATAGACACGGACACACAGATGCACACACAGGCCGACACATACACACACACAAGGCAGACACACAAACACACAGAGACATACAGACACAGACACACACATAACATATACACAGACATATAGATACACACACACATAGACACACTAATATACACACACACACATAACACAGACACATAGACACACACATACATAGACACACAGACAGACACACACACACACAGAGACACACTAACATACACAGACACACGGGTATGTTTAGCCCCCTCTAGGATCAGCACCTGTGAGAATCAGAAAGACCGTGTCAAGGGTGTTCATGTGTCCTAGCTTGCTTTCTGCTGCTGTGATAAAATGCCCTTGCCTAAGCACACCTGGGTACAGACAGACTTAACGGGCTTACACTTCCAGATCATGGTCTGTCGGTGAGAATCTCGGGGCAGGAACTCAATTTACTCAGGCAGTAACTGAAACAGAAACCATGAAGGAACACGGCTGACTCAGTGGGCCAAGAACCCACACACACATCCCCAAAGGCCAGTAGGATCCAGGCAATCCCTCAGTTGAGACTTTCCCCACCAGAGGACTCTAGACGGTATCGAGTTGACAATCAAGGCTGACTAAGGTACCATGACAAGCTTGCAGCTGGCATTGTATTGAAGGGCGCAAGCTTACAGGCCGCCATTTGTGATAATGACAAGGCCAGGATGCATGCCCTGCCTGCCACCTGTCCTTTGCATGGTCTTGTCCTTGCAATAGAACAACAACAACAAAAAATGGCATAACAGAATTCAAGTTCCAAAAAGGTTAACATGAGCATGTTCACAGGCAGGCTGCACAGAAATCCAGCAGAATCCACAAGAAACTATTAGATGAATAATAAGTGATTTCAGTAAAGTAAAATAGGTAAATGGCTGTGCAAACCTTTCCATCCCCCTACCTCCACTCCCTTTAAACCGTTCCCCTAGTGTTTCCTGTTCCGTTTTCCCAGTGTGTGTTTTATGACCACACTTGCAGCTGCCCTCCTCCACACATGCCTTGCACAGCTCTTTTCTTCCTCTCTGGGCTCTGCTCACATTCATTCCATCTTAAACACACCTGTCTAAAAATTTCAGTCTAGGACCCTCATATGAGAGAGAAAACATACAGTGTTTGTCTTTCTGATCCTGGCTCACTTTACTCAATGTAATATAATATTATCCATTCTCCTGTGGGGCGAGGGAGAGGGCTGGTTGAAGCTGTAAAGAAGCCTCCTACTCCATCAGCCAGATAAAACATATGCTATTAATAAAAAGGAGATTAAACAGACATTCTCTTCATGGGTGGTTAACGTTGCTCCAAGAAGCCATCGATTTTCAAACCAAAATCCCAGAGCCAGGTGTGTAATACCTTCCAACAAGGAGCTCTCAAAATAATGCAGGCCGTTGTCATTGCTTACATGCTCACTAAGCTGAAGATGCCACACAGTGAACACAGACACAGAGATGCTGCATTGGAACAGAGCACAAAGCACCCTCCTCATTGGCTTCTCCATGGCACTGGAAGATGCTATGCAGGCTGTCATGGGAGGGACATCCTCAGTGAGCATAACAGCTGTAGACTCTGGGTGCTACAATACCGGGCTTCCTGGCAGGAGAGACCCACGGGTGTGATGATGGCATGAACATTCTGTGGATAGCCAAAAGTCTGCTCCATGGGAAGGGAAACATGCACGACACCATAGAATCTAACAAAAGTCTATGGCTAGGGAGGTCAGAGACCCTAAGGGGAAACTGCTACTGATATTCTGCCAAATGGACAGACAGTTAAACTGCTTTTTAAATATTTATATTTATACCCATATATTAGTGTTGCTATTAGTCTTGGTCAAAAAGTTTCTTTTTTTTCCCCCAGTGGACAATGGTCAAAGCAGGGACATATTACTTGTCAAGTCAGACATTCAGGTCAACTCCTCCAAGGCCCAGAGAGCATTACAGAAGAAGGGACATAAGGAAAATAGGAGCTAAAGGATGATGGGACATTGTCTTCAGATGTGGTGTGACATTTACAATCAACAACTGTGACCACCTGCATGGGTTCTGTGAGAGGGAGGAGGGAGGGGGGAGGGGGTGGAGAAGAGATAAAGAGAGGGAAGGAAGGAAAGAAAAAAGGAATATGATGGTAGGGAGGTGACCAGTTGGGAAGAAGGGTATGGTAGCTTGAATGTAATTGTGTAGTTGGCACCCATAAGCGCACAGAGCATGGCACTATTAGGAGGTGTGGCTTTTTAGATGGGTGTGGCCTTGTTGGAGGAAGCGTGTCACTATGGGGATGACTTTTGCAGTTTTTTATATGTGAAACACCACCCCCCAGTGTGTCAGTTGACTTCCTGTTGCTTGCAAGATGTAACACTCTCAGCTCCAGCACACGTCTGCCTGCGTGGCGCCATGCTCCCCGTCATGATGATAATGGACGGAACCTCTGAAACTCTAAGCGAGCCACCCCAGCTAAATGTTTCCTTTAGGAGAGTTGCCATGGTCATGGTGTCTCCTCACAGCAATAGAAACCCTAACTGAAACAAAGGAGATGGTGGTAGTGGGAGGGGGTGAGGGGGCAGTGTGGGAAGCGGAACTATATTCAAGTGTACTATTGTCAAAATGAAAAGTCATTGAAACTTTTGTTGTATTTCATTTTGTGATCAATAAACAATGGAAGCTGAACATAGATTAAAACGTCAGCTGTAAAAGCACGGAATGTATCTGTACTTCAGAGGAAAGTTGCCCAAGTTTTTAAAGGCATGTGGCTGAAAAGTACAGAAAGAGGCAGGCAGAAATTTGAAAAGACGTAAATGAGTGGAAATTCATTGCTCGCCGTTGACAAGAATTAATATTTTCAGACTTCTGTCTACTTTTTCCAATTCCAATATGTTAGTTCTTTTATCAGTATAGTATAGTACAGTATAGTATTATCCCTTGGAAACATTTGTGTTCTAATTAGAGACAGAAAGGGGGTGACCCCAGATGGGAGGGAAGGTGGGAAGGAACTGGGAGGAACAGAGGGATGGGAAATCATAACCAGGATATATTGTGTGAAGGAAAAATCCATTTTCTTCTTTCCTAAGACAATTTTTAAAATGTATTCTTCTCTCACACAGTGCATCCAACTGCATATTCCCCTCCCTTCAGAGAGGAGTAGGTCCCCAGCGTAGCAAGTGCACATAAGACTGGGCACAAACCCTCACATCAAGGCTGCACAAGGCAACCCAGTAGGAAGGAAAAGGTTTCAAGACAAAAGGGTGGGAGACACTCCTACTTCCACTGTTAGGAGCCCCACAGAACACCCAGCTGCACAACCATAGCATCTATACAGAAGGCCTAGAACAGACCCATGCAGCCTCTGTGACTGTCACTGCAGGATGAAGAAGTATTTCAAGATGGGTTTTCTCAGAGTAGATCTGGACGCCAGGCTAACCGTGGAGAGTCTTTCCTTCTTTTGGTAACTTGACAGACTGGTTCTAAAATACACACGAAAGGTGCAGAGGACACAAAAGAGTCGAAACCACTTGGATTGAGAAGAAAGGAATTGGAAGACATGTTTCCTGGTTTCAGGAGCTCACAAAGCTTGTATGTGGAGCTGAACTCAGGTCGTCAGGGTGGGAAGCAAGCACCTTTGCCCACCAAGCTTTCTTGCTGCCCTGGAAGGCTAGCTCTTGATAAAGGTGCATTGGTAATTTGATGCAAAATGGATTCGTTTTCAAATGTGTGGCTAGAGCCAATAGGATATCCATGAGAAATAAAATCGATTTGGACTAATGCCTGGGACCAAACAGAAGAATTAACTAAAAATTGATCATGGACTTAAACCTAAAACCTCAGACTGTAAAACGTCTGCTGAGAACACAGAGGAGTTTGGATTAGACAAAGACTTCTTAGATATGACACTCCTAGCACTTCAGTAATGGAGTGAGTTGATAAGTTGGCCTCCATTAAAATTAAAAATTTCTTCCCTTTGCAAGCTATTGCTGAGAGAATTAAAGATAAGTCGCAGGCTGGAAGGAAACATTTGAAAATTATATATTTGATAAAGGGCTTCTTTTTAGAATTTATGATGAGCTTCCAAAGACCAAACAAAAATGACCCAGTGGAAAGAAAAAGACCAAGGCTTGCATGGGTACCAGAGAGGAGTACATCCATGGTCTCTGTGTGGGAGCTTTGCTCAGGACCACGTGATGAATGGGTGCAGGAACCTTTGCAAATGAGCTGTTACAGTCAGGGAGAGAAGTTCATAGGCCGAAGGGAATTTAGAGCTAAAGAGAAGGGAGCTGGGTAGGAGGGTGTGGGAGTCTATGGATAGAACAGCTAAGGATGGAGGGGGTTAAGGAAACCTAAAAAGACTCTTCCTTAGGGTAGAGCAGGGTGGGGTTAGCTACACTGTGTCTAGTGACCTGCACGGGTGACAGCAGATAGCTACACTGTTGTCTAGTGACCTGCACAGGTGACAACAGATAGCACACAATAAGATGCTTATTGCTGTCACTCGGAGAAATTAGAGAAAATGGCAGGTCCCCTGTTAGACTCCAAATGAGTAAGGCCCGGATCAAGAGGGCTGGCTGTACCATAGTGGAACGGATGTGAGAACTGGAACCTTACAGTGATGTAGGGTGTGAAATGTTGAGCTCACTTTGTGAGCCATTTTGGCAGTTCCTAGACTCCCATGAGGTCATGTCCTGGGATCCAGCCGTTGTACTCCTAGGCATGAGAACAAGAAACATCTGGCTGCTCAAAGATAGGTACTCAGATGCTCACACAGCTTTCTCTGTAAGAGCTGAACTCTAGAAATGCCCCAGATACCCATCCATAAATGAATGGGTAAGCAGACTCCAATGCCCATAAGGAGGCATGGGAAGTGGGATAGGGAGGTCAGAGTGGAGAAGCTCCAGTAGCCATGGCAAAAGCACAGGGAGGGCATGGACAGAGAGCTGTGAACTCTGAGGACTGGAGGGCAGGATCTTGCTCATGACCTAGCAAATACTCCTGCCTTTCATGGGCTCAATGACAGTAAGACCGCCCCTACTCTGTGAGGACTCACAAGATGATCTTGATCCATGACCCAGCATGGCCACTTTACTTGTGTTGACTTGTAACCCAGCACAACCACTCTGTCCCATGTCAGGTAGAGCATAGGAAGAAGGGCATGCAGAGAGAGGTGGTGGGCGGTAGGATTAGGTGGACATCAGGCAAGACTCCAAGAGAGAGCAGGGAAGGGGAGTCTAGAAAACATTTAAGCTCCACATGGCAATTGTTAGTTGTTGGGTAAGGCAGTGTGTGGAGGTCTGAGGGTCCAAGGCTGTGCTAGCCAGAGAGTGGAGCTTTGGGAAGACCGCTAGCTAGTAGACAGGCCTACCTGGTAAATAAGCAAAACATAGACCAATGGAGAGGATCAGGTGCCAGGCCCAGAGCTCACCAACAGTTCAAAGCCAGGGGATGGGGAGGGGTTAGGAATACCAGCAAGGGTGACCTAATGGGGTTAACTGGAGTTCAGTCACCAAGATGGATCAGCCTCCAGGAAGAGGAGATCACCAACCAGCCCTCCAGAAGGATAGCCTTGCCGTTGATCCAATAATGGTGGACAATCTGGAGAGGAGAAGCTATTCCCAGCATATTCCTATACACCAGCTGCCATGCCTTTTCCATGTAGTACTGCATCCTCAAACCATGAACCAGGCTAAACCTCTCTTTCTGAACGTTCTGTGTCACAGCAATGGGACAAGTGCCCGATGGAGCATCCATCCCTGCCTTGCCAGGCCTTTCTTCTCGCTCCGATGTTCTGCTGCCTCACAGGCCTAAAGGCAACAGAGTCAGCAGGCCATGGACCAAAACCACTGAGACTGTGACCCAAAATAAACCCTCCCTTCTCTGCTGTTCCCACCCCTGGGAATTTTGTCACAACAAGGAAAAACTAACACAGAGATGATCAAGTTATGACCACATTCACAGGACCTGAAACAGGGTTTCTCTTCATTTTTCCACTTCAGGACACTTTTTGCCTAAGAAATTTTTACATAAGCCTGTGTATAAATAAATTAGATGTATAAATAAAACATTTATGGATAATATATCATAAGGATATTTATTTTAAAAACAATTTTTGTTGTACTCATAATTTCTGTCTTATTAAAGGAGGAAAGTGAATTTGCATGTGGAGACAAATGTGTTTGTTTATTTTTAGATAAAGAACTAAACTGTGGCTGAAAACTTGAGGCTGCAGGATGCAGCAACTGTGACATTTTTCAGAGTCGATATTTTGATTTCAAAACCCAAAATGCCGCTTCAAATACATAGCAAAAAGTGCAAAAGTTTAACTAGTGTCATTTTGGAAATTGTTGGAAATTCTATCATAATTACAGACCAAAATTCACTGAATGTCTGTTTAAAAATTAACTCAAGTCGTGGGGCTGGACGAAATGGCTCAGTAGTTAAAAGCCAGCAGCGTTCCTCTTGCAGAGGACCCAAGCTGGGGTCCCAGGACCCACGGTGGGTTCCCAGTACCTGCATCAGACGACTCTCAACCAGCTGTAACTCCAACTCCAAGGATTTGATGCCATCAAAGGGTACTGCATCCGTGTGTGCGTGCATGTGTGTGTGTGTGTGTGTGTGTGTACATGCACGTGCATGATGTTTGTCTCTATGTATACACGTGTATGTATGTATATGTATATCACTAAAATGAAAACACATATCACTAAAAAAATAAAATTAAAATATTGCCAAGGTTTTCAAGTCTCGCACAACACCCCCATTGTGGGTCACAACCCACAGTTTAAGAAGCTTCTCCAAGGCTGTCCATAGTATGAAAGTGAGGGGTCTGGGTCCAGGGCGTTGACTACTGACCATGGGGTTCAGGGGCCAAACTGCTGGGCCGTTTCTAGCCAGGATGTAGACTTGCTTTCTGGAATATGGAAAACAAACCCATGGTGCTTGCAGACCACCATCCTGGTGTTTCGGTGAGATGGGGTTTTGGGGAGTGAGGTCAGAGCATCTTCCTCTCACCGTCCTCTAGACTCTGCAGAGAGGAAAGAGCTCATGAGGGCAGAGGGCATCCGAGCACTAAGTTCGTGCTGGCTGTTTCTGTTCTTTGTGCCCCTTGGTACAATACTGAATTTATCTTTGGTCCTGTGTAGGCAATTGCCACCTGCAAGCCTGGCTGTGAAGTAAGAAAGGGTGTGGAGGAGGGAGGCCAAGGAAACTGACCGTACAGTTTGGCAGTGAAGAACGCTGGTTGTTCTTCCAGAGGACTGTAGTTCAGTTCCCAGCGCCCACATGGCAGCTCACAACTGACTGCAGTTCCTGTCTGAAGGGGTCTGACACTCTTCAGGACTCTGTAGGCACTAAACACACATGTACTGCATAGACATACAAGCAAGCAAAACAATCATATCCATAAAAGTAAATAAATAAAAAGAAAGGATGTGGGGGATTGTCCGAGGAGCGGCCTTTGGCAGGCTCACGTGGTCCCGCAGTAAATGATATGGGAGCATTAAGACAGCTCTCCCAGCAAGTCAAGGTGGTTACAGAGCAGGAGGGAGGCACACACATGGTATCACACTTCTGGAGACAAGTCATCATGCTTTTAAATGTTTGCACAAGCTGTTGTGGGTGGGATCACACCCTTCTCCTTGGAGCTTTATGGAAAGCTGCCTCCTGCTTCTGATGGAGAAGTAGCAGGAGCCAGCCGATAGCTGCCATCCTGGGGTGTGTAACCTGATGCCTTGACTGGGGTTTTCCCAGACACTGAGTCAGCCCATTTCCTGAACATGCATGCCTTGTGCACCTGAAAGAGAAGGGCTCCTAGAGGCGCCAACTTCTCACACCTCATAGCAAAGCCACAAGCCACCAGATGTCCATCTGTGATGCTCCCTCATGAATAGCCACGGATGTAACCAGCACAGCCAGCTCCTGTGGGTCTCATTGACACATTGACTTCCCCTCTTCAGGACCCTCCTGTGTGGATTATCTGCCTCAGGCCTGTTTATAGCCAAGCTCTCCCCTCCTGTCTAGTATGCCTTGCTGAGAACTTCTGCTTGCGTTTGCACTTGGGGTCCCTGAGTGTGTTCATCATCTGGGCCCAACCATGGCCTATCTGGTGGCAGCCACCATATGAGGCCTCAGGAGATCTTGGCCGGAGGCACACATCTGGATTCTCAGTGTCTAGGAGATAGCAAGCTAATGGTGAAATTCATATTGCATTGGCAAGCAGAGGACCTGGTGGGAGAAGCATGGAGGATAAGTTAGAGTTCTCTAGAGGAACAGAACTTGTAGAAGGAATCTCTGTATACAGAGAACTTATTAGGGTGGCTTACAGGCGGTGGTCCCCCTAATCTAACAATGGCTGTCTTCTAACAGAAGGTCCAAGAATCCAGTAATTGTTCAATCTGTGTGGCTGGATTTCTCAGCCTGTCTTCAGATCCCAAAGAAGTAGGCTCTAATGTCAGTAAAGGAATGGACTTGCTAGCAAGAGTAAGCAGCAAAGAGAGTGCTGGCCTCCTTCTTCCAAGACTGCCAGCACAGCAGAGGTGTGGCCCAGATTAAACATAGATCTTCCTACCCTAGAATTTGGATTACAGATGTGTCTTTCCACCTCAAAGATCTAGGTTAGAAGTGGGTCTCCCCACTTCAAATGATCTAATTAAGGAAAAAGGAATCCCTCACAGGTGTTCCCAGCATTCGGGTTTTAATTAATTACAAATATAGTTGCGGTGACAACCTAGAATAGCCATCATACATGGTGAGTTCAGAAATGACCAGGGAAACAACGAGCTTCATTACCCTCCTCCGCTCAGAGCCTGTGATAACCCTGGGTGCTGTCTTCACTGGAAATCCAACAGACTGAGAAGGGTGGAGCCCTGGGATTCAGGACTGTGGGAGGGAGCCACATGGCCAGCTCCGGTGTGTCCTGCTCAGCCCTAACATGCTCTGTGCAGGGGGCCTGGAAGGGGTAGTCCTGTTTAGAACTGACCCATGTTCAAAGCTTTTGAGAAGAGTTCAGTACATCATTGGTTTAATGATTCATGAGCCCTGGGATGGGACACAGCTCACCTGGGCAATGGTCTGAGTTTGGTTTCCAATACTCAAACAAGGAAAAGCCAGGTGAGGCAGCACACATTTGTAATTGCAGCACTGGGGAGGCAGAGACCAGCAGGTCTCCTGGGCTCACTGGTTGACTGGCATGGATTCGTAGACAAATTCCAGGCCAGTGAGAGACCCTGTTCTGGACAGAAGTGGACAGCTTAAAGCATGACACCTGACATTGTCCTCTGCCCTCCACACATACACATGAATTTGGGATAACCTGCCCCTATGCATGCTTGAGCCTATGCATGTGAGGGGGTGCATGCATGCATGCACACACACAGACACAAATCCATGCACACACCACACACACACAATGCATGCATACATGTGTGTGCACACACAGACACACATGCATGCACACACACATGCATGCATACCAAACATGAACGCACGTGAGTCTTTTCCTTTATTTTTTTCCTTGTGTTCCTAAATGATATTAAGAAATCATATTGCCTGACTCCACAGAACATAGCAGGTCATCTGTGAGAGCGAGGGTGGCTTTGTCAGAAGTGGAAGACTGTCTCTCTGATCTGTTTTTCTGTAACATTGACCCCGGGCAGAGCTTTTATATTAAATTAAATTACCCCTGAAGTGAAGTTTTTATCCAACACTCAGCTTTTGTGGTAAAATTACAATTATTATACAGACCCAGAAATGAGAGCCCCGGGTACACCATGTAATCTGGAAAAATTCTGCAGTAAGAGCAGCCTGCTCCCTCCCCACCACATGCGGCTCCACCAGGCAACTCTCCCTCCACTCTCCGAGTTTGTGTATAGCACCCAGAATGCAATACAATAAAACCCCTGATCTGCGATATTAAATAGGTCATAAAAGTGTCAGCTGAAATAACTTATTTCTTCAACTGTCATTAAAAATGATATATAATTAAGACACACCATAAAAGATGATTAAAATAGCCATCTCTATAAATTCCAGAGGGATCGTGTTTTTGCTATTGTGTGCAAAATGTTAATGGCTGGAGGTACATGCGGAGGAAGGGGGACGACAAGCCAGGAGTACTCTACGGGGCTTGCCATAGACTTGTTTGTCATTTAAAACATGACAGAGAGCAGAGAGACTTGCTGGGTGCCTGTGTGTCTCGAAATGGGGTAAAATTGATAGACCAGGACTCATACACGATAGGGTCAGACACATTCCACCGCTTGGAAGATGTTTTAAATATTAGAAGTGGAAGTGTCCTAGCCCATCGTCTTTGGTTGTTATAAAATACCTAACATTAGGTCTCTCCTCCTTTTCCTCCGCCTCCACCTCACCTTCCTTCCCTCCTCACCTTCGTCCTCTCTCTCTGCCTTACCTTCCTCCTCCTCAGCTTCCCTTCCCTTTCCTTTCCCCGCTTCCTGGTTTTCTGCTGTAGTTCTGGGGATGGACCCAGGAGGCTCATCAAATGTCCTTCTGCACCCCAGAGGGTCCAGTGTGCTGGAACCCCCCTTCCTGGGCCTTTATGTCCTTGGAAGGGTGGCCATAGCTTTGGAGTAGTGGCACTGTGCCCACCCAGCTCCCCCAGCTGGCCCTCCTGTGTCCCCACTTCCCATCTGCACCATCTTGCTAGTTTTTCTCACATAAAAGCATGACCAGGCCCAGGGGATGGCTCAGTGGGTTAACGTGCTTGCTGTACAGGCCAGGAGCATATACAAACTGTGTAGGGTGGGCGCAGCGGGAAAACCAGGCACATAGTGATGTGGGAAGCAGAGACAGAGAATAGCCTGGAAGCTTGTGCAGTAGCCACACTGAAGCATATAGTCCAGCAGACACTCAGCTGTCATGTGACCGCCACACACATGCTGGAGCAAGCACAGGCTATCACACCATACACACATGTGTGCAAGCCATTTTATGAAAAAAGCATGGCTACTCATGGTCTATCTGTGCATCTCTCCAGTGGCCATTCTTTCTTGCTCTTGGGGGATTCCCCTACCTTCCCAGATACTTTTGATTAGTTGCTTTTATGCTTCTGCAGGGGAATGAGCTTCTGTTGAGAAATTCAGAGCCTCCAAAGGAAAATGCTGACTTTGATAAGAACCCTTTCTTCGCCTGGCACCTTCCCCAGCCAGGGAAGCCACACGAAGCAGCATCCTCCCTGACAACACTGGGCAGAGGAAGGCAGTGCAGGGCACCTCCTGGGAGTGACTGGATGCTGTCAAGTTTTGAATCCCTTATTGGCCCATCCCATGTCCCCCTTCCCCCCCCTTAGTAGGATAGAAAAGAAGACAGGAATTGGGGTATCCCTGGGGTTAGGGAGTTCTCCAGAACTTCCTGTGAGTTTCAACTCCTCACCCTCTTGCTGCTCACTCACAGAGGGTAAGGCTGGAAGATCTCATGCTCACCCTCCTGCTGCTCACTCACAGAGGGTAAGGCTGGAAGATCTCATGCTCACCTTCCTGCCAGCATTGAGTCATCTGCCGGGCCGTGATGATCTGCAGAAGCAGCTGTGTCCTGTAGGCAACCAAGTAGCTGTGGGTACAGAGAAGAGCTCAGGTCTCACCCTACCCACCCCTGACATTCCCCCAACAACTGTCAGGTGAGGTCTATGAACTCCTCACTCCAGTTGCAAAGGCTCATGGGAACCTCCGATCTCTCACCTGGACCACTGCCACTAAGTCTACATGCTGTTAGACCATTATCTAATTCTTATAATCTCACACAGCTTCTGGATTCGTCGGCCAACGAAGTTAGAGTCTGGCTCCTGCCTCTGCAAAGATCATATTCTCAGATCGACTGAAAGCCAAACCATTGCTCCCAGTAGAAGAGATATTCCCTGCCAAGTTCTGCATCCCAATCCTACCAGGGAGCCTCCTCCAAAGACATGGTTGCTATAAGGCTGGAGGCCCCAAGGGGAGGGAGCTTGGGTGCAAGAGAAGCAAAAACAGATGTGCAAAGGTCACAGGTGGGGACTTCCTTAAGGCCCTGGGAAGGAGGAGGGTGGAGTTTCCAAGGAGCTACAGGCTTCTGGCTGCCTCAAGGCTCCTGTCCCCGTTTATCAGGTGGTGGGGGAAGAGCAGCCAGGACCCCTTGTCTTCTGACCTCCATGCCTTTTCTGAGGGTAAGAAGAGGCAGAGACTGAACATATGTATCAATCTTTGAGGGTTTTTTGGAGGTGGAGACCCTTGTGGCACCTCTGGAAGGCCTCCAGGACTGGCAGGTAAAAGGGAAGTTTCCGGAATTCAGGACCAGGTATCTAGAACGTCTTGTTCCAGTTGGAGGGCAGAGGTGGAGGCTGTGATGTAGCTCACAGTGATTGTATTGGCTGCTTCTCTCACTTCTCTCACTGACAAAATGCCTAGCAGAAGTGGCAGGAGATAGTCTGTGGAGGAAGAATATGTTGGCTCACAGCTGTGTGGTACAGGACGTCATGGTGGGAGGCGAGGTGGCTGTAGAAGCACGAGGCAGCTGGTCACAGTGCATCTGCTCTCAGGAAGTGGAGACAGATGAGAGCTGGAGCTCAGCTCATTTTCTCCTTCAATATCTGGGACCCCAGCCCACGGAATGGTGCCACCTACAATTTCACTGTTTCTTTGTACCCCGTTTAATGTGATAGAGAAACTCACTACATACATGCTCAGAAGTGTGTCTCCTAGGTGGTTCTGGATGCATCAAGTTGACAAGCTGACAGTAGCGGAGGCAGCTTTGACTGGGTTTGGATGGGAGAGCCCAGGAAGGGATAGCAGAAGCAGGAGGATGGTCTTACAGCCTCAGGTCTCAGATGGTCCTGATGAAGCAGGACCACCATCTATCCAAAGAGCTCCTTGAAGGCAAGGTCTCAGCTCCTAAGTCCTGCCAGGGAAGTCAGTATCTCAACAACACAGCACCTTAAGGAGCCAGTTCAGGAGCTCAAGAATTCTCTGGAGTCAGGGAAGTGATCCACAGGCAGGTGTCTTGGGGTTTCATGCTGAGCTGTCTGGAGTCATGGAAGCGATCCAGGTCTCAGAAGCTCCAACTGTACATTGTGGTTGCAGTGAACACACTTGTACTCATACGAGAGTTCCCTTGAATGGAAGACTTTGTGAACTGGGCTCATGGCAGTGCTGGTATTAGATGCCCACCAATGTCAGTGGTCAGGCTAACCGATGGTGGCATTCTGAAGCTGGACTTCACATTGAGTGACGTGGAAGGATGAGGAGATGTTTAAGGATGAAAGAGAAAGAGGAGGAAGAGGTGGTCTGAATGGGTGTGAATGCCGTCATTCTTCCACACCGTCACTCAGAGGTGTCCAGGACTCAAGAAGCTCTCATTCTACTGTGCCCCAACATTGGCCTCCTTCCTGGAGTTCAGGGCAGTACCCCATGAGAAGGGCCGCGCGCGTGTGTGTGTGTGTGTGTGTGTGTGTGTGTGTGTGTGAAGGAAAGAGCTCACAGGAGCAGAGCCTCCTTGAGAGAGGCTTCCCCTAAGGGCCGAAGAAGCAGCCCAGTATTGCCCTGGCCCCAGCCACTCATCCTGGCAGCAATTCCAATGTCAAAAGCCGTCCTTTGCTGCATCTCCATACTTTGGCCTCCATAGAAAGAGGGGCTCTTAAGCTTTGCCCATGTCTGGATGAGAGTCAGCCTGGGAATTTCCTCTACCCAGCCACTTCCCAGACTGGGCAAACCTAATGAAGACTGACAGCCCAGGCCTGGGAGGCCCTGAAGGAGGCAAGGCTGAGGCCGTCTCTGGAACCTGGCTGATAACTTCAGGCCGAAAGGCAAATAATGCAGGGAGAATGACATGGGCAATCCGCAAGCAAACAGTTCTTAAATCCAGAGTGATGAATTGTCATCGGAAGGCAGGAGCCTGAGAAGGAGATCCAGGAGGGGGGAAGAAACGAAGGCACTGTAGTCAGGGAGTGCCAGAGAAAGAAGGCTGAACCACAGCACGGCCGCCAAAAGCAATGCTTAGAGAGGGAGGGCTGTGGTGCAGGGCTGCTGGACCAGGCCTGGAGTCCATGGCGGCTGGAGAGGACCTGGTGGTGAATCACGTCACACATGGAGAGGGTTTGAGAGGAGAAGCGGGAGACTACAGAAGGGAGGGGTCGACCTTACTCTTAAGAACCATTCTCTTTTGAGGGCCCACAGATGCTTGTCTTAATGACCCCTGTGAACTAATACCTTGACCCCACCTCTGTTACCTTTTCATTCTGCTTCCTGGGTGCTCAAACTTCTAGGACGTGAACCTTTGGGGACGTCTCCCACACAAGCCATAGCAGGCTCCTTTAGGTACTCTCGGGGTGCAGCAACCAAGTTTTCAGCTCGGAGAAAGGACTGGGGGCTGACTGTCACAGTGGTGATTCGGGATTCTTAATGTGATCTGGAGTAAGAACACTGTTGTCTTAAGTAATCTAGTTCTCTCCAGAACCCTGCTAGGCAGCTGCTTTTTCTAGACCCACCGAGCAGGACACCCACAGCCTTTAGGGGGTCAGAACCCCCGCTCTGTGGAGCCTGTACCAGCATCTATGTCACCCAGAGATGGGGTCCACACTATGCCCCAGCACTTCTTGGACTCTCTCATAGAGTTACTGGTCCTGGGTCCCCAGGTCCCATGTGTCCTCTGGTTCATATAGACTTGTTAACTGAGCCTTGTGTTCTGTTGGCTATGGGCCATTTCTAAAGTGTTGTCACTTACGGGAGTCAGTCCCTGTCACCCGAGAAGCCCTAGGTGTCTGAGACCCACACAAAGCACTCTGAGGATGAGGGTGGACTTTGCTGAGGTACCAGTTGGACTCTCTCTTGGCTCCTTCGGTCAGGGTTGCTATGGGCTCGTGAATGAAGCCAGAAAGTTCAAGAGCTACTAGGGTTTATGCCGCATGGCAGGTGAGTAGGGAGCCTGAGAGCAAACAGCCTCTTCAGGTCTGAGAGAAGCAGCAGTGTGCTCTCCACTCCTTGGAGAGAGCTGAGGCAGGTGGGAGGGTGAAGAAAGAGGTTAGCTGACAGCCGTGAAAATGGTCAGCTTAACCTGATGTGACTTTCAGGGATGAGCAGGACTCACGGCTCCAACGTCAGCCCTCTTGGAAGCCGGGAGCACACCACGAAATCACTTGCACCAACGAAGACAAGGAGATGGCTGTGCCCCGGCTGTCAGTCAGCACCATCTGCTGGATGTGCAGGAATCAGTGCAGGCACAATCCTGCTAAAGATGGCTGACACCAGCACATAGTGAGTCTCCCTCTCCGATACTGTTGAGGACAGAGGGTCCAACTGGACCATGGGAGGTGACAGGAGGCGGCTGTTTTATGCCTGAGTGTTCCGTGCTGGCTTTTTCCTCTCAGCAGTAGCTGGTGGAGTCCCTGCGGAGGGAGGGGTGTGACGAGGAGTTGGGGTTCCTCTGAGCTGTGTCCGGAGCTCAGAGCTGACTCCACACAGGGAGTCCACTCAGAGAGGAGAGCATGAAGCTTCCTCCCCGCTGCTCTGCATGGGAGTTACATAAGCCCTTTTGTATGGGATAGAAATAACCTTCCTGTGAAGTGGCCAATTGAGTTATTTATGGCATTTTAACTGCTAGTTTGCATAGATAGCTCTGCGGTTGATCCAGCTGATGGAGACGTAATCAGAGCTTACCCAGGCACAGGAAGGAATCTAACATCAGGACTGTGCGTCAGGACAGTATCACAGGTGGACTCCGTCTGGGTGGGCCTGGAGTGGAGGCCAGGCGAGGCTGACAGCACCTGTGGACCTTCATGGGGGCGCAAAGGCTGTTCTCCCCACATTCCTATGCACAGAAGCACAGGGGAATACAGTGTCCCTGCTCAGATCATTCCCATGCTATTCCGAAGACAAAGAAGTGGCTGTGCTATTGATTCCCTTTCTGCTGGTTTGGACCTCAGGTGCACACAGCAGGCAGGCATATGCTGCAGCTCACTGGCACTGTGGTGTGCTGGGAGGGACCGCTCTCTTTTCTTCTTGCTTATTTAGCTGGGGGAAGGGTGTAACATGATACAGTTGGCCAGTGTGGTCGTCAGAAGGACAACCTGGAGGGGCTGCTTCTCTCCTTTCATCTTGTACCTGGGGATTGAACTCAGGTCATCAGTCTTGGCAGCAAGCAGTGGTACCCTCTGGGTTGTCTTGACAACACTACTGCTCTTGTTTTAATGGGATCTGCTTTAGATTTTGATCATGTCAGTCACCACTAGCATCCCCGCCCTCCAAAAGCTCGGTGGAGGACAATGAGAGACTTTTGCTGGCCTTAACGGCCTGCAGAGGGGTGGATGAGGAATGTCCCCCACAGGCTCAACTGTTTGAACACTTGGTCCCCAGTTGGTGGCGCTGTTCGTCAAGGTTGTAGAATGTTCTTAAGAGGCGGAGTCTTGCTGGAGGAAGTATGCCATTGGGGGCAGGCTTTGAGTTTTATAGCTTTACCCTATTTCCCTTCTTTGCCTTTCTGCTTCCTGTGTAAAGAGTAAAATGTGATCAGCCATCTTCCTGCTCCTGCTACAATGCCTCTGCAGTGTTATGGACTCTCCCTCAGGCACCAGAAACCTAATAAACCTGCTCCTCCCCAAGCTGCTTCGGTCAAGGTCTTTCATTACCATAATAACCTTAACCAAGACAGAGTACAAGGGAAATGAGTTTCCTTGGCCTTGCCTGACAATCTGCAGGTTATTGTTGGAATCTATTCATGCCACAGAGGCCAGTTGTATCATGGCAGTGCAAGTAGCCCTGTGGACAACGGTGCAGAGGCTGCAGGGTCTGAGTTCCGACCCTGCCACAGATGGTAAAGTATAGAGCCTGTCATGGGTTAGATTCATGGTGTCCCTAAACTCATGTCTTGGATGGGGGAGGCTGGAGAGTTGGCTCTGGTTAAACACACATACTGCTTTTGCAGAAGACCTGAGTTTGGTTCCCAGTACCCATGATGGAAGTTCACAACACCCATAGCTTCATCTTCAAGGGATCTGCTGCCCCCTTCTGGCCTCAGAGGGCATCTGCACTCACATACACACTCACATATAGACAGATATTCATTAGTAAAAATAAAATAAACCTCTTTTAAAAAATAAAAGACTGACTTGTAAAGGCCTTTCTAAATAGTTAATGGAGGAAAGCGCTAATTGTTCCCACTATCATGGAAGTTTCTGGTGGGGAGGGCGGGGAACCACTGTTGGGGCCTGTCTTCAAGGGAATAGAAACAGCTGGAGCTGAGGGTCCGTGGAAATGGATCCTAACAGCAAGGATGGTAGACTCTCTGGCAAGCCTTGGTTCCAGTGCTCTGCCCCCACCTGCCAGGAGGTGGAGGGTCATTATTAGGCAGGAAGCGTGTGTGAGGAGACTCTTGATGGTGTAAATGCTCAAGAGTGGCCTGTGCAAGGCTTTGGGGAACAGGAGAGTTGTGGGCTGGAGTCGACTGTGTGCTCCTCCAGCCTGTCTGAAGATCCTGAAGGGTATCACTGTCTACGGGATGTAGTAGTTACTCCTGGGGTTTGATAAAACACTGGAGAAAGTCAGGACAGGGACTCAAACAGGGCAGGAAGCTGGAGGCAGGAGCTGATGCAGAGGCCATGGAGGGAGTGCTGCATGTTTGCTCAGTCTGCTTTCTTATAGAACTCAGAACTGGCAGCCTAGGGATGGCACCACCCACAGTGGACTGCCCCGCCCCCGCATCAATTCCCACAGGCTTCCTGCTGCCTGACCTGATGGAGGTGTTTTCTCAGTTGAGGTCTCCTCCATGTGGATGACTGTAGGTTGTGTCAGGTTGACATAAAAGGGCCAGCACGGCCTCCTCACTAGGAGGTAGATGTTTTCACCACCCTCTTCTCTGAGGTTGCAGTCTCGGTGTGTCAGACACATCCAGGAGGGATTGAGGGATCTATGTCTCGCCTTCGCCTAGAGTCCATGCCCTGTGTTGACGCTCACCTGAGGTCACCCTCACCCTCCAAGTTACCCTTGTTTTCTGTTGTGAATTCTGCTTCCCTTGAGCATGTTTGCTGTAACGGTCCCAGCAGTCCCCGATGTTCTGAGAGCCTGTCAGACCCTGACAAACAAGACTTTTCTTCTGCCACTTTATTTTTTAATGTGGATTTTTATACATGGCAACCTGTATCATTGGCATGGCCCAGTGAGTGAGTTCTGGTGTCTGAGTGTGCCTGGGTGTTCTCTTACACTGTCTGCATCCTTGTGGGTGTACCCCATTTTGGGAGTGAGACCCCTTCCCTCTCAACTCATTTCTTAGCAGATGGGTCGAGGCCCTTAGGTCATTCTCTTTCCTACTTATGCTGAATCTTTGTATGTCAACTGCCCTCACTCCAATAGTTTATAATTTGAATAAAGCTTTTATTTATTGTGCCAAGGCAAACACATGGAGGTATGAAGACTCACTGGAGTGGATCTCTCCTTCCACCATGTGTGACTCTGGCTCAAACTCTGGTCAACAGACTTGTAAATGGGTATCTTTACCCACTGAGACATCCTGCTGGCTCCATTTTCCCTACTTTTTTGGTTTTGTTCTAACAAGATCTCATGCAGCCCAAGCTAGACTTGATGTAGCTGAATTTAGCCTTGCACTTCTGACTCTCCTGCCCCATTTCCTGAGTGCTGGGATGACAGCTGTCCATGACCACGCCTGGTCCATGCATTGCTGCGACTGAGCCCAAGGCCTTCTGCAAACCAGGCAAGCCCTACACCAACCGAGCTTCACTCCCAAGCCCTGCTTTTCTTCTGAACATTTTTAAGCTGTTCTCGTTCCTTTGATCAACTTAAATTGCCCTCTGATGTGTCTAAATTGGATATGCGTTTTAATTTATATTTTTAACTCATTTAAGCTCATGCAGGCCCCCATGAGCTTTTCCAGCAGAGAATGTCTTTTATTCTCAGACTGTGACATTCTGGGGTTTTTCTTGCTTCTCAAACACCCACCTTCTCCTTTCTGGGTGGGTATCCTCTGGTGTGTATGTCCATTCTGCCACATGGCTGCTGACATGTTCCTCAGCCTCCACGGATCTCATGGGGGTCAGTTTCTGCCTTCTTCTGTGCCTGTGCCCGTACTTCCATGTTCAGTCTCTCTCTCACCCTCTGGGTGAGCTTCCCATGTGGCCTGCCAGCTTCTCCGTGTCTCTACCGTGTCCTTATGTTCCATTCATTTCCCGGGATCACCGCTTTTGATCCACCTCCCTGAATCCTTTCCTTACTTGCTTGAGCCTGCTGTGTGGCTTTAATATCTACAGTTATCAACCTGAAGATATATTTTTCTTTTAATAATTTTCACTTGAAATTCTTGCTGTCTGATCCGTGAATTTCGTTTTGTCTGGCACAGGCTGGCTGTTATGAAATAGCATGTGTGCATCTCAGACGCCCCACCCCCACCATCAGGAGTCTGCTGTGTGGGCTGATAAGCACATCTGCCAGATGGGGCGAAAGCTCCAGCCCCATCTAACCCAGTCTCCATCTGGGGTTCTTCCTGGGGAACCGAGGGTTCTTTCTCCAGCAGGGGCTTCTAGGGTGGGAGTTCTTTTTTTTTTTTTAAATGTAATTATTTTTATGTGTATTGGTATTTTGCCTGTGTTTATGTCTGTGTGAGGATACCAGATCTCCTGGAACTGGAGTCACAGGCAGCTCTGAACTGCCATGTGGATGTTGAGAGCCAAACCCAAGTCTTCTGAAAGAGCAGCCCATGCTCTCAACGACTGAGCCGTCTTTCCAACCCAAGGGATGTGAGTTCTAAGTGGAGATTCCCTGGGGCTGTGATCCAGGCTCACCGCTGTCTTCTTCCAGAAGCTAACCAGCAAATGTCCTGGTGTAGGGCTACCTCAGAAGTGGCTCTGGATTAGCGAGTGGTCAGCTAAAAGGGTGGTAAGAGGTGGGGACAGAAAAGGGAACTCTGAGAAGACCAGGTGTGGCGGCTGGCATTGCTCGGGGAACACCTGTCTGTGGTGGGTAGACTGGGGTAAAGGAGGTTCTGCTGCCTCTCCAAGGTGTATTATAGTGGGGACTGAGGGCCAGGGCCTCCCCCAAGAGGGTACTGAAGCTGTGAGTGGCTAGGACTGCCAAAGGTGACCTGATAGTAGTGTTTGACCCTATAGTAGTGGTAGCCTCTTCTCTGACTCTGTGGGTCAGCACCTGATCAGATGGGTGTTGCAAGAACAGGGTGGGTGGCACCAAAGTTGAGAGAGAAGCTGCCACATTTGTACCAGAGGGTGTCAGGCAAATCTCAGCTTGTGAGCTCCGAGGAACTGAAGCCACGGTCTAGAACCTTGCTCCAACCTCATCTACCACACTTCCCCTGTAGTCCAGTCTACATTTCCCAGCAGGCCTTGGTGGGGTCCCACCCTGATTGCCGTGGGTGAGCAGGGATTCTATAATCTGTGTGTAGGTGGATGAGAGGCAGGAAGGGTGCCGTGTAGGCGCACCAGGTACACGCGGAGATGTCTGGCAGGGTGGGGAGCAGTAGTGGCTGGTGTTGTTCAGCCCTGGCTTGCTCAGTGGACACTTCTCCACACTCTAGCCTGGAAATCAGTTTTTGAACCTGTAACTGTTCTCTCTGATGCCAGACTTTCTCCCACATCACGACACAATCAATCTTTATTCATTTATTGATAACACATTCATTAATAAATAATGCATTCATTAATAACTTAGTAACATCCTCCATCTTCATTCATTCGGTCTGAGACACATTTATGAAGTGCCTGCTCTCTGGCTGCAGTTCATGCAGAGGAACAAAAGGTATCCTTGCTCTGATAACACAGGGATCCCTGTGTCATGCACGGATGCATGCACATTGATGGCATGTCTGTACAAAATCACACGGGGAGCAAGAGGGTTAAAAGCAAGCGCTGTGTTAGGAGACTCTGAGATCACGAGGAGAGGGTGACTAGGGAAGACTTCTCAGTGAAGCGCTTATTGAAACAGAGGCTCGAACACAGGGGTGGGAGAGCAGGGAGCACCCGGCCAGAGCGCTGAATGTGCTCTGGGCACTTCAGACACACATGTGCTTGGAGCCAAGTGGCAGACAGGCGGTGGAGCAGGAGTGGAGGTGGGTGGGGGGTGGAGAGTCAGTCTGTGTTCTCTTGATACAACTAAAGACCCCAGGTAATTTTCTTGAAAGAACATTTCTTCCTCCATCTTCCAGAGTGTCCCTCCTCCATCCTCCTGAGTGTCCCTCCTCCATCCTCCTGGATGTCCCTCCTCCATCCTCCTGAGTGTCCCTCCTCCATCCTCCTGAGTGTCCCTCCTCCATCCTCATGAGTGTCCCTCCTCTATCCTCCTGGATGTTCCTCCTCCATCCTCCTGAGTGTCCCTCCTCCATCCTCCTGAGTGTCCCTCCTCCATCCTCCTGGATGTCCCTCCTCCATCCTCCTGAGTGTCCCTCCTCCATCCTCCTGAGTGCCCCTCCTCCATCCTCCTGGATGTCCCTCCTCCATCTTCCCGAGTGTTCCTCCTCCATCCTCCTGAGTGTCCCTCCTTCATCCTCCTGAGTGTCCCTCCCTCCTCCATCCTCCTGAGTGTCCCTCCCTCCTCCTGAGTGTCCTTCCTCCCTGCTTTAGCATTCTGGCATCTAGGACTCACTTTGGGGGAGAAAGGTGGAGAGGAGATGAGACTATGGGAGAGGTCAGAAATACTTGGTTTTGAAGGCCCTCTGATCTTCAATTTAAAGGACTCCATGCATCAAGGTTTCCTTTTGGAGAAGACTTTGTATTCTGAACTCCAGCAAGGTTTTAAAAAGAGGCTGGAGCACTGTGATGTCCAAGGACTATCCAAACAGGGTGGAGGAGAAGGGACAGTCATAGAGAGACATCTTTGGGTAGCTTGACATTCCTTCTGTGAGCCCTGTGGCTTAGGGTGTATGTTGATCATGTCACCTTGTGCTGGGTGCTGACAGCCCCTGGCTCTGTCTACAGGTGGCGTTCATTAACCACCTGTCCATCAATGTAACAAAATGTCTAAGATTGTCTCTTTATTGTGAGAAATGTTGGGCTTTGGCTCACTGGAGGTGAGCCATTTGGAGGTACCATTCCCCGATGGTTTACTGTTGCCTCTGGTGAGATAGCGTGTCAAGAAAATAGTATGAAGCAGAGGAAAACTGCCTTCCTTACCACCAGGAAGTAAAGAGAGAGACGAATAAGACCCTGAAGGGTACCACTACCCCCCCATCAGTACCACGCTGGAAGGCCAGTCTTAACGTGCTACCATTACCCCCCATCAGCACCACGCTGGAGGACCAATCTTAATGTGGTGCCCTATTTAGCTTTAACTGTCAGCTTGGCACAGCCTCGCATCACCTGAGAGAAAAGCCTAGACTAGACTGGGTCATGGGCATGCCTGTTGGGGGACTGTCTTGATTGTTAATTCAGGAAGACCCAGACCACTGGGGGTGGCACCATCCCTAGGCAGGTGGTCCTGGAAAAAGCAGGCTAAGCAAGAACCAGCAAAGAGAGCTCTCCCAGGATCTCCGCTTCAGGTTCCTGCCCTGACTTCCCTTACTGAAGGACTGCGACCTAGAAGTGCAAGCCAAGAGCTCTTTCCTTCCCCAGTTTGTTCTTTGGTTTTTATCACGGAAGCAGAATGAAACTAGAACACATGAGGACCTTTGGGAACATTCACTACCCAAACTAACACGATACAATCTAACCAGTTGGAGCTACTTAATAACCATGTATTATAACAGCCTCCCACTCAGCCGACTGAGCCAGCTGGGAACCCAGGCACAGCTGAGCCCAATGCCTTGAAGGACTGGAAGGATGGCTCAGCAGGAAAGAAAGCTCGCTGCTCCTTCAGGGGAATTGAGTTCAGTTCCCAGGATCCACTGTAGGCAGTTCCAACTACTCATAACTAAAACTGAATGTAACTCGAGCTACAGAAGATATGGTGCCTCCTTCTGGCCTCTGTAGGCACTGCACACACACAGCATACACAACACATACACACACATGCACACACACAGTTTTAAATGCAAAACTTTGAGGTCCTAGACTGTACATGAATATTCAGCTTTAGTCATTCCGTAGATTTCGCATTCTGCGTACAAAGATTCTCAAATGATTCCCAAATCATTTACAAGGGATCCAAGGCATTCTCAACTTCTTGGTTGCACACACATAAATATGCACAGACCTGGAATTGTGTGGCCATTTCTTGTTGTAATAAGAGCGGCAGGGCTGCGTCCCCGGCACCGGGCCGCCTGCATGGCTAGCTTATGCCCCGAAATAATTACACGGAAACTGTATTCTTTTAATCATTGCCTGGCCCATTAGTTCCAGCCTCTTATTGGCTAGCTCTTACATATTGATCTAACCCATTTCTAATATTCTGTGTAGTACCATGAGCTGGCTTACCAGGAAAGATCTTAACCTGCGTCTGTCTGGAGTGGGAGAATCATGGCGACTCCCCACTCGGCTTCTTTCTCCCAGCATTCTCTTCTGTCTACTCCACCCACCTAAGGGTTGGCCAATCAAATGGGCCAAGGCAGTTTCTTTATTAGTTAACCAATGACCTTCCTCCATCAATTTCTCACAACAAAGACTTTGGATCTGAACCCGAACTTCAGGCTGTCCAGGGTTTGGGGAGAGAATCTGAGATGCTGCCTCTTCTTTGTTCCCAGTTGATTCTTGGCCATCTCTCTGTAATTGGCATCTGAGACTCTTTTTTCCAAGTTACAAATCTGCAAAAGCCCCCGAGTCCTCCACTCCTCAAGGCCAAACTTTGGCAAGATGATTTGTAAGTGACTTGGCAGGGCAGGCTGGAGTGGCTGAAGCCCGAATGAATGCTCATTAATATGTTGTTAAATAATTAATAGGTTTGTGTTTAATTGCTTCTGTGTATATAATCTTGCTTTTTTTCCCCCTGAAAACCATCATTAATTTTCAGTTAGTTCCACTTGAAGTAACAAGGCCTAATGCTTCCAGTTGGAAAAAATGAATATTTATGAATACTTGTGCTGTCTGAAGCTGGAAGAAAAATAGATTATTCAATTCCTTAATGTTTAAACAGGAGGAGGGGGGTTGTCCATTTTAGACTGTGACAATATGTTTATTTGGTAAGATTTGCTATCTGACCCCAGATGATTTCTCTAGAGAGCTTGTTAAATTTATTTCATGTGGAAATCTGTCCTCCAGAATTTCAGGGTTCTAGAGATCACACCCCGGACAGTAGTAGTTTGATACGAGTGGAATCTGAGCAGGTCCCGTTCTGCATGACACCAGCTGGATGGTATCTGTCACCTGGGCACAAGAGGGTGTTCTGAGGCCAGACACAGAGTCCTGTCTCTACAAGGCCAGGGGCTCTAAAGCTCGGCCATAATGTTCTCTACTTTTGTGTGGCTATAGGAAAAGCTGGAGAGGGGAAGTGGGGGCTATCAAGATAGGAAACGGTCCCCACAATGAATTCTGCGCAGAGTCAGGGGCAGCGTGTGGAATCTGAGAAGGTTGGTTATGTGGAAGTTGAGCATGGAGAGACCAGGAAAGGGATTCAGTGAGTGAAGGAGTCACCACACACACATAAGGTCTGAATTTGGATCCTCAGCAGTCATGCAGAATGTCACAAGTGGTGATATATTCTTGACATCCCAGCGTTGTGGAGGTGGAGACAGGAAGAATCCCTGAGGCTCTCCGACTAGCCAGGCTAGCTACATGTTCAGAGAGAGGCCCTGTCTCAAAAACAGTGTAGAAGGGCTGGAGAGATGACTCGGGGGTTAAAGCATAGGTTGCTCTTCTGGACCCAAGTTCAGTTCCCAGTACTCATCCGATAGATCCTGACTGCCTGTAACTCCAGCCCCAGGAGATCTAGCACATGCCTCTGGGCTCTTGGGACACCGCATTCATGCACACACACACACTACCCCTTCAAACACATAATTAAAAATGAAAATCAATACTAAAATAAGGTAGAGAGTGACTGAGGAGGTCACCCAGTGTCACTCCAGCCTCCACAGGCATGCATACAGGTCACATGTGCCCACACATATGTGTGCATGTCCATGCACACACAAGTTTGTATAAAGAAATGAAAACTTTTAGTTGCTTCCTTTGACCCTTGTGTCCTCAAAAATATTTATTCTTACTAGGTACGGTGGAGAATCTTGCTTGCCAACCTGACATGCCTGGCAAGACAGAACCTTGGCTGAGGAATTGCCTCCATCAGATGGGCCTGTGGGCAGGTCTGTGGGGCATTTCTTTGATTTATAGTTGGTGTGGGAGGGCCCAACCCACTGTGGGTGGTGCCACCCCTGGGCAGGTGGTCCTGGAGTGTGTAAGGAAGGTAGCCAAACAGAGGTAGACAAGAAGGTCGGTAGACAGGGTTCCTCCATGACTCAGTTTTCTGTCTCCAGGCCCCTGCCTCGGTGTCCATCTTGACTTCCGTTAGTGCTGGGCTGTAACCTGTCAGCCGGATAAGTAACTCCTCCCACGCGGTTTGTGGTTAGTGTTTTACCACAGGAGGAGGAAGCAAACCGTAACCCTAGGGAATAGATGATGCAGGGAGACCCACTGTGCATTAGAAACAGATGTGCAGAAGAGCATGCCGGGGCTGTTTGGCAATGGCACCTGGTTCACAGACTGTTTCATGCCTAGCAGGAAAGCGAGCTCATTCCACACATGGTGAAACCAGGGAAAATCTCAACTTCATCCCAGCTTCCTGCGCATGCCTCTGGAACTTGCCTCCTAAGGTTCTCGTGTTGTGAGTACACGCGACTCCTTCATCTTTCTGATAAATCTCGAGGCTTCTCAGATTTGTGTATGTTGCTGTGTGGCTGTAGTTCATTTGTGTTTAAGGGTATGTCGTATTCCATTGTGTGACTATATTACACTATTTTCATCCACTAGCTTCGAGGACACTTAAAAACAAAACAAAACAAAACATAACCTGAGCTCCCCTCACTCCTGGTGAGCCTGGGATGTGTGTACTTTGAAAAATTCCTGCTGTGAACATATTCCGCTTTGAAGGACTACCCCTTTTGAAATGGCTCAGCCTGGAGCTGGAGAGGTGGTTCAGGGGCTAAGAGCACTTGTTGCCATTTCAAAGGATGCAGATTCAGTTCCCAGCACCCACAAGGTGGTTCCCAGCTATCTATAACTTCAACTGCATGGAATCGGACGCCTTCTTTTGACTTCTGTGGGTATCTGTGCTCATGTGCATACTCATAGCCATATACGCCAAAATAAATCCTAAAAAGATTAAAATATGCACCCTAGCTGTGCAGATTTCCAGGCCCGCGGTCTCATTAGCTCATTGAGCAGCCAGTGCTGATGCCGTGGGATGAGATGGACCGTCATCTGTCCTGATTGGCATTTCTCTGAATTCTGAAATGGCCAATTAGCATCCTTATTTATTGCACAGATGTCTCTGTCCACTTTGGGGAGAGGATGGTCCTTGTCCACTCCTCTTTTGTGACGCATTCAGTTCTGCTTTTATCTATTGCATAGATGTAAAGGACTTCACAGATTCTAAACATGCAAACCTCATGGTTTCACCTACTTAAGACGAAAATAATTCCTTTCCATTTTCAGCTTCCTTTATCATGTGTTTTCAAAAGCAGAAGTTTTGATTGCCACTAAAATGATCAATTTTTTTAAAAACTATTGAATGGAAGAAATCTATTTTAGGATCTCCTCCCTTATCTCTGAACATATATATCTTCAGTGTTTAGTTTTAGTAATTTTAAGATTTGCTTTTTTTCATATTTGCAACGCATTTGGAATCAGTCTGAGTTTTAACGGGCGGGTAGGCAACTCATTTTACCTTTTCAAATGTGGGTAACTGGGTTACCCAGAAGTCACGGTGACCAAAATAACCAAGGAAACAACTTAAAGGCAGAAGGATTTCTTTTGTCCATGGTCTAAGGATGCAGTCCGTGTTGGTTGGCTCTAGGAGCTTGGGCAGAATACCATGGTGATGATGTCTGGAGAAGAGGCTCATGGCTTCATGATGAACAGGGAGCAAAGTCTGGGTGGAGGAGAGACTGAGAAAGACAAGCTGCAAAGGCATACGTGACCTCAGCGACCTACATACTCCATCAGGGTCCCATCTCTCAGACTTTCTGGTACCTCTCATCAGAGCTCTACCAGCTAGGGTCCAGGGGTCTATGTTTTATATTATACAAACCAACCACTGTGTGAGTCCCATCATTGAGAATCGCTCCTTGCTGTTCTTGCTCTGTTTCTGCTGTTGTGATAAAACAAACAAAAACCAAAACTAAACAAACAAAAACCAAAAACAAACAAACCCTGCCCAAAATCAGCTTGGCGAAGAAAGGGTTATTTTGTCTGAGAGGTACATGGAGGGAACCCAAGGTGAGAAATCAAGGCAGGAACCTGGATGCAGGAGCTGAAGCAGAAACCATGAAGGAACACTGCTGGCTGCTCCCAGGCTTATGGTTAGCTACCTCTCTTATAAGACCCTAACTCACTCACATCAATTAGCATTCATTCAGTCAATCGATTAATCAATCAACCAAACAACAAAAACCCACTCCCCTGGTGAGCCCAAAGGCTAACCTGATGGAGGCAGTCCTTCAAATGAGGTTCCTTCTTCCCAAGTAAGTCAAGTTGACAGCCAAGATCAGCTGTCACATGGCCCATCCTTTGGCCTGTCCCCTTTCTCCTCAGGAGTAGTTGTCATGGGGATGTCTGCACATCTTCACATCTGGCAAATCCATCCCGGTCTGTGGCAAGGCTGGGCTGCCTTCCTCACAGCTCTCTCATGGACAACTCGGGAGTGTGTGTCTTTCTTTCCGCCCTTCATATTCTCTGTTATTCTTGTTCTTTCACACTTCCACAGAAATTTTAGAACCAATTTGTCAGGATCCACAGAATTCTTATTAGAATTTGGATTAGAAGTCGTTGTATCTGTAGACCAATTTTGAGAAGACTGACAGCTGTTAGAAGCTGGGTTTTCCTGCTATGAGCATGGACATGTGGCATCCAAAAATAAGAATCCATTACAAAATAAGAGTTAAAAAAATAACAGCGCTTCTGAGGAAGACTTTTAATAGGGCTGTTCTGCAGACAGGCAGGGTAGCGAAACGGAAGTGACTTAGCTGGAGCCTGATCTGGCAGGGAAATGAGGAAATCTCCTTGAATTAGATACTTGTCTCACTGTGTGTCAAATATCTGACAAGAAGGTAATCAGGAATGGAAGGGTTTGTTTAGGATCTTGGCTTGAGAGTACAGTCCACCAAGCCAAGGAAAGCAGGGCAGAGTGACGTAGATGGCCCCGCCTTCTGCCTTCGGAAGCCAGAGATTGGTGAATTCTGGTCGCTGGCCCCGCCTTCTGCCTTTGGAAGCCAGAGATTGGTGAGTGTGGGGCCTCAACTGACTTTCTTTAGTTTTCTTTTAATTCAGCCAGGGACTTGAGCTTGTGGGCTGGTGCCTCCCACATTGACGGTGATCACTTCTCAGTTAAACCTCTCTAGAAAGACCTTCATGGGAATGCTCAGAAACGTGTTTCTTAGTTGGTTCTTGAATTCGGCCAAGTTGACTCTGAACACCGTTTTAGTTTGAATTCTGTAACTGTGATAGATACCACAACAAATTTAGTGGGGGGAGGGGTGGTTTCCTATTTCCAAGCTATAGTTGAACACTGAGCAGCGTTGGAGCAGGAACTCGAGGAACAAGCAATAGAGGAATATTCTTGCTGGCTTGCTCTAGCTTCCTTATGTAGATCAGGATCACCTGCCTAGGGAATGGCGGGTGCTACCCACAGTGGGCTCCATCTTCCTAGGCAATTAATGGTCAAGGCAATCTCCCGCAGGCTTGCCCACAGCCCAGTCTAGGCAATTCTTAATTGACAGTTCTCTCCGAGTACTCTTGACCAAGTCAAGTTGGCAGCTAAAGTTAAGCAAGGAGAATACAAACCCTCACACTCGTCTCACACATGACAACTGACAAGAAAAAAGCTAGAGATGGATGACTGGGCCCGCAGTAAGACGGCTCCCTCGGGAAGAGTCACCAGGGGAAGGGGAACACTGACTGGAACAGGATGGGAGGAAGCAGCCAACCGTGGGAAAGAACAGGCTCTAGGAGACCGTGAGTGCTAAAGAAGGCCACTTCCTACACGTGGTGACTTTCAACATCTATCTTTGATTCACTTTGTAGTTTTGAAAGATTTTATTTTACTATTTTGTGTGTGTGGTGTCGGGGGTGGGTGGGTGGGTGGTGTGTGTGGTGCATGTGTGTGTGGTGTGTGTGTGTGCATGTGTGTGGTGTGTGTGTGTGTGTGGTGTGTGTGTGGTGTGTGTGTGGTGTGTGTGCTGTTTGTGTGGTAGGTGTGTGTGGTGTGTGTGGTATGTGTGTGTGTGGTGTGTGTATGTGGTGTGTGTGTGGTATGTGTGTGTAGTATGGCTGTGGTGTGTGTGTGGTGTATGTGTGCATGTGTGTGTGGTGTGTATGTATTCAAATGCACAAAACACATGCAAATGATAGAAGAAGGCACCAGATCCCCAAGAACTGGAGTTACAGACAGTTGTGAGCTGCCATATGGGTTCTGGGAATTGAATCTGGGTCCTCTGGAAGAGCAGCCAGCATTCTTAACAGCTGAGCCCTCTCTTTAGCTCCCCACTACATTTTAACACAAGCTTTAAACACACAGCGCCCATACCCATGAATTTCACATCCTTGGATGCAAATGTCCTTAGGAAAATATTTGAAATACTCTCTGTCTGTGCCAAGCACAAACATTCTTTTGTTAAAAATATAGCCATTTATTCTTTACCAGGTGTGTCCAACCTGCAGCCCACAGTCACATGTGGCCATGAACAACTATGACACAGTTTGAGGGTTACAAGCAGGTAACACAGTCCAAATCATTAACTTACATTTTATTTTTGGCCTACTTGGTAGCGGTGTTCCCAAATGAGCTCTGTAGACAGCAGCAGCAAGTTGCCGTGTGTGAAGTCTGGACACTCCCGAAGCAGGGCAGCATGATGCAGATGCATTCTGCACTGTGGCATTCTGCATGGTGCCTTGCAGGAAATCCAGTGATGGAGGGGGCAGCATGGGGAACTGGGTAGGTCACATGCAGATGTCATGATGTCTGATGACAAATGCTGCTGCGTCTGTGGGCAGGGCTGTCTGCAGGGGCTCTAAGACCCGTGGATGTCTATGCATTTTAAACTTCAGCCCCAAATAGAGCCCAGATACAGAAGTTCAAATTTGAAAATAAAAGTCAACCCCGAAACTATATTGAGGCAAACTGGCAGATATTAAAAGTAGCAAAAATTAAACCAAAGCAAATTTGTAATTTTTAACATAAAGTCTTAATTTGATACCAAATGATCAGACCTGGGAACATGTGCATGTAACACTATACAAACTGAGCAGGTTATGTTTAAGAATATATGTGTGTATACATAAGCATATATGTGTGTAATAACAATTAGTGAAAAAGAGACCGTGAATTTGAAAGACAGTAACGAGGGGTTTATAGAAGGGTTTGGAGGGAGGAAAAGGAAGGGGGAAATGTACTAATTATAACCTCAAAAAGAGGGGGAAAGGTCACAGGAAAGACATCTTCAGAGTAGCAGAGGGTGAGGGTTTGAAGTTAAGATATTATATTTTAAAAATGTAAGGACCTGAAAATGTTCCTGAAAGATGTAGCATGTGTACCCCAAGACTGAGATCCCAGTGATGCTGAATCATGAAATAAAGTCACGGGACTTTTAGTGAAAACTCGCCCACCATTGTGGATGTTGCTGTCTTTCACGAGAATGATATCACATGCTTACGAAGAGCTGCAGCGTGGGGACAGTCTAGGGAGTACGAAGGAGATAAAATTCAAAATCCTCCAGCCTGGTCCCCAGGGTTGGAAAGAGAGATGGGGTGTTGCTGAGACCATGCTTGGAGTCAGGTGGCCGAAGAAGCTGGCTGGTGGTGGGAAGTTAGGACGGTAAACCCCCCTGTTTGCCCCTGATTCAAAGCCAGTTACTAGTTTATTATAATCAGGATATGAATATGCCAACTTCTGGAAGAATAAATTAGGAAGTAATGGTGCTTCCACAGAACTTTTAAGGAGATGAAAGGGGAGCCAGGAGCAGCATAGGAATGAGAGAAAATGCATCCATAGGTCAGTGCTTCTTACAACTGTGGTCAGAGGAGACAGGTCCATAGTGCTAGAATCTTTGTCTGCCATGGCACCAGGACTCCCTACCCAGGGGTGTCCAAAGACTGTCCAGAATCTCTCCAATGAGGCGGTGGCGGTGATGTTTTTACAGACCAAGCGTGGGAAATGCTGTATTAATTACTCTAGATAGATAAATAATAAATGGCCAATTCCATCTTAAGCGTATTTTACAACCTTTCCCCTCATCTTATGTTCATTCCTTGAGGATTTTGCCCATGTTGGTCGCAGTCTCCACCCCCCCCCCCCAACTCCTCATAGATCTGCCATCTTCCCTACCCACCCCCAACTTTGTGTTGTCTGGGTTTTTTATAGACCCCTAAATATCACAGGCTGTTGCCAATGCTCTCGGCTACTCTCTGGAACCTGACAGTAAGGCCCTATCACTGAAAATATATGGACTTGAGTCACAGAACATGAAAAAATCAAGCTTGTACTAATCTGGAACCTTCATCCCTACCGGCTAAGTGTACACACACACACGCACACACCACGCACGCACGCACGCACGCTTGCGCCTTAAGAGTCCTATCACTTGATGACATGGCTGTCTTGACAATGTCACAGGCAATCCATTCCTTCCCTGCTTGTGATGATATGCCTGGGACCCTACTGCCCTGCCCCACATCAACACAGGTCCACATGCCCGCCATGAGACCCACTGGACAATGAGGAAGGCCAGCTCTGTTGCTGATGCATGTCTTTGCTGCACCGCACATCTGAGCTCAGTAGCATTTATCAAAACATCCACCATGATGCAGACCACCTCCTTCTAAACTGCCAGGGCCCTTACTCTGCCCTCCTTAGACATGTCTTGTTCACACTCTGCCCTCCTTCGGCGTGTCTCGTTCATACCATTTCCTCCTTCACTTGGCTTTTGTTGCTTTCATTGGTTAACTAATAAAGAAAACTGCCTTAGCCCATTTATAGGCCAGCCCTTAGGTGGGTGGAGTAAACAGACAGAATGCTGGGAGAAAGAAGCTGAGTCAGGAGTCGCCATGATTCTCCCACTCCAGACAGACGCAGGTTAAGATCTTTCCTGGTAAGCCAGCTCGTGGTGCAACACAGAATATTAGAAATGGGTTAGATCAATATGTAAGAGCTAGCCAATAAGAGGCCAGAACTAATGGGCCAGGCAGTGATTAAAAGAATACAGTTTCCGTGTAATTATTTCAGGGCATAAGCTAGCCATGCGGGCGGCTGGGTGCCGGGGACACAGCCCTGCCGCCACTCCTATTACAACAGGCTTTCTCTCATATGGCGTGTGTGGGTCACAGCCCGGCAGCCCCAGGCTAGACCACAAGCTCGTTTATTGGCTCTACACCCAGGCGTGTGTGAGAGCCCTCTGTGGTGTTTGTGCGATGGTGAACCCTGCTGGCGCACTTCTCAGAGCCCACCCATCTTTAGCCACCATGACTAGAGAAGCCCATATTTGGTGTCTACCCCTTCTGCGTGTTCATTTATAGTGGGTTTGTAGAGAGTGGCATGGGGCTGAGACAGAGACGTGCTCCAGCCTCAGTAGATGACACAGGTGTGCGCCAGCCTGTCACTACTCTTACATTGATCTACTCTTACAATCCCTCTTCAGCTGTCCGTCTATCTAATCTCCACTGCCTTTGTATAGAGGGTCCAGTTGTGGACAGGCTATACCCATTCATAGCCCTCTTCTGTCACCTGTCACCTGTCAAGGCTGTGCTCTGGCTCTGGCTCCTGACATCCTCTGCTCTGCCCCTCCCCTCTCTCTGCGCCCCCCTCCCCCCTGCTGCCTGTCAATCCTCCAGTCACCACAGCCAGAGCCCTGCCTGCCCTCCTTGCCTTTCCTTGCTTCTGCCCTTTGATCCCCAATCTCACCCCCTTCTGTTTATTCCTCTTCTGATATTGTATTTTCCTAACAAGTCCCACAGGAAGTGGGAAGAGCACCCCAAAAAAGCTCAACCCTCAGTCTTTTTACTGGTTTTCCTTTGCCCCAGACAAAGATGGAGACTTGCCAGTACAGAGGCTCCCAGGATGGTAATGGATGACCTCGGTGGCAATGGCCATGACTGTGTTAGTGTCTGGAGAGCAAGGGAAGGGGGTATAGTGTGAATTGCCTGAAGAGCAACCCAGGGAAGACTCGGGAGGCTCAGTGACTTGTTTTCCACCCAGTAGCTGGGGGAGCCCACAGCAGGGGGCCACCTCTGTAGAAGAGGAGGTACCATCAATATAGGAAGGGTTCCTGGAGATATCTGGAGAAATTTGTCAATTCAGGAAGAGCAGAAGCCAGTAAGAGTCACTAGGGGCCCAGGGATGTGAAGGCACAAAGAGAATGACCACAGACGCCACAGAGGTTGGGTCTAAGGACACTCTAGAAAGGAAGGCACATCAACTTTCAGAGACAAAGGGGGACCTGCTGGGGAAACTTGATGAGCCTATGGCATCCCACACCTGTGAGAACTTTCTTTCCTTCCTGTCACCAAAGAAATCAGAATAAACAAGCTGTGTGCAGGAGCCTGGGCCTCAAGGAAACTGTGAAGTTTATGGACACGCTGTGGGTCCCAGTGGCAATTACAGCTCCATGCTGAGTTGCTGAGTTTCCACTCTCTAGGTGTGATCTGGGTGTTGAGGTGACAGACATTCATCAGAAGGAAACTGATTTGTCAAAACGGGATATTGAAAGAGTTTCTTGCATGCTGAGGATAAGAGGCCATTTTTGGGGTGCCTCTGCAAAGGGGGTGCCTCTGCAAAGAGCGTTCTTAGTACCCATCTGAGCGTCAGAGAGTTCTCTTGGTGCTCATTGGGGTTCCAATGGTACTGTGTCAGGGCTCTGGGCTGAGAGGCAAAAGCGAGATGGATGATGACCTTAGGGTCTGGACAGTCAGATGTTTGGGGATCTGTGCAAATTCTCCTGGAAGATTTGAAATAAGGCAGGCAGGGAGCAAGGGAGGGAGGGAGGAAGGTAGGAGACAATGGAGCCTGAGACCCTGAAGGACACGTTCCAGGTGTACAGCTGTGTTTATGAATTGTCTCCTCATTCATGGCTCCTCTTCATACGTCAGCGAGAGCTTTAGTATTCCAACCAAGATGCATCCAGTGTTTTGTTTAATCTCCTAATGTGCCCTACTAAAGATGTGTGTGCGCACACATGTGTGTCAGTGTGTTTGTGTATGTGTGAGTATACACACATGTGAGTGTTGTGTTTGCGTGTGCATGCACATGTATGAGTGTGTATTTGTGTATTGTGAATGTGTGTAGATGTGTATGAGTGTATGTGTGTATTATATGTGCACATATGTGTGTGTTTGTGTATATGTGAGTGTATACACATGTGTGAGTGTGTGCATATATGTGAGTGTGTGTTTGTGTGTACACACATAGATTAATGTGTGCTTGTATATTGTGAGTGTGTGTGCTTGTGTATGTGTGTGTGCACTTGTGTGTGCATGCACATGTATGAGGGTGAAGGACCAAGGTCAATCTCAAGTGTGTTCCTCAGTGCCATCATCCCTTTTTTTCTCGACATGGGTTCTCCCATTGTTGGCGCTTGCTGGTTCAGCTGGTTGGTGAACCCAGGGATTTGCCTATTTCTTTTTTTCTTTTTTTTTTTTTTTTTTTTTTGGTTTTTTGAGACAGGGTTTCTCTGTGGTTTTGGAGCCTGTCCTGGAACTAGCTCTTGTAGACCAGGCTGGTCTCGAACTCACAGAGATCCGCCTGCCTCTGCCTCCCGAGTGCTGGGATTAAAGGTGTGCGCCACCACCGCCCAGCATTAGGATTTGCCTATTTCTGTCTCCACAAATGGGGATTACAAGCACTTGCTACCATGCCCAGAACTTCTATGTAGTGGCTGGGTATCAAACTCAGGTCTTCATATGTTATCCAAGAACCCTTTCTACCCTAGAGCTTAGATGCCAGTCAGCCAGCCTCTATAGGCAGATCGTACACCCATAGCATGCCTTCCAAGTTCAGCAGCCCTAACCATGGGCAAGGCTGCCGATAAAGAAATTGAGACCCAGATAAGGTCCGCCGTTTGTCTAAAGCTCCACAGTTGGGTGGTGCCCTTCAAGCTGCGCTATAGGCCACCATCTCAGCTGCAGGCGGGATCTGACTCAGGTTGAACCCCAGAGCCAGACATGCTGCATGTAAGAGGTGTGATCCCCTCCCACTCCCTGCCCCCACCCCGGAGTGTTTAACTCACGCCAAGAAAAAGGCTGCAAAGAGCTCAGAGCAATTTGTTTCTCGCGGCGACTTCACACCGGCACCCAGGGGTCCAGAAATAACATGATTCCAAGCGGATCACAGCTTTGCAGGACTAGCTCTACACTCAACAGATGCCTTTGGAGTCTGCAATATTTCCCACTGTTGGAGCTGAAAGAGCAATAAATAATAAGGCTCTCACATTTGCATAGCAATTGAACACTGCACGGCAGAATGACTGTGTGTCTCTCCTCTCTGGGATGTGGCGACGCTGGCTGAATCTTTGGGACGTTTGCTTACCATCCCCAGGATGCTATAGAAAGCAAATATTTAGACGACACGAACATTATTCAGTTTTAGAACATTTTTCCCCCAGAAAAATAAATGTTACGTAAAGCAGATGGTGCTCCGGCCTCTGCTCGGCTCGTGAGCCTCCGTAATTTATTTTTACACTCTTTGTGTGAGGCTGTCTTTACAGAAACCCCTTATGGCAAGCACAGATGTGTAAGGCTCTGGCCATCTTTTCTTCCCAGCCCCACCCCCGCCGATGAAAGACTGTACAGAAAAAAGCTAATTCCAAACAAATCCCACTATGGGTTAGCTTTCACTTCAAACAAACAAACAAACAAATAGGAACAACCCTAAAGGTTCCATGAGCTGCTGCGCGCTGGTGAGAAAGCCAGTGTTTGTTCCAGTCTGGCAGAAACTCCGCGCTGTTTGGAAATTTTTGATATGACTTGGGCTGTGATTTATGAGGCCTCTGCCGTTTCGTACTTTGTCAGCATTAACTTAAAGTAAGGATTCCGTTGAGACGCACAGGATTTGTGGCACGAACTGTAAATTTCAGAACCTACGAGCTTTATCCAATTTGGTCCAAATTTGTGTACTGGGAGGAGGAATGCAGGGGGGGTGGGGTGGAGACGACAAAGCTGAAGCCTGGGCGACAAAGCTGAAGCCTGGGCGACAAAGGCTGCTGAGAACACGCTTGTCTGAGTTGGGTACTTCCGAGAGAGCAGGGCAGCAGGGCGCGGTGCTTGGTTGTGGGGAGGTGCATTTAATTTAATTTCGCCTCCATGATTATTGAAAAATGGTTTCAGGAAGATTAAGCTGTAAAGGTAATGGTGTTCATGAATGGCAAAGGGATGTAGCGATCCATCAATCGTGCCGGTGGCTGGGCACCTCGACTCTACTTCTTTCGACTTCATTATTAATAAAAGTGACTAATAACAGCCAGGCTTCCCACGCAGCTCTGAGTTCCACATCTCAAGGTCCTGTCACAATATTAACCTCTTCGCGAGTGAACCTTGGTAATTCCAAAGTTCAAGTTAAGTGAGTCATGGGCCCGCCAGAGACCAGAATGCACTAGGGTGGATTCTGTAGCTCTCCAGCTTGCCGCCCTAACCGATGCTGGGCGCGGGTCTGAGGGGGACTCTGTACAGGTTGCCCATGGTGGGGACAGAGCCAGAGGTTCTGGCTGGGAGCCCACACATCTGCTGGCTCCACAGTTGAGTGGGGGTGAGGGATGGTGGGAGATTAAGACCCCCAGGAATCACTTAAGATAAGGGGCATAAGTGACAGTTTGTAGAAGGCCACACCATATATCCTCACTTCCCACTTGCAGGAGGAGCAGCAACCTCATCTGCCTCGCTTACACAGGTATGTCAAAGATCAGATAGGGACCCAAAGAGATTTATCCTGCGTGGGCTGGCTGGCTGGGAGGCGTTTGATTTCATGCTGAAGGCAAACAGCAGAGGCTAGGACTCTACATTCCCTTATCTGAACTGATTGTAGGCCAAAAAAAGAAAGAAAAAATTATGGTAAGAATCCACACTGGGCAGTAGTGAATATAAAAAGAATCTGTGGACCCAAAGACGGTGAGAAGGGAAGCCTTGCTGGGTTTATTCATCTGCCTTTCTATCCACCCATTGGTCCATCTGTAAATCTACCCACCCACCTCATGCACAAAATTGAGCTGAACATGGGGAGGTGGGGGGTGCCCGGCTATATTCTGGGATCAGCAGGAACAAAATTGTTACCTGTGCTTCTCAGTTCTTGGCAGGGAGGTAGTAACAGAAGCAGAGAAGTGGAGTGGACGGAGGACTCCCTGGTCTTGTGGCCCCTGAGAACCTTCCTCCTGCCCCAGGGAGCGTGGAGGAGCAGGGACTGCAATCTCCACCCACATCTGTTTCTAGGCTGTGTTGGAGCTCCATAGGAGGCCCTGGGCCTGCTTCCTGAGGGGAGAACTGAAGGATCTAGGCTCAGGGGCTCCTCAAGAGCTGTGCTGACGTAAGCCAAGGCTTCTAAGCAGCCTTGACCATCATGTAGGACCTCCCTGCTCCCCTTCACTGGGTTGGATTTGCCTCAAGTCTGACCCTTGCCTGACTTGTGGTTCCCTCCCAGTTTCTCTTACTGGCATTCCCTTCCTAAAATGTTCTGCTTAATCCTGCCTCGAGTCTACTTGTTGAACCCAGATAAATGAAGATGGAAAAATAAAACAGGGGAAAGAAAGAGGGGTCATGACTCATTGTTCCCAGTAGCTGACCATGGAGTCTCTGATGCCAGAACGCTCTTAGCATGTGTGGGGACTTGGCAGAAGGAAGAGCCCAGTGTCATTGGAGCAGAGCCTGTGAGGGGAAGGCCAGTGACCAGGAACAAAAGGCAGCGGGGGCCAGATCTGTAAAGGCTTTTAGTCAATGGCAAGGAGCCCAGAGCCGTCCAATTGTGGGGGGAAGCCATTGAGAGGCCTGGGGCAAGAGTGCACCTGTCACTCATCCTCACTGCCGCCTGATATAAGCCGTGCAAGGGGACAGGGATACAAGCAGCAACATGGGGTCTCTCACCTGAGAGTTATAAGGGAGATGGGGCATCTTGGGGCAGGCTGGTAATCCCAGATGTGGGGAGTGGGGGGCGTAGAGCCCTGAAGATGTCTGATGCACCTGGAGTCAGCCACATCCCCTGCTGATAGCTTGTAGAGCATTCAAACATGTCAGCTGTCTGCAGAGCCCTGCTCACCATTCCAGGGACATTCAGAGAACTGAGGGCTTTGGAGGCCACTGCAACTCTTCAGAAACTCTTTCCCAGAGTTCCCTCACACGTCACGTCCGTTGCTTTTTCCGTGGTGGCAAAAGACCCGACCAGAGCAACTTACCGAGGAAGGGCTTGTTTGGGGTAGCAGTTTGAGAGCACAGTCCGTCACAGTGGCGGGGAAAGCCTGGCAGCAGGAGCGGGAGGTGCCTGGTCACATTGCATCCACAGTCAGGAAGCAGACGGAGGGGGATGCTGGTACTTAGCCGCTTTCTCTTTTTTATTCTGTCTAGGTCTTCTGCCTACAGAAGGGGTGAGTCTTTTTGACTCCCTTGACTCAATCTAGATAATCCCTCACCGACATGGCCAGAACTTTGTCACTTCTGTGAGTCTAGATCCTTTTGTGTTGACAATCAAGACAAACCATGCCATGGAACTGAGACCATTCAAGACTAGATTCTATCTATAAGAACCACTTTGAGTCCCATCCCTTCCTCCACTTCCCACGACAGGCCCTGAAGTCAGTGTGGGAAACCCTGTGGAACAATTCTGTCGATTGAGGGAAGCATACTACCACTCACGGTCCGGGTGCCACCTTCCTCCCCAGCCGGGCTTCAATGTCCACCTCGTAGGAAGAGCACATCAACTCCTCCAGTCTCTGTCCTTGCCTTGTCTGCTCCATTCTGATCGTGTAGTGATGCCATCTTCCTTGATGACCTTGGACGGAAGCCATCATTCTCCACTCTGACCTTCTGTCATTACTGTCCGACTAATTCAGTCAGCAATTAATCATGTCTGGCCTTAGGTTATCTCTTTCTTCACTGCCTACCAATGGCGTCTGAATCACTTAGTATATAGTTCTTCATGGCCTTGTCCTGCTGCCCCCCGGGCACGCTCAGCTTCCTCTTAGCAGGGCTGTTTCCCACCCAGTACAGTGTGGTGCAGGACAGGGAACAGTTGTGCTGTGGTCATTCCTAATGGCCAGTTGTTTGCTGCGAGACTGCCAGCTCAGTCTGGAATCATCAGCACCTACGGATGAGTCAAATCAAACACAAATGTACTGGCTTTTGATTGTTGTGTGTATGTGGATATACACATATACATTGTGTGTTTGTGCATACGTGTGTGTGTGTGTGTGTGTGTGTGTGTGTGTGTTGGGTGATATTCCTCAGATACCTTCCAGTTTTGGTTCAAGACTGAGTTTTTACTGACCCTGAACCTCTCCGTGTAGGTTACGCCAGCAGGCCAGGCATCTCTCCAGATGCAGGTGCACATCTTTTTACGAAGCCTAGTCCATGTTTTGTCCCAGATGACTTGCTCCTCTGCACCAATGCACAGGCTTTTCCCTGCCCTGCTCCCGAGGCTTGCATGCAGGAGCTAAGGAACTATTTTAATCTTGAGGCATTGAAGAGCTCTGTGGGCTGTCTGAACGACTACTGGTCCCTTCTCGCCCTCTCTCCTTTGAATTATTGAGCTGGGAGCTCAAGTAGATCATCAACTTCTGCCTTCCAGAGGCTGCATTAGAGATGGCTGGTTTAAGGGAGAAGACACTGAGAGATGAAGAGAGGAGACAAGTGGAGTCCATCTCCTCAAAGCTCTGGGCTGAGGTGAGGCATCTCGGGGGAGCTGCAGTGTCAGCAGCTGGTGGGAAAGTCTGGCTTGATCGCTTACCTTTATTTTAAATTGATCTTCCTCCAGAGCTGGCCCAAGACCACTAGTGGTAACTGGAAGTTAATCCCTCAGCTTCCCCAAACTCCTAAAAGCTTTGTTTGACTACCTAAGAAACAGTTCTTTAAAATATACACATGATATACACTCAGAGCTGTGGTTACAAAAGATAAGAGCTGCCCCCAGCTAGCCTTGTGTGGCCCCTCCAGCTCCAAACCCCACACTGTGAGTGAATAATGCATGGGCCCTTCTGGTTGCAAGGAAGGGCATTATCACATTGTTTTCCAACAGGACCTGGATTTCAGTCTAACTGAGAGAGAACGAGGTGGGGGGGGGGCAAGGTCCAGAAAATCAAGGGAGAAATGAGTGAGTGGACAGAGAGAGATGGGAGGCTGGAGTATTTTTTGCTGCAACTTCATTGGTACCCGACAATGGTACCCGGTGTTAAGGGTAGGTGGCCCCCACGTGGTTCAGGGCATGATTGTAAACTAACACTTTCTGTGGGCTCTGGTTCTGACCTCCTGTCCCTGATTGCTCTTTATTTTCTCACCCTGTTTGCGTTCCACGTTCAGTCAATTGGAGCCCAGCTAGTGCCCTATAAACTTGTATTTTAGAGCACTAATCTTGGACAGTCATGGCAGAAGTCAGGGGAGGAAGAAGACTTCTGGGCCCTGCCCCAGATTCTCACATACTTCTAACATATAATGGCATAGGATATACATACATTACCATTCCAAAACATAGGGAAGGGAGCATAGTGAGGAAATACTGGACCAAAGCGAGACAGAAAACCAGCTGGACAAACTCCAAATTCTGCATCTCCATGTCTGTTGTCACTGTACTCTTCAGATCTCCAACCCCTCTCAGCTTTGTTGTCTGCAATACACTTTTCTCCCTTGGGCTGATTCTACTCCCCATTAGCAGCTTGCCCCAGCAGGTATCCCATGATTCTGGCATCTCCAGCATCCTGGGGTCTCCAAGGCAATCCAGGCTTAACCTTCATAGCTTTGCACAGTGGCCTCTCTTGGTCTTCATCTTAGTTAGTTAGTTGTAAGATTTATTTTTCAAAGCAGTCTCCATATGTAGTCCAGGTTAGACTTGTATTCAATATCCTTCTGTGATATGGGATTCCCTTCTGTATGCTGTGAATATACCATTGGTTAATAAAGAACCGTGTTGAGCCTATAGCAGAGCAGGGAAGAACAGAGCTAAGTGGGGAAAACTAAACTGAATGCTGGGAGAAAGGAGGCAGAGTAATGGAGAAGCCATGTAGCCCTGCCTCAGACAGATACTGGAACTTTACCCGGTAAGACACTGCCAAGTGGCAATACACAGATTAATGGAGATGGGTTAAATTAATATGTAAGACCTAGCCAATAAGAAGCTAGAGCTAATGGGCCAAGCAGTGTTTTAAATAATATGGTTTCTGTGTGATTATTTCGGGACTGAGCAGCAAAGAACCAATAAATGGCCTTCATCCAACATTCCTGCCTCATTCTCCTGAGTTCTAGGACTGTAGTCATGAGCAGCCATGCCTTGTCAGTTGAAGCAGCTGAAGAATACATGTGTGTGAGCATGTGTGTGTGTGTGTGTGTGTGTGTGCGTGCATGCAGGTGCATGTTGAGGGTTGGGGACAACATTGGCTGTCTTCCCTCAGGTGATATGCCCTTTTTGTTGAGCCAGGGTCTCTCTTTGGTCTGGAACTCACCAAGAGGGATGTCCAGTGAGCCTCAGCCGTCTGCCTGTCATTGCTTTCCTGGCGATGGGATTACAGGCACACACTACTGTTTAGCTTTTTTGAAAAGGTGTGTTCTGAGGAAGTGAAAACAAACACTTCAACTGAACTAATGCTCCATCTCATAGTTGAAAGGTCTTGCACACATTCCTTGAGCTCTCCTATCCCAGTTTTGGGGCCTTCCGTGGAGATAGTGACCTTCTGCGGGGTGCCCCGAGGAAGCGCAGGCACACGTAGAAATCACAGTCCTCAGATACCCTCCGTCCTAGCCTCTGCTCTCTCCACCCAGTTTACCTCCTCCCGAGAGCGTGGGTTGGCATGCTGGATCTTAAATCCAAGGAATGCCATATGACGAGGGCAAACAGATTCAATTAAAGTCCCTAGGCAGTTGGTGTTTTGACTAAAAAGGGTGAATGTGTGTCTTTAATGAAGGTCATGGCTTTCTGGAATCCAGAGGCTCTAAGCAGGAGACAGCTGTGCCTTTATGTTGTGAGCTTTGGTAAATAAGTTGTCCATGGGTTCAAGGAAATCGATCCTGTGGCCTAACTGAGGGGACTTGAACGTAGACCGTGTTTGCCACCTTTGTGCAACACTGACGGAAACAGCTTAGTGGAGGAAAGGTTTAGATTTCTTCTGGCATCAGTGTGCCACAGTGGGGAAGTGTGGAGGAGATGGAGGGGAGGCTGTTGGGTGAGGACTGCTCCAATCACAGCAGATCCAGAAGCAGAAACGATAGACAGTGGCCGGGACTACTATATCCCCGATGTCTCACTCCTGGTGGGGTGGCTTCCTCCAGGGAGGCCAAACCGCCTTAAATTTTGACTACTTCTCAAAGTAATGCCATTGTCTGGGGACCAACATTCAAATCATGAGCCTAGGGGGAGATTGCATACTCAAACCACAGCAAGGATCCTTCTCCAGCTGAGCTTTGGGTAAGAATGAACATGGCAGCCAGCTGGCTCAGTCATCTTGGCCTTACGGACTGAGAAGAAAGCCAAGCACTCTGAAACTGTTGACCCACAGGAACCAGGAGGTAGCATGCAGGCCTGCTCTCTAAAAATTTGGAGAGGGATAGTTAGCCAGACAACAGAAAACTCAGTTAGGTGCAGCGGGCACTGAACACTGCATGACTTGTACCCATTTAAAGCTCAATGCATCCTTATGCGCTTGAGGTCCTGCCTATCAGGACCCATGTGGGATAGACTCAAGTCATGTGATGTCACTCATATAAAGTACAGATAGACCTGTGCCCTTGTGTCAGGATCCCAATCCCTAGAACTGTACGTTAATGGTCTTTGCAGATGGGGATCTCCAGGGTCACTGGGTTGGAAAGACTCACCCGTCTGTTGTGTGGTGATTTCCTCCAAGAATTCTTAAGACTCAAGAAGTAAAAAACCCAGAAGTCTCAGGAAGTCCTTGAAACTGACAAGCTACTCAAGGCTCCCCTCTTCTCAAGTTTATATAAACTGTAAGAGAACATGAGGAAATTAGACCAGCCATGTTGCAAGGAAGAAATTCTCCAATCTGTTGAGCTGCCCACAAAATTCGTGGTGAGCTTCAGTGGGGCTTCAGCTTTTGTAAGCTGTCACCCACACTGGGCTGGACTTTCAGGGATGTAGCCGTGTTTGAGTTATCCACACTTCCGTAAATGACAATCTCTCAGCCACATGCCTGTAATTAACTCCAGTAAAATCGTTGGTTTAGCCACATGCCTGTAATTAACTCCAGCAAAGTCATTGGTTCAGCCACATGCCTGTAATTAACTCCAGTAAAATCATTGGTTCAGCCACATGCCTGTAATTAGCTCCAGCAAAGTCATTGGTTCAGCCACATGCCTGTAATTAGCTCCAGTAAAATTATTCGTTCACTAAGTTGAACTATGGTGGTATCCTTCTTTGCGTCTGTTGTTAGTTCTCTGTCTAGTGCGAATAAATGTTGTGTCATGTCTCTCCAGGAATAGTATCCCACAGTGCCCTCACAGATGGGTCATATAAACAGGCCAGTCATGCAGTAATATTTTGTTTGTGATCTAACAAATAAAACTTGCCTGAAGATCAGAGTGCAGAGCTAAGCCACGAGTTAGTCATAGAGGCCAAGCAGTGGTGAAACACACCTTTAATCCCAGCTCTTGGGAGACAGAGGCAGATGGAGCTCTGTGAGTTTAAATCCATCCTGGGCTACACGGGATCAAATCTGTCTAAACGAGAAATAGAGTTTACACAAAGCTAATCCCACCATGTGGGATTACATGCCTTTAATCCCAGCAGTAGGGAGGTGGAGACAGGAGGGATATGGCTGGGCTGAGAGAGGAGTATAAAGTGGAAGAAGACAGGAGCTCAGATTCTGTCCGAGGTCTTGTAGAGACAGCATTTAGTTTGAGGATTCATAGAGACAGGATTGCTCCTTTGGTCTGAGGATTCAGCAGAGGTAAAAGGTCTCTCTAGTGGCTGCTACTCTGTTTCTTTGATGGCTCAGCTTTCAGCCCCTAATATCCTATTCCAGCTTTTTATTATTAAGACCAATTAGAAGTGCACTGCATTTCCTCTTTCTCATCATGTGACTCCCTCACCTTGTTAGTGAAGCAGACCGGAGGCCCTCAAGAAAGATGACAGGATTCTAAAGCCATGTGCCTATAAACCCAGGCCTCCAGCTTGCAGGCCCACAAACCTCTGCTCTCTATAATGCCCACGCTCGGGCATTTTGTCATAGCATCAGGAAACAGACCACATAGATCTCTGCAAGAACCTTCCTCTCTTCCCCTCCGGCCACCTGCAGGCGGTCCACTCCCTCCAAGGCGAGCTGGAGAAAGCAGAACACAAACTTACCTTTCTCTTTCCTGCCTTGACCAGCAGTGTGGCTGCTTAGGGCTGACTCCCTCCTTCCTGTGTCTGCTCCTTGAGGACTAAGTGCCACCTGGAGCCATGCAGAGTTCTTCAGTCATCCTGAGCTGAATTGCAGAGGGCTGACGAGCTGGAAACCCTGGTGGAAACAGAAGTTGCCTCGTGCTGGGTTTTCCACCAGCTCATGTTCTGCCAAGCTCCAGTTGCAGCGTGTAATTGGGGTTAGATGGGGTCCTGCGCAGCATGGGCGCTTGCCTTCTCAGCTCCCCATCTGGGATAGAGAGGGGACAGTTTTCATGTCTGGTGATCTTATGGGCTCAAGCTGGCTGGTAGAATCTTCTAATGGGCTCACATCTCACCCCACATCTCACTGCCGCAGCTCGGAGCCTCTGGGACTAGGCTGCACTAGATTGGAGGGCATTGGAGATCTGCAGGCCTGGAGCGCTGGGTGGTAGTTTTGTGGCTGGTGTCTGCCTGCTTTTTCCATGCTCACAGTTGGGTGGATATGGAATGGCCTCAGGGCACATGTGCTGACTTGATTCTATCTTGAAACAAAGGGGCACTCCCACCGGCCACCCATCAGCGAGGCCAGTTAGTACCTGGTTTGGAGGTAGATACGGAGGACGAGCTCTTTGGAGAGAAAGGCAAAATGAAATCAAACCAGGGAAGCAGGCAGCAGATGGGTTGGGCCCATGGAGAGCAGGAAATAAGCCTGGTGCAGGAGCGCCGTTTTCCCAGCACCGTGTGCACACAGTAGAGCTCAGAGCCACATGGCCCACAGGCCCCCTGCCTGCTGCCAACCGGGAAAATGGCTTATCCCTTTCTCAGAGTTTCAACTTGGCCCTGTGTCCTCATTGCCAGTTGGATAAAGCCTGGAGTCATCTGGGTAGAGAAAGCCTCAGTTGAAGAATCTCATATTGGACAGGCCAGTGGGTGTGCCCGTTATGATAGCTAATTGGTGTAGGAGGATCCTGCCCACCCAGGGAGGCACCAACCCTAGGCAGAGGGGCGTGGCTATATGAGAAAGCTAGCTGCACATGAGCCAGTGAGAAGCCAGCAAGCCGCTTTCTCCTCCGTGGTTTCTGATTCAAGTTTCTGCTTGAGTCCCGGTCCTGACTTCCCTCAGCGATGGAGTGTGACCTGGATGTGTAAGCCAAATAAACACTTTCCTCCCGAAGTTGCTTTATCTCAGCAACAGAAAGTAAGAGATCTGGAAACCAGCAACACTTCCTCTCTGGGTCCAGACGGGCAGACACAAAGGGCAGTCATCAGAGGCTCACTTGGCTTCGGAGCTCAGCATGTGTGATTCCCTGGATTGCATGGCACAGCATGGGCCCTGGGGACGTCTGAGGAGACCTCCCCTCTGCAAGCATGCTGAAGTTAATCTGTGAGACAGCAACTTCATCATCAAAATCTGTCTAAGGTGACCCACCTTGGGGCCCTCTGGTCAAGAAGGGCCAGTTTTTATCAGGAGATGTTCTTGTTCTAAGTTTCCTCAAGATTCCCCATCTCCCAGAGATACTATTTTGAGTTCAGATTCATTTTTTCTTAGCATTTTTCTAATTCTGTCAATTGTTCATTTTAAAAGTTAAAAAAAAAAATCTTCTTGCTTGTTTACGCTGCGGAAACAAGAGGCACCGGTGGCACTGGTCTCGCCATGGCTTACGGAAGTAGATAGCATCTGTAGAGACACAGCAACCAGCCCACACCCTGGTGGGTCTAGTCTGAGGCAACCTTATCACACAACTTTTATTTAACCGCTCAGTTAACAGGTCAGTGGCCCCAGGGAGCCAGGGTTTGAAATCCCCCGAGAAAGCAACTTCGCACTCAACGTATAGAGCCCAGAGCTCATGGAGAATTTAACCCAGTCCCCAGCCCCATGTGGGCTCCTGTGGGGACCAGAGTTTCTCTGGGAGGAACTTCAGGCCATCACAGAATTCTGGCGACACAAATCCCATCCGCATCTATGGCGAAGTGGGGATCAAGAGAGACACCAATAGCCAAGTCTCACAGAAAGACAGGATGTTTCTTGTGGTTAGTAGTAAACCTGATAGAATTCCCATCGCCTGTGCTGCAGGACCGATTAACCCATTAACAGCAACAGGGCAGAGGCACAGGGCTGATGGCTTTGATACAGTCTGAAGGAGTTGTAGAATAAAATGCTATACAGCTGAGCTTCCCTGCAGTTCCGAGGTTTCTTGCTGACCTCCACTCTACTTCCCCTGCCCCACTCTGCCTCTGAATGGGATCTGATTTGCTTTGCCTGACAAGGCCTGAGTCAGAGGTCTGCCTACTTCTGGTTTGGCAGGAGAGGTTTTCCATAGAAACGGATTTGGAAAGTCCACCGCCAGGAACAGGAATGCATTTCTCCATGGACAATTAAGAGGAAGAGAACGCTGGGCAAGCAAAAATAAAAGATATCTGTTGTGACTCTGAACCTGGTTTATTGAGCTGTCTCAAGTCCTGGGAATATTTCCTCACCATCTCTTTCATTAACCGTGCTATTAACCCTCCTTTCCCGTTACTTAACGATGTCCCGGAAGCCTTAATTGCTTTCTGGTCACTGCCGGTTATTGAAATTGTTCCAATTTTGTTTAAGACTTTTCTAATTATGCAAATCTTTTGAAACTCTAGACTACGTGTGGGCCAGACCCTCACTGGAGGAACTTGGAGGTGCAAGTGTGTGACTGTGAGTTGGGGGTACATGGAGGCACCTCTGTCCTTCCAGTCCTTTCTGGGTGGAGTAAACTTTACCGGTTAAAACATCCTTAGTTATGGGCCCAAGAGAAAGGAGACAGGAATGGTGTCATGGTGTGGGGGATTGCTGTCCCCCAGTAGCAAGGCTGTGCAGCCCGGTGGTGAGCTTTCTGTGGCAGTGGAGTTGTTGTACTGGATTATATACCGTTGATGGCCTCTGTTGGCAGGTAGTCCCTGGACAGTCTAAGTGTCTAAGAAAACAGTGCTTTTCTTGGGATGTGGCTTCCACATGTGCTTGTCAGCCTCATTTCTGAGCATGGATTGGAGGGGAAGGTGGATCTCCATGTCTCTCTAGACAATTTGATTCTTTGCATGGATCCCATGGTGCTTTGAGGTCTCCCAAGGGCTGTCAGGGCTGGGGCAAACTGGTGACTGCCCAGATTTGTTACACACTGTTTCTGTCTTGCCCTCTGTCTTAGTGTCATCTCTGTTTTGTGGTAAAAAAACATCCTGACCAAAAGCAACTTAGGGGAGAGAAAGATGAACTGGGCTTCTGGGTCACAGTCTGTCACTGAGAAGAAACCAAGGCAGGAGCTCAAGCAGGTAGTCAGTCACTATATCCACAGCCAAAAGCAAGGAGAACATGCATAACTTTGTTTGATAGCTAATTTGCTTGCATTTAGCTTTCTACATTTTTATATAGACCCCTTGCCTGGAGATTGGGAACTCTCACAGTGGGCTTGAATGATGTCACTCAAAGATGTCTGGAACTGACGGCTATGGGTCCTGAAAGAAGCAAAAGGACTTCGGTACTTTAGGTTGAGAAAGGGGCGATAATCACAGGTGACCCGGTAGTCCCGTGTGTTCACTGGGCCCTCGTTAGAGGAAGTGGAGGGAGATATGGCTGCAGAGGTGCTGTATCGAGAGGTGCTAGGGTAGAAGACGGCAGAGGAGCCAAGAGGAGGAGCCCCAGAGCCAAGGAATGCTCCTGGCTCCTAGCAGCTGGAAAAGGTACAAAAACGGAGCCGCTGGAAGGGACCTTAAGTTGTCAAGCTGTTGCTGTGAACGTCTTATCTGGGGCTTCCATCTTCCAAGAGCTCGGGGATTGATTCTTCTGCAGTTACAAGTCACAGACTCTGCTGTAGTTTGTTCCAAAAGTCTCAGAATTGAGCCCCCCCCTTGTGTCTGTGTGGCGTGGGCACCCGTTCATGTGTGTGCACACGTGTGCAGGCCACAGGTTGACCTTGAGGGTCGTTCTTGGTTGCTCTCCACCATTGTTTTGAGACAGGGTCTCCAACTGAACTGAAGTCCATCGATTGGCTAGACTGGCTGGTCGGAGAACCCCAGATATCCACTTGTCTTCTCCTGCCAAATCTGGGGTGACAGGCGTATATCATGATGCATTTTTTTTCTGTGCATTCTGGGGTCTGCAACTTATCCCTTCATGCTTGTGAGGTAATCAGGGTCTGTGGAGAAAGACTGTGTGTGTGTGTGTGTGTGCGCGCGCGCGCGCGCATGTGTGTGGTGTACTGGTATAGGCTTGTTATAACAGGCATGCAGAGGTCACGGGACAACTTTCTGTGTAAGAAATGTATGAGAAAGGTCTATTGTTTCCCTGCTGTGTAAGCCAGACTGGCTGATCTGCAAGCATTGGGCATTCTTGTCTACACCTCCCATCTCCCTGAGTAACACTGGGGCTACAGATGTGAGCCGCCATGTCTGATTTTATATGAGTACTAGAGATTTGAACTCAGGTCCTCACGCTTGCACAGCAAGTTCTTTACCCATTGAGCCATCGTCTCAGCCCCCCAAACACCCTTTTTTGTTGTAACTGGAGATTTCTCACGTAGTATCCTATAAGAAGCTTATTGAAGGTGTTGCCTTTTTCGGGACTGAGGACCCAGCTCTGGTTGTTACCCACAAAATGGAAATGAGATGAACAGCCCTCATCTGTTTTCAATTATCTTTTATGTCTTGAGAATTTATACTTGCATATAATTCATTTGATCAAGCCCATTCCCCTCCAGTTCCTTCCTTATCTCTCTTACTGCTTTCTTCCCTCAACCTCACATGTCCCCCCTTCTCCTTAAATCGCATCTGAGTCTGCCTCATGCTGCAAGGGAGTAGGACCATTTACTGGAGCAGTCTCGTGGGGGCTGCATTCTCCAAGAAAACTGACACCCCTGACCGCAGCAGCCATCGGTTGCAAATAACAGTGCCTCCGCGAGACGTGGGACTCCATGATCCCTCCCAGTTCCACATTAGCATTTAAGACAGAGTCTTGCTATGCAGCCCAGGGTAGCCCAGTACCTGTGATCATCTTCGTGTCTTTACTTCCTAGTGTTCCTACAGGCACCAAAAACCCAGGCTGTTGTTTGCTTTGGAGTATACCTATGTGCCAAGGATGGGTGTCACTGGAAGGCACCCAGCCCCTGATATTTTGAGGGGATGCTAACCCCCAAATTTGGCCTTTATTAAAGTATTAAATAAATGGCACCTAGGAAACCATTTGCCTTGACTGGGCCAGAACCGGAAGGTATGTTGGCCTTCGTTTGCCCAGACTCGCTGTCCAGAGAAGAGACTTAGACTGTCCCTGCTGATCTTCTCTCCTCAACCATTCAATAGCTGTCAGCTGTATTCTGCACTCCGCTCTGCTGAGAGACGCGGGAGACCGGAAGGTAGGGAGTGGGTGATATGCGGTGAGTGGCTTGTGGGCTGCTGAGAAAGGATTCCTGGAAATCCCCTCATGGAAGCCTTAGAAATCTAATTGATTTAATTACAGGATGGAAGAAAGGGAATTACCACACACATGCCGATGTCACTTTGAATCATTGTGCCTCCTGGTAAACTGTTTTTGAGCTGGGAAAAGGGAAAGCTTGAAGCTGAAACCAAAGCAACTCAGCTGGAAGCAGATGTGTCTCTGACACTATGGCAACGCCGGCTCACAGTTGCTCCCATCCCGGAGAGACCGTGTTCAAGGTCAAGCTAACAACGTGCACTACACCGTGCGTTGCACAGATTGACAACGGGTGACAGGGAGCTGAGGACCAGCAGGACACAGCCCCAGAAGCAGCTCTTCATGAGCAGTCGAGGACATTACAGGTTTACACACTTTTGGATTCCATTGTTCCAGGAAATGGTGCTTGCAAGGGCTGGGGCTAGATGCTGGAGCAGACTGCGTGGGTTTAGATTCCTGCACATGTATGGCACATACATGAATACCATGTTTCCCCAGGCTTTGCAGAAATGACATTGAGAATGAAGAATGAGAAAACACATTATTTTAACAAAAGCAAGTGGAGGCTATTAATCATTACCAGGTATGAAGTCTCCACCCTTCTCACTTTGACCTGTCCCCAGACATCATTTCCTTCTGTGTTTCTGTGTATGCCCTTCAGAACCGGGCTGTGCAGCATGTGCTGCCCCACAAGGCTGACACCGGGCGATGAGACTACAGATATGGGAGAATCTGGTTTTCCACTCAGCTCCACGCATCATTACCCATGGGACAAAACTTGCTCAGCCAATGTAAGCATGTGCATTCTAGCATCGAATCTCCTGCATCCTCTAGAAGACAGGAGCAGTACATGAGGTGTGGTGCTTACAGGGACCATGTAAGCATGAGGGTTTGAATTGGATCCACAGCGCCTACGCAATGAGCCTGGCCTGGTAGCGTGTGTCTGTAATCTCAGTAATGGGAGGAAGAGGGAGGCAGACCCTGGGATCCGTGGACCAGGGACTCTAGCCGAATTAATGAACTTCAGGCTCAGTGAGAGACCCTGTCTCAGAACACAGCGTGGAGGGTGATAGAGAGGAGGGGGGAAGGAAAGAGGGGGGTGGAGAGAGAGAGAGAGAGAGAGAGAGAGAGAGAGAGAGAGAGAGAATAGCCTGTGGATGCAGGTGTGTCTCTTGTCTATGGGGAATCACTAGCTTGCACACTTTGGCCCTTGGTGTTTTCTGTCCTTCAGGGATATGGCCCATATTCTCCTCATCTTTCATTTTCAGCATCCATCTCAGGGTCAGGCTTCTGCCGAAGGAATATTCTAGTCTGGTATTCAGTAATGGACTCTGGCCGAAGCTCATTCTCTACCCACTCAGTGCACTCTGAGGACCTCTGTAGATGTGGGACATGGAAAAGATGCAAGATAATCCCCGGACCTGCCAAAGCCTGATATTAATTTAAGTTGAGGGAGATAAGACAGGGCCTGCATCTGAGAGACCACAGAGGTTATTTTGTTCAAAGTAGTCTGTTCTGTGTGTTCTACTAGGAGAGAAGGAGATAGAGAATAATCTCTCTCCACAGACCTTAGAGTAATTAATAGGGCCAGAGACAGGGCAAGGGGTTCTGGGGTGCTGGAGGGGTGTATGGTCTCATCACAGAATGTGACAGAGCTCAGGGCTAGCAGAATGACCCAAGAGAGGCTCTGAGAGAATTCAGTCAGTGATGCTCGGAGGCTTAGTGACTTGCTGAGATCAACAACACGATCTGGGGGTGGAGAGATAGCTCAACAGCTAAGAGCACTTACTGTGCTCATAGAAGACTTGGTTTGGGTTCCCAGGAGCTTCACGGTGGCTCACAACCACCCAACACTCTAATTCCAAAGGATCTGATGCTGCCTTCTAACCTGCATGGGTACTGCACGCATGTGGCACACACACACATCACACATATGTGCAAGTAAATGCTCACAGCCTGGAGGAGGTGTCTCTGGACCGAGCCTTCGGTGTGGTGTTATATGGCATCCAGGTGAGTTGAGGGAGTTGCTGGTAGGGCTGAGATCCAAGGCAATGAAACGGGCAGTCAAAGCGATGCCCAGGGACACTGAGAGGAGAGGGGGCAGCACGTTTAGTTAACTCATCTGTTATTCCTGGGCCAGACACAGTGTTGGCACCACCACAGGGGGTAAATACAAACAACAAGGGATGGGATCCCTTCCCCATGAATAGATATCATGCCGTCAGTGAGCAGGCATAGTCTCTTTCCACACCGTGAGTGGACATGGTCTCTCACCAACCTGCAAACTATTGGATATGGTCTCACAGTGTGTAGACATGATTCCCCCAGTGGTGGAAATAATCTTTACCCACGGAATGGATGTGGTTTCTCCCACATGCTGTCTAATCCAATGAGAGAATATGGTCTTTCCCACTTCATAGACATTATTTCCTCCCACCAGTGAGTATATATGTTCTCTCCATGAGTAGACATGATCCGCCCATGAGTGGATGTGATCTTCCCCCACTAAGATCTAAGGAATCCTGTGAGTTCACCCACTGGGGAAGCTCTGGGGTGAGCCTCTACTCTAGCTCTAGCTCCAGGTAGACGTTACTCACAAGCCCTTGTGGACTGTCTCTGCTGTGTGACCTGGAGGTGAAGAAGCACTCTAAGTTCATCTCCAGTAACATCCATCCCGAGAAGTTGCCTGCTCCCAGTTTAATGAGGTTGCAGATGTCCTCAAGCTGCTTCTCCCTCAGCCTGGGAAAGTGGCAGTGCAGGCAGTGCAAGAGCTGTCCTTGACTGGGCTCTGACCAGCTCCCTCCAGCTGATAGCCCAGCCGTGCAAATCACACATCACCTTCGTTGGGGCCATAGTCTCACCAGCTGTCTGGGACTGTGCTCTGACCGCCACACAATTAGTGGATGAATGATGCTTCTCTCTTTTTCCAACCTTTTCCTTAGGGAGCTATCAATGTTGCATTGAGGGACAAAAAAGAAAGTCTAGAAGATAGGGCTGTAATAGGAAAGTCTTGTGAAGACCAATCTACAATGGTAAAGTCCCGATCTATAAAGGAATTATAGGCCCAGAGGAAAGAACGGCAGAAGTTACCAGAAAAAGATAATACTGGATCATGAAGACACAAGACACTATCAGCACTCCTGTACCTGCCACAGGCAGCTTCATCAGGAGCCAATGCATTGGCCTTATCCCCATTCCCTATCAGAGTGGCCTAGACCATGCTGTCTTAGTGAGACTGGCTTGTCTTGCCAGCAAAGGATGATTACACCGTTGTCTAGTTAGAGGGGAATTCTGTCCTCAGAATCGGGCTGTGTTTGGACAAGAGCCGAAGGATTTCTTCTGCACTGAAGAGAGGGGGACTGTACTACCAGCGGAGGGTCTCAGAGCTGCTTAGGACAAATCCTCTCGGAGTGGGAGAGGAGGTCACTGATGCAGGGTGCTGTGGCCATTTTTTCAAACACTGAGTGCTGAACATGACAAAATCTTCATCTGCAGGGAGAAGGAGAAGCAAGCTTGGAAGTGAGTTGATTTTCTCTAAATGGATCAAGTTCTCAGGGACCAGCAAGCATGCCTCAGTAAATACCCGTATTCCTGTGTCAGGATGGGTTCCACTCATATTTAGGAAGAGTGCCCACTCTTTGTTGTTCCTGAAAGTGTCCACACTCCTCTCTGCCAGGATGTGCTCACAACATTATCTACCAAAAAGTGCCCGCTCTCTCCCCCATCAGTGCCCGCTGTCTCCCCATCAGTTCCTGCTCTCCCCCATCCAGTGCCCACTCTCTCCTCCATCAGTGCCCGCTCTCTCCCCCATCAGTGCCCGCTCTCTCCCCCATCAGTTCCCACTCTCTCCCCCATCAGTGCCTGCTGTCTCCCCATCAGTGCCCGCTCTCTCCTCCATCAGTGCCCGCTCTCTCCTCCATCAGTGCCCGCTCTCTCCCCCATCAGTGCCCGCTCTCTCCCCCATCAGTGCCCGCTCTCTCCTCCATCAGTGCCCGCTCTCTCCCCCATCAGTGCCCGCTCTCTCCTCCATCAGTGCCCGCTCTCTCCTCCATCAGTGCCCGCTCTCTCCCCCATCAGTGCCTGCTCTCTCCCCCATCAGTGCCTGCTCTCTCCTCCATCAGTGCCTGCCGTTTCCCCCATCAGTGCCTGCTGTCTCCCCCATCAGTGCCCGCTCTCTTCCATCAGTGCCCGCTGTCTCCTCCATCAGTGCCCTCTCTCTTCCATCAGTGCCCGCTGTCTCCTCCATCAGTGCCTGGTCTCCCCCATCCAGTGCCCACTCTCTCCTCCATCAGTGCCCGCTGTCTCCTCCATCAGGAAGTGCCCACACTTCCATGGCATTTCCCCCTGTTCTTCTGTGAGAAATCCTTACCTCAACCCATACTTAGGTTTACACATTCAGGCCCACACTCAGACTCTGAGGTACCCTCCTTCCTTCATTTCCCTTACCTGAAGGCTTCACTTTCCTGTGCCTCCTGATTCTTGAAAACGCATCTACTGCTAGTGAAAACCTTCATGGTGACTCTTCTGGTTCGGGATACGTTCACTCGCTCACTTGCTTGCTCATTTCATTCATTCATTCATTCATTCATTCATTCATTCATTCATGTAGACAATGTGCATCTCCCATATGTCAAGTCTTTGCTTATGGATGCTGTCAGGAGTCCCCAGAGTCCCCCACACAATTCTTAACGAGCTGATGTGCTTGGTGAGCCTTTGCTGAGTGGTTAAGCCTGTTTGGTTATAATTAATCACACATTCTGATTGTTTATACACCTTTATTGTTTTTGAGACAGGGTCACTTTCTGTTGATCAAGTCTAGAATGCATAATTCTTCCAGGCCCAGCCTCTGGAGTGGAAGGATTGCAGGGACTGGCCACAAGTGCCTAGCTAGAAACTTGTTCAAGGGAAGTACATATGTTGCTCTGTCCGCTATGTACCAGACAGCTGATACACTGTAACAAACTGGGTAAAAGATCTCTGAAGTCAATTAAGCTTGTAAAAATCCATCAGTTGAATTAGCCATCATTATTTCCTACAATTAAATTAATCAGAGGGGTGGCGTGAGCGATCAGCGGTTAGTACACAGCTCTCTGCTGCTTCTCAAGTCGCCGTTGCCATAAAGGTCAACTATTCGGATTTCCCACTTCTCTCCGTTCATTATCCAACGTGATTAGGAGCAAAGAGTCTCATGCAGATGAATAGTTAGCATTCCGGTCTGGCCTCTTCTCTGTGAGATTATAAATGCGAAGCATTTGAATATTGTACAGGAGGCTGGACTGGACTTCAGCTGTGATATTTCCACCCTGGAACGGATGTCTTTGGAGGACGCCTGTTATCAGCGCTGTGTCAAGGCACCCATGTCAGTGAGAAGCCCTGGCTATGTTCACTCTGTCTTCTGTGCTGTGGGAATAAACTCCCAGTAGTGGAAAAGGAATCCCAGACACCACTGAGCACACTGGATGATTGGAATGAAGGTCAAGAGCAGGTGGAAGTCACCTATGTGAGCTGTGAATGCGGCCTTGGGCACTAGTGTCTGTCATGAAGCAGAGGTTGGCAGGGACCTGTGAGACCAGTATGTGTTGCCACATCTTCCTCGCACTCTCCCCTTCCCAATGAAAGGACACCCCTGCCATCTACCGTCTGAGAGACCGGGAGTTAATTGTGTGAAAAGACCACTGTTGCTACAACTCTGTCTTGCACAATATCCAGCACACTCTATAGGCACTTGGTACACTGGCTTGAGTAAAGAAATCAATAGCACATCCTTTAGAAAGGCCAATGACAAATGATTCCCATAACAAGGCTCAGAGAAGGGAGTGCTATTCTGTTGAGATGAGAAGGATCCCTTCCTTTCCATTAACCAGAGGCAGCTGCTTTGAGCATCTTGAGAGAACAGGATGATCTGTAGATTAAAGGTGTTTTGCCACAAAGGTGCCTGACTCTGTGAGGAGGTGTCAGGAAGATTGGCTCTATTGAGTGTCCTGAGGTGTCACGTGAGTTAGAGTTATTTATCCTATCTCTCTATGTTGGGTCTTAACTCTGATTAAGGTATTGCAGCATTAAGTGCCCTGGGGAGGGGGAGAATCTCAAATTGATGACCTGTAGCATTTGTAGAGGTCACCCAGCACACCCTGGCTTCCTATAGAATGGGTCATGCATATATTGTTTTCCCTAAACATCCCCACATCATTCAGAGAGCTGGCTTCTTGCACTATGGCTGTGTTGTGTGGTGGTTCACATCAACTGTCAACTTGACAGTAGCTAAAACACCAAAGACGCTTGCCTCAGGGTATGCCTAAGAGATTTCCTACATTAAGTTCATTGACATGAGAAGACCCACCCTAACTGCGAACAGCAGCGTCCCATGGCCTGGTGTCCCAGGCTGCACGAAAGATAAAAAGCTGAAAACTTGCTTTCACCTCGCTCTGCTTCCTGACTGTGTATAGAATGTGGCCAGCTGTCTCTGGCTTCCGGCAGCATGCCTTACCCGTCATGATAAGCTGTACCCTCAAACAGTGAGCCCAATTAACCCTTCCTTGCTTTAGTTGCTTAATCCAGCAGCAACAAGGAAAATAACACAGGACAGATGGGGACACCTGGCAAGCTACCCCCCCCCCCACACACACACTTTTATTTGGTTCAAGTGGTAAAGTTTCAGAAAGCATTATAATCTAAAGAGTCCATAAGAATCTGCAGATGAAACAATTGGGGAATTTGAAAACTTTAATATAGGACTTCTGCTTTGGTTTTATGTCTATTGTTGTGTTAAAATACTCTTTCAAAAAGCAACTTAGGGGAGAAAGGGTTTATACTAATTTACAATTCCATGTTAGAGTACACTAAAGCAGAGAAATCAAGGGAAGAACTTGAAGCAGCTACTTGTATCATGTCTACATACATGAATTTATGCATGGTTATCACTCAGCTCATATTCTTCACTCTTATAAAACCCTTCACACAAGCCCAGGGAATGGTGCTGCCCACAGTGGGCTGTGACTCCCTATGTCAATTAGTGCAATCAAGACAGTCTTTCACTTGCATGCCCACAGACCATTCTGACTCAAGTTAACAATTAATATCAACAATTAAAAATTCAAAATGACATATCCAGAGAAAAAAGAAATCATACAAAAAGATAACTTGCAAGTTTTAAGTTGCCTTATAGACATATAAAGGGAGACCAAGAAGAAGAGAAGGAGGACAATCAATAAGAAGTAATGAACAAAATGTGCTCTTATTTGGTCAGAATTATAAACCAACTCACTGATGGATAAGTTTCAGCCAAATAAGTGACACACAAGAAATTGATAGTAACCGAAGAAATTAAATAATGGAACATTGTATGAAAGATGTTCGGAACCTTCACCTCTCTAAATAAAATCCACCAAGAGCAGAAAGAAAAGATGAAAAGACTTAGGTGCAGAGAGAATAAGTTGAGGGCGAAGTGGATTTATACTCAGACACAATCAAGCAGGGCAGGAGAAGACAAAGTCTTATCACAAAATTGTGTTAGAAGAATTGCTTTGGGCAGAAGGAACAAAACAGAGAAGGTGGAAGGTACTTCCAGGTAACGTCACCAACATTTTTTATTAACTGTATCTCTTCACAATAAAGCCATCACAAATAGAATATAAGTGGCAAGTCTATGGGCTCAGACTTAAGCATATCAGCAATCACATTAGATGTAAATGGCCTAAGTACACAAATTAAAAGGCAGGAATTTCACCGTTAAGAACTGACAGCTTGTATTTCCTTAAAATTCACATGTCAAGGGGATGGAGAGTTGATAGCTCAGCCGTTAATATCATGCACTGCACTTGCAGAGGACCCAAGTTCAGTTCCCAACACACATGTTGGATGGCTCACTACTTCTTGTAACTCCTTCTCCAGGATATCAGATGTCCTCTTTGGCCTCTAACAGTACCTGAACTCATGTACACATACCATATAGAAACACATACATAAAAATAAAATGAATCTTTTGAAAATTGTATCAAAATCCTACTTCTTTCCAAATATTTACAGCACTAATAGTTACAGTTTTTAGGAGGTAATTTAGATATTGCGGGTGGAGCCTTCATGGACAGGAATGGAGACTCTCTGGAGAGCTCTCTACCTCTTTCTCTACTGCATGAAGATTCCAGAAGATATCTGTGGCCTGCAACATGTGCAAGAGAGCTCTCACAAGAAGCCCGACCCTCTGCCTCCTCCCCAGTCTCAGCAAGAGCTACGACCCTATGCAAGAAGCAAACTTTCCTTGTTCTTAAGTCTTACAGTTTATGGTATCCTATTATGGCAACCTTATCAGACTAAGACAACAGGTGGCCTCGAGGACTCACTTTAAATATAGCAGCACAGGCAAACTACATGTGAAAGGGTAACAAAGAATATACCATGCTAACATTGGTTAGCCAAGAGCCATGCAATGAAACCAGACCCAAGCCGAAAAGGAATGGGGCATTGGTGTGTGTGGAAGTTCAGTACCAGCAAATCTTAATATAAGGAGAAGCCAGGCCAGCAGTGTATCAGGTAGGATTCTATTAGACACAAGCAGTTACAACAACACAATTCACTATCTGAGGATAAGGGGAACAACAGGAGTGGCCACAGATGGGCATGTTGGGGCGTTTGGGGGCAGTTAGTGTGCTCTTGCTCTTGGCTATCAATGTTCTTGAGGTTCATCTGTCAGTCAAAATACCTCAGATGCACACCTCAAAATGCTAAGGTTAAAAGTTAAGCAAGAAATCATTCAAGCATATTTTATAATTCTGTGGTTTTAAATCTTATTTGGCTAAAGGGATAATAGGCATTGAGCAGGGTCCTCCAAAAATTCATATATTGAAACCTATACCCCTATGTGACTGTGTTTTGAGACAGGGCACTTTAGGAGGTCAATACGGTTGGTTAAGTAGTAAAGTGGAGTTTTATTGTAAAATATTACTTTAACTACATAAAGATGTGTTACATTGTTTATGTTGTAGAATATTACTTTACATAAAGGTGTGTTGCATTTGTTTATGCTGCCTTTGTTTAATTGTGGAAAGTTGTGTTTCTGTTTTACCTTGCCTACTTAAGGCACCTGGATGGTATAATAAAAAGATGAACGGCCAATTACTTGGCAGGAGAGGGCTAGGTGGAGCTGATAGGCAGAAAGAATAGGTAGGGGGAATCTAAGCTCCAGAGAGGAGAGAGAAAGAGAGAATGAGGGAGAAAGAGAGGAAGACGCCAGGGGCCAGCCAGTCAGGTGTCACCAGCCAGCCAGACAGAGAGTAGGACTTACAGAGTGAAAGGGAAGTCAAAATCCCTGGGGCAAAAGGCAGATGATAACAAACAGGTTAATTTAAGTTATAAGAGCTAATGGGACAAGCATAAGATAAGGCTGAGCATTCATAATTAATAATAAGTCTCTGTGTAGTGATTTGGGAGCTGGTTGGTGCCCCAAAGAAAGCCTGCACATTTGACACCCAATGTGGAGCCCGAGTTTTCACGTAGGTCCCGAGAAAACTGGAGAAAAAACAAACAAAACAACAACAAAATGGATATGGCTTCTGGCTCCTTTAAGAGGCTCTGTCGTACAGCGAGCACTTGAGAAGCCAGCACTTTAAGTAGAGACAGCAAGTTAAGTAAAAATGCCTGTCATTGTGTGGGCACCAACTTCCTAGAGCTAGGAGTGCAGATCCAGTTAGATTCCCAGCTGCCAGGATCACAGGGCATAGAGCTCAGCTTCACAGACCCGAGTGAGGTGCAGCCAACTGCCAGTACAAAGCAGCTTAGCAGTTCAAGGTTTAGGAGTGGGTTGGCACCCAAAAGTAAGTCTGCTGCGGGGTCCTGGTGCCATAAGACTTTGCTCCTATAAGGAGAGGAAGAACAGCCAAGGGTGTGCTCATGAAGAGGAAAGGCCAGGCAAGGGGCCATAAGAAGCTGAAGAGACTAGCCTCCCTGGAACCAAGCAATTCAGAGCCTGATTCAGAGGTTCTCCCCCTAGAGCTCTGAGAAAGGATGTCCATGTCCCTGAAGCTTGTGGCGTTCCTGGTGGCCGCTGAGCAGACTCCTTCAAGGGGCTCTGGTCAGTGGTGTTTGACTGGTACTCTCTGGGGAGTCTCAAAGACAGCCAGCACTGTGGTGTGGGGCATCAGGCTGTTGCCCAGATGGTGCTTGTCAAATGCTCATTTCAACCCTCAGGTGGAGGCTTGATCAGCTCTCTGTAGATTCTTCTTTGTGCTGTATCCAAGAAACTCTCTGTACCAAAACATTTAGGCAAGTTATTTTCCGAAAAAGGACTTTTACAAAAAACAAGCCCCTTCATTCAGCTCAATAAATACTGAACTATTACTGTACCAGACGAGAAGACTTATGGAGTGGACACATGTATGCCCTAAGACTTGGCCAGATAAGAGGCAGCCCCTCCTGATGTTTGAAGTCCAGACCCTGTCAGGATATAGACACCTGACTTCATTAAGGAGGCTCTATTACAGCAAACTCCTGAATGTTCTACTTATTTATAGTCTTGTTTATAAAAATATCAGCAAAAAACTGATGCAAACACCTCGGAACTATTTTCAGAATAGGCAGGCTTCCAAAATGATTGCAAAGAACTCGGGTGCACAATGGAAAACAGGTTCATTCTTAGCCTGTGAGCCAAGAATGACAAAGTCGGATATCGCAGAACTGTTTTTTATTTAAATATGCTGCGTGGCAATTTCCCAAGTTGAAACCTTTTCTCCTGCAAGGAGGCTAGATAAGATTCGGGACTCAACAACTAACAAGTCCCAGGAAAGCCCCTGAAACGTACCAGATTCCCAAGAGACCCTCTGGGTTATCTAAGCAGTATTGTTGGACAGAGGAGACTGAAACCTGTTGAGATGCCTGCAAGTCTTAGAGAGAGAGCCAGGCTTCTAGCTTTCGTGAGCCATCACCAATGCTAGGGTGGGCTTTCCATCATGCAGCTGCATTTGAGTCATGGCTGCACCTTTAAGCCTCTGCTTTCCCGTACTCCTGCAAGGAACACTAGCAAGCTCAAATGTTTCCGCAATGCCGACTCAGGCAGAATCATTACTTTGGTCTGTGTTCAGTTCCTTATCTGGGATGAAGAGACATTGCTCGCTTCTGAGAAGAGTGTCACACAACAAAGTCTTTGAATAAGAAAGAATTTCACGAAGCATAGTGCATGTACCGAGCTTTCAAAATGGCACAATAGCAAACAGAGAAACGTCCAACCATCTGGGGAAGTTTAAAACATGATTCATTTTAAACCAAATCTAAACAGAAAGGCTAGTGTTTATCGAGACACATCCTGCTTAATTGAATGTATTCTTTTTTATGTTTGTGCATGTGTGTGAGAGAGAGTGTACATGTGTGTGCATGGTATGAGCACGTGAATGCAGATGTCGATGGAGACCAGAGGGCACAGATCCTCTGGAGCTGTTATGGCTGCCTAACATGGGTGCTGGGAATTGAACTGGATCCTCTGAAAGATCAGCCAATGCTCTTCACTGCTGAACCATGTCTCCAGCCCCTACCGAGTTCACTTTAAATGCTCACAGTCGTCCTGGAGGCTTCTCCAGTGGCTGCGCGGTGTCTTGCAGGTCATCAGTTCCACTTTGCCCATGGCATGTTGTTAGACACAAAGCGGGTGCCTGGTAAGATTCTACACGGCTGAGCTGTGAGATGCCATTTTTTTTTTAACCCATCCAAGTACTTCTTCAAAGGATCAGATGGAGAAAAGTTCAAGGCCACACTTTAATATTTTATGTCCAGAAAGCACCATTTGTCATGGAGGTTCGTGGCTCTGTTATCCTGTTTCCGATGAAGACGGTCCTAAATGAATGTTTAATGACAGAACATTGTGTCTCCGCAGATTTGGAAACTGCAAATGAGTCCGGCCATCTCCATCCAAAACATCTGTCTGCTTCCATATGTGTCTCCTCCTAGATGGAGAGAGGTGATCTTCCCCGGGTCCCTGCAGATGTGTGTTCCATTTGGTAGCTCCTAAAAGCCCTGCTCAGAATCCTAATGGCACCTGGGCGGTTAAGCTCGGCAAAACGCACCAGCTTGATTTCCGTATGGCTCCAACTTGACGTGCTGGGTAGCTGACATTTTGCTGATGAACAGTGGAGAAACGGAGAGCTCCTGGCTCTGATAGCCAGTGCGATTGTCCACTCAATGCAGAGTGACAGTGGGCACCCTGTCCCCTTGTCCCTGGCGACCTGGAAAATGCTGTGAATGAGCCCCTCCCTTTCTGATGCCTCAGCCCCCAACTCAGCTCACATTTCCTTAAGGCAAAAATCTCAAAACATAAAAGTTGGAACAGAAGACGGCCTGTCATACGCATCGGCAGAAACAAGTGAGCTTTCTTTCAAATTCAAACTTCACTTTCAAATGCACTTCCTATTTGGCAAATCACTTCTGGCCCATTCTTACCGCATACAATGTAACACAAAAAACATTTATTTTATGTGACAATGCCCGTGATGTACTGTCTCGTCCCATGAATAAACAGTAGCTCGCGGCAGAGATAAGGCACCGCTTACACACTAATAGGGACTGGAATTATGGCACAATCCTAAATGGACGGTACTCATGGTAATTAGCATGAAACCACTGACAGAAACAAAAGTCCTCTTCGAGAATATCACTACCCAGCCTTCAGCCTTCATTATGATGGGAGCGACTCATTCTGCAGAAAACGGGCTTTATAATTTCTTACTTATCTCCACACAAGGGGAAGGAACTGCAGCTGGCACAGCACATGCATCCAGACTGCTCCCTGGGGGCTCCCTGCCCCGCACCCGCATTGTACCTGCTGCTGGCAGCATCCTCCTAGGATCAAGGCAATGATCCCTACCTCGGTGTCTCTCCCTGGCTCAGGGAAAGGCAGACCCCTGAGCTTCTCTTTGGCCTTCCTTTGCATTCATTCTTCCTGCAACTGCTACAGTGGGCTTTCTGTCAATCTCACCACAGTTTGAATAAAAAGCAAACTTTTTTGTCATCAAAGAACCCCAACCCCAGCTTTGGGCTTACCTTTTCCACGTGTCCCCCGTCATTGCCTCCCTACCTGTTGCTTCCTGAGCATCAATCTTTGCCCAGTCTGCCAGTCAGCCAGAGGGCTTCTCCTCCTGCCTCTTCTCCATGGGATGCTTTGTTTCTTGATCAGCTTGTTGCTGGGTTTTCTGGGCGTCTGGCTTTCTGCTGCATCTTCGTGTGGCCTGGGCCCAGTAACTAGTGCAACATGTAGAATCTGTTGTGACAGTCTTTAGTTATCAGCATTGAATAAATGACACAGCGTGCAAACTGAAGTCTCGTGAGCCCCAGAAGTTCCCTCTGTACAGATGTCTGAAATTTCAACACCTCAAACAACTCCCAGTCAGTGGAGCCAGCAGATGGTTAAGTGCAGTGTTTGCTCAGAACCTTGGCACCTTCTCTGGTGTACTGTATCTGCAGGATACCTGCAAGACCTCTTGCAATCCAATTCCCACATGCCAGTTAGTGTGCTCACCTTGATGCAAGCTACGGTCTACTGAGGAATTGCTTCCATCTGTTTGGTTTGTGGGCATAATGGTAGGGGCATTTCCTTGATTGATGAGAGGGCCCGGACCACTGTTAATGATGACATATCCGGGCAGTTGGTCTGGGTTTATATAAGAAATCAAGTTGAGAAAGCCATGAGAAGCAAACCAGCAAGCTATATTCTTCCATGGCCTCTGCTTCAGTTCCTGCTTCCAGGTTCCTGTCTTGAGTGCCTGCCCTGAGCTCTTCCCTCAGTGATGGAGGGTGTTCTAAGTGTTGTAAGAAGAAACAAACCCTTTTCTCAGCAGGTTGCTTATGGTCAGTGTTTTTCACAGCAACAGTAGACAGACGAGGACAGCATGGAGATTGCTTTCAGACTGTTTTTTTTATGAAATAATGACAGGAAAAATGTTTACCTGTCAGTATGGGTGCATTGAGTGGGGGATATTTTTTTATCTGTAGTGAGTTGAACTCACAGACATGGGATCTGAAGATGTAGAGAGCTAGGCGCCAGTGTCACTCACCAGTGTGGTCCTAGACAAAAGACCTTGGGTGTGGCATAGAACCTGTACTCTGTGTGTGTGTGTGTGCATGTGTGTGTGTGATATATGTATGTGTGCAGGCGCACATGCATACAGCAGCCTGAGGTCAACATTTGGTGGCTTTTTTCAGTTGCCCTCCATCATAATATTTTTTAATTATATTTATTTTTAATTTGTGTGTGTGTGTGTTTCTAAGGTGCAGGTACCAGAGGAAGCCAGAAGAGGGCACTGGGTTCTCTGGATCTGTAGTTACAGGTGGTTGTGAGCTGTCCTGCGTGGGTTCTTGGATCTGAAACTCTGGTCCTCTGCAAGAGATGGAGATAGACACATTTATTGTTTGAGACAAGGTCCCTCACTGAACCTGAATCTCATGGGTTCAGTTAGGATGGCTGACCAATGGCTCCAAGGATCCCCCTGTGTCTGCCCAACCCCACTCTAGTGTGGGGGTTACAGAAGTACATCGCCACCCCCTGGCTTTCTACATGGGTGCTGGGGACCTGAACCCGTGCCCTTGTGTTTACAGTGCGGATGCTGGTCTGGCTGAGCCTCCCCTCAGCTTTTCATTTCCGTTTTCATTAATGGCTTAGTGAAGTGGGAAGAGAACGAGAAAGGAAATGAGACGATGGTCTCTCCAGCTGGAACAGAGCCACAGCCGTCCCGGGAAGCTGTGCTCGAGAGCAGGGACTACAGGCTGTGAGCTGTTCAATCGTCCAGAGGTCAGTGTTCCACGACAAAGATGCAATATTCATAAAAGAGTCAAGTCTTCAAAGGACATGCTGCCCGAAGACCTGAGCTATGGGGCAGCCTGCAGTTACCATCTTGAAGCAGCCAGGAACGCTCTTTATATGCGGCAAATGTGCCTTCCTCCCCAGAACAATGTCCTCAGTGCAGGGACTTGATTCCAGTCACAGCTCCCCAGAGATGGATGCACAATGCCTCTGATGAACGTTTGCCCGCTGTCCACAGAGGCTTGTCCACAGCCGTTCTCTCTTTGAGGAGTTAGAATCTGTGAGTCATGTGCCAAAATGGAAGCCCCAAAGTCCTGCTTCCCTGGCAACCCTTCCAGGACAGTGTTGAAGGAGAAGAGTGGGTTCTACCCACCAGGCTGGGATTCATAGAGCTGGCAGTGTGGCATTATGGGAAACATATATTAACCAGTTAAAAACGTGACTGGGCATGATGAGTTCATCTCTTGCCAGCAAGCTGTCGTCTTAAATACATGATTTTTTGAAATCAATACAAATCATACAGTAATCTCAATAGGTAGATGGGAAGAAAATAGAATAGCTCGTAAGAGCTGAGCCAAGTGGCTAAGCACACGTAGAGGGTTCATCCAGGTTTGTCTGAGCAACTGCAGGAAAACACCTTTAATGTCTGTGGAGGAGCTCGGTAAACAAAGCGCTGCTGTCATGCAGGTCCCCTGCATCTACGTAAATTAATGGTGGGTATAGCAGCCCCCCTGTAACCTCATTCATTGCATGGGAGGCAGAGACAGAGGGTCCCTGAAGCAAGCTGGTTAGCTATTCAAGGCAGTCTGGTGAGCGTAGGTGAGAAAACCTTCCTCAGTAGACAAGGTGAAGAGTGGCTGAGAAAGATAGCACTGTCAACTCCTGACCTGTGCATGGGCGTACACGCACAGGCCCACATATGTGTGAACAGGCATACACATTACACATAGATGTAATGTGTAAGCACACACACACATACACACACACACACACATGCACCAGAATGAAAGGAAGAAGGAAGGAAGGAAAGATTGGTCGGTCTTAGATTGGGTAGATTATAACATAGGTAGGAATTTACTTCCTACAGTCTGGAGGCTGAAAATCAAGACCAAGATCCTGCAAATCTGATATCTGGTGAGGGTCTATATCTTGGCTCCCAGAGGACCCTTTCTCACTGTGTCCTCAGGGCATGAGCTGGGTCTCTGGGTCTCCTTTATGTAGTCAGGTTTCCTGTTCCTGCTGCCCCACCTTTGGACCACCTCCATCTGTGGAGAGGAAGCACTGATCCTGTCTTGGGTCCCAACTAGAGCCAGGACCCGACAGTTTGCAAAAGCTAAAGATCAGAACCAAGTCCAGACCATAGAGAGCCAAGCCAAAGAGAGTCTAGCTGTGAGAGAGGAGAGCAAAGCTGAGAATCAGAGCCAGGATGTGACCTATGTGACCTCATCATGTCCCATAGTCCTCGCCTCCCAATATCATCATGTATGATTTTGAGGCTTAACCTCTCTGTGATCAGGAGTCTATGCTTTCAGACAGTACTGTTCAATCACAGATGCTCCTCCTACAGAAGGGATCAACCACATTTACTATCCTTTCTAGAACCTTCTAAAAGAGAGTCAAAAACAGATATATGATTCAGGGCACAGATAAAGAAGCCATGATGAATAGGATCCATCTTCTCTGCAGTTATGTGGGAGACTGTCTGCACAGAGTCCCGTTCTTCCAGAGAGACGTTAGAGAAGCTTTTGATCCCGTCCACCCCGCACTTACATTGCAACAAGATTGCTGTGGCAGAGATGGGAGCACCTCTATTATATTCTGGATATAAATGGATTATTTATATCCATTGTCACCTTGGTGGGGTATGGGAACAACTGAGGGACAAACTTCTAGACACGTCTGTGAGTGAGTTTCCAGACCGCACTTAACAATTTAAGTGGGAAGTCTGTGGTCGTTTGGTAAGAAACGTCCCCTACAGGCCCAGGTATTTGCGCTCTTGGTTCCTAGTTGGTGGAGCAGAGAAGGAAGGTTTCGGATCCTTGAGGAGGTGGAAGCTTGCAGGAAGAAGTATGCCACTGGGGGTGGGCCTTAGGAGCTTATCAACAGGTTCTGCTTCCTGTTCTAGCTCTCTGCTTCCTGTGTGCAGACAAAATGTGGTCAGCTAGCTGGCTGCTCCTGCTTCTGTGAAGGAGTCTTGCTCTGAAATTGTCAGCTGCAATGAACTATTCCTTCTCTGTGTTGCTTTTGGTCACAACATTTTATAAGAGCAACAGAACACTCACCCTTACTACAGTCAGCACCATTCCAAGAGCTCAAAGCCTGGACTGCACAGAAAGGCCAAAGTGAGCTTAGCGCCAGCGTCCATCTCCCTGGCGGTGGATGCCACGTGAGCTGCTTCACGCTCCTGCTGCCATGCCCCGCCCCCGCCATGGTGGACTGTGTCCTCAGCTCTTTCTTCTCCCTTTGCGTTTGTCATGTTTTCCATCTCAACGGTGAGAGAGTCACTCTTACCGTCATTGTGCCTGACAGTGAAGGCGTGGATACAGCAGCTGCAACCCCTGACAGGGAAGGCATGGAGACAGCTGATGTGACGCCGACAGGGAAGGTGTGGATACAGCGGCTGTGACGCCACAGGGAAGGTGTGGATACAGCGGCTGTGACACACTCTCAAGGTGGATTGTGTCACACATGTTGACACAGATGGTCCAGACACAAAAGTACCAGTGTGGACGAGTGTGGGGACATTATTCAGACAAAAGGGAAGAGCTCACGCTCATGGATAAGGAAAGTGCAAAGATCATGCCCGCCAAAGCATCTCGGGAGTGATGATGTCCCGTGTCCCAGGGCTAGTGACATCAGCCTTCCATAATGCTAGCTGTTTTACTGTGTATTGGCGTGCTGTGTGTTTATCTTTACAAAAAGAGGTTTACACCGGATTCCCTGTCCACTGCTACCTCCCTCTCAGTCAGGAATTCACGTCACACTGCTTGTGCTATTAATATTCCATGCCAATGCCTCTCAAGCACGCCTTGATGGGCTCGGCTTTCGGGAGTTTTTATGTCTCAATTGAACTGTGTCTGCACTGAGAATGATTTTCCACCGTGGGGCAGTGGTCACCGTGAGTTCACAGATAAGGCTCCTTAGAATTAATTCCCTAAGTGGCCCCGTTGCTTCAAGAAAAGATTAGAGGTGAGTTAAAGGAGAAAAAGGAGAACAGCTGAGTGATGGAATCTGAGTCACTGAGAGAAGGAGGGAAGTTAATTGTGTCTAAAAAGTTCTAAGTCTGGGACCTGTTCTGACAGAACATAAAACTGAATTCTAACAACTCACGGTGGGAGGGACAGGAAATAGTCCATGGTGGGAGGGGCTGGAAAAAGCCCTGCTGGGAGGGGCAGACAGCCTACAGCAACTGGTCAGAGCCTCTATCTAAAAAGCTTAGCATAGGAGTCCCTGGGTAAGTGACGTCATACCACGATAGCCCACATCTCCAGCTATGGTTTTGCAAACCGTACAGATGGTGTCTAATTCTGACACGGAGACTTGATTAATGACAGACTCTAGTGTGTTGAAGTTTAGAGACCTGAAGCAGAAGGGAGCGGCTTCCTCAGGTGTGTCCATGGGCAGCCTGGAACACCAGTCTGGGCAGAAACTTCCGGCTCTGCTGACTGAGTGCCAAGGAGGCAGCCAGAGGACACCCAGTCTCACCATGGAATCTCTAGAGAAGACCAGACACACTTGATTTTCTTTGGTCATGCTTTTAGCCTCAAGGTGCCCTTGTCAGGGAGACCCTGCTTGGCCCTAGTCTGTCTCCCTTTGGGTATTAGGAGTTCTTGCTCTTCTAAGTCCATATGCAGAGCAACATCTGCACAGACCTCTGGATCCTGCAATCACCCTGTGTTTTGGATTTTCACACACCTATTGCCTCTTAGAAGGCAAACTGAATGCCTACCATTCTTGATCCAACTTAAGGAATTAGTAAACACCTGAAGAACAGAGGAAGGCAACATGCACAACACGTTGGGGACACAACTGGTACTCGGAAGCTGGGAGATTGACCTCATGTCTTGTCCTGATGGACAGCTAGTTACCGCTGGCAGACTTTTCCTAAGGAAAAGATGGACCAGATAGATGGATTTTTAAAGCAGTGTTTACCTAGCGTCTATTGTCATTGTGATGTCTTGGCAGCCTTACCACATCTCATTGGATAGCATTTGACCCTACACAGACTGTGGCAGATGCAGCCCCAAGCAACAGGACAGACTCACTTGTGCAACGGAGCTCTTCTGACATTGATAGGTGCTGAGAGACATGCTGTTCCTCCCGACACATCCTGACGGCTTCCTGAGTGAAACTGAAGGATGCTCACCCCCGGTGTTCTGTGGTCTCAAAGCTCAAAGCATGGTTTTCCTCACAGGAGGAAAGACCTGGGCTAGGGAGGAGGCTCAGCTGCTACCGTGCCTGCCTTGCAAAGGTCGGGATCTGAATTTGATCTCCTTGACCCACGCAAATGCCAGGCATGATGGGCCGTGTCTCTGATCTCATTGATGGTGAGAAGCGAGGCAGAGGCTGCCAGGTCCCTAGGGCTCTGTGTTCGCTCTTTCTGCCACTGTGATAAAACATATGGCATGCCACCAGGTAAGCATGGTGAGCGGAGCAACAAGCTCAGAGCTCGCCTCTTCAGCCTCAAGCAGGAAGCAAGTACACACTGGGCACAGCAAACGGCTTTGAAACCTCAATGCCCGGCTCCAGGTGGGCATACTTCTTCCATCAAGACCATGCTTCCTAAACTCTCCCAACAGTGCCACTAATTAGTGACCAAGTGTTCAAATGCATGAGACTATGGGGGACACCTCACTCAAACCACACAGCTCATTGGCCAAAGAGTCTTGTCTACTCAATGAGAGGCTTGGTCTTAAACAAAAGATGGCAAGCATCCAAGGAGCATCTCTAGGTCTCCCATGACCTCCAGATGTGTGCATCAACACACACATATATACATACACGTGCACGTGCAAAGATAAATTTAAATGGTAAAGTGACTTCAAACACCTCTTCCCTGGGGCTGAACACGTGCTCACCACCGCTCTCCCTCTCTCTCTCTTCTCTCCACCCCTCACCCCTGTGTATAAGCTGTGACACTGTGGTGTATGTTGGGCCTGGAATCCCTAGAGAACTTTTACGACTTGACTCCTAACTGGTTTCTGTCTATAAAATTAAGGACTGACAATAGATTAATGAGCGCTGTAAAGTCGTCTTCAATCCCTGCCTCAATTAGGTTGAAAACATAACAGTGTGTAACGGATCTGCTGATTCTGGGAAGAGTGTTAAACACTGTGGTTTATGGAGGAGAAAGTGGGGCAGAACTTAGGGAGAGCTGGAGGGCCAGGGGCAGTCCCTTCTGCTGTAAACAGCAAGGCACCTTCTGTTCTCTCATAGCCACCCCCAGCTCCCCCAGGGTTCAGCAGGGCCTGAAAGTGAGGCTTTGGCTTCTGTGGGAAGTCATGTTTTCTCTCAGACTCACAGGATTTCTCTTATTCTCTTTTCCCTCAAACCTGATGGGACACGAAGACCTCTCTGCCCTGTCTCTCAGTCCTGCTGGATTCAGGTGGCCTGCTGACGGACCTTGAATGCAAAATGTCCCCATAGACTCATGTTTGAGCACTTCGTCTCCTGTCGGGGATGTTGTTTGAGAGAGTTGAGGAACCTTTAGGAAGCTGAACCTCGATAGCAGAAGTGAATCACTGGGGTTGGGCCTCGGGTCTCAATAACAAAGTCACACTTCTTCTGGCTCCGTGTCTGCTTCCTGAGTGAGGATACAATGTGACCAGCCAGCCTCCCATTTCTGCCACCATGTCTCCCCATCGGGCCTTTGTCACCATGATGGACTGAGCCCCTTTAAACTGTGAGCTGAAATAAACTCTTTCTCCTCTAAGCTGCTCTTGGGACATTTATCACAACAAGGAGACGGCCACTAAGGCCCTCATCTATCTGGGCCTTTAGGATTTGGCTTCCATGGTTGTCAAACGTACACGACTGCTCCCTCCTGTTACCAATCAGACTCCACTGCCCACTAGAGTCCTATCTCCTCCATCCCCCTTATTTCTCACGTCTCATTTTTCTCTGCTCAATACACTAACCCATTTGCTGCATCTCGATGACATCCAGTGGCCCCTACCTCAGAAGTTTTGTACCTGATGTCTCCTCTGTCTGCCAGGTTCTCCCCAGTTCCTACCTGGTTCTCCGTGTTCATAAGTTACTCTATGAAAAACCACAGTCATCCTTGTGTGCTGGTTTTGTTCTGTTTTGTCAACTTGGCACAAGCTAAGGTCATCTGGAAGGAGGGAGCCTTGATGGAGAAAATGCTTCCATCACGTGTAGGCAGATCTCTGGGGAATCTTCTAGATTAGGGAATGATGTGGGATGGCCCAGACCTTGTGAGCAGTGCCACCCCTGGGCAGGTGGTCCTGGGATGTATAAGAGAGCAGATTGGTCAAGTCATGAGGAATAAGCCAAGAAGAAGCACTTCTCCACAGCCCCTGCTTCAGTTCCTGCCTCCAGGTTTCTGCTTTGAGTTCCTGCCATGACTTCCATTCATGATGGACTTGGGACTTAGAAGACGCAGTAATCTGTTTCCTTCCAAGCTGTTTATGGTCTTTGTGTTTTATCAAAGCAATGGAATCCAAAAGAAAACACCCAGGCCTGTCAGATTTCTGCTTTGCTCCCTAGAACTTGCTTTGAAACCCCTGTGCAACTTCTTGGTCTTCTCTTGGATGGAAGCGCTCCCATGTGGCTTGAGAGACTTGCCCGACACTCTATATGCATGTGAAGTTGACACAGTTTTTGTCAAAGCTCTGCTGTTGGCCATCTTCCCAGCGGCTGAAAGTGTAGTACTCTCTCCTGGCCCAATAGAACTGGTGAGCAATGAATCCAATCAGCAGGAAGCCTTTGCTCCTTTCCTCTTCTGTGGGCTCCTGCGACCTGACTCGGGGAACCCCAGTGTTGCTCTGAGAGAAAAGACAAGTGCTAGAACCTGGAAAATGGCTCATCTGTTGGTGGACAAGCATGCTCCTTTTTTGTCTTCATTGGGTTTCTATGCTGCAGTAACAACTGTGGCCATAAACACTGGGGAGGAAAGAAATTATTTCTCCCTATGGCTTGTGTAGGAAAGTCATCCAGGAAGGTCAGAACAGGAACTCAAGGCAGGAACCTGGAGGCAGGAGCTAAAGCAGAGGCCAGGGAGGAGTGCTGTTTACTGGTTTAAGCCCCATAGCTAGTTCAGCCTGTTGTCTTATTGAATTCAGGTGAGCAAGACCAGGAAAAGCAGCTCCCACCAAAGGCTGGGCCCTCCCCATCAATCACCAATCTGGACGACAACCCTGAGCCAGTCTGATGGTTACACTATCTTAGTTGAGCTTTGCTCTTCCCAAATGACTCTAGTTAGGGTCAAGTTAGCATAAACCTGTCCATCACACACTCTCGATGTTTGGAAACCTTTCCAGGCCCTCAACTAACTACTTAGTCAAAAGTCCAGGCAAATAGAAGACCAGCTTCCAAATACAGGTGAAACTCACTTTGTGGGTATGTCATGGCCACGTGCCCATAGAGAACTTGGCATTTGGAACTTCCATTGAATTTGACCTGAACTAGAGTAAGACTTTCAGTGGTGGGATCTGTGTGCCACACCGCCAAGACCAATCAGGTACTCATCGGTACTGTGGGTGGTTTTAGGTGCTGGGTTCCGGGTACCACTCACGTCTTTTCTTTGTCTTGTTTTACTGAGATATAACAACAACCCTGTGGAGCTAGAGAGACATCTTCATCCTATTTATAGAGAATAAAATTGGGGCCTCAAAGTGTCATCAGTGTTCAAGGTCAAGAAGGACCTCCACGCCTGCCGCCCTGGCACTTCCATACGTGGTGGGAGCACAAGCTTACGTCTAGTCTCTCTGACCCCAGGATCCTGTGTATCTTACACAAAATCACCCCGTTGTTGTTGTTGGACCTGAGAGCACAGATACCCAGATGTTCACAACCTTCAAAGTTAGGATTCTGTCACGTGGAAGTTCCTTTCTCCATCCTGGACCCTCTTCCATGCCCACCTCTTCTTCATTTCCAGGCTTTCCTGTTCTTAGAACTGAGGGGCACTGCAAGCCTCTGTCTCACTGGCCCTTCCCAGCCCCTATCACAGGACCCTGTGTCTGAGAAGCTCTGAGCGGAGTGTCTGTTTGTGGTGCCTCGGACAGAAGGACAGCGTGTGAATACTCATTGCTGTCAGCCCTGTGGAAATTAACTATGGAATGCAGTGATGGAGAACCTCATCTCTTGCCTTGAGATTTCTCTTGAGGGAAGGCCATTTGTCATGTACGGGCCCAGCTGAGTTCTATTGTTTCCTATTAAGATAAGTCTAAATGAATCTTTAATGATGGGATGCTCTGTCTCCCCAGATTTAGCAGCAGAGCATTAAACTGGCTGTTCCCATCTGGAGCACTGGTATCTTTCCAGAACCATCCATCACCCACAGAGCGAGAGGGCAGACAAGGGTCCCGGCAGATGTGTCTGCACAGCTGGAGCCAGGACACTCTGCATGTCAATCACTCTGCTCTGTGCATCTGTGGGAGGCTTCTGAGGCTCTCTAGGAAAAGATGGTTGTGTTGGAGTTCCAGACGCTTCCCTCGAAGTGTTGATACCTGGCCTGGATGCTGCCCTGGATCTTCTAGCTGATGTCTGTGCCCTGCTCCTGACTTTGCCTCCCCGCCCTGCTTTGGGACCCTTTTCTGAGATGCCATGTGTCATCGTCAGAGTTGCTGCTCTTCTGTCTTTGGTGGGTTCAAGAACCACTCCTTCCCAGTCTGCTCAGTAGCTATAAACTCTGGCTTTCCAGCTTCAAATACTCCCTTCTAATCTCACAGACCCTCCCACGGCTGGCCCCTCCCATGGCCGACCCCTCCCACGGCCGCCCCCTCCCACAGCCACCCCCTCCCACAGTTGCCCCTCCTACGACTGCCCCCTCCCATGACTACCCCCTCCCACGGCTACCCCCTCCCATGGCTGCCCACTTTCTTGACTGCCTCCTCCCATTCTTCTCTACTCCAAAGACATGGATACCCTGGTGCCTCCCTGGATACCCAGTCTAGGGCCCTCTTAGTGGACTCCCACTCTTCCAAGCCGCACCCACCCCCCACTTGGAGCAAGCCAGTGAGCAGCCGTGGAGAGATCACGTGGACTGTCCCCAGCACTGCCTGTACAGCCCTTGGGCTGGCCCAGAAGTCACACGTGCCTCCACTAGGCCATGGAAGAATCCCTGCGGTCGATGCCAGTACCAGCAAAGCTCCATCATGTCTGGCTTGACAAAAGATAACGGGGTGTTTTTCCGCCCTCATCACCCTTCTCGCTGAGATTCGTCTGTGCAAATGTGAAGAAACAAATTAAAGACGGCAAATGGGAGATAAAGGAAGTATTACTCGGCTGAAGGAGCTACAGATGTGGGTGCTGGCAGGGCTGCTGAGCAGCTGTGTGTCCTCCGGCAAGTGGTACACCCTCTGGTCCTCCGAAGTCAGCCTGCTATGGCAGTGCTCCTCTGAAGGCTCACGGGGGCATCCTTCTGAGCCCCCGAAAGCTATAACCGAGCTCTGCAGGTGCAGGCGGGATCTCTGAGGTAGTTAATTCCGGAGCCCTGCTCTGTTTGTGGCTTGTGGCACCAGACCCAAACATCAAGTCTGCATTTTGTTTTCTTCGTTTAGGAAGTCAGAGAGTGAGTGGCCGTGTAACTTTAACATGGCTGGTGTGAACATGGCTAGTGTGAGCATGGCTGGTGTGAACAAGATGGAGCTGAAGAGATGGGTTCCAGAGGACAGAGAGTACAATGTGTGTGTGACAGTCCCAGCGTGTCATGGGGCTCAGGGGAGGGGTAAAACTTCACAGCATCAAATCCCTCCCTGTGTAGCATGACATACCCATGTGCTGGGTCCCTGAATGGCGTGAACTGGGTCTGCCCTGGGTGCTCTACCCTTAGGAGACCCGAGGAATCAGTTCCTCGGTGGCTTCAGACTCTGCTTCGCTCGGCCACCTCTAGGATAACATCCCATAGGCACAAATGCAGTGAAGGCCAGTGGATCTCTTGTATATTCTGGATCCACACAGGGGTGGGATGACAGGGGAACTCTGGAATGTCTTTGAAAATGGTGGATCTTTTTTGGGGTCCTAGGGTCTCACAGATTAGACAGCCAAACTGTCTAATGACCTCAAAGTCACCCTAAGCCGATGGCTTTCGTGTTCTTGTCTAAAGAATTTGAAATATGGAATTCATCAGACTGAGGAGGGTGAGCTTTTAAGAGAAAAGTGTGTTATAGATTCAATCTAGCACTCAAGGACAGAAGGAAGACGAAGAAACTCTTGTAGAGATAGGAAGAGGGGTCCCAGGAAATAGGGTGCTGTCAAGCTAGTCTCGGGCTTTTCAAAGGACCGATCCTGGGGTCGGATGAGCTGGTTGGGTGCTGCTCGCCCAACCAGGAGGCGAGTTGTCCAGGTGCCTCCTCTCAGTGTCTTAGCCTCTAACAGAGGGGCTCCCCTGGGAGACAGCGTGGAGACTTCTGCGCCCCTGCCTGCAGCAACGGTGTTCTCAGATGTGCCGCCGGGGTCTCCGCCCTAAGGGACCAGTGGTCTCTCATCTGCGCATGCTATGCAGGACCACACAGGAAGTACTGGAGTCAGGCATCCCTGTGATGAGAGCCAAGGCCAGAGCCTTTCTAAACCAGGCAGAGACGTCTGTCTCCACGGACGTCTGATATGCTGCTCTTTGGATGTCCGATGCTGCATGGTACCCTCTGCCATTAACAAAGCAGGCGTGTTCCTAAGCAGGAGTATTCCTAAACTCACAACTGTCTAGGATCACAGACAAATGAGCCTTGAGAATGCCAGAAGAAGCACATTGAAGAAGAAGGAGGCTTAAGCACAGGTAGGAAAATGTGTACCCAGAAGAGTCTTCCCTGCAGGGATGCCCCATGCCAGCCCTGGAAGGCCAGTCCCTGCTGCAAGCAAGATTTTAAAGAAACCAAACATCCCAAGATACAGAGAATGGAATCGTGTTGGAGCCAGCCCAATGTTTACCTTCAAAGATGAAGACAGGAGGAACTTCCCTCAGGTAGGGTGATGGAGGTGGGCGAAGGAGATCCCTGCTACACCTGTTCTCAGTGCCCAGCAGGCAGGCAACATTCTCAGCTGAAGATGTGTCGTGACTTCAGGGCCACCACGTTTCCTCTAAAGTAGATGGTGGTGGTTGTGTGCTGCGCCTGCCGCCCAACCCAAACCATTTCAGCTCCGCCAGCCTCTGAGCTTAGATCTACTGACGACTTGAGCCTTCGCTGTTGAAGCCTCTCTTCACTTTGTTTTGTTTTTGTTTTTGTTTTCTCCTAGTGTTGTGATAAAATGCCCTGACAAAAACAAATAGCTCACACTTCGAGGGTGCAATTCTCTACAGCAGACACATCCATCGGGGTGGCAGGAGCCCGAGGCGGCTGATTGCATTGTGTTCATCGTCAGGAAGCAGAGAATGCTGGCAGCATGCTGGGGCTCAGCTCCCTTTCTCCACCCATGGAGTCCAGGACCTCACCTAGGGAATGCTGCCGCCCACCGTGGCCAGGTCTCCCCTCGACAATGCCATCAAGATAAAACCCCAGAGGCCCATCTCTGAGGTGATCTACCTTCCAAGTTGCCAAGTAGCAGCAACAGTCGTGGGCTCCTCCCAAGGATAGGTGGGGTGGTATAGTTGGAAGCCCTCGGCCTCTGCTGTGAGAGCGGCAAGAGGCCTTCATGGGTGTGACACATGCCCCAGACACAACCTGGCCTCAGGACACATCTTCATGGTATTCCCAAGAGAAAAGGTCACTGTGGCGACGGTAGACAGGACACACCATGTCTTATTGGGACGAGGACCATGCCTCCAGTGTCACTCTGGTCTCTGTCTGCCCAGAAAGCTGTGACTCCCTCCCCATTGTGGTTTGCTGAGTGTACACAGAGGACCTTGGGGGCGACTCTGAGGTCTTCGCAGAGCCACAAGATAAAAGAAAAGGTTTGCTCCCTGGTGCCCTTGGAGGCCAGAAGATGGCGTCAGATCCCCGGGATCTGGAGTTATAGGGGGTCGTGAGCATCGTGTGGGTGCTGGGAACTGAACCCCAAGAACAGCAAGGGCTCTTAGTCTCGGAGCTATTTCTCCAGTGCCACCTATGCTAACTTCCTTTGCCAATGAGTGAAGCAGGAGACTTCCTTTCAGCAGCCAATCAGAATGGCAAGCAAATGAACCCTGGAGAAGAAGCTTCTAGCAAGCGCCACTCAGTGCTTTGAGATTCCTCTGAAACCAGTACACACACACACACATACACACACACACACCAGCAAAGGAAAGTAGCAGTCATATTTAATTTGTTCTTTAAATAGCCATTGCCCTTTTTAAAAAAAATCAAATTATTCCAAGGAGCAAAGTGAGCCTGAGAAATATCAGAGGGGAGGAAAGCTAGCTAGCCTCTTGCTGTCAAAGGGGCTTCAAGTCACAGCACAGACCAAATAATCTGATGACGGCGACTTCCTGTAAGATCTCTCCTTGTATATTTAGATTGTGTGCTAGAAGACTCTCATTTTTAAGTTAAATTTCAAATCCCATTTAAAAGGCATTAGCCAGCGGCACGCACACATGCAGAGCCGCAGTTCTGCGGTTTAGGACCTCCTAGCTCCTGCCCTCCTTCACAGCCTCCGGATCCCATCCAGCTGGCATCTCACATATCATTTTACCTCTTAATGTAACACGAGAGCACGGGGGTGATTTCCACATCAAAAATCACAGGGCATAAAAATGCCCAATTTCCTGCGAGGGCGCACTAAAGACACAGCCGTGGATGGGAGCATCACCGACTGCAGGAAGCTCATCTCAGGAGTAAGGCCGTTTGCGAACTCCATCTGCTGCCCCTGCCTGCTCTGGCGCTGCATTGGCAGTTAAAGGAATTATATTGACAACTGCTGTTTTCCTTGCATAGCGCATCTGTGATTGGTGTGAGCCCGGACACAGGAGACCGGGGGAGTTCTCCGCTTGTTTTTATGCTGGAAAGTGAGTCCTGGACTCCATGCTTCTTACAGAACCCGCCTGAGCTGACGATACTGAAATTTCTTGATAGCTTCCAAAAGTGCTTGTCATGTATAGACCTGTGTAGACCTGAGACTGTGTTGTATTAAGAATGCCCTGTGGGGGGATGGGAGAAGAGGCTCAGTGGTTAAGAGTATTGGCTTTTCTTCCAGGGGACCCGGTTCAATTCCTAGCACCCAGAAAGAATGCCCTGCGGGATGTGTGTGTGTATGTGTGTGTGCACATGTGCATGTGCATGTATGAATGCACATCTGTGGTGGGTGGAATGTCTAACCCCATCCTAACTAACTAACTAACTAACTAACTAACTAACTAACTAACACTGAAGGTGTTTAGTGTTGGGGACTTTGGGTAGTCACCAGGTGGGGTCATGAGAGGCCATCATGACCAAGAGATGCAGGAAAGGTTTCTCCTTCCCTTCTCCCTCTTTCTGGGGCATAAACACATAACAAGCAAGCATCTGTGTGTAAACCCAGATGAGAGCCCTCATTAACATGTAACCCAATCCGGGTTGCAGGTGGCTCAGTTGGTAAAGCACTTGCCTTGGAAACATGAACAACTGAGTTTGATCCCCAGGACCAACATTTTTAAAAGTTGGGCACACACTTGTAATCAGCCCAAGGGTAGAGGTGGAGACAGTGGATCACTGGAGCTCAATGACCAGCCAGTTCCTGGCCAGTGGGAGATCCTGACTTAAAACAACGTGTGTGGCTCCAGTGGAATGATCCAAGGTTGATCTCTGGCCCCTATGTTTGTGTGTGCACACCCACACAAGTGCAGACACACCCACACAAGTGCAGACAAATCCACACAAGTGCAGACACACCCACATGACAGAATCTTCTAGAACCTTGACCTTGGGCTTTCCAGCTTACAGAAGTGTGAGGGCCAGATTTCTGCTGTTTAAGTCGCTCAGTCCTCAGTGATTGGTCACATGGTGGTCTGTGCTGAGGCATGTGTGAATGTGTGTCTGTGTGTGTGCTGCTTGTATATGTTTATGTGTCTGTGTTTGTATGTGTGTGTGCTATGTTTGTTTGTGTGTGTGTGTGTTGGTCTTTCTGAGAAGCCCCTCCTTGCCAGCTGGTGGCGTTTAAGGCCTGTCACACACTTTGGTAAGTGACTTCAATCTAAAATCATAATCTATTCTTACCTCCATGGTTTTCAGAGCCTGACCAGTTCAGGGTATGGCGACAGCATTCCCAAGCACCTGCTGTTTGGGTGGAGGCCGGAGCTTGTGCAGCCCCAGGGATCTAAGAGTCTCCACGCCCACATCATGTGCTCTGCTTGCCTTCTCAGTAGCTGTGGCCATGTCTCCTTTTCCCCTCATCCTTCCTGGGTCCCTACCATGGAGGACGAACTTGGGCTGTGTGTTATCAATGGGGTGACAATAGCCATACTTGTTCTGAGATCTCAGCTGCTGAGCTGGAAGGAACTCCGTGGCTGCCATCTGCACTTGTCCTCCAACAGAAGCACAGCTTCCCTTGGGGGCTTCATGGCTGCACAGAGAGAGGGTCAGCCAATCAGCCCAGCCTCACACTCCAGCTCACATGCCTAACAGGCTTCTTCTGCCTCTGCCCATCCAAAGTATTTATTCTGCTCAAAGATCTGCTGTCCCCTCTGGCCCCCCAAGCTGCCTGTTTTTCACTTCATCTGCGTGAACACCTCTGCTGCTGACTCCAGCCCTCCTAGGCTTTCTCAGCCCCCCTCCTCTCTGTTTCTTTCCTACACAGCTAACATCACATAAAACAGAAACGAATATGCAAAAGGCACTTTGCGTTTTAATCAGGTTTGAGGGAAAATATGTCTAACAAGCCACTTTCTCTGTGGATGAAATGTTTGACATTTAGCAGGGCTGCGGCGGATCCTGGCTGACATCTCCGCTTTAAATGCCACTCCATGCTCTCCAACTCTGAGCCTTAAAAAGCACTTTTCTGCTAAGTGTTATCATTGCTAAAAATATTAAGCAGAATCTTCATTCATTTAGAGTCACTGTGTAATTGGCCCAGCATACACAAAGCAGGCAGGCCGACTCTACCCTGGCCAGAGGTGAGGGCGTGTGTGGGCTCTCTGAGACAAGGTGCGGACCTTCCTTCCCTCATCAGCAGAGTCACTGTCTTCCATGCACAGGGTGTTGCATCGAAGCTTACAACAACTGATTCTTACAGCCAGGGTTCAGGTTGAGGAAAGAGCCTCAGCTGTCAGTACAAGGACCTCCCCCTTTTCCTGGCCTTGTCCGAGCTACCCACTGAGCAGCCTCACCAGGGTTTCCTGGCATATCTATGCAGTGATGACCAGTTCTGGCAAGTTTCTACCTGCTATCACTTGTTCCCTGTCAGCATCCCCAGAGGTTGATAGGAGCCTAAGGGTGGGTCAGCCAAGGATGCTGCAGACTCAAGGTAAAAATTTGGGCAAAATGTGTCCATGTCATATGTGCCCTTTGGCTTTGTTCCTGGTGGTGGTACTGTGGATGAGGGTGGAGGTAGTGCAGAGTGGGGGGCTTTGGAAGGTGATATGAATGGGGTTAGCGTCTTATAAAAGGCTCCAGGTGGCAAAGGAAGCTCTCCTCCTCATCTTCCTCATCCTCTGTCCCTTCACCATGGGAGGATAGCACTGCTGCTCAGAGGACCAGGTGCCATCTTGGAAGCAGAGAGCATCCCTCACCAGACATAAAGTCCTTCCAAGACCTTCACCTTCCCAACTCCAGAATGGTCTGAGTCAATTTCTGTTATGTATAAACGAAGCCAGTCTCAGACATTTTGTTAACATTGCACCAAGGGACTAAGACACTTTCATTTGCTGCTACCACAACCCCAGAGCCCAGGACTCAAGCCAACACTTCTTTCTCACCAGCAGTCTACATTATTGCTAGGGCCCTGCATCCTGGGGATCAGGATGTTAGCCAGGTGGTACTGAAGGAAGCCTCAGCTCTAGGCGTCTGGATCAGAGTCGCTCTTCCCTCCTGTGTCTTTTGTTTAAGGGATTCCCAGCACTGCAGCTTGCTGAAAGGATGGAGTCCTCAATGAAGGGACCAGGAGACCCCTGCATGTCAGGGGCAGGGGCAGAAGAGAGGTCAAGGAGAAGGTGGGGACTGGGACTAGCAAGGCTTGAGATTTAGTTCTGCAGAACACTGAGAGCACAGAGCCTTCTGTCACTGCATGGGGATGACAGATGCAGGCCGCCCTGCACACCAGGAGCTCTTGGTTGTACTGCCCCAGAACATGGCCTTGAAGGTTTTCTTCTCACTGACAAGGGCATCGTGTGACCACGAACAGCCTGCATGTGTGTGCATGATGTGAAGATGGTGCACCAGACTTAGATCCTGCAGCCCAGATTCTACCCAGATGGACTTGGCCTGTGGAAACACTGATTGCATCCTGATGTTTTGTTCTGTGAGAAGACCATGTGGGAGACCAAGAGGCCTACATAGAACTGTGCCGCAAGACGTGTCTGTCGGGAGACAGATGGGCTTGAAGGAAGGAACTGGAAAGCAAGACTCCATTGCCACAGCTGCCAGACCCAGCATGTACCTCAGAGGAAAGCTGCTTCTGAGCATGCGCACTCCACTTTCCTCTCTCAGACGAAAGAAGCGTAGTGCAGACTCTTCTCCCTAATAAGATTCTGCATTTCCAACACTGCATGAGGATGCTGGCTCAGTGAGACACACATCTCTAAGAGCTGTCATTAGAGACACTTCTCAGGCTCTGCTCATAACCCCTCCTGCATCCCAGACTAGAGGAGAACAAACTCACAGGAGTTTGAGAGCTTCGTGGTAACAAAGAGAACGTCTGCCTCAAGAGCCAGAGAGTTGGGGCTGTCGAGAGTGCTCAGTGGGTCAAGGTGACTGCCACCAAGACTGAAGGCCTGAGGTTAGCCCTGGATCTCACACAGCGGAAGGAAAGAACTGGCTACCCCAAATTGTCCTCTGGTCTTCACACATGGACACACACACATACACACATACACACACATATACACATACACACATACACACAAAGTAAGTAAATACATATAAACTAAAAGGGGCCCTAGCCTGCTTCATCAAGTTGCAGAGCATTTATTGAGTGACTTCTGTATGCAAGGAAACAAATGCTTAGAAGGGCAGAGTCTGGAGCCAGCAAGATGGCTTGGCAGGGAACGGGTCCTGCTACCAAGCCTAGCGATGTGAACTACACTGTGGAAAGAGAGAACCTACCCCTGAAGGCTGTTCTCTGACCTCCTCATGACAGCCGTGGCATTTACACACAAACACTTGCACAGCAAACTAGTCAGTGAAAATAAAGGGTGGGGTCTGATTTCAGGGACTCACAGGGGACAGGGCTCTGGAGGCTCAAGTCCACTGTCTGGTTTGTCTTAGTTATGTCACTGCTGAGGGAGAGACAGAGTGAGGTGACCCTGTGCAGATTCTGAGCCATGCTAGAAAAAGCCAATGGTCGTTGCGTCTTTTGGGGGACACAGAAGATCCAGGACCCTATGCACACAGTAGGTGTGTTCTGGAGTTCTCCTCGGCCCCAAGGAGTGTGCCCTCACACTGTTAGCACGAGGACACACATAGTGCAGACATTTAGTGTCTGCCCTTATGTTGCTCTACAAGTATTCCTAAGCAACTTCAAAGCACATCTCTGATCTTTCCTTGGAGTGGTGGTTTAGTGTGTTTAGCTCAAAACTCCTCAAACCCTCTTGAAGAAGAAATTTATACAGCTCACACACCACGGCTGCTGTCCGTGTGTCCACAGCATGAACACTGTTCTCCTGGAGGCTTGAGGGGTATTTGGGAGAGGAGAGGGTGGGCGAGGGCGGTGGTAGCTGGAGAAGGCACAGGTGCTCACAACTGGGAAACTTCTGTGGTTGTGGCAGCAGGAGCCTTCCTCTAGCCTCACCTCAGCAGATCCTCTGGGTTCCTTTGACACCCCAGCCCTTCCTCTGCTGGCTTATTCGGTGCAGCCACTCCAGGCCGAGGTTGTGCAGCAAACCTTTGGATCTGCAGGATCCCCTGCCTGGTGGCCTCAGCCAGATCTCTGGGATGGCATGATCCTTGAACTTGGGGGGGACACATGGAGCACACGGTGTCCCTCCATCCCTATGCATAAGCTCTATGCATAAACACGTTATTTTCCACCACACGGATGGTATCAGAAGGAGCCGGGTAACAGGCCGCCCTGCCGAAGCACAGTGGGCCAGGGCTGACAGGCCCTCATCTGCGGCCTCCTCTGCCCTGCAGCCCCTGGCCAAGCCCTGTCCTGGCTCTTCCTGCATGAGCCGTTAGAGGCCTTGGAAGGGACTTCCAGTGTGTAACTGCAGAGCTCAGAGAGATCAGAGTGTTTGATTTCACAAAGAACAGAGGAGCCAGAGAAAAACCTCGTGTCTCAGGGGACGGGAGAGTTCATGGTCACTCTGGAGCCATGCACGGCTCTTTGGAGCGTGATTCTGTTTTAAACTACCTAGAGGCACAGAGATTGTGTGAAATGTGCCCTTGGAAAATAACAGCCTTAAGCTGGGAAGATGGCTCAGTCAATAAAATGCTTGCCTTGCAAGAGTGATGAGTTTGATCTCCTGGAAATCCATGTTTTCAAAGAAAAAGCCAGTTTGGGGGCTGGGTTTATAATCCTAGTGCTGGGGAAGGGGAGGTAGCAAATTCCCAGGGCTCCGTGGCCAGCCAGCCTACCTCTAAGGCAGGGTTCAAGATTATAAATGACCATGTATCAGTAAAACAAGGTAGACAACATTTGAGGAATGGCTGTTGAGGCTGGCCTCTGGCCTCTATCCACATGTGTGCCTATGCACGCACAAGCATGGGCACACACACACACACACACAAAGAGATCTGACTTTCTCAGATACCCCTTGGAACATGGGTGTTCTGGACCACCCTGAGCATCCACATCAGACTTACCCATTTGCATTTAGATTCCAGGGCTCACAGATACAGAGTACCATTTGATATCATTTGACCTGCAGGAGCCAATTAAAAGACAGCTGAGTGGCTGTTACTTGCCAGTCACTCTGTCACAAGCTGGCCAGGCACCAGCAGCAAGCACCAGGCCGACAGGGACTTCAGAGGAGGCAATTTCTTGCCCCGCTGCTTAGGGATATCTTGCCAAAATCTCTTTAAGTGGCCCCTGGTCCCTACACACTGTGTTAGTCTACGTGATGCGTTCTTGGCTGGCAGGCCTTCCGACGGTCAGCGTATCTGTAATACGCATTCTGTTTGCTTAAATGTTTGCTTTAAAAATATTTTTGGTCTTTCAAAGCTGCTGTCAGGACCACAGAGAGCATCTTGAGGTCTCTCACCAGGCCACTGACTCCTCCTCCTATTTTATCAAATCACAGCACAATCACCTGAACCAGGAAGTTAAAAAAAAAAATACAGTTTGGTTGGTAAAACGCTCAGTGGACAAGCACGAGAGCCTGAGCTCAAGCCCCAGCACCCACATTAACATCCAAGCGTGCTTGAGTAGGCTTGTAATGATCTCAGCGCTGGTCCCCGACTCTCTTTCCAACCAACCTGACCTACTGGATGAGCTCCAAGCCAACAAAAGACCCCGTCTCCCCAACGAGGTGGGCAGTATCTGAGGTTGACGTCTGGGTTCTCACACGTGTGTACGGCATATGTGTAGCTTCCTGTCCCCTCAGAGAAGCACGGGCTCACGAAGACACAGGCCCAGCAGCCCCATGCCATGGTACTGCCCAGCAGCCACATGCCATGGTACTCACGTGGTTCCCATTATTGACAGAAACTGAGGACTCCATAAGAGAGCCATGAACACTTGCCTGGGCATCTCTCATTAGGCCTTCTGCTCTCAGAATTTCAAATGGAAGTGTTAGCTTAACACTTGAGGCAAAGTAAAAAAGTTGTAGAGGTGCTAGGGCTCCCCGAAATGTCCTGGGTTGTCTTTGACGCATCTATTATTTTTGAAAGCAAATAACCTGGAGCCTCCCATCCTGATTTCTGGGTGGAGTGGGTCCTTTAGAACCTCCCTGTTATTGTAGTTCCCCCACGTAAGTACAGGCTGCACTGCACAGTGAGGGACATTGAAGTTCCTTAAGCTGGAGAGAGACCTGAGAAGCAACAGCAGCCAGGTTACAGCCGTGTTTCTTAACTTATTTTAAAGAATAAAAAAGAAAATATAGAGAGATATGCATTTTTTCTTAAAGAAAATGAATTATTCTTTGAAAGTTAGCCTATCTCTTAGGGGCACAGTGTGGAAAATTAGATTTCAATGGTTTTGAAATTGAGGTTCCATGGGTCAATAGGAGTGGATACTTGACGTCAGATGACAAATCTATTAGGAGAAAATCAAATGTTTTGTTGCCCATCAGAAGCCGTTGGAGGACAGCGAGAGCAGTGGGAGAGCTCTCTCTCCATCTGGAAGCTAACGGAAAGACACCGTTTCTGTCCCTAGGCTTTGAAATTCCTGGGATAGGTTCATTCTTGTGCTTCTTAGATTTGACCTGGGGTGTTCCCAGGTTCCTGGCCCACAGTGCAGAACAAGGTTGAAGGAAAATTGGCAAGACAGGGGTCTCCTGTGCGCGTGACCCTGATGCTGCCTCTGAAAGCCTCCGCTGTTTCTCATTGGGTTCTTTATGCTCTGTTCAGGATCAGTCTGAGTACGGTTAGCTGAGCTGTGGAAACCTGGTGCTTTGTGTTCCTGGGGACTGTGAGGCTGGTGGAGCTGCCACAGGCAGGGTCGGCTCTCCTTTTGGCCTCTGGTTTGTGATTCAGTATCTGGTCTAAAAAATATGTCTTGCAAATTATCAGAGCAGCAAATAATTTTCATTAGATTATGTATTTTAAATCCCCTATTTATTTTCTTTAAACCAAAGCAGGATCTTATATCTAACCCAGGATGGTCTTGAACTTTTGATGCCCCTCTGTTAGCTTCCTTAGTTCTGGGATTACAGCCATGTGCTAGCACCCCGCTCCCCTGGTTAACTATATATCTGCTGGTCTTCTCAGCAGCATTTATTCTGTGTAGAGCAAGTGCCTAATGGAGATCTAAGTGCTGGTGGGATGTGTGGGCAGACCCTGCACCCTAGGAACAGTGATCTGGTAAGAGAGACAGGCACAAATAAAAATGCCTCCATGACCCACTTAACTCCAAGGTGGGAGGCACACCCCAGGAAGACGGCTTGAGAAACAGCATCCCAGCAGTCAGTGATGGCTGGGGGTCAGCAGGGTGGAGGTGCTTTTCCCAAACTGGCCATGTAAGCTGGGGAGTGAATAAGTAGATTGGTAGGTCCCAGGTCACACAGCTTGTTGGGGGCAGGCCAGGCAGTCCCCAGAACCCCAAGCAAAGCACCCTTCTGCCAGAAATACATGAATTTGGAGAGAAGTCTTTGTCACCCTTAGTATGCTAGGGACGAAGAAGGAGAAGGCAAAGTTATGCCCCAGGACACTGCAAAGCAGAGGATGCCTGGACAGCTTGAGAAAAGGGCTTTTAGCAAGAGAAAGTCCCAGAAGTGGGGTGTAAAGAGATTCACCCAGAAAAGGCACTCTCCTGTCTTGCTTTGGGGTGTGGCCAATGTTGCTGATGCCAGAAAAGGAGATGGAAATTTTTGGGTTCATTCCTGAAGAACAGGACAAGGTAGGGGAGCAGGGGGTTGACCAGTTCAGTGGTAGAGCCCAGTCTCAGGGACTCTATCCTGCACGGCTCCCTCACCACCACACAAGGAAGAACCCAGACCTGTTTTCATTCTGTTGATGTCATAGAGAAGAGGGTGTGTGAGCTGCAGTCTGTAAGATCGATGCTTGAAGGAGCAGACAACACAGACTCTAACCATGCCTCAGCCACTCCTTCTAGAACTTGTGAATCCAGTCCAATTAGCCTTGCTTAGAATATCCATCAGCATGGTGCTATGATCTGTCTCATTTCTTCCAACATTCATGGGTTAGGAACTAGGTCCCTGAAGTCAAGTGTTAATGATGTTTGGAAATGGGAGCTTTGGGGGCACTAGGCTGTGAGGATTCTGACCTTACAACTGGGTTAATTTAAAAGTGGGCTAATGAGTCATGAGGGAGGCTTGCTATACAAGAGGGCTATCTCTGGAACACTGGCTCCCCTGACAAGACATGATGCTGCAAAAACAGACCTTGTTTGTAGACTTTCCAGCCAACAGCACCAGAAGTTCAACAAACCTCTCTCCTTTTAAAACTACCTGGCCTCTACCATTTCGATATAGCAACAGAGCAAGTACAGACTAAGAACCAAGAGGCCGCTTTATTCTAGATCTCACTCCTGCCCAGAGGCTGAGTTGGAATCTGAGCTACTTGCTTTCTTCTTGAAAGTCAACTGTGTCTCCTCATCTGTCACTGAGCCCAGGTTAAACTGTGCTGGACGGTGCTAAGCTGTGGTGACTTGGTGCTCATCTAATTAGCAAATGTTCTTTCCCTGGAAGGAGTGCACATGCAGACCTGCCAGGCAGATTCATGGAGCGACACTCACTCGGGAGGAGTTGTCCACATAAATACCCAGTGAAGAGCTGGGGAGAAGTTGTCAATGCAGATACTCAGTGAAGAGCTGGGTAGGGGTTGTCCTTGTGGAAACTCAGTGAAGAGTTGGGGAGGGGCTGTCCATGCGGATACTCAGTGAAGAGTGCCTGCTCTGCTTTCTTCCCCCCCCCCACGCCATGGGTGCACACTCGGGGGAAGGTGGCAGGCAGAGTCCCTCCCACCTGCCTCTTCCTCTTTCTCGGACTAATTAAAACACAGTGGATACCAATTAAAGCGCTAGCAGCCGCTATTATTGTTTTTCTGTTTACCCACAGACCCAGCATAATGCGGGGGAAATGAACTGGAAACTCCCTGCGTGCTCGCTCCGCGCTGCGTTCGCAAGAGCCTGAGTTCATGTTTCACTGAGAGATGTGGTGTCCACAAAGGCTGCACATTTTTAGAGCACAGCCAACCCCAGTAGTCAGTGGGCAGCCGTCACCAGCTGTGGCTCTGGCTCACAGGTGAAGGGTGTCCCTCTGGTAGCAACTGCCATGTGGCTATCAGAACTCTGTTTCTGAGGGTGGCTGCTGCCGAGAGGGAGATACCGACGTGGATCTGTGCCCAGGCTGTAGGAGGAGAGCCTCAGAAGGACCTCCTACACCACCGGGCATTGGCCCCTGGCATGGCATCAGGTAGGCTGGGTAAGAAGGAGCCAGGAAAGGTTTGGGGATTGCATGACTGACTGTTCCAGTATCCCCTCTCGTGCCAAGTTTGTGTGTCACTCAGAAGCTGGTAGGAAGGTCAGAAGACTTCTCCCAAGTAAACATCATCCTCTTTAGCCAAAGGGCAAGTGGCAAATCTATCTTTCTTCAATACGATTATAGCAGGAGCATGGTTGGGATTGAGATGTCAATCCAGAGGTTAAGCTAGCCCCAGGCTCCCATCACTGGGCTCCCCAGCCTCTATCACCTATAGCGGGAATCCTGGGGACTGTCTTATCTTTTACTAATATCAAATCCATGCCCAATGATTGTAAGACAGAAGGAGGAGTCCGGATCACATCGCCAGCTGTTTTGCTGGTCCTGCCAAACCAGCTCTCACTGTGTCTTAACCTTGTACCCAAAGGGCCAAGGGGAACTCCAAGTCACAGCTCTGCCATCTACCAGGGAGTGCAGCACATGCCACCCTAGTCTTCAGTTCTTCTCTGGTTATATACCCAGAGAAGACCATGTCCATCCACAAGGCCAAGCTGCCCCAATACAATTTGCTGTCAGCTCAAATTTCCACATCACCTCATCTCGGAAACAGGCAAATGACCCATCCCCTTCATCACTGCTGCAAGGACCAGTGTTGCTGAGTATCAAAGCCCTTCATATTCCTCTACACCTCGGGAGGACCAGAGATTACATGGCAAGGTGTACAAAGGTGTAGGATTTGGATCGGACACCCTAAATAAACACTTGGGACCACCTGGGGGTAGTTTCAGGCCTCCTGGCTTCCAGGCCACGTGCAAATGCTACCCATCCCACAATGTCGGCATTTCTAATGTACTGCGAACATCCAGAAGAACTGCTGATGCTGCTGATGTCACCCACCCTTCCCTCCCTCCACCCCAGGAAGATGTGACATCTAGGGATACAGATGAGTCAGTGTCCCATGTAGACATTCAAGTATCCCAGTATCCTAAGCCTGTCTTTAAGGGCATTCCAGGAGGTGTAAGGGGAAGATCTACCTCAAATGCAGCAAATGCCTGTATTCGGTCCTGGGCTGGATAAAGAGGGCAGAACGAACTGAGTCCTGACACCTGTCCCTCTGCTTCCAGACTGAGAATGCCATGTCATCAGCTGAGTCAAGCTCTTGCCACTGTGATGGGTCATATTATCACGATGAACCCAAATAAGTCCTTTCTCCTTTAAGTTACTTTGGCCTGGTATGTTGTCATAGCAACAGGAGAAGCAACTTGTGCAGCTAAGATGCAGGCTCACCCTGATCTCATCAGAAACCCTGAGACCTAGGTCACTCACTGCCTGGACAGGCACTGAGAACGATGAAGGCTCAACCCTTCATCCTTGGGATATAATGTGAGGGTCTGAAGGTGATGTCTGCCGTGAGCCAGGGTCCAAGAGACCCTGGTCCACAGGACAGCTGGCTGCATTCAGCCTGGGATCTGAACTGATTTGTGGGCATATTTCACAAATGTGAACATGCACAAAGGTTAGAGGTCAGAGGCTAGAGGTCAACTTTGGGAAGTGTTCCTTAGAATGCTGTTCACTTTGATTTTTGAGGCAGGATCTCAACTGGCTAAACTGATTAGCCAAAGAGTCCTAGAGATGCACTTGTCTCTTCTCCCGGCTCTGGGACTGCAAGGTCACAGTTTTATTTTATTTAAGCATGGGCTTTGGGAATCAGACTAAGGTTTATAGGAACAGCTAACAGCTTAGAAACTGAACCATCTCCCTAGTCCTAGGATGGGTTTTGCAGTGAGAAGCCATGTCTGTCCTTCTACTTAGCTAAAACCACCCTCTGTCTCTGTCTCCTTTAATCGCCTAAATGTTTTTCTTTGGGTTCACCTTCTTAATTAGCTTCTCTAGGATCACGCATAATAGGCTCAAATTTAGGCGATGAAAGGAGACAGAGACAAAGACCCGCATTGGAGCACCGGACTGAAATCTCAAGGTCCAAATCAAGAGCAGGAGACAGAGCACGAGCAAGGAACTCAGGACCGCGAGGGGTGCACCCACACACTGAGACAATGGAGATATTCTATCAGGAACTCACCAAGGCCAGCTGGCCTGGGTCTGAAAAAGCATGGGATAAAACCGGACTTGCTGAACATAATAGACAATGAGGACTACTGAGAACTCAAGAACAATGGCAATGGGTTTTTGATCCTACTGCACGTACTGGCTTTGTGGGAGCCTAGGCAGTTTGGATGCTCACCTTACTAGACCTGGATGGAGCTGGGTGGTCCTTGGATTTCCCACAGGGCAGGGAACCCGGATTACTCTTAGGGATGATGAGGGAGGGGGACTTGATGGGGGAGGGGGAGGGAAATGGGAGGTGGTGGCGGGGAGAAGGCAGAAATCTTTAATAAATAAATAAATAAATAAATAAATAAATAAATACCCTCTGACAATCCAGGAATAGGTCACTGTGATTTCAAACAAACCAAACCTAAAAGCCCACCCCAAGGAAACTCCACGAGCTGCCTAAGCCCGAGGAGGAGTGGTCACTGTGGCCACTGGGATGGCCCTCCTTCCGAAGACCCTGGAAGCTTGGGTGCCAAGGCAGGGGAGGAAACCCTAGAGAAATGGTATCCCACAGATGTACTCCCAGGTGTCTGGAAGTCTGCTGCAGAGGGGACGTGGGCTGTTCCTGAAGTCACGGTGCGAGGATGATTTATCCGGCTGAAGACAGAGCTGAATTAAAACTCCTCCGTACCTTCAAGTCGTTGGCTCCCTCATGTCTTCTCTCTTGGCACGGGAAGGGAGACTTCCTTGAGAAAGGATTAGCTCCCCCTTTAAGGACCCTGGTGAGCCAGCACCCTCTGATCCATGCTAATTTCATACGGTGGTGATTACTGAGTGCTGGCGGATTAAATATTTATAGAAACATGAAGAAGCTGCTAATGGTTGATTCAGCTTCAGAGGCAGGTGATGACAACGCGCGCGTCTGCTAAGCACACAATGGGAGAGGAAGCAGAGGCGGAGACTTGGTGGCTGGAGATGCTAATGGGACCCAGAGGAGCTGGCATGCTTGGCTCCGTTATTTCAGAGGGACAAGGGACGCAGCCCTGGCCCAGTAGTGGTCCAGCTCTTGAAGCTGATGCCCATCGAGAGAGAACAGTTCCTGCCATCAGACTGTGAGAGCCATCTCCCTGTCACTGGCCTCAGGAGGCAGAGTGGCCCCCTTTAGACTTTGAAGCCATTCCTTCCTCCCCTGGTAGTGCAGGTTGAACAGATTTACTGTTTCCTGCTATAGTTCAGAAATGGAAATAAAATGTGGGCTAAGGATTCAGCTCAGTTGGTAGAGTACATGGCTAGGATATGGGAAGCCTCGGGCTTGGGCCCCAGCAAATCACAAGATAGGCATGGTTGCACACCCCTCTGATTCCCAGGCTTGGGAGGTAGAGGCAGGAGGATAAGGAGTTCCAGGTAGTCCTCAGCTACATGGTGAGTTCCAGTCAGCCCTGGATTTATAAGATTTTGTCTCAGAGAGAGGAGAGAGAGAGAGAGGGAGGGAGGGAGGGAGGGAGGGAGAGAGGGAGGGAGGGAGGGAGAGGGGGAGGGAGGGAGAGGGGGAGGGAGAGAGAGAAACAATAAAAAGAATAGAAAGCAAAGAGAACCAAACCTGTCTGCCCAAGTCCAAGGCCGTGCAGCCAGGGCTGTCAGAAGTCTAGAGCTTAAATCCAACCTTGCTTTCTGTTGGTCTCTGGACTCCCTGGAGAGAGGGTGCAGAGTGAACCAGCTTTCTGGGGACATTTGCTCCAGTTCTTCACATATCCAGGTTGAAGCCTCTGTTTTTCAGGTAAACATTTGGAGCCTAAGAGCTACAACCCACTCTCTCTTTGTGCCCAGCTCAACATCTCAGCAGCTCTGTCTGGATGAGTTGAAGCAGGTACTTAGCATCAATATGAACATCATATAAAGTAGAGCCAAGACTGATGGGAACCAGGGGTCCTGATGGGCACCCTTACCCACTCCCTTCTGTGCTCACCCAGTCCTCCTCTGAACACCAAATGAAGCCCTGGGAGCCAAAGACTTTGGCCTTGGATGGTCCACTTCAAGCTCTTGATCTCTTCCAAATACTTGAGATATCCGGTTGTTTATGTTTTATTTACATGAAGTCACTTCTTTTTATCTTATGTAAAAGGAGCCACAGAATAGCCATAAAATTAATAGAAAATGTTGTCATAACTTGATGATTCAGTCTTTTCACTTTTTGAAGGCTCAAGGTGTGTTGACTGCTCCCTCTGCTCGGACCCAGGGTCAGCCAGGCATTGCAGAGGTCAACAACCTTTGCTGTGGGACAATGGTTTGTAGCCTGTCAATTGTATTTTAATAAAATGCTGATTGGCCAGTAGCCAGGCAGGAAGTATAAATGGGACAACCAGACAGGAAGTAGAGGAGGGTCAATGAGAACAGGAGAATTCTGGGAAGAGGAAATTTTGGTGTGCAGTCCTGATCCAGCCACAGAGCAAGCAAGTTGTGACTGCCTCGATGAGAAAGGTACCAAGCCACATGGCTAACACATTAGAATAATGGGTTAATATAAGTTATAAGCATTAATAAGAAACCTGAGCTAATGGGTCAATCAGTTTATAACTAATGTACACCTCTGTGTGATTTCTTTGGGACTTAATGATTGCAGGAACAGGGCAGGATAGAATGCATTTGGCCAGTAACACGTTGGGGATGGTGAGGAGTAAGCATCCAGCTTTCTCTGCCACAAAGCAGTGTCACATTCCCCATATGCTCCCCTAGAGCATCTCTCTGGCCCCTTTACTGTATCCTAGAAAGTACCGTGGTGGTGTCCAGAGTATAAGACACAGCCTCGGGAGAGCTTTGGGTGCTGGGGAAACCTTAAGGGAGAGGGGAGATGCCTTGAGTTTGGGACAAGTCCCATCTCTGTGGGCTGAGACTGTGGACCGTGCTGTCTACTCTACGCTGGTCAGACCCACTTAGGAACCCCGTTTAATCATCTGCTCAGGTCTTTTCATGACAGACGCTACTCTTCTTTGCCACAGGATAGATAGCAGGGTGGAAACCACCCATTTAACCACCATATGATTTTTGAATTCTTCTCCTGGCACTTCTTGGGCACTTCAAGACACAATCTCAGTAGGTACAGGATCATCACAGTTACCTAAGCCTCAGAGGACTGGGCCGAGCAGAGAAAACACCCCTTGGGGGCTCGAGGATTAGAGCAGTTTTTGACAGGCTTAGCCATTGGCATTGACAGTGGACCTGATGCACCCTGCCATTGCCATCATAGGCCAACATCTGCACCTGCCTCGCCCCGAGGAAAACAAATGGAGAGGCTTTGCTGCCTGTCAGTATCATTGACTTTGCATGGTCACTCATCTCATTAAGAGGGGTTTTCTGTACTGAATGGTGCTGTCTTACCCTAATGAACCCAAGGAGCATAATCTGGGGATCACTGGCCTATGCAGTGTTTGGTGACATGGCTGTAATCTGTTTTATTCTTGCCCTCTTAGAATATAACCGTTGGCTTTTGGTCATCACCCACGCCGTTTCTCTGAGAGCCGCTGAGTTTTCCTGCGGTGGAGTCCATTCACGGGAGATGAGACGGTCATGCAGGTAACTCCCCATGGACAGCCGCGCTGCCTGTAAACTCAGAGATGAAAGAAAGGCAAAGTGTTTAGAATCAATGCAACTGTTCGACATTAGCTCCTTCATAAACCCTTCAGCAAACATCCTTATTGACACACTCGGGTGTATTTCTATGGCCCTCTAAATCTAGTCGAATCTAATCCATCTTCACCCCTAACAAATGGTCACCATCGTTGGTGCGCACCTCAGTGCGGAAGTGGGATGAATGTCACCGTAGACTTACAGTTACCGCTGGGGATGGTCACTGCCTCCACTGACCTCCAGGCAAACTGGGACCTTCTGCAGTGAGACTGATTTCCTCTTGCATTCTTCATTTATTCATTCATTCATTCACTCATTCATCCACTCACTGTGTTCCAGCTGCTTCTTTATTACTGTCAAAACGCCACCCAAAAGTAACTTGATGAGGAAAGGGTTCATCTGGCTTATAGGTCACAGTCCATCCTGGAGAGCTGCCAAGGCATGAACTCAGAGACAGACCTTGGAAGCAGGAGCAGAAGCAGAAGTCACCGAGAAATGCTGCTTACTGGCTTGCTCCCCATGGCTTACACAGTTTGTTTTCTTGTACCATCCAGACCACCTTCAGGGGGTGGGACATCACCCAAAGTAGGCTGGCCCCTCCCACAGCAATCATGAATCAAGAAAATACCCAACAGTCAGAGCCACAGTCCAATCTGATGTGGGGGCAATTCCTCCTCAGTCGAGGTTTTCTCTTCCCAGAGTACTGGCTAGTTTCATGTCAACTTGAAACAAGCTATAGTCACAACTGAAAGGAAGGAAACTCAGTTGAAAAAAATATGCCTCTATAAGATCAGGCTGCAAGGTATCTTCTTAATTAGTAATTGATGGGAGAGGACCCAGGCAATTGTGGGTGGTGCTAATTGATGGTGGTCCCGGGTTCTGTACAAAAGGAGATTGAGTAAGCTATGAGAAGCAAGACAGTAAGCAGCATCCCTCCATGGCCTCTGCATCAGCTCCTGTCTCCAGGTTCCTGCCCTGTTTGTGTTCCTATCCTGACTTCCTTCAGTGATGAACAGGGATGTAGAAGTATAAGCCAATCAACCTTTTCCTCCCCACGTTGCTTTTGGACGCTGTGTTTCATCCCAGCAATCAAGCATGTTTGCTGATTGTGATAGGAACTAACTAGCTCAGTGGGTATTTCTTCCGTCCAATCGCTATGTATGTGTGTTGTATGTGTATCTATTCAGATACATGCGTACCATGTGTGTCTGTGTGCGTGTGTGTTTATGTGTGTGTGTGCATGTTTGTATGTATGTGTGTGTGCGCACGTGCGTGTGTGTGTGCACATGTGTGTGTATATGTATGTGTATGTGTGTGTGTGCGTGTGTGTAGACTTGGGGACTACCTCAGTGTCAGTTCTCATCCTCCAACAACTTAGACACAGGATCTCTTTGTTGTTTGCCGCTCTGTGTGCCGGGCTACCTGGTCTGAGAGTTTCTCTGCCTTCCATCTGGATGCACGAGCATCGGTCTGACTGACGTGTGCCGTGTCCAACTCCATATTGTTCTCAGGACACGACTGCAGTTCTTTACCCTCACTCAGCAATGGCTTCACCCGCAGCCATCTCCCAGCTTCCAGGTGGCTGTGTTCCAAGTGTCTTCTTGCTTTTCTTGACTGTGCCTTTCTTCCAGGCTCTTCTTTGAGTGACGAACAAGGAAAGATGGGGAGAGTTTGCAGTCCTCTGCTGCTCAGAGCAGAGAGAGGATTCCAAGGCTGAGCCATAATTCACTTCCAGGGAGAGGGGGCTTTCAGTCCAGCTTGGAGAAAACGGGCCACACTGGTCTTTTCTGCTGATGTGTGTGGATGAAGGAGCTGGTGAGGGGGTGATGAAGTATGTGAAATTGTGAAGCGGTGAACATGTGTGTGAGCACATGAAGGGTGAACATTTGTGTGAGCATGTGAAGGGTGAGCATGTGATGGGGTGAACATGTGTGTGAGCATGTGAAGGGTGAGCATTGTGTGAGCACATGTAGTTGTGAGCATGTGTGTGAGCACATGAAGTTGTGAGCATGTGTGTGAGCACGTGAAGGGTGAGCATGTGTGTGAGCACGTGAAGGGGCGAACATGTCAGCATGTGCAGGTATTTGGGGGCTCCTGCTCAGGTGATCCTGTCATCAGTTCCTTGACATGGGTCTGATGACATTGGTCCTGGGTTCCCACTTCTGTCCCCAGCCTGAAGCCTCCCTCTGGGCGTCAGGGAGGAGAGATCAATGTCTTCACACATTGAATTATGCCAACAGCACACATTTCATTAATTTATGGAAATGTCAGGTTGCTTTAACTATTATCCTGAACTTCTGTCCTCCAATAAATGGCTTCATTTCCTTCCAAGGATAAAGCACTCCAGTATTTTCGGCTGACCAATTCAGCTCAGGGCGCCCTAATGCTTTCTTTCCTCAGAGGACGCATACTTCACAGGCTGACTCTGGGGTAATGACACCCAGGGCCCATTTCTAATGACTGTCACGGTCCTGGCCAAATGCATTCCATACATTAAGGGCAATGCTGCTTGCCAAGCTGGGTGCGTCCTCTGGGGGATAAATGACCTTATCTCTAGAGCTTTCCCTGCTCGTGACCAGGGAAGAGATTTCTTTTAGCTTGTGCAGAGGCAGGCTTGAGAACGGCCCCTAACAGTGGCAGAAATGATCTCAACCATTCCTGCTCTTAACACGACAAACACCAAAGAGAATGAGACTGAGATGAACTTAGCTATGGTTGGAACCCAGACAAACCCGTCGGAGGAGCAGCAGGTCCCCATGGCCATGGGCACAAACCTAAGGAGTCACATGCCCAGGCCAGTTTCTAGCCATAATAGGGTCATTTTTTAGAAGGGCATCTCCCCTTAAACTGAACAGCACTAGACCCTATAACAGCCAGGATCAGGTTCTGGGCAGAGAGACGGTCGAGAGGGTTTAGAGCTGTGCACAGCACTGGGGGTTTGAGGGAGAAGTACAGAGCAGACGGTGTCTAGTCTATGGTGCCTCCGGGGTTCCAGGATTTCAGAGAGAGAGAGAGAGAGAGAGAGAGAGAGGAATAAAAAAAGAAAAAGGGGAGGGGAGAGGGGAGGAGACTGGGGGGAGGGAGAGGAGAGAAAGGGAGAAGGAAAAGAGGAGAGGAAGGGCACAGAGTGGAGAAGAGAGGGGGCTATGAGAGAGGGGAAGACAGGGGTTAGACATTACCATATAACAGGGTGGTGCTAGCACACACCTTTAATCCCAGCTCTTGGGAGGCAGAGGCAGGCAGATCTCTGAGTTTGAGGCCAACCTGGTCTACAAAATGAGTTCCTAGACAGCTACAGCAGTTACACAGAGAAACCCTGTCTTGAGAAGATAAGGAAAAAAGAAGGGAGGGAGGGAAGAAAAGAAAAGAAATCCCATGTAACCTGCTAGGTTTCTGCTGTTTTGCCGGGTTGGTGAGGTTGGACCATGGCTTTTGCCCACTTCACCACAGCAGTCCTGGGTTGTAGGAGCCGCTTGTTGGTTCCAGCTGCTCTGTACTGAAATAATGACACAGAAACTATATTATTTGCAATACCGTTTGGCCAATAACCTAAGCATATTTCTGGCTAACTCATACCCATCTCTATTAATCTGTGTATTGATGGCGCAAGTCATAAACAATCCCACACCAGTTTGGAATTGTGATTAATAGGGTGGTATTTATTTAAAGGGGAATAAACTTACAGATCACCGTCCCAGACAACAGCCCTCTGCGCACGTAATTAGGAAGAAGTCTAGTCGCTGGACCAGAGCAGGAAATAAAGAGAGAGAGGAGGGAAGTAGCCGCTTTTTTTTAAAGGGAAAGAGACCACGCCCCCAATGGGCTGGTATCTCCATGGCTATTGGCTGGAGGAGTGGAACGACCTCCCACAACAGTGTATTGCCACATGGCTGTGGCTTACTGCCTAAAGTTACAGCGTCTGTCTCTGGCAGGGCTCCATGGCTTCTCTCTGACTCCGCCCTTCTTCCTCCCAGCATTCAGTTTAGTTTTCCCTGCCTACCTCTATTCTTTTGCCCTATCAGGCCAAGGCAGTTTTCTTTATTAATTAAACAATCGTATTCACAGCATACAGAGGGGAATCCCACATCAGTGAGGGCTAGGAAGCCTTCTGGAATCCTGCAGGGCCCACTCCAGAATGAGTCTCAGCGCCTACTGGTCATGGTCTGGGGCAGCACAGGGCCTGCAAAGTTTTGAAACAATGCAGGTTCCTGAGCCTCATCTATGCATGAGGGTCCACAGATTTCTCAGCAACCCCTCCCTCACTGGTTGAGTTTAATTCAAGCTGGAGTGGGGGTAGGTGCATGTGGGGGAGGGATGGAGGGAGGGAGGGAGGAAGGGAGGAAGGGAGGAAGGGAGGAAGGGAGAAAGGGAGGGAGGCTCTGTCCTGATCTGAGGTCAGGTGGTCCAGAGAGAGTGACTGGTGAGCTGACCAAGGCAAAGGGAACCTCTTTCTTGCCATGGCTCGAGGCTGTGCAAATTACTGCAACAAACAAGATAAAGGTTAATTGGATGAAACAAGAGGTTTGAAAGAAAAACACCAATTTTCACTGGATGCAGCAACACCTCTCCAGGCAATCACAACACCCCATAAACTACATCAGGACAGTGCAAGGGTAGGGAATAAGCAGGGGTGGGGTGGGGAAAGGAGGGGAGGGGAGAGAAAAGGAGGGGAGGGGAGGACAGGGAACAGGAGGGGAGGCAGGAATGGAGGTTGAAACTCTACTGACTTACAACTCAGTAACCAGAAATAGGAAGAAGACACAGCCAGTCAGGTCTTGTCGAACCACACAGTTTTCCCTGGCCTTGAACAAGAAGGTGGGTGGCCGGCCAGAGTCACAGGCTGGCATCCCTAGGTGGGAATGGACCCCGCCTGCACTATACTTGGGCTAGGTGTGATAGCCAATGTCCTCTTTGTCAGGTTTTCTTGCCTTGACCTTGACTCTGGAAAATCTCAGGTTAGAGCAGAATTGGAGATTGCATCCCACCCCAACCCCGTGTGGGACCCAGGAGGAAACAGAGCCGAGGCTCTTTGGGAGCCGAAAGCCTCCTTTCCAACAATGCCCTGATCACCGCCATTTGATTAGGGGTAGCCATCCTAATATAATTAATAAATTAGTCCTCGTTAACTATGATGAAAGAAGCGAGTCATCGGTAGCATGTTCGGAGAGGAGACGACACATCGTTCCCTCCAGACGGCGCGCTACTACAGGAAGAACCTCGCAGCCATCATGGCCGCGATGGAGGAGCCCATTAGACAGGAGGAGACCTGTAGAGCGTGATAGGCCCTGACAGAGGAGAGGTTTCCCCTTTAAAGCCTAGAGGAGCTACAGCTGAGGGTGAGTATACGGAGCTGGAGAGACAGCTCAGTGGTTGAAGAACACCAGCTGCTCTCCTAACAGATCCAGGTTCAGTTCCCAGGACCCCATGGTTACTTTACAACCATAACTCCAGGTCCAGGGGCTCCAGTGTTCTCATCTGGCTGCCAAGGGCACTAGGAATGCACACAATGCACAGATATGCAAGCATGCAGACACAAGTAACACATAAAATAAAGATGAATAAGTCTTTTTTAAAATGAGTATGATAGAGATAAAGATAGATGGATGGATAGATAGATGATAGAGAGATAGATAGATAGATAGATAGATAGATAGATAGATAGATAGATAGATAGATGATAGATAGATAGATATATAGATAGATGATAGATAGACAGACAGACAGACAGACAGACAGACAGACAGACGGATAGTATGAACAGTGCTTGACCCCCAGTGTGGGTGGGAATGCAGGCGGGAGCCCACAGGCTCCATCAATGCTCTATCATCCATAGCTGGAATGAAGAGAAGAGTCACTGAGAGATCTCAGCTGAGCACACATGTGGAATGCTCTGCCCATCCTCGCTTAGAAAAGTAGAGAATCTGAGCTAGAAGTGCACACAGTGTCCTTGCAGAGGACCCAAGTTTGATTCCCAGGTCTCTCACTACTATAAATCCAGTTCCGAGGGACCCAGCATCCTCTTCTGGCCTCTGGGGGCACTGCGCTTCTGTGCACACTATACACATAGTTAAAAATTATTAAAAAACGAGAAACCTTTTAAGACTGCTACATCCTGAAGAGTAACAGATAAGCCACAAGCCGGGGGTGCTCAGGAAATGCTGGGCTCTGAGTCCATCTCCGGCTGGAGGGACATGCCATTGTAGGGAAACACAATGCGCTCATTAACGCTCACAGGCTCTTTAGCCATTCATATTAAGATGATGACTCTCCGGACTGCGCACCCAGAATCTCAGTTTCCTCTAGCTCACTCCCATCCTTATCTGAGCTTGATAAAGTCACTCTGAATGTGACTTAGGATAGGGAACAATAATAGGAAATGATTTCCTCAGTCCGGGTAAATGAATACGACCTACGAGAAGAACACCCTGGGTTATGTTTACTTGAGGAAATGAATCTCTTCCTGCACACATCTGTCTTCACAACCCTGTCAAAGAGAGCTTACTCTCTCCCCTGATTTCATCAAGCTTGGTGCCCACTCCTAACCTCCCACACTGGAAGGGGGTAGGTGGGGGAATGTCTTTCTTCATGGGCATCCATTTCAATCCCTCTTTGTCACTTGGAGAAAGAGCCAGATTCTTCAAGGCTGCATTCTGGAGCCTACAGCTCTGGGGCCCTCAGACCCCCAGGAAGGTGCATATGGAATGCCTGGGCTCCGAGTCCCAGGGCAGTGCCCGCCCTCTCGGGGCCACTGGACTCTGTCTAGGGCCCTCCAGTGCTATGTCCACACTTGTGGACTTAGTTTTCAGCCTAGACTCCGCAAGGACACGTGGCCTATGTCAACCCAAAAGGGAAGTCGAGGCACAGCCACTGTAAGAACTGACCTCTCTCAAGCCATGGAGCAGGGAGATATATTTCCAGTTGTCTAGAATGGTGTTTCCCAGAAGGCTCTGGGAGATTTGTAAAAGGAGGTTTGAGAAAGACATGAAGTCTAATGGTCCTTGAAGCAAGAGGTTTGTTTGCGCCAATGCCCACATCAACGTGGTAGGGGTCTGAAGTAAAGTGTTAATCTTCTGCCAGACAAAGCAAAGTGTCTCCTTTTTAAACTCCCTTAAGAAAGGCAGTGTGTGGTACGATAAGGGCGTGGAGGTCCCTTCACATCGCCAAGTTAGGTGGACAAGACTGCATTTGCCCTGTGGTTTGTACTGAGGGGCAGGACATTCAGAACACACTCTGGTAAATGGGCAGATAGAGGCTGCCCCCAAACACTGGGCCTAATTACCATGTGCCCTGGGAGACTTGGTACATGGGGCAAGTGGGACTGGTTAACACACACACACACACACACACATACACACACACACACGACAGTGAGATGTGACGTAATCAGGTTCCTCCAACCCCTGCATGGAAAGGCAGTGGGGCCCCGGTTTCTTCTGTTTGGGTGATGTTTTTCTGGAAGGTCTGCTTCCTTGCTTATGTGACAGGACACCAAGGTGGAGGAGGAGGAAGAGGAGGAGGCGAGAGAAGGAGGGGAAAAAGGGTAGAGAGGAGAGGGAGAAAGGAGAAGCGGAGAAAGAGAAGGGACAGGAAGAGAAGGAGAGAGAAGGAGGGGAAAAAGAGAAGGAGGAGGATGAAGACGGGGTGGGGGTGGGGAGAAAGAGGGTGAGAGCAGCACAGGAGACAACAGACCACTGGGAACAACCACAGCTCACACCCTTGCCTGGTGGGTTGAAGTCTGCTATGCATTTCAGGTGAAAATTCCAGCATCAGAAGCAGGGAATTCTCTGAGTTAGTATTGGTGACTCCTGACCTCTGCAGTTAAGGTTCAGGTTAACTGAGCCAGGGATTTAGGGATCCAAGAAAGCTGAGGGGTGAGTGCTCTCTGCAGGGCTGTCTACCTGACAAACAGGCTTCTGTATTCTCCCCTCTCTTATTTGTGCACCGTCTCTTCACACAGTAACAAAGGCCCAGAGCTGCGGGGATGACCCCTGTAAGTGCACCCTTATCTGAGTCAGTGTAAAGAAAAACAAAACAAAACAAAACTGGTGGAAGAACCTACCCAAGGCTACCCAGAAAACCTCAGGTTGAGGAGCCACATCCTTCCCTCCCAGCCCTGAAGACCGCGCTCCAGGTCCCTCAAGTAATGACAGCCCCCTCTGGCCTGGGAGAAGAAATCTCACTAGTGCTTCATGGAGTTTCAAGGTCTTACAGCTTTCTGGAAAAACACCATCGAGCTTCAAAGGTGTCTCCCTCAGCATGGAGCTTCAGGCACAGACTGGGCAGGGCTCCAGTGTTGGGGTGTGGAAGTGACTGCTTGCCCACAGGTGCCTGGGGAAATCCATCTGGGGCCACACACCTGCATCCTCTCTGAACAGGTGTGTGGGTCTTCTGCCTGGAAGATAACAGGACCATCTTTCCCGCACCGTCTTTTGAGAAGCAAGGACACATGCATTATGAAGGCTCCAACTGTCCCTGTGAGTCTGGACACAAGAGGCTGCTCTCCTCAGAGCTGATTTCCAGAAGATTCCTCCTGATTCATACCACACCTTCTCACTAAAACCTACTTATGCAGGGCTCTGACTGTTTCTGGAATGTTCATTTGGGTCAACCCTACCACTCACCCCCCAGACACACATAGCTTGTTTATAGATAGAATTATACTATAGAAAACAGTTTTCTTGGCAACCGTAAGCCCTTTGATAATTTGTGCTCAGTATCCGTCTGCGGGCACCAGGGAACACAGCCCATCCTCAGCCTTCCTGGGAGGGCAACACAAGAAATAACCCTTTGAAGAACACTTGTGAGCTCTCGCCTGATAAGTTAACCTACATTTCAACACCAGGGTGTGTGCGGTGCCCTTCTCACACTGCATTCCTTCTGCGTGTCTTTATGCCTCAGCTGATCCGACACAGTCTACCGGATGGCGGCATTTCTCAGTGGGTATACTCAGCGATTAGATGTGTTCATGACATGGCTTCTCCTCCTGAGTCACTGAACTCTGCCAGACAGATCTGGCTAGGATTGGATTGAGCCGGTATGGGGTCTGAAAACACCACAGCTTGGGGTCTTCAGCAACAGACAGATACTGTCTTATAGTTCTGAGGGTGGGAGTCCATGCCAGCTCCTCCTGAGAACTCTCTTTGAACTGCGTCCTAACAGGGTCATCTCTTTGTGCGTCTGTTTTCTTACTGGACTATTGGGCATATTAGACTATGACCCAACCAAAGACCCCCACCTCCAAATTAAGTCATATTTGAGCATTCTGAGGTATTGAGGGTTAGAATTATAAAAGATAACTATGAAAGCATCTCCCTCCATCTTATAACAACCACTTCCTGCGGTCGTCCTGTCCTGTCTTGCATATTGTTACAGATGATGCCAATAAAAGACAAAGTAGCAGGAGCCAGGCATATAACTCGGTGGTTGTTCATGCACTAGGTGTTCAGCTCTTATAGGTAAGCCATGGTGCTGGTGTCTGTAGACTAGCTGAGCCTGCCCTGACCTAGGAAAATGCACGTATTAGTAAATCGGACTGTCTGAGCCAGAATCTAGACCCTGTGATACAGATGCAGTCTGAAGCCAGAACAGGTGGGGTCTTCTGAGCTAGAAGCCTGGCCACAAAGGGAGAAGAGGGTGGTGTTTGGGAAAAGGGGCAAAGAATTGCAGGGCGAGAATTGTGTGTTGGGTATGTGTAGCTCCTGGTGAGGAGAGAGAAACAACCAGGAGAGAAAAGGGCAGAGGGAGCCGGGTCTCAGGAGAGAGACACAAACGCAGCTGCTTTGGTGGCAGCTGGAAAGATGATGTGTGGACAAAGGAATTGTATTTAAGATTAAGCATTCACACCTCACTTTTAAGTGGTGAGAAGTTGCTTGCTTAAAAACATCCAAGAGTGAGGCTAATTAGGGATTAAAGTCCTTGAGAAGGTGTAAGGAGAGAGAAAAGAAAAGGCCGAGAGTGTGGAGGGGGATTAGCTTCAGCTGTCTTCTCTTCTGATCAATGAAGAACAAGGAACGAAGGGATCAGAGGTGCCACACTTGCGCATCTAACCGACGACAGGAAGGAAGCGGTCCTTCATTGCTGCTTTTACACTGTTTATTAGGGATGAGGGCAGTGACGGAGGTGGTGATGGTGTATTGGGAAAAGACGGACAGGATGGAGAAAGTCAGGAATGTGAGGGCCTGATGGGATGGGGGGGTGGGTGCTGGAGGTGGAGAGGGGCTGATGGGATGGGGGGTGGGTGCTGGAGATGGAGAGGGGCTGATGGGATGGGGGGTGGGTGCTGGAGGTGGAGAGGGGCTGATGGGATGGGGGGTGGGTGCTGGAGATGGAGAGGGGCTGATGGGATGGGGGGTGGGTGCTGGAGGTGGAGAGGGGCTGATGGGATGGGGGTGGGCACTGGAGGAGGTGAGGGGCTGATAGAATGGAGGTGAGTGTGGGAGGAGGTGAGGGGCTGATGGGATGGGGGTAGGGGTGGGAGGAGGTGAGGGGCTGATGGGATTGGGGGTGGGTATGGGAGGTGGAGAGGGGCTTATGGGATGGGGAAGTGGGCGCTGTAGGTGGAGAGGGGCTGATGGGATGGGGGGTTGGGGTGGGAGGAGGTGAGGGGCTGATGGGATGGGGGTGGGGATGGGAGGAGGTGAGGGGCTGATGGGATGGGGGTGGTGGTGGGAGGTGGAGAGAGGCTGATGGGATGGGGAGGTGGGCACTGGAGGTGGGGAGGGGCTGATGGGATGGAGGGTGGGTGCTGGTGGTGTAGAGGGGCTGATGGGATGGGAGGTGGGCACTGGAGGTGTACAGGGGCTGATGGGATGGGGGTGGGGGTGGGAGGAGGTGAGGGGCTGATGGGATGGGGTGGTGGACACTGGAGGTGGGGAGGGGCTGATGGGATGGGGTGGGGGTGGGAGGAGGTGAGGGGCTGATGGGATGGGGTGGTGGGCACTGGAGGTGGGGAGGGGCTGATGGGATGGGGTGGGGGTAGGAGGAGGTGAGGGGCTGATGGGACAGGAAGTGAGTGTGGGAGGAGGTGAGGGGGCTGATGGAATAGGAAGTGAGTGTGGGAGGAGGTGAGGGGGCTGATGGGATAGGAGGTGAATGTGGGAGGAGGTGAGGGGGTTGATGGGATAGACAGGCTCCTGGGACTTACAGCCAACCCATCTAGCTGAACTAGTTAACTAACTGCAGGTTCAGTGTGAGACCCTGACTCAAAAAGTAATGAAAAGACAACTAAGGAGGGTGCCCAACCATGACCCCTGACCTCCAATAGTGCACACGTAGGTGAATACACAGACACATGCACACATGTACATGCATGTACACCACTCTGATCTGACACATGGGTTTGCTTTCTCATGTTAACCTTGTTTTTAGAGACGTCAGTCGTGAGTGTGAACGTCTGTGATGGGCCGGGGAAGGATGGGCCTCAGAAGATCTTAACAGGTGGAGGCGTTTACAGGGGAAATGAGTCCCTAGGAAGATAAGTGGGTGTTCGGCGGAACGAGCCAGTGATAAGAGACTCCGTGATAATGCCTGCACAGGCCCGAGTGGCTTCTCTGTCTCCTTCAGGACCTTGCCAGCACCCTGAGAAAGAAACTGGTGTCGCTGTAATTTACAGCCCTCCTTCTGGGAATGTGTCTACCCCCAAGAAGGTAGCAGCCTCAGTCCTCAGGTGCGGAGCTGCCTGCTCAGATAAGGGAAGCTGTGTCGGCTTGTCTCTGTGAACCATTAAAAGTGTGTGTGTGTGTGGGGGGGTTTACCCAGCTTAAATAAGCCTTCACACTAAAAAGTAAAGGCCCACTAACCTGGGTCAAAACTGCCCATAGCTGAAGGCCACCATATTAGCTCATCTCTCTTAGCATATTTCATTCATTTGTTGCTCATCCATCCACTCATTCAGTCATTCATTCATTCATACATACATACATTCAACAAAGGCTTACTGAAACCTAACTCCATATTAAACATTATTGTTCCTATCTAGGGACACATCAGGGATAAAAGGGAGACAGACATCCCCACCCTCATGGGCCATCTATCTCAGCAAACATGGAAAGAAACATTTGAAATAGATACTTATCTAGAACGGACAGAAGGCAAAGTCTTTTGTATCTTTGTATCAAAGACATCATCTTTTGGAAGGATGAATGGATGCAAGCTGTCAATCAAGCCTGTAACAATCTATCATGAGCTTTTGAGAAACATCTTAGATATAAACTGTAACGTCCCCTCCTTGTCCCCAAAGGCTCGTGTCCATCACATATCGCAGAGTGCAGTTAGTCTATCCCCAGGGTTCCCAAACTTACCATTCCAAAAGTGCTCAGATAGACATGTCTCTCCTCTGAAATTCAATGCAAACTTTTCACTGTGGAGCCCTGTAAGAGAGAAGGAGAGAGAGAGAGAGAGACAGACAGAGACAGAGACAGAGAGAGAGAGAATCATAAAAACCTTGTGTACCTGTTCAGAAAATAGCATCCAATGAACAAGAATACATGTATTGTGGGTGGACAGATGGGTAGATGAATGTATATATGTATGAATAGATAGATGGACAGACAGATGGATGATGGATGGATGATGGATGGATGATGGATGGATGGATGGATGGATGGATGGATGGATAAATATATATGTATAGACAGGTGGGTAGATATTGTAAGGGTAGGTGGGCAAATGGGCATTAAGTGTTTATTTCACCATAGCAGTCAGGAATATTGCATATGAAATCCCTAGCCTCCTCTTTTGATTTAATTTAATGAGTAGACACACGTTTTAAACTTTCTAATATTTAAAAATTTTACTGAACGAATGCAAACCCTCGAGGACACTAGCTCTCTGTTCTATTCCTGCCTGCAAAGCATCTTCGTTCCCAAGTGAACAAACAGGTGCCAAGCAGGGCCGGTTCCTTCTGACCAGCCACACAGTCAATGCACAGTTGCTACCAGCAGACTAAATGAGAACACCACGCCAGGTCATCAGGCAGGCAGTGAAATACCCCAGCGGGCTCGGGCTTCCTGCCGGTCCTGCGCCAGCAGTTGTGAATAGAGCATCAGGACAGGTTTTGGCTTGTAAAATGAGCACACAGGGAGCAGGATCCATGACTGCCCATGAAATCTAACAAATATGAGCACAAGCCTGGAGTAGCTGCTGCTGCTGATAAGCCTGCTTTGAATAGAAAGTACCCAGCATGGGATAACAATCCTCAGGGTGGCCTGTGCCCTGTGTTTGCTCCCTGCAACCCTAGGAAAGCAAGCACAGCCCTGGGACTTTGCAGAACAGCCAGGGAACATGAGGAATGGTCTTAAGGCGATCATCATTATCTTGCACCCTGAATTCCGACTTACACATATTTCTGTTGATTTGTGTTCGTCTCCTTTGCATGTCAAGATGATACCAACGAGCCTTCCGTTTGTAGGAAAAAATATGCTTCTGTGGAAAACTGCATTGCCTACAGCATGGCGTCCCAGGTTATCTGATGGCTCCAGCTGCTTTCTCCCAGCTCTGTGGAAGCTCCCTGGGAATGGCAGGTCACTCACAGATATGCAAAGCCTGCTTTATACCGATTTCCTCCCACTTTGGAAAAACGAAACAAGAACAAAAGAAGTTCACCTTCATCTGCAATGCTCCTGTAAAGGAGCATCCAGCTGGTCCCTCAGATCACGGGAGCAAAGCAAATGTCTTGCTAGGTTCACTCTAGTATCTTCAGGATAGCCCTCACCCTGCCTTTTGCCAAGAAATCATTAAAAAAAAATACAACTATGTGTCAAACAGCAGTTATGCACCCAGGGCATAATTGTTTGCTCACTTTGACACAAGAACCCTCTTAGTCTCTAAATTCTACTCATCTTACTGTCTTGATTTTCCCAGTGCTGGGATCATAGGTGTGAGCTACCATGCCCGGACATATACTGCTTTTAAAGAATATTTTGCTATCAAGGAACACTTTCATCATAAAAATGAGAAATTCAAAGACATATGAAACAGAAAAAAGTTGCCTATAGTTTTTTTTTTTTTTTTTTTTTTTTTTTTTTTTAACCAATATCAAAGATACCTAAGCCCCCCAGTCCCTGCTCTCACCAGCTATGTGCTGGTCAATTTTAACTGTCAGGTTGACACCTAGAAGTCCCCAAGAAGATGGTCCTAATGAGGAATTGTCTGTCTCAGGTTATCCAGTGGGACTGTCTGGGGGGGGGGGGGTTGTCAATTGTTAAACAATGTTGGAAGACAGACACTGTGGGTGACATTAATCCATGGGTTGGGCCATGGATGCTGTAAGAGTGAAGGAAGAAAGGAGCTAGGATCCATGCCTGTATTGAATATGGCTGGCAGTACTGTTCTCTGTATCTCTGTCCACTATAATATAATTCATGGCTGTGTCCCCACACAGTCTACCTGATTGAGTCTCTGCCTCGAGACTTGAGTCTGGCTTGACACCTTTGGCCCATCTATGTACAGCCTGGTAAAGCCCAGTTTTAGGGAAGACCTGTATCCCTGCACCATGAGTTTAGCAGGCTCCTGCCATTGACAGTTGCTGCACTACAAGGTCTGATCAGGCTCCACTTTCTCCGTGTGGGGACAGGTTACCCACATCTGCAATAAGAATCCTGTTAGACTGGTTTAGCCTCAGCTCTAAATTGGCCCCAAATTTTCTTCTTGGTCATTTCCACCCACTGACCCTCCTCTGTTCCTGGCCCTGGCTGTGTGCAGAGGGGCGCAATCTCTTATGTACTGCAGCTCACAGTGCAGGTTCCAAACCAGCCCAGAGATCCAGGCTCGCCACGGGATGAGCCTCTGGGGGTGTCTCTGAGAGACTGCCCTGACTGCTCTATTGAAGTGGGATGACCCACAGCTGGAGGCGCTGTTTTCAGGGATGAGGGCCTGGATTTACAAATGAAGAGAACAAGCCAAGAACCAACATTTGTCTCTCTGGTTTCTGGCTGCAGATGCAATGTGACCAGCTGCCCCATGCTCTTTCTGTCATCCCGTCCCTGCCATGACAGGATGAACCCTCAAACAATGAACCCTAACAAACCTTTTCTCCTTTAAGTTTCTTTTGTCAGGATAATTTATCCAGTAACAGGAGATGAAAAAACACATCTTCCTCACCGTCCTTTAACAAGAGCCATGAATTGCTATGTTTGGTTGGTGTTTTTTTGAAATCATTGTTTTGTTTTGTTTTCATGATACAGGGAAATAAATGGCTGTTGCAAAGAATAAATCCTTGTGCAGAACCACATGCACACACACACACACACACACACATGGTGTCTATGGTGACCGTAACCCTGGTGCAGAAATCTCTGGGATCTATGTTGGTCGTAAACCTGGTGTAGAATCCCCTTGTGTCTATGCTAATCATAACCCTGATGTGTTTCTATGCTGATCATAATCTTGGTGTAGAATCCTCTGGCATCTATACTGATCATAACCCTGGTGTAGAATCCCATGGTGTCTATGGTAACCATTACCCTGGTATAGAATCCCCTGGTATCTAGGGTAACCCTAACCCTGAAGTCAAATCCCCTGGTATCTATGCTGAGAGTGTGATGCTGAGGTGGCTGACTCATATCCTAACAGGATCTAGAATCACCATGGCAGCACATCTCTGGCCATGTCCATGAGGGATTGTCTAGGTATGGCTACCTGAGGTGGGAAGATCCACTCTGAGTGTGGGGGGCACCACTCTATGGGCCAGCGCTTGACTGACTACCAAGGAGACGTGAAGTTGAGCATCAGCACTTGTCCCCTCCAGACTGCAGATCTGTGGGTACCACTGCCTCAAGCCCCTACTGCCTTCACAGAAGGTACGCTCACATGGTACCGAAATCAACACTTTCTTCACTAGGTTCCCCTTGTCTTTCATCCAGGAGATAAGTAAATAGAGTAGAGGTTTGTGGGGTTGTCAGCCCTTGTCAGCAGTCCACCAAGCAGGCTCAGTTACTGTGAATGCAGGAGTCAGTCATCTCTTCCTTTACTCCTACTTCTTTATCCAGGGTACTGTGTCAGAGGGACCTCCTGCTCGCCCTCCCATCTCCGCCATCCACAGCATTCCTTCAGCGCTGTGTCATGTTTCCTCATCACTTCCTTCAGAACCTCTGTTACTGTATTATTAGAAAGTCTTTGGCTCTATGAATTGCAGTACACCCACAAGAGAGCAGATGACAAAATGAATGGATAATTAAAAGATCAACTATAACACGAATATTCACATACTCCTCCCACCAAGAGGTAGAACAGGGAACTGAGCCAGCTGCCCCTCCTGATGTGCCTGGTGTTGTCTCAGTTCCTGGAGACGATTCCTTTTGATAGGAATATCCCCAGTGCCCTGCTTCTCATCTCTTGGTTTCTTTGATAGGTTCTGTTTGTTTGGCCATTTTATTTTATTTCTTTAAATATATTTTATTAGTTCTTTGAGGGTTTCATACAGTGTATTTTGATTATTTGTTTTTGGCCACACTCCCCAAATTCTCCCAGATCCACCGCCTTCCCTACTCACCTAACCTTGTGTCTTCTTTCTGTTTAAGTTTAATTTATGCTGCCCATATATTATTGGGTGTGTGGCCTTCTACTGAAGCATAATGGACTTATCAGGAGTGACACTCTTACAAAACTGACTTTACCTCTCCTAATGATTATCAATTGCAAACAGTTCTCAGCTAAGGGGTGGCACTTCATGCTCATGCAAACCACAGTAATCACTGGTGTAGATGGAAGTTTCTGCCCTGCCTGGATCTGCAGCCATTCAGTCCCAACAAAATACACAAGGGCTTATTTTAATTATGAACTTTTTGGCCTATTACTCAGGCTTATTACTAACTAGCTCTTACAACTTAAATTAATCCATAATTTGTATCTATATTTAGCTACATGACTTGGTGCCTTTTCTCAGTGCAGCATTTTCATCTTGCTTCCTCTGTGTCTGGGTGGTGACTGCAGACTGAGCCTCTCCTCTTTCCAGAATTCTCTTGGTTTGGTCATTCCTCTTATACTTCCTGCCTGGCTACTGCCCAATCAACGTTTTATTAAACTAATACAAGTGACAAATCTTTACAGGGTATAAGAGCATTATCCCACAGCACACTGGCCTGGCAAGACATGTACATTCATGCAATAGTGGCATGGACATCATGAAGTAACCAACCACTTTCTGGATTTCTGATTTAAGTCCCTCTCCATAAGATGAACCCATACCCATCATCTTATTGGGCTAAGAACCTGTGACTTGGTAGATCATAGACCCTAGAAGAGAACTATCACTATTATTCTACTAAATAGACAGAGTAGTAAATGGACTCCTGATGACTTATTGTTATGCCCATACTTTTTTGTGTGTGTATGTGTATATATGCCATATATATGCATATTCATGAATATGGGCTTGTGCTTATGTGCACATGTGTGGTCAAATGTCTTCATCAATCATTCCCCCACTTTACTTAAGGGGTCAGGGTCTCTCATGTGAACTGTGGGCTCACTGATTCAAGTGCCCTATCTAGTCATCTTGTCCTGGAGAACCCCTGTCTTTGTCTTCCTAGTGCTGGGATTGTAGGTGCCTACACACCCTTCTGATTTTCACATGGGTTCTGGATCTGAGTTCTGTCTCTCAGTACTTGTTTGGTTCTCTTTGAAATGCCTCATGAGGATTTTAACACTATGTGGTTTTGCTTTTTGTGTGTACAACTTAAAATGCTTCATCTGAATTAAATTCTGTGACTTTTCTCTCTGAAATTGCTACATATTATACATTTGTATTATCATATGATGTTTATGTACTTATTTCTGTATATTTTTTATCTTTGTATGGAGTTTGTATTTTAGATGTGTCTTTTATTTTATTATTTTTGGTAAAACCCATATTTCTGCTGGTTGCTAATGCTTTGTAAAAACACAGAACAATGGGGAACAGAGACAGGCAGTCCCGAGAGAACGTGATGACCATGAAATCTACATGAGCTTCCACACTCAGTGAGAAACCCTGTCTCAAGGCAATGCGGTGGTGAGCTATGGAGGAGGGCACCCAGTATTCAGCCCCATATGCAAACACCCATGTGCACACACATTTGTGTGTATAAACATCCACCTGTGTGTGTGTGTGTGTGTGTATGATGCACACACTCAGAAAAATACAAAATGAATTTTGTGCATAGATTTTCACATTTGAGGATTTTCCTGGATTATTATAGTAAATTAGAAGCTTGATTTGTGTCTTATTTTTAGTTTTAATTTCAGTTCTATCAGTTGATGATTTGACTTCCAGCTTTGAGCCACCTCTTTCCCTTCCGTTTTCCCTGCCAGGTGGAGACTGGTGGGAAATCCTGAGTTCCCCAGGCCTCACCTTGGGTGGAAACTTTGTGTCATCCCACCTCCCAGTCACAGTGAAAATCCCAGGCCAACCATCACTGCCAGCTTGGGAACAGCAAGTGACCCCACTCTGCCCTTCAGGAAGCCCCACCCTGGCCCCTACACAGTCTTCTGGGGTGGGCAGTTCCAGAGCCAGGTTCTAACCCACTTTTAAGTGGATAGTTTCTATCTTCTCTGTAGGGCATATACAATATAGTGTCCCTTATCCCTTCCCTGGAGAGACATGAGCAGTATTTCAACAACCTAAAGTGCTCAATGAATTTCTTGAGATTCTGTACAAAGCAGGGTGAGGGGTGGCTGACAGGATCATGTGTGACCCCAAAGCAGCCACACTGAAGGCATGAGCACAGCCCCATAGATGAATACCCCTTCTATCAACCTCTCCCAGCCTCTATAGCCCAGCACCTTCCAAGACCCCAGGCTAAGAGCAGTTCATGTAAAATTTTATGCAGATCTCTGGGGAAAGAGGATGGAACCTCATGTTAGAGTTCAGTGACCCTTCCTACCCCTTCCTTCTCAGAGGGAAGTCATCAGTCCCAGACCTGATGGCAATGGCCTCTTACAGGCAGCCATTGCTGTCCACAGAGGGTGACTCTTTGGTCCAGAGTCCCTTGTTCTACAACAGATATGTGTTTGCGTCTTCTTCCCAGCTTCCACATGTATTTTTCTTTTTTCCTTTCTAAAGGATTTCAATCTGTCACTTCAACAGTAAGACCTGTGAGAGTCCACTTCCTCGTGGAGTGACCAAGGTCCCCCTTTCTTCTGGTTTGCTATGAAGCAGCCGAACTGGCTTTAGGAGTAATTAGAAGTCTCCCCTTCCATATTTGTTGGGATAATCTGTGCCTGTGATGAACCACCTGAAGCGGTTTTGTGATGGTAAACCCTTCTGTGCTCCTGAGATAAGCTCAGACATCCATTCATTTGTTCACGTTCACACAGTCCTGGATGAGGTCTGTTCACACGTGAAATCTTAAAGAGAAAGTGGGAACTGTAACTTCTGTTCACCGGTTAGCCTTGTCCAATCAGCTGTGGCTGTTTGATCTTAGCAATATTTTAGTGATTTATAAAATATGAAATTAATTTAAAAATTTTAATATGAAAATTTTTAAATATGAAAACTATAAAATATGAAATTACATCTTGGATATTTGATCAGGAATTTTTAGATGTATTTTTAGAGAGGATCCCTGCCTTGAACTGACAGAAATCCACCTGCCTCTGCCACTTGAATGCTGGGAAAGGCGTGTGCCACTTTTTTTCACTTTTAACTTGTTTACATTTTTAATGTTGTAGAATAAATTTATTTACTTTCTATATTTTAAAGCTGTAAAAGTATACTTATTTTTTATGCCTTTCTTCCCTTATAATAATAAATCTTGTCAAAAATTAATTTATTTTTTTAAACTAAAGACTTGTGGTAGTTTGAACGTAATTGGCATAAGTTCATAGGGAGTGGCACTATTAGGAGGTGTGGTCTTATTGGTGTAGGTGTGGCTTGTTGGAGGAAGTGTGTTATTTTGTGGGTGGGCTTTGAAGTCTCCTATGCTCAAGCTGCACCCAGTGTCACAGTCCACTTCCTGTTGCCTATTAATCAAGATGTAGAACTCTCAGCTCCATCTCCAGTACCATGTCTGTCTGCACCATTCCATGTTCCACCATGACAATAATGGGCTAAATCTTTGAATCTCTGAAACAGTAAGCCAGCCCAATTAAATTTTTTATTTATAAGCATTGATATGGACATGCTGTCTCTTCACAGCAATAGAAACTCTAAGATAGGACTCAATTTTGGTAATTTTAGCATTGTCGAGTCACTCCCTGGTGTGTATGTGTGTGTGTGTATTGTGTGTGCACTGGTAGTGTGATGGAGTGTGTGTGCACGTGGGTGCAGGTACGTATGGAGGCCACAGGTTTGTTGTGGAATATTACTTTAACTATGGAAATGTGTGTTACATTTATTTATCTTGCATTTGTTTAACTAGGCTAGGTAAAGATGTTACATTTGTTTATGCTTCATTTGTTTAATTATGTAAAGATATGTTGTTGTTTTACCTTGCCTGCCTAAGGCACCTGATTGGTCTAATAAAAAGCTGAAAGGCCAATAGCTAGGCAGTAGAGAGATAGGCGAGACTGATGGGCAGAGAAAGAAGGAGGAGGAGAGAAGTGAGAATGAGGGAGAAAGAGAGAGAGATGCCCTGGGTTACTTAGGTGGTTGCCAGGCAGCCGCCAGGCAGCCAGACATGGAGTGGATATACAGAGTGAAAGAAAGGTAAAAAAAAAACAAACAACAAAAAAAAAACAACCAAACAAACAAAAACCAAGGCAAAATATAGATGAAAAAAAAAAAACCAGGTTAAATAAGTTCTAAGAGCTGGTGGAACAGCATAAGATAAAGCCAAGCCTTCATAACTACTGATAAGTCTCTATGTCATGATTTGGGGGCTGGTGGTCTGAGAAAGCCTGATACACATGTTAGCTCTGAGTTATCATTTCTCAGTTATTCTTCACTTTGTCTTTATATATGCCCATTGCATTTATTTTCAATTTATTTGACTTTAAATTGACAAACAGCAGTTACATATATTAGGGGAACAGTGTGATAGTGCAATGCGTGTGTGCCCTGTGCACAGGTCAGATCTGTGCCTATCACATCAGACAGTGCAATGCGTATGTGCACTGTGCACAGGTCAGATCTGTGCCTATCACATCAGACAGTGCAATGCGTATGTGCACTGTGCACAGGTCAGATCTGTGCCTATCACATTAGACGCATCCTTTCTTTGAATAATTTCCTCCCTATTATTTTGAAACAGATTGATTTTATTTTTGAATCAGGGTCTCACCCTAAACCTGTAACCCATTGATCAATTGTTCCTCAGTGATCCATGAGTTTCCTGCTCCCCAAGTGCTGGAGTCATGGGGAACACCCCACTTGTAATTTTTCTTACATGGATTCTAGAATCCAAACTCAGGGTTTGTGCTCACACGACAGGTACTGTGTGTCCTGAGCTGTCTCTCAGCCCGAGTCTCTGTGTTTATTATCTGGCTCTAATTTCTTCTCTTGTGTCCATTACTATCTGACATTTGCTCCTGGCATGTTTATTGGTATTCATTCTAGAGTTGAATCATTTCCTCCTTTACTGTCAACCTTTCTTGTTTTTCAGCTCCAGCAAGCAGAGCATCCTGAAACTGCTTCCCTGTGCACTTGTTCGTCATTTAAGATATCTCTATTCTAATTTTCACTGTGGTTTACTCTGCTTATTTCATTTCCTGATATCCAGATATTAGTAGTTCTCATAGCTATGTGTAATATTCGATTTCCAACACTCATTTTATTTTGGCAGATACTTCAGCTAGTACCAATCCTTCATTATCTGTTGAGATGTGGAATCCCACTCCAAGCATTTGGAAATCTATAGTCTCTTAAACATCATGTCCTACACACCCACTGGGCCTCTGGGATGTCTGTGGTCAGGACAGTGGGGTTCGTGACACAGTAGCATATGTACCATGGGGAGACAGATGGAGCCGCCTAAGGCCTTCCGCAGAATCTACACACACCACACTGCTCACCTTCCATTGGCCAAAACAAGTCATGTGCCTCAGGGAATTTGTCAACTGCTTTTGTCTGTCATTGTCCTTACTCAGTTATTTCTAGGACCCCTCTGTAAGTGCTCAAGTCCTACAAAGAAACCGGATTTACCCTAAACTGGGCAGATAAAGGTAGGGGAACCTAAACTAGGCGTATAAAGATAGGGGACTCATGAGGATTTTCCTCATGCTCCTGGGTTTTTTCTTCTGCTGTCATGACAGGGAATGTCACACTATCCCTCTCTCCCTGGCACCCCAACCTTCCACCTGCCCTACTTTCTGTACTCTCAGTGCAAGAGAGTGGAAGTTCCTGCTGGGGACCATCGAGCCCTATGCGAAAGAACTTGTAGCAAGGTGTGGTCCCGGACCTCTGGCTGTGGATGGGGAAGTCATGCAGGTAAAATGCTACCAGCCCTTTTCAGCCAGTGGGTGCATTTATTAATTTTTAATAAACTTGATTTATTTCCACGTTGATCCAACCCACCATCATTTGTTTTGCAAGGGGAGAAACTCCTACATTCTAGAAAGATGTTGGCTATCAAATTCAGCCCTGTGTGCTGCATAAGCTTCCTTCCAGCAAAGTGTTGCACCGGGACTCTCCTTGACACTTTAAACCAGTCTCTGTGGACACACAACTAGAGTGTGTGTGTGTGTGTGTGTGTGTGTGTGGTGTTTGCAATGCAGTCTGCAAGACCATCTCCAGAACTGAAACCTGAAACAGCATATGGCCTTGTGGAGCGCTGGCCTGCAGAGAGCCCAGCGTGGGCTCTCCTGGGCAACAAGGTGGCACTTCATGGCCAACATGGCCAGTGTGTCTCTTCCACGTAGAAATATCTCTGTCAGGTTTGTCGGAGTTTTAACAATTATCTTGCAAGAAGAACTTGTCCGAGGAGGCCTCTCAATGCAGCTTCGTTAATTAAACGAAACTTCTCATGTTTGGGGTTTTCTCCTTGTTTGAGCCTCTACTGGAACTAATGGCTACTAATTACATGCAGTGTTTACAAGCGACACCTAGAGGCCCTGCCAGGCGGCACTGGAGAGTCCTTTAAGGAAGGAGGAGAAGCGGCTGCCAGGGAACCAGGGACAGGCACGGGCCTGCTAGCTGAGCTGAGCCTTCCCTCTCACTTGTTTGTTTGGAGAGTTGAGGTGTCAGGGATGAGGCAATTGTTGACACTTGCTTTTCAGTTTCAAAGACGACAAACAAACAACTCTTCTGACAGCTGGGAATGTGGAGGAACTACAGGGAACTCAGCCAGCGCGCTGGAGAGCAGGCTGCGCCAAGATTCACAAAGAGATCCATCCCAGAAGGAGCCAGAGTAGGAAGGAAGCTATGGATGCTCAGCGTCAGGAGGGTGGGGCCCATCTCCAGCCCTGGCATACACAAACACTGATGGATAATTGTAATTAGCTTTCAGAATTTTTAATTATAGAAGCGATATAAATAATCACCTGGCCCATGCCACTAATGAGAGTCCTTGAGCTGAGATGCACCCGGAGGCTCCTGTTAGGTACCTTTGAAAGCAGAAACTTAATGAGGTTCCTGGAGGGGAGCGGACTTTGGGAAGGAGCAAAATCTAGACACCGAAAACAGAGTCATTTAAAGAAGCAGCCAGTATCCACGCTAAGGGGACAGAGTCCACAAGAGGTAGCCAACATTCATGTTAGTTTAGCCAGTGCCCTGGTACGGACATAAACAGTCAGACTTGGGTGCTTCGACTGTGTTTAGAAGTGTCCGCAGCTGTTGGAAATAAGATAATAACAAACTAGAGAAAACCAAGCAGTTTATTTGTTTGTTTGTTTGTTTGATTGATTTTTATTGAGCTCTACATTTTTCTCTGCTCTCCTCCTTGCCTCTCCCCTCCCTTTCAACCCTCTCCTAAGGTTCCCATGCTCCCAATTTACTCAGGAGATTGTGTCTTCTTCTACTTCCCATAAAGATTAGATCCATGTATGTCTCTCTTAGGGTCCTCATTGTTGTCTAGGTTCTCTGGGGTTGTGATTTGTAGGCTGTTTTTCTCTACTTCATGTCTAAAAACCAATTATGCGTGAGTACATATGATGTTTTCTAGCTCCATCCATTTGCCTGCAAATTTCAAGATGTTGGGTTTTTTTTTGTTTGTTTGGTTTTTGGATTTTTTCTGCTGTGTAGTACTCTATTGTATAAATGTGCCACATTTTCCTTATCCATTCCTTGGTCAAGGGGCATTTAGATTGTTTCCAGATTCTGGCTATGACACACAATGCTGCTATGAACAGAGTTGAGCACATGTCCTTGTGGCACGATTGAGCATCCTTTGGGTATATACCCAAAAGTGGCATTGCTGGGTCTTGAGAAAGGTTGTTTCCTAATTTTCTGAGAAATTCCCTTACTGATTTCCAAAGGGGCTGTACCAGCTTGCATTCTCACCAGCAATGCAGGAGTGTTCCCTTTACCCCACATTTGCTCCAGCATAAGTTGTCATCAGTGTTTTTGATCTTGGCCATTCTTACAGGTGTAAGATAGAATCTCAGAGTTGTTTTGATTTGCATTTCTCTGATGACTAAGGGTGTTGAGCATTTCCTTAAGTGTCTTTCAGCCATTATAGATTCCTCTGTTGAGAGTTCTCTGTTTAGGTCTGTACTCCATTTTTTATTGTATTATTTGTTCTTTTGATGATCAATTTCTTGAGTTCTTTGTATATTTTGGAGATCAGACTTCTGTCTGATGTGGGGTTGGTGAAGATTTTTTCTGTTCTGTAGGCTTTCGTTTTGTCTTGTTGATCGTGTCCTTTGCTTTACAGAAGCTTTTCAGTTTCAAGAGGTCCCATTTATTAATTGTTTCTCTCAGTGTCTGTGCTATTGGGGTTATATTTAGGAAGTGGTCTCCAGTGCCAATACGTTCAAGTGTACTTCCTACTTTCTTTTCTATAAGGTTCAGTGTGGCTGGCTTTATGTTGAGGTCTTTGATCCATTTGGACTTGAGTTTTGTGCATGGTGATAGATATGGGTCTATTTTCATTCTTCTACATGTTGATATCCAGTTATACTAGCACCATTTGTTAAATATGTTTTCATTTCTCCATTTGATATTTTTGCTTCTTTGTCAAAAATCAGGTGTTTGAAGGTGTGTGGATTAATATCTGGGTCTTCAATTCAGTTCCATTGGTCCTCCTGTCTGTTTTTATGCTAATACCAGGCTGTTTTCAGTACTGTAGCTCTGTAGTAGAGTTCGAAGTCAGGGATTGTGATGCCTCCAGAAGTTCTTTTATTGTATAGAATTGTTTAGGCTATCCTAGGTTTTTTGATTTTTCCATATGAAGTTGAGTACCATTCTTTCGAGATCCGTAAAGAATTTTTCTGGGATTTTGATGGACATTGCATTGAATCTGTAGATTGCTTTTGGTAAGATTGCTATTTTTACTATGTTAATTCTACCTACCCAAAAGCATGGGAGACCTTTCCACTTTCTGGTGTCTTCTTCAATTTCTTTCTTCAAAGATTTAAGGTTCTTGTCATACAAGTCTTCCACTTGTTTGGTTAGAGTTATTCCGAGATATTTTATGCTATTTGTGGCTATTGTGGAAGATGATATTTCTCTGATTTCTTTCAAAATATGACTTGATGATTCTCTGAATTTCCTCAGTGTCTGTTGTTATGTCCCCCTTTTAATTTCTGATTTTGTTAATTTGGATATTCTCACTCTGCCTTTTGGTTAGTTTGGATAAAGGCTTGTCTATTTTGTTGATTTTCTCAAAGAACCAGCTCTTTATTTCATTGTTTCTTTGTATTCTTTTCTTTGTTTCTATTTTGTTGATTTCAGCACTCAATTTGATTATTTCCTGCCATCTAGATCTCTTGTTTGCTTCTTTTTGTTCTAAAGTTTTCAAATAATCTATAAATTCACTACTGTGGGATTTTTCCAGTTTCTTTATGTAGGCATTTAGTGCTATGAACTTTCCTCTTTACACTGCTTTCATTGTGTCTCATAAATTTGGGTATGTTGTGTGGTCATTTTCATTGAATTGTAGGAAGACTTTAATTTCTCTCTTTTTATTTCTTCCTTGTCCCACTGATGATTCAGGTGAACATTGTTTAATTTCCATGTGTTTGTGGGCTTTCTGGAATTAGTGTTGCTGTTGAATTCTAGTTTTAAGCCTAGATGATCTGATAAGACACATGTGTAGTAAGAAGGGTTACTTGTTGGTTCCTGGCTGCCCAGCTAGCTTAGATCCAAAATAATTACATAGAAACTATATTAATTAAAACACTACAGGTGTACAAATATTATAAACAGAAGTAACAAATTTAATTTGAACTTGTATCAATATACTAGAAACTATACCAGTGTAAATTGTCCATAAATAATAGCTCACAAGTATTTACTCTATTACTCACTATTATTATTAGTGTAAGTTCACACTAAATTACCTATTATTCCCTATTATTCCATTCAATCTTCCTTTTTTTTTTCTTTTTTCTTTTTTCTTTTTTTTTAGATCTCTAGGCCTACATGATTTCTACCCCAACCTCCAACTCTATGCAAGTAATAATCAACTAAATGGTGTCTCTAACCATAAGGACAAACGTTGTTGGGAGAGGGGATGTCACTTTCCAGAATTGCTTACTGCTGTCATGCAGGCAATGTTTTTTCTATGGGAACCTGTAAAAGTAAAATGATGGTTAAGTTTCAAGATTGCTGTTTTCTATAATTACAAATGGTCTCTTAGTAGTCAGTAGGGTCTTTTTGTTTGTTTGTTTTTAAGTTCTTATTTGGAGTTCTGGCCAGAACGTTGTAAGAAGGTGCACCATTTCCCCAGCTGGTACCCAAAAACTGGTCTCATAGTAAGTAGCGCTATCAGTATCATGGCGTCATATCAACCAGGTGGAATCATTGTTGTGAGGCCCCATCTTCTTCCTGGAAGCTTCAAAGATTACTGCAAGAAAATCTACTGTTCGCTGTGGGAAACAAGCATCATTCATATAGACATAAATATATTCAATGAAAGATATGATATAAACAAAATAGGCATGGAGAAAAGTAAAATATTTCCTTAAAATCTATCTTCTTTCTGTCCAATCCCAGATGTCTCCTGATGTGAGACAGAAATTTTAAATTTTTCTTTTAAGAACGTGCTTGGATTTAGAGAAGGATAGCCATTGTCCAACTCCAAAGCCAGCTCTTACTTTTAGGTAGAGATCTATATGTGTCAATTTTTACCATGCAGATAATACAGCATCATAAGACAGATTTTTCTTTGCTTGTTGATTCTTTCTGGATAGATATCTTTCTATCTTTAGGCATCTAGATGTCCAATGTCTCTCTAGTCTTTGAAGATGAATCTTTTCCCGCAAAGACAAGAACAGAACCCTGCCCCAACCCTTATGAGGTTTTCTTACCACCTGTATGATTGTCACCTCTGTGAATGAGCCGTCATTTTCCTTTCTCAAAAGGTTTCTCTTTTTCAGACCAAATCTTTATCAATTTTGATGGTATCTATAGTTTTTCTTCTCCTGTGGAAACAAGAGCAAAATCTTTCATCAATATAGCACATCTCCTGGCTTCCATTGTGAGGTCAGCACATCTTTGAAATACACTGGCTGATTTAATTCAGAAGATTTTTCTATTATCCAATGTCTCTCTGCTGCTGTTGTTCCTTTCTCATTAGCATTAAGAAAATTCAAGGTTAATAAAGTATTATGCAATCTATTTCTGGGGGTATTTTCCATCCCTTTCTGTTTGTTTAGCATATCCTTTATAGTTCAATTTTATCTTTCTATAACTGCCTGACCTGGAGGATTGTTTGGTATAACTGTAATATGCTTTATAATATAATAAACAAAAAACTGTTTTATTTTCTTAGAAACATATGCTGGAGCATTATCTGTCTTTATTTGTGTAGGTACACCCATTATGGCCATAACTTTTAATAAATGTATGATTACCGAATCAGCCTTTTCTGAGCTCAAGGCCGTTGCTCACTGAGAACCTGAATAAGTGTCAATGGTGTGGTGTACATATTTTAATTTTTAAAATTCTGTAAAGTGGAACACATCCATCTGCCAGATCTCATTCTTTTGAGTACCCTTTGCTTTAGTCCCTGTAGTTAATGGTGTTTGGTTATAGAAAGAGCAAGTAGGACATCTCTTTATAATCTCCTTAGCTTGTTGCCATGTAATGGAAAACTCTTTCTTTAAACCTTTGCTATTGACATGATGTTTCCTATGAAATTCTGAGACCTTCAGCACACTTCCAATCAATAATCGATCAATTTCTGCATTACCTTGTGCTAGAAGACCTGGCAGACCTGTATGGGATTGGATGTGTGTTATGTATATGGTACAAAGCCTATTCCTGATTATATCTTGAAACTATATGAATAATGAAGTCAATTCTGTATCATCTGGTATGAATTCAGCAGTTTCAATATGCAAGACAATTCTTTCTGCATATTGCAAATAAGTAACTATATTGAGAGGTTCTTTAAAATCCCTTAGTACCATGAGAATAGCATATAATTCTGCCTTTTGGACAGAATTATAAGGGCTTTGTTCCACCTTACTTAATTTTTCTGATTTTTAACCTGCCTTTCCTGATTTATTTGCATCAGTATGAAATGTATGAGCTCCAGTTATTGGTGTATCACATACAATTCGGGGAAGAATCCAAGAAGTTCTCTTTATAAGGTTAATTCTATCACTTTTAGAATAATTGCTATTAATTTCTCCCCCCAAAAAATAGCACAAGCTCTTTGCCAAAGTTCATTGTATTCCCATAATTTTTTAATTTTATCATCAGTAAAAGGAACTATAATCTCTGCTGGGTCTATACCTGCTATTTGACAAAGTCTCAATTTTCCTTTTATAATTAATTCAGAGACTTTTCCCACAAAGTTTCTAATTTTTTACTTGGTTTGTGTGGTAAAAAGATCCATTCTAAGATAATATCTTCCCTCTGCATTAAAATTTCTGTAGGGAAAATTCTGGAAAACAATATGACTAAAATACAATTAAGATTTGGATTCACATGTGCCTCCTGCTATTTTTCTTCAACAACCATCAATTCTTTTTTCACTTCAGCTGTTAATTCTCTGAGACTATTTAAGTTTTTGTCACCATCTAAGGTTTTGTTTAAATAAACTATTAGGTCAACTAAATAAACTATTTAGAGGGCTTATAGGTTGGATAACCTTGTTGACAGCTCTTAGATCTGTCACCATTCTCCATTTTCCAGATTTCTTTTTAACAACAAATACAGGAGAATTCCAAGGACTGATTGAGTCTTCAATATGGTGAGCATCTAATTGCTCCCGTACCAGCTATTCTAAAGTCTGCAATTTGTCTCCCATTAAAGGCCATTGTTTAACCCATATGGCTTTCTCAGTTAACCATTTTAAAGGCAAGGCTGTTAATACCTCTGAAGGTTTGCTTGTCACTTTGTGTTCTTGTACAGCCTGAATGACTGGTGACCTTTTTTGTACTATATTTTATAACACCCTTCCCAGAAACATGAGTTTTGGGCACTGTAGGAATGTTAACCTGGGCATTCCATTGCTGCAATAGGTCACAGCCCCATAAATTCCTGCAATATTAGCTACATACGGCCTCATCCTTCCTTTCTGTCCTTCTGGCCCTATGCATTCAACCCACCTTGTGCTTTGTTTTACTTGATATAGGCTTCCAATTCCTATGAATTGAATACCTGCCTCTTGAAGAGGCCAATCTGGATGCCAACATTCTGGAGTAATGATAGTCACATCTGCACCTGTGTTTAGTAATCCCTCAATTACAATGTCATTTATACGTACTCTTAGCTTTGGTCTTTGATCATTTGTAGAAGTTTGCCAAAATATACGTTTCCTATTTCCTATTGGAGTTTTTTGACTCATCCTCCAGGTCTATTCCATCATCCAGAATAGTATAGTTGTTTACAGTAGGCACTGGATTATTTAATTTTCCTGGTGAGACATGTTCTCCAGAGTGACTGGTAATGACTGGTCCTTGTTTGACATTGGGGCCTGCAAGAGGCCTCCTAAGGAGTTTCCCAGTGGTATCAGGTTGCCTTTTCTGTCTATGGTCGACCTACATTCATTAGTCTAGTGTCAGACTTTGCCACACCTCCTACATATAACAGAAGGCTGAGTCTTTCTATTTTTGCCATTCCTCGAGGAGACATGATTCCTAGGAATTCCTTGTCTACAATCCCTTCTTAGATGTTCTATTCTTCCACAATTAAAACATTTGGCAATTTGGTGTCTCCTCATACCATTGGAAATAGCTTCTCCTACCTAAGCTTCAGTACTATAGTCAAATGTTTCAACATTCATTGTATTCAAGATCTATTCATCTATGGGTGCTGATCTAACCTTTAAAGGCCCAAGGTTTTTCTTTCATTCTAATTTGGCATTTTCAAAAGCCAAGGATTCAATTAGTACACATCTAACTTCAGGGTCTGTCACTCCTAATTGTATAGCCTTAGTTAATCTTTGTAAGAAGTCAGTAAAGGGTTCTCTATGGCCCTGTTTAACCCTAATATATGTCTCAGTCCTCTTTCCTGGTTGCTGAATCCTGTCCCAAGCATTTAAAGCTGCTGTACTACATAGGGACAAGGTGCATTCCTCTTTGCAAGCGTGTTCCTGAGGATCAGAGTAATGACCCTTGCAAAGAATTTGATATTGGGAAGTCTCAAATCCTTTTGCTTTCCCCTGTTGTACTAAAACTTTTGCCTCTTCTCTCCAATAACATTTCCAAAGCAGCCAAGGTCCATTTTCTAGGACTGCTGAGATTAATTGAAGCCAACTGTGCATGGGTAGCCTTAGTTCTTGAAGTCCACATTTTCACCATTTCCTGACAAAAGTGAATGTAGCCCATAAGAAACTATCGCTTGTTTTTTATTTCTTTTAGATTGCTCATGCATATTGGTTCCCATGCATAGTCTTTGACTACCTTAGGATACTTTGTGCCAGATGGTCTTTCTGAGGAAATTATTGGATATGCAGTTGAAACTCTGTGTAGTCATCCTGTGGTCTGGCACATACTGATGAGGCTAAATCCTTTCCTTGTACCTTCCATCCCTGCTCATCAATTTCAGTAAATTCCTCAATCTTTTCAAATATTTTTACTACTGCCTTTTTAAAAGTCGTCTGAATCTCCTGTCCAATATTCTGTTCTAATGTCTTCACTGAGGATTCCAACTTGTTTAGTAAAGATAATGTCTCATCCTTGAACATATCATAACTTTTCAACAGATTCTGACAGATTCAACAGCACAAATTCATTTTTTTTTTTTTTGGTTTTTCGAGACAGGGTTTCTCTGTGGTTTTGGAGCCTTTCCTGGAACTAGCTCTTGTAGACCAGGCTGGTCTCGAACTCACAGAGATCTGCCTGCCTCTGCCTCCCGAGTGCTGGGATTAAAGGCATGCGCCACCACCGCCCGGCTCAGCACAAATTCTTTTAGATAATTTTTTCAAGTTATCCTTCTTTGTAGTATTGAGCCATTTTTAATGAGATAATATTGAAAACAAAGCTAATTCCTAGAATCAAGTAATAAGAAGGAAAATCGTGTAAGTCTTGCGCCATACCTTCCATAATATAAGCAAAAAAATAATTATTGAACTCCTGGATGGTATCAGTCATTTTTGTAGTTTTTCAAATTTTACCTGTCTTAAAGTAATTACAGTAAATTGGGGTAGGTGTAATAATCGTTATCAGCCAGCAGGTGTTGCAGTTGCAGCCATGTGGGCAAGAGACCTAACAACAGCGAGTAGCATGTGTTGCTTACTTAGGTACTGAAATATATGCTTTGTTTAACAAATTAAGAACAGTTATTAAGGTGATCAAACAATTCTGAGAGTTGGGGCCCAGGATAAAGAGAAAACCCAAAGTTTTCCATCAGTGCGAGTTGTGAACTGTGTGCAACATGGGGAATGCAGACAGCAGTGTGTTGGCTGGCATGTGGGTGGTGAGCCAAGGAGCGCTGAGCAGCAGCCTGCTGTGTCTGAGGGCTGGCTAAACCCATGGGCAGGAGAGTCAGTGCCCAATGTGCCACACGGCTCTGGACTGATACTAAAAATTATGGACTGGTCCCCAGGTTCGGTTACCAGATGATGATGGGAGATACAAAATAATGCTACACTAGTTCAGAATTACATATAATAAGGGTTTTTTATTTAGGGGAGACTTACAGATCATTGTCCTAGATCACAATCATCTGCATGAATGGGAAACAGGAACAGAGTCTCACAGCCAGAAGTGAGAGCCTGAAGCAAGAGAGCAAGCACAGGCTTTACAGCTGCCTTTATAGTATAAGAGACCATGCCCAAGTGGGCTGGTATCCCAAAGGCTATTGGCTAAAGGAGTGGAAGGAGCTCCCACAGCAAAGTACGCCTCATACTGGGCAGGAACCATCATGATCTTCCTTCCATAGCTGAACTCCAGGCATACCCTGGTCTTTCTTTCCCAAAGCCCTGGGTTTCCAGTGTGCTGCACCGCTGTCCCCAAATATACCTGGTCTACCCTGTCTGGACCTCTGTGGAAAATTTTGTGTATTCACCAGCTACTTGGGTATTGGTCTAAGACAGAACATTCTCCAACTGCCTCTCTGCTCACAACCACAGAAGTGACAGCTGTGTAAAACTGTTGAAGGCAGCAGGCAATCTTCTCCTGACTCAGAAGCCTTTATTTTCAACTTAGTTATAATTTCCTTGTACTTGATCTCTGTTATTGTTCACAAAACATGAGTAGAAGCTGATGTCTTCTAAACTCCTTCCTGGGGCATAAGGCCAAAGACTTTTTCCCCTGCTCCTCAACACTTTCATCTCTTTTTCTGGTAGTAAAATAAACCTGTAGTTAACCTAGCAGGTCTGTTTCGAGCCTCTCTTGCAGCTAGGTGTGGGCATGTGACTAAATCCTAGCCAATGGGGAGAAGCACAAAAACTGTACAGTTAATTCTAGAGTGTGGGCTAGATGTAAGCGGTATATCCTCTTATCTCTCCCCCTTCTCTAACTCTGCTAGCTGATAAGTAGACCCCAAGGACATCTCCACATGAAGAGATGATGGAGCAACAGAGCAGAGGGGCCTGTGTCCCTGATGACAGACAACACAGTCATTCTGCCAGCCCAGGACAGCAATTTGAACTACAAAAAAAAAAAAAAAAAAAAAAAAGTGAGTGATCCTGGTTAAGCTACTGACTTCTGTCTTGGGGTTTCATTACGTTAGCTGAGGTAGAATCCTTTCTGCCAAAGCCTTGTTTATTACTGTGCTACTGCAAAAATTAACTGGGAGGGGATCACAGCAAGATTGCCATGGGCTTATTGCATGAGTTGACCTTGTTATTTACATTAAACACAGAAAAAGCACAAATACTTTCTTAGTCAACTCAGCTCCTCGGAACCCTTTCACTCACTCAGTGCTATGCTTATTTCTATATATGTGCATATATGCATCCCAGCTTGTGAGTAGAGGTCAGATGATAACTTGCAGGAGTTAGTCTCCTTCTACCAGGTGGGTTCTGGGACTTGAACTCTAATTGACAGGCTTGAGCTGCAACCACCTTGCCCTGGGAGCCATCTCACTGGCCCTTCACTATGTTTTCAGTAGTTACCAAGGGTGTCAGCAATCTGTTTCACTGACTTGCTAAAGTTTGACATCACCAGTCCTTTTGATCCAGGGGATTTGGGAAAGCGCCAGCTCCAGGGGCTCCTTTCCTTCCCAAACACTGCTGACTCTGTGTTCACTTTGGTCCCCTGTGGACCTGCCTATCTCCACCTTACAACTCTTCCCTCTAAAGGGAGCTAAAGACAAACTAACTCCCAGTTCTTTGGAATTCTTTCATTCATGTCCATTTTTGACACCATCCTCCCTTCTCTCAGAGTTCTGGATCAGCAGAACTTGCCCCTGCCCTTGGCGTGATGGTTCCCTTGTGTTGTCTCTGTCTTTCTGCTGTGGCACTCAAGGCCAGGCTCACATTGACTGCTCTCAAGGACTCGTGTGTGTGTGTGTGTGTTGCATCAGCTCTGTCCCCACATGTATGTGTATGTATGGCGTCAGTTCTGTTGATTCTGCTGTTGTTCTTTGATCAGCTAGAGCATTCCAAAGGGAATTTCTCAGGACCTTGTCCTATTGCATGCTCCTTCCTTCTTGGCAATGTCACCTAAGACCTCAGTGTTGTCCTCTGCCATGTCCCCACCCCCATTTTATTTTCTTTTTCCCCCACTTTTCTTTTTTTATTTTATTTAAAGTGTATGTATTTTTTTTACTTCATTTTACATTACAACCACAGTTCTCCCTCCTACTCCTTCTTCCTTCCCTTTCCCTCCCCCCCCCAGCCCCTTATCCATTCCTCCCAAAGGGTAAGGGTACCCCATAGGGAGTCAACAAAGCCTGGCTCCTAAAGTTGAGGCAAGACCAAGCCCCACTCCCCTGCATTAAGGCTGAGCATGGCATCCCACCATAGGGAATGGACACCAACAGGTTAGTTCATCCACTAGGGTAGATCCTGCTCCTACTTTCAGGGGCCCCTCAGATAGATCAGGCTATACAACTGTCTCCCACATGCAGAGGGTCTAGTTGAGTCCCTTGGAGGCTCCATTACTGCCGGTCTAGAGTTCTTGAGCTCCCACAAGCTTGGCTCAGCTGTCTCCGTAGATTTCCCCTTCACGATCTTGACCTCCCTTGCTCATATAGTCCCTCCTTTCCCACTTTTCTTGTCTTTCTTTGTATTCAGTTCTGAGTCTTTACGTTCAGCGTTCCAAAGCTATAGTTATGATTTTCATTTGTGTTTAATCTATTATTAAATCAGTTCACTGAGTTTTTAATATTGATCACAAGAATTTTTAGTTTCTATTTATTTCTTTCTTAATGAGTTTTGTCTCATTGCCCAACTATTTTATAGTCTTGTTGCATCAGTGTGCTCTCTCTCTCTCTCCTCTCCCCTTCCCTCCTCCTTTTCCCTTTCTCCAGACTACTTCCTCTCTTGAGACAGGGTCTCCTAATATAGCCAGGGCTGTCCCAGAACTTTCTGTGTAGGACAGGCTGACCTCAAACCCATAGGAATCCACCTGCCTCTGCCTCTCAAGTGCTAGGACAAAGTGCTGAACCTGAGGAGGCTATCAAGGAACCCAGGCTCTGTCTGAGGAGGTTTGGACTTGAAGTTGGAATCGCGACTGTGGGCTGAGATCTGATTCTACCTCCAAGTACTTAGCATAAGAAGGGAGCTGCATTGTTAATCCATTGTTACTGGGTGAGTGGTCAGTGGGAGCGGACCACTGGGCTCCCTCTGGTATCAACAGTGCTATGAGATTGGAGAGAGTTGTGTCTCTGGTCCCTTGTGACTTCCTTCTCAGTGCTGCCCAGCCTTTGGCCTGCTGAGCCACCTCCTTGAATTGGTAGATGCCTGGGGGAGGGGTGTGTTATGGTTTCAGCCTCACAGTGGTGGCTGGCACTTCCAGGTTCCAGGGCCATGCGTGTGCAGACAAGCGCTCAGGCAAAGTACATAGCCGCCTAGAGTCCTTAAGGCCCAGTGTGACCTACATGTGGCATGGTCGTGTCACCTACGTATAACACAGTTACGTAAGCCATTGTGCACATGTGCTAGGCAGCCTTTAAAAGCTGCACGTGCCCTGTCCACACTCTCTACTGCACTTTTTCAGGCCTGTGTAAATAAACTATTAAGTGGGTTCTGCTGTGTGTTTTGATGTGGTCAGACTGCTCTGGTTCTCAGAAGATGGAACTGGCATTCGGAGTGGAACTTCTGTGTGGTTTCAGGGTGCAAACCGTGGTGAAATTTCATACCCTCTCGTTCCCTTTTCAAGAATACACAGAGCATGACAAACATTATTTGTTTTTAACAAATCAAGGCTGTGATTGTTTTTTATGATGCTATTCAATTTTCATAATTACAGATATTCATGTTTATATCTTTACTTATTATTATTGATGCTTTTGGTCTGCCATCCATCTGCCGAAGAAATACTGAAAATACCATTTCTTTTACTCATTGAGCCATGGTCATCATCCACATCCACAATGGCTGTTTAGATTGGCTGGGTCTCCAGGGGCAGGGTCGCTCATTAATCTCCAGATGATTATGAGAATGCTGGTGCCCAGTACAGGGCCTCCGCTTCCATCCTCTGGGTCCCCACAGGTGCTGGGATTGTCTTCGGTGTTCACATAAGGGGTGTGGAGCCTGATGAGGGGAGGGAGCACCCCAGATGCTACACCTGGAGAAATCAGACGAGCAGATGGCCCCTCTCAAGGACAGGGCACCATACAGCTGTTGGAGGAACACGGAGCTCACTAGGACGCACCGAGTCTTATTTTTAAAGGGTTAGTTTCTACACCCACCTGCTCGTTGTTGTTGACTGAAATTCTAAGAGTTAATGCTTGCCCAGTGTGTCTGCCTGGCACAAAGGGAAAGATTCGATGAGGGCAGAAGGTGCTCTTTTGATGGGCTTGTGCCTCAGCGTCTGCCCCCCTTGCTCAGGGAGCTTTATTTTGTTCCCAGCATTGCTTACTTCCGCATTTAGTATCACAATTGTTATGTTGATTGCGGTAAGAAACAGAAGCTGGTGACTTTTGTTCTCTTTCCTCTGTTTACCACATCTGCATACATATTACCCTGTCTCTCTGTCTGGAAGGAAACCTTCCAGCTGCTGGAGCCTTCCTTCTATCTGAAGGGCAGGTTGACAGGCTCAGTGAGATGGCCAGAGCACCCTGGCTGTAGTAGGGGCCCTGGCAGTGACCGCTTCCCTTGTGAAGTTCACATTCGGGTTCCTAGGATTGGCCCTTGGGTCTAGGATGGTAGTGTTACTGGCTGCCGGAGTCACCATCTATTACTGGGGAGATTGGGGTCCCCTCTGAGGGTTCTTGCTCTTATTAATGAAAGATTTAAAGACAGACTGAAAAGGAAAGTGGAGGACAATTTTATTAGAGTTTAAGTGGAAAACCTGAGTGCAGACAAGCTGTAAATCTCAGCAGCTGCCTAGAAGTAAGGACTGAGGAAGATGGGCAGACCCAACAGAACCTCTTTAGGGCTTGTAGGAACTACGGTATGGGTGGAAATTCTGGGAAAGAAGAGCACATTATCTCATTAAAGGGGTAATTATTCCACCCATCCCTTTAGCATGGCCTAAGACGGATATGACTTCCTAGGGGTGGTCTCTTGACTGGAGGCTGACCTGCCTACCTGGATTAACTCTTAAAGGAGGAGGCGATGAATATCATCATGTCTTCACTATTTATTGTGACAGCTGTGGGTGGGGTCGTCATCCCAGGCCGTCCAGATGATGTCTACGGCTGAGCATCAGTGAATCATACAGAGATAGTGCACTGGGTTGGTGGGGTACTGACAGGCAGGCACAATTTATCTTGGAGAAGCCCTGAGTCTAGTGACCCAGGCCAGCAGGTGTTCATGGGTCTGGGGAAGCTTTGCTGATAAAGCAAAAAGAAAACACCAAAGGTCACAGCCTATGAGAGGGGATGAAGAAGTGAATCACAGAAGAGAAATAAGAGAAGGTTCTCATGTTTTAAAATGAAGTAGCCTGGTTAGGATTGGCAGGCTACACTTAGGAGAGTCATTCAGCAGACAGCTGAATTAAAAGGGTCTGTTGCAGAAAGATGTGTGTGTACACAGAAGTACTTGGTACATGCAGAGTCTGGCTATTATGTGTGAACACAGGATAGAAATTTTGGCATCGCTGACAGACTGATCTGGGGGGGTGCCATGGAGAGAGTAATTTGCAGTGTAAGTACAAAACACTGTTGGAAAGGCTCCATACCTGCCCTGGTATGGCATCAAGGATGGAAACACGGCTCAGAGAAGAGGCTAGTGGTAGCTTGGAGCCTGGGGTGTACACACAGGCTCTCAGGAAGAAGGGCTGGCATTGGGGCTGCACAGCAGCTGAGGCCTTTTCAGGGAAGTGTGGGAAGTGTAAGCTCACTGACTGACCTGGTGGCAGCAGGTTCTTCTGCTGGGTACCTTGTTGGTGTTGTTGAGAATGGAACAGGAGAGGATGGAGACCCAAGATAGAGATGCCTAGGACTACCTTATCATGAGGCTCTACAGTATACTAGACCGAGAGAGAGAGAGAGAGAGAGAGAGAGAGAGAGAGAGAGAGAGAGAGAGAGCGCTTTTGGGATGTGGTCCTCAGAGGATGGAACTTCTGAGCCAATAGAGGCTGGAACTCAATGCTCACGGCTCAGAACCCAGGGTCCCATTCAGGACTTCCTCCAATCAGGGCATCCATCTCAAACCCTTAACTTCTTATAGGCGGAGACTGCTCGTTCGTTTCCTGACTGCTCAGACTCAAATAATTACAGTTAATTACAACACTGATTGGCCAATAGCTCAGGCATATTTTTGTTTAACTCTTATATCTTAATTACCCATTTCTATTAATCTATGTATTGCGATGAGGCTGTGGCATGCCAATAAAGGTTCAGGTGGCCTCTGTCTCCAGCAGCTACATGGTGTCTCTCTGACTCCGCCTACTCTCTCCCTATATCTCTATTCAGATTTCCTACGTGGCTTTTTTCTGCCCTGCCATAGGCCGAAATAGCTTTATTTATCAACCAATAAAGCAACACATATACAGAAGGACACCCCACATCAACTTCTGGGCGTTGTCACAGTAGTTTATGAGTGTAATTATGTTTATCCTTTATTTGGCTAAAACTAATGAACCAACCACAAACAACTCAGCATTTTCTTCCCCGTTTAATAATGAATATTAATTAACCTGTCAGGGAAGGTCTGGCACTTCTCACCAAATACAGCAGTGGCTTGGGCACGCCACACGCCAAGGCCAGGGAGGGCTGCCTCCACTTCGGGAAGGGAAGTGTATCCAGATGTTCTGAGAGCTGGCAGAGATGGAATGTGTCCTGAAGGACCTAACGGGAACTCGAATCTTTCCGCAGAATCGCAGTCTTTCTGTCCAGCTCACAGCAGTTACTCTGTCAATACCTGTGCTTGGAAGACCTTCTACCAGCTAGGACTGGGATCCCCGCCAGAGGCCACCACTGTGCCATGTTGGGGACATGCGGTGGCTTCTGCATTTCTGGTGGAGGTAGCACAGACATGGCAGGGTTCTTGCCTCCCAGGAGGGCTGGCATGTGTAATAAAGTGTTTGATTCTGCACTAGGTCTGTGTGCATGGCCTGGGTACCAGATTGGCTTCTCCGAGTCCTTTCCAGTTGGCATTTGTAAGAACCACGTGTCTCCCCAGAGAAGCAGGGAGCTCTCTGATAGGCCAAGAGAGAGTTAGAAACACATCCAGGTCCCAGGCCTGTGAGGATTTTCTTTTACTAAGCCTTGAGAAAACTCTTTAGCTACAGACAAGAACTCACAGGAAAACGGTAAGGCACGAATTTCATATTATATGACAGATTTTCCTTTTTAGGCAAGATGACTGTGGAGCTAACAAGACTGTGAGATGGGGATGACACAAGAAGAAAAGGCTCTGGTGAGGGGGGCCCATCCCATCCTCTGCAAGTTCAGTCACTACTGCAGAGGGCCAGATAGCCTCCTGCTGGGAGCACAGACTTGGGATCCTAGGTGAGAACCCTGCTGAAGGGCAAGCGTGTGTTTCTAGGCAAAGGAAAACAAAGCCTGTGGAGCGTTGATGGTTTAGACCCTGGACAGCCTCCTTTTCTCCCCTCCTGGCCCAGCTACGTTCTTCTTCCTTCCCTAGCAGTAGGTGAAAGAGGGAAGGAAACAGAGGGATGAAAAAGGGGGAGACACGGAGACGGAGAGGGATGGGCAGAGAGCGGTCCAGAGTGACGACATCAGTGCAGAGGTCAGAGGAAGCCCAGCCCACACGTCCATCCTTCTGAAATCTGATATCATCTACAAGACTGGGACTCTAAATCTCCTTCAGTTTGGGTGGTTTCTGTTATTCCCACTGTAGTGGCATTTCATTTGTATTTTAATAAATAAAGCTTGCCTGAATATCAGAGTAAAACAGCCCCACTGGTCAGCCTTACAGACCAGGCAGTGGTGACTCACACCTTTAATCCCAGTAGCCACACTAATTGCCATAGAAACCAGGTGGTACACGCCTTTAATCCCAGCCCTAGAGAGGATTATAAAGCAGGAGGAGACAGCTCTCAGTCACAGTCTCGTTCTGAGATTCCTGGAGGCAGGATCACCATTTTGGATTGAGGTAGAGGTAAGAGCCAGTGGCTGGCTGTTTTGCTTTTCTGACCTTCAGGTTTAACCCCATTTTCTCTCTCTTATTTTTTATTGATCGTGCCTCAGAACTGGGCGAGAATAAGACCACTACTACAGTTTTTGAGTCAAATTTGAAGCAAGCTTGATTAAACACTGACCAGGAAGATGGACACCAGGATTCCCAGAGAACGATGCCAAATTCTGTCAGCCACGTGCTTCCAAGGCAAACCCCACAAGGCAACGGTCTCCTGTTGTCATCCAGTCAGAGGCAAGCGTACATCCTGAGGTCCCTCCTGCCTATGGCCGACCAAGCACATCCTATGACGTTTCAGCAGCCAACCTCGTATACGGAAGGGAAACGTGTGGCTTGTTGTCTTCCACGAACCACAGCACCCAGCACTCCAGGAAGTTATTCATCCTTGGGCAAGTGGGATTCACAGGTTAGAGGCATTTCTGTTTTCTGGATCTTTCTAGCACAGCAATTAAAAGTTAAAACGTAGCGCCAGGCCTCACACTTGTTTAAAGGATTCAACCGAGCTGACAGAAAGCCACTGTGCCCAGGTTAAGTACAGAGAAAGGATGAAGGCTAAAGTCAGCAGTGGGCAGAGGTTCTGCATAAGCTAGCAGAGTCCAGTGCGGAGGTGACCTCACCCAGCAATGGCCTGTGACATGCACGTGGGATGCTTCACCACCAGCACTAGGATCTATCCTGGGGTCTGTTGTGGTCCCAGGGTTGTAACTGATGGGCGTTGACTGTCACCTTGATGGGAATATGAAAAGAACCTCCGAGATTAGTGATGCACTTTGTGTTAGGTCCAAAGTGTCCCTGCCCCCAATGGCCCTGTTGGTGGCAATGTCCTAGACAGAGGACTCTGATTGGGTAAACAGAACGATTGTTATTGGGTAACAGAAGCCTAAAGTCAGGTTTCTCTTTATTAGGAAACTCCCTTACTCAGCCTCCAAGGTCAATACTGGGCAAGGATGTCTAGTTCTTCGTCAATATAAACAGTCTGTATCAGCTCCAAGATGCTGCCCTGTGGGCTGTCACCCCACCCGGCAGGCTGTCACTCAAAATCCACTTGATGTTTCATAACTTTGCTCAAAACCTCCCCACCAGACAGATATCCTGACAGCTTGATCCTCAGTGACCTTTCTCCTACCCACGGAGCAGCCCGGTTTGGTGGTTTCGCAGTGTCCTCCTTACACCCTGCAGGATGCGTCTGTGTGGGTGTGGTGATTCCATCCTGGGCCAGGCTGACTGGAGGGAATGAGAGGAGGAGGAGGAGGAGGAGGAGGAGGAGGAGGAGGAGGAGGAGGAGGAGGAGGAGGAGGAGGAGGAAACCCACCAGGGCAGGGTCTCTCTCTCCCCCTGTCCTCCCCCTCCCTCCCTTTCCTTCATGGCTATCTCTATGCTTGTGGCTGCACTGCACCCTCCCCTCCCCATAGTGATGGACCATAACTGTGAGCCAGAATAATCCTTCCTCCTCTGCCTTGCGGTTTCGTTGCTATTTGCACACAGAGAGAAAGATTCTGACGAGCGCGGAACACTTCCTTTTCTTCCCATTGTAGCTGCTCTCTGAAGGCCTTTATAGGTCTCTGAATTTCTATTAAGAAATTGATTTATTTTGGCAATAATCTTTGAATAGCACTCCATGTTAACTGCAAGGAGAGTGTAATGGAGGAAAATAATTGTCTTCCGTCTCCTTTAGCTGAGATCTTCTGGAACAGAGGTCAGGAGAGGCTGGGAAATACAGGGCAGAGTCTGGATAGGCTGGGAGTGAAGCACAGGAACCAAAGATATTACACTGGAGGAGTCAAAGCTAGGGGCCTGGGGTACCACAGGCTGAGAGCAGCCTGCACACATTTAATGTATATGTTAGGATAGCTGGGAAAGGAGTCAAGGAGGTGGCCGCTCATTGTCCCAGCTCATTCTGTAAAGTGTTTGCTGTACAAACAGGAAGGCCTGAGGTCGGATTCCCCAGCACTCAGATAGAAAGTGTCTGTGGCAAGCCCCTGTGATCTCAGCACTGGGAGGGAGAGGGGAGGATCCATGGAGCTCCCTGGCCAGTCATCAGCTCTGGAGGGGGGGAGAGGAAGTGAGGGAGGGAGAGAGGGAGGGAGGGAGGGAGGGAGGGAGAGAGGGAGGGAGGGAGGGAGGGAGAGAGAGAGAGAGATCCATGAAGCTCATTGGCTAGTTAGTTTAACCAAACCTGTGAATTTCAGGTTCAGAAACTCTGCTTCAAAAAATAAGGTAGAGAATGATTGAGGAATGCCCTTGACCTTCTCCTCTGACCATTGACACACACACACACACACACACACACCATGCAAACACATATACACATTACCTAGAAGAGAAGACCTTGAATGCTCTAACTTCATTATGCTGTTTGGATCAAACACCATAACTAAAACCAATTTAGGATAGAGAAGGCTATGTATGGCTTATACATCCAGACCACACTACTCAGCAGCAAGCAGGATTTTAAAGCCAACACCACGGAAGAAGGCTGCTTGTTGGCTTGCTCACCGGCTTGTGCTTAGCCAGCTTTCCTACACAGCTCAGGATCATGTGCCCAGGGAATGGTGCCTCCCACAGTGAGTTCAACCCTCCTACACCAGTTAATAATCAAGTCAACACCCCACAGCCACTTCCACAGCTTAGCTGCCAAATGAAACAATCACCTAATTTGTTTTAGTGTAACAAAAACTCGGGAGTCAGAAACTGAGATAAAGAGCTGAAAAACCCAAGCAAGCAGAGGAATTTGCTCAATGTTCTCCGGAACCTCCAGCCCCTAGAAATTCCCCAAACACCTCCAGAATCTCTTCCTGTCCTCTCTAGCCACTCTGCAAAGTCCTCCGAGAACTTTATGGCTAATTACAGTCAGCCAATCACTGACTCCAACCTAGATCAAGGTTGATTTATCTGCACAGTAGATTGGCTAGATGGACAAAATTCCTGCCACACCATAGGGCTAGCTTATCTAGGCAATTTCTTAATTGAAATTTCTCCTCTCAGTTGGCTGTAGGCTGTGTCATGTTGATAATTAAAGCTAAGTAGGTCAGTCCCAAACACATAATAAATGACAGATATTTGAAGTGATGGAAATGATGTTTATCTTGATTTTGATATACATGTATCAAAATATTGTGTGGCACCTGATAAACACACACATTAATATGTGTCAATTAAAGATAAAAGTTAAAAAGCTCATGAAGATATGGAATAGTGTTCCGAGATGCCATGAAAATAAGATCAGGAGAAAAATGAGCAGATTTTAATGGTGCGGGTGTGCATGTGTGGGATACAATCCTGAAAGACAGTAGGGTTGTAGAGGGACCGAAGGAGTTGTCTGAACTTCAGGCTGAAATTGCCCCTCTGTGAACTAAACAAGGGATCTCACAGGAAGGGCTATCAAGGAAGGGTGCCTCAGACCTGAGGAAGCCTTGTCCTAAAGGCTTGATGAGCTCTCCAGTGGCTTGGCCAACCTCCTCTTCCTGGTGGACAGGAAGGGCTATCAAGGAAGGGTGCCTCAGACCTGAGGAAGCCTTGTCCTAAAGGCTTGATGAGCTCTCTAGTGGCTTGGTCAACCTCCTCTTCCTGGTGGACAGGAAGGATCCATTCCTTGTGGGGATACGTTTCTCTTCCAGTCCTAGTGGCATTAGCTATGGGCTGAGGTGGTTTGCTTTGATCAAAACCAGCACTCCTTGTTGAGAATTTGAGGGACGTTGGGAAAGACCTGTGCTTGCTGAGGTTTCTTCTTCTTCTTCACCCCATGGATTCCCGGCTTCTCTACAGGAGTTGGGTGGAGCAGAGCGTTGGAGAAAGCCCACCAGAACCTCTGCTTCCTTGGGCTGGGTGAGGCGCTGTTGTTGGGGTGCGTGAGATCCCACAGATTCCTGTGTTCATTCCTGGGCCCAGGATGATGGTACTGCTTTTGAAGATGGGGGAAACTTTCGGAAGAGGGGTCTAGGTGGAGTAGGTGGGTCCCCAAGGCCAAGCATTTGAGGGCCATACCCAGCGCCCATGCTTTCTCTGCTGCCCACCCTGGCCAACATAAGTTAAATGACTCTACTCCACTGAGCCCTCCCACCCTGATGGACAGAACCTCTGATGCTGTGGGCTAAAGCGATCTGTTTCCCTTTCCACTGCTTCCCTCAGGTCTTTTCTCATAGTGAGGAGAACTCACTAGAACAGTCGTGCTGGTCCCATGTGAGAGCAGTGATGGATGGCTTGAATAGCAGGAATTTATTCTCCCAGAGTTCCAGAGGCCAGAAGCGAAGCTGAAGGTGTGAACTGGAAGCTCCATCTGGGGTGTGAGGGGCACTGTGCTGGATAGTTGGGGGTGTGAGGGGACTGTGCTGGATAGTTTGATGGCAACTTAACTCAAACTCAAGTCATGTGGAAGGAGGCCAGCCCGACTGAGAGAACGCCTTCACAAGATCCGCTTGTAGAGCGGTTCCTTAATTAGTGATTGATGGGGGAAGGCCCAGCCCATTGTGGGTGGTGCCAGCCCTGGGCTGGTGGTCCCGGGTTCTATAAGAAAGCAAGCTGAGCAAGCCTTGTGAAGCAAACCAGGAAGCAGCATCCCTCCATGTCCTCTGCATCAGCTCCTGCCTTCCGATTCCTGCCCTGCTGGAGTTCGTGTTCTGGCTTCCCTCAGTGCTGAACAAGGCTATGGAAATATGAGCCTGATAAACAAGCCGTTTCCCCCCCAACTTGCTTTTGGTCATGGTATTTCATCACAGCAACAGAAACCCCAACAAAGAGGCACCAATTCCAGTCTCTCTCTCTAGGCTCTGGTGTTTGCTGCAAAAATGGTGTTTTCTTTTGTGTTCCCTGGCTTAGTGAAGGCTCATGTGATTCTATCTTGTTTTTAAACATTATGTGTAAGAGACTGTGTATTTGTTTCTCTTATGTGATGTGCATGTGTGTAAACGTGTGTATGAGGTATGCATGTTCATGTGAGCATGGGCATGTATTTGCCATCGCACACATGTGAAGGACAGAGGACAGCTTTGAGTTTTCGTCCTGATCTCCCACCTTGTTTGAAGTGGAGTCTGTTGACTTTGGGCATTCTCCTGTCTCCAGCTCCCATCTCATGTAGGAATGCTGGGATTGTGGAAGCACCTGCTCTGCTTGGGTTCAGGGATCTGAACTTAGGTCCTCACTCTCATGTGGCAAGTGCTTTGGCCACTGAAGCCAACCCCAGCCTTCTGCTCTGATCTTCTCATGGTTCTCTCTCTGCCTCCCTCATGTGATAGCCCCTCTGTGCATGTCTGCATGAGTCTGGATTTACCGCTTCTGTTAGGACCAGTCCTACTGGGTTGGACTTCACTCCTCTTTGACATGGTGCGTCTATAAACTCCCCAATTTTGAAGAAGGTCATATTCGGAGGTGATGCTCCTTTCAGGCTTCAGGCTTTTGTTTTTTTTCTCTTTTATTTGGGGTAGACAATTCATTTCAAATCAAGTTTAGATGAGTGATAACAGCCCACACAACTTTACTTCTCAAGGAGATGGAGGTCCACGTGGAAGCCCAGCATGAATCCTTCCTGAACACTCTTGAGTGGTGACCCCTGGCTCCATCTCCCATCTCGTCAGTGAACATGAGAGACCCCTCCCAACTGCCTGGGTTGAATTCTTCAGAGGGAAGAGCATCAGCTGAGAAGATCAGGGCGGCAGCTGGTGGAGCCTGTCTTGCCCTGTGGCATGGTGTTTCTCTCCCTGTTGTAAGTTCAAGAGAATCAGGGCCCCTGCCCATGCTCTGCCATTTTGCCAAGTGAATTGCAGGTTTTGCATAGCATAGTGGGGAAGCATCCAAAAGCAATAATTATAATCACAACGCCTTCACACTCGCTTCTCTGACAGTAAATGGACCATGACCGATGTGTTTCTGGAGAATATCTCCTCACGTCTTCCTTGGTGGAGCTCATGTATAATGATGTTTTGTCCCAATTGAATGCAGCAAATTGGGTGCAGTGGAGCAAGCCTGGGGCAGCTCCAAGGTGCCATTACAGGCTGTGAAGGGAGAGATGCCTTGGGAAGAACAAATAGAACAGAGATGGGGAGGAGGCTAGAAGTGACTAGAAGTGACATGTCTCGTCCTTGGAAAGGTGAGCTGGGGCCGTGGCATCAATACAGAGGCTTCGGGTAGAGCAGAGTCTGCTCTGAGAATCTCTCCTGAGTCTGTGTGTGCATGTGTGTACACACTCATGTGGAGGTTGGATGTCAGTTTGGATGTCTTCCTCAGTCATTCCCCACATTAGATTTTGAGACAACGCATCACTGTTCCTAAAATCTCGCTGGTTTGACTAGGCTGTCTGCTCAGGGAGGCTCAGAAATTCACTGATCTCAGCCTACACCCTGAGATTACAAAGCTGATTCTGTGAATCGAACTCCGGTCCTTATGCTTGCAGGGCAGTTTATGGACTGTATTTGCATCCCAGGTCTCCCCAAGTACTGAATCTCTGCGTGCCATGACCGCAACAGCGTGGGAGGGCAGTGCTCTTAGGGGACGGTGTATGGAGATCTCACTATGGATCAGATGCTCCCTGTCTTGATCTGCACAGACATCTCGGGTTTTTTTTTTTTTTTTTAATGTTACTGGAAATGTAGAGCTCTCTCTCTCTCTCAAATATTTGGGATTCAAGGTAATAACAATGAAGAGATGGGTAAGATGCCCATTGTGTGGATAAGTGATGTAGGTTTTCTGTTAGGAATCGCTGTTGATAGAATGGGGAACAAACCAGCCATGGTACACTGGAAATTTGGGCACAGTGTTTGTGCTGCTTCAGGGGCTGGGGACATAAAGGTCTTTAACACGCACAGGAATTACCTTTCTAATCTCTGTGACCTGAGAGGACAAGACCACTGTGATCACCCCACCATGGTAGAAAGGCAGAGTGGTAGCAGTGACTCTGGGCTGTGACAGAAGGGGCCTGAGGCTGCTAAGGAAACAGAGATGGGACAGGAAGTGGGGCCAGGAGTTAACCCTCCAGGTCCACCTTTGCACTCTGCTTCTCCCAGCTGAGCTCCATCTCCTCGCCACAGCCTCCCAGAACAGCATTCCCAAGTGGGGCCCAAGAGTTCAAACACACGAGCTTGTGGGGGACATTTCATATTCAACTGTAAGAGCACACAATGATGATGTGGAGGGCAAAGCCCTGCCTTGAGATTCTAGAGGCCACTACAACAGCAATAACAACAACAACAACACACACACACACACACAAATCACATTTACTGCATAGTCTCTTGGGGGTTACAAATAACCTCATGACTTCCTTAAACAAGGTGGGATGTTGGAGCCTCAGATCAGCTTCCCTGTCCCTCATCACTCTTCTATATGCATGGGATTTCAGTGTAAATCAAGGCACCTGGAAGCGAATGTTCAGAATTAATTGGCATCTTGGTATGTAAAGGGACACAGCCGTATGCTTCGAATGTGCATGGCTAATGTCCTGTCGCTGTAAATTAGGGCCCAGATTGCTCCAGGAATATTGATGTGCCATGAATTCTGGAATTGACAGAGAGAACGGGAGGTGATTTTTACACAGACGGAGAAAGCTTGATGAGAAAATCTGAGACCTCCTTTTCTATATCCCTTGCATCTCTGGGAAAGCGAGGGTGATGGGTTTCTAGCCTCGAGGTTTAGTATGCACATCGACTCCAGGGCCTGACTCCTGGGGGTCCCGGAGCCTGAGTGTGTGCTGGTGTCTGGGGTCTGCCCTGGCCTGAAAGCATTCATCTCTGAATTTTCACTGCCCACGGGTAAGTTTCAGAACATTAAGGCCACAAAGAGACTTTATGCCAACATAACACAAACACATGCCAAAGATTTTATCCAACTCATTAATTACCTAGGAACCAAGAAGGTGGAAAGCAGACCAGAGCGGCAGTAGCAGAATAGAAGTTCCACAGAGCAGCAAGAAGGGAAATAATTAAATTCATTAATTAATTAATAAAAAAAATAAAATATGAAAAAAAAAAACAAAAAGCAAAACAATGAGTTGGTGTGCTAGGGGAGATTAGGACCATTACCCTTGGGTTAGAGAGACTCAGAAATCTACGGGACCATTACCCTTGGGTTAGAGAGACTCAGAAATCTACAGAGGAATCCTTACCTCCACAGTGACTAAGCGAGCTCCACCCAGCAGATTCTTCCATGAACCGAGTGCTCCCTATGAGTGTGAGGGAGCTTGGTCTCCACTGGCACAGGAGTAGATGAAGCTCTAGAATGAGGGGTGCTAACTGGATACCTCCATCTGCAGCTTCATGCCACAAAGCTGGCGTTGATGGACAGCTATCTGCAACAGCAGTCATTCAGAGACAGCATGGAACTTTGTCTACTATAGAGGTGTTTTCAAGTACCTGTGGGTCTACCATCCTCAGCCTAGAGAACCATGATAAGCTCAAAATATACTTCGACCCACTTAGTTCTGTCCTGGGTGGACAGAGGAGCCTTCCTGGGCATCAGATAAATGACCGTGTTTCCCTGGGCTCTCAAATCGAAGCTCTGCCTGAGTTGGCCACAGGAACGTTCAGGAAGCTGGGCTGGTGGCCAGCCATGGACTCCAAGCATCTGCCTTCCTAGTAGGGTGCTGATTGGAGCCTCTTTCAGGGTAGAGAGGGTATCTTAACATTTCCTTTCTTTGGCGAGTGTCCGTAGACCTTATGTCAGATTCCGTCTGGTAGAGTTGCACACACGAGTGAGAAAATCAGACAAGGCTCTTGTCCTTAAAGAATCCGCTTCCATCAGTGGGCCTGAGACCAAGTGTGACAGAGAAATCTGTGCCAACATGGTGACCATACTTGTCTTCATGCATGGGAAACTTCTCTACTGTGCTCTCGAGTTCTGAGGAACGACTCAAGACAGAGACCAATTTAGGGTTGTTTTTCTATTCATTGGTTGTTAGCGGGATTAATTATTTTTACCGTTCAATCCCCGACTGTACTCTATCCAACGAGAAGCTAGACGTTCACCTTAGTGTTCTGTTTGTCGTGCGCCGAAGAAGCCAAATGCGGACGGCGGACTGCATCTTCTCACAGACTTTGCCAGGAAGGAGTGAGGAGAAAATGCCCACACAGGGGTCTTGTGAAAAGTTAAGCATGTCACCTACTTTGGCCTGCCAGTCCCTGGCGTCCAGCGACAGGTCCATCTGTGATGGAAGATGTGCAGCTTAGATAGCAAACCTTTTCTAGGTAGAGCGCCCGCTCTCAAGGGCCACATCTGCTACGAAATAACATGTTGAGACAAATTAGTCCAGTGCACTGGCTGGTGTAGGAGAGAAGTGGACACAGGAACATCTCTGAGGGTGGAAAGATGGCTCAGCAGGTAAGGACGCTGCCATCAAGACTGATGACTGAGTCTGATCCCTGGAGTCCACGTGATGGAAAGAGAATTGACTCCTGAAAATTGTTCCTCACACCTGCACACACCGACACAGACACACACACAGACACACACACACACACACACACACACACACACACAGACTGTGGTTTGAATAAGTATGGCCCCCATAGACTCGTGTGTTTGAACGTTTGGTCCATAGGAAGTGTCACTATGTGGAGGTGTGAGGCATGGCCTTGTTGGAGTAGGTGTGGCCTTGATGGAGTAGGTGTGGCCTTGATGGAGGAAGTGTGTCACTGAGGAGGTGGGCTTTGAGGTCTCATATATGCTCTGGTCATACCCCGCATGATAATTGCTTCTGCTGCCTGTGAATCAAGATGTAGAACCTTCAGCTTCTTCTCCAACACCATAACTGCCTTAAGCTTCCATATCCACCATGAAGATAATGACCAAACCTCTGAAATGGTAAGCCACCCAATCAAGTGTTTTCTTTGGAAGAGTTGCCATGGTCATGGTGTCTCTTCACAGCAAGAGAAACCCTAACTAAGACACACACACACACATACACACACACAGACATACACATATGCACACACACAGGGACACACAGGCACACATATGCACACACATGGAGGAAGGCTGTGAAATGCCATCTTCAGACAGTGCATGGCTATTGCACTTAGGAACTCACAGCGGTCATGTTACCTACAGAAGATCAAGCCAGTCAAAGCTCCAGCTACTGGCATTGATGGCCACCTGGGGATGCCACCTGGTTTTCTTTGGGGCACACAGCCACTTGTAGGCTGTCCACGCTCCAGTAGGTGGCTGTATTGGTGGCACGATTAGATACAGTGGGACATGAAAAAGAAAAAAGGACACGAGGGTGAGCTGGGGATGTGATGGGGGGTCAGGGTCAAGTTGGAGGAAAATGTGGGTTGTGGTGGTCATAATATATTATATACATGTATGAAATTCTTGAAGAATTAAAAAAGCAAAACCCTGTATTCTCCTCATTTTCTTGATAGCTACACAGACATCTACAAAAGTGAGCTCCCCTTCCCACCTACAGGAAGGACAAAGGCCAAGTGTGGAGGACAGCCTTGACCCCCGGGAGCTGGAGGAGAGTGCCAAGGCATTCTACTGAGCAAGGCTCACTCACCGGCCTCCTTGACTTGCCTCCACCGTCAGCCACCCTTGGAGACCGGGAGTCCCTTCCCCCAGTTCATCTGTTCTTCATGCTATTCAAGCCCTGAGCCACATGTTTTATAACATTCTCTGGGTGTGGCTCCCATGTTTGTGTAGAATGTACAAGACAGTAGTGCCTGTTTGTTTACCTCTTAGTGCTTTGTCTTTTATCATGGGATCTCAGGCAGGGACTGGAGGTAGATGGTAGGAGAGAATTCCTGTTTTCTCCCAGACGCTGAGAACACACACGCCTTTCCAAGTACACTGCTGACTGTGCAGTAGCAAGCAGACCACCCAAGAGGTGTTACAGAAGAGAACACAGGCTTTGAGATGGGGGTGGGGATAAGGGTTTGTCATCCTTCTAGTCTCAGGTGAGGAGAGAGCCATCTGCAATTGTTTATTGACTTAATCATTTCTAAAACTTTGACACTCTGCACATCTTACTCCATGGTACTGTGACAGAATGCCGGACCAAAGCAACTTACGGGAGAAAGGGTTTATCCTGGCTTGAGCGGCTCCCATCCCCCATCTCACGGGAGGCTTGCAGCAGGTGTTATTCTCCAGTGAGCCCCCTCCTTGTAACGGGTGTACAGCCTTCCCAAGCAGCATGACCAGGTGGGGAGCCAGTGTTCAAATCCATGGGCTTCTGGAATATTTTCTCATTCAAGTCATAACTCCATCCATCCAGCCCCCAGGTACAAACCAGGTACCATCGGCGGCCATGACATCTGCCTACCTCTCTTCAGTAAGGAGCCCCCCAGCCCACACACCAGGTAAGCTCCCTGCCTAGCACCGTGGGTTGGTTTTGCCCTGTTCTTGAAAGTCCTATAAATGAAATCATACCACACACACCCGTTTGGCTCAGCTGCTCTTACTAAGCCATATCTATATGGTTAGTAAATGCAAAGTTTTAGGGGGTCGAGTATGTGGGCGAGCAGGGCACAGGTGGGTGCAGTAACTCACATCATGGCAGACAGGATGGAGAGTGAGAGAGAGCGGGAGGCTACCCCCAAGGACCAGCTTCCAGTGACCCACTTCCTTCATTTAATGAGTGCTATTGTTTATTCCTTCTTACTGGGAATATACCAGAGGTATTTTATTGCCGACGGACTATGGGGAGATTTTACTTGAAGGCTATTACACACGAAGCTACTACAACCATTCTCATTTATGTTGTTAGGGGAACATAAGCAGGAAGCTATTTTGAGCCTCTGAGTAGAGTGGATCTGTTGGGAGACAGGCATGTGCAGTCAGCTGCCAGCTCTCACAGCTGTGTGGAAACTCTTGGAGTGACCCCAAATGCCAAGTCAGCAAATTCCGATCGTTTGCTTCGGGGGAGATTCAAAGCCGGGTTCCCACGAGGCTCCCGTCAAGTCGTGTTCGCCAACAGATCAGCTCATAGCCTTGCTTTATGCGTGTTTCTCTTTAAGGGCGTGTGAGCTAATTTATACCGTGTGCTTGTTAATTGCGAAGGCCACACTGTAATGCGTGCCTGTGTGTTATGTGCTTGCCGTGTGATTCCCCTATTGGGCATAGTGTGACCTTCTCACACTTAGGAGTGCTAGATAGTGGCTCAATATGGTTTAAACAGCAAAATGATTGCATTAGAGAATTTTATCATCTCTGAAAGGAAGAGAGTGCCGGTGCTCGGCTCATCTTACCCTTTTAAATGGATGTTTAAGGAGGAAGCAAATTACATAAAAACAGTAGAAAATGGGTGGCCATGCCCATTTCTTTCTGCGAATCAGCATGACTTTAATAGTCAACCTGGGGAAAACACCAGCGCTGATGAGAGAAGCCCACCCCTCGCGGACCAAATGATGCTCGATTGATTTCAGAAACGCATTAAAAGAGCATCACGTCCCCATTCACTGAGTTTCAGTCTGTGCGCGACACACTGAAACAGTCTACCACTAAAATCTGTCATATTTATGGAGGTGAGGAAATCCATATTTTTACTTCATAGATTCAGAAAAGGTATTTAACAAACAGAAAATCCATCTGGAAAACTCCTCAGTAAGGCTAGGTACAGAACAATGCTTCCAGACCTAGTAATCACAACGCTTCTAGAAATGGTCTTAGGGTTGAAACAGCTGTGGATGGGGTGGGGTGGAGTCGGGTGTGGGTGGGGTCAGTGGGGGTGGGGTGGAATGGGGTGTGGGTGGGGTCAGTGTGGGGTGGGGTGGTGTGGGTGGGGTCAATGTGGGGTGGGGTGGAGTGGGATGGGATCAGTGTGGGGTGGGTGGGATGGGTGGGGTGGGATGGGGTGTGGGTGGGATAGGGTGGGGTGGGATGGGGTGTGGGTGGGTCAGTGTGGGGTGGGGTGGAGTGGGGTGGGATCAGTGTGGGGTGGGTGGGATGGGGTGTGGGTGGGATAGGGTGGGGTGGGATGGTGTGGGTGGGATAGGGTGGGGTGGGAAGAGGTGTGGGTGGGATAGGGTGGGATAGGATGGGGTGGGTGGGGTAGGATGGGGTGGGTGGGATAGGGTGGTGTGGTGTGGAATGGGGTGTGAGAGGGATGGGGTGAGGTGGAATGGGGCTGCCTTCCCCTACTGGAAGGATGTTGTGGAAGTTTCTACTTTCCCTGGATATTAAGAGTACAGTCTCTGAAAGGTTTTATAAATTTGTACAATTCCTCCACCCCTGCCAGCTCTCAGGTCACTGTTTGGAAGCTTTGTTGTTAGGCACATACACAGGTGAGATTTCTGTTCTTTTTCTTGGTAAATTGCCCCTTTATCATTAGATAATGCCTGTGTTTATTCTGGGTGGGTTTTTTGTTTTCTGTTTATTCTCGATGCTACCATGCCTGGTACTGATGTGGCCACCCTAGCTTTCTTTCGATCACTGTCTACAGGGCACATCATTTTCTACCATTTTACTTGTTTCTTTATTATTTTATTACAACTTTATAGGGGTATAATTCACATGTCATAAAATCCACCCATTTAAAGTGAACAATTCAATGGTTTTCAATATAGTTATGGAATTATGCTGTGATTGCCACAATCAATTTTATGGCATTTTCATGACCACAGAAGTAACCTGGGAGCCTACAGCATCTCCCCGATCGTCCTCATCCACCCCTATTGTAGTAAGCTATTTCCTTTAGGCTTGACATGAACATCGCCATCATAAAACTAAGCCACTCTGGAGACTCACGGAAGACCACAGCCTGCAGTCACAGAGATGGAACAAACAGAATGGTGTGAGGACAGCAAGCTTGGCCCAGGGAACACACGCTCATGCAGGATGGAGGGGGGAGGGTCAGCAGACTTCCATCTGAGCTCTCATCCGTCCCGATTCCTGAGCCCTCTAGATGCACTTGGACTTGAGGTTAGGACGCCAGAGCCATAGGTAATAGTAGTGTGGCTAGGGAACAACTTGTAAGAAGGCCATCCCACTGCCCACGAGGGAGACGGATTCTTTATTTATTTTATATTTGCAATTATGTGCATGCGTGTGTTGAGAGCAGGTGACCGAGGAGGCCAGAAGAGGCATCTGGTGCCCTGGGACTGGAGTTACAGGCAGTTGTGAGCTGCCCAGTGTGGGTTCTGGAAACCTCCTTGGCAAGAGCAGCCAGTGAGTGGTTGTGACTGCTGAAGCATCTCTTTGTGTGCTGGTTAGCCTTGTCAGTTTGACACAGACTAGAAAGAGGAGAAACATCTGAGGAAATGCTTCCTTCTGGCGGACTGGCCTCTGGGCACACCTGTTGGGGCATGGATTTCTGTTAGTTATGTCTAAGTAGAGTTCCTGTTCTGTTAGTTATGTCTAAGTAGAGTTCCTGGGTCACGTGACACCTACTGGAACACTTTCCAAAATCTCCAAGCCATTTCCCATTCTCACAGTCCTGCGTGTGACCTCCAGTGTCTCACCGAGGGCTCTGACCTTGTCTCTAATCAGCCCAAGGGCAGCGAGCATCTCCTTGAGGTTCTGATTTTCATTTTCCTGATGACTATTGATGTCAAATGCCTTTTTATCAACTTCTTATAGAGTTTCATTGAGAAATGTCTTTTGTTCCTTTATCTATTGGTGGATTAGGCTAAAAAAAAATCAGTGTTTTTCTTATTCTGTGAATTATTTTCATCTTCTAGGTATAATTCACCTGTCAAAGAAAAATATGTATTTTTCCATCAATAAGGAATGCCTTTATTGAACTTGCAATGGGAATAAGTGCTAGAAAAGAACACCCAGGATATAGTGCATCTCCAGTAGAAAGGCGTGTCCTGCGTAAAGAGAAGATTCCAGGCATGGGTGGAGGAGTGGAGGCTAAGCTTGGGATCTTTCACTTTGTGGAATGGGATTCTCAGGGGGGGATTCTTGTGGAAGAAGTCTTGTTCAGTTTCTGAGGAGAAGAGAGAGCTAGCTACTTCACGGTTGGGAGCTCCTGTCCCCACCAGACTCGTGAGGGTAGTGATAACGGCCAACATCAGAGCATCTTGAGTCAAAAAGAAGACAAGCCCGTGGGCGTGTGAGGGAGTTTCTAGATCAGGGTAACTGTAGCCAGACTTTCCTTTGTGGGACTGCCAGCCTGCAAAATTGACAGGACTTCCTGATGGAGGTTTGGCTTTAGCTTAGGCTTCTTCCCAACCAGCTCTTAGGACTAGAATTTGCCCACTTCTGTTCATCTACATTCTGCCGTGTGGCCTTTGTCTCCCTGCTACTCTGTACATCTGACTTGTTTCGTGTCTCCCTGGCATCTCTCCCAATACATTCATCTCCAGATCCTCCCTCTCCCCAGAAGTCCTTCCCATTCTCTCCTGCCTAGCTATTGGCCATTTAGCTCTTTATTAAACCAATCAGAACATACCTTGGCAAAGACACATTTTCACGGTGTACAGAAAGATTATCCTGCAACAGTTAACCAAGGTGGAAAGATCTGCCCTGGCTATGGGTGGGTGGCACCACCCTGTGAGCCGGGATAACTGTGGGTGGCACCACCCTTATGGCAGGATTACTGTGGGTGGCAACACTCATGTGCCAGGGTAGCTGTGGGTGGCACCACCCTGTGTGCCAGGGTATGGACTAGAAGGAAGTTGGACACTAGCATTAACTGCTCCCTGCTTCCTGTCTGCAGATGTCACGTGACCAGCTTCCTAATCGGCTGTCATGTGACGAGCCACTTCCCATTCTTGCTGCCACACCCTACCCACCACCATGAGAAACTGTTTCACCTTAAACAGTGGGCTGAAATAAACCCTTCCCTCAGCTGCTTTTAGTCAGGCATTTTGTTGCAATAGCAAGACTGTAAGTAATACACAGAGATTACCAAGAGCTGGGCTATGCATCTGAGTCTGGCAAGTTGTATCTGGCCTGCCTGGCTCAGGTGAGTGAGGACTGTTCTAGAGTCTCATCTAAGTCATGGGGAAGGCTCATTCTTCACAGTAATAGCCCTCACTATTTCTCAGATCAGGACCAACTAAAAGTCAGCAGTTTTAAGTATGTACAGTTCTATTGGTAGTCTGCTCCCCCTTACTGTGTGTGGTCTTCACAGGGCTTTAGATTTTGATGAAATTCATTTTTATATTTATGTCGGGTTTGTTGCTTAGGTTTTGCTAGCATATCTCAGACACAGCTGTGAGATTTATAGTGCTGCTTATGGAAGAGTTTAGTGATTTAAGCTTTAGGCCAAGGACCAAGGTGTGTTGTCAGCTAGCTTGCGGTACTTGATGTGAAATAAGATGGTACTTTGTTCTGCTCCACAGTTGTGTCCAGTTCTGAGAACATGTGTCGGGCAGACTCTTCTGGGCTGGAGAGATGACTCAGTGGTTAGAGAGTGGCTGCTCGTCCAGAGAACCCAGATCTCACTCCCAGCACCCACGTAGAGGCTCACAACTGTCCACTCCCAAGGGATCTGACACCGTCTCCTGACCTCTGTGGTCAAAAGGCATGTGTGCTGTGTGCACACATACATGAAGGTGAAACACCCACACACATTAAATGAGAAATAAATCTTTACACAGAGACATTCCTCTGTTTTGATCTGGGCACACTTGTTTAAACTGACTGAAACACAGCTGGCAGAAAATACCAAGGCTTAATGTGGACTTTCAAAAAGTTTCAAATGTTCACATGTACACGCTACAGTGTGCATCCCTACAATGCTCATGATGGACATGTGTGCACACGTGTTCATGCATGTGTTACCACACACATGTGGAGGTTATCAATATTGGCTCTCTATCTTGTCTGAGCTAGACTTTCTTTTTCTTTGCCTCTGTGTACCAGGATAGCTGACCCAGGAGTTTGCAGGGAGTCCCCTGTCTCATGTCTCATCTCAGCACAGGAGTTCTGGGACTGCAGACACACACACTGTCATACTCTGCCTTGACATAGGTCGTGGGATCCACATTCAGGTTCTCACACTTGTGTGGAAAAGTGCTTCATCCGCTGAGACGTCTCTCCAGAGCCTGTTTCATTCTGTTTCACTGATCTGTTTGCCAATCCTTATGTCTCCACCATCCTACCAACTAGCTTAACTTCGTTATCATCCTTCTAACAAGAACGTGACCTCCCCTAGCTCTGCTCTGCTGTTTCAGAACATTTTGGCAACTCTGTCCCCTGAATTTCAATACTGGTCTAAGGACTGCCCTGGGGAGTCCTCGGGGTTTCTGTAAGGATTGCAATGGCTCTAAGTTCAACTAGGAAGCAAGCTATGGCTTTGAGTTGGCTTGAGTGTTCCCTCAAGGTGAATGTGTCAAGAGCCTGGCTTTCAGCATGATATTGAGAAAGAGGGACTTTTAAGCAGTGAGGCCCACAGGAGAATTGTTAGGACTAGTTAGGGACACTGGGGAGTTATTAGGACTCTCTCCTGGGGCCCTGAGTCAGCTCTCAGAGAGCCAACTATTGTCAAAGTTGACCCCTCTCTGAATTACTCTCTGGCTCCCTGCCTTGGTCTGTGACCTTTTTCTCTCTTATGCAGTCCCACGTGTAGTGCCACCATCCACGTGCTCACACAGCCTCACGTGTAGTGCCACCATCCACGTGCTCACACAGCCCCCACGTGTAGTGCCACCATCCACGTGCTCACACAGCCCCCACGTGTAGTGCCACCATCCACGTGCTCACACAGCCCCACGTGTAGTGCCACCATCCACGTGCTTGCACTTCCAGCCTACAAAACCGTGAGCTATGTGAGCTTCCCTTTAGCCCCAGGAACTTCGTTACAGTAGCAGAATGGACTAATCCGGGAGTATCACCATCGAGAAAATATTGTCTTTCAACCCACAAACACGCACATCTCGCTATTCATTTAGAACGGTGGTTTCTCTCGGGAATGTTGACGCCTGAAGAGTACACGTTTTTCATTTCATTTCATACCTACTCCAAGGCATTTACTTCTGTTTGATGTTACTTTAAGTGAAATTGTTTTCTTAATTTAAGTTTTGATGTTTTAATTGCTACAATATAAAATGCAATTGATCTCTGTATATTGGTTTTTTACATCCCAAAGCCTCTCCAAACTGATTTATTAGTTCTAATAAATTTCCAGTGTGAGCCTTAGGGTCATCGATGAACAAGGACATCAAATAGAGATATTTCATTTCTTCTTGCTTTAATCTGGCTATCCATTCCTCCTTTCTCTCCCCTCCTTTCCCTCTTCTGTCCATCTGTCTGTCCCTCCCTTCCTCCCTCCTTTCCTTCCTTTTCTCCCTTCCTGTCTCTTTTGACCCAGTTTTCATGAAATAAAGCTGTCTCTACGATACAAACACTAAACCTGTGCATTCTTGCCTCATTCCTTGGAGTGTGAAAATACATTCAGCATCCCCAGTACGTACACTAATAATATTTGGTAAAATTCCATTCTGTTCTTAGCTTGTTGTGGACTATCATCGCTATTATTATTACTATTATTGTTATTATCATTAAAAAGTATTGAGTTTTGCTCAATGACCTTTGTGTGTCTGTCAGCGTCACATGGCTTACGTCATTTGGTTTATTAGCACAGAATATTACACTAATAGACTTTGGGGGATGTTAAGCCATTCTTTCTCATGATATCCACATAGCTAGGAGTGACTAATATTCCGATATGAACTCCCTCTCTGTCCTCCCTTCCCTCCTCCTCTTTTTCCTTTTTCTCCTCCTCCCCTTTCCCCTTCTCTTTCCCTCACTCTTTTCTTCCTCTTTCCCCTCATCATCATCTCTCCTTCTCTGCCTCCCCTCCTCCTCTTTCCCTATCCTTCCTCCTCTTTTTCTTTACCCCCTGTCTCCTCTTCACCTTCTCTCTTCCTTCTCCTTCCTTCTGTATTCCTGTGGATCAAACCCAAAGCCTCCCGCGAGGTTAGAAATACTGCACTACCACACGCCACCCTTCCATTATTCTGTTGCTACAATGTCAAGTCAATCAGCAAAAACACTTGGTTCCATTTTTATAGTTTCAAACCTTTACAATGGAAATGGTGAGGGCTCATCCTGGGAAATGGTCCATATTGTTTTGAGAAAGATATCTACTCTGATGCTGTTGGGTGGAGGTTCTGGGGTGTTGGAATCCTAACAGGTGTATTGTGTTCAAGACCTCTTCCATTTTCTTGCTTGCCTTCTGCTCACTGTTGGCCCATTTTGGACATAGAGCATGGAGCAGATCATCTCCTTTAGTCAGGGCTCTAGCTCAGTTCTGACGATACTTCCCTTCACACTTTATGACTCAGTCATTAGGAGCATAGGTGATGGCAACTGTTACATCTTTGGAAGGGCTCATCCTCTTCTCCGTATCAAATGTTCCTCTTCTTATCCGACGTCAGTAGAACCTCCTGAGCATCTGGCTGGCTCGGGGTGGCATGCATATCCCTTCCCGCCCTCCACTTACATGCTGTTTGGGTTGCAGTCTGTCTTCCTCAGAGAGGGCAGCTTTCATTCAGTTGGATGTCGCCGTCTTGGATTCAGCTGGCCCAGATGTAACCACATGGATGCAGTTGGCGCTCTAGAAGGTCTGCCTGGCCTTCACGTTCATTTCCTGCCTCTGCCTGTGACCTGCTCTTCACTCGTTTACCCCTTTTCATGGGAATCGAGCAAGCACTTTTCTGGTGCAATATTTTGTTTCCTTCACCCACATCCACTATATTTCGTGAGGTATATTTAGTATTTACTCAGGAATTTATCATCTGCATTTCAACTACAAAATTTTTTCTCATTTTTATTAGTTCTCTGCAATTTCCATACCATGCACTTTGACCTTATGCACCCTCTCCCTTGATGCCTTCTAGATCCACCCCCTTCTTTCCCACCTACTTTGTGCCCCTCGCCGTTTTAAGCCCATTAAGTCCAATTTTGTGTGGCCTTCTGCTGGAGTGTGACTGACTTACCAGAAGTCACCAGATACCAATTGCCAATACCTCAGAGAGGGGAGGGACTTCATGCCTCCCTGCTTCCAGGGGCCAGGGTCTGGCTTAAGCTGGCATGCTGGTCTTGTGCATGCTGTCATGATCACTCTGAGTTCAGGTGCAGCTTCTCTGCTGGCTCAGAAAGTCCCATTCCTTTGTCACCGTCCTCATCTGACTCTCTCACTCTGTCCTCCTCCTCTGCCATAATGCCTGAGCTGTGGGAGGGGGGCCCTACACTTTATTACAAATGTGTACAAACTAAATCCAATCTGATGCAGAACCTTTACCCTGTTTGGCTCTCTTTCTACTTTCTCTTTCTTCTTAGTATCCACATGTTACAAACTCAGCAACACATTGCTGTAATTATTTCTTTGCAAAACTTTATGCCTTCCTTAGAAGCCATGAGAAGGAGAGGCAAGACGATGCTGATGGAGTTTGCTATGTTAGCCTTTCTTGTTTATCATCTTCTGATCTCTTCATGTTAGCTGTGGGTTCAATCCGCCACGCTCTTCTTCCAGCACAAATTTGTTCCCACCCACATCCTTTGTGAAGCTATTGTCGAATGCATGCCTCCATTTTATCAGCCCAACACACAATTGTGTGTCTATTGCTTCACACAGTTGCTTTGGAAATCAGTTAAGAGAAGAAAAGAGGTGAAATATTCACTTATACAACCTTACGATGACTTATTACGTTGCCGGTGCTGTGTGTCCTTGCTAGCAGATTTGGATCACTGTATGCGGCGACTGACTTTCAATTTAGAAGTTTCCCATCATATTTTTGATATGGTGGGTACGCTTGCAACACATTCCGGGGTGTTTTGTATCTAAGGATAACATAATTTCTCCTCTGTTTTAGTGGGTGGTCTCTCTGGAGTTGCAGCTCCTACTAATATAGTCCAGCTTTCAGTTGAAACCACACCCAGTTCCTTGCAGACATGTGACTTCGAAGACGAAACCAGCTGCTGGTCTTGTGAAGGATGAGTTGTGTAGGGTGGGCTACGCTGGCATTTTGGTGGAACCATTTGGGAAGGATTAGGAGGTGTGACCTTGCAGGTGAAGGTGTTTCATGTGGTTCACCAGCATGGATTTTAACCTTCTCAAACCATCAGATGCATTAAATATTTCCTTTTATAAGACCCCTTACTCATGGTGATTCATCACAGCAGTAGAGGTTTAACTATGACTGCTGCTTTTTTTTTAAAAAAAAAAAAAGGTAAAATTATAGATTCTTAATGAGCATTGACACCACCCCTCTCCCCTAGCTCTTTCTGAGTCTCCTCCAGTTCATGACCTTTGTTTAATAGTTATTGTTGCAAGTGTCTGTACACACATAACCTACTGAGTATGTTTAGAATTGTCCAAGGCTGGGCACTGGGGGCTGGGTAACCTATCAGAGGGCTCGTCACTGAAGGATGCTGATTCCCCCTCTTGGTAGCCCTTGGCCATCTGTAGCTCTTCCTCTAGGGATGGGAATGTATGTAATTTCTCCTTGTCTATGTTTGACTATCAGCAGGCATTGTCATCACTAGCTTGTTCAGGACAGACACACTGTAGTGCCTTCTTGGTGTAGATTCCCTTTCATGTGGAGAGGTTACTGTTTACCAGCAGGTGTGGGTCCTCTGGCTCTGACAGCCTTCCACACCCTCTTCTGCAATGCTCCCCGAGACTTCAGTGTGCTGATGCTTTGTTTGTGCTTTAACAAAGAAAGCTTGCCTAAGATCAGAGTGCAGAACTAGCCACATTAGTTAGCTGTGGAGGACACACAGTGGCCTTTAATCCTAGCACTCGGGAGACAGAGGCAGACAGATCTTTATGAGTTCAAGGCCACCCTGGGCTACATGAGATTGGAAAAGAGTCTAAAAGAGAAACAGAGCCAAGCAGTGGTGACTCATATCTTTAATCCCAGCACTAGGGATGTGGAGACAGGAAGTGATATGGCTAGGCAGAGAGAGGAATATAAAATGAGAGGAGAAAGGAGCTCAGGATTCAGTCTGAGGTTTCATAGAAAGATCATTCAGTCTGAGGGCTTGTAGAGACAGGACACCCCATTCATTCTGAGGAATTTAGAGAGGTAAGAACTAGTGGCTGACGGCTGTGCTTCTCTGATCTTTCAGCTTTCACCCCCTAATACCTGACTCTGAGTTTCTATTTAATAAGACTAATTAGGATCACGTTCCACTTAGAGTAGAGGTCGCATTGCAGGTCTATTGGTTGGGGCTGTGTGCCTCCCTTGCTCTCTGCATTTTGTTCGGTTTGATTAGTTGTGAATTTCTGTATCAGTCTCCTGCTACTAAAAGAAACTTCTCTGCAGATTGTATGACTTTCTTGGTGAATGTTCACCGCCGTAGGGTTCTGGTTGTTCCCAGAATTCTGGAAACCCAACCCTGGGTGTTTACAGCATCTCTGTACTTCCCTTGAGCCCTGGGCACCACAGTTTCCACCTTGCTGTGTTTCCCACTTCACACCTGGACTGCAGCACTTTTTCTAGTTTATTGGTTCTGATTTGTTTCTTTATTATTCTCCTCTTGCTCTACTATTTTTGGGTTTTATTTAATTTCTCTTTTTATCTTTAGATGGAAATTTAGATGTTTGGCTTATTAACTTTCTTCCTTCTCCGGTGCTCAGATTTAACAGGAGACTCCTTGGCGCAGGATTCCAGGAGGCTTGATTTGCTGCACCGTTCATTGTCTGCTAACTAGCAATGTTTGGAGGGGAGCTGGAGGGAGATGTAATAAAAGACTTGATTAACCCCAAATAAGAAGAGAAAGGAGAAAATGGGAACATAAAACACCTGAGCGAAGTCGAAAATAAAGGCGAAGATGGCAGACATAAACCAGGTGTGCCAGTCAGATATGCAGATAGGCTTAAAGCTTCAAGCACTTGAGGATTAAGGCGGTCAGACTGGAACGGGTCCATGCTTCTGAAAACATTCATGGAGGTTTGGTTGGGGTGGCGGATCCCACATAGCATGTCATGAGGCAGTGGCATCAATAAAATACAGAGAATCCTGTGATATCAAATGGGTTGATCAGGAAGTTATTATGGTCCTGAATGTGTGTGTTCCCTGAGGAACAGCGCTTAGAAGAAGAAGAGCACATCTTGACCATAGTATGGGGAGGCTGACACTCACCCAATAAATAGCATGAGTAATAAAAAGATTATTATTTTTTTTTTTTGAAAAACAAGGGCATGCATCTGGGCAGAGCAGCTCAATAGACCCAGCTACCTGTGGGCAGCCCAAGCAACAGTAATGGACAGGGACCACAGCAACAGCCGTGGACAGGGACCACAGCAACAGCCGTGGACAGGGACCACAGCAACAGCCGTGGACAGGGACCACAGCAACAGCAATGGACAGGGACCACCTACCAAGCTAGCCCCTAAGCAGGCCTCAAGAGCATTGAGATAGTCAATATTGATTGTCAACTTCCTGGGGGTTAGGATCGCCTTGGAAACAGCCTTTAGGCCTGCCTGTGAGGGACTTTTCAGATTAGATCAAATTGAGGTGAGAAGAGCCATATTAAATATGGGTGGCACCATCCCACCTGGTGCGGTCCTGGATGGAATGAAAGCTAAAGTGAACTGAGCACCAGCGTTTACCTCGTTCACGTCCTGACTGCAGGCGCAGCACAACTGACCACTGCCCCGTGCTCCATGCCTTCCCCACCATGGTGGACGGTGTCCTCAATCTGTGAGCTGAATAAACCCTACATTCCTTCAGTTGGTTTACTCCTGGGTGTTATCATTAACAATGAGAAAAGTAGCAAAGCCTTCACAGGACTAAAAGGATCCTTGGAACCAAGCAAGGGATAAGTAGAGAAATTCTCTGCTTCTTGGAAATTCAACATCTGGCCTTCACATGAAATTGTTCCACTCAAAACAATACTTTGAACTGGGTGACAGAACATGCCCAAGTGTAACATGATTAATAAAAGCTCAGGGTCAGAAACTGAAGTTCAACCTGAAGATCTGAAAAGCAAAGCAGCCAGTCACTGGCTCTTTACCTTGACTTCAGTCTGAAATGGCGATCCTGCCTCCAGGAATCTCAGAATGAGACTGTGTGTTGAAAGTTGTTTCCTCCCGTTTTATATTCCTCTCTAGGGCTGGGATTAAAGGCCTGCATCACCTGATTTCTGTGGCAACTAGTGTGGCTACTGGGATTAAAGGTGTGTGTCACCATTACCTGGTCTGTAAGGCTGACCAGTAGGGCTGTTTTACTCTCTGATCTTCAGGAAGTCTTTATTCATTAAAGTACAATTGAAATGTCAGTATATTTCCCCTTTTTGTCTAAAATAAAAAAGAAGGGCTATAACTAATATAAGAAAACTATATACTAAGTACAATAACTGTGTACAATATATACAGGCAATAAACACATCAACAATGTTTAGTCAATTCACATTTGATAAATTCAGTGAAAATACTCCATATCTATCCTATCCTGGTGAGTCCATAGTCTTATCCCTAATTTACTTTCTATCATAACTTGCTTTCTGTGTCTGGTAACTTCAACTATCTAGTCTTCAACACCCTCAGAGACCCAAGAAGGAAATATTACCTGAGTAAGCAGGAAGTACAAGCAAGTGACTTCCAAAAAATGTGAGAAATGACAGAAACATCTGGCTCCCTGGACTGTCACCCAAAGTTCCTTCCTCTGCAACATTGGGACATTCATCTTTGGCCTACAGGCCTAACATAACTCAGAAAAGACAAATTTTCTTGAAGCAGGATATTTTGTGTCCTCCTTGTCTAATTAGGACAGCAAACTGTCAGCAGTCAAGGCAAGGGCATTTTCTTGCCCAGGGGTTACTTTTGCCACAAAGAAGTAAATTTCACATAGAGTTTCTTCAATGCCCTTGAACAAGATTAGAAATGTATGTACAGTATGTTTTAACAAAATTAATCTCAAATTTGTATCAATATACAAAATTTGTATACAATATATAAAAGTAAAACCAATGTAAAACATTTAAAACGAACAGTTGCTTTTAGAAGTAGATTCGATGATCTACCGTTTCATCATATCTATATTCCCTTCCCCCTTTTTTCTTTTCCTTTCCTTTTCTCTGTCTTTCTATTTTATTTTGATTTTTCGAGGCAGGGTTTCTCCGTAGTTATGGAGCCTGTCCTGGAAATCACTCTGTAGACCAGACTGGCCTAGAACTCACAGAGATCCACCTGCCTCTGCCTCCTAAGTACTGGGATTAAAGGCATGTGCCACCAAAACTGCCTGGCCTTTTTTTTTTTTTTTCCAAAACAAGAACCTTGAATCTAATTTTCTTTGTTTAGCTTTTTTATTGACCATTATCCATAACAATTTGTAACCAACACATTAAACACAAACGAACATCCATAATCCAATTTTTTTTGGAATGTGGGTGTAGTTTTCTATGCTACTTCCTGCTGACTGGGGCCACTGATAATCTTATGGGGACTCAAAGAAAATTTAGGATTATGGTTTCAGTCCTTACTGGAGTATTCTGTGAGGCTGGATCATCTCACCAGCAGTCTTGAAGCTGTCCTGGATGTAGAACTCAGAAGAAACTGAAACAAATATTGGATCATCTGGGTCGTCTGTTCCCACTGGAGATTTTTCAGGGGGTCTTTCTTGATCTAACCTTATTTTTCTTAACCCAGAATGAATCCACAGCCTGTTGCTTCCTTTGTAAACAAAAGCAAAACCTCTTCTCCAAAGCAAGATATCTTTTGACTTAAAGTTTGAAGTCAAGGCATTTTCAAAATACATAGGTTGGATTATTCCAGCAACATTAATAATCAAATGTCTTTTAGCAGCTGTTGCTCCTTCCTCAGCACACAAACAATTCAAAGACAACACAATAACATACAGTGTCCAGATTCTCTGTATAGTTTCCATCTTTACATGGAAGCTGAGCTGGGTCAGATGGGAGCTGGGAGCACTAGCGATTCTCCGGAACCCAGGTGGCTAGGTTTGGGCTCCGATTCCTAGAACTGGAATTCCCATCCCAGCCCTGGCCTGGGATGGTGGCTAAAAAGCCTCAAGCAAATGGATTTTTCGTAAATTCATATTACAAAAAGTTGAGCACCAAATGAAGCATGAATAGTAAAACTCAGGGTCAGAAATTGGGCTTCAACCTGAAGATCTGAAAAGCAAAGCAGCCAGCCACTGGCTCTTACCTCTACCTTAGTTCGAAATGGCAATCCTACCTCCAGGAATCTCAGAATGAGACTGTGTGTTGAGAGTTGTTTCCTCCCATTTTATAATCCTCTCTAGGGCTGGGATTAAAAGTGTGCACCACTGGGATTAAAGGCATGCACTACCCAGTTTCTGTGGCAACTAGTGTGGCTACTGAAATTAAAGGTGCGTGTCATTATGGCTACTGAGATTAAAGGCATGTGTTACCATAATCTGGTCTGTAAGGCTGAACAGTGGGACTGTTTTACTCTTGGATCTTCAGGCAGGCTTAATTTATCAAAAACACAATTGAAATGCCACTACACCCCAGTGGTCTTCATCTGTCAGCCCAGGTGTAACCTGGACCAGATGAAGTTCAACACTCAACCTCTGCCACACGTTAACTTTTCAAATACACTCTTTACAGGACCCATGATCTTGAACCTTCTCCTCCAGAGCAGCCTGCCCTTCCCTGTGTCAACACAGCAAGCCTGCTCCAGCAGCCTGCCTCTTCCGGATCTCCTCACAGCCTGGAAATGGTTCTCCTTTTCTCAGCCAAGAGCAACAGCGTGCTTGACTCTTCAGAAAGGAGGCGTGTGCCTGTGTGTGCTTGTTCACCCTCTCTCACGCTTTGGAAGCTTCACCTCAGAGCTGCTCCGAGACCCTTGACTTCCAAAGGATGGCTTCTTAGAAGTACAAACTTAATTTCAATTACTCTATCCACCGTCCCACTCGACAGGCCCTCTGGCGGCACACTTACATGAAAGCCTGTCTAATTGCCAGTAAATAGTGGAATAATCTTTTGAAACAATGTAGCAAACATAATTAATTGAAATAATCTCCATGTGTTTCATGTGGTAATAACCACTTACGGGAGATTAACACCCCAGAAAGAGATGCGGAGAGGAGTGGGAATGGGGGCGGCCTCCTGTAAATCCTGTCTTATTTCCTTGACAGTCATCTTATTTATTTATTTCTTGCTTCCTTGTATCAATTCTTTTCAGCTGAGTGAAATAATGATTTATTACCTTATAGACTGCCGCCGAGTCTGAATAATTGGCAGTTAACTTATTAACTGGATGCTTTGCATCAAACCCAGGAAACAAGTGCCTGAAAGCAGAGAGAGAAATACCCACACGAGGAAGATCCCACAGGAACTGGGGGAAAACGCAAATATGTTTGTTTCCAAAATTCTCAAAGACTTGTTCTTGTACCCTGCTCAGTAGCTCAGTGAGTTTATGATTAGACCTGGAATCGGTGGTTTTTATCAGAGTCTGCCCCCAAATAAGCTGTACCTACGGTATATGGCAAAGTAACAACCTATAACCGGAAGTGCTTGTTTCATGCCTGATTTTTTTTTTTATATGTTCTCCCTCTGTGTGTCTCTTGACAACTTCAGGGACACCGAGGTCACCTCAGTTGGCAGGTGAAGGAAGGTCAGGCTCAGAGCAGGGTGTGCACCCTCAGGTTCCCAGAGAACTGGCACAGCGTCCCGGGGGCTTGGGTCTAGTCAACCAGAAAGATGACATGATTGGAAGTGTGTCAGGTTGATGTCGATCAGGTCCAGTCAAGGCAGGGCCACATGCAGCAGGACCAGGTTGGTCAGGCTGCAGGAGAAATGTGCAGAAAACATGGCCAGAGAACTGTGATGGCTTCGACGGGAATGTGTGAAGGAGACAGGCAGGAGGGTCCAGCAAGCTTGGCTCACACAGCTCACTGCACCACTTGGCCCATCTGGCCTGTCTTTGGGCTGAAGGGCTCACCTTTCATTGTGATCTGGGGAAGAAGTATTGGGTTGCTCTGTGAAGGTTCCGTAAAGGAGGTGGCTGGGAACATAGGCCTGGACCTGGAGGGGTTGTACAGGGGAAGGGTACTCACGGGCCAGTGGTTCTCTAGCTGGGAATGAGCCCTGGAAGAGGCAGCTTCTCCAGGACCAGTCAAAACCATCAGACCAACAAAACCCAGCAGGCACAAGCAACAACTGCAGCATAGAGAGAGCCGTCAGTTCCTTGTGGGGTGGGAAGAGACCAGGGATTTCCCTCCAAGGCATGTTTCAAGAAGCAAAGCCTTCAAGTTAAGGAATAGGCCTGCTTCTCTCTGGATGTCTGTGGCTGGTCCAGCCCCTAGAGGACACCCTCTGATCTTATCTGTGAGGCCGGGAGCAGAAGCTCTGGGACACTCCTCAGCACGGCCTAGTGAGTGGCGCAGGTCCCAGAAGCAGGGCTCACACACAGGCTGTTCATTTAAGAGGCCAACGCAGAAGTGAGAAAGAAGGAAAATGAAGAAAAACAAGCAGGAAGAAAAAGATCTTGCAGGCCCATCAGACACGAATCCTTCTAGAAGATATGTCTCAGTCCTGGGTGGGGGTGGGAGCACGCAGGAACCTTGTGGGTCTACCGCAGAATCGCCTCCACCCTCTGCAGGGAGACGGGGCTTCTCTTCCCCAGCTGCCATGTACTTTCTGGTGAGGGTGGTTACTTTCCAGGAGGGGTGGGAGGCACCAACACCCTTTTGTTCTTGAGCCATATCTACAAGCAGATGGAGAGCTTCTGGGGTGTCAGGGAAGTCAGTGGACAAGTGCAGGCATGTTAGGGGAGGAACACTGCCTTGGTTGAACCGGAAAGGCCAAGTCATGGGGAAAATATTTGCAAGGTTGGCTATACCAGAGAAAGAAAAAGGGATTATTTTTGTGTTGGCATACATTCATGTGTGTGTGTGTGTGTGTGTGTGTAAATGTGCACATGTACATACATGTATTTGGAGAGCAGGGGTCAACTTCAGGAGTCATTCCTCTGGATTGATCTTGTTTGTTGAGACAGGGTCTCCCACTGACCCAGCGTGGAGGGCAGTCTGCTCTGAGTAAGGCAGGGTGTATAGGAGAAGGTAGGCTGAGCAAGTCATAGGGAGAGAGCCAATACACAGTATTTCTCCATGGCCTCCGCTTCAGTTCCTGCCTCCAGGTTCCTGCCTTGAGTTCCCGCCCTGAGTTGAGGATGATCACGTTCTTGTGAGGTCCTCACATGGCATCTCTGTGTCATAGTAAGATCTCTGATGTCTCTTCTGAGGAGTATGTCTGCCTCACTCATTTGCTCTCACACTGATGACGTCATTTACAATTGATTGATGACATCATTTACAGTGAATTCATGGCACTTGGAAGTCTTTGTGTTAAGCCGGTAGAGAAAGCGGTAGAGTCGGTTGCAACTCTGTGCTCTTTTGCAACCCAGAGCTCATTGTTAAGTGTGGTTCTGATCCATCTAAGAAGGACCTCGGGGCTCAAGACAACTCAAAGAGCTAAGGTTTGTAAGAAGAATAAATTGATAATAAAAACAATGTATTCCCCCAGGAGATCTATCCCTAAATGTAGTCCTGTTAGGGCTGAGACTCTACGGTAAGAATGGGACGGGATACAACCCATCCCAGGAAGCAAGGGACCAGTAACTCAAACAGTTGGTCTCTGAAGCTGCTCTCGGTCACCTCCAACGAATCATATGATGCTCTCATGGTTCCTAGTGACGAGTCTCTCTTGAGCACAGATGACATTTTGGAATCTCGGCCATGTTTTCTGTAGTGATTACACAGCAAATGTAGTCAAAAGGCCCCGCTGTTTACCAGGGTGTCTGAGGACCTCTCCTTATGCCATCCTGGCTAACTTTGGGGACTGGGGATGGGCAGTGTAGCCTGCTAGCTTAGCCCCTTTCTGACTTGGGGGTGTTCTCCAACAGGCGGAACACTCACAAGCAATGTCTGTGCCCATGAAGTATCTTCAAGCATGAATTACGTTCCTTATTAGCTTCCATCGCCTGTAATCGCTCATCAGACTCATTGCTTTGAAGTGTGAGAAAGAGTGTTTCAAATGAAGCATTTCAGTTGCTTTAATTGCGCTCGGAGTAGGCAGGAGCATTGGGGTCTGTGTTCCGATGCGCGGGGTCTTCTGCCGCTCGGGCTCTATCAAAGTCCGGGCCGCTCTGAGATTTCAACCAGTGCAGAGGAAAACAGCAGAGGAGAAAGAAACTGCAAATCAAAGCGAGGAAATCCCACACCGCTGGCACCCACAAGAGTGTTCTTGGGAGTCAACATTGCTTTGATTTTTAGATTGCGTTTGTTTTCTGCACCGACTGTTTCTGGTATTTTGTACACATTTGGAAATCCTAGCCTGGTGTTAACGGCCCTGTCCTGTTTCATGCCTCACAGTGTTGAGGGGCAGTTTCCTCGGAGCCAGGAAATTACAGCAGAATTTGACCTCCTGGGGTCTCAAACGCCCCACTGTCTGTTGTGTCCACGAGGGCTCCTGAAATCCTGTGGACTGGACAAGTGAAGCCCAGTTGTACATTGGGGAGCCTTATGATACAAGGCTGGGGACACAGGACAACACAGTACCTGTCTTGCAAGCGTGAGGACCCAAGTTTGATCCCCAGAGTGACATAAAAGGAAAGACAGATGTGGCGGTAGACACTCCTAATTCCAGCACCGAGAAGGCAGAAACAGGAGGATCCTGGGACTTGCCTGTCTGTCAACCTGGAAGAATTTATAAGCACCCAGTCAGAGTAAAGATGCTAATGAGAAATCGTGGATTTGAGGAGGAGGAGGAGGAGGAGGGGCAGGCGTGGGAACGGTTGGAGCAGGAGAGGAAGGGGTGGTAGTTATGTAAATAGATACGATGTGTGGAATTCTCAAGGAAGTTAAAATATAAAGTCCCCCAAATAAAAAAAAAAAAAAAAAAAAGCAAGGTGGCCAGAATCCTGAGGAATAACACCTGTCCTCCGCCCCCACTCACACACACACATGTGTACACATCTACCATATAATACACAGCTTTATGGTCCAGAGGGCATGGCTGTGGACTGTGCCTACACAGTACAGTCTGTTCCAGGGCCAGGAGGAGAAGGACTCCCACGCAGAGAGAGCACTGGCATTCAGTCTCAGCCATTGAGGAGCCCTTGGAGGTGGGCCGTGAAGGGAGCGTAGGTGTTGGCTGCTGCCCAGTGTGGCCTCCGGTGGCCTGTGTGGACTGTGCTGAATCCCTGTGGGAGTGGAGTTGCGTCTCCAGGTGTTGTAGGAGTTCTTACTGCTGCCATGGTCCATCTCCAGGAGGGCTCTTCTGTCCCTCCAGCAGCTGGGAGGAGATGCGTGTTTTGCGAGAGTCCCCCTGTCATCCAGTCTATGCTGTCTATGGATGTATGAGGGTGGCCCAGGGAGTGTCATGATCTCATCACCAGGAGACACCGTCATCTTGTTATTCTGGGGCCCTAAGGAAGAAGATGGAGTCTGCTTTCAGTCCACTTTAGCTTAAGTATTACCCACACACCGTGAGAGAGTGCAGGACACTAGAAAACTGACGGCTTCCCTGACAGGGAAGGCCCAGCCATGAACTTGGAGGAGCGAGTCTGCCACGACTCCCCTAGTAAGAGTGACGTGTCCTCCCCTGGTGTCTGGCCTGCATGTGATCTCTGCGGCTCCTCTGAGGCAGGATGAGGCTAGCACTGCTAACACGGAGGTAGTATGCCCATAATAAAAGTATCTATTTTGTCTTCATTCCTCTTCGTCTCACCCGTTCATTAAAATCCCTGGAATGTCCTGAACAGGATGCTCAATTGAGATGCCTCTGGCTGCGACCCTGAAGAGCCTCCTGATGGGAAGGCCAGTGTCCTGGCTAGCTGTATGCCAAAGCTAGAGTCATCTGAAAGGAGGGCAGCTCAAATGAGGAAGAAGATCCAGCTACAGTGCATTTTCTCATTAGCAATTGGTGTGGAAGGGCTCAACCCATTGTGGGTGTGGCCATCCTGGGCTGGTCCTGGGTTCCATAAGAAAGCAGGCCTAGCAAGCCATGAGCATGTCAGTAAGCAGCATCTCTCTATGACATCCGCATCAGATCCTGCCTCCAGGGTCCTGCCCAGTGTGAGTTCCTGTGTTGACTTCTCTCAGTGGACTGTGACTGTGTAAGCCAAGTGAACCTTTTCCTCCCCATCTTGCCTTTGGTCCTGGTGTTCCATCTTAGTAACAATGACTCTAAAGAGGACAGAAACTGGTCGCAGGAGTGGGATTGCTGTGGCAGACCTGACCATGTTGTTTTGGGGTGGACTGTGGAAGGACTTTGGAACTGTGGGCTACAAGAGCCATTGAGTGTTCACAGCTTGAACTGCTCTGTGGGACGTTGGGAGGTAAAGAATGCTGGAAACATTGTCTAAGGGAGCCCTGGCTTGTGAAGTTCTGGAGGGAAGACTGGGAGTCACTTAAAGACTCCCATTTGCTAGTTGAGAATCTGTGGTTCTGATTATCTGAGACTAAAGAACCATCTGTGATTAACAAGAGACCAACACCACCAAAACCTTTGCTTTACCAGGACAATTGATGCTCGTCAGCTGTGGCTGAGAGTTAGCAGAGATTAGGAAGAGACCAGCATCAATATGGTGAAAATCTGGGAAGATTTTCCTCTGGGTCAGTACGTAGAAGCTGTGTTCTGCACTGACCATGGTTGTACGTCACATTGGTAGCCAAACTCGGTCATGTGTAGGAGTCACCCACGTGGCAATGGTTTTGAAAGCATGCAGGGGTCATGAAGAGCCATACTGGCTTGGCACTGTATGGCAGGGCTGGAGCCCCTGAAGGAAGCCCAGATGAGGCTTTGTAAAAGCACAGCCTCATTACAGTGGAGCCTCTGGTATTTTGGAGATGCCCGTATGGGATGACCACCAAGAATGGCAGCATCGGGGGAATGGAACCAACCTGAGCCTAAAATACACGCTGTGTGTGCTTTAGAGGGCAGAGTCAGATAAATGACTCCAAGCCTTTTGGAGGACCCCAGAAGATTGTGAGTGGATCTCAGAAATTGGGCAGTTAGGGTTTGCCTTGATTTGGTAGTGAGTGTGCCCTGGTCCTTTCTTCTTGAGGTAAGAACGTATTTAATTTGTTTTTGATTTTATAGGAGTCCACATTTGACAGAGTTGGAAATTTAAAAATATTTTGGAAATTTACAGATACTTTGGGTTTTAAAAGAGACTGAATTTTTAAGTGTTTAAATATTCAAAGACTATGAAACTTTTGAGACTCGAAGTGTTCATACTGTAATGACGTTATTCAAATGTGACCTTGGTGATGAGTAAGAAAAGAAAGGCCTTAGCTTGACGGTGACATGTCTGTGTGTCAAGCTGAGTGGGACTCAGTTGTGCTGGCAAGTTCTGTGTCAGCTTGACACAAACTAGAGTCCTTCAGGAGGGCAACTCAAATGAGAAAATGCTGCACAGGATCCAGCTTTAGGGCATTTTCTCAGTTAGTGAGGGAGGACCCAGCCTATTGTGGATGGTGTCTCTCCTGGGCAGGTGTTCCTGGGTTTTATAAGAAAGCAGGCTGAACAAGCCATGCGGAGCAAGTCAGTAAGCAACACCCCTCCACGGCCTCTGCATCAGCTCCTGCCTCCAGGTTCCTTCCCTGCTTGAGTTCCTGTCATGACTTCTCTCAAAGGACTGTGACTCCAGATGTGTGCGCCAAATAAACCCTTCCGTCCCCAGTTGCTCTGGTTCTGGTGTACAGTCACGACAGTCATTACCCAGACTAGGACAGCGTGCCTCCTGAGAAGCAGCAAGGTTGTATTTCCATTCCCTGACTTCCAGCCATGGAGAGAGGCTGCGAACTGAGTTCTAGCACCAATAGCTGCTACTTCAACCTTCACAGCCATAGAATGAAATCTCTGTACAGTCGCTGCAGGCCAGGGTTTGCACAGTCCGGGCTTGGTGGGTGTAGAGGCCTGGGAGGCAGCACACTCCAGGGTTGGGGAATGGGCACGGGAGCCCCACACCCAGCTGGATTTCACAACAGTGCCCCCACACTTGCACATGTCTGAGCCACACCCCTTCTCAGAAGCTTCCCTGTAAGTGTAAAATATCTCTGATGTCTACGGCTTGTCCCAGCAAGTTTCAAGACCAGGGACTGCAATGGCGATACTGCAGTCATCGAATCTGACAACCTGGGGTCCCAACACTTGTGCTTGGCATCTGGAATGGGGTTCTTGAGGACTGAGCTCTTCAGTTGCAGGTCTGTGCTAACCCTTGGCAGTGGGAGAATTGGTCTGAACTGTGAGACAGAGCCACAGAATGAGAGCGAGTGAAAGCGAGACTGGGGGGGAGATTGCCAGCTGATTAGTGGCGCAGTGCAGGTGGTCACAGTAAGAAACCTTTCAGTCTCTGACAACACCTGGGTGCCTCTCAGAAGCGCCCCACTAGTGTGGGTCCTTCACCACAGCCAGCCCAAGGCTTTGCTTTGAAGCTCTTCTTGTATTTGAATAGTTAGTTGAATGAAGAATGAATGAATGAACTTTTGGAGACAGAGATTAAAACAGCGCATCTCCAGAGAGCAATGGGTTCTGCTTTTCAGTCTGTGATGTAGATACCTAAGAAACGGCATTTGTGGGATGGTGAAATGGCTTGACCAAGTGTGATGACCTGAGATTGGGTTCCCAACACTCACATAAAAATCTGGGGGTGGCCGGCTAAGCCTGCAGTTCTGGCATGGGGGAGGTGGAGACAGACAGGTTCTCAGGGGGCTCACCAGACACCTATTCAAATCAGTGAGCTCCAGGCCAGAGAGGCCCCGCCTCGAAGAGTAAGGTGGAGAGTGACTGAGACACGCAGTGCTAATCTCTGGTCCCCACACTAAGGGGCAGACAGGCGTGCACAAACCTTCACATAAGAAAGGTCACCCAGAGGGGCACGGTGGTGGCTCACAGCTTTAATCCCAGCACTCAGGAGGCAGAGGCAGACAGATTTAGGAGGTTGAAGCCAACCTGGTCTATAAAGTACATTTTCTGTAAGGCCCGGGTCTACCCTGGTTCCTGGGGTGCATCTTGAGGACAGTTTCTGGTCAGCTAACTAAAACATTCTGTTTGTTTCTGTGCTCCCTCTGCCCTGCCTGGTGATTAGCTGTAGGAAATTGTTTACTCCATCTTTGGTGTGGTAATTTCCCACCTGCTTGGAGGGAAATCCTTGTGCAGCAGTGAGTTATATAAGGATTCCCCAAGATTGAATAAACGGCATTTGGCTGATCTCCTTTCGAATGACCCAGGTCTCTTGTGTGTTCTTTCAGTCTCCAGACCCTTGCCCGACTAGCGTACGGTACAGTGGTGTGCGAACTGTACCGAGGGGGTAACACAGAATCGGCTGTTATAATTTTCCAAATGACACTATATCAAATACCAATGCACTAATCAAACTAAATAAAAGTTAGTGAAATAAGAGGCGTGGCCTTGCTTAGAGACCTTCTGAGATGAATTGCTGGGTACAGCTTGTACTGGTTGGTTTCTGTTAGTGACACGAACACCTGACATCAATTTAAAGCCTTCACAATCATGTGTACACATGTGAGCATGCACTCCACACAGGCATGCACTCCACACAGGCACACACACCATATAGGCATGTACACCACACAGGCATGTGCACCACACAGGCATGTGCACCACACAAGAATGCACACCACACAGGCATGCACACCACACAGGCATGCACTCCACACAGGCATGCGCACCACACAAGAATGCACACCACACAGGCATGCACTCACTCTACACAGGTGTGCACACCACACAAGAACACACTCCACACAGGCATGTACTCCACACAGGCATGCACTCCACACAGGCATGCACTCCACACAGGCATGCACTCCACACAGGCATGCACTCCACACAGGCATGCACTCCACACAAGCGTGCACACCACACAGGCATGCACTCCACACAGGCGTGCACACCACACAAGAATGCACTCCACACAAGAATGCACTCCACACAGGCATGCATTCCCCTGGAAGGAGAAAACCTTAATGAGGAAATACCTTCAGAAGGTTGGACTTCTAAAACATCTGAAAAAGAGGGTATTTTCTTCACTAATGGTTAATGTGAGAGGGCCCAGCACACTGTGGGCAGGGGTCCTGGAAGGCAGAGAAAGGTAGCTGACCATAAGCCCGGGAGCAGCCCAGCTAGAAGTGTTTTTTCGTGGTTCCTGCCTATACTCCTGCTCCAGTTCCTGTCCTGGCTGCCACCATGATGGACTAGAGTCAGGGTACATGAGCCAAACAAACCCTTCCTCACCTCTTGTCATAGCAACCAAGAGCAGAACTAGGCCACTCCTCTGAGCAATACCTGGAGGAGAGACAGAAGATGTCACGTGGTAGAGAGCTGTGCTCAGGGGGTGACTGAATTACCCACAGCCTCTGATTGTTGCTTGTTCTGATGCTTCTGAAACTGGCATCCACCATGCCATCAGCAGCCTCAGAAAGATTCTCTACTGGTTGCCCCATCCTCCCTCTCTCCTCACTAAGGAGAGAGATTTCTATTTCCTTTGTGGGTCAGTTCACAAACCTCAAAACCTAATAAGCTCGGAACCAGGCTCCAAGGAGGCAATGTTTACTTTGTGTTCCTAGACGGTCTGAGCTGGTTTTATGAACACAGCCCTCGTAATTTCCACATCTGCAGAGCTTTGTACATTAATGTGCAGGAAAGATCAGACCCAGCACACAGCCTGACATGCCCCATAAAAATTTAATGGAAAATAAAATGCGTGTTCAAGAGATCAATACCGTCATTCTCTTTCACCAAATGGTGAATGACTGTTTTCATAAAATAATAATATTGCTAGCATATTGATTATGGAATGGGGACTGGTCTGTTGTCAAAAATGCAGTCATATTTAATCTTTTAATGCCTCTCTGCATAAAAACCCTGTGCAGGAACTTGGCATCTGTCACCGCAAAGACAACACGAACCAGCAAGGATTCCGCTGTCATGCGCTTGGTCATTTAGCAGAGCCATTGTTCTGGAAGTCAATGGGCAGAAGACAAGACCTGTGGCAGCCGCTGCAGCATCCCTGAAGACGCCCCTAAGAGACATTTGATTGTGCACTGAATAGTTTTGTGTTGACTTGATGCTGGCTGAGGTCTTCTGAGAGGAGGGAACCTCAATTAAGATAAAACCTCCACAAGAAGGGGTTGTAAGCAGGCCCTGTAAGGCATTTTCTTAATTACTGATTGAGGGGGGAGGGCTCAGCCCATTCTGGGTGGTGCCATTCCTGGACAGGTGGTTCTGGGTTCTATAAGAAAGCAGGTTGAGCAAGTCATGAGGAGCAAGCCCATAAGCAGCATCTTTCCAAGGCCTCTGCATCAGCTCCTGCCTCCAGGTTTCTACCCTGCATGAGTTTCTGTCCTGGCTTCCTTTGATGAAGAGCAGTGATGTGGAAGTGTGTGCTGAATAAACCCTTTCCTTCCCACAGTGCTTTCGCTGGTGATGATTCATCACAGCAATAGAAACCCCAACTAGAACAGCCCTCTCGGGAGTCTGAGCAATTCAGGTGCTGGACCTGGTAGCCTCTCCCGAACATAATACACAGAACTCTAGAATCATTTCATGGCAGCAAGCCTGGTCGATACCTGGAGCAAATCTGCCCAGGATAGACAAATCACTCTCCAAAGCCCACACCTCTGAAGTAATTTACTAATAACACGTGTGTGGCTGTAACACAAGTTTAGATAATCAACTAAAAAATTTAGGCACCTGAACAGATGGCTTAACTTCAGAGCACTTGCTGCTCTCAAAGAAGATGGGAGTTCAGTTCCTAGCACTGTCATCACGAAGTGGACAAGCACCTGCAACTATAGCTCTGAGGGTTCTGCCGCCCTCTTCTGGCTGCCACAGGTACTGCACACATGGTGCACATATAGACAGGTAAGAAAACACATAAACATGTAAATAGAAAAAAACATTTTGAAAAAGGAAAATTTTATTTGAACTTACTCTTTCAGACACATGAGTTCAATGATGAATAGTTTTGTTGTCAACTTTGACACATTCCAACAGCACCTGGGAGAAGGACATCTAAGAATACCTCTGAGGGTTTTCTCATTAATTTTTTCCACACAATATATTTTGATCATTATTAAAACAAAGTAAAATGTGCACACACACACATATACACGAGCATTTCCTAGTCCCTCATAGTAAAAGCTTCTGGGTATTTTGTTCATCATTTTTATTTTATGGATTTTTTATGCATGTATATGCGTGTGTGTGTGTGTGTGTGTGTGTGTGTGTGTGTATACCATGTACTCACATGAGCCACCCAGTGGATGCTGGGAACTGTACCCTGAAAGTACAGCCAGTGCTCTTAACTGATGAGCTGTCTGTACAACCTTGGCCTCTGGATGTTTCAGGAAGAAAGACTCACAGACTCAGAGGAAACAGTGACTCTGCCAAACCACTTCCGGATGTCTGTAGAACCCAGGAAACCAGGGACGAATGTCATAAAGTAAGGGCATTATTCTTGTCAATCAGTCACCTGTTTCTAGGATTTCCCTCTTGTCGCAATCACACACACACACACACACACACACACACGTAAAGTACCAGCGCTTAGACACTGGCACCCAAGGTATGTGTCTGTGGTCCTTTGAGCGGAAACACATAACCTGAGCTCCACGCTGACCTCATGCAAAGCCCACTAGGTGCTTCCTCAATCGTCACACAGAGAGGGCTGTGGGATGATGGCTGAACATGAAACAGAAGCCAGGGATGCTGAGATCCTTGGAAACAGATTATAACGGGCATATTGAGCTCCAGAGATCCATGGATGGTCCACAAATATCAGCAGTCAGTGAGACCTACAAAGCTGGGTGGGGACGGGAGAGGCAGAGAAAGTAGGCTAAAACATTCCCAAAGCTCACACAAGGCTGAAAAATTGTGTTTCTTCAGACAAGAATGAAAGAACTTAGACAAAGGAGGGTCTGTCTGCTCCAAGTTCATGTCCAGAGAAGCCACCACTTTCCTAGTGCCATGCATTGTCTAAGCCTACATGGGCTGTAATTACGCTAGGAAATGGATTCTGTTTTCTTCTTAAAGCCCCCAGAATAGGACATCTGATGCCCCTGTCGGTGAGTGATGGAATTACAGCAATCTGTGAGCCAGGGACTACCCCACACACCAACTGCAGCGTCGAGGATGGGTGCTTATTCAGCTTACCGTCCCAGGTTCCAATTTACCATTTCAGGCAAAGGTCAGCAGTAGATGTGTAAAGCAGCAGTCACAACCACGATCGCAGGCAGAGAGAGAATGGGTGTGCCCATGCTTCTTTCTTAGCTCCCTCTCTCCACTCTTGCAGAGTCCAGGACCCAAACCCAGAGGACAATGGTGCCCATGGTGGACTGAGTCTTCCCACATCCGTGAGGAAATCATGACAGCGTCCACAGTCATGCCTAGTCTGATCTGCCTAGTCCCTCACCAAGACACTCTTCCCAGATGACTCTAGGTTAACAAGCTGACAGTAATAAAAGTGACAATTAATGATAATAATAAAAAGCACAGAAGGATTGCTATAACTTACACACTGCTGAAGAAATGACCAGCAACTGAAGTCTTGTGATGGAAATGGTCACAAGAGGAAGAAAATAGGATGAAAAATTAAAAAAATCGGACCCCAATTTTCAGGGTTGCCCCTAAAGTAGCAATAGAACACCAGCTGTAGCTTCCCCTCCCCCATGTCCATGCCTCCTACGGATCTTACAGACCATCGTCCTGTGGCCTCCCTTCCTACATCACCACTGTATTCAAGCCCCCAACGTGGGCAGGCACCCCCTTCTCAACCACAGGCGAAGCCTGACAGAAAACCAGAAAGGCTGACCTCAGAGCTTCTCCAGTATCCCTGCTCCCCAAGTCCCAATCCTCAGGTCACCCCTAATGTTGCAATATACCGTCTCTCCCTGACATCCCCTTCCTCCAGTCTCCAACCCAAGCAAGCATTCCCCTTGAACACAGCAGGTCAGCAGGCCAGTAAAACATGCAACACACTCTCTGAAACAGAGGAAACAGAAACCAAGGGACTAAACACCCATCCAGCAAAGACAAACCCAGAAGTGATCAGCTAGACACTCACCCCCAAACCCAGATGCTCAAGCAGCAGCATAAGAATACAGTAACGGTCAGAACAGCTCATCTCCACCAGAGTCCAGCTACCCTTCTACCGCGGGCTCGAAACGTTCCAACACAGCTGAAGCAGGAAAAGACCTTCAACCAACTATCTGAAGATGATGGATCAGAGGTCCTCTAAGAGGAAATGAATAAATCCCTGAAGAAATCTAGAGAAGCACAAACAACTGGAGAAGATGAATAAGCCTCTCAAAGAAAGCTAGGAAAACACAAATAATTGAAGGAAATGAATAACTCCCTTAAAGAAAGTCAAGGAAAAAAAAACCAAGTAGGTGAATGAAACAAATGAAACTCTTTGAGATCTGAAAATGGAAATAGAAGCAAAAAGAAATCACAAACCAAGGAAATTCTGGAAATGAAAAATTTAGGACTGTGAACAGGAACTACAGAGGCAAGCCTCACCAAGAGAATGGAAGACAGAATCTTAGGCATTGAAGATACAATGGAAAAAATGGATACATCAGTCAAAAAAATTGTTAAATCTAAAAATTCCTGATACAAGACATCTTGGACAACAATGAAAAGACCAAACTTAAGAAAAATACAAGTAGAGGAAGGAGAAGAATTCCAGCTCAAAGGCTCAGAAAACATTTTCAGCAAAATCTTAGCAGAAAAATTTTCTTACTTGAAGAAGGAGATGCCTATGAAGGTACAAGAAGCATACAGAACACGAAATAGATTGAACCAGAAAATAAAGTCCCCTAATTTTGATAATAATCAAACCTATAAACATCCAGACCAAAGAAAGAATATTAAAAGCTGCAATTGAAACAGACCACGTAACACACAGGGACAGACATACTAGAATTACACTGGATTCTCAGTGGAGACTCTAAAAGCCAGAAGGGCCTGGGCAGAGGTACTGCAGACTCGAGATCCCAGATGCCAGCCCAGACTACTATACCTAGCAAACTTCCAATCAGCATAGATGGAAAAAGTAAGATATTCCATCATAATGTCAAATTTAAACAATATCTACAAACCCAGCCCTACAGAAGGTATTAAAAGAAAAATTCCAGCATAAGGAGGTTAACTACTGTTAGTAAAGACATCTGTACTGGCCTGACCATGGGGTATACGTCCTCAGCTGTAGGCACTAAGAGCGCCTCCTGTACACATTCACTACGTTCCCTTTTAAAAGGGCCCTGCCCACCTCCCATCTCTCTCTTTTTCTCTCTCTGTCTCCGTCTGCCTGTCTGCTTTCCCTCTCTTTTCTTCTGCTACTCCTGTCCCCAGAGGCCGGGCTCCCCTCTCCCCCTACCCCTTTTCCCATTCACTTTCCCCCAATAAAAACCCTTCTACCTGAGCTCTGTCACATGGCGTCTTTCTCTCTCATGCCACTAACTTTTTTTTGAAATTACAACAATTACACCCATGGAAACAAAGGCAACAAATAATCTCACAAGAGCAAAATCAAAAGAAGGGAAACACACACCTACCACCACCACCCCCTCCACCACCACACCCACACCTACTACCACCACCACCACACCCACCATCACCATGACCAACAGCCACAGCACCAGCACCAACAAAATAACAGGAAGAAACAGTCATTGGTCATTGATATCTCTCAACTATCAATAGACTCAATTCCCCAATAAAAAGACACAGACTAACAGAACGGATGGGAAAATGGGACCCATCCTTCTGCTGCATACAAGAAATACCTCAACATCAAGAATTGACATTATTTCAGGGTAAAGGGTTGGGAGAAGATGCTCTAAACAAATAGACCTATGAAGCAAGTTGGTGTAGCCATTTTATTATCTAGCAAAATAGACTTCAACCCAAAGTTAATCCAAAGAGATGGGGGTAGACCATCCCGTATTCAAAAGGAAAATCCATGAAGATGACATTTCAACTCAACATCTATGTCCCAAACACACGGGTACCCACTTTTGAAAATAAACACTTCTACACTTTAGTCTACGGGAGACTAAAATACTCCAGTCTCACCAATGGACAGGTCATCCAGACAAACATTAAGATGGGCACATTCTGGAGCTGACTGACATCATAAACCAAATGGACCTAGCAGATATTTACAGAACACTTCACCGAAACACAAAAGAATAGACTTCCTTCTCAGTACCTCATGGAACTTTCGCTGAAATTGACCACATACTCAGACACAGAGCAAGTCTCAATAGATACAAGAAAATTAAAATAACTCCCTGCATCCATGGATTAAATCAGGATATCAATAACAGCAGAAACAACAGAAAGTTTACAAACTCATGGAAACTGAACAACTCTCTACTGAATGAAAAAAATGGGTCAAGACAGAAATAAAGAAAGTAAAGACTTTCTAAAATTCAGTGGAAATGAATACATGACAAAAAGAAATAATCACACCCAAGAGGAGTTGAAGCGCAATTAATAAAAACTCAGAGGCAGATATTGGGGTTCAACCCGAAGACCAGAAAAGCAAAGCAGCCAACTGCTGGTTTTTACCTCAACCTCAGTCTGAAAATGGTGATCCTGCCTCCAGGAAACCTCAGAATGAGACTGAGCCTGAGAGCTGTCTTCTCCCACATTATATTCCTCTCTAATTCTGGGATTAAAGGCATGCACCACTACTGCCTGGTTTCTACAGTAAACTAGTGTGGCTACTGGGATTAAAGGTGTGTGTCATTGCTACCTGGTCTGTGAGACTGGCTAGTGTGGCTGTTTTACTTTTCTGATCTCCAGGCAAGCTTTATTTTTTAAAAATACAAATGAAATATCACTACAAGGAGTAGACAGCAAGAAATAATCAAACTGAGGGTTGAAATCAATAAAGCAGAAACAAAGAAAACAGTACAAAGAATCAATGAAACAACGAGTTGGTTCTTTGAGAAAATCAGCAGAAAAGGCAAACGCTTATCCAAACTACTAAAAGATGGGGAGAGAATATCCAAATTAATAAAATCAGAAAAAAAGGGGACATAACAGACACTGAGGAAATTCAGAGAGAATCATTAGGACATACTATAAAATCCTGTACTCCACAAATTGGAAAATCTAAAAGAATGTATAATTTTCTTAATAGGTACCACTTACCGAAGTTAAATCAAGATCAGATAAACAATTTAAATAGATTTATAATCCCTAATGAAACAGAAGCAGTCATTAAAAGTTTCCCAACCCCCAAAAGCCCAAGGTCAGAAGGTTTTAGTGCTGAATTCTACCAGACTTCCAAAGAAGAGTTAATGCCAACACTCCTTAAATTATTACACAAAATAGAAACAGAAGGAGCATTGCCAAATTAATTTTATGAGGTCATAGTTACCCTGATACTCAAACTGCATGAAGACTCAACAAAGGAAAAGAATTATGTAATATTTTTTCTTATAAACATAGTTGCATACATGCTCAATAAAATACTTGTAAACCAAATCCAAGAACAAAGCCAAAAGATTACCCACCATAATAAAGTAGGCTTCACAAAAATCAGTCAATGTAATCCACCACATACACAAACTAAAAGAAGAAGAAGAAAAAAAAAAACACGATCATCTCATCAGATGCCCAAAAAGTCTTTGACAAAATCTAAAACACTTCATGATAAAAATTCTGGAGAGATTAAGGTTACAAGGAACATGACCTAACCATAATAAAGGCAATTTACAGCAAGCCTGCAGGAACAGCAAATTAAATGGAGAGAAACTCAAAGCAATTCCATTAAAATCAGGAACAAGACAAGGCTGTCCACTCTCTCAATAGCTATTCAATACAGTACTCGACGTTTTAGCTAGCACAATAAGACAACTAAAGGAGATCAAGGAGATATAAATTGGTAAGGAAGAGGTCAAAGTATGGCTATGTGCAGATGTTATGATAGTGTACATAAGTGCCCCTAAAAATTTCACCAGGGAACTCCTATGGTTCATGAATACCTTTGGTCAAGTGGCTGGACACAGGATTAACTAAAATAATCAGATGAACACTGGTGCCCAGGCAGCTCTTTCCTGTCTATCCAGCCCTGGACCCCAGACTATCCAATGACGCTGCCCACATTCAGAATGGATCTTCCCTTCTCCTGTCTAAACCTCTCTGGAAATGTCCTCACAGGCACACCAGAGCTGTGTCTTGGTGAATCCCAGAACCAGGCACACTGATAGTGAGGTTTCACCATGACAGGGTGTGTGGGTATACATACGTAAACACGTTTTTACATACCTTACTAAATCACATGCCTTGGCATTTCAGCACAAGCTGTAGATACATAGAGTTAAAAGAATGGGAAATCACAAAACCTGCAAACTGACTGTCTTGCACGAATTCTTGGAAAGACCTGCTCACTGAACGACAGGACCGGATGAGGCAGAGATAGTACATGTGGGAATTCATAGGCTCTGAACCGGGGAATGGGGAGAATATTGACAGCACCAATGTGCTCATCATGTGAATGGCATGAGCGTGCAGTGTTTGTTGGGGCCAGAAAATGGTGTTGGGTCTCCCAGAGCTACAGTTACAGAGGTTCTGTGTAGCACAACTAATAAAAACCCAGAGACAGATACCGGGATTCAAGCTGAAAAATCAGAAAAGCAAAGCAGCCAAGCCTCTAGAGAGCTCTTATCTCTACCAAGGCTCAGACAAACAAAGGGACGATCCTGGATCCTATCCTCAGTGTGACTGCAGACTACAATGCTCCGACCAAACCTCCCGCTAAAATGAGCTCCTGTCTCCTGCCTTATAGTCCTCTCTCCACCCAGCCATATCACTCCAGTCTCCACCTCCCTAGTGCTGGGTTTACAGACCTGGGGTCACCTTTGTGTGTGAGCTGCTTCTCTTTTTAATCAGATTCAATCTCCTGTAGCCCAGGGAGGCCTTGAGTCCTAGGATTAAAGGTGTGAGCCGCCACTCCCTGGCCTCCTGTGGCTTAGCTCTGTGCTCTATAATCTTTCAGGCAAGCTTTATTTATTAAAACACAAATAAAATATCACTATAGTTGTGAGCTGCTGGGGACCAAACTTGGATCCTTTGGAAGAGAAGCAAGCACTCTTAACCATTGAGCCATCTCTTCAGTCATTAGGACTGGAATGTTCTATTAAAATACAGAGGAAGCTACTTAAGAATAACAAAGCAAAAGAGACCACACACAGGTAGGTGGTGGAGGAGTGGGGATTGGGAGAGCCCTTGTTTCCCTGAGTGTGAACAAGATAAAGCCCACGTGGAGAAGCTTGGGCCAGCTTTCCAATATAAATTACACAGATAATAATAACAGCTTGCAAAATGACACCATTACAAAACAAGGCTGCTGGAACACAAACACAAATAAGACACACTAGCAGATGTGGCCTTGCATTTTAATGATCGTTAATTGCCTTTAAAAATATTGTATAAATGAGTTTAGCTCCCGCCATGCAAGGCTGAGCGTTATAAAATCTATGCACATAATCCCTACCATCAAAAAGCGAAGGGGGAACAGATTTCATCACACTGATGGTGCCGGAAAAGCATCCATCAGGTCAGATGTCTCTGATAACCCACCCCTAGCTGAGCAGCTCCTGGCAATTAGGGCTGAAAGAGGGAGCGACAGCTATCCTTAAATGGGGGTCTCCTCCCTGTGAGTTGACCACACTCAGTGAAGGGTCACCCATCCAACAGTGTAGGGCAGCATGGATTGTACTTCGTGGGTTTGCAAAACAAAAGAAAGAAGATACAAAGTCGGTCAGGTGAGTAGAGAAGGGGGTGCACCTGGGAGGGGTGGGGGGACGGGTAATTATGATCAAAATACATTTTATGGAATTCTCAGAGAATTAACATTAAAAAACAAAACAAAACAAGAAAAAAAGATTAGATGCCGCTGGTGACAAACCCTTCGGTGGAGGAGAGGACTGAGCCCCGAACTAAGATGAAAACAAAACAAAACAGAACAAAAGCCCACCAAGAGAAAGCCATGCTGATGGCTGGACAGCATCCCGGAGTCTGCCTGTCACCCAGCATGACACTCCCCAGGGTAATGACAATTTATTACTATTACTATTATTAATGCTCCATCACTGGGCCATGGGCCACCAACCTGGAAGAAAAGCAAGCTGGTTTCCTGTCTGCTAGAGCATACAGGAAGGCATGAAATGTGTTTAAGAGGCTGGAAGACACAAACATTCATGAAAAAGAAAATTTGCTAAACAAGAAAGAACTATGTGGTGGTTCGAATGTGATGTCCCCCCAAGTTTTGGACGCTTGGTCTCTTGTTGGAGGAAATATGCCACTAAGACAGACTTGGGAGTAAAATCCCTCGCCTACTGCTGGTTCTATCTCGGTTTCTTTCTTGTGGCTCGGGATGTGAGCTCTCAGCTTCCTGCTCCAGCTGCCATGCCTGTCACCTGCCGCCTGATGCTCCTTCATCCCAGACTGTAATCTTCGGGAACAATTAGGCCAAATAAACCCTTTCCCGCAAACCTGCTCTGGCCATGGTGATCTGTCATAGCAACAGCAAGTGACTCACAGGGACACATGCTGAAACTAACGAGACGCTTCTAAGAAGGTGTTTCCAAACTCGGGCAGGGTGTGCCACAAAGGGTTAGCCGCTGTGCTCTGGAAACACCTGAAGCTGAGGAGTGGAGACGCTTCACGAGAGCACCAGCTCCACGGCAGGCAATCCGTGGAGCCGTGTGCAGACAATTAATGGGTGGGGGCTCGCTCGCTCTTGTTAGCTTAAAGTGTGCTGCCTCTTTACAGCAACCAGGCCATAAAAATTAAGGGGAACTTTAACACCTATGGTTTGGCGAGGCACCGCAGAGAGAGCAAGTCAGAGGCGGCTGGTGGAGACATGCATTTTTACAACCATCTGGAAGGCATTTGGCAACGTTAATTAAAATTAAAAATATAGATTCCACACTTTCGCACTAAAATAAGAATGTCTGTACCTAAGGGTATGAAGAAAATGAGATGTTCTGCAGCTGGATTCCAAACTGCTCCAACCCAGCAAAAGCGTTAACTTCTGCCCAAGAGAGGACAGGTTTCGTGAGACAGGGGATGGTACACACATGGAACAGTCTGCAGGAGGGACAGGAAAGAGACAGAAGAGCATCAGAAAATTATCAGCAATTTCCATGAGCTAGACGATCTGAGTAGACTCACATAGAAACACTTTGTTCATGTTAGGAAGTTCAGGAGGACAGACATTTGCAGCACAAATCAGTGTGGGTAGAAGCAGGACAGGGAACATCGGGAGAAGAAGGCAGACGAGAGGGAAGAAAGCAGAGAGGAACACAGGATAGACAGAGACCAAAACCAAAGACACAGAGAGAAAAGAGATGAGGGGGAAAGGAAGCAAAGAAGAGGCAGAAAGGACATAGAACAAGAGCAAAGACAGAGAGGGGGGACATAGAGACACACAGAGAGATGGGGAGAGGGAGAGGAAGAGAAAGAAATGGGGAGGGAGGGAAGAGAGGCAGAGAGAGAGAGAGAGAGAGAGAGAGAGAGAGAGACTGAGAACAGAAATCGGCTTGTCCATAGTACACTTGCATGTGTCGTGACTAAGTGTGCACAGTGACCAGATAAAAGGACCTGGCTGGCATTTGACCCTTCTAGCTACCTCATCCGGTTCACTCTGGGCAGAGGCAGCGGCTTGAGTGTCAGGAGAGACGTGGCTTGGTCTTGACTCCCTTGCAGTCTGTGGCTCCCAGGCCTGTCCACCTTCTCTCCTGTCTTGGAAAAGGATAATTGCATCTATTTGAGCCTCAGGAAAGGGTGGCATGCCCTTGATCCACGTGAGCACATGGGGACGGGAAGGCAAGCCGCACATTGCTCCTGTGGCTGCAGGAAGCATTTCTTCCCGGTTGCTTACCTCCTCCCGAGCAGCTGTTAGGATCCACTCCAGCTACTGCTCTCTTTTTCCGTGTCTTCTGGAGTTTCTGGGGATATAATCGTAACCTAAGCAAGGCAAATCACTTTCTCTCCACATCTTGCTATAGCCTTTGAAGCTAAGAGAATAGCAAGTGTAATCTTAACACCCTCAGCCCAGGCACAGTCTTCCATGGGGGAGGGGTGCAGCTCTCCCTTCAGAGTGACTCTCGATGATGCTCTCTTAGCATGAATGACCTTTATTTAACCAGTTTCTTCTGGTTATATTCAGAAATTGCTTTGTGAGTGGCTGCTAACTTTTGTCAGATTTCTCTGTAACAGCCTTTCACAATCTCTTTCCCACTGTCGTGTGCTGAGGGCAGATGGCGGAGCTGAGTTATGAGACACCGACCATGTTTCTGCTTGGAAATAAACCCGTTTGTAATAGCTGGTTGTCCTTTCCCTGGATAACCAGCTACGGCTTGGGGTCTCCGTGTGTCTTCCTCGGCAGCTCTGTCATTACAGCTCCTGAGCTTATGTGCAGGGCTCTGTTTGCAGGCCTGGCGTGGGTAGCGTGTGATTGGCTCAAAGTGGAGAGGTCCTCCTGCGCTCCAGGGCACTGCAGCAGGACGGTCACCTCCCACACCTTCCTAGCTGACACAAAGGCACACAGGGACTGGAGGGCACTAAGACATTCTAATGTAGTGTACTCTCATGGTCCCATACACGTGCAAAAGCTTAAGTATTCTCCTGTCACCTGCTATGCACGCTGTAACTGTGGACTGACCTGAACAAGGTCCTTGTCAGATTCTATTTTAGCCCACTCTTCAATCTTCCGCTTCGCAGTTGGTCAGTTCACTTTTTCTATTCCTTCTGGATGCCATTTAGAGAATTTATAGTAATCTCTGCCTTGGGTCATTCTTTAATGTTTGTATTGTGTACACTCCGTTGAAGTACCTGCCATGCAAACACAGAGACACTGAATTTGGTTCCAGAACCTACAGAAAAGCAAACTGGAGCAGCCCACATCTGACAGTCCTAGGGAGTAGAACCCGGAGGATCCCTGGAGTTCCCCAGTCCTTTGAGACATCTGTGAGCGTCAGGTTCAGTGAGAGACCCCGTCTCAAAGAGTAAGGGGGGGAGTGACTGAGAAAGAGTGACTGGCCACCCGACACTGGCCACTGTCTACACACACATACACACGCACACACACTCACACTCATGTTGAAGGAGCTGCGGGCAGCATTCCCGCCCGGCTCCTGGTCGCCTGGCTAGCTTATGCCCCGAAATAATTACACGGAAACTGTATTCTTTTAAACACTGCTTGGCCCATTTCTATTAAGGTGTGTAGTACCATGAGGTGTGCTTACCAGGAAGATTCTAGCCTATGTCCATCCTGGGTCGGAGCTTCATCGTGTCTGCCTCAGAGAGCAGAGCTATGGCATCTGTCCTGGAGAGGGGAGCATGGCATCTGAGCTCACTTCCTCTTCCTCCCAGCATTCTGTTCTGTTTACTCCACCCACCTATGTTCTAACCTATGAGGGCCAAGCAGTTTCTTTATTTTTTAACCAATGACTTTCCTCCATCACACTCAGAGATACACACTCTTTTTCACAGCCCTCCCTCATATACACACACACACACATACACACTCCCACACACGTACACACACTCACGCTGCTCATATACACACACACTCACAGATACACACTCTTTCTCACACACCCCCTCACACACTTCCCCCATGTGCATCTGTAAGAAACGGAGCAGAGAGGTTTCTTGAAAAGAAGAATTAACGAAGCAGCAGAGGTGCAGTTTCTGAGAGACCCTGACTTCTGAAGGCAGGATGCCAGGGCTCTCAACGGCTCAGCCTCCTTCCCAGAAAGAGAACTGAGAAAATGAAGTGCAGGGTACGCAGAGCTCAGAGGCAAGCTGCTTGGGAACAAAGGGTCAGAGGCGGCCGAACATGGCCATTTGGTTTCATGGCTGTGCCTCCCAAAGTCTGCGTGAACTGGACAATGTGGTCACTCAGCGGTCACTGTAGCGATCAGTCACTTCCTGCTCTGGCTCCCGGCCAAGCCTGCAGGAACCCTTGCCACCACTCCAGGGAGGGGCTGTGTCATTAGCTAGAGATACAGAGAGGTGGGGAGGAGGCTTCACCTGTGTCTTGCTGGGAGAAGGCTCTCCAGCAAGCCTGTGTTTTATTCGCCCTGGGTCACCTGCATTCTGGCTTTGTGCGGTGTGAGCCTACCAGTTGGCCACATAGGAACACTGTGTTGGTATGAAAGCATTCATCTCTTCACCCTCTTGTGCAGGTGGAGTCCATGCTGACCGAAAGAGGCAAAGGAACCCACCCTGCATCCTGCTGACCTACCAGGGGTGATCAAGGCCAATCTTGCCAACTTAAAGGGATTCAAAGTAACCATGGAAACAGACTTTCCAGGAAGTCTGGGAGGGAATTTCTAGATTTGATTAGTGGGAGAGCAGGTCCACCCCAAATTCAGGCACCACCGCCCCGTGTGCTGGATTTCTGGATGGCACAGAAAGGGGAAGAGGGCTGAGTTAAACCCTGGTACTGGTTGCTCCCTGACTGCAGACACGATGTGACATGACTGGACCCCGTCACAGTCCTGCTGCCAGGATGGACGGCACCTCGAACTTCTTCCTTTAGCTAACTCTGTCGGGTGTTTTGTGTCAGACAAGTGACTGCTACCCTGGGGCCATCTGTGCCATCTTCAGAATACGGGCAGGGGGATGCTGGGGCTGGGCCTCAGAAAAACAAAGGCGCTTAGAGGACTCTGGCCATTTGGGTGAGAAGCCCGTGATGTCTGCTTGCCTAGAACTGGTGCCTCTAGTGTTGTAGATAGAGTTACAAGACCCTTGACTGGGTTTTTTCTGAAGACTTACTTCATGGACCGCATCCAGGCTGAGACATGTTCCAGTCTGGGGTGTTCTTTGTCATGTGTGTATGTAGGGGTGGGGTGGGGGTAAACTTTACTCAGAACTCTGGTCCTCTAACTCCCCAAGAACCTCACTTTATCTTGTAGAAGGTAATTCATTTTGGAGTTGACAACATTATGAAATTGGAACGAGTCCCAGGGACGCAGAAACGAAGACACTGCAAAGCTGGGACACCTGTTTTTATTAAAAGTTGACAGCTTTTATCAAATTATATTTATAGCCACCCCCTTCTTCAGTTCAGAAGGGGTCTGGGATCTGGAGAAACTGTCACTTCCTGGCTTACAACATAAAAGATCTGGGGGCATCTCCACCTCCTGAGCCAATCTCAAGGGCTGCAGGGATTTCCAACCCTGCAAAAACACATCGCTGAGCCAGGCGGTGGTGGCGCACGCCTTTAATCCCAGCACTTGGGAGGCAGAGGCAGGTGGATCTCTGTGAGTTCGAGACCAGCCTGGTCTACAAGAGCTAGTTCCAGGACAGGCTCCAAAACCACAGAGAAACCCTGTCTCGAAAAACAAAAAAAACAAAAAAAAACAAAAAAAAAACAAACAAAAAATCACATTGCTGAGCCATGCTCTGCGCTGTCAGCTCGGAGTGTGGATGTTTTAACTGTAGACACAGGGACCAGGCTACACGACCCATGTGACCTTATGAGCAGCTCTCAAATGTCCCCGTGCCCAGGCTCATCAACTTTCTAGTCTTCGGGACCTTCATCTTGGCTTCTAAATAGGCACAAGAGAGGCACAAAAGAATGTTAGCAGGTGTGTCCCTGAGGTCCGGATGTGGGTGGCTCCCTGAAACCCTTATGCTAGATCCAGCCTTCAGGAGAGAGTATGAGGGGTCTTTGGTAGCCTCCGTGACAGAAATCAGTGCCTTCTGCTCACAGCCCCTCCCTCCACATGAAGATGCAATTGGCAGGAGGCCTCCAGGAGGAATGGACCTTGCCAGGCACTTTGCCTACTGTCCCCATGACCCCTTGATCTCAGATCTCCAGCTTTGGGAACTGTGAGTGACATGTCTGTGGCTTTTAAGCTCCATGGGTACAATGCTCTATGAAGCAGCATTGTAGGCACAGACAAGCCCACCTCACCTTCTCTTATAAGGCCTGGGCTCAGGGAGTCAGCCTGGCTGAGCCAATCAGCAAGACGCTTGCTATGCAAATGAACGGATCTGAATTCGATCCCCAGAACTCATGCAGAAATCTGGGCGTGGCAAGGCACACTTGTAACCCCAGCACTGGTTAGAGACCAGCAGATCCATAGGGTTAGTGAGCAGACAGCCTTTCCTAAGTAGACATGAATTCTCGGTCCCGGTGAGAGATCCTGCACACTACCACATTGCACACAAATGCATCTGCACACACATGTGCCCACACGTGTACACAGCAGTCAATGGCTGTGCTCCACCCAGGATTCCGCAAGGCTCCAGCAGCACCCCTGTGTTTCCCTTGTGTGGGAGGGGATGCTTGCTTGCCTGCCCAGGGTGCCGCATGAGCCCACTTCCTTCCTAAGCATCATGGTCTGCTGTTGTTTGTGTTCTCGCGTAAATCTGCATATGATTCTAAATTTCCATTGTCAACCGTATCGAGTTTCCTCATTTCTGGCTCCTTGGTCTGACGTCCAGGATTGCGATAGAATTCACACAGCTCTAAGCTCTTCTTACTGCTGGAGATAGTAGATAGCAATTTTGGTGTCAGTCACAGACACTGTCAGTTTTGATTGTGAAATGTCCCATATCATTGAGACTGTACTCAACAAGCATGACTTGCCAAGAGCATTAAGAGAGGCTCCTGCATGCCAAGGTGGGACAGTCCCCAGGCATCCAGAGCTGGGCATGTTGCTGTTTCATTGCTCCCTTCCTGTGCTCCCACCCACATGGATGGCTGCCCTGGACTCATGCCTCCTTTAAACATGCCTGTGAGTCTGAGAATCATAAACGTATTTGGGTGACCTTCCCAGCTGTCACCACCTCTCTGGTGCCACCACAGTGAGTCCCCATGTTCCCCTCACTGCTCATCTCCTTTCTCTTTGACTGGAGTCCCGCTTCCTTGAAGTCAAAGTCACCACTTTGGCTTGTATGCTATTGTTCTGATAAAACAGATTCAAGGAGAAAGGACTTTATTTCCACTCACAATCCCAGGTTACAATCCACCAACCCACGGAAGTCAGAAAAACAGGGGCTTTACATTTGGCTGCAGAACACCCACAGTCCAGAACAGAGAGAAATGCATGCATGCATGCACGTTTGCTTATGCTCAGCTCTATTTCTCTAGTCACGGAGTTCAAGAACCCCTGCCTAGAGAATGGTGCTGCCTGTGGTGGACTGTGTCTTCCCACACCAGTTACCTTAATTAAGACAGCCACATTCAGACATCCTACCGGCTAACTCAGTGTAGATAATCCCTCACTGAGCATCTCTTCACACGTGACCCTAGGTTGTCACATTCACAATTAAAGCTAGCCAGCACAGTCATATTTCTTGCAGCAGCAGCCTCCCTCTGCTTCTGCCTTCCAAGCCTTTCATTCTTGATCCACACAGACCCATGTCTGTGGTCCATCCATTTTTAGGACTGCATAGTATTACACAGTGCCATCCCCTCAGTATGTGCCTATTCTCCATAGACGGGCATCCAACATGCTTTTATTTTTTGCTTGAACCAATGTGTTGATGAACCTATCCTTATGTTTCTTCAGATGAACACATGCAAGTGTTTCCAGAATATTCCTTTCTAAGTCAACTTTAACCCGAGTTTACCTCCTAGGAAATGGCCTATGTTTCTACTCTCACTTGCATTTTAAATGTCCCTAGAACGCCCCATGCTGATGGCTCTTTCACCAGCCTGTTCACTGTTGGGAAGAGGTGAACTCTTTGGGGGTTGGATAGAAAGTGAGGTCATGGGGGGGGGAGTTCTGCCCTTGAAGGAAAATTTAGGCTCCACTGTTTCCTATCTCTAGGTTGGTCTCTTAGACCTCCATGATGTGAACGGCCCACCCTACACATGATCCCGCCAGGCTGCTCTGGCCCCAAAGCATCAGGGCCCAACGACAGACTGGCATCTGTGAACATGAACCCAGGCAACCCTGTCCTCCTTGAAGGTGATGATCTCAGGCATTTTGTCGCAGCAGTGCAAGGCTAATGTGGCCTCCATCATCTTGTGGCTCATTCAGTCTCACTCTTGCCTGTCCTGTGCTGTCAGCACGAAACACTGTGCCCCAAAGCAGCCATTTCATTCCCTGTCCTGAAGAAGATCAGCCAGGCTCGCATGCACAGGGCAAGCCTCGGAGCCACTGCGCTGGACAAAGATGGCTTTGCTTTGGTTCCCAGAGAACACTTGCGAACACGAGAAAGAAGCCGGTCTCCAAGGCACTCTGGCATCCTGGGTAGATTACTCGAAGCTATTCGCTTCCCATCTCTCCCCAGTGGCAAGCCGGTTATGGGAACGGTTCTGACTTGTTTAGCAATTGCCTGCCCCCAGCATCTTCGACTGTCTTCATCAATTCCACACGCCGGGTTCACCTCCTTGGGGAGCGATTCCCTCTCTCTGCTGACGCTCTTCCTCTCGCTGTTGGCTCTCACAAAAACATTCTCCACCTACTTCTTTTACAGCCTCATAATCGAGCTTTATGACAGAAGGAACGAGGCTTGCACGTGACCAAGAACCCGCAGAGAAATCTCTCCCACCCTGGGCTTCTGGGAGGCACGTGTGTTCCTTCTTAGGAACGAAGCAAGTGACTTGTACTGAAGATCCAACACTCCAGCTATAACTCAGGAACATCTGTCAGATTTATTGACTGGCTGGGGAGACAAACGAGGCGATGGGCTTCTGCTCCAAATCATTTTAAGCTTAGGAAAGTGACATGCAATTTTATAAGTGCTCTGGAGAGTCTCACGACTTTCAGAGATGAAGAAAGAAAGTTATCAATGTGTCTCTGACGTCCTTATGGATGCGTTCGGATATTGACTTGACTGCTGTAAGCAAGGGTGACGATTAATATCCACCTGAGAGACACCGGGACCCAGATGCACTCCCATGCTCCAGTGCGCTGCCCCCTGAAGCTCTGTCCTCTCTGCTGCTCCAGTTACATCAGCTAGAAGAAAGAACGAAGAAGTCGCTACCTGTCCTGGCAGTCTCCACTATGGGAACCACAAGCCCTCGGGCTGCTTGACAGTGAGACAGGCTGACACCCTGATCATCGATGGCAGTCTGCTGCTCTGGAGAGCCAGTGAGGTCCTCCATCTTCCTCCTACAGCTGACCCCTGGCTTCCAGTGGCCCAGGTGCTGCTCTCCCGCTCCAGACAGGCAGTTTTTAGCTTCTCTGACTGAGGGAGAGATGAGGACACAGAAACCAACTCTACTCCTCCCCGGCCAGACAGTAGAACATATGAGCGTCCATCTCCGGAATGGCCTTTCTGCACCCATCTGCCTGAAGAGCTGTGGTCCCTTCCGAGCTTCATGAAGCATGCTCTCTGTGGGCTGTCAATGCAGTGTGCTACCCATGGGGGAGCCTCCTGTGTGGGATAGGGCCCTTGCTTCCCATTGCCTTCAGCCTGGGCAGGGTGTGGAAAACCTGACTACTGTAATCCCCCTTGTGTAAGTCAAACCCAAGGAAATAGCCATAAAACTTGAATTTCTCAAAATAAAAAATAAAGGCTTTTAAAATTTATACTTTGATTGTCCCTGAAAATACCCTTCTTAATGGCACATAATAGAGGTTCGATGTGTCATTCTAATTTAATTTTTAAACATTCAAGGATTATTTAAAGTCCAGTTTTTACGTGCATTTATTTACTGTGTGTGTGTGTGTGTGTGTGTGTGTGTGTGTGTGTGTAGGTATCTGTGCCATGGTGCATATGTGGCATTCAGATGGGAAAATCCACCACGTGAATTTTCTGGAGATCAGACTCAGGTCAGCAGCCTTCACTGCAAGCACCTTTGCAGCATGAACCTGCTTTCTGGCCCAGTGTATCCTTTTGATTGAAAATATGTTCTCACTTATCTTTGATGGCTTGGCTCAGGCCTGTGTGGAATTATAAACAAGACTGTGAGACCAGGTCCGGCTGCACCATGACTTTCCTTCCTGGCTGTGTCCTGCCAGATCCCATCAGAAGCCAGGAGACTTTCAGCCCAAATGTTACATTTGGATACACATTATGTCCCGATATCCCTGGGCGAATGGCTGCAGCCTCAGATCTCAGTTTTCTCATCCTTAAACCAAGTACAGTGACAATGTGGTTCCCCTCCAGGAAGGACAGAGGCTTGTCTTGATCATACCACCCTCAGTGAAAATCCCGTAAGTGTGTTTGTGTACCTGCACCTCCGTGGAGACCACCACAGTCCTGCCCGGCCAAGTGTGGCTTGTAAGGTCTATGTTACCCAGAGCTGGTCATGGGTATCTGCTATGAAGCCTGTTTGAACAACTTATGTGACTGGTGAGGCTAACCTAGGAGGTAAAAAGCACCCACTCATCCCCTGTCCTATCAGGGGGTCGTCTGCACTCACCTTGTAAGGCTGTGTGTGAAACACTGGAAGTAGCAGGTACCTGGGCATGTGGAACAAAGCCTACACTTAGCCAGTAAATGTTACCAACGTGGCTGGGAAGCTTTGGCTTCTGGATGGTGGAGAGGCAGTGTGATGCTCAGCTCCTGCATCCTCAGTGGCAGAGGTGGAAGCTATAAATTTTATGTATAAGCTCAGAGTCAGGACACATGCACCGGGATTCCCCATATCACCCTGGCAACCGGCCTTCCTGTCACCTCGGCACACGGCCCTGATGTCACTCTTGGCATCCGACCCCTATGTCACCTTGGTACCCTGCCTGTTTTCCTTTTCCTCCCGTGGTTTAACCTAGAGCCTAGGCTCTGTCCTGCTGTTCTGCTGTCCTGCTGTCCCACCACAGCAAACGCTGAGGTCCAGTGACTCCCAGCCTTGCACACATGCAGCCTCCCAGGTTTCTGTCTCTGGGGATTTGAGTTCAGGACTGTCAATTATCTGCCTTGTTTCTGAAGATCCAAATCTCTAGATCCCCTGTGATCCCGTGAACTTTGGTTCCTTGGCTTTCTGATTCTGGGATGGTCATTGGCTACTTCTACACTCGACTGGGTCTGATGCTCCAGAGTGGATGACTAACAGACCGTGGGGTAGCACTTGTTGGGCACAGCATTGGGGCATCTGTCCTTCTCTCTTTTCTGGAGGAGGTATATGGGGGCAGGAGCAGGAAAAGAGGAAGGTACAGGTTAATATCTATAGCAAAATTCAAAAGTCGCAGAGTGACCTAGCACATAAAACATGCCTTTGCGATCAAGAGTATATATTTGGGATGAGCCTGGACCAACAATTCAGCTTCCTGAGACACAAAACTGAACACAGTGGTACCACCTACTCCTGAAATCCCCAGAATTCCATGAGATCTAGACAGACACAAGTAAAGACACCTCCTGTCACCATCAAGCAACGGGATTTGTTCATCTTGGTCTTGGAGCAAACTTGCAGAGGAGGCATAGCTGACAGCTGCAGAGTCGCGGGGGGTGGGGAGAAAAACCCTGCACCCTTCACATAAATTGATCACCAGGATACACTCGGAACACCCGCTAATCAGTGCTAAATGAGCTCAAATTGGTTATCGATTATTGATTTAGAAACAACATATAGATTAGCACAGAACCCCTGAGAATACACTTTAAACACCTGGGTTATTAATCACAGAAAAATGTAGTCAAAAATGGCAAATGGGGAGTCTGTATCGTTCCAAGGGAGCTGTAACATTGCTTAAGTTTGAAAAAGGTAATTGTCTTGAGCTGCTTGGCAGACTGCAGTCATGATGGAAGATTCTGGAAAGATAGGTCTAGAGCCCTCCCATCCCATGCTCCAGGGTCCGGCCAATGACTCTGATGTTCCTCATGAGGTAGAGCCCTGGTGCACACAGACTGACCCCAGTGTGGAATTTATTTGTACAGATTTGAAACTTCTCATTGATTTTTATTACAAGATTAAGGCTATGTTTCTCCAAGGAAGAAAAACGGCTGCAGAAGTAAAATTATAACAGTCATAAGCATGGTAAACACAGTGTGAGAAGTAATTCTAAACTGTCTTTGCAACAGAACTTACAAGCTACAAAGCCTCCACCCGTTACTCACCTTCCACTGGCTTCAGCTGAAGTCTACTGCTGGGATTCTAGAGCACCTAGGGATGGGCAGCTTCTACCCTTGATCTCATGCTGCCTGGAGCTCCTGGATCCTCCCTGGGAATACCCACTGGGGTCCTCTGGCCCCTATTCACCTCATCCAAGTGGATCCTTCCAGGAGCTTGCTCTTAGCTTGCCTGTGTCCTGACCCCTGGGATGGAGGTCGTTCAGTCTGATGCTCAGCTCCAGGGCCCTAAGGGTCTCAGGTAAACACAGGGGCCTTACACAGTGCTGTCAAACTTTGTGTGTGTGTGCACATACTTGTATGTGTACATTCTAAGACTAATGTTTCATGGTGTGTGTTTTCCTGAATAGTGCTCCACTACACACACACACACACACACACACACACACACACAATGGGGGTCTCCTCTGTATGCTATGAATATGTTTTATTATCATTGGTTATTAAAGAAGCTGTTCCAGCCAGTGGCTTAGTAGAGTGAAGTCAGGTGGGAAATCCGAACAGAGATATAGAGAGAAAGTAGGCGGAGTCAGGAAGTCACGCCATGTAGCTGCCAAAGGAGAAAGACACAAGCCACCAGCCAGAACCTTTTTTGTAGGCCACAGCCTTATGGTGATGCACAAATTAATAGAAATGGCTTAATTTAAGATATAAGAGTTAGCAAGAAATTTGCCTAAGCTTTTGACTGAACAGTGTTGTAAATAATATAGTTTCTGTGTTATTATTTGGGTCTGGGCAGCTGGAAAACAAATGAGCAATCTCTGCCTACATAATGGCTCACTAACATGAGGCAACTACATCAACATTAAAACTGAGAGAGCTTGGGAAGAAATTCTACACACAAAAGAACAGAGTTAAGCACAACTTCTTGGTAACTATTTTTTCAGATAGGGCCGAGGGTCACATGTGACTTTCCCAGACTGACGAAGGTGATGTTGTCTGGATGGCGATCAGGGATGAGAGTGAGTCTATGCTCAGGATGAAGTGTCCTTTAGAAGCGTGTGGAACCCAGCATCCTGGGACCAGCCCACAGTCACCCTCTCACTCCAACACTGCCCACCAAGTTCCCCTCACATGTGTGGCTCCCGGAGTCAAGAGTCCTCCGGGTGCCATTCCTCGGGGTGGTTCATGTATACCTCAAGTCAAACAACCTTCACAGAGTTACTGCCTGGTCACAGTTAGATGGCTAAGACACTATAGTAGTGTGTGGCGGAGCCCTGTAGCTCACAGATGCTATCTGCCCAAGTCCTTAGGACCATGGCCCCAAGAGTGTCATGTCAGAAGCAGGGGAACATGCCTGTGTCTTTCGGGAGTGTCAGGATTCATTGAGCAGCCGTGAGTTCACAAAACAGGGTAGCTTTATCAGCAGTAACTTGAAGTAGAACTGCTTTCCTTGGTAGCCCCAGTCAAGGCAAACATGGCGTTTTTATCCTAATATTAATGGCTAATATTAACGCTCAGATCACACAGCAGACAGTAATTCTCTTCCTTTGTTAGCCCCATGAAGGTTACAGAATGGCTGAAAGGGGGTTAAAAAGGTCACAGCAGAATTCAAGGCATTTCAAAGGCAAGGATGAGGAGTGTCTCTGTGGGAGTCAGAGAGCAAACCCAGGCTGGAGGCCTTCTGGAGACCAGCGTGGGAACAAAGTGCAGTGGAGGCTGTGGAGATGAAGAGGCTGAGCCTGGGACCCAGGCCAGTGAACAGTGATTGGTGACCAGGCTGAAGCAGAGGTAAACCCGCTGGGACGGTTTGGACTTCTCCACCTGTTGGTCCCCTGCTATACACACCAGGGCTCAGGTGGCAGCACAGGGGGACTGTTGTCATTGCTGTGCATAGTTCTGCTTGTTTTGTTTTCTCAGTGGAACCGAAGTGAGGACTGCATTCTTCTCTCAGGGTAGCGAGCTAGACAGGCTCGCAGTCCTGGCGTTCCTGACATCATCTTAGTGCCTCTGTGCACTCTAAGAGTTCCAGTTCACTTCCACAGATTTAGGACCCTTTCCCCTCTTCGGAACTTATCAGTCTTTGTCTTCCACGCGGGGCCTCATAGCTGGTGTCTACAGTGTTTACCTAGGTTTGCAGTGATCCTCCATCTTCAAGTCGGAGTTTCTCAGGGCAAAGCATCATTTGAAAAATCAATGTGTTTCACAATGTGGAATTACCCGCGGGGGTACAACCGACAAGTCAGGAAATGTGGGCGAGACCAGGAGACCATGGCTGCTTCTTAGCTGATAGAAGTCAGGTGGGCTTGATATGACGTCAGTGGGATGTGGATGTGTCCCGGAAGCACAGGGCTTGGAAGTCAGTAGGGGCTGTGTGGGCACGAGGCAAGTCCTTAGCAGTTTTCTCAGCTCTGTAGCAACTGGCAATTGTCTGCACTGCTTAACAGAGTACAGCAGGAGGTACAGCTGTCTGCCCAGCGGAGGCAAAATTGCTCATCCAGAGGGAAGCAGGGCAACCTGCAGAGTGGGAGGCAGCTGAGCTCCTTCTGCCTCTGAAGACCTGGAAGAGAAGGTCGAAGTTACATAAAATGGGGTGGGCTGGGGGTGTGCTGCTGCTGGACCCAGGGATGGCGATATTTAATGTGTGCATGTGTGTATATATGTGTGTGTGCGTGCGTGTGTGTATGCATACATACACGTGCACCCATCTGTCTATCCCTCTGCACAGAGAAAAACATTCACTCCCATGTCTGTCCATCATGCACCTAGAATGACAGAGGCATGAACACAGATATGCACACTGCACACTCCTATGCTGTCCTATGTCACCCCAGTCCGTAGCCACACTCAACCACCCCACTCCTCTCTCCCTCTTCCCTCCCTCCCTCTCCTCCTCCCTTTTCCTCTCCTCTCCCAGGTCTGTCCATTCTCCACACTGGCGCACGCCTTAGTTTTTAACTGACTTCTCCCAGCTAGACCAAGGTTCACTCTCCGTGGTTATGCAGCAGGAGTCTAAGCGGAGTGGGGATGAGGCGGCTCAACCCTTCCTGGCCCGTGTGCAGGCTGGCAGAAGTTGCAAACACCCTTTCCGCTGGTCCCCTGTGGTCTTACCATCTTGTACAGTGCCCCGTTGCTCAAGACAGGACCTTTGTCTGTCTGGGTTCTCACAGAAAGAAAGAAAGCCAGGCCATTGCTAGGATGCTGTGGGTACTGTGGCATTCGCTGCTACTTCCTTGGCCCCCACTTTCTTTCTGAGAAACACAGGAGACCTGTGCTGGGGTTGGATTTCTCCATCTTTCTCTGAGCTGGCTGCGGGGTGCAGCACGAGAAAGATGGGAACCGCGAGGCCGCCATTAACAGCAGTCCTACTGTGAGCAATTAAAGCCCTGACAAAGGACAGTGCCTCTTAATCATCTAGGCGTTCGTATTCCCAGCCTTGATGGTCCTCGACGTGTGGAACAGCACAAAGTGCTTTCAGAGCCACTGGAGCCTGCTGGAGCCTGCCAGCTCCTGGGGAGCCCAGAGATTGAAGTCAATTTGCCTTAATAAAGCTGTTTAACGTTAATTTAAGGTGGAAGTAGGCCAGGTTTAAGAAAATTAAGAAAAATGTACTGAATGGGCACATTGGAGCATCCTTCCAGGCGAAGCGAGTCACCTCCACTCTGCAGTTTCCAGCGGGCTTCCTGGAGGTGGAGCCACTGAAGCTGAGGCCCCGCGTTCTCCCTCTTCCCAGGACTCCAGCAAAACCGCACTCCTGGAAAGCGGCAGTGGCGAAGATGTTTTGTACAGTTGAATCGAAGACAATAAAGCCCTCCGAGTGTGTTGCAAACTCTCCTCAGGGGAAGTGATATTTTCATAAACCAGAGAAACTCTTGCAAGTGCTTTGGAGTTGGGGGAGAGAGGGAGGTGGTAGGAGATGGCGGGGGCTGAGTCTAGCTTTTTCTCTTCTCTATTCCTATACCAGAGACGACAGGAGCCTGGCCAGAAAGCCCAGCTCCTGAGTCACAAGGGTCTAGAGCAGTTGGTTGTTGACATGTGGGTCGTAATCCCTTGGGAGTTACATATCAGATAACCTGCATGTCAGATATTTCCATTATGATTTACGACAGTAGTAAAATTACAGTTATGAAGTAGCAACTAAATCATTTTATGGTCGGGGGTCACCACAACATGAGGAACTGTATTGAAGGGTCACAGCGTTAGGAAGGTTGAGAATCATTGGCCTAGACACTTTCGGACTCTCTGAAGCAGAGAGCATTCTGGGACAGAGTCCTAGCCCTCCCACTCAGATCTTAAAGCCAACTGTGGAACCATTATACTATTGACTGTGTGCTAAAGGTTTAGAAGGAGGGCTGCTTGTTTTCCTTTGTGTTGCTATGCAAGATTAACTCCCGACAAGAAGCAGCTGGAAAGCAGGCGTTTCTCTTGTTGCACTTGGAAGGGAAGGCGAGGTGTGGGGAACACAGGCAGTTGGTCACACTGTCTCCCCAGTCGGGAAGCAGAGAGCATGAATGTTGACGCTTGGCTGGCTTTCTCCGTTCTCATTCAGTCTGAGACCCCATCTTGTGGGATGTGTTGCCTGTACTCAGGGTGAATCTTCCTACCTCAGTGAACCCACCTGGAAATGTCCTTACAGGCACGCACAGAGATGTGTCTCTTCTGTCACGTTGATGGCAAAGATCACAAAGGAAACTGAAAGGGGAACTTGGCTGTGGTTTGGGGAAGTGCAGCCTTGCTAGGTCAGAATGGGAAATTCTAGATTAACGCCCAACGGAAGCCCAAAGGGGCATCAGGTCTGCTTGGTGCTTAGCTACATGGCACGTGGGTAGTTCTGTGGCGTGGCTTGGTATAAGGCAAGGAAGAGCAGGGGAGATGGCAGTGTGTAATGCGCTTACCTTGCTAACATAAGGATGTACAGACCTGTTGTAAATATGCCATATATGGATGGTATGTGCTTGGACCCCAACACTGGGAAAACAGGGAGACATAAATCCATGGGCTCCCCAGACAGCCAGCTTAGTTAAGTGAGTACCAGGTCCACATGTGTGACCCTATCTATAAAATCAACATGGATGATGCCTGGGGAATGGCATCTGAGGTTGACCTCTGACCCACACATGCACAGCCAGAGGGAGGGAGCAGCAACACGCTCTGGCTTACTGCCTGTTGCATGAGGCAGTGTCCGGCCTCTCTCAGTATCTCTCCCAGACATTTCTTCTGCTTGCTGCATTCTGGCTGCTCATTGGCACTGCCCTGGACATTCCCAAGTCCGCAGAAGGCTGAGGTCCTGTCAGTGTTACACATGGGTGTTACAGTTGTCTCGCTATGCGTGAAGGCTGTGCCTTTGGTGAGAGCATCTGCCAGGGCCACAGGGAAAGTGCTGGTAGGGGCAGGGAGGGGCAGACATTTGGCTCTGCAGACAGGATCTACTTAGAGGCAACGCCCAAGGCCACACTTCCCCACAGGCGGTGGCATGGTCGTGGGCACTGTCATTGTTTGATGCTCTGCTGAGACCCAGCAACGTGGGGAGAATTACTTCCTTAAGAGTGTAATTTTATCACAGTATTGGGAGGGCTCAGAGTGACCCAGGAGGAGAGGGGAACAGGAGACCAAGGAGCCAGGTCGTGTAGGACCAGGGAAGGTTTAGTAAGCGTAGGAGTAAAGACGGGCACCATGAGGTCTTCACACACCTTCCAGGGGCCAGTGGAAGATTTTCCTAGGTCCAAAGGCCCAGCGGCTACAGCAGATCACCATCAAGGGGCTCTGTGACTCCTCCAGCCCAGGGCCATGTCCCAGACACACACAGTCCCTGTTCTCATGGAAATCACATGTTTATGGGGCACACCCACATAAGAAGGTATCCCACCTGCTCTGTGGAGAGAGAGCACCCCGTAAGAGTCCTTGTCTGGAGGGAGCACTGCCGTGTATTGAGAGTGCAGAGGAAAGCGGTGATGGAGTTGGTCCTGAGCAGCCTGGGTTTGTGCTTTCCAGCCGGGAGGAAGAGCGAGCACAGCAGCAGAATAGCCTGAAACAGCGAGGAAATGAGAGAGGCCTGGGATCGTGAGCAGAGGGGAAGCTCTACTAATAGAGGCACAAAAGGCCCCAAGAGCCCCCTCATAGGACGCACGAACCAAAAAGCCGGAAGTTTGAATTTGACTCTGTTACAATAGAGGCCACAGATCGCTAGTGAGCAGAGATGGGGCACAGCATCAGAAATGTAAGCTGCCCGGAAGCTGGCAGACCCAGCCACGGTAGTAGAGCCGACTGGATCATGGCATGGGGCAGGGTGGAGGTGAGGTTTGCACTGTGTCTGGTGGAAACTTCTTTGAAGTGGAGTCTACAGCTTTCCAACGGGGGTGGAAAGAGGGGAGGGGAAGGGAGGCAAAGACTGCTTCTACACAGGATCCAGGAAAATAGGTCTACCATCAAAGGAGTATGGGGGGGAGTGGGAGGGAATTAGACCTGAGTTAGAGCCACACACCACTGTATCCCCTTCTGATCTCCAGGAGAGCGCTGCAAGCATCCAGGCATCACGGTGGGGGGTTGGAGTGTGCTAGGAGGGCAAAGATGGCATTTTATGTGGGAATTTGTGGAGGGCAGAGAGAAAAATCAGGCAGCCCTCCATCTCCAGAGTGGGATTAGCTCCCCACTAGTGTGGGCAGGGCCTGTGACCTCCTTCCAGCCAATAGGAGACAGAGCTTTGGGGGCACACAGGGTGACACTGCCTGGCATCTTCATACTCATCACCCCGCACATCTGCTGGGTCTCATGGAGGTGCCCCATGCTGACTGAGAGGGGGCAGTCGTAACTGTGAGCTCTGCAGGGGACACAAGGCAAGAAGCTGACAGCCAGCGTGAAACAGACTCCAAGAATATGCACCCATCAAAGCCATGAGAGCCCAGCCTTCTCATTTCCCCCACTAAACCACAGATAAGACCATGGTCCCAGCCACCACCTTAATCTGAGCCATGCACAATGCCCAGGTGAGCCACGCTCAGACTCCTGGCAGGAGCCTTGGCTTGAGCTGTCTCGGAGAGACTCAAGAGAATGCATGGATCCAGACATTGTGTGCTGTGGTCATCTCTAACACTCCAACAGGAAACTAAGAGGAGAGAGGAGAGGTTCAATCACTGTGGGAGCAACGGAGTCCATTCTAGGGTTTTCTTCAGAAGGGACCCCCAGGCTGAGCATTCTCCCCAGATAAGCCTCCGAAGCACAGCCTGCAGCCCCAGAGGTCTTCTCGGGGCAATCCCCTGCCCTGGGCCCACTGCACGGGATCTGTTGCAATGAGCAAGGTGGTGAGAGGCCACCTGGCCAAATGCCAAAAACCAGTGTGTCACCCCCGGGACGGCTCGATTCGTGCCGCAGCAAATTAAATTCTAAATAGAAAGTGTGGCATATGGCCGGGGAGATAATGTTTGCTGTGGCTAAGCCAGCCCTCTAGGCTGCCTGCACCTTCAGATGGCAGCTGCCGCCTCTCCTCCCCACACCTGAAGGGGGCTCAAGCCCCCACCCCGCCACTCTTTTCTGGTTGTTCACAGTGGCTTTTTACTGCCCTCTGAGAGTCTTCCCTGTTTTCTTCCGAGCCATAAAGGGCAGAAACTCTTAGGGGCTGGTGCTGATGCCCAGACAAGTGGCTGCTGGCTTCTCTACTGGATCCCAGGAAGCATCTTAGTTTCCAGGCCAGCTCATTCTGTTGCTCCCTGGGGCAATGAGTTTTCCCACTGAGGGAGTCGATACTTTCTAGCTGCGTAGTGTGGGAGGGACTTCTTCGTTCTCTGACCGTCGTTTGCTGACAGTCTGCCCTTGACCCTGAGGGGGCAAGTGAGGCTGTCTTTGTGATGGGCACCGGAATTAGCCGAGGACCTGCACAGGCCAGTCGACACTTGAGCTTGGCTGTCCTTTCCTTGACCCTCGTGTGCAGGAATAGGACAGGGCAGACACCAGGACTCATTTTGTTACCCAACTACACTCTTATACAAATGAGCTTTTTGATAAGGAGATGGGCAATGGGATGAGATAAGGTGATGGCCTTCATTCATTGCGGCTAGACCGGCCATGCCACTGAGCACGGGAGGTGGGCCTTTGGATCCAGTCATCCAGTTCAAGGCCCTGTGCGTCTTCTAAAGGTCTTGGCTCTGTCTAGCTTTATCGTGGAAAGGAGTCAGAAAAGTGAGCAGAATGCTTTGCCCAGAGGGGTGCCACAGGGTATAACAGCTGCCTTCCCTGTCCCACCTAATTCCTGACTCTAAGGTGTCTCCCAATAATGGCTGACCCAGCCCCGGAGCATGCTGGTTCTGTCCAGGGTTCTGGATCTGCTATCTACCAACTCTCTCGACTCTGAACCATCTAGCGAGACCTGTGTTGGGCTGAGCTCAGGCTAAACTGGATTCAGGAAGCAGAGCCCTCAAACACTGTTGGTGAGGATGTGAACTAGAAGCATCTTTATGGAAAAGAAGACAACAGAGTCTCAAAAATCAGAAGTACATATGACCTGGTGCCCCCCTCCTAGGTCACACCATAGGCAGGGAAAGACATATGAACATATCCTCACGGCTGTTAGTGCATGTACCAGACTTTCTTAGAGGGGTCACCAACCAGCTTCCATCACCCGGAGACTTATTATTAGTTTTGAATGCCTAGCTTTAGCTTAGTTCTTATTTTAATCTCTTTCTCTTTATGTTTTGCCTTGAGGCTTTTTACATTTCTCCTCCTCTCCTCTCTCTCTCTCTCTCTCTCTCTCTCTCTCTCTCTCTCTCTCTCTCTCTCACTGCTCCTGTTTTGCTGGCTGGCTGGCAGTTGCCTGGCTTCTGGCCCCAGGTGTGCCCCTCTTTTTCTCCCTTGTTCTCTTCATTTCTTTTTCTCTCCTGAGCCTTGATTTCTCTTCCTACTTATTCTTTCTGTCTGGCATCCCTGCCTATCCTTCCTCTGCTTAGCTATTGGCCATTCAGTTCTTTATTAGACCAAACAGATTCCTTAGACAGTCAAGGTGAAACAAATGCAGCTTATCTTTACATAATTAAATGAGGAAGAAACAAATGTAATATATCTTTACAACATTAACAAAAGCAGCATAAACAAAAGCAACACATCTTTATGTAGCTACAGTAGTCACTGTGTTCCACAACAGCAGCTCATGCCTAAGTGGTAATGAGCTAACACGTGAATCAACTGAGAAAGGAATGGGTAAGAAAATGTACGGTGGGGGGAGAGAGAGAGAGAGAGAGAGAGAGAGAGAGAGAGAGAGAGGGAGGAGATGACAAAAGATAGATTATAGATACATAGAAGAGAAATAGGATTAGATAAATGATAGGTAGATAATATATAGGTGATAGGTAGGTTGAAGGATAGATATATTTGTAGATAGATAAATATAGATGAATGCATTCTATTTAATACAATTCAACTATATATAATATTTTATTCTTTGACAAAATATTTTATAAACAGACTTTTCTGTTCTGTGTTGTGTGTATTCATAGCAATGTGTACACAATGGACTATGTGGACACATGCACACACATACACACATCCGGGTATAGCAGCACATACCTGTGGTCTCAGCACTGGAGAGTCAGAGGCAGGGATAACACAAGCTCAAGGCCAACCTGGTCTAGACTGTAAGCCTCAGGCTAGTCAGGGTTATGTAGGAAGACCTCGTTTCAGAACATAAACAGATCAAAATGACATAACCTTGTCACTTGCAGCATGGATGGAACTGAGGAACACTGTGTTACGTGAAAGCAGCCAGGCACAGAAGGGCAGACAGAGCTTTGCCGTGTTAACCAGGGTGGAGTGGGCATTACCAGTGTCTGGGGAAGGTGGGAGGGAAGAGGGGCTAGCGGAACAGGGCTGGAGCAGGTCTCTCGCTTCAACCAGACCCAGGCTCGTTCAAACAACCTTGATGAAATCCAGTGGCTGGTGAAAATAAAAGAAGTGAGAGGAGAAAGGAGAGGTCAGGAAGAAAAGGAGCCCTGGAGGAAGAGAAGACGGAGTAAGGGAGGGAGGAGTTATTACCATCAAACATAAGCACATGAAACTTCCCAAGAATAAAACATTGTGTGTGTACATAAAATGAGATGCAGAAAGAATCTTGTAAAATATTATTATCATGAATTATATGCATGTGGGGTCTGGTATAGCTTGTGAGTGTAGGTGCCTGAGGAGGTCAGCCAACGGCATCAGATTGCATGCAGCTGTGAGCTGTTGCACGAGGGAATTGAACTCAGGTCCTTTGAACTCTTAACCTTTGAGCCATTCCCGGAGTCCACAGGAATAACCTCAGTTGCTGCCATGGAGAAGTTGGGGGGATGGTAGAGGGTTCTTAGACCAGACTTTGATTTAGTGCTTTGTTTAGATTTGCTTACAAATTCAAATCTATGTGTCATGGTGACTGTCAGTTCTGGAGGCAGACACCTGCTTCCCCTGCAATGAAAGCATCTTTGCATCGTTCACAGGGACTCTTGAGCCACTTGTCAGAGGGGAACCAACATCCCTGCAGTTATGGCCCAGCCCCTTGTGACTGACAGAGCCCAGCCTTGCAAACACGGCTGTTGAGGAACCATCGAGGTTGCGGCATCCTGGGAATCCATTTTCACATCATTTAAAACACACACGTGCCCGGTGCTCTGAAACAAAGCATAGGAAGTGTTTTGGACACACTTTAAATGAGATTATTATAGACTGAGAAACAGTTCCTGCTTTAATTAGAAAAAATCTCGGTGCTCATACTGGGAAGCTAATTGTGCCACTAAAACGCTGAATGGCTCCTAATTTTGCTACTTAGAGGTACACCTGGTGGCTTGCCATTCAGCAACACCCAGAGACTCCTACAGCGGGGAGAAACGCCACAGCTGTGGGGCTACAAAGGCCTTAGGAGTCCACAGTACCAAGAGTTTATCCCAGCTTCAGCTCCACTGTGGCATCTGCCTTGGCCTCATCTGCAGCAGGCAACACAAGGAAACAGCAGACAGTGATGCTGGGGCATGAAGCAAGGCTCCCAGATTGGGTACCACCTTTGGTGATGCTGTAGGGCAGGTATAGGTAACCTGAGATGATCTTAGGGGATCGACCTGTGGCCCTGGCAGAGAAGCAGGCAGTGTGATCTCTGCACATCCACACTCTGATCAACCAACTGCAGATAGAGCAAAAGCCACCCCAACGCACCCCAAGGGCTCATCCCTCTGGCTGAGGCATCCATCCCAAGAGGTACTGATGTTGCCATTTATCTGCCTGCTCATGGTTTCACCTGAGGATGCTCTAAGGCTCTCTGGTCCACACTGTGTTCAACAGTGAGACAGCCTAGGAGGGTGATGCCCCAAGTCACAAGCCCTTCAAACACACGTCCATTAAAATGAAGTATTTCAGTGAACTCCACAGCATGACAGTGAATGGGTATAGCCTTATAACTGTGTGTGTGCCTGCACACTCGTGCGTGTGTGGTATGTGTGCAAGGCAGAGGTCCAGTGTCTTCCTGTCCACTTTGTTTTTGCAGCAAGGTCCCTCACTGAACTTGGAGCTCACTAATTCTGCTGGGGCTGAACGACCAGCAAGCACCAGAAGTTCTCCTGTCTCTGCCTTCCCAATATTGGAATTACAGACTAACCCCACTGCACCTGGCTTTTGGGGTGGGGTCTGAGGATTCAAGTTGAGTCCTTATGTTTGTGCAGTGAGTTCTTTATTATCTGAGCCATCTCCTCTGGCCCCTCTATTGCTATAATTTGTACATAAGTGGCCACCAGAGGCCCATAATGAAAGTCCCTATGCAGCACAGCACTAGTCAGAGAAGATGGGATCATCAAGAGGAGTGACCCACTGGGAGATTCTTAACTCAGGAGTCTGCCTTGAAGGGAACAGCAGGATACCTTCTTCTGTGTTCTGCTTCCTGCCATAAGGTGGGCAGCTTTTCTCAGCTGAACCCTCACCCTGGGGTGTAAGCTCACCCCAGATCTAAAATACAGCCAACCAATCATAGACTGAAGTCTTCAAAATTGGGAGCCAAAATAACCCTTTTCTCTTTATAAGTTGAGAGTCTCATGAATATGTTATAGTCACAGGAAGCCCACTGAGGGTCTCAGGTATGTGTAAGCCCACCGAGGTCTCAGGTATGTGTTATAGACACGGGAAGCCCACTGAGGTCTCAGGTATGTGTTATAGTCACAGGAAGCCCACCAGGGGTCTCAGGTATGTGTTATAGTCACGGGAAGCCCACCAAGGGTCTCAGGTATGTGTTACAGTCATGGGAAGCCTACCGAGGGTCTCAGGTATGTGTTATAGTCACGGGACACCTACTGAGGTCTCAGGTATGTGTTATAGTCACAAGAAGCCCACTGAGGTTCTCAGGTATGTGTTATAGTCACGGGAAACCTATGCAATCCTAGGTCTGTCCAAAAGCAGGAGGCATGAAGCAGAAATGACTTTAGTTTGGAGGACTCTCAGGAACCTCATTTCTGAAGTATGCAGAGACAGGCAATAGTAGAAAATGCACACCCACCCTGATCCTCCTCAAAGCCCCTCATCTCATTGCTACCTCAACTTTTAGTTTGGAGGAAAAGGTCCCTTGGCACCCATCCCACCCAAATAAAGCTTTATAAGTTCCCCACTGAGGGCAGACTCTTCAACCCTGGCCTCTGCTCCACGGGAATATCTGTGAAGGGTTTTGCCCACCCAAAATATTCCTTCCAAGTAATTGGCCCATTGTAGAAGCACATTTCAGTCTGTCATGAGTGAGGAAAGTTATAGAAGCCAAAACTAACCCGCCGGGGTGATGGTTCTTTATTAATCTCCTCTCCCTGGGCTTCCGACATCCTTTTGTAAAGGGAGTTTTGTTGTCGTGGAGCTGAAGGTTTCGAATGCATTTTGCCAAAGTGGGGCACAGGTGACTTAACCAGGTCATGCTGCTTTTGAAAGCTTACACTTAAGCACTAGTCTTAGCTAATCCCCTCCTCACATCAAAGGTGTAAAGGCTACAGAGGAAATGGGGGGCTGCTGAGGGGTAGGGAGTTTGCCCTCCGCCCAGACCACAGCATCCCAGATCAGCATCAGTACAGGGAATCGCTGGCGATTTAGGTTAAAGTGGGTTTAAAAGAATTTTCCTTTTGAATTGAGTCCTCAAGAATTGAGTCTTTCCTTTGAAGACTGAAGAAGTGTCTCAGCCTAAGACCAAGGTTTCTAAAGGATCAACTCGTATATCCAGGAAGAGAGAGGTGAGGCAGAAGGCGGGCAGGGAAGAGGGAAGGAAAGCGGTGAGAGCCAGGCAAGGCTATCCACCCCGTGAACAAATAGTTGTAAGATCTGCAAAGTAAATGCTGTTATGACATGCCCAGTTAGGCCTGAATTTCAGATAGACAGTAAATAACCTTTAATGTCAGCTTGTTCTATGTAGTGTTTGAAACACAGCTACATCAAAACCATTTGCTATTTATCCAACATTTAAATTTAGTTGGGCCACTGGTTCTTTACCTGGCAGCCTGGGCAAAGTGAAGCCAGGGCTTTGGCTCTGGTAGAATGCATGCCTAGAGCCTCTTCTGGGGGGCTGAGCTGGAAGCAGTCAGCTGCCCTTACATGCCTGCTCGTCAAGCAAGCACACGGAGTGCCAGATCCTCTCTACTCATTATAGTCCTCATGAGGAAACTCTATGGCTTTCAGAGCCTCTCCTTCTTCCTCATGGACCCTGAGGTTGTAGTTTAAGAGGGTCCTGTGGGCCTGAGATAAGGTGATTTCAGACTGCATCCCCCAAAAGCAATCCAGAAACTGTAGAAGTGTTCCCTGTCCGTGCAGCTGGAGGAAGGGTGAGGGGAGAGGACTCTTCACGGGAGCTAGCATGGTTCCCAAGAATAAACAAGTTCTGTGGCCTGAGTGTGTGGGCCTTTTAGTAGGAGGCTTGCTTAGGATGTATGAAGCCAGGGTTTGCATAAACTGTGGAGTAGATCATGCCTAGAATCCCAGAACTCAGAAGGAATAAGAAGGATCCAGGTCTAGAATCCCAGAACTCAGAAGGAATAAGAAGAAGGATCCAGGGTCACCCTCAACTACACTGTGATTTTAAGGACATCTAGGGATACATGAGATCCTGTGTCTTAGCTAGAGTTTCTACTACTGTGACAAATACAATGGCCAAAGTAACTTACAAATGAAAGTTTTTATTTTTGCTTATACTTAAGGGTAATAGCTCATCATTAAGGGGATTTGGGGCAGGGATTCTAGGCAAGAACTGGAGCAGAGGCTTTGGAGGGATGTTCCTTGCTGGCTTGCTCATCAAGGCTTCCTCAGACTGCTTTCTCATATCACCTAGGACCACCAGCCCAGAAGCGGTACCACTCACAGAGTGAACTGAGCCCTCCAAGATCAAACATCAATCAAGAAAATGCACCACAGGCTTTCCCACAGGCTAACCCACACGTGAGGCGTTTTCTCTACTGACATTCTCTCTTCCATGAAGTTTCCCCTCTCTATGTCAATTCAACAAAAACAAACAAACAAACAAACAAAAAAACTAGCCAGCACACCCTGCTCAAAACAGAAAAATGAGCTAACAAAATTCACAGATGCCTGAAAGGAAGGATGGCTTGAGTTGGTCTGAGCATACTAACTAGCTGGTTTATTCCATCAGCATTGACCATGACCTAGTCTACATAGATACCAACTTCACAGACCGATACAAACATGGCCTTTTCTCTTTGAAGGATGAAGTTGATTATAACCAACATTCTCTTTAAACGACTTGGTACAAACTATCTTTTCAGAGATCATTTCTATAGTTCACAGAAATGATTCATAGCATGCTTTAGAGAGAGAGTCTAGATGTGTCCAGTTACTTTTCTGTTGCTGGACTAAAACACTATGGTCAAGTCAACTTATAAAATAAAGCAGTTAATTTGGGGTTCATAATTTCAGTGGGTTATATAGTCCATAACCATCATGACAGAAAATGGCAGGAAAGTCAGCAAGCATGGTGCTGGAGCAGTAGCTGGAAGCTTATGCCTAATCCATAAGCAACACACACACACACACACACACACACACAGAGAGAGAGAGAGAGAGAGAGAGAGAGAGAGAGAGAGCGCTTACTGGGAATAATGTGGCTTTGAAATCCCAAAGTTTGCCCCTAGTGACACACTTCCTCCAACAAGGCCACACCTGCCAAACCTTCCCAAACAGTTCCACCAACTGGAGACCAAGTATTCAAACATGTGAGCCTATGGGGAGAGTTCTCTCTCAAATCACCACAAAGGTTGTCTCCATCTTTAGTAGATTGCAGCCTTGGTGGGTCTTTGTGCTCAGGAGGTTGCAGTGTGGAGGGTGGGGGCAGGGGCTCTTGGCTTAGTAGTTTGCAGTCCAGGTGCTTAGTGGGTTGCTCATAGGCTTTCCAATGACATTTCTGGCCAATGTGACCAAGTGATTTTGGCTCAAGCCTCAAAGGTACAGCCCACCATGCAAAGGAAAGCGTGCTGGTGGGAGCAGGAGGCTGCTTGCTTGCATTTAGTGGATCAGGAAGCAGAGACAGGACAGAAAGCAGGGCCAGGCTATAACCCAGAGCTCCAACCTCAAGCTCCCACTTCCTCCAGTGCTGAGGGTTCCTTAGCCCCAGGTTGGGAACAAATATTTAAGCCCAGGAACCTGCAAGAACAGTCCTCATTTGAATCAAAACAGTAAACAATTGATATGTTAAAGCCATTTGCAGTGGCAGATGGGCCGTTTGCTTCATCCTAGTGGGTAAATCACATCACACATATGGTAGCAAAACGTAAGGAGAAAAGCTGGATAATGTTGGAAAGATCCAGAAGTGTGAAAATGAGTCCCTTGATTTCAAAAGTAACCAAAGAGACAGAGCAGAAAAAGAAGGAAGGCAGAGCTGAAGAGAACACTCGTGAAGTGGAAAACATGAAGGATGCAGAGGAAGAAGGGATGGAAAAGAGATAATGAAGACTGGAGATCTGGAAGGAACCAAGAGAGAATGAAATATCCCACACGCAATGGGGCATTACCCAAAACCAAACCCACATCTAGAAATCAACATCGTGGGCCAAAAGGAAAGAGTGAACTAATATAACATCCGTTGTTCTAGGCTCCCTTCTGTTGCCATGAAAAACATCATGACCGAAAGCATTTTAGGAGAAGGAATGGTTTATTTGGCTTATACTTCCAGGTTACACAGTCCATCACTGGGGAGCATTCTGTTAGGGGCTCAAGCAGGAACATGATACAGAAACTGGGAAAGAAAGCTGCTTGCTAACTCACTTGCTGGCTCGAGGCATTGCCTTTCCTATTCAGCCCAGGACCACCTGCCTGGGGACGCAGCCACCCACTGTGGACTGGGTTTTCCCACAGCAATGACTAATCCAGACAACCCCCCACAAAAACTGCCCACGTGCCAATCTGATCTGGGCTCCTCAGTTTGAGGCTCCCTTTTCAGGCAAATCCAGACAGCATCAAGAGGAAGTTACGACTAAGGACCTGTGTTACCTGGGAAGTGCTTAACCAAGGGGGATGCTTGATGTTCAACTACTGGAAAACTGAGTTCATTTGTTTGAATCAGCTTAAGAGTACTCAAAAAAATAAAGCAGTTGAATTTTACAAGGCATAACAGAATTACATGTCCAGAAACACTGCATTCTGCCCACCAAAAATTTACATATAGATGCCACACGCTGCGCCCCCGTGTCTGCGCTCTGGCACCCAGTTCGCGAGCTTCAGGCAAGGGAGCTGGAGGTAAAATACACAGACACACACAGACAGAGAGACTGCGACACGGGTCGTCCTTGAATTCCCCAAGAATGCCCCCTTTATTGTGTTCAGAGGCAGATTATATAGAGATAGCCACGCTCCAGCCAAACCCACCAGAAACCACTCTCCTGCCATCAGGAACTCCTGAAGGTCTCGTGCTCAGAGCAGCTGTAGACACTAAGACCAGGGGATTACAAGAAATTCAGGATCTGAGGTCTCACTGCTCCCAACACATAGATATGCTAAAAAACAGTTCAAGATGAGCACCAAACATGTGTGTGGGAAGGAAAATGAGGGTCGACAGTGGGGATACGTACAGAGGTCTTGGTAGAAATACCGCTGCAGTTCTCTCACTGGAAAAGGAGGAAGAGAATTGTATTAATTATCCAAACACAAAAGACACAGTACCCACAAACAAAAATTTAACTCAGAGTTTTTGAGGCTCAAGTACACAGCACTGTAACTGAACCCTCTAGGAAGAGCCATCTGGGCCTGCATCTTACCCTGTCAGATCCCATCATAGTGACATCACACTGGACACCAAAGAGAAACTAAATCCCACAATCCTTTCTATAGACACCCCTTATTGACACAAGGACTTTGTAATAGATTTTCTTTCTAACAATGGTTCTCAACCTGTGGATGGCAAACCCTTTGAATGACCTTATCACAGGGGTCACCCACAACCATCAGAAAACACAGGTATCTATCTACCTTACAATTCATACCAGTAGCAAAACTGCAGTTATGTAGTAATAACGAAAATAATTTTATGGATGGGGGTCACCACAACATGGTGAACTGTGTTAAAGGGGCACAGCGTTAGGAAGGTTGAGAACCACTGCTCATGACACCAGCTCCACCATGAGTCAGATGAAGCACTCTGGACTGAAAGGAAGGTTTGGGCCAGATGAAAGCACGGGCACGTGACACGGGCCAAGACCAGTGTTTTGATGACGTCTGTGGCATCACAGAGCACTTCAAAACAATAGCAGCGAGTTGGCCTGGTGGTTCTGATAGGCTGGCCTGACTCGCCAACTGCACTGAAGGTTTTGTGGTTGGATTCAGCTGCTCTGGCATTGACAGCTCAGTCCGCTCTTCAGGACTTTTATCTTTCAAGCCAGATTCCTCCATCCATGGCCCAACCTAGGCAGGGCACAAGGAGACAATCTCCTGTGCAGATGAGCTCATCCGAATCGTGTACGCTCATGGGACAGTGTAGGCACAGCAAACACACGTGGTCGGGCATATAAACCACCGGTCCAGTCCTCTATTACCTACCCCGGAAATCTCGAGATAAACAACACAGTGCTGTAGGGACATAGAGATTGAGGAAAAGCAGCTATGAGAGCCAATAAACAGCTCAGGTGGATAAAGAGAAGATACAGCTGCTATAGAACAAGCTTGGACGGTGTACCCTGCTATAAGTCAAGAATTATTGTAGGGGGAGAAAGGTTTTGTTTTTAACAAGGTGCCAAAAACACTAACCGTAAAATAAAGGATCAATAAACTCGATTACATTAAAATTACGGGCATGTACCGAAAGATACCACAGAGAGCACAGAAAGACGGGCTGGAGAGCGGAAGAAGACATCAACCCGGGTAAGAAGGGGATCGATAGAGGCCCAGCGCCCAGATGATGGAGACAACCTGTGCTATCTTTGTGGGGAGATTCACGGACCACTTGAGTCTACCGATGAGGGCCTTCAGACATGAAATGTAAGATAGATAACATATTCCTGTAATAAGAGCAGTGAAATCTAGGCTGGGGTTGGAGCACAGTGGATAACGCTTATCTAGAATAATCCAGAGCCTGCTTTCCCGCCCCAATACTATACAAAAGAAGAAATTGACTAAGAAATACATATAAAGACATTCACTCGCGTTACTAATTGGAGCCATGTGAGTAGCCCCACAATGAGATGCCAGCACATAGTGGTGTCGGATATGGATTTGATGCAGAGAACCTGGATAGAGAATTTTCCCAGCAGCAGACCAAAGACACTTCACATGCCCACCAGCTATGCATCAACAATATCGGTATGCCGTAGGGCTATCCACCAGCAAGGTGAATTGAGCAGGTTACAGCTGGTTTCTGCCAGAAGGATCACGTGCAGCCCAGCCCCCTTTTCTGGAAAGATCAATAGCTGGTGGAACCTAAACTCCCCAGGGCAGGGATGTGTGGATAGTGTCAAATTAATGAAGACAAGTCAGATAATTCTGGTTAGAAATTAGGGAAACACCGGCACCAAGGGGAGGGGGAGCTGGGGCTGAAGTGGTGCGGAGGGATATGGCTGTCTCTGAAATCTGGACCAAGAATACTTTCTTCACCTGTGTGATAACAATGCAGTTGTAGGTTCTTAAGCAGCAGCAGGATGAGGGAGATGGCCCAGAGCACAGAAGCAATTGCTGAGCAAGCCTGACAATCTGAGTGTGGGTGCCCGGGAGCCATAGCACTATCTGTAACTCCGGCATTACTTGAGCATTGAGGTGGAGATAGGTGAATCTTCCAGAAGCTCACGAGTCAGCTGGACTGGAGCACATAGCGCTGCAGTCGAAAGAGCAAAGACAGATCCTGCCTCAGATAAGGTTCAAAGTGAGAACTGACTCCTGAAAAGTTGTCCTCTGACCTCCACATGCAGCATAGAATGCACATGCACACATTCACACACATGCATGCACATGCATGCTCGCACCCACATGTACATGCACGCACACACACACACACACACACACACACACAAAGGAGAAATAAAGACAAGGTACAACTTCATGCATCTAGAACACACAGGAGTCATTTGAGGAGTCGAGCAGCATTCGGAGCACAGGTCTTGGGGGTAGAAATCCTGGAGTGTTGTGGAGGCTCCGAGCAGAACCAAGAATTTGATGCATGAACTGTGACGGTGATGGGGACAGAGAGATGGCTAGATGGTCCCCAGACTTCCAGCTTGTTTACAGGATTTGTGGTGCCATTCACCCAGATGGTTTTGCCAAGGTAGATGAGCCATCCCCCACTTCCTAACTTCTTGTCATTCATCTGTGACATTCAGATGAGTCAGTGAGTGCCCGTGTGGTTTGAGGGACAGCGAAGTCCTCTGAGCAGAAGAAGGGGCTTGACAGGGGTCTGTGTGTGCTTTTTCCAGCAAAACTGTGGGTCTCATGAAGGTTGGGAGAAGAGCTTTGGGTTTAAGACATGAGAGCCCTTGCAGCTTCACCCAGAACTACCTGGATCAGCATGGGGGTGAGTGAGATGGAGGTGCTACCTCATAGTGTAAGAAGAAGAGAATCTTTTCCTCACCTATCCTGAGGCTCATAGAAAAGAGCCCTACCCTATACCAGAAGGTAGGTATCACTGGAAGGCATGGGCTTGGCTTTAAAATCTAAGTTTCATGAGACATGGGAGCCCTCCTAAGGGAAAGAGAACTTCTGTAGCCAGGGGAACTCCAAACTTCAAGCTGGGGAAAGGAGAGGGAGAAGAGGAGGTAGAGAAGAAAGAGGGGCAAGGCTGGTGGGGAGAATGGGGAGAGGAAGGAAAAAGAGATGGGAAAAGAGAGGAGAAAGAAGGAAATGGGAGAGGAGTGGGAGGAAAGGAAGAAGACAGGAGTAGAGGAAGGAGGAAGAGATGGGAAATGGGAAAGACAAGGAGCAGGAAGAGGTGGGAGAGGTCTCTACCCGTCTCTGGAGGTCTCTACCCCTGCCTCTGGAGGTCTGTACCCCTTCTCTGGAGGTGCCTACCCCTTCTCTGGAGGTCTCTACCCCTGTTTTTGGAGGTCTCTACCTCTTCTCTGGAGGTACTTACCTCTTCTCTGGAGGTCTCTACCCCTTCTCTGGAGGTCTGCACCCCTGTCTATGGAACTCCCTACCCTTGTCATTTCCTTCTGATGCAGGGGGACCCTCTACTGTGATGATCTCAACCCTGCTTCCTAGAAAGAGGAGAGATTTCTTCCTGTGCGCTTCCTCTTTATGACCAACCTACTTCTGTTGTCTTCCTGGATACCAGTGTGCCATGTTTGGGGAAACCACACCCTGAAATTCATCCATGTGAAGGCATGCCTGCACTCAGGTCAAGAGCCTGACTCCCCTCCACATTATCACTGGGACACTGTTGTGAAGACTCCATGCTGTATCTCCAGCCTGAGTCCTCAGCAAAGCCTGGCTGTAAGGCAAGCATCCCAGCGTTCTCAGCACTAAACTAATCCAGTGACATCATTCATTTCGAGTTCCCGCAGCTGTCTTTGAAGTGCTCACACCGAAGCTCACGTGCTCACAGACAAAACTGTTCATGATGAGTTCATTGTTCTCTGCATTCCTGCAATCATGGGAAGAGATGAATTTGCAGCACACTGCAAACTAATTGCATTAGATCATGTAGGAGACTGAGACGCATCAAGGGGCTCTCTTCCCAGGAAGGGTTGGACACCTGCGAGGGCTCCTAACAAGTATCGCCGAAAGAGAGAGGTGACAGCTACCAGGGCCCAAATATAAGCCCATCCTCTACCAGTTGGTTCTCAAGCACCATCCCAGGCTGGGTAGGTGGGTCCCAGTAGAGATGACACCTCATGTCCAGGACTCTGCAGCTAGGATGTGGCAGAGCAGGTTGCGCCCCAGAATTTCCTATCATAGTCTTCCCTCCAATCCCACTGCCTTCTAGAGGGATCTGTATTCTTGTCATATGTGTTCCTGGTGTGCCAGGATGATGGAGAACTCTGGGCAGGCAACTGCAGGCTGAGAACTCCCCAAGGGCATGGTGACCTCCCACACCTGAGTCTCCTCTCTGATATTTTAAATTGACTTTTACATTTATTTGTTTAGCTCCTCCCGCTCTGTGGTGTGCATACAGGCAGGTCAGCATGCACATGTGGAGGTCAGAGGACAACTCGTGGGACTTGACTCTCTCCTCCCACCATGTGAGTGCGGGTCCTTCTAGTCTTGGCAGCAAATGTCTTTACTTACTCCCTCTGGCCCCTCCGTTGTTTTAATTTCTGTTCCCCATTTAAACTTCATCCTATAATCAAGTACGAGCCTCCCAAGGGATGGGCACAGAGTCTATCCTGCTCGAGACACCAAGCATGGGGGCTGGATCATGTCAAACTAAGTATGCTTTCCCTGCCTGGCTGTCTTTCTTGATAATCAGTCAGCTACAGAACACACCTTTCCAGAACCACGGAGGAGGGTTGGCCTGTGCTGGCCAATCTGGTCAATGTCACGCTGCTGTTTTAGGTGGTATTGCCAACATAGCCACAAGCCAGCGTTCCCTGGGGAACCGTGCCTGGCATGGTCATACGCCTCAGCACTACCGACTTCACACGTATGCTGTGTGTGCATGTGTATACTCCCATGTGAGGACACGTGCACTGGACAAAGGTTGACATGAGCCTCTCTTAATGTTTCAGTCCCTCAAGGGTTTCTCTCACTGAACCTGGAGCTCACTGATTTGGCTAGATGTGCTGGCCAGCAAGCATCAGAAATCTAGCTGTCTCTTTGATGTGGGTGCTGGGGATCTGAACTCAGGTCCTCCCATTTGCACAGTAAAGCCTTTAACCCCATCAGAACCCCTCCCCAGATCTGGCTTATGGTGCGTTTAAGGCAATAAAGGCACAGTTCCCACGGGCTTGACACATGCTATTTCTTTTACTAGTCAGTCCACTGTCGTGCCCACTTGTCAGATGAAGAAACTAAGACCCCACAGAACTCCAGACACTCCTCCGGAGGTGGAGCCACACTCAAACCTCAGCCTCTGACAGGCACACGTCCTTCCCTTCAGAGGCAGCTCTGTGTGCCATGCACCTGCTGCCTCAAGCTACCCACACATAAAATGTAGGTGTGACTTGAAGAGAAGAGGGAGATGAAATGGGCCAAGTGTCCTTCAAGTTCAGTCTCAGGACTTCCCAGAGCTGCGAGGTCTTCCTAGGCTGTGCACCCCAGCGAGAGCTCTCTATCTGGAGTGGATATGGAGGAAGCTGCCCTCCAAGAGCATCAGGGCTCCATCCCCCTGCTGGATACCTTTGCGGAGGAGGCTGGAGATGTAAACTGGTGAGCACTGGGGGTGCGCAGGCGTGGAATCAAACGCAGAAGCCATTTGGGATGGGGCACAGATTAGCCTGCAGGCTGTTCCGGTTTCTCCTCCGAGGCTCACACAGAGAGGTTTGGATGTTGTTGTCCCTGCTTTTTTATATCCTACCCATTTGTCATCAATTACAGCAGCCTGTCTGCAGGGTATGCTAGAGAGGAGAGAGAATGCTTTCACAGGCAAAGTGTGCGGCTTAGGGACGGAAGTGACGGCTATCCCTGGGAGTGAGTGCCTTGCCGGAATCCCACAGGGAGCCGTTGTTCTTGAGCATGGTGTCTAGACCCAGAAAATAAATGACACAGATTGGGCAGCAACGGCTATGGCTGGTTTTGTTTGTAGGCTTTCCACGCTAACGTCTGGAGACTAGAACACAGATTTAATCCAGAATCTGAGCCTGGAAGGTCTATGCAGGTTTCAGGTGGCCACACCCACACAGGAGAATGGGCATAGGCTAACTGCAAGCAGAGGAGCCATGTAAAAGAGGAAGGGAAGTGCCTGTGATCTTCGGGGGTTTGATTTATTGCCATATTCAGAAATTAATTACAGCCCGGGGTCCTGAAAATGAAGGAGGAAAGAAAAAGGATGAGCAATATGGGAAGAGAGGCAATGGCGTCTGCTTAGGGGAGCTAGCCTGGCTCTCAGAGTTAAACCACGGTCCTCCATTGCAGGTGTCTCGGGGGCTGGGCAGCCAACCCACCTGGATCCCCACTAACAATTTATTTTCTCCTTGGGGGAGGAAAATCACTCCCTGAAGAGCTGGCATGTGGCTAGAACTTTGATCAGTGGCCCCAGACCTCTGCCCAGGGGACTCATAACATGAAGGGGTGGCGGAAGGTTGGGCCAAAGCTAACAGGCCCGGCCTAACATATAGGGGTCAAGGGTACATTCAATTCCACCTGTCCTGGGGCTAAAGGTCAATCCCTGAGGGCTTATCTTATTGAGAAGGGTTGTGGAAGATGGCCTCCTGCAGGGATGCCAGTGTAGTAGGGCTAAGTCTGTCTGGTTTCCTGCCCTGTAATGGTTGCATTAAACACAGGTTCATCTTTCTCTCCAGCACAGAATCTCCGGAAGCATTTAGACCTCAGGGAGATTATTGCAGCCTGGGGATTATGTTCTGCAGAGTAAGAGATGCAGGCCAAGTGAATCTATTAATTTGTGGTTTACTTATTTAATTGTGTGAGTGTTTGGCCCGCATGTGTATCCGTGCCGTGTGCATGCCTGGCGCACTTGGGGATCAGATAACTTGGAACTGGAGTTACATGTGGCTGTGCCCCAACATCTGGGAACCAAACCTGGGTCTTCTGCAAGAACAGTAAGTGCTTTTAACTGCTGAGCCATCTCTCTAGGCCCTGCCACATGAGTTTAGATGACTCTTGGTGTTCAGCAGTCTTGGTGGTACACAGAAAATCATGATGACTGTGATTCACCAGACAAGCAGAGGACATAGCCGAGGGTGACTTAGGGCAGGGGGACTTAAAAGACTCTGATCAACACCAGGGAGGAGCCTGGAGACACAAGAAAGAAGTTGCTGGACAGGTCTTGGCTGAGACAGGACCTAGTCAAATATGGATAACTGGATGACCAGTGAGCTGGGGACCGGATGCTTGGATGGTGGTGCATAAACCCGGCATAGTCTGGGCAAGCATCCGAGGGCTGGAGAACTACAGAAAGTCAAGGGTGGGGCCGGAGGTAACCAGTCCTGACCCACAGCTGGGAGGAAAGCCGGTATTCAATTCCTCTTGTGGTCTGGCCAAAGTTTAAAGGCAAGTTGTAACTATGTAATCCTTGGTTCCTGTGGAGTCTTAAAAGTAGGCCAGGGAACAAAATGCAGCCTGTCTGGCAGGGGCTCTCACGGCCACCAGATAGAGTGGGTTGCTGACCCAGAGAGGCTCCCGCTCAGATCTGCCCCCAAGTCTTGGCTACTGTGTCTTGGAACATTCTGAGAATAAAGAGCCTCCTTCCTACTTCCTCCCTCCACACTCCCCATGCCCTAGGGCCACAGAGCCAGACTCTGTCAGGCTGCTCTTAGAAGGAGACAATTCATATCCTGCTGGGGACAGAGGCATCCTGGGGCCCCAGCTGTGTGCAAATTCCCTGGCCTCAGGGAAGAGGAGAGATACCAGAGAACAGAGCAAGAGGAGCAGAAGCTGGAAGGACTGAGGTCCCATGGTCCACTTTCTAAGGTCAATTAAAATTGCCTATAATTGTACATCACATACATCTAGGGGAGGGGCTGTGAGAGAAAGAATTCAGCCAAGGACAAGTGGAGAGCAGCATCCCCAAGGGCAGACCCATCCATCAGACAGCAGAAGCTGGCCTGTGGTGCCATGGGACTGGCTTGCCGCAGGAGATGCTCCTGTTTTCACATTGAAAACATATGGAACTAACCTCAAGCTGCTAGCTAGGCTCTCGGGCTCCTTGATCAAGACTAATTAGAGCCCCACACCTAGTTCAAAGGTGGCTGTCACTCAGAGTTGAGTTCCTCCCAGCAAAAAGTTCTCATCCAGTGATCAGCACCCTGCTTGGATGGCTTGTGTTATCCCAGAAGCCCCTGATGAATCCAATCACTCTCCCCCATAGAAATGCAGTAGAAGTCTTCCCTGTGGCCTGGAGAAGTCTGTGCCCTGGGTTTCTAACACCACCAGCAGCAATCTGTGATGGGTGACAAGGGTTCACTGGCCAATCACCGTACATGAGCAGAGAAAACACCCGAAGCTGAAGAGTCACCAAGACAGAAGAGAAATGAGCTGTTCTCGTTCCCACGGGCCTCTATTGGCACCTGCAGGTTCAGAGTTACAGATATGTGTCAAGGAGCACTAGAGGTGCTGGAGGGCTCCACCCGTCTTGCATGTCTGTCATTGCTATCCTTTGCCTGTTCAACAGCAAAGCAGGCGCTGTCTCTCAGCCTCTGGAGACTCTGAGCTTGTGCAGTAGTTGCAAAATGCTGTCCTAGTCGGCTTTCTATTGCAGTGCCAATCACCATGACAGAATGCAACTCGGGGCTTGCATTTCCCATCATAGTCCGTTACTGAAGGCGGGGGCAGGAACTCAAGGAAGGAACCTGGAGGCAGCCACACTGAAGCAGATGCCATGGAGGAATGCTGCTCACAGGTGGGCATCCTGCCTCGTTTCTCATCCCTCTCAGGATCACCTGCCCAGGGTTGGCACCGCCCACAGTGAGCTGCCCCCCCCCCCATCCATTAATTATCAAGAAAAAGCCACACGGACTTGTCTATAGGTAAACCTGATGAAGGTATGTTCCCTTGTTTGAGGTTCCTTCTTCCATATGACCCTAGTTGGTGTGAGGTTGACCAAAGCGATCCAGCTCAAATATTGTGACCAAAGGCGACTTACGAGGAGTTGGATTAGGTGTGATGTGGGAAGTGTATGGTTCCAGAGGGATGAGAGTCTGTTACGGCAGGGAAGGCATGGCACATCTGCAAGGGCAGGAAACTGAGATCAGTTCTCAATACACGGGAAACGGAGGAAATGAACAAAACTTTGAGCGAGGCTATCAACCCTCAAAACCAGTACCCACCGATGTACTTCCGCATCAAGATTGTGCATGCCCAGTGCCCACCAATGTACTGTTTTCCCCCATCAAGACTGCGCATGCCCAAACAGCATCACCAATTGGAGACCAAGGGCCCAAATATGTGAGCCTATGGGGGACATTTCTTATCAAACCACCACAACCTACAGCAGGGCGCTACAGAGATGTGAACAAATAACGCCATTAGTGACTTTCCTATGGCTGTAATAAAATACCACAACCAAGGCAACTTATGCAAGGAAAAGATTATTCGGGCTTATTGATCCAGCGGGGAGAGCATTGTGGTGGGGAAGCCTAGCAGCAGGCGGGAAGGTGAGAGCTCACAGTTTGGCCACAAGCATGAAGCAGAGAGCCAACGGGAAGTGGTGTGATCTCTCTCAGTGATACACTTCCCCCAACAAGGCAGATAGCCCCACCCCCAAAAAGCACCCCAGACTGGGGAATAAGTGTTTAAACGCTTGAGTCTGTGGAGGTCGGTTCTCTTTCAAAACCTCACAAGCACCCAATTAGAAGTCGGAGTGCCTGAAGCCGACTGATCGGCTGGCGTTTGAAGCAGACGTTTGACATGAGCGGCTAAACAGAAGCATTATCCAATAATTATCTTCTAAAGATATGCCCTTGCACCTGTCACCCCACACAGTAGTTAACCGTGGCATGCGTAAAACCCGGGGAGGGTGTTTGGAGGCCTGAAGGACCAGAAGGCAGATCAACAATGATGAATTTGCAGGCAGATCAGAAGCGGCAGCCAAAGGCCTTGCACAGGGCCCACGTAAAACATGATTTGTGCGTCTTTAGGGGGTCAAAGGTGCAGGCCCAGAGCAGCAGATGGCAGCTACTGTTAAATCTAAGCCGCGTGTGTGGACTCGCCGACTAGAGTGGAATCTTAAAAACCACTGTAAGGAGATGTGAAATATTCAGAAATTCTAGCCTGTTAGCTTCTCTTCTGGAGTGCCTCTACTCCCTCTGAGCACTTGCCTCTTGCCAAATATTTAGCCCATGCCTATGAATCAGCAGCCCAGAAGGAGTGCCAGCCTAGGCATTAGGTATTTGTTCAGGAAACCATGGGTTCAATTTAGCCCATTGCCCAGAAAAAAAGAGAATTTTTCCAGGCCCTTAGTTTTTATATGTCATTTCCCTTTACAAATACAGGCTTGTATAGGAGGCAATTAAAACCCTTTCTAAGTTGTTTGTGCAAGAGAATGAATTGGTGCCTTTTTATTTCAATGTAAATAAAATGAGCTGTAATAACCCCCAATTAGCACATTAAAATAAGTCGAAGATTTGTTTTATCATTTCATTGCAGAGGGAAAAAAAGAGGCAGCAATGGGAACCTTATATTAGTGACAAAACAGAGCCAGTTGTTTGCCTTGAAGAGCAGAGGAAATCTAATTTAAAACTCTCTGCAAATCTTTGATAATTAATTTCACACCAAACATGCCATTAGAAGGGTTATAAAACATCTGATAGTTTACAGAAGAGCCAAACCAATGATTTTCCCCCAAACAAGGATGTCGACAATAAGAATTTAATAAGCATGATTAGGTAGAACAACGCCAAAGCAAAAGTTTTGTCCTGGCTCCTCTTTTCCTTTCAAAGTTGGTGGCTGCGGGGGTGGATTCGAACCTTATCAAGGAATGGAATCATTAAAAGCTTCTTGATAAGATAAAAGAGACAAGACTGTGAATGATCAGAAGAGTCAAGTGGAGGAGGGGTGGTTCACCCGCAGATGTTTGTGTGTGCGTGCTAGTGTGTTCAGTGGTGTGTGGGTGTGCACATGTGCCAGCTTGGGCAGTGTTGGAGTGTGGCTTTGTGATGGGTGTACATGTGTGTGTGCGTACATGATGGGTCTGACATGAAGTAGAGAGACAGGAATAGGAAGCATGGTATGAGATGGGAAGATGGCGCTGTGGACACGGTATGGGGACTGGGAGATGGCACTGTGGACACGGTGTGGGGGCTGGGAGATGGCACCGTGGACACGGTGTGGGGGCTGGGAGATGGCACCGTGGACACGGTGTGGGGGCTGGGAGATGGCACCGTGGACACGGTGTGTGACTTAGGAGATAGCGCCGTGGACACAGTGCTTTCTATGTCAGCATGAAAACATGTCCTTCTTTGTTTTCTGGTGCTGTGGTAAGCAGCCTTGACCAAACAACCTGTGAAACAGGCTTGTTGGGCTCAGCTGTGGCAGGCACAGTCACTCACTGAGGACTCATCAGGAGCCTGGAGGCAGGAACTAGAGGAGCTTTGCTTAATGCCTCACTCCCCACACTTTGCTCAGCCTGCTTTCTTACACAGCCCAGGGCCATCTGCCCAGGGTTGGTCTGCCCACAAGGATCTCACACCATCAATCAATAGAGTACCCTACAGGCTTGCCTACAGGCCAATCTGATGGAGACATTTTCTTATGTGTGACCCTCTTCCTAGAAGATGCTAACTTTTATCAAGTGGACAAAAATAATTAATTAAAAAAAAAAAAAACCTAGACAGGAGGTGGTAGTGAATGCCATTAATCCCAACACTTGAGAGTCAGAGGCAGGCAGATCTCTGTGAGTTCGAGGTGAGCATGGTCTACAAGAGCTAGTTCCAGGACAGTCTTCAAAGCTACGGAGAAACCCTGTCTCAAAAGCCCCCCCCCCAAAAAAAAAAAAAGAAAGAAAGAAAGAAAGAAAGAAAGAAAGAAAGAAAGAAAGAAGAAAGAAATGAAGCCGTGACTATCCAATGGCATTGTCCCGACCCTTAGGGGTGTTTAGTTACACAGAAAGGCCCACTTCAAAGTCTCCAGTTAAGTCTCACCTACTTCTGTGATACTGCAGTAGTAGAAGGCCCTTGGCAGATGACCACAGATGGTCTGTTTGAGTGGGCATGTGTCCCATCAGCTGCCCTGCCCAAGACCTGCCTAAGATCCAGCCAGTTAATACTGCAGCATGGGTTTGGGGAGGGAGCCTCTGGGGCCACACCCTTGACAGAGGAGCTGTGTGCAGTTGGTGTATGCTAAGGGAGGAAGGGCCACAGGAAGGTTGTCCACGCCCCAGTGCCCCCAGTGGCTGGCCCTCTATCTGTGTGAACACAAACACTGATAACTGGACTTGGGATTATTAATAACAGCAATGAACTAAGACACAGAGTTGGGAGGGTAACATGACGGTCAGCAGCAGAGAAGACCAGGGCCGTAGTGCTGCGTGGATAGGACTAAAATGCTTTGTGCAATGTATGAAATTACCAATAATAAAAATATCAAAAGAAGAAACTGGCAGAGACGACACCATGAAAGAATGAAGCCAAGCCGTAGCACCCACACCGTCAGGCTGAGGTCTCCCCGGTCCTGTCCTGGTGATTTCTGTCCACTTCAGGTCACCCAGTGACTTTGGGACTTCTGCTAGTCTAAGCCTGGCAAGCGCCCTGAGAGCAGGGAAAGACGAGTGCAGATGGGGTCTTTGTGGCTGGAGGAGCCACACCCAGTGACTTGACACACTGTGGTCTCTGTTTGGAGGCTGCTGCATGCAGGCCGCTGTGGGGAACCGGGAAGTGAGCTCACCTCTCCTGGCCTCTAGTGTGGCCCAGCAACAATTCTGCACTGTGGAGATAGAGCTTGCCCCAGTTCAGCAATAGCTCCAGGGAGGGCGGTCACTGAAGGTCATTTTATTTTAGAACAGGAAAGGATATAGACACGGCCAAGTTCGTGACCTCTTTTAGAATCAAGGCATTGAAGACCCAGTGCCCTAGCGAGCTCTCCAAATGGCATAGTGATTCACCCAGCTTGGATTTGGTGTCCTCTGAGTGATCCCGAAGGGGTGCTTGTTTCCTCCCCTTCTTCCTGCCCTTCCTGCCTCCTGCTTGCTGATGGCCTGTTTTTGTCCCCAGTGCAGGAGAAGTCTCCTAGTGGGGGTTGGTGATGTGAGGTCGCGATGGCACACTTGTGTTTTGTGCTCATGGTCAGCCTCCAGAGCCTCCTGATGCCAGCCTCCTGAGTGTTTCTCAATATTTATGCAGAGCAGAGCTGGGTGGACTCACTTATATTGGGGACCCTTTGTCTGAAACAGAATTTTACTGGAACCCATAGCATCAGGGGCTGTGCTAACCTGGAGCACTGGGCAGGCTCTCCAGAGGTTAGAAGCAACAGAATGCATACAGATTACAGAAAGGAGACCCATTTGCCAGCCTAAACAATACATGTTGGGAAGTCTAACCATAGTTCCTTGGTCCAGAAAGCTGAGCGGGTTCCAGGTGAAACACCAATATTGAGTTAGTCCAGAGTCTGACCTCACAGAGGTTGCGGTGATTGTCTCAGATGAAGGCCCATTCTCCTTTCCCTCAGACCTCTTCACATCTAAGTCCCCCTTTGGAGGATGTTGGCCACTTTCAAAGTGTATCTTTCCAGCTCAGTCAGTCCTCTCTGAAAACATCTTCACAGACATACCCAGAGGTGCTCTCCTTTTTGACTGTAAATCCTGCCAATCTGACCGATCACATCTGGGAGATCTCGAGATACCTCCATCTCCAGCTCTGGGGAGCAGCAGGCTCAGAACTTCAGGCAAGTCTCAGCACTTGGGGAAGCATGTCTATCCATCCCTAGACCCCGAAGCCCCTTCCTGTGTCAAAAGACACTGGGGCCGGGACAGTTTCCACACTCTTAGCCCCTTTGATGAGTGTGCTTACTGGCTCTCTGTCAACTCAACACAAGATAGTCTTCTAAGGGGAGGGAACATCAATTTTAAAATATTACCAAAAGATCAGCAAGCCTATAGATATTTTCTTAATTAGTGATTGATAGGGTAGGGCCCAGCCTATTGTGGGCGGTGCCACCCTAGGCTGGTGACCCTGGGTTCTGTAAGAAAGCAGGCTGAGCAAGCCATGATGGTCAAGCTATAAGCAGCACCCTCCGTGGCCTCTGCATCAGCTCCTGACTCCGGGCTCCTGCCCTGTGTGAGATGCTGATGTGGAAGTGTAGATCAGTCCTTTCCTCACCAAGCCGCTTTTGGTCACAGTGTCTCATCACAGCCATGGAAACCTCCTTAGAGACTGAAGATGAAGGTTCTGCTGGGTTCCCGCTGGGACCACCATGTACTGGGGAATGCAGAAGCGGTGACTTGAGCTTTGCAGGGGATGCACAGTGAGCATGCACATTGGGGGATTGTACAAATTAGCTAGACGCAGGAGAGGAGCTCTAGAAGGCAGGCATGAGGCCGAGGACGAGAAGATTGTGGGTGAGCTTCCTGTGCCCCTACAAGGCATTACCACCACTGAGTGGTGAGAAACATTTCACTCATGTTCTCCGGTCTCCTGAAGCCAGAGTCCAAACCTGTACTTCCTAGTCCCTATCCACGGCTCAGGAGGAGAGTCAACAAACAGCTTCTTCCAGTTGTAGGTGGCACAGGCCTTCCTCTGTTCAGCTTTGGCTGCATCTCTGTCCTGGAGTCTCTAGACCTCTCTTTCTGCCACTGCACCTTGTAAGAAGACATGGGTGATGGCAGAGGACTGAGATAGTCTCCTCATCCCCAAATCTTTAATTTGGTCCCATCCCCAAACACCTTTACCCCAAATCAGGGAACAGCCATGGTTTCTGTTATCTGGAGATCCTATTGAGAGCATATCAAGATGTGTAGGTAAAACCAGGAATATAGGACTGGTTGGGGCTGGCTCTGGGTACATTCAGTCTGGGATGCTGGGGGACTCTGAGGTGAGTAGATTCCAAAATGTTTAGGGAGCGACTAATGCTCACCCCTGCCACGACCCTGTGAGGCCAGGGACAACAGCACTTTGCTTTCTGCCAGGGAGAGTCCTTCATCTGGGTGCCTAGTTCCTCCTGGAAGGAAGAGAAGGGTCTTCAGGCTGGGAAATTTAAATAAAAAGACATTCTCTTTCTAATTTAATGACATCTCTGCTAGAACTTCTGAAACCATCATTTCCCCACACAGTTCTGAAAGGCTTTTCAAAGAATTTAAACCCACCATTTAAAATTCTCATTAAGGAAGGAAATAGGCCCTCTGGGGCCCAACCATTTTTTTTTTCCTTTGGTCTCCTGGTTCCTCAAGGTAAGGATTTCAATTTAGAGTTTTCCATGTGGAAACTCGGAGCTGAGACCCCTCGCAGATGGCTCCCTCCGCGGTGGGCAGACACGTTCATTTCCACATCCTGCTAGAGTGAGATGCTGTTTATCATATTTCCACAGTAGAATGGGTGCATTTTGTGTAACAGGTGAGATGTGAGCTCTGCATACATTTATGGGCCCACCACTGCGTCTGCAGAAGCGCATCAGGACCACCGGAGACAAACTTTCTCCTGATTGCACATGTATACAACAGCCCAGGGCCCCACACCATCCCCAAGCGGTGATTGTGTTTCCCAGGAGACATTCACTTTCAAATGATCTTGCTAGATATTGTTAGGATCTATCCATTTGCATACCATGAATGTTAAAACTCGGAAAATACTCAGCTGCCAATTAGCACCATCGAGTCTTTCCCTAATTAATCAGTCACGACCCAGAGGCTCCAGGTGCATTCCTGTAGCCAGTACCAGCTAGCTCTCCGGACTTAACGAACTCCAGGGCTCACCAATCAGCTCACAAACACTTCTCCAGGGCCGTGAAACGCCAAGAACACACTGGGGGCCGAAGCCCGTCTCAATCCGCGAGTGCTCTGGACGGCCGAGCAAATTACTCCTGGTTGTCTTTACTTCTCAACATGGTGAACTTGAGAAATTGCTCCGGGTCCAGCAAAGTCCGGCAGCTGAGGGAGCCCATTGGTGATAGCTCTGTGAATGAGGAAGTGCCTCTCCATCTGTGGTTCTGGACGGCATGCTCACTCCACGTACACTCAGATGGCAGACAGACGGGTCTGGGGCTGAGCGACTCTAAAGTACAGGAGGGGTGGGGTAAGCCTGAAAAGGTGGGACCTGGAGAGGCGGGTAAATACCTGTCCTCACTCAGAACTTCCCCTCACTTCTCCACTGTGGGTTACGATCCCATGTAAGGAAGTAAATTAAAAAAACAAAAAACAAAAAACAAAAAAAAACAACAAAAAAACCCTAACAGAACCTTTGAGGATTGCGAGCAGACAAAGCTAGAACTTCCTGGCAGCCCCGTTCGTGTCTCCTGGCTCAGCATCATCCTTGCCCACCCTTGTCAGTCACATGACACCAAGGAACGCTCCCCTGAGACACCTGGGCTCCGAGTGCAGCGTGCCATGAACTGCCAAGCTTCTGCCGTTCATACCAATTCTTCTGTTCTCACAGAAACATAATGGTTTAATTACAGAAAACAACGGCTTTCAATATTTTCCTACTGTCATTTCTCAGCATGTAAGTATCAAATTAGTATCTCTTTGGATTAGATTGTGTTAGAGTGTTTTATTTCAAAAATGAATGTTTGAGTTGCCGACTTGCGTTTCATAAAAAAAAAATCATTAAATGATTTTGGTTTGGAATTAGGATAGATTTTCAACAATTTCTGAAATGGTCCTAAATATCGTTCTTTGTATGAACATAAAGCAGCATTCTCCATATTGATAACTACAAAATAAAAATATCCGTTAGTTCTGAAAAACATCGAAGATCTATGTCCTGTGCTATTGAATACCCAGCTAAGGGGCTGAGGAGTCAGCTCAGTGGCTAAGAGCACTGGCTGCTCTTGCAGAGGGCCCAGGTTCATTCCCAGCACCCACAGGGCGGTTCACATGGAACTGCATGTAACTCCAGTTCCCAAGGGATCCAATGCCCTCTTATAGGCACTGCATACATTGGTGCATGGAGATACATGCAGGCAAAACACCCAAACACAGAACAAAATAATTTTCTAAAATATTCAACCAAACTTTAATTCTTGTTGGAAGCGAGAACTTCCAAGTCATTCTCATGCAAACTGTTTGTCTTTAATGGATGCTAAACTTATAAATGTACTGAGATTTGTTTGAGAATAAATTTATGATTATTATCAATGAGTGCTTGATTTTTAAAAACCTATTTTATATATCTATATACTTGGGTTGCCTATAAACCTCTCAAGTAAGCAATGGTTACAAGAAACTAGTGTCTAAGAAGCCCTGACTAAAGAATGAAACTATCAGATTAGAAGTTCAACTCAGAACTGCTGTGGTGACACATGCCTTTAATCCCACCCAGGTCTTGGGAGACCAGCCTGGTCTACAGAGTAAGTTCCAGGACAGCCAGGGCTCCACAGAGAAGCCCTCTCAGAAAACCCAAAATACAAAACAAAACTAGAAGTTCCACTCAGAAAGCCAAAGACTGTGCTTGCAGAATGGAGTGCTTGCAGAATAATGAGAACTCCACTCTGTGGACCTGGAAGGGGAGGGAGGGCATTGGTCCAGAGAGCAGATAAGACTCCCTTAACCACAGGTGTGCACTGAGACGCCTGCCCAGCTCACAGCCACCAGGTGTCTGTGTTAGAGCACTGTTCCTCTACCTAGCTAGTGTCCCGGGTGCTCCTTCAACTCCTGACGGGCAGAGGCCCGTCCTGACAGTCTGCACTCAGAGCCTCTGTCCGGCTGGGTCTGATGTTAGGGGCTTTGGTCTTTGGCTGACTTTGGTTGTGTTGGGAAGAGGAATGTTGAACAGATGGGCTAATTGGCCATTGTTTCCCAGAGACTGGATAAAGAATGAGCCGTCCTCTAGCAAGGCATTCCACCTCTCCGGCAACACCCAATTAGTGGTTCCTGCCCTGGAGCCTGCCAGCTGGGAGGGTTTAAAGTTCATTACGGGTTTAAATAAATCCATTCATTTCTGTGAGCCTTAAAGAGTTTCCTGTAACCACCTTCATTACATTTTAAAATGAGATTGGGGAGGGTGGTAATTAGGAAATATGGGCTTCAGCCGGGGGCCCTCTGCAGTGGCACACAGATATGTCACCCTTCGCCCCCCTGCAGGATCAGTCAGGTGGGGGCGGAGGTGGAAGCCTAGGCGAGACTGTCAATCACAACCCACAGAGGTCCGGAGGCCTTAGGTCCAGAGAACTCCAGAGAGGAGGCTCTGTGGCTGAGGAAGAAGGCAGAACGGCTTCCGCACCATCTTCCAACATTTCATTGTTCCTTCCCAAACCAGGCCCAGCTATTCCAGCATCCTCAGCCCTGGCCCATTGCCACGCGCTAACACACCAACACGCCAACACACAAGCAACCGTGAAGGTTGGAAGATCAGTGTCACAAAAGCATCCGTTAGGACTCGCGGTGACAGATGAAGGCACTGGATAACTGTTCCATCCTTGGCCTAGCTTTCGGAAGACATAGTTAATAATATTATAATGTGGTTAGTTTAGACATTTCATTAAATAGAATATTGTCAACGGAATTCAGAGGACGGCGTGCTTCTGCAACGCGGTAATGGATACGACTTGCTTTTAAATGTTCTGCAATAAAACCCCACATGTCACGGAAGCAGATAGATTCTTATTTGCTTAGACTTCCTCGGCATTGCATAATCTGTGCCGTAAACTACTTTCTAATGAAATCTGCAAATAAAATTTCAGACGGGGGATGCCTGCTGTGCGCAGTGGAAATTTCCTGAGTTTCTTGCTTTGGGGTTCGACTTTTCCCAACTCTGACTGGAGATGCTTCAGTTCCCTTTCAATGGGTAGAGGAGTGTTCTGCAGGATACCTAGGAAGCTCCCCTGGTGGTCTGGGGGTACAGACTTGTGGGGCTTTGGATCTTGGCCAGAACCCTGTGTCCTCCCCACGGGGGTGATCTTTGAGGTGAGCCCCCACACCTGCTGATTTTGAATGTGCCTGTCTTCCATCTGTAGAAGTCTCCTTGTTCTCATCAAATCCATACAGGGTTTTTCTGTCCACATCTGAGCCACTGAGGAAAGACAGTGCCTCCCTTCTCAGAGGGCCCAACCCAGATTGCAGGGATTTAGGGAGCCGAGCTGTGTCTCCGTGCTCCTGGGCTGTGCTAGGATTTTTGGGGTGCATCTCTGAGTCATCTTAAGGAAAGGTCATGGCTGTGTGCTCTTGAAGCCACCAACCATCAAGTCCCTCCCTGCCCGGGACTCTCTGGTCTACCTCATCCCAGGGGAGGGCAGAGGAGTCACACTCTAGGTCCACCTGCCAAAGGACAGAGAATGTCCATCACTATATCCTCTTTGTGGCTCATTTACTTTACAAAGCGGTCTTGGCCTCAGCGGTACTGGACCTGCTCCTCTCTCCATCCTTTTTGAGGTGAGTCTGGTGTGTGTGTGTGTGTGGGGTTGGAGCTTCTTGAGAATTACCTTCCACAGAAATTGGCTCTGGGCACAAGTTTCTGGAGAGTTATGCTTTGGACGGCGATGCTGGGCTGTCTCCTGGACGGCTATGCTAAACTGGCCCCTGGACAGCCATGTTAGGCTTGCCTCTGGACAGCTATGCTGGGCTGTCTCCTGGACAGCTATGCTGGGCTGTCTCCTGGACAGCTATGCTGGGCTGTCTCCTGGACAGCTAGGTGGGGTTTATTCCCGGAAGGCTATTGGATCCCTGAACCTCCACTGGAGAAGATCAGGTTGGATACTTAGGCAAAGCAGGAAGCAGATCAGGGCAGATGGTTGGGAACTGTGGATAATCCCACTTGGACAGAGGGTGGGGAAGCCCCGGGCAACTGGATGCAGGTGAGTAGGCCCAGGTCTGACTTCTCTGAAGGTCACAGAGAAGGTAAATTGGTAACAATCTTGTATCCTGAACTCGGAGTGGTTTCAGACTTTTATAATAGCAATCCAAATGCGCTGCCCCTCTGTGTGCCTTTCTGCTTCCACGATATAAACTCCCATCTTTACTTCCCCACCCTGGTCAGGTGAGAGAGTGAGCGCATGGCAAGAGACCAACGGCCTGGCGAGCCTGCAGTCCCTGTGATTTAGGGTGATTAGGGCTTGGCTGTAATGAGTGCATATTAAGCCTTCCTTCAGAGCCTACAGAACATTTGATTCATAAACAAATTACTCCGAGCCTATAATGCAGGGGAAAGGAAATAGCAGCTAATTTAACCAGTGAATCAATGGAGACAGCTCCCTACGCCTCATGCATTCCCGAGTACAAAGGAGAAAATGAAAGTAAGAAGAAGCCTAAAGGCTGATGAGCGAGGCCCAGCCCAGGACACCAGGCCCAGCTCTGAGAGGCAGCAAAACTCTGGAAGACATAGTCAAGACGGAATTTGTTGTTCTGAAAGACGGTGGGTAGAAGAAACGGAGGTTGGAAGGGTGAGTGGAGTTGCATACAAGGCCGCTGGGACTGATGGAGACATTTAAGTCGCTCTCTCGGGGTTTCAGCATCACAGCAAAGATACATGAGCTAAGACACCATTGAATGGAGAATCTGGGCAGCCCTGACAAGATCCAGACTGTTGGTGCCAGCTGCCCAGGATGGACAAGCATGTTAGCGTCCCATGGAAAACTTGAACCGTATAGAGAGTCCTGCAGAAGTGTGGATGCGGGGTCCTTCACTACCACTGTGGGCCTGCAGACAAAGCCTTAGGACTTGGTTCTAGAAAAAGAACGAAGCACCAGCTGAGTGGGGGAGGGGCAGTCTCAGTCGGGTACCACTTAGGTGGCTACTTGCCTCAGCTTCCCAGCTGCAAAACGAGCTGGTGGAAGGATTAGATAGCACAAGGGCCAGCCTGGCACATAGCAAACCTTTGCGTGTAGTGCTGTGACTGTGTCATCACGAGTTCCAAACAGGCTCGCTCCAGGGACAGCCCCTCTCCCACGTGACACCTTACGCTGCTCTCTAAATGACTCTTTCCTATGAAAAAAGACCCCTCAGTATCCCACTGTCTGCTAGAACGTCACGTGACACAGCACATGACCTGGGTCATAGTCTTCTATTTCCCTCCTTCCTTCCTTCTTTTCTTCCTTCCTTCTTTCCCTCCCTCCCTCCCTCCCTCCCTCCCTCCCTTCTTACCTCCTTCCCTTCCTTCCTTCCTCCCTCCTTCCCCCATCTTTCTCCCTCCATCCGTCCCTCCCTCTCTCCCTTCTTCCTTCCTTCCTTCCTTCCTTCCTTCCTTCCTCCCTCCATCCCTCCCTGTCTCCCTCCCTCCCTCCCTCCCCCTTCCTTCCTTCCTTCCTTCCTTCCTTCCTTCCTTCCTTCCTTCCTTCCTTCCATTTTTGGTGGGTGTGTGGGTGTTGCTGGAATTGGATCCAGGGCCTCCTATATGCTCTGTGAACTCTATACATACACAGCCTGCTTTTTTGTTTTTATTTTACTAATGTGGCCAGGCTGGCTTTGAACTTTTGATCTTCCTGTCTCAGCCTCCCTACTCACTGGTATTACAGCTGGTGCCCCCAGGCCTGGCCACACAAAGTTTTAAACCGTCCTGTGATAGGCGAATCTCCCAAAATGACACAAGGAAAAAGAAATGCTCTCTTCCCATGGCGCCTCCTCACCTCCTAGAGGGACCACATTGCACAGCAGGGGGTGGTGAAGTTTCTTTGACATCACAGAGACTTTTCTTCTCTTGGTGGCCTTAACTTGGGTGCTAAGGTCCCAGATAATCAATGTCCACCAAAGTCACCCTGAGCCAGTGACCTCTGAGTTTCTTACCTCAAGCCCAAGAAGAACAAAGATGGTGGTTGAGCAAACCATAGATTGAATGTAGTTTATCAAGAAAAAATTGAGGAAGAATTGGAAGGGCTCCAAGGCAACAATGTGATCACGCTTCCCTGCCCAGACCTTAGGGTATGGAAGTGGACAGAGACTGAGGTCATTGCTACTGAGTTTATATATTTGGAGATTTGCTTCCAGTACTAGAGAAAGAATCCATGACCTTCTCAGGAGGAGCATGGCAGCAGGCACACGTGGTGCTGGAGCCGAGGAGCTCAAACCCACAGGGAGCAAGCAGAGAACCCATGGTTGTTTTGAACTTATCATTGTTTTGAAACCAGGCCAACGAGGCGTTCCCAGGTTCTATGTAGATTCAAGCAGCCCAGAGGGAGAGTTCCTCTACTCAAGGTAGGAGCCATGCCCCTGTGGTAGCTCCTGATCTACCATGGGCCCCTCCCTTACTGCTGAAGGAGAGTCATCTCCCAAGAGTCTCAGGAACTCCAGATCCTCTGCTCCAAAGGTTAGCTAGGCAAGCTGAGGAGCACCCAGGATCCAATTCTTTGGTGCCTCCTGTCTACACTCACCTTCCAGTACTGTCTCAAGCTCAACACTTCATCAATGCCTGGTGTATCCCATCAAACCTGAGTCTCCTGACACAGGCCTGTCCCATCCTAACTTGACTCATAACTTCTCATTTCAAAAAAAAAAAAAATCAGAGAGGGGCCCTCCTTTCCAACCATGGTATGCAAATGGGCGCATGCCAAAAATAGTTTCCAAGATTCCGAAGGGCATCCCAAAACATTCCATCACATTTGCTCAACCCCTAAATCAAAATTTTATGATGCCAACCCATTTGCTCAGTCACCAGTCTAGTGGTTTTTATGGGCTTCATTTTTCTGACGGGAAAGAGGGAGGTGAAATAGGAGTCAGTACCCTGCGTCTCGCAGGGTAAACACAGAGAGCCAGCGTAGGATGCACACACGCTCTAAAGGTAACCACACTGACTGGAAGCCATCGGGTAGGAAAGAACAAAGCACAGCCACTCTCCATTAATGTCAGCCATGTCCAGATAGCAGACTCAAGGGACTGGCCAGCTGGTTTATATTTACAGTTCTGCAGGGTAGTGCCTGTGGGAGCAGGGTGACAGGAATTCCTGAGAGACGGGAGGAAGCTCTGGCATGCTCTCCTCTCCCCCAGAAGAGACTCAAGACAGATCTGGAAGTTTCTGTGATAAAACTGCATGGTTCCTAGTGACTGGGTGTTGACTTGGACCCCCTGGCATGATGCCCCTCGAGGAGGATATAAGGAGAGTACAGGTGGGCCCCAATCCCCTAGAACATCCCTCCAGGCTTGGCCATTGGAGGACGCTGTGTAAGACAACTTTGAAGAAGTATGGGAGTCAGAGTAGCTGGGCTCCCAGTGCAGATCAGATCAAAGAGTGGAGCGGGCAATGGGGCAGCCTGGCATCAGGGTTTGGAGTCTGAGCGCTGCTGCATTTCTCCTCTACTTGACTGAACACAAGATATGAGGGTTGATATTGGTTATCAACTTCACAGGATCTAGAATCACTGGGAGACACACTGGGTCTCGAGAATTATCCCGGTTGGGTTAATTGAGTGGAAAAGGACACTCCCTTAAAGTGAGTGACACGGTTCTCTAGCCTGGGCTCCTGGACTGCATAAGGGAGAAAGGTTAAAACTACACCCACATTCCCCCCAAAACTGATGTTTTTGTTATTTTTTTTTTTTTTAAAAAAGACGGGTAAATAGTAGGGGACAATTCTGTATTCTGTCAATTATGTTTTAAATAAACGCTGATTGACCAGTAGCCAGGCAGGAAGTATTGGTGGGACAACCAGACAGGAAGTAGAGGCAGAGCAATGAGAACAGGAGTATTTTGGGAAGGAGGAAGCCCATTCCTCTACAGTCCTGCCCAGATATGGAAGAAGGAAGATGTGACCTGTCCCGCTGAAAAAGGTACTGAGCCATGTGGCTAACGTAGATAAGAATAATGGGTTAATATAGGTGATAAGAGCTAATGTGCCAATCATGATATCATTAATATAGACTCTCTGTGTGAATTTCTTTGGGACTTACCGGCTGTGAGAACTGGGTAGGACAGAAACCCCAACAAGCAGGCCCTCACATTACACCTCATGACAGTGTCGCATGGAGGATGGCAGCCAGACTAACCACTGCCTGGCAGTGCTATCCCAAGAGAGGCTGGACAGATGGGCACAGCTGCTTTTGTCTTTGTTATGCTGGGTAGTGGCCAGAGAGCTTTGAAAGGATCCAGCATCAGGCTGAGTTCTATGGTGACATATAAACCCTAAACCCAGGCCCCTCTACCATGCATTCTTATGGTTGAAAAGCTGATATTGATCCAATGCTTTCTTCTACAGAAGGGCATGGAGGGTCTTCCCTCCACCTAGCCACATGTTTGTGTCATCATCTAGGACCACTGGTCATAAATTTGAGTTCTCCCTCCAGGGAGATATGCATTGAGCAGTGTGGAACCATGGGAAAGAAGATAAGACCTCCAATCCACAGGGTTGCTGCCCATACCCAGCCTCCAGCATATCTGGGATGATAAGATCCAGGGCTTCCTCGGTACAAGCAGTCATGGGCAGGTATCACAAAGGCAAGCATATGCTCAGCTAGGATGCTGCATCCTAGAGCTTGAGAATTGAGTCAGCCATCTCCACCCCCACCCCAAATGAGGTTTATGTCTCATGATTTGGGGAGATACTGCCGGTCCATCATGGTGGGGAAGCCATGGCTAGTGACATTGTCCCACTGGAGATGAACACTGAGCCGTGGTTGCCTTCCCCCTTTTCCTCTTCTTACACAGGATGGTGCTACCTGCATTCAGGGTAGGTCGCCTCTCCTCATTTTAAACCTCTGGAACATCTTCACAGACACCCCAGAGGCATGTTCCTGTAATGGCTCTAAATCTAGTCCTTCTGACAATGGAGAGTAAACATCAAATATATCATGGCTTTAAACGTGCAAGATACACACATGTACTGGGATGATGTGGCTTATCTGTGGTCTCCATGGAGACTCTTAGGGACTTAGTGGGGTCTCTGCTCTCCATGTTCTTCAAGGTGGTGACAGTGACCCCAAGTAAATACCTTTGTGTTGACAAAAGTGAGCAGTGGGGAAGGGAGGCTGGGTGAGAAGCACAGGCAGAGCATGGGTGGTTATAAAGAACAACAATGTTTCTTCTCACTGTTTTTGACAGCTGTCCAGGCCCTGTTGTCTCCAGTGCCTAGGTACAGTCAAGCATTGCACACTCCCTACCCTAACCACCTTGGCAGATCTCACAGATACACCAGACAGCATCTCGTCCCTCATATTAAGGCAGGGCAGTCAGGGACAATGGCTCAAGATCGCTACACTGTTGGGATCATAGACTTGTCTGGTGGTAAAGAAGTTGACCAGGCAGGATCTGCCAGCAGAGCCCTGGACTGAACACCCTCCCAAGATTCGAAGTAAGTGACAGAACCCTGTTTATGGGGTGGCTTGCTTGATGGCTTGTTTGTTTGTTTTGGGACTAGACTCTGGAGTCTGGGCAGGGGTATAGGAAGAGAGCAGGAGTCCTTTGGCTGTGGATAAGCACACGGTTCACAGATGGGGCTTTCTAGAAGGCATCTGCTCTGGGAGCCGTTGGTCCCGCTGGCCTCTTTGCTCAGTGCCAAAGCCACATGAAGAATGGATTCAGCAGGAGCTCAGAGCAAGCCCAGGTGTGGCCCCTGATGATGGAGACTGTGACATCTGAAGAGCAGGACGAAGGGCCAGTGCTCTTTAACTCTTTCTGGACAGCGCGCCCAGCCTCTGTGTTTCAAGGGACTCCAAAGGAGTAGTAGCTGAGATTCCACACAGAATATCACGGTGGTCACTGTGCACTGGGCCAGGTGTCCTTTAGAAGGCCGAGGGTTTCAAAAAAGAAGAGAGAGAGAGAGAGAGAGAGAGAGAGAGAGAGAGAGAGAGAGAGAGAGAGAGAGGAGAGAGGCAGAGGAGTGGTCAGACAAAAAAAGAGAAAAAGACAGAGAGAGGAACAGACAAACTGACAGAGGAGGGGAGAAAGGGCAAACAAAATAATATATGGAAGAATAAATTGAGGGGAAAGAGCAGAAAATTTCACAGAGAACGAACAAGGGAGAGACAAAGAGATACAGGGAGGGAGCCAGCCAGCCAGCCAGGTGAAGAGGGAGTCAGAGAGGCAGGAAGAAAGAGCGCAGGGTTGGAATGTGCCCTGTTTATAGAAAGCCTGGAGAACTGTGCCTTTCCTGACATGGCAGAGATTACTGCGTAGGAGTCCCGGTATTAATATTGATCTCTGCCTCTCCCCGTGGGTAAGCAGCTGCTTGGACATAGCACTGTCTGATTACTTTAATATAGAAATACACAGAAAGAAAATCACCTTTTCTTTCCATTTCTATTGCGTGGCTGTGAAGGGCCCAGGCAGGTCAGCACTACACACAGACAATTTTGTTTGTCCTGAAAACAGACCAAGAGCCCAACTAGTGTTCTCTGCAATGGCTCCATGCATCACCAGGCCTCAGTTTCCCCAGGAAATGAGGCTCCAGATGAACACATCTGCCTGAGACTGCTGAGTTCTGGATCCCAGGGAAGATATGACTGCTGGTATTCTGCTCTGTGAGTGTGTCCACTAGTGGTCAGAGGACTCCTAGGGTCCCCCGGGAGAGCTGCGGCTTCTCCCGAGAGCTTTAGGTAAGTGGGGAAGCATGCACAGGCTTGGAACAACTGGCAACCTGCGTCCCACCTTCAGCCCCTCCCACCTGGGCTTGGCAGCTATGGAGACCCTGCAGCCACACTACAGAGCAGAGTGAAGCCAGTCATCCCTATGAGTAAGGGGCTGGCATAAGCGGAGGCATTTTGTTTCTGTGATTATTCATTTATTTAGCGTGCCTGATTGAGAATTAACATCATGTTGGCAGTGCCCATATCACTTATGGGTAGTGATTAATGTTAAGGGGTTTGGTGATTAAGGCTTATTTTCACTCTGGTTTGGGGAGGACGGCACATCATCTGGGCTCCGTGACAGGCTGTTCCCAGGGACGAGGCTGCGGACGACACAAAGCTTCCTTGATCTAATTGCTTTCCAGAGAAGTTTTGCTTTAACTGACTGCCTCTGCTGGTCTCAGGGACCACAGACCATGTCACCTCAATACCCCAAGATCTCTTCTTCTCCAAGGAGACCCAGATAAACTATGTCTTTCCACACTTCCTTATAGCGGTATATCATTTGTGTTTTAGTAAATTAGGCTTACCTGAAGGTCACACTCATCACACAGGCCAGGCAGTGGTGGCACACACCTTTAATCCCAGGACTCTGGAGGCAGAGGTAGATGGATCAAGGCTACCCTGGGCTACATGAAATTGATCCAGTCTAAAAGAGAAAAAGAGCTCACACAAAGGTGTTCTCCCAGAACTTGGAATCCCACGTCTTTAATCCCAGCACTAGAGAGGTGGAGACAGGAGTGATATGCCTGGGCAGAGAGAGGAATATAAGGCGGGAGGAGACAGGAGCTCAGGGCAGTCTAAGGCAGCAGTCTGAAGCAGTCTGCAGTCTGAGGATTGGTAGAGACAGAATAGCCCCACTCAGTCTGAGGATTCGGTAGAGGTAAAAGGTCTCTCTGGTGGCTGGCTACACTGCTTCTCTGATCTCCCAGCTTTTACCCACTAATATTTGACTCCAGGTTTGTATTATTGAGAACAATTAGAATTTGTGCTACAGTTTCACTCTGCTAAACACACACAATCCAGGAGACCTGCTGGGGAGTCGTGTTTTGATGGTGTGTGGACTGGTCTTGCTGGTTTCTGGAGCTAGGTACACCCCTGCCTGAAGCCCCACAGGTGTATGAAGTGGAGGGTCCTGGGCAGTGCTCAGCATTTCCCAGATCCATATGTCTTGGTGCACAACACAGGAGATCCAGAATGGAGTCACCTTGTGGTCTAGACTCGGGAGGAGGGAACCAGCCTGGGAAAGGAAGAAAGACAGTAAGGAGGAGTCACGTGCATGAGAAGATGCTAAGCTAGACAAAGAGCAGCCAGGAGGCTTGGGGCCCTCCTGGAAAGAAGCTCCTATGCTGGGAACAGCTTTTAGAAACTGTTCCAGGCACTGGGACAGGAGGGCAGGAGGTGAAGGAAGCCAGATAAGGCACACAGTTAAAGCAAGGACCAGACCCAGGCAGGATGGCTGGGGGTCAGGGGCACTTGCCGAGCACAGTCTTCTGTAACCATAGACTGGCAGCCCAGGTTCTATGCTCCTTTTTATCTGCATTCTCTGACAGGCAGAGGATGAAGGTCCAGTATCCAGACCTAGCCGCCAAGACTAGTTCAGAGGAGCAGGCCTGCATCTCTCCGTGAGGTTAGCAAGAATACCTTGGGGAGATGTTACTGCTCTTGACCCCAAAGTCCCATAAATACTCAACTTCCCAACTCTCTGCTCTAAACCCTAAGCAGGTCAGGGCTCCGGATCATAATCTCTTCATCAGATGCTGTTTGTGGAGGGGCTGGGATGCATGAGACATGAGATCTACTCAGCCCCCAGGAGAAGGCCAGAAGGGAGAGTGGACCTAGGGATCTTGGGATCTAGGAGTCAAAGTGAGACCTTGGCTTGCAGTTCACGGTGAACATGTTCTGCTCAGGAGAAAATAGCATCCCCTTGAGCAGCAGGTGGTCGGGGCTGGACCAGTGCCCTATTCGCCCCCTGCGGGATACTCAGATGTCAGGGTTGGGCTCCCTTCCTTCCGGTGTGGTTGTTTGTCACCCATAGTGAAGGGAAGGGTCAGTGCCAGAATTTCCTTTTCAAGATTACCCTGAGCACTGAGGAGACACAAAGCATGGAGACGGTGGGAACGGGGCTGAGGACACTGAGGCCACGGCGGGTCCTTCTGTCAGGTGTGTCCTGGGAAGCGGTGGCCCAAGCTGAGCCTTTGCCGACTCTTTTCCCTCCTTTCTGCACAGGGCTGCTGTTGAGTCCTCTTGGGGTGGATTCTCTCTGCAGAACCCAAGCTAGAGTGTTTCCTCCACCAGAGCCCCTGACGCCTCCCCACTATCTAACGGAACAACAGACACTAAAGTTCCCCCAGAGCCTGAGATTTTATGAATGAATTCAAGGTTGGGGCCTTGAACAGGGATTTTCTTGGCTTCTCTTGTGGACTTCGTTCTACCTCAAGGCTTTAGGCAAGGGAAACAAGGGTAAGAGGTCAGGAGGTCATCAGAGAACCCAGGCACAATGCAGAATCCAAACATGAATAGGACTTCGCTAGAGCCAGCAGCCACCACTCAGGTGGCTGGGACAGGAGGAGGGGCTTCCCGAGCTGAGAACTGCTTCCAGCTGAAATACAGCGAGGAAGTGACTGTCCTCCCACCCCACCTGATTCTGACCAGCAAGAAGTAGATTCCCCTCTGCTTCCAGAAAGATCACAACCCAGTCACACCTGACTGGCCTGGTGAGACCTGTGCAGGAATTCTGGTCTTCAGAGCTGTGATGTCACATATGTGGTTATTTTAAGCAGCTCACTTGGGGGTTAAATGCCAGCATCACCCACAGAGCAGTGCACACAGGAACAGGGCAGCTTTCCTTCAAACCCTGGTATCTACTGGCCGAATCCCTACCTCTGTCCCAACTCCCAGGACCCTCCACCCTATAGATGGGTCTCCTTCCCAACTCCTGGGACCCTCCACCTATAGATGGATTTCCTTCCCAACTCCTGAAACCCTCCACCCCACAGATGGTCTCCTTCCCAACTCCTGGCACCCTCCCCTTAGAGATGGGTCTCCTTCCCAACTCCCAGGACCCTCCACCCACAGATAGCATGCCACTGCCGTCAAGCTCCACACAAAGCACAGTGACCATGGTCCCCATCTCTTTAGGATTTATACCCATGGTCAACTCTGTCACATCTTTGGTGAGTGCCTCACTGTGGTCCCTAGCACGAGCCGGCCTAAACCTGCTCTCCTACCTCTTTTTCCCCAATATCAGACAGCTGGGGATGCAATGTCTTTGCCTTCATGAAAGAGACTGGATTTGCTGACTTCTTAGTTTTTTTGTGAACCCATGATAGCGTGCCACATCCGGGTAACTGATAATGAAGAAAAACCAGCTCGGCAACAAGGTCCAGGATCAAGAGATGTGGGATTCCCTTCTGTGTGTTGTGAATATATTTTATTACCATTTGTTAATAAAGAAGCTGCTTTGGCCTATAGCAGGGCAGAATAGAGCTAGGTGGGAAAACTAAAATGAATTAAGGCAGGAAGAAAAGGAGGGGAGGGAGGAAGGGAGGGAGGGGGGGAGGGAGACAAGCTACCTTATTTGGCTCACGGTTTGAAGCTGCAGTCCATCATGGCTGAGAAGGCATGGCAGCAAGAACATGAGACAGCTGTCATGTTGGATCCACAATCAGTTCACTTAAAAGTGAACAGGAAGTAGGGTCTGGCTTTGAAACCTCAATGCTGCTCTCAGAGACCCACTTCCTCTAGCAAGGCTCCATTCCCTAAAGGTTCAACAAGTTTTCCAAACAGCGCCACCAACTGGGCACCAGGGTTCAAACACACGAGCCTGTCAGTGAGATTCCACATCCAAACTGCCACAGAGTGTGTTCGTGCCTTCGAGGGCAGCTGAACCATGGCGAGTCAATCTTCACTCGGAGGTTCTACCAGTCAACCTTAGTGGTTAGCATTCATAGACTGAGCGGGGGTGGGGGTGGTGAGCACAGCATCCCTTACTGTCTCACGCACGTCCCCCTCATGTCAGAAAACCAAGGGTGCTGGCTTCTTATCAGACCATCTAGCAGCAGAGCGACTCTCCTTGGCCGAGATACATTCTGCAGGGTACACTGGGAACTCTACACCTTGGTCCCTATCTCTTCGTGAGAACAGAGACCTCGGGACCTGGGCAGGAATAGCCAAGGATCCCTGAGTGTCAGTGTCCCCATAAAGAGTATGATTACTCCGTCAATATTGCTGCTACCATTTAGTTAAATTAAATCTACTTTTCAACTATTTTTGAAAGGAATCAATACATGGCACCCGTACCTCTCTTTGCCCCGTCTCATTCTTTTCTATTTGGGTGCATTTTAATGGCTCCGTATAATCAGAAAGGAAATCGAAAATGAAAGCTACCAGGATTAATTTGTCACGGATCAATGTTCTTGTATCTGGGAAGCTCACTAATGCTTCGGAGCCCGTCCACCTTTTCACTCTGAGGTTGTCAAAATGGACTTCAGTCGATATGGCTTTTGATGGTAAAATGCACCCCCTGTGACCTCCACCTGGTTGTCCTGCCATCCCATCTGCGATGGAGACAGCAAATGGTTGTGATAAGCAGCTTCATGTCATAGCACGTGTTCTTTAATCTGAGAAGTGTTTGAACCCCTGGAATTGCTGACACGGAATGAAAGTCACTCTTTGTTATTAATCAATAACAAACCTTTTCCTTCAGTCGCCCATCGGGAGCAGAGACACACTGGGACGGGTGACTCAGAGTCTCATTTGTGCCAGGGTGGGGTATCTCAGGGGGCCCAGAGGCCCTGTCGGATCCCAGGGTTAGGCAGGAGCTTAGAACATGGAGGCAGTCTCTGACACCGTGTAGCGGGGCTCACTCACTGGTGATTTTCTTGAGTTCTGGGACCTCTCAGTGGTGGTCTGGTAGGTGGCTGATGCCTGGATCTGGTGAGTTATGGCAGGTGTAATGGGTTATGCGGTTCTGCAGACTCAAGTTCACATCCCTACAACTAAACACAATATTATTTCTGAGCCCCAGTATCCTATAGGATGAGAACTCCATTCCTGACTCCATCTGGGGGCTCCAGTCAGAGGCTAGTGACGGCCCAGCAGCTGCAGTTTGAAGTAGATAAGTTTCCCCTGTGCCATTGTTGTTTGACCTCCACGGATACTTACTCAGAGATGTCCAGGTGTCTTGGGAAACAGGTATGATTGCCTGTGAGTAGATGAATCACTTGACATTCCACATTTTTTGTTGTTGAACCCCTTACCCAAGACTCCTGCCAAAATGGATAAGAATGTCAGTCCTGCCTGCCTTGCACAGTGGTCCATGTTGCATGGTAACCTAGGAGATCCGAATCAGACAACATCATCAGCTCAGTATCATCCATGACAACAAATGAAACATTGGTCTGGGAAGGAGACATAGTTGGCCAAATGCTTACTGCGCAAGTGTGAGGATCTGAAATCAGATCCCTAGAACCCATGGGGAAGCCAGGTGTGGTGTTCACATCTGTAACTCCAGTGCTGAGGAGGCAGGGGCAAGAAGACCTTTGCCTGGTCAGCCTATACTGGTGGTTCTCAACCTTTGGGCTTGACCCCTTCGGAGGCTGAATATCAGATATTTCCATTATGATTCAAAACAGTAGCAAAATTGCAGTTATGAAGCAGCAAAGAAAATAATTTTTTTGGTTGGGGCCACCATAGCATGAGGAATTATTGTATTAAAGGTTCGCAGTATCAGGAAGGTTGAGAAATATAAATGTATGCAATCTGGGATTTCAGCTTCAGCAAAAGATTTCATCTCAAAAAATTAGTTGGAAGAGATCAAGGAAGACACCTGACATCTCACCTGTACACATGCTCATACATCCACGCTCACAATCCACATCCATGCTCATACATACATGCTCACAATTCACATACATGCTCACACATACATGCTCACGCATACATACTCACAATTCACATACATGCTCACACATACATGCTTACAATCTGCATACATGTTCACAATCCACATACATGCTCACGCATACATGCTCACAATCTACATACATGTTCACATATACATACTCACGCATACATGCTCACATATACATGCTCACCACCTGCACTCACATGCACATGAATACATTCACACTTTTCTAATTAATAATAAAAAAAAGAGACAGAACCACAGGGGCCACCTCATACAACACACGTGTCCTTGACTTGCTTGCCCGTCAATAGAAAGACCTCTTCCCCTAGGCTTGGTCCTTTGTAGGGCTGTGCAAAGCCGTGTGTTATCAGCAGTCTGCTGAGCTTCTAGCAGCCATTTCTGCCCTCTGAAGAGGACAGTGATGCTGCCATCCCCTTGGTAGAGCTGTGGGAAGATGTAAGTAAGGTGACCCATGTGAGTCTCATGCCCGATTTGTGTGTTCTGGCTGATGGCAGTTGCTGTCACCACCATCATCATGATGTAGATGTTACCTTGACTGTCTGCAGACTCCAAGTGTCTCCATACATACTCAGCAACTTGAGCATCTTTGGGCTCAGCCTCATCCTCTTCGAGTTAAGAAACAGTTTGTTCCAGACTCAGAAAACCACTGACGAAGGGGATTCTGAAGCTTCCCTGTCGTGAGCAGCCGTGACGGTTAATGTTACCCATGTGACAGGATCTGGACTCTCCAAGGAGCCAGGCTTCCATACATATGCACGAGGGGTTAGTCAGAGTAGGTCAGGGTCCTAGTTTGCATTTTGTTGCTGTAATGAACATGATGATCAAAAGAAATTTGGGAAAAAAAGAGTTTGTTTCATCTTGCATCTCTCAATTCATCTCTGAAAGGAGAAGCCAGGACAGGAACTCAAGGCAGGAACCTGGAGGCAGAACAGAAGCCAGGTTGTGAAGGAACATGGCCTTGTGGCTTGCTTCCCATGACTGGTTTATCCCCTTTTCTTATACAACCTAGGGCAACCTTTACAGGGCAGCACTGCCAATAGCAACACCTCCCACACCAGTCATTAATCAGAAATCTGCCCCCACAGGCTTGCCACAGTCCAGTATGATGGGGGCATTTTCTCATTTGGGATTCCCTCTTCCTAGATGAATCCAGCTTATGTCCAGTTGACAGGAATCTATCCAACCTCCAGGCCTGCCTGTGCAATATCACTTCAATTTGTTTAATTAAAGTGGAAAAAGATCCACCCCAAAGGAGGGTGGCAGTACCGTTCCCAGGACTTGGGTCCTGGACTGGGAAAAAAAAAAAAAAAAGGATTTAACCAGATGAGCGCATCATTCTTCCTGTCTGTCTGCCTCCTGACTGGATGATCCCCCCAACCTTTCCCTCCCCCACTCTCTCTGCTGGAGCGTCAGTGATCCTGTTTCTCTGCTTCCTGAATGGACATGCACCCCACCACACACTCTTTCTGCCTGACTTCCATTCCACGCTGAGCTGTAACCTACAACTGTGAGCCAAGAGAACACTTCTTCCTTCAAGTCTTCATTTCAGCGATTTTAACACCACAACCAAAAAAGAGCTCAGATGCCAAATGACGGGGATATCCGTTATGGAGACTGTGGGTTCATGTGAGCTAAGCATCTAACCAGTCAATGGTCAGGTCAGATCACCGGCCCTCACCCTCCACCTTGTGATATTTTCTAACTAAACAGGTGCTACAAGTTCTTTTATGTCCAGTTTCCAAAGTGACTTTGCAGAGTGGGCCAGAACCAAGCTCACTCCCCTCTGCTTCCTACTGTATGGGGCTCTGGCTACACCTGAGTGCCAGCCCCACTTAGAACGGAGAAGGGACTCTCTCCCTTCTTAAAACATCTCTGATGCATTTTCCTCCTCCCCACACCCAGGACTTCTCTCCAGTACCCTCTTGCAAAAGTCAGGAGACTCTGGCAGATTAAAACCCAGGCTCTAACACATCGTAAGCGTGTTCCTCCTCTCCCCAGCAGATGGCCCTGGGTGTCGTGTACACATATGTGACAGGCTTGGGGTTTCCTATTCTAGGGGATTAATATTTGTAAGTGCTGTCTGCATGCTTAAACAGCAAGCATCCCACCAACTTGCATGCTGCAGGCTCCCCTCATACCTGGTGGTGAGGTTGTTGAATTCTTCTGTACCCTTAGAAAGCCTGCTTGCTTTATTCGTTATTGCGAGATGGAATCCAAACCCTCCCGACAGTGTGGTGAGCTCATCGGACTCTCCTATAACTCTATCAGACAATGCTTTACATATTTTGAGACAATTCTATTAGGCGAATACAGATTGGAATTGTGACTTCCTGGGAAATTGACCCATAAATCATACCACACCGACGCTCTCTGCTAATGACCATTTTTTTTTTTGTGCCACAGCCTATTTTTGCCTAATATTAGCACAGCAATCCTGCAATAAGTGGTTAATTGTATGGCCTACTTTCTCACGTCCCTTGACATCCAGATGTTTATCCTTCCCCAGATGCAGCTGGGTTCCTTGTGCAGCGTGAGGTTGCAGTTTTGTCTATACATCTCCAAGTTAAATTCTACACTTACTGCACCCACGGATGTTCTGTGTTTCTCTCACCTCAGCTTCAGCCATTTGCACTCCGTTCCTATTCTGTCTCTTTTCTTATCCCAGCCGTTCTCACGGATGCACATGTGTGTACTTGTCCATGTGTGCGTATGGACATGTGTGTGAATGTGCATAGGAGGGCTAGGAGTTGCCACAAGATGTCTTCCTCAACTGCTCCCCACCCTAATTTTCGAGGCAGGGTCTCTCACTGAAGCTGAAGCCAGCCAACCTTGCTGGTTTGTCTGGACTATGAGCTCCAGGGCTCCTCCCACCTCTGCCTTCCTCATGCTGAGATGACAGGTGTGTACTTTCATGCCTGGCTTTTCACATTGGTTCTAAAGGGTCAGACTCAGATCCTCATGATGGTAGAGCTACCCACTCCTGACTGAGCCATCTCGCCTGCCCTGGTCGCGTGTTTTAACGGCATGACTTTCTTTTCAAGATCTGCAGGCTTGTACTGGTCATCTCTTCCAAGTTCCCAGGATGTCTACCTGGGACGATAATGACAGCCACCTGTACCAGAACACTGTGGAAGCTAAGCAAGTGACTATTTGAAAACAAAATTTTGCAGAGGCATCGGGTGTATCATAAACTTCATGGCTTGGTAGTTTCTTCCATCTGAGCAGGATCAGCCCTGCTCAGCACCCAGCTCACAGAGGTCATGTGTACAAGCCAGGAATGGAGCCTTGGGAACCCCTTTGTGGTGGTTTGAATGCAATTGGCCCCCATAGACTCATGTGTTTGAATACTTGGCTCATAGGAAGTGGCATCATTAGGAGATGTGGCCTTGTTGGAGGAAGTGTGTCTCTGTGGGGAGGGCTTTGAGATCTCATCTACGCTCATGTCACGCCCACTGTGGCTGTCTCTCCCTTCTACTTGAGAAGTAAGATGTAGAACTCTCAGCTCCTTCTCCAGCGCCATGTCTGCCAGCATGCTGCCTTGCTTCCCACCATGGCAATAAATAACTAACCCTCTGAACTGTAAGCCAGCCCCAGTTAAATGTTTTCCTTTATAAGAATTGCCATGGTTATGGTGTCTCTTCATAGCAATTGAAACCCTAACTAAGACACTCCCTTATCTGCCTGGGATTTTGGCTGGCTTTACCACACACAGCTCACCATAGCTGCTGTGAGCTCATCAGTACAACAGTGATGTCATGCCCAGAGACAGTATTCACGGTTCTCCTCCCCATCCTCTGGCTTTTCTTTCCCTTCTGTAATTCTATAAATTATATTATATATATTATAATTTATATATTATATTGTTGTTTGAGTCTACTTCCAGCTTACCACTTCTTTGAGTTAGATCCAATTTGCTTTTTAATTTTCTGTTTCTTTTTGGTTTCTTTTTTTTCTCTCATTTTTTATTAGGTCCTTGAGAATGCCATACAATGTGTTTTGATCATATTTTCTGTCTCCCCAAACTCCCCCAGGATCCACTCTTCCTTACTCATCCAATTTGGTGTCCTCTTTTTTTTTTTTTATTGATTTTTAAACCTATCAAGTGCTGCCTATATATTCTTGGATGTGTCGCTTTCCACAGGCGCCTGGTCAACCCACCAAGAGCTGTGTCCTTTAAGGAAATTGGCTTTTCCTCTTCTGGCAGCTAACCATCGCCTCCCTCTCCAGGTTGGGATTCGGTCTTCCTTGAGCTTGCACAGGTCCTGTTCACGCTGCTTCAACTGATGCTGAATTCATAGTGTCCTGGATGATGCAATATTGCTTCCTTGTCATTATCTACCACCTACAGTTCTTACATTCCCCCCCCCATTCAAAATCATGCCTGAGCCTTGAGAAGAGGGGGTGTGATACAGATGTATCATTTAAAGGTGAGCATTCTACAGTTTCTTATTCTCTGCCCCTTGTGGTTTCTGTGTAAATACCGTCTACAAAAAAAAAAAAAAAAAAAAAAAAAAAAAAAAAAAAAGAGAGAGAGAGAATTGCAAGACGCCTTGATCTATGGGTATAAAGACAAGAGTGCAAGAGTGTATGAGTCAATTGATCACTGATCACTGTGTATCAGTAAAAGACTACTATTTGGTTATGCTCTAAGGCCTGTGGTCAGTCTAGTCATGGGTTCTTGGCGGTATGAGGTATGGGTTGCATTCCGTGGATCAGGACTTGAATCCAACCAGGAAGCAACTGGTTACTCCCATGGCATTCATGCCGCTATCACGCCATTGGGCATCTTTTGCCCGGCCAGTTATTGCAGCATGCAGGGTTCACAGCTGGGCAAGACTGGTGGTTGCTTTCCTCGCCCAGTATCAGGCATAGCACCCCCTACTCTGCCTGTTAACGTGTATCTGAGATGTTCGCTGCAATACATTTCTCGGCTCGGAAAGTTCTATTTGGCTCTTTTGTTGGTGTCTGCTGCTCTGTCTGTTCCTGCAGCTCCATTTTCTGCGTCTCAAATATTTCTCACTGTTGCTTCCTGTTCTCGCTGTGGTCATTCTAGTGTTCAGTTTCCTGGGAGAGAAAATTGGAAAGTGTTGCTGCGCCTGCTGATTCCAGCTCATGGCCGTTCATTCTGGCTATAGTTGTGAATTCCTGGGGTAAGTGGGGAGTGATCTTTGTTGTAGGTCTCCAAATGGAGGATATTTTCCTCAAAATGGGATTTCCGATCGCGTCTCCGTGGCACTGGGAAGGAACTTCTCAGAGAACTCTAGCCCCCCTGCGGTCACAGGTCCAATTTCTGGCACCAGCACAGTTTTCTCCTCTTCAGGGAGATGGATGTCCCACGGGGGAGGCTTTTCCAGTTTTGCAGTTCATGTCTGGGCAGCGGGAGGAGTGGGACTATTGTTCTGTCTTCTCCCTTTAAGCCCTCTTCAAAGTTTTCCATGCAAGCCCAGCAAAGCAATAAAAATTATGTTTTGTGCAAGAACCAATTGTTCCATAGCAGGAAGCCTCCCCAGGGGAAACTTCCACTCCTCGTTATCATTATCCTCGATCAAGCATTCAAGGAAAATGCAATCACAGGCACCATGCCAGTGCTAGAAAAAAGATGGCGGACGCCACCCCGGCTGATTGCAGAAGCTATGCCCCGTTTCTCTTCACTCATGCTTCCCGTCTCAACACCCATTAAACAGTCCCACGGTCATGTGAATGGCATCCTGAGAGTTCTCACCCCTAGAATGTGAACAACAAAGGGGGGGGGCAGGATCTCTCCACTTACTTGTGGGATATTTCCCCATTACATGAATGGGGTGACAAAGGTGTTCTTTAGACATCTCTTGCCAACTTCATGAAAGCTCCGTTGACTTCCCGAAGACTGTAAGGAAGTAAACCCAAGTACACCATTCTGTCCCCTCTGCAGCATCATAGGTGGCCTCACGTGGTAGCACCAGGGAGAGCTGAGTTAGCCAACCATTACCCAAATCTCTTTCTGAAACTCAGTATATATCCCTGTGCTGCCGAGCATACCCATAGAAGAAAGGATGCTCAGATGTCAGGAGCCATCCAGGGGCTATATAAGCTGTAACCATGACTCTAATAAATGGAGGCTTTGACAAATATGCTTAGCCTTCTTCCCCTTATCAGCCTATGTCTTTTAGGTGGTGCCTCTCCATGACCCTGGAATAACTGACCAGCCAGGCGGGTTACAAACCCTAGACAGAGTAACCCGTCGAGGCGGTCTACACTCAGAGTGACCTGTCTCCATGGGAACATCATCTTTGAAGAGTTGACTGGCTTCTCGTTGGTTTCCAGGTTTCAACTTGGGATGAGCAGTTCTCGCGCCTTCGTGACCATCAAAATCACCAGTGGGTTTTTTCAGGTATGCATTACCACCTTAACTCCCCACCCAGGTTTCCCAGTCACTATAACTGTGGGAGACCTAAAAATATCTCCAGCCAAACTCATTCCTGGGAGCTTCTAGCCAGAGCCCACACGGTAGGAACCCTTTAAGGCAGGCAAGGGTAGAGATAACTTACAACCCAGGAGCCCCCTGCTCTAAATATACAAATTTCTTTCCCATCACAGCAGGATAAAATCCCACCCTAGAATGTCTTTTGTGATTGCTTCATCAACAAACATACCCTGGGACTAGAAGCCATGAGCCTACCCAACCTACGCAGGTTTGGTAAGCAGGAGCAGTAGGGCCCCTGATGTCCTCAGGAGCAGTGGGACACCCGGTGTCCTCAGAGAGGCCCTTTAGGGAAAGCCTCTGTTTGTCATCCATGACAGACAGTCTTCATAACTTGACACAATCTAGAATTATCTGGGAAGAGCGTCTCAATGACTAGGTTGGGTTGTCCTGCGGGCAGCTGTGGGGAATTGTCTTGATCACACTCACTGATGCAGAAAGACACAGCCCGCTGTGGATGACATTCCCAGGGTCCTGGAAACACCATAGTAGGGAAACTACATTGAATAATTGTCCACACATGCATCTATGCTCTTTCTGCTCTTGACTGCAGATGTGGCCAGCTGCTCCAGGTTCCTGCCTTGACTCCCTCATGATAATTGACTGTGATCTGGAGCTGTGAGATGAAATAACCAAACTCACCCCACAAGCTGCTTTTGGACAGGGCGTTTTGTCATGATGACAGGGAGAAACTATGACACTGTATGATTCCTCTACACAATTGGGCACACACAGGATTAAAATTAGGGAATTATGAATCGCATCTGCACAGGAGGTCCGAGTTCTCATCTGTTGATGAAGGTTTGATCAGAGTAGAGTACCACCAATGTCCTGCCTCTAGAAACCAACTTCCTCCTTCCAAGATCCATTAAAGGAAATCTCAGAAGCCACCCAGGGCTCTCCAGCATTCCACTCATGCTCTCTGGACCCTTCAGTGTGTTTGCCGTGTGTGTGTGTGTGTGTGTGTGTGTGTGTGTGTGTGTGTGTACTCTTACCTTGGCCTTTCTCATGCAACCGCCTTCTTGCCCAGATATTCTCCCATTTGAGTGTTTGAGTGTTTCTCCAATAGGAATGCGAGGATCATGTAACCATGGAGGAGATCATGTGCTTGCTGTCTCTGCTGTGCGCTCTGGAATGAGGGCACAGTCCCTTCCTGGTATAGAACTCCTGCTGAGCACACCCCGCACCCTAACCCTAGGCTGTTCTAGAGTCCTTTGTCAGCCTGGGACTTACGGAAAATGCACTTAGGGGGAAGTGCCACGCAGGCGAGGGAGCGGCGGGCCTGATGGGTACAAATTGCCAGCTCTCGTATGCAAATGCCTAATAATCAGTTGTCACAGCAGCACATCTTTTATCCCATCCCTTCTGGAAGGATGACATCTCCCGCTTCGTCGTCCCTCGAAGATTGATGGCCTCGTGTGGGGCTGCGACAAAGACTCTCCGTGTTCGTTCTCAGCCACCCTCATCCCCTTGCACCACTGCTGGTAATAAATGCGTTGTAAAAGATGGGGGTGTCAGCATAATTAGTTCTGCAGCAGCAAGATGGCTGATGATTTATGTGAAGGGGTTCATGTGTCCCTTTGTTCTTAACCCGGAGTCTATCACGAAATGAGAAAGTCCAGCAGAAACACGTGGACAAACCAGTTTACTTGTCTTGGGGACAGAGGATAACCCATCAATATCACGTTATTAACGTCCAGGAGAAGGGAGATATTAGAAAATCTCCCACTCATTTTTTTCTGGACCTTTAATGACATCTGATTCCTGTGTTGTTAGCATGCTACTCTGAGGTTCCATCTCTCTCCATCTCTTCCCTGGGCCTCGCTTTCTTCCCCAGATTGAAGACTGGCCTTACCATTTAATATGCTGCCCCCTAGCCATCTTTCCCTTGGAGCCAGGATCTGCACACATCTCCCATTCAAGCAACACGGGCACCAGGACTCTGGGTGAGAGGGAAGGGGATTTAAAGAGCAGCTGATAAGAAGTTGGAGCTAGAGATCAGTTGGTGGAGTGTTTGCCTACCGCCCACCGCCCTGGGTTCAATGCCTAGTACCTAAGTGTGATATGATGGTGGCGGTTTATAATCCCAGAATTTGGGAGCTAGACGAAGGCCAAGAAGTCAGTTCAAGGTAATCCTCCCTTCCATAAGGTGTTGAAGACCAGCTTGGGATGTATGAGAGAAAAGCATGGGAAACCCAGGCCCAGCCTCTGAGCAAGGATGAGCTCATCCCTTCATCTGTCTGTCTAGACACGGCTGGAGCTGGGCTACCCAGCCATGGCTGAGTCCAAAGCTCACCTGCTTCCTTTGATCAGGAGAAATATGACAAAAGTCTAAAACTTTTGGTGGTAGGAAAGAAAATGGCCCCCAAAGGGAGTGGCACAATGTGGAGGTGTGGCCTTGTTGGTGTGGGTGTGGTCTTATCTGAGGAAGTGCGTCACTGGAGGGGCGGTCTTTGAGGTCTCTTTTTCTCAAGCTTCCCTCCGTGTGATTTTCAGTTGCTTTTCTGTTGCCTGCAAGACTTAGGTGTCTCAGTTCCAGCAGCACCTCTGCCCACACGCCCCCATGTTCCCCACCATGACGGTGATTGACTGGATCTCTGAATCTGCAAACCAGCCCTCTTAATGAAATGTTTTCTTTGTGAGAGTTGCCGTGGTCAGGGTCTCTCCTCACAGCCATAGGCACCCTTACTTAGACATGTTTATAACCAACAAAGCAGATATTGAATAATGTGGGTCGGGGTCACAGTCCCAGTGAGTATCCTGATTCTCGGCAATACCCCCACCCCCAGCGAAGAATCCGATGGATGCTTCCCTGAGGAGTCAGGGGCAGGACATAGCCGGGATAGGAGGACAAAAATGAGGAGAGTACTAAGCTGTAGCTTATTCAGCCATTTCTTTTACCCAATCTGCCTGGGTTAGGAAAGGTGTCACAGTGGTTAATGTCCCTTCCCTTGGAAACATGAAGCCAAGAGGAAAACATTCCACTTTGTGGTCTTATGAAAGAGATTCCAAGTGGCATCCTAAGGGGGGGGCGGGTGGTACTGGGGGCAGGGATTGGTCACGAAGTGCTGGGCTGGTGGTAACTGGAAAAGCGCAGGTTTGGAGGCATTCTGCTGAATGTCTCCAGCTTCTAAAACCCATTAACTAAATCCTCTTCCACAGGCCTATTTCTTTCCAAGGTGGTACACAAAGTCTCGCAAAGAAAGAGATCGATGCCATTTTCACTTGCAAAGGACGGGGAGGAGGAGGAGGAAGCAGAGCCCAGTGCGGTATGTCTTACCATCTTCTCCTCAGCTCCTCAGCGCCCACCTGTGGCCTCTCTCGGCCGGCATGTTGGCAGGAAGGAAACATGAAGCCCGAGCCTCCTCAAGGCTTACTCAGCCTGAGCTTCCTCTCAGGGTTCCAGTCTGGTGTGGCCTCACTCACTGCCTATAAGCCCAGCCCATCTCTGTTCTCTCAGGACAGACAACTAAGAAAAGCCCTTTGGCCGGGTGGTGGTGGCGCACGCCTTTAATCCCAGCACTTGGAGGCAGAGGCAGGCAGATCTCTATGAGTTCAAGACCAGCCTGGTCTACAAGAGCTAGTTCCAGGGCAGGCTCCAAAACCACAGAGAAACCCTGTCTTGAAAAACCAAGAAAAAAAAGAAAAAAGAAAAGCCCTTTGCCTTGGTCAGTGTCCATGGGCTCTGAAGGGAAAAGGTCTCCTGTTCTGGGGCTGTGTTTAGTGACCGCAGTATGACGCTGTAGAATGTTCTCCAAGCAAAGCAGCCACCACCCTGCCCATCTGAAGCAGCTGTGATTCCAGTCAAAGGTCGAGATCAGGCCTGTTGATGCTCCCTCACAGAAGGGATCTGATAGGTAATTGGAGTGTCACCTGCAATTCCTGTTACTCCTTCCTACTCCTCCTTCCCTCCCAGCTGCAGAGAATTCTTGGGAGATGCTATAGAGGGCATGGAAGGTTAACTATGGGAAGCTCCAACTGTTCAGTCAAGGGGACGTCACCATTCATACTAGGCAGGGCTTTGCAATGAGGTGGTTTCTTTGGGATCACCCCGTGTTCCTATAAGCAAGCCCTCGCTCATGCTCTGCAAGTAAGCACACTAAAGTCGTTCGTTTGACAAGCTGAACTTGGGTCTGTCAATGGTGCCCCATCTGTGTTGGGCAAATGTTTGCTCATAGCTCCCCAGGGAAGTACATGCAATGAATGTGAACCCCCAGATGCAAACAATCACTTCCAAGCTGCAGACGGTGATGTGGGGAAGAGAGGGTCACCAGAGGGAGATTCTCCTTCCCTGGGTGATGGCTAGGAGCCCACAGTGTCCTTATTCCCCAGTGACTGTCAAGACCAGCTCCTTCCCCAGAGAAGGTCTGGCTCATTCTCATGTTGGAACTGTTGCTTCAGAGACATCCTAGTCTCTGTGGTGACCCCTGGACTTGCCAAGGGCAGGGCCATATCTCCAGGCTTTATTTCAAGCTTGTATTGGGAATGCTTAGGGATGGAGGAAGAACCCTACCAGACACCTCCGCAAGTGTTAGCTGGAATTTTGTATGGGAAGTCTCTGCTGCCCCCTCCCAGGACATCACCTTGAGAACAAGACTCTCTAAAATACGGGGATAGGCAATGTATGGACAAGGAGCCCTGTGGATTGCCATAGTCTAAACCTCCCACACCCAATCTTCCTTCTACTGTCTTCCTTTGTCTCTGGTGCCTGATTCCTCCTTTCTGTACCACCCAGAACATGGCGCTTGGGGTAGGAAATCCACACAGCCCTGTAACCGGTAGCGTTTGCTCAGACGGCTTGATGAATTTATGTCTTTAATTAAGACAGTACTTCGGGGAAGGCTGTGGTTGGGCTGGGGAGCAGATGTACCCTCACACTCTTTCAACATTACTTATTCTGCATTCCCTTTAATTACAGCTCCAAGGGCCACAGTTTAGTGTGCAAAGTGGGCCCGCGACCAGACTCAGGACTCCGTGACCAGATTCAGGGCTCCGCGGCCAGATTCAGGGCTCCGCGGCCAGATTCAGGGCTCCGCGGCCAGATTCAGGGCTCCGCGGCCAGATTCAGGGCTCTGAAACCAGACTCAGGGTTCCATGCAGGGTCCTCATTGCACCATCCTTGAGCTCCACCTCACTTGTGGACGGTAGCTTGGCATCCACTTCCTGCCAGATTGCACACAGGAGAATTATGGGCTGCTCCCAAGATAAGCAACACATCTCCATATTTAAGTATAAGCGCATGCCCAGGAGCTGGTTGTGGTAGAAGCTCTTCCAATTAGGAGCGTCTTTTTGACTGATCATAACTCAATCTGAAAATAGCTTGAAGGCCCAAATCATTTCCTGTTGGTCTTGGCTGAAAAACAAACTCTGTCTTTGGGTCTTTTAAAAGGCTTTTAGAACCCCATCCATTTCGTAGGGATAATGAAAAGCCACAGGGGGAAAAAATAGAAGAAAACAATGGTCTGGTTTCGCTTAGTGTCCCATGACTCAAAACCAGTCAGAACCGGTCGCTGCTGGTGCTGAAGGCAGTGACTGTAAGTGTCATTTGGAAGGAAAAGGGCCCAATCCAGATGGGAAATCACACAGCTTTTCCCGAGGACTTGAAATTGCTCTGACATTGAGTCACTACATTATAAACGTCTGATCTTACCCTGACTGGCTCTGCTCTCATCATCTGACTAGATTAATTCCTCATTGAGATCAGCGCCTTGCACTGGTCTCAAAAGAGGGAGAGCGAGGGCTAGCTCTCACCTCAGGGTTCCTTAGCCTGCTGGACGTGCCGGGAACTTATGTGCCTGGCTGTCTGATATTTGCATCTTTGTTCCATCCGACTTCTTTCTTTCTCCTTTGATTCAATTCCATGAAATCTCATTAAACTCTGACAGTGTTGTAGGAGTCCTTTATAGACAAGACATTACCCAGGTGCTGACCAAGAAGTGAGCGCTAGTAACTTCTGCTCTGAGAATAAACTCTCAGGGTTTTGCTGCCTGAAATTCAAAATGAAGTCCTAGCCTAGACTGCAAGCTTTGTGTCTGGCTGAGCGGAAGCTGCACAGAGAGACCAAGCACTCCCTTGTGCCTGTGGAGTTAAGAGTTTCCGCAGCCCACATTTCTACCTGCAGGTTAGCTCAGGACACTAATCCCAGCATACAGCTCCAGGTGAGCATTGTTTCCATGGCAATGGGGGATAGACCAGTGCAAGATGCTTACACATTCTGTCTGTAGCACTGAACCAAATTCACTGCTCTGAAAAGTTACACACACACACACACACACACACACACAAATCGCCTATGCTCTGCACAGGAGTCTCTATACCAGCATTCACATATATGCGTATACACATACACAAGTATGTGTGCACTTATACAAAGCATATAGCTATACACTTAAGTATGCCTATGCTGACATGCTCACACTTGCATACACATACACAGACCTATATATATACACACCATACTCACACGTGCTTACAAATAACAGCCCATGTACATACCCACGAGCACAGTCTGACATACACAAACTCATTTATATCTGCATTCACTTGCCTCCGCTACTGTTCTTACTGCTATGACGGCTGGTGGCGGTGTGTCTACGTGTGAGCACGCACAGGCCGCACGGTAAATGTGGCCCGAGGACAGCTTCCAGAGTCAGTTCTCTCCTTCCACCCCAGATTCCAGGCACAGGACTCTGGGTTGTAGGGTGTCTTCGTTATTTTTCTGGTGCTCTGATAAAACACCGTGACCAAGGCAACTTACAGGAGGGTTTATTGGGCTGATGATTTCACGGAGATGGGTTATCACCATCATGGTAGGGATGGGTGGCATTCGGCGAGGGACAGGAACAGCTGATTACTGGCATCTTTAACTGCCAGCAGGAAACAGAGAGAATGAACTTCCAATGGTGCCTACCTTATGAGACCTCCAAGCCTGTCTCCATGGACACAGCCCCTCTGGTGAGGCCACACCTCCGAAGCTTCTGCTCAACCCACTGGGAACCAAGCATTGAAATGTCCAGACTATGGGGACTTCTCATTTAAAAAAAAATCTGGCTCACACAGTAGGTGCTTTTTCCTACCAAGTTTTGTCACAGCTGCCCTTCTTGTGACTGACCCGAGTCCCTCTTGCTCATCTCCCAATAATTTTGCCCTCGTGGCTCCTCACTGCTCAGAATTAGCCTTCACGGGACTGCTTACCACAGACCATAGGAGAGCTACTTGTCCTGGACTGGAATGTGTGTGATGGGAAAGGTGATGGCACTGGCCCCACATGCATGGAGGATGGGACTGGAGGGTTCCCAGTATCCTTTGGGGCATGGATACTCAGGCCCTATGGTGGCCTGGGGTCACTGCCTGCATTTTAACAGTCATTTTCAAGAAGTGAGCAGGACCCCAGCCTGATGCTGGTGAGACTTGGGTCTCTGCCATTTCCTTGCCTTTGGTTTACTTAACAAGCAGTGGAGAAGAAGCCAGCCCAGAGCCGGCAGTGGGCCTGAGAGCATGTAAGCCCTCAGAAATGGTGGCGATCTCTGTGAGTATGCCTGGGCAGCTAGGGGGAGGGGACAAGACTTTCATCTGAAATTATTTGTATCGTGTTTAATCTATTATTAAGCACTTAATGCTTTCAGACTTCCTATAGGCTGAAATTACAATTGTAAATGATTCCTGAGATCAAAGCAGGTACATACAAGCTGGGGCATGCGAAGGCCATGTCTCATGAGTTTTGTCTGATCAAAAGGGGCCTTAAGTGTGCATGCTGCGGGGGAGAAGACAGGACAGTACGTCTGGTCTGAATCATCTGGGGGAGGTAACACAGTGATGTAGACCAGAACATGCAAAACCACACAGCAGACAACTGGAGCCCTGACCACCAAGTGCACCCTGCTGACTAACAGTGTACTCCGGCCAGGGCTTTGGCCAAGCAGATGCCCTCTGTGAGCTGGCACTGGATGCCTGGGACCTATGTGCACTTCCCCTCCCCAAGGGTCTACTGTAGAGCGACAGCATTGCGGGAGGTGGCCCCTCTAGAATATTTGGCCTCAGAAGTCCCCTCTGTCACTGGGAGTGTCACCAAGGAAGGCATCATTGGGCTCTGTCTGTCTGCTCTCTCCCTATTTCAATGGCCATCTGCTCCTACATACATTAGTGTACTTTGCAGTCACCAGAGACCACGCCAACGGGGCCTTCTAATCTTGTTCCAAGTCTTCCAAACCACTACCTTAATAACCCTTATTGCTCTGTAAAGTTAGTGGCCTTGGTTGTTTCCATGCAGCGATGCATGGTTGGCGAGTAAAGAAAGTTGGTTAGAGGACAAAGTTAGAAAGTTTGGAGGAGCAGCCCAGATGTCAGAAGAGGGACATATGGCGACTGCACAGGCCTTCCGAAGTCCGGGATGCTGATGCAAACACAGACTGTAAAGGCCATGTTACTGATGTCACCAGGGGAAATCTGAACTCTGATTATAACTAAAGATCTCTAGCTACAGAGATCTCAGAGAACTCAGCAGAACACGTCCATAACCAGGCCTTTACAGAAGGCAGGGCTCAGAGGGGGATGTTTGCCGGGGCAGGGAGGCAGGGCTCAGAGGGGGATGTCTTCCGGGGCAGGGAGCTCTCAGAACAACGAGGTGTCTGTCTGTCTTGCTGCCATGTGAGCCCTACTGCCTGCTTTTAGTCCTCTGTACAGTGGGATTTAGGAGAAAAAAAATAAAATAAAATAACCTTTAAATTTGACCAGGAAGGATCAAAACACAGATAAGGGAATGGCCAAGAGGACATACTTGTTGGAGATCAATGCTAGTACCAAGAAGTCACGTGGGGTCTTGAAGTTGAGTATGACGGTAGAAAGCTGGTGTTCTCCCCTCAGCCCCTCGAAACAGAACTTGAATGTTTCCACACGACGAAAGGAAGGACTCTCCATAGACAGACAGCTCAGGAACCTTCAAGGCCAGCCCCACTCCCTTGGCCAGGGTTCAGAAGTCTAAAACTGCAAGTGTGTGGGGTTGGGCCCTGGGTCCATCTCCAGCACAGAGTAGCCTGAGCATGGTGGAGCATGCCTGAGGCCGCAACACAGGCCCCGGGTTCCATCTCCAGCGCAGCCTGGGCATGGGGAACATGCCTGAGGGCCCAGCACTGGAAATGCGGAGGTAAGGAGATCCAGAGGTGTTCATGGCTATCTTTAGATACACAGTAAATTGGAGTTAGCCTGGGCTACATGAGAAGCTGTCTCCAAATAAACAGAAGAACATAAATTGCTTATTTATAGACTTAATAGCTGATAGAGGCAATCGAAGGGCTGTGCCTTGCCACAGCTGAACCCCCGAACCATGACACAGAGGCCTCCACAGGCTTCAGCAACTGCAAGAAGCTTATCTTTTCTAGAATCCCAGAGCCACTAAATGCAGAGTTTCTTTGGAGAAAGCTGATTGATAACGGAGAAAATGAGCCTGAACCTGCAAGGGGAGAATTCTTCCACTTAACAAGCTGCGTCGACCACTGTTCAGCAGAGAGCATGTGAAGTCACCGCTTGTGAACGAGCTCTGAGCCACAGATGCCTTTATGGAGCCAGCAACTGAGCCCATGAAATGACCCTCAAATTTCTAATTAGCTACAGTGTTGACCAGCCCAGGACTTCAGGTACCAAGAATGGAAAGGCTTCTTCTCGGGGAGTTTATGGATTCAGTCAGTCATGATCAGGAGGGATGGACACCCACCAAAGCCTTAACTCCTTAGGATGCAGGGATTTGAACTCTGCTGAAGCAGGGAATTGTCTAAGGAGGGGATCATGAGTAATGTAGAATTGCTACTTGTTCCCCACAGGAGGACTGTAATCGTCTGTTGAAGACACCGTGGGTGAGAAGGTGCCGTTTCAGTGAAGTTCATTCACAGGATGAGAACGAATTGTCTCCTTTGTCACTACCTGCAAGACCGTCAGTCACGTGCAGCTGGCTGTCTCCAGACACTGTTCCAAGTCACATGAAAAGTGGCCTGAAGATTGGCCGTACTGGAATCCTCTATTCCTGGAGAGGCCACCTCACTGCAGTCACGACAAGACCACAGTGATTACAGATCAACCATCTAAGTCACCTTGGGTGGGTCACGCTACTCAGATACTGATGGGTGTCAGCCTAGATGTCCCTTAGGAAGTTCTGTGTAAGCTGTGATTAACACTGGAGTCAATAGATCGAGAAACGGGAGCTGTCTTCCACATGAGTGTGCCTAATGCAATCAATTAAAGCTGTGTTAGTTACTGGTAGCTTTTTCCTCTCACCAACTTTCTTCATTCCAAGTCAATTTTGCATCACTGTGTGGAAACACCCAGGGGGATTATCATGATTGCTCATTGATGCAGGAGGCCCAGCCCATTGTGGGCGGCACCATTCCCTATACAGGTAGTCTTGGGCTATATATAAGAAAGTTATGAAAGTGTGACGGGGAGCAAACCATTAAGCATGGCCCATGGTTCCTTCTGTACTTCTTTGGCTGGGAAGTGAGTTCCTGGCCTGGAGGCAATGCTGTGTGGAATAGCAAGCAGGTCTGCCTTCAAGTTCCATCTTGACTTCCCTCAAGGTTAGCCGGTGACCTGGAAGTATAAGGCAAATAAATCCTTTCATCCCCTAAGTTGTTTTGCTCACATAGCGCTTGTCACGGCAGCAGAGATCAAGCTAATTGGAAAGCTCATAAGCATGGCTGCTTTGTTCAGGGGTTCCTTGGGAAGCACACTTTTGCTCAAAAGTCACCCACCAAGAGCCCACCAGTTAGGCTTCTGTGGCTCTGCAAGCCCCGGTTGTCTCGGATTCGCGGTGTGGCTATAAATCTCCCCTCATCTCTCAGCCATATGTCGGCGGCTCCATTTGCAGCATGCCTTGGCTGCGCTCAGTCAGATGTGAGGCTCCGTCCAAATGGTCCATTTGTACATGTCCATTGCCCAAGCCGAAGACCGTTAGGCTCTGAGATGGGCACGGGCGGTGGAGGATAAATGGAGTAAATTAAACATCTGATTTGGAGATGCGCTGCTGAACCCAGTCCAACCACAAATTAAAGCTCATTGGAGCCTACGTTTCCTGTGCCAGAGAGTGTGGATGTGGCAGCTAAGGAGGGGTGGGACAGGGATTCCGGGACGTAGATAGGGCTGTGTCCTCAGGATAGACAGAGCCTGGGCATCTCCCAGGAAAGGCTGCACCACCAGCTAGGAATGTTTAAGAGTGTCATGAAGGACAGCCTTTTGTGGGGCAGAGAGGTGGGGGACATGATACCAAGTTCAGAAATCTGGGCAATGCCTTTCCAGGCACTTTACAGCCGAGTGAGCTGGTTTGGGTCTTTTGAGGGTGGAAGGAAGGGAGGTCACCCCTGCCTCTGTCTCACGTAGGTCACCTGGGTAAACATTCCATCTGCTGCCTCCTCTTCTGTGAAATAGAACAGGGAATGTCTACCTCACAGACACAGGGACAACTCTGAGTTGATCCAGAAGCTCTTGTTTGGAGCTGGCATGTGACAGATACTCAGCAAGAAGACACGACTACAAGATGCTGCAGCCAGAAGCCGTCAGCCTGGTGTGTGCAGAGGCCTTACAGGAACTTGGTGTTCTCACAGCCATTGCCCCCACTCCACTGAGCCTCTGCCTGCTTGCAAGGGGACTAGTGATGAACCTAGTCCTGAGCTCTGCAGATGGCTCCTTGGGTACTTGGTAGCATGGTCCATGGTGCCTTTTGCTTATCATAATATGTGTATGTGGGGGGGCATGCATGTGGTCACACACATCTTGAACATTGGCTCTTACTTCTGCCTTGTTTGAGGAGGGGTCTCTGGTGTCCCCCAATGCGTACATCAGGCTAACTGGCCTGAGAGCTCCCAGCAATTCTTCTGTCTCCATCTTCCATTTATCTGTAAGAGTTCTGGAGCTATGGATGTGTGCTACCATGCTCCAGGTTGACATGGATTCTGTGGGTTTTAATTCAGGTCCTCAAGTTCATGTGGTAAGTACTTTACCCCGTGGTCCATCTCTGCAGCCTCCGTGATTCCCTCATGCTAAGTTCTCAGCACATTGCATGACTCACAGACATACTCATGACATACTTGCTTGGTAAATAACTGTAACCCTTCTCAAAAACTAACGAGGAAGGAAAAGGCAGAGGAGCAGGGACCCATGGGCCCATGGTTGGGGAGTTTGGACTGAAGTCAAGACTAATGTCCACATCTCAAGACCCAGATTGCCTGTCCAACTCCTCATCCTCTGAGGGCAAGGAGAGAAAGGTGTGTGGGGGGGAGTTGATAGCAAGATGAGCTGTGGCCCCAGACCTGGTCAAGAACTCTCCCAGCTCATCCACGGCGTACCTCCGTAACAGGGTATAGCCTAACGAGCAGGCAGAGCTGAGGGTGGCACCACACACTGGACTACCAAGTGCCCATGCTTGTCATGCTGGGACCTGGATTCTTAGGTCTCTCAGCAGAGCTTGCTCTGGAAGGGTGGTCACCTAGAAGAGAGCTCCCTACTCCCAAGGGCCTTTTCATTGCGGCTGTCTTCAAGCAAATTAGAACGTTCCATGTAGAGATGCCAAGATGAGGATGCACACACAGGCTCCCCCCAGAATTCTTGCAATTAGGAAACATCTGCCTAAGGTGCAGGGGCTTGGCGTGGGGTCCCAGGCAGCTGGCAGCAGGAAAGCATCATTTGTGAAACGTGACTCTCCTTGTATCCTCCCCTGTCTTCCTGAGACCCTTCTGGTTCTAAGAGGACAGTGAGAGTCACAAGGAGGGAAAGGTGGGTATGGTCTGTTTATAGGAGGAAAGGGGTGGGCCAGTGAGCTGCACGGGTCAAGAGTGAGGTGTTCTGCAGTGCGGCCATGTCTCCCAGGGACAGAGTCCTGCAAGATGAGGAGAAGAAGCTCCTCCATGTTGATGGTGTCCATCTGTCTGTATCTCCCATGGCTCCCTTTCTCCTATGGCTCATCCTCACTGTTTGGATGCTGGAGGCTGCCCAGGGCCTGAATGTATCTAAGCAATTCTGTTCGTGTCAAACCCTCACTGAGCAGTGCCAGGTAATGGCTGGCATGTCACCCGCGTGGCCAATGTGCTCATACTAAAGACCTGGATTGCTATGCTGCTGGTCACACAGAGGAAATGAAATTCCCTCTTGGAGCATGAAGCAGAGTTCAATGTGAAGAATTTAGTATTGGGTAGGAGAGAGATGGGACAGCATTATGAAGAACCCACTAATGTCAACTACAGCTGTTTCCGAGCCAGGTCCCAGGCTGCGCCTCTCTCAGCTCCAAACTGTAAACTTTCTCCCCTAAAACCCAATCTGTATTCCACCTCTCTCCTGCCTTCTCTTTCTTCAAGGCCTTAATTTTATGAGCGATTGCTTTGAAGAGGGGGGATCATCACCAGTTTACCGAGAAGTTGTACGGTTTCTAATTGCCTTCACAAAATTTCTCCTTCGTTGCCGACAGCAATATTTTATGCTGGTGTGGTCATGATCTTCTCCCGGCTGCTTTTCCTTTTCCTCTTTAACCACAGGAAGCTCCGACCTCACCACTACTGCCCCTCCCTGACCAAGTTTAACCACACTCCTCAGAGCCAACTCCTCCATCTTTCCTGTGATCTTAACCTGCCCGACCCTCTGCCCAAGGACATGAGCACACATAGCTGCTACCCCTTTCTGAAGGGCTCTTTCTCACGCCTTCCCTTGTCCTGCTTCTTCTCTTTTGAAGCTTTCCTCAAATGTCACTCTTGGAAGGACAAACCCTTCCTGTCCCATCCCCTTGTTTTATTCTTCATGTCCGCTTTTGGACGATGTATATATATACATGTACCGCAAATGCATGACAGCGTCACATATGGACAATATACCGCAACTGCATGACACTGTCATGTAGTGATGAGGTGAGCAGGCCTGCTTTTCGTCCTGCCTGGCTCCCGCGTGGCTAGCTCAGCCCAGGAAATAATAACACAGAAACTGTATTCATTTAAACACTGCCTGGCCCATTAGTTCCAGCCTTTTATTGGCTAACGCTCACATCTTGATTAACCATTTCTAATAATTTGTGTAACACCACGAGACTGTGGCTCACCGGCAAGATTCTAACCTACGTCCATCTCGGGCCAGAGAATCATGGCGTCTGCCTGACACTGCCTTCTTCCTCCCAGAATTCTGTTCTGCCTACCCCGCCTACCTATGTTCTGACCTACCAGGCCAAGCAGTTTCTTTATTAATTAACCAATGGAAGCAACAGATAGATAGAAGAACCTCCTACATCAATGTCACTTATGTACCATGTACTTTAACTTCATGCACTCCTTATTACCCCCACCTCTCTGAACTCTGCCCTCTCCATTAGTCCCCCTTCTGTTTCCACAACATTTTAAACTAAGAGCCACCACGTTTATTCAGCTTCTGTTTATGCTCTGCTGGGGTATGGGCACAGATCCATGACTACATGACTGAAGAAAGGGATGCCCCCTCGGTAGTCCCCTCTGTAGCTGACACTATCTATCTTCAGGCAAGTGTGCAGGGTGTACAGCCATCTGCTAAGAATGAAGCCCCCCATAGTCACAGATCTAGATCACCCACTCAGCACCCAGTCCACGTACACACAAGGTAGTTAATGTCTTTTGAGACCATAGATATTCCTTTAATATTTATGAAGCCTTCCTCTGACTCTTCTGATGGTTTTCTAAGCCTTCTCCTTCCACAGCTGTCTTTAAAGACAATGAACAGAAGCCAATGGAATCTACATGTTCATCAGTATCTCTCCAGGATCTTACTGACATGCGTGTTTGAATGTGCATTTTCTGGGCTAACCAGGTTTGTGCAGCTCCTAGGCCCAAGTATCCCAGCATGCTCCTCGATGCAGCTCAGTGCTTGGTGGGTTGGGAACTGTTGGGATCAACCTTGGCCTTACTTCCTATGGCTGCCTTTTCCTTTCTCCCCAGCATCCCCTGACAGATTTTAAGCCATCACAGCCCAACTATTCCCACGTGAGGCTCCACCTCAGGCTATTCACTGAGGGGTGGCTCACCTGCAGTCCTCTTCCCCCACAAACTGCTGGGCACGGAACTGAAGGAGGCAGACAGCAGAAGCAGCTGGCAGTGCTCACGGGCCGACAGCAAACCCTCTTCCCTCCAGAAGTCCTTCCCTTCCCGTTCTGGCCTGACACAGAGAGAGGATGTTCTGAAGCTGATGTGAGCTCACTGCTGGGGCTTCGTCCTCATTCCCATCAGATGGTGGGAAGAGTCTTCTGTTCTCCCTCCAAGTTCTGCTGAGCTGATGCGCCAAAGCTGGCAGGAAGAAGAGAGAGGACTTGTGATCCTCCCCCTAAGACCTCCTGTGGGTACCAAGGGAGTCTGGAGTTCATATGGATGCTGGGCATAGAGCTAAGCAGACAAAGAAGCTGGAGGAGAATGGGTATCATGGGACAGTGCTGGCATCCATGGAAGATTCTGTCACCTTCAGGGGGACTCTGCCATCAATGAGAGGCTCTGTCATCCACGAGAGGATTCTGATGCTCTTGGGAGGACTCTGCTATACATGGGAGGACTCTGATGCTCTTGGGAGAACTCTACTAAACCTGGTGCTCTTGGGAGGATTATGTCTTCCACAGGAGGACTCTTCCATCATCAATGAGAGGGTTCTCTCATTCATGAGAGAACTCTGATTTCTGAGGAGAACTCTGTGATCAGTGGAAGACTGATTTTGTCATGCACAGGAAGCATGCTGCTCACAACTGAGGGGAGACTGTCGTACACTGCAGGTCCCAGTCATCTACAGGAGGTCTCTGGACATGTTAGTACAGGGAAACTCCTGAGCGTAGAGAAAATCAGACCTCGTTTTGAATTGTGTTGAGGTTCCTTCCCTGGGTCAGAATGGAGAAGGTGTGGCTGTATGGAGTAAGAGGGCATACAGAGTGACGTTGTGGATTTAGTTATGACAGTGGGCCAGAGCCATGGCAGTATGGGATAGACCAGAGATTCTGGGAGGGAGGACTTGGAGCTCAGTGATGGGATCACCACCTGTGGTCCACTCTGGGGCTCTGAGAATGCCCCAAGTCTGCCCTTCTGAGCATCTTCCACATCTCCTGACCTCAGCAGGTGCTTAGCCTATGGGGAAGCCTCCTCCCCACCCAAGGAGCTGAGCCAGTGCCTCCCTCCTGCCCAGGCAAGAGCACCTCAGTGCTCAAATTCTGCTTCACCTGGCTGAAACCATAGTCACAGCCCCACTGGGGTGTTTAGGTAGGAGAGTGGTTTCCCTGGGTGTTGTAGGGACTGTACGGAGAATGGCGAGAGTCTCTCCCACCAAACATGCTAGGTGTCTCTGTTTTAAGTGGCACAACATTGAAGACCCGGATTCAAAAGATAGGATGGGGCTGTCGGTCAGTGCCATTCATCAGCCAAGTGGGGGCAAATGTCTATCATGGTGTTAAAGAGGAGACAAGGAGGAAAATAACAGGGAAGGACAGAGAGTGAAGGAGAGAGGGGACGGAAAGATAGGGGAAGGAGGGGAGAGAAGGGGGAGAAGACAAGAAGAGAGGAGGGAGAAAGGGAACAGGAAGGAAGTTGAGAAAGGGAAGGAGGACATGAAAGAAGTGGGGATGATGGAACAGAGGGAAGATGTCCGACCTGAGAAAGACCCTGGTCCTTGTGCACACGTCCTATGTCCTATGTGGGCAGGGATACCCCTACCGAGGCTTTTCTCCAGGGCTCCTGGAGATCCTAAGAGAAGATTCCTGTCCTCTGTTTTTGTGCATCTGAACTTTTCAGAATTGACAGCTGTAGGAGGCAGAGCTGCTTAGCCCTCCCCTAGGGTCCTGTCCTCTGCTGGTGTTGCCCCAGGGCCTTGTGGGAGCTGCAGGGGTCAGGCTGGCTGATCCGCAGAACCTTCCCACAGGCTCCCAAGCTCCGGAGGCAACCCTTCCTCCTTGTGTTTCTAACAGCTAAGCTTGTTCCTACCTGTTTTGTTTTGTTTTTAAATTGGCAAAGGCTTCATTCTTTTGATAGAAATGTTCTTTGTGAAAATGTAAATCTAATGGATAAGCAAACAAATATCTCCCATAAAGCCGGCACTGTTTTGATTCAAACACAAGCGAATTCCTGAGGCACCTCCGGATTTTGATGGAAATAGGGCTGGAAGGAGAATAAAAAGGCAGCCGCCCGTCTTTGTGAGCACAGGGGAGTTTTTATTCCACCCCCCTTCTCTTCCTTCTCCCCACTTTCAGTCCTTCCTCACTCACCCCTACCTCATTTCCATAACGAACCTGTTCCAGCCATACCTTTGTATCTTTTAAACCTTTTTTACGCAGGGTGTGTGTGTGTGTGTGTGTACAGGTGTGCTGTGCAGTGCATCTGTGGAGGTCAGAGGACAACCTTGAGTGTTGATCCTCACGTTCCACCCTCTTTGCCAGGGGGTTTCTTGCTTGACACTGTTCAGCCAGGCTAGACGGTCTGGGAGTTTCTGAGACTTCTCTGCTGCCTATCCTTTAACAGGAGTGTAGGGATCGCAGATGTGGGCTGCTCCATCTGCCCAGCTTTACCTGGGTTCTAAGCACCCAAACTCAGGTCCTCATGCTTGCATGAGGACAAGGGCTTTATCACTGATGCCCCCCCCCATGACCCACTCGCTTGTCTTTCTACGTCTTCACAGGGAGTCAGGATTGCAATCTTTCATTCAGAGCCGATCCCTTCCCAAGAGTGAGTAGAATGCCTACCCTCCCAAGTGCGGGGCAAAGATGACCCTGCTGTGCCCCTTGCCCAGGGCTGAGCATACCCTCCCAAGTGCGGGGCAAAGATGACCCTGCTGTGCCCCTTGCCCAGGGCTGGGCATACCCTTCCAAGTGAGGGGCAAAGATGGCCTTGCCGTGCCCCTTGCCCAGGGCTGGGCATACCAGTGCACCTGCTCAGCCATCACATTAGCTTCAGAAGGAGGCTGTGCAAAGATGTCTCTTGGATTTATTGCTGTTAATACAGCAGAATCCAATAACCACTGTTCCTTTAATAAACAGCATGTCTGCTTAACTGGGCCAATGGCCAGGGGACAGTGCAGGAGCTCTGTACAAGCTGGTTTTGATGAGTCCACTCCCTTTCTGGGGAGGGTGAGCTCCCTGCTTCTTCCTCCCCTCAAGTGAGCAGTGCGGCCTAAGGCCTCAATCGCAATGCCTGCTGAGGTCTACCCCAACAAAGTTACAATAACAGCTAACACTCCACACGGCTGTATGAGACGCTTCTGTCCATGTGGGGGTCTCAGAAACCCTCGTCAGCCTTCTCTAGCTGGGATAAGCAGATCTTCCTGAGGAACTGGGAGTTTGGAGAAATTAAGCACCTAGTTCACGGTACCAGTTGAGACCACACCCACTGAGACAGACCTGTTGCCCTTGGGATTCCGGATGCCCCACCCACAGTAGTGAGACCCAAGAGCCCCACCCCCTTAGCCCTTCCAGAACAAGGAAGTTCAGCACAGAGCAGAGAGCCTCTTCCCACCTGTCCATCAGTCAGCCTAGCCAGGGAGGACTATGGGTAATGAATGAGCTGTCAAGCGCGGGCTGGGGTTTTTCTCTCTAAGGCGAATGCAAAACAGATCAAACAGTCTTTGTTTCACTACCACTTCCCAAGTGAAACAACTTTAGCCTGAAGGGAGAAATCAATGTTCAAAGCCCTTAGTCATTTTTTAAAAAGATAAGTGCTGTATTTAATACACAACGGAAGGCCTTCTCTGGAGCCCAGCCCCACTAGATGCGAGTGACTGGCGGAGGAGGTGAAGGCTGCTGAAAGGGGTGGAAATTTTGGGTGTCATGAGAGCCCCCAAGAAAAGACAGAAATGGAGGCTCTTGTCAAAGAAACTCCTGACCTCCAACTTGACCAGACGAAGCCGGAGCTGTTTCTGTCCCCGATCACTTTGCTACCAAGGTAACACTGAGTTCACCCTTAGCGCCAAGTGGCCCTGGGGGGAAACATTGTTCAACTCCACTCAAGTCTGCCTGGAGCTGACATTAGAGAAAACCATTTTGGTAGGAGAGCCCTGAGGCAGGGTACGTGTGTGCCTGGCGCAGGCACATGTGTCTATTTGTGTGCACGCATCCACACATGCATGCATGCGTGTGCCTCTCTGTTGACAGCAGCAAGAACTAGGAGGAGGCCCTGTTTTCTCTCAAGCCCATTTTCTCTGTTGCCTTTAAGTCAGCAGGATTCACCAGGCTGGGAGCCAGCCCTTTGCTGGCTTCAGCAATCTGTGAATTCTCCTCAGAGTCAGCACTGTGAGGTGTGGAGCTTGGAACAAACCCTCCCCAGCTCCGTCCCTCCTACCCAGGCCTGCTCCATTCTACCAAGGAGCACTGGACACTGCTCTCTGTGATAGTGCCCATCCTTCTGAGAACACTCCTGTTCTCCAGCCTGCTGATGTATGCGCACAGCATGGGGCCGGTGGCCAGAGTTTCAGCTGCCCTCTACAAAAGAGAGGGAAAACCTTCTGAAGCGTCCCAGGGAGAGCATTTCCGCCCAGCCAGAGAAGTCCAGGCCCACTGCAGGCCCTGGCTCTGCCCAGGCCCTTCATGAGGAATAGTGTGTTTCCCTTTCAGGTTCCAAGGAGTTTAAATAGTGACCCCCTGACACACACACACACACACACACACATACACACACACACACACACACACACACTAGGCACTTTGTTCTTGAAGGCTGGCAGCAACTGCTTTCACTAGCGACCTTCCTCTGACTTTGAGGGTTATCTCATAACTAGGATTGGAAAAAAAGAGCCTTGGGGTGTCCCCCTAGAGCCCATCCCTTCACGGGGGCCCCCCTAGAGCCATCCCCTCATGGGGGTCCCCCTAGAGCCATCCCCTCATGGGGGTCCCCTAGAGCCCATCCCCTTATGGGGGTCCCCCTAGAGCCTATCCCCTCATGGGGGTCCCCCTAGAGCCCATCCCCTCACTTTGCAGACTCCCATGAATTCTCCCCCCAGCATCAGCTTCAGCATCTCCATGTCCAGTACACTCAGCACACGTGTAGAAGAAGCTGTTCCTGGCATCTGGATATTACTTAAGCCAAACCCCCAAGGTCAAGTCTGCCTTTCTAGCCACCTTTGCAGTGCCTTCCATCCCAGTGTTGATACCGAGGGAGCAAAGGTACAACTCTGTACACGGAGTCAAGGAGACAAGGAGACAGCCTCTGGGGGCTGTCGGAGAACATGCCACATTACTGCAGAGTGGATGGTGTAAAACCTTAGCGCACAGAGAAAGAACACAGAAAGCAAAGATTCTCCTGGTGGATGTCTCAACCTCATTCCCAAGGTAGGAGAGACTCAGTGGAGCCCAGTAAGCATCCACTTGCCCTGACTGTCCCTGCTACCTTGTCCTTCCTTCTAGCTGAGTGCATAATGAGGCATCGGGGTGCTCTCTGAAGCTCACAGGTGTCAACGATGCCCTTGAGACACCACAAGAGCGTCAGGTGGGAGTCGATAGGTGGATCCCATACACAGACCCAATTTCGTAGCTCTAGAAAGTTAATTAGTTTTCTCTCCTTTCTATAGAGTCTGAGAAGCAGGCTGGCTGGAGTCCACATTGAATGGCGTCCACCACATTCCTGTGTATATCCAGCCTAATTTAATTTTGAAATTACGTCGGGAAACGTGTGAAAACACCAATTGCGAGGCATAATTTAGAAAGCCCATTATCTGTTCGTCGCCTGCCAATAAAGAGCGTTCCGACTGTGAAGGCTCCGGAGTGTTTGGCTCCAAAAGAAGAGTTGCTTCTTTGAGGTCCCCACCTCTCTTGATCGCAGTGGCTAATAGGAAGAATTTGCCCACAGATCATGATGAGGTGACCATTTATCTGAACCCCCAGAAGATTAATCCTTTGTTAGAAAAAAGTTGGCTCAAAATGGGAGCAAGTGTACTGGGGATGCCCGCCTCCTGGGAATCCTGTCGCAGGCACGGTGTGGGCAGAGGGAGACGGCCCGGGGCTGCAGAGAATGGTTGTAATTATTTCCTTTGGTCATGATTCCTGCTCCTAGAATTTATTGCAAACAAGTTGTCAGGCTTCAGGAAGCTCTGACTTTGCAATATCAGCTCGCATGGTAAAATCTTAGAGGAGAATAGCTTATATGCTATTATCACGCTATGTGGGGGTCGTAATTCTCCTGGTGCCAATTAGAGCTTCGAAAATCAACCTGGGAGAGAAATCAGTTGACTGCCCCTCCACCTCCAGCCCCAAACCAATTCGGACCTCATCATGGCTGGTGGAGGGATTAAATACAAGTTTGTATCTGCGTCGCTAGGATTTGATTAGAACTACCTATCCCTATCAAGAAAAAAAAAGTGTGTGTGTGTGCATGCAAATACAAAACTGCCTACAGAATTCTAAGTATTTTAAGAAATAATTTTCAGTCACTAAAAAGCCAAGTAATGTGAATTAATTCATGTAATAGATATAGTCCAACAACGCTGGCCATAAACTAAGCATCTGTCTTTAAAAGCCATCCTTTTGAAACACCTATGCAATGAAATGCGAATACATCCCCTCAGGGAAAAAGAGTGTCTGCAGGAGATCTTGTTGCGGTGTCTCCTTGCTGACCCACTTTTCTACCCACGGCCTCATTCTTGGGCAAAGCAGCTACTTTCACTTGTTTCTCTGATCGTCCAGCCGTTCAGAGCCCTGACTGGGTGCTGAGCTCAAAAGTGTCCTGTCGTTGGTGCAAAAGATTCTGTGAACAGGAAGAGAGAGATCCCGTGTGATGGCTCAGCTGATAAAGATGCTTGCCACCTGGCCTGAGGACTCAGTTCAATCTCCAGGATCCACATGAGGGAAGGCGGGAACTAGCCTTATCAAAAGTTATCCTCTGGTGTCCAGGTGCATTTGGGGCATGGACAGACAAACAGACACACACACACACACACACACACACAGAGAAAATGTTTGAAAAATATGAAGTCTAGGTTATGTAGGGCAGCATGGGTCATGCAGGGACCAGTTATGATACATGATAAACTCCTGAAAAAAAACACAATTTTATTTACATTTTAAAAATTACTCTCTTCTCCTTGCTAGGCTGGGAGCTGCAACAACAAACAGCCTCCTGGCTGTGAGGTTGTTCCCCATGCATGGAGAGCCCCTATCTCCAACCCTTGTCCCTTCGGAGCTGAGAAAAGAATGGAGAGGAGAGGGGATAGGAGCAGGGATAAGAAGGGGAAAGTAGAAGGATGGAGAGGGTCACCTTCCTACTTTATTGTCCAGCAGCCTGGATGGTACCCACCACATTGTTGGGGAGGATTTTTTTAATCTACTGACGGGCTCTCCAGACACTCTCAGGAATAGCATGCCATCGTCTCTCTGGGAGTCCCATAATCCAGTCAAGGGGACATCACATAGGTGTGTCTTGTGCCAGAGGCACCACCTCATTCATCAATTCAACTTTTCTCCTCATGGCAGAAACACTTGACGCCAGGGTTCTCGGGATGAACTGGTGTGTTCGGAGGTTCACACTCCAGAAAGGATCCTGGTGCAGCAACACATTCCGTGGGTGCTTCCTACAGAGCCCTTCCGTGGGGCTCCACTGATGAGTTTGCTGATTTTCAGGTTTCTGAACACTAACTTCTCTGGCTTTCCAGACAGGGATTCCAGAACATTTCGGCCTCCATCATCAAATGGGTCAGTTCCTCAACAACCACGTCCCTCATGCATAAAATGATGGTATCCACCTGGAGAGTTCTCGGGAAGGCCAAAGAGGAGTTGTGTGGAGGAAGCCCACTCAGAGGCCATGCCAGGCCACAGCCCCATGAGGTCACCCACTCAGGGGTCACGCCAGGCCACAGCTCCATGAGGTCACCCACTCAGAGGCCACGCCAGACCACACAGCTCCATGAAGCTCCCAGAACCTTCTACTGCAGGGACTCTGACCCGTTGCACACAGGTACCCTCGGGGTCATGTCCTACATCTCTACCTATTCTGCCCAGATGAAGTGTTTGTATTCAGAGTTGACATTGTCCTTTTTCTCCCTTCTGGGCTGTCCTGAGCTGTCCCAACATCCAGCCCCTCAGAATCTGACTTTTGAGGAAGAGGATCTCTCAAGAGGTCACAGAGTTGAAATGAGGTCAGTTACCTGGGCCTGATGCAATGGGCATCCTTGTAAGAGTGAAAAGGGAGGCAGGAAGATGGCTCAGTCAGCAAAGCATGAGAACCCCAGTTCAGATTCCTAGGCCTGTGGTGCTGGCCTCAGGTCAGTGACCAGACAATCTGACTCAATCCTTGAGACTCTGAGACACCAGTGTCAATCTCTGGCCTCCACACACCCATCGACACACATGCACATACCATATACCTACATACATACACATGAGTATGTACACACACATGTACACCTATGTACGGACACAGTGATGAGCTCGCTAAGATGTTTCTTTAAGATCTGATGTCTGCATCCTTCACAGGCCATCCACCAGGCCACAAGCTCCATGCCCTCTCCAGCCGACAAACCAGGCTAGTTTAGCTCAGTTTTCTGAGCAGAGAAAAGTTTTCAAATGACTCCTGGACAGAGTAATTTGATTTTCTGAGAAGCAGAGTTAAAAGTAAATTGCGCTAAATTAATATTGATTCAAATTAAGCCATTTATCTCTTTATGCATTTCAACTCCACATCAAACACAATCATGGCTCCAGCTACCCCACAGCAAACACAGTTGCCAGTTAAATCACATATTGTGCTGGTTTTCCTTGTCTGAGAGTGGAACACGCTGTGCACAGACTCAAGGACACACATGCAGGCTCACACATTCCCAAAGCCGCGAGCTGAACCAGCGGCTGTTTGCAGCTGCACAGAGCAGAGGTACAGGCATTGTTGGCATCTCTCCATGGTCCTGAGAGCGGCAACCTGGAGCGGAAGTAAGGGATATGTTGGCATCTCTCCATGGTCCTGAGAGCTGCAAGGTGGCTGAGTTTCCCCTAATTGCTTTGAGCTCGGCCTCTGGGTTCTGGGGACTCCCCTAGCTTGCTTGGCCTCATTTGCAGATATGTCAGGGAGATGCTGAGTAGGCAATCTGTGCCTGCTTTCTGGGTGGTCCAGGGACACTATTCTAGTTTTCCTTCTGTTGCTATGATAGATGCATGGCCAACAATAATATGGCAAGGCTGAAGAGATGGCTCAGTGGATATGAGCATGTATTGCTCTTTCAGAGGCCTTGGGTTTGATTCCCAGCACCTACTCACAGTTCACAATTGTCTATAACTCCAGTTCTAGGTGATCCAATGGCCTCTTCGGGCCTCTGTGGGCACTAAATTCACATGTGCATAGTCACACACACGCAGGCAAAAGACTCATAAAAATAAAACAACTTGGGGGTGGATGATTTGTTTTAATTTATACCTCCAGGTCACAGTCCATCATTGAGGAAAGCCAGGGCAGGAACTCAAGCAGGAAACAAAGCAGAAATGACAGGGGAATGCTTCTTGCTAACTCACTCTCTTATACATTCCAGGGCCATCTGCCCAGGGATGGTGCCACCCACAGTGGGCTAGCATAGGCCACTTATCCAGAGCAAGGAGATGGTGTGTTCCCCATGGCAGTTCTCACTGGGAGCATGCGTTTGAGAAGGACACAGCTCTGCAAGGGACCCTGAGAGCCAGGACAATTGTAAGAGATAAAGGATCTCACATGCTTGGCATCCAGCACACATCCGGGTACTCAGGCACACACACTGTGTCCAGCCTGCGGTGTCAGCACACACAGTGTCAGCATACACGGTGTCAGCACACAATGGCCAATGCCAGGCTGCCTGTGACTCCTGGGTCTCAGCTGACTGAGGACTCCACACCCTCAGGGAGAAACCCTGCAGTGTCCAATATCCACTGGGATGACAGGAACTGTTAGTTGAGTGACAGTTTTCTAGGTCTGCAGAAAATAAGAGTCTGATTCTCCCAGGGAAACAGCATGGCTCTCCAGAGACGCCTCCCTACAGCAGCTGTCAGACTCCAGCTTAACACCACCCTAATTGTGTCAATGGCAAGGAGAGGAAGTTAAAAATCCTGAGATCCTGCCCAGGCCTGAGAGCTGGGGATCCAGCTCCACTAAGATTCACCCCTCTTCCATCAAACTGGGGACCCTGTGTTGAGACTTGTTCTCCATTTTTATACAGTTGGGTTTGATGGTATGGGTGCAGAACTGAAAGGAATTTTGACACACTTCTTTAGTGGCATGGAGACACCGAGGACATGCCTCTGTCCTTCTGAGTTAACCTTTGACCTGTGACCTCACCTCTTCTATTTTGGAAGAGCCCTATGCTCACATCCTAAGGCTTCCATGAGGAGTGCAGCCTGGTACCTCTGTACGGCAGAGGTCCACGATCAAACCTAGGCAAACTGACTCTTTCTGAGGCTCCTGGAAGTGTTGCTGGCCATTCCCACAACTGTTGAGATTTTTGTACAATGTATTTTGATGATATATACTCTCTGTTTCTCTAACTCTTCCTAGATCCACCCCTTCCTCCCCACCCCCAACTCCCTGGCCGCTTTATATATTCTTTAATAACCTTGGGGTGGGTGACATAGCTATTTACAGCTGAGTGTTCCACAGACACCGCTTATCTTCTGCACTCTGAGCAGCTGTGAATTTCTGCATTGACCTATGTCCATCGCACAAAGAAGAGATTTCTTCCTGTATGGACAACACTGGGATGGCAATTGGGCTACCCTGGTGACCTCTCACCCAAATGATCTCACTTCAGCTTAGTTCCTTCTTCACAAACACCTTCAATCCACTCCCCACACTCTAACACACTCACAATTACACAACACACTCTTGAGAGCCTGGAGTATGGACATCAGCGTGTGAATTTGGGGGACACAATGCTTCCTTACATGTGTGTTTTCTTTGCTGAAGGATCTGACATTATGGTCCATTCAATGTCCTGTCCCTGTGATGGTATAATGGAACATGGCTCAGCTTTTACAGCCCCATCACAGCATCCAGGAGAAAGGGGTTCTCCAGTGATGCAGGATGTCCTTCTGTGTGCTAAGAATATGTGTTGCTTCTGTTGGTTGATGAAAAAACCTGCTTTAGTCTATGGCAGAGCAGAATATAGCTAGGTGGAATAGCCAAACTAAATAAAAGGGGAAAAAAGGAAGAGTCAGAGAGATGCAAGTAGTTGCTGAAGAAGCAAGATGTGAGGTAACAAGACATGATCCTCATGATAAAATGTAAATAGAAATGGGTTCATTTAAAATGTAAGAGCTAGACAGTAATAAGCCTGAGCCATCAGTCAAACGATTATAATATTAAGCCTCTGAGGAATTATTTTCTAAGCAGCTGTGTGACTGGGTGGGACACAGAAAAGCTTCCAGCTACACCCCAAATCTATTCCAATGGAACCACAGATACTCCATGCCTAACACCCCACTCAGTCACAAAGATATGAAGTTGGTTCTATGACAGAAGGTAATGCTTCTTATATCTATCTTGGGCTGACATAACATCTCCTCAGAAGGATGAGAGTGATTGCTATGACTGATTAGTCATGTCTACATGGGAGCACACCATGGGAACAGTGGCTCATGTGTCCTGAAGTTCCCAAGACCAACTTACCCTGAGTCTCCTCCAGCAGCTGACAGTCAAGTTTGGAAGTGCTTGCACACTTCCCCTGTAGTTTAGAGACAAAGTTAGAGCTGAGCTCTTTGAATTCAAATTCCTAACTTATTATTGAATGTTCCCCCAGAATATTCACACACAGGACTTTGATGATTAAAACATAAAAACCACGGTTGTTCATTGATATTTTTTTTGAAAATGTGAATAAAGAAAATTATGAGAGATGTTCTCAGCTTGTCGTAGAGGTTGTCTCTACTGTCATAGTGGGAACTGCAGAGTGGAGTCGCGGGGCTGAAGAGCAGGTCGTGGGATGAATAAGACCAAATTGAGCCCACTTGCTAAGCTCTATTACCCCAGAGGATGTGCTGTCAGAGAGCTAAACGCAGTCTTTTCCTGAGGCTGCATGGGTTGGAGACTTTTCATGGTCAGTGTTTGACTGATTCTTGAGGGATGAGCAGAAATCCCTCAGGCAAGGAAGAGGAAGGAAATACCCGAGAGGTGGAGTGAACAGAGCAAGGCTCGGCGGAAAGAGTTCCTGAGAAACTGGCGCATATCCCAAGAGGCTGAGGCAAAGAAGGGTGAGTGGACGGACACCCCAACCACACTGGGTTTCGGGCAGTACCCTTTACCCCAACAAGACATTCGGGCTTTCTCCACAGCCATTGCCTCTCCGCAGTCTTGTTACTGCTGAGTAATTCATGACAGGGAGTTATCTGCTGCCCCTTAGCCATGACCACCAGGCTTAGTGACTCACAGGGGCTCGGAGAACTCAACGAAGTCTTTATTATAACTGTGATGTCTCATTACAGCAAAAGCCAATTGATGAAACCCAGCTAAAGAAAAGGCAAAGTGGGGCAAGGGATAAGCCAGGCCAGGCATGAGGCTGCAAAGGCCTAAATGAGGTCATTCCGGCCAGTGATGGACAGGAAGCAGCAGCTTGGCCAGCCCTGCTCCCTCCTCTAGCCCCTCCACAGCTAAGCTAAAGCCCCTTCATGAGTTACGTGACAAGTATGATATTTAATGTATTTCCTAGAATGAAAACACAATTAGTGAGTGTGTCTGAGGAAACTTCTGGAACACACTGCATTCACATCGAAGAGTCTGGTGAATCAGGTCAGTGCCGAGGAAGCTTCATCTGTCATTCAGGTCTTGCACAGAGAGAAGAAAAGAGGTGGAAACACAGTACCCTCTTGTCTGCCTCTCTTATGCTAAAGGCATAAACTATGACATCCCTTCTCTCCTGCTCTTGGACTGGGTTCATCCAGAAGCCAGTAACCACGGTAGACCTTTTCCTGCATCTGCTGTTACCTCTTCATCATGTCAACATCCTCAGACTCATGTTCAGTGGTTCAGATTCCCCCTTCTCCAGCCTCCTGAGAAAATCCCTGCCGGCTGCCATCCACTGCCAACTGCCTTGTTCAGGTGCAACTCCTTACCCCTCTTTACCTGGTCATCTTCTCTCGGGACTTTGATTACCTAAAAACCCACACTTGGCAGCCTCACTATAAAGATGTGCCAGTCCCGTGAATCCTCAGAAGGGTGCACTAGAGGAAACCCAGACCAACTTCCCAGGGATGGAACAGAGCCATTCACACGCTGCTACTCAAAGAAGTTCTGCCAGCTGGGTGGTGGTGGTGCATGTCTTTATCTCAGCACTTGAGAGGCAGAGGCAGGTAAATCTCTGAGACCTCTGAGTTTGGGCTCAGTCTAGTCAACAGAGTGATTTCCAGGGCTACACAGAGAAACCCCGTCTTGAAGAACTTGTGTCAGCATGTGGTTGGCTTATGCCTATGTCTGGGAGAAGAGGTTAAAGCAGTTGTCATGGAGAAGGAACCATCTGTAGACTGTCACTCACTCTGTCATCCCTACCGCCCTAGACACAAAGGTGATTCCTCTAACTTTGAGCCACTCCAGCTCACAGCCTTCGGGTTTCACAGTGGAGAGCTCTCTGCCTGTGAGTCACTTCCTTCCTTATGGCCCTGCATGTGTTTCATGCCACTGTCCTTCCCAGAAGTCATTGCTTTTGTTTTTCCCTGATGCCAGCTTATTGCTCTATCTCAGACCATCCTGGCCTCACCCCCTCACTCATGTCTCAGCACTTACCCAGCCACCCTCACTTCATGACTCAGTGTGTCCTAGTTACCTTTAGATATCGACTTGACACACCCTAGTGTCATGTGAGAAGGGAGTCCCAATTGACTGGAGCCATTGCTTACATTCTCCCTTGGTCACCAAGCAGTCTTTCTCTGGTGTGACAAAAGACATTTAGGAGGAGAGCTATTCCTTGGGATTCTAACCTCTTCCTGTCAGGCTAGGTGAGTCAGGAGAAGCTCAGAATCCCCACATGAGTGTATCTGGAAATTTTATATGAAACCATTGTCCTGTTTGATGGCACCAATGTGGGCATGCCTGTTTTCACCAAGAGGGGACCACTGATCATCACCACTCAGGCAGCTGGACCCTCAAGATCACAGATCATCACTGTGGTATGTGGCACTAAACGTTGTGAGGCCACAGACCAAGAATGAGGCAAATAATAGTAAAGAGGACAGCGGGGTCATCGCAAACCATAGTCCCCTGACTCACTGAGCCCAGAATATGTGTTCTGAAAGCCCACAGGCTCAGAGTCAAAGTCCCTCATGGCTACCCGTGTCTTCTCCACCCAGCACTGCATCATGACTGAAATGTGGACTCTCTCCCCCATCACATGCATACATCCTTTCATGTGGTTGAAAGCTTGGTACCCAAGGATGATGTGAGATGTCACTCTGTATGCTGTAAATATGGTCCCCCACACACACACACCGGTTACTAAAGGAGCTGATCTGGCCAATAGCCAGGCAGAATAGAGCCAGGCAGGAAATCCAAACAGAGATACATGGAGGAAAAGGGCAGAGTCAGAGAGATGCCAGCAGCCACTGGGAAAGCAAGATGTGAGGTAACAAGCCATGAGCTTTGTGGTAAAATACAGAATAATAAAAATGGGTTAATTTAAGTTGTAAGAGCTAGTTAATAGTAAGCCTGAGCTAATAGTTTTAATTACTATTAAGCCTCAGAGTGGTTATGTGGGAACTGAGGGCTAGGAAAGAAGCTTCCAGTTACATAGGTACACTTTGGGAAGCTGAGGAATCTTGGGAATATACTTATAGGAAGTGAACCACTGAGGGGTGAGTCTTGAGGCTTAGAGTCTGTTCCTCCCTCTGATGCCGTCTCTTCTTTCTGTTCCTCCAAGATATAAAGGTGATGAGTCCAAACACCTACCACCATGGGGTCCCCTGCTGCCATGCCCTCTTGACCACAGCTGCCTCAAAGATGAGTCCAAAGAAACCCTTCTTCTCTTACATTGCTTTAGCAAGGTGAGTTTGTCACAGCAAAAGAGAGATAGCCTATGGGTCTCACGATTCTCTTCTATCTCACTGGAGAACCCCCTAGACCTTCTCTTCACAGGTGTTGAAATGACCACAGTGGGTTCAGATTTAACCTGAATGTCCAGGTTTAAATAATGTTCATAACACACTCTGACCTGCTCCTGAGACCCATCAGCCCATGCAACACAGCACCATAGAACCACAGGGTCTTCAGCGGGATGACTCCCAACATCCTGTTATAGCATAAAATCAACGACAGGAACCTAACGGCCACACAGGCACCATAGTCCCCACATGAGACACCCGCAAAGCCCAGAAGCGGAGCTGCAAACACGGCATTGCCTTCCACACCCTGGGGCTAGTGTGCAGGCCTGAGCCCTGGACTGGGGGAGGGGAGAGTGTGACTCACTGTCATGAGAATGATCTACATTCAGGTGGAAACTTCTTCACAATAAACATGAGTATTCAGCCCAGGCTGGCCTCAAACTCATGATCCTCCTGCCCCTGCCTCCTTCCGCAAATCCTACGGGCTGGCACCTCCGCAATCAGCAACGTGAGTACTTAGAGTATGTTTTGCTAAATTTAGAAACACCACCTAAGCTTTGGTCTCCGTTTCCCAGCTGTCTCCCTCCTCTTCCTCCATCTCTCCTGTTCTCCTTCTCTGCTCCAACAGTCTGTAGACAGGTGTGGGCAGAAGCAGCAGGTAGAAGGTGAGGGGTGTGTGAGGACCAGCTTTTCCCGAATGACACAACACAGCCCATGCTGTTTCTGTACTTGCCCGAGCCTCCTGCCTTCCTGCTTCTCCCAGATATAACTGCACCAAAGCAAACACAAAAATTGAAAATGCATTGTAACCAAATTGTGTCCTAACATATTTACCATACCAGAACAGAGACCTGACTGCAGGGCCAGCTGTGACTAGAGTCAACTGTGCTTGAGGCAAGAGTGTGATTGGGTCCCTTCCTGACCTAAGTGTGGGTCTGTGAAAAGAAACCCTGGAGGGCTGGACTGGAGAGGGAGCTGGCTGTATGTTCTGAGGAAAGGCTGTGTACATTAACACACACACACATACACAAACCAGCACATACACCTACACTCCCACACACACCTATACACATAAACACATATAAACACAATCATCTATACACATACACCTGCACGTAACCTATACATCTGTACACAGACCTGCACACACCTGTACATATATCATGCACACACACACATACACATATGCATATACCTACACACAAACCCACAAATACTCACACATAGCTATATACATATATACCCCACACAGCTGCATACATGTACTTCTCTCTCTTACACACACACACACACACACACACACACGAGGCTTGAAGCTTTTTTTGTTTTCCTGGTCACACTTCCCAACGTCTTACTAGCTTATGTCCTGCTCCACCTGTCTGGAAGTTTGGTTTTGCTCCCTTTCCTGCACCCTGGAGGGGTGTGGCCCTCCACTCTCAGAAAAATATGTGCCACGTGTCTGAGGAACCCAGGCACTGGAAGCACGGACAGAGTGAGAAATACAAGCTGAGAGGAGCAGGGCACCGCCCAGATAGGGAGGCCAGGGCGATTAAAATGACCAGTGTGGCAGGCACAAAATAGGAGCTCCTGCCATCGACCGCGTCGGGAATCAGGCCCTTATATCACTGCAGGAAATGGCCAATTTTATGCCAAGCGGGAGCAGTGCATCTTGCGGTAATGGCGAGTGTAATTCATGTCATTTGCACCGGCCACAGCTGCTTGCAACGAAAGCTCACCCTGAGCTCAGGTTTCCTGTCTGGACAGCATTAAAGTCGGACCTTTCAGGAATATATTTAAAAGAATGGTAAAACATTTGCTGTGTTCTAAGGAAGACTAAGTGCCCTCGAGCCTGGCCAGATGGATGGTCCCCATGGACAGAGGAACATATGAATGGTGCCAGGCTCAGCCTCCGGTCTAGCCCCCTTCCTTCCTCCCTGAACGCACACACCTTCACACATACTCACTGGCACACACTCACACACACATCACCATTACAAACACTCAACTCATTCACCTCTACCGACTGTGACGGGCACCAGAAGGTGCCTAAAGTGCCTCGGGTTGCAGAAGCCCGAAGCCATTGAACCCAGGAGTGGTTGGAATGTGCCAAGAAGAGCCTTGGAGGATGGCTCCTTCAGCGGCTGCTCATCTCCCTGGAGAAGACCTGGCTGCTGGAATAAACATGGCAAAACTCTCTCCCGAGGGAGAGTTGAGAAGCAGGACTCCGAAAAGCGGGCTGGGAAAGATGATCCCCGAGGATCAACGCTACTTGAGAAAGCTTTAAAACAAGGCTTGTTTGCCATATTGGCCCAATTTTCCACCACGAGCTCAGGCTGCAACTGTTTAAAATCATGATGTTAGGTTTTAAATATGATCCTGAAACTCAACAAGCAGAACAAATTGGTGTTGGCCATGTGCTCTGTGCTCAGCAAGACTCATATGTGCACACACATACGTGCACACACATACGTGCACACACATGCGCACATACACACCATAGGTAAGTTTGTAGCTGGCATTTTCTATGTATGACTGTATTACACACCTTTCCCTAGAATTTCAGTGATACTAAACTATCATCTTATATTTACCAATTTTCACTTTTTATCATAATCCATTTCTCCACGGGCTGAGTGTATGTGTATCAGTACCAAGGAAAGAGGTCAATTTCTGATGCAGGATGTTGCGCCGTGTGCCATGAGAGTTTTATTACCATTGGTTAATAAAGAAGCTGATTTGGCCAGTAGCCAGGCAGATAGAGTCAGGCAGGAAATACAAATAGAAACACAGAAAAAGGGTGGGAATTCCAGTGGCTGCTGGGGAAGCAAGATGTGAGGTAACAAGCAAAAACCTCATGGTAAAATATAGAATAATAGAAATTGGTTAATTTAAATAGTAAGAGCTAGTTAATAATAAGCCTGAGCTAATGGACCAAAGAGTTTGTAATTAATATTAAGCCTCTGAATAGTTACTTTAAAAGCGACTGTGGGACCAGATGGGACAAGACACGGGTACTGGGAACCAAACTTGCTGCTTCTCAAACACCAGGATGAGCTCTTGATCCTGAGCCATTCTGTCATGGCCACTTCGTTTATTGATACAGGGCCTCTCATTGGCCTGCTGCTTAAAAAGAAGACAGAAGCCTGGCTGGCCTGTGGCCCAAGGACCCTCTGCTCTCCATGCCCCAAAGCCGCTCAGATGGCTTCAACACCTATTGTGTTCATTTGTTTATTGTATGTATAGGTGTATGGGCACAAGCATGCCATGGAGCACATGCAAAGGTCAGGGGACAGCCTGTGGGAGCTGTTCTCTCCTTCTGCCATGTGGGTCCCAGGGGTCAAGCTCGTGTCAGAGACCTTTGCTTCAAACCCTCTTCACCCTCTTGGCCATCTTGCCTGCCCCTGAGTTATGTTTGTGTGTGTGTGTATGTGGGTCTGTGTCTGGGTATCTGTGTATCTGAGTCTGTGTGTCTATGTTTGGTGTGTGTCTATGAGTCTGTGTGTCTGCCTGTATGTCTATGTGTCTCTCTGTGTGTTTGTCTCTCTGTGTGTGTGTCTGTGAGTCTGTGTGTCTGTCCATGTATCTGTGTGTCTGTCTGTATGCCTATGTGTTTATGTGTGTGTCTATGAATCTGTTTATGTGTGCCTGTGAGTCTCTGTATGTGTGTCTGTGTATCTGTGAGTCTGTGTGCCTCTGTCCATCTGTGTGTCTATGAGTCTGTGTGTGTGTCTGTCTGTCTGTGTTCCTATATGTCTATGTGTGTGTGTGTCTGTATATCTATGTATGTCTATGAGGCTATATGTGTGTGTCTGTGAGTCTGTTTATGTGTCTGTGTTTGTATCTGTGTGTGTTTGTGAGTTTGTGTGTGTCTGTCTGTGAGTCTCTGTGTGTGTCTGTGTGTTTGTCTGTCTGCATGTGTGTCTGTCTGTCTGTGTGCCTGTGTCTCTATGTATGAGTCTGTGTGTGTGTCTGTGTGTCTGTGTGTGGGTCTGTGTGTCTATGTGTGTATAGGTTCTGGTGATTAAACTCAGGTCCTTGTGCAGACAAAGCAAGCACTTTATGTAACATGGAGGGCTGGCTTGTTTGTGTTTTCTGTCCTCCCACCAGGTCCCCACAACTGTTTAGCCCCAATGAAAATCACACATAGATCTCTATAAGTTATAAAGCTGATTGGCCCATTAGCTCTAGCCTCTCACTGGCTAACTCTCACATCTTGATTAACCCATTTTTCTGATCTATGTTAGCCATGTGGCTCAGTACCTTTTTCAGTGAGGCAGATCACATCCTGCTGCTTTGGTGGTCTGGGCAGGAGTGGGAAGAATCAGCTTCCTCCTTCCCAGAATTCTCCTGTTCTCATTACATCATTTCTACTTCCTGTGTGGTTTTCCCGCCTATGTTTCCTGACTGGCCAATCAGTGTTTATTTATAACATGATTGACAGACTACAGACACTTCTCCTACACCAACTTTACAGACAGAGCCGCCTTCTCAACACCTCAGCTAAGTGCTGGCCCAGTTCAGAGGGGGAGCGGAATCTGCCTCCTCTGACTGTCTTGAGCACTTCCTCCAGTTTCTATTCTCAACCCCAGGGATTCCCACCATGCGCCACCCAAGCTACAAGAGCTCAGAATGGGAGTTTTGTTTACATGAAATTAATTTCTTTTTCTCATATGTGCCATTTTGTATAATCTTTATTTTTTGAGGAGTCTCCTATTCAGCTACCCCGTGTCTTGGGAACATGTCCCCCTCCACTTGAAGTAGTCTTGTTCTCACACCTGCAGATTCCCAGAGTGCTTCACCCTGGTAGCTGCTAATGCCTACCCTTGCTTAGGCTCCTCACAACTGAGCTGATCCTGCCAGGGTCTCACACAAGGCTCCGGGGAGCTGAGCCTCTTGAACTGTTGACCCCCAGGTCAGCACAGAGACTCACCCCCACCAGGGTGCTAGGTCCATGTTGGCTTCCTTCCTTTCTGACCTGCCCTTCCTGCTCGGTCTCCATGCTGGGTGGCCATCTCATGCTCCTCCAGAGAGGCCTTCTCTATCCTCAGAGTCGGCTCAGCTCTATAAATGCAACTTCTACGGTGGCCCTCTCTCAAGCTGTTTCAAGGTCCCACCCACTCAGAATGCCTCTGCCCTCCCTGCCACACCCGTTGCCCCACCCACACTCCTCCCCACCTCCGCCCCTGGCTCTCATCCTCACCTAACCTCTTCCAGAACCAGTTCTCCCTCCTCCCATTTTCCCCACTGCACACCTCCCTCACCTCCGTGGATCCCCTCCCACTAGGGTCCCTCTATGTGTGCCTTTCTCCCCAGTACCCCCAGAATTTAGCAGGGCTCCAGATAGCTGCTTAGTAATCATTGGCAAGCGGATGGCAAAAACCAATGGATTTCTCATCCTGAATACACAGTCGGAAAGCATTTAGAGATTGTCCTCAGTCCTCCCCAAAGACATGCGAGTCCAGGTCCTCAGAATGTGGCCTCATTTGAAAAACTGACCATATCCCTGCTGATGGCATTAGGGGCTAATACCAGCATGACCAATGCTCTTAAGGGAGATACAGATGTGGGAGAAGGGGCCATGGAGCTGGATGGACACAGGAGGCCACAAGACACCAAGGCCTACCAAAGAGACTTGAGAGAGGCCTGGGTAAGAGCGATGCTCAGGGTGTCTGGAAGAAAGCTTCCGTGAGCAGACACAATGCCCTCCCGAGTTCTGGGAACAGTGTTGATGACCTAAACCTGTTCGGGTCTTTGTCACTGCAACCCCTCAGACACATATGCTTCATCTTTGAGAGGTGGGAAGGAGTAGACTCACCCTGCCTAGGTGTGCTGCTGGGCGCTGCAGAGCTGCATAAGGAAGGTGGCTACAATAAACCAGGTATCTGGGAAATGGGTAGACATGGGATCAGGAAGGAAACGTGGAAACCCTGTGGCTGGAGGCCCAGAGCCACTTGCTGAATGCTGAGGGGCAGCTGGTCTAAGACAGCCTGTCTCCGGGAGTCTGCGAGCGAGTGGGGATGCGAGACTACAGCACATGCCTGGAAGCAGCCTCCAGCGAGCCAGAAGCAGGGGCTGCGCCTCATGCATATGTATTTATGGACATTTAAAGAGGCCGAAATACATATTTAGCAGCTTCTCACAATGTGTTTTATTGCCCGTGTCTGTCCCCTTTGTCATATCCTCTGGAAATTCATTTTAAAGGAGATTTCAAACCCAAATGACTGACCTGGCAAGCCCTTCCGGTCCCTGTCTGTAAAGAGGTTTTATTTAATAACAAAGTGTCTTATTTAAAGTCATGCCTATTGAGACTGCCCGTGGAGGCGCAGAGGCTTCGAGAATGCGGTATTATCCACACTATTGGCTAAATCAACCACCATGCTTCTGTCAGGGCCAATTTCCCTTTATGTCCTGGGTGCTTAAAACTCCTTAGAAGATTCAGATGTAGTTTTCAACAAGAGCTTGTTGCCTATTTCTCACTCCTTTGAAAGCCTATAAGGGCTGTGGAAGTCATTTCCCAAAGCCACTCCCCCAGAGGGAAGGGGAGACTTTGTGCACTAAGTACAGAGATGTGTTCTTCTAGTTAGGTACAAGATGAACTACAGAGGCACATGGACGCAAGGACCTCAAAGGGAATGCCGCAGAGACGAGGGGCAGAGGCGGCTTTGGAGGCTTCGCCCCAGGCCTAAGGAATCATTTTGTACACGAACATTCCACAGCCAGCATCTCCTGTCTCAGAAGTATAATCAAGCAGCACACAATGCTCCTGATTGTCTTGAGCCGGAAAACCCAGCAGCCGGGTGTCCGTGGATACTGAGTGACCCATGAGAAAGAGAAAAGAAAGAAAAGGCCGAGGCTGGGGAGTAGTAGCTCTATGGGCAGAGTCCTTGCCTAGTAGACACAAAGACCAGGAGGGATCCATAGCCATCCGAGCACAGCACCCAGCACGAGGAGACTCACTTGTCATCTCAGTGCTGGAGAGGTAGAGGCAGGAGGACCAGGGAGTGCAAGGTCCTCCCCCCCACCCCCACCCCCGTGGTGAGTTCAAGGCCAACCTGGGCTATGCGAGACCTTGAAGGGTTCCCTACAGGTCTCTCAGCTTCCCTGTCTTGGCTGAGTAGAAGTTTTTCTATTTGCCAATTAATATATGTGGCAGTTTGAAAGTAATTGTCCCCATAAACTCATAGGGAGTGGTTCCATTAGGAGGTGTGGCCTTGTTGGAGAGGGTGTGGCCTTGTTGGAGAGGGTGTGGCCTTGTTGGAGAGGGTGTGGCCTTGTTGGAGGAAGTGTGCCACTGTGGGGGGGTGGTTGAGGTCTCTTATGCTTGAGCTATGTGAGCCCAGTAACACAGTTCACTTCCTGTTGACTTCAGATCAAGATGTAAGAACTCTCTGCTCCTTTTCCATCACCATGTCTGCCTGCACGCTGCCTTACTTCCCACTGATAATGGACTGAACCCCAAAACTGTAAGTGAGCCACCACCATGAAATGTTTTCCTTTATAGGAGTTGCCGTGGTCATGGTGTCTCTTCACAGCAATGAAAACCCTAACTAAGACTGTGTGTGTGTGTGTGTGTGTATTTCCCTGGCATGATTGCCCCAAACCTCCCAGTTTGCCTTAAAATCTCACAGATTTATGTGGTGGTTTGCACGAGGAAGGCCCTCCTTGGATATTTGAACACTTGGTACCCAGTTGGTAGTGCTGCTTGGCGGGGTAGCCTTGTAGAAGGAAATATGTCACCTGGGGTGGGCTCTGAGATTCTCTGTTTCCTGCTAGCAGACACGATGTGAGCACTCAGCCTCTGGCTCCCTCAGCACACCTTCCTGTTGCCGAGCCTCCCCACCGTGGTGACCTCATTCCTCTGGAACTACAAACCCAAGGAAACTCTTCCTTCTGTGTGTTGCCTTTGTGCGTGGTAATTTGTCATGGCCACAGAAAAGTAGCCAATATAAGGTGGTTGTGAAAGGTGAGGGTAGGCACTGACAAAGAACTCCACGTCACTTAACCAAGGTTCAAGAGAAATGGATGCTTTGGACTCAGCTGCACTCCCCAAATCCATAAACTGAAGCTCCGCCCTCCCTGATGTACATGTGGAGCACAGAAATCACTGAGGTGTGCCACACACCGCACCCCTGTGTCTGTGCTCTGTGCACTGGCACCCAGTTCACGAGCTTCGGGCAAGGGGGCTGGAGGTTAAAATACACAAACACATAGAGACAGAGAGACAGCGACACGGGTCATCCTTGAATTCCCCAAGAATGCCCCCTTTATTGTGTTCAGGGGCAGATTATATAGAGATAGCCACGCCCCAGCCAAACCCACCAGAAACCACTCTCCTGCCATCAGGAACTCCTAGAGGTCTCGTGCTCAGAGCAGCTGTAGGCACTCAGATCAGGGGATTACAAGAAATTCAGGATCTGGGGTCTCACTGCTCCCAACAGAGGTGGAGTAAGGTCACGAGGCTGGGCCTGACACAGGCAGATTAGCGCTCTTACCAGAAGCCACTAGAGATCACCGGCTGCCGCCCACAACCCCGCCCATAACAAATGCCAAGGACGGGGCACGTGAGCACACACGAGAAGATGACCAACCGACAAGCTGGCACTGGGCCTCTCAGCTCCCACGCTGCATTCTGTTCTTGGGCCTCCAAAGAGAAGCACTCTGAGAAACCAGTGTGGGTGGTTAAGTTCCCCGGTCTGTGTTCACTGGTGACAGCCACCCAAGAGGACAGGGCCTATTGGTCTCTGGAGCTCACTTCCTGATCTCTCAACCCACACCAGGCTAGTGGGTGCAACCATCCTTGAGCATGGGAGCCTTCTGCTCAGGGCCTGGGGGACAGGGGGATCCTGGGTCCTGCCTACCTCTACAGCTTCATCCAGCATCTTCTACCCCCTTTCCTGTTCCTGTTCATTTCTCCTCCCGGGTTATGTGCGAGAGGGAATTGGGGCCAGTCAATGCCCTTTCTTCCCTGAAAGAAGAGTTTATTTAAGCCCAGTGAGTCAGAATGTCAACACTGACTAAGACAGAGCTGAAAGGGCAGGAGGGCTCTACATTCAGAACTCCTGAGAGTATGCAGGAAAACGACAGCCCTGCCCTCACTTCCATCTGTCCAGAACAGTGAATAAGGTCTCTTAAGGACCCTCCCTGATCCTTTGGCTATGGCTTTAAAAGGAAAAATGAATTCAATGAGATTGGCCCTCTTGACCTGCTGGCCAGAGAAAAAACAGCCCAAAGTGGTCCCAACAACAGCCCCTGCCTCAAGGCTGTCTGCTTGTTCTGACCCCCACTCTCCAAAGACCACAGGATCTGGAACTCACCCTCACCTCCTGGAACAGGGGGGCAGGTGTGGTTCCAGCTCTGCCCATGTCTCACTCCCTGAGAGCAGCCAGTGGAGCAGGTTTGTCTTGTAAGACAGAAGGCTGGCAACAGTAATACCAGCTTCATGATGCCAGTGTTGGGGAGAGATGACTGTTGGATAAAGAACTCTGAAATGAGCAAAAATGCATCTGGGCCAGGGGAGGTGGCGCAGGGGGGCATAGTACTTGCCTCCTAAACAAAAGGACCAGGGTTCTGATCCCCAGCACGCATGTAAGAAGCCAGAAGTGTCAACACTGTCTGGGACTGGGGAGACAGAGACAAGCACATCCAGGGTTCCCCAGACAGAGATCCAGCTCAGTGGTTTTCAACCTTCCTAATATGCGACTGTGTAATACAGCTCCTTGTGTTGTGGTAACCCCAATCATAAAATTATCTCACTGCAACTTCCTAACTGTAATTTTGTTACTGTTATGAATCCTAATACAAATATCTAATATGCAGGATCTGAGAAGTGACCCCTGTGGCTCAGAGGTTGGGAGCACTGGCTGTTCTTCCAGAGGTCCCAAGTTCAAATCCCAGCAACCACATGATGGCTCACAACCATCTGTAATGAGATCTGGTGCCCTCTTCTGGCGGACAGGGATACATGCAGACAGGACACTGTATACATCACTAATAAAATAAATCTTTAAAAAAAAAAATCTCAAAAACTAAAGTAGAGCATGATAGGGGAGACACCAGCGTTGACTTCTTGCCCTCACGTGCACGTGGATGGTCAAAAGAATCCACACACAAATACATACATCACACACATGCACAAACATTATATACACAGTCTGATCTATGTTCTTAAGTCTTTGAGATACCATACCGCTTAGAGTCTTTGCTATACTAATGGAGAGACTCATGAAGGGTCCGTATACTTCTCAGGATACTTAGGTTACCAGAGACATCAGCCACGCAGAGAGAACAGGGCAGAGATGGAGTCCGTCCCCAGGCCCTGACAACGTAACCAACCACGCCTTGGCAATAGAACACCGTTAAAATCACCACATGGAGGTTCACCAGCAAGACATGTCAGGAGGGTGACTCAGAGACATTGTGGGATCTCGGTCTGTTTTATGTCGTAGTGACAGGGATCTAGTTCGCTCCTATAAAAGGCATTCAGCCCAGGTCTCAGCTCTAAGCCCTTTGAAAGGAGGCCATGCCATTGGCTTCCTTGTAAACCACACATCTTAAGGTCCCCCTCTCTCTAAGCATCTCCACTCTGGGGACTGAGTCTCTCACATCTGAACTGCGAGGAACAAATAACATCCAAATTGCAGAAGAGTGTGTGTGTGGGGGGGGGGGCTGTGCTCTCTTTACCCCTCACCTGTGACCCTTCCTCTTACCATCTCCACGTGTCCTTCATTAGATGTGCACTGTGGTGCCTTCCTCAACTTCATGGCTCACACTCATCTGGTAAACTCTCAAACCATAATGGTGGTTATAGAAATCCCATAGGCCAGTTGGTCAGACATCCAGTCCCCAGCAGTGCCTGAGGACACACCTGGAGCTGGCAGGTCACACCGAGTTTTGTGGAGAACAGAGTCCTTTCGCTGCAGGGCCTGGGGCTGGCTCTGGCTGGTTAGCGTGAGGATTGCCCTGCAGAACCCAGCTGGGAGGCAATGGATTGGCCTCCAAGGACAGAGGACAAAAGAATGTGCCCTGGATGAGGCTAGCAGAGGAACCTGCTCACAGAGCATTGCTGAGGCCTTGTACTCAGCATGGAGGACATCGAAGGCAAAGGGACAAAGTGTTGGCTCCATCAGCAGCCACTGGCATTCACTGAGCTGCAATACAAGCCTGCCCATCGCTCAGGTCATAATGACACAGCTGCCAGGGAGCATGGACCCAGACAATAGGGTTTGCTTGGGAAATTCTGATTGTCTGTCTATATAAGAAACTAGGAATGCCCTATTTTAAGTTTCTTGCATCAGCTTAGGTGGAACTGTAGACGAAGAGGATGACAGAGAAACCACTGGCCCTATTCAAGCCAAGAATTTAGAGCAAAGCAAATATATCACCAGCCAGAGTTGCCTGATGGCCAGCAGACATGACAAGGGCACGCGTGTACAAGGCTTTGACATAAACAGGGTGTAAAATGTAGAGGAAATCCCATGGGTTCCACACTCACATTCTCATGTTTGTGCCACAGGATCTTTACTGACTGAGCTCTCTTCCGGGCCCCATCTTCCCTGATAAATCCCTACATAATTTTAAATAGCGATGTACAAACAGAGAGCCCAGGTGTGGAAGGGTGGATGCATCACATGACTGGACCCCAAGCTTGTGTTGTCAGGCGTGGGAGCCAGGGGCAGCTCACTCAGTCTTTTTTTTTTTTCTTGGATTTTTTCGAGACAGGGTTTCTCCATAGATTTTGGTTCCTGTCCTGGAACTAGCTCTTGTAGACCAGGCTGTCCTTGAACTCACAGAGATCTGCCTGCCTCTGCCTCCCAAGTGCTGTCACTCAGTTTTGACAACTACTTGATGGAGACACAAGGTGGAAGTTGAGATGTTGACTTTGGAGTCAGAAAACCTGGGTTCGAGATCTGTCTGGCTTTGTTCAGCAAGCCGGGGTTCCCTTCTCCTTCAGGGTGCTGGTTGATCGCAGTTGTCAGCTTGATAAGATTTGAAATCACCATGGAAACAAACCCACTGGTATTTCTGTGAGGGCTTTTCTAGAGTAGATGGAAGTGGGAACACCCACCGCAGCTGTGGGCAGTGCCATCCCACGGGCTGGGGTCCTGACTGGATGAGAAGAAGAACATGAGCTAAACATCAGGGTCCAGCTCTCCAACCTATGACTGTATGAGAAGAGACTGACCAGTGAGCCCCAGATCCTACCGCTCCGCCTTCCCCTCCACGAATGACCAAACACCCCAAAACCATGAGCCAAGAAAAATCCCTGCCACTATGCCTTCCCCTCCTCAAATGACCAAACAACCCAAAACCATGAGCCAAAGTCAGTCCCTGTCACCGAACCTTCCCCTCCACGAATGACCAAACACCCCAAAACCAGGAACCAAAGTCAGTCCCTGTCACCGAACCTTCCCCTCCACGAATGACCAAACACCCCAAAACCAGGAGCCAAAGTCAGTCCCTTCTCCCTTAATTTGCGGCCATTGAGTGTTTGACACAGCCATTAGAAGATTCAACCGAGGCAGTGTGTATTACTCACTTCCTGTCTGTGTTAAAAGAGTGGGAAAGCCAGACTGCAGCCAGACTCTGGGTCTCAGCATTCGGCTGCAGAGGCCGACAAGGCTGAGGACAGAACCCGGCTGGGACTCCTCCCGCTGCTGGCAGCAGGCTCGAGACATTCATCAAGTTCATTGGTTCTGTAGATCTGCACAGCCCTGCTCAGCCCAGCATGTATCAATCAAGCTGCAAGGCTTTATTTACAGGCCAATAAAAGCTGACAGGAGTGGGGCCTCTAACAGCCACAGGTGCGGCTGTAACCACCCTGCATGCTCACATCCCCCTTTCTGGACCACGAGTCACTGAGGTTAACTCCCTCTCCCCTCTACCGTGGAGCATAGCTTTCTCTTCCTCCTCTAGGCCACCACCTGAGGAGTCTCTGGAACAAGACAAGGTGTTCCGTAAGTGAATTCAGTAAATGTTTTCATAGTCGAGGGGGAGGGAACAGCCAGTTTTTTACTATGCCCATAAATTCTGTGTCCGATTTATCTTCCATCAGGCCGACATTAATATTAAAATCCTCCATGAGTCATAAATCGGTTGCACATCAAGAAAAGCAGCCCCAGGAAGTCAGAAGAAGCCCTCATTAACAATGGCAGAATTAGTCCTCCGAGGACCCTCCTTGATGGCCAAACAGACCATTTTCAGTCTGATCATTGTTATAATGGGCTGTGCCGTGGCTATGGGTCACTGTCTGAATTTCAATTGGACACTGCTGGTCCGGAAATGACCATTGAGGGCATTCGGGCAGCTCAGAGCATCACCACAGGAAAGGAGAAGCCCCCCAGGGGCTGTGGAGTACGCCTCCCCTCCGCTGCCTCCACTCAAGAGCCACAGGGATGTCTCTGGGCTTCCAAGAGCTGCTTACAAATGTTCATCTCAAAAAACAGACTTGACCAAACCCTCTGTGTGTCCCTGTGTCACAGGGGATGACTGTTGGGGTAAGACAAGCTTGTCCCTGAGACTCAGAAGATCGTGCCTGGGTGGTAGCATCAGGAAGCTGAGGCAGGTGGGTTCTGAGTTGTGGGCTAGCCTAAGCTACAGAAGGAGACCTTTAGATCTTGTCTCAGAACAGAAGTCAGCAAGCACCTGCCTTGAGGGACACAGAGAGACAAGATCTGCCCTGGCCCAGAGGTGTCAAACCGTTTTTAGGGATTGCCTTTGGTGTGTTGTCTGTGACGACAGATCTTCACGCTTGGTTTATGAACAACATCCAAGTCATCCCCACAGGGAAGTGGCACCTGGCTTAGCTGTGGTTCTCAAGAGAAGGTCTTAATCTATAGCTTCCAAACAAGAGGTGACAATGTCCCCCGGACTGGGCAGTGAGCAGGACAGACCTGGCACCTTTCCTAACAACATCCCACACCTCTGCCAGTTGTGCTGATGCAGGGGCATGAGGAGATGGTGACTTCTAGGTCGCAAAGGTGGGGAAAGCCTTGGTGGTTGCTGTTTCCTCCCTGCTCCATGCAAGCTTATACCAACTCTCCACCAACCGCTGCTGCAGAAACTAAGCCAACTGTTGTTTGGGTCTAAATGTCCCCATTCCCCTTCACAAGCTCACAGCTTGAGCCCTGAGGTGCTGGGGTTTCAGCACGGACACTTTAGGGAGGTCATTAAACATGAATCACCAGAGTCAGACCACATAGTAGGTCAATACCCGACACCGTGAGAGAAGCCATTTGTGATCTAGGAAGAAAGCCCTGCAAGACACTGAATATTCTGGAGTCTCGGTGTTTTGTTTTGTTTTGTTTTGTTTTACCTCCAGAGCTGTGAGAAATACATTTCCATGCTTACAGACCATCCTGAGTATGAGGGTGTGCAAGAGTGCCGTGACTGGTTATGGTCATGCCATCGTAAAACTCCAAACGTTTTCCCCCTTGGGAGAAGTCATGGCCGACGTCCCTCTGTGTGTGCATTATCCTCGTGTATATCAATCTCTGTACATGGATATATCAGATAATCACAGCAACACACATTTTATCACCTGCATATTTCTCCCTTTAAAATGGGTCCTAAACTCAGGGAAGCCTCGTGAATGTCATGGTGATGTATACACCTGGGCAGGTGGCATGCACCTATGAGCTGCTGGGCACAGACACCGATGGCACAGACACTCACTCATCTGGCAACTGGATGTGATGTGGAAGGTGATTGCTCACAGAGGTAACGCAGTGAGGAAAATGCTGGCTCCTGGCCAGGCTTAGACACAGGGACGGTTTACCCACAGGTCAGCGGTGAAGAAGTAACTCAAGGAAGCCAGGGGAACGGTACGTGAGGGGCTCTGAGTCTTGTGACCGTGGCATCTCCTGGGGAATGAAGGGGCCTCATTGGCAGCTGGTTGCCCGTGTGGTGCGAGAGGTGGCCTGGGCCGCAGTTAGGGAAAGGTTCACCAGAAAGGAACAAGAGCCCAAATGTGGTCATGACACCCTCACGGTCATACATGACTCTGCAATGAGCGTCCTGGACTGAGAATCATGGTCATACATGACTCTGAAATGAGCGTCCTGGACTGAGAATCACGGTCATACGTGACTCTGCAGTGAGTTAAAACATTCTAAACATTTTTAAACATTTTAAACTTTCTCTCCCACCATCTCTCAAATGTGAATGGCTTCTCACTTCGTAGTGAGCTGCCATGTCTCCTTTCTGCTCCCTATGCTGGAGTTTGACCTGTTGGGGCTTGCACGTATCACCTGTATGTTGGTACTCAGACACGTCCATCGCATGCTGCCGTAAACCCTGAGTTAGTATGTGCATCTGCCTGCTGTGTCTGGAAAGTGCCACTTCATCAATGGTATCCATCGTGGCTCTTACATCCATAAAGATCCCCGGGTATTGGTGGGAGGGATGTGACGTATATGTCCAATTTAGAGATGAGCAATCCAGTGTCTTCCATTTTCTGTGCATTGACTAGTGGAGGCCTCTGTGTGAATTGCCATCCATTGTGAGAAGCCTCTGTGATGGCAGTTGAGAGATGTTCTGATCAGTAGGCATAGCAATAAGCCATCAGGAGTCATTTTAAGACTCTATCCATTAGCAAAGTAATAGTCCTGGGTTCTCTCCTAGGGCCTATGACCTTTTGATGGATAGGTGCCCTCTTATACAGAGAGCCTTATGTCCAAAAAAAAAAAGTGGTTGGTTATTCCCACAGCGTTCATGGTGCTAGTGCACCAGTGTGAACATCTTGTCAGCTCAGTTGTGATAGTTCACAGGGTTCACAGGTGGATATTTATAATTAGCTTTCTCCTCTGCTAGTACATACGGTGCCTTCCAGCACAAAAATGCTAGCCAATAGGAATGAAGTTTCTAGATAAGTATCTACTTGCTTTCTCCTTATTCTGTGACTCGAATATGTGGTGTCTTCAGCAATAGGGTCTTCCCACCAAGCTTTGGAGCATAATCAGGAATACTGGCCATAGCTTGTGATGTTTGCCCAACAACTCAAAAAGGGGTGAGCCATTCCTGGTCCTGGAGTTTTTATTTGCCAGCATAGGGTCTCTCTAGTTGGGGTTTTACTGTGCATCTCAAGTTGGCCTCTTCAAACTCACAATCCTCCTGTTTCTGCATTAGCCATAGTTCTCAGCCATCTTACTTACCCTTTCTGAGGAGGTTTAGTTTCAGACTGGGAAGAAATATCACACAAGAGAGGAAATGAAGTTTTGGTGGCTTGATTGACAGAGCCTGACTGTCTCCAGCCACTTCCCCTTCCTCAGTTCATCTGACAGCTTCCTCCCTGGCCTGGCTATGGGGTGAGCTTGGAGCTCAGGCAGCATCTTGCAGGCCTCTGCTGGGCACTGAGACAGCTGTCTTTCAGGCCCTATGGATGGGCTGAGAAACACAAAACTACGGATGTAAACCCGCCCCTTGGGGTGTACATAGACTTGGGAAGGCACACTAGAAACAGTCTTCAGTTCTAAGGCAGGAAGGAGGATGGTGAGAGAGGCTGGGGGCAGGGTGGATCTCTCCTGTTTGTCAGAAGATTGCTGTGGCCTGGAGTGTGGCCCCGAATTCATACATAAACTCTGACTCTGCTGTGACATGTGTAGAGACAGTCTGTAAGGAGGCAGCGGTTGATGGGAGAGGCCTCATTTTCCTCAGGGGTGTAGCCACTGCTAAGTGGCCCACAGGGCAGTGAGCAGCCCTTCGCCTGCAATCATGCAAACAGCGCTCACAGAACCCAATAAGAAACACAAAAGGTGTGAAATTAGAAGAGGAACTGGTTGGGAAAAGAACGGGGGTCAGAGACAGTAAGAGGGGATAGCAACAAGGTGAATATAATTATGATATCCTGTACCTGTGTATGACACTGTAAAAATGTTTAAAATTAAAAAAAAATGAAATTTGAACATTAAATCATAAGAAAGGGCAACCGAGGTTGGCCAAGTCATCGGTGTGGGGCCAATCCAATGCGACAGTGTCCTTGCTAGAGGAGATGGGGACATAGACATCCAGAACACAAGAGGAGAAGAAAGCTACCTGCCAAGGAGAAAGGCCTGGGGAAGAGCCAATCTGCAGGCACACAGATCTTGGACTCCAGCCCACAGGCTGTGGGAGAGCGCACTGCTGGCTGCTCCGGCTTCATTTCTTTCGTTCTTGCTGATGTCTCCACCACAGCCTGCAAGCCTGTGGAGTCCCTGGGAACAGAGTACCCAGCCTGACCAAAGAAGAAGAGGAGCTGTCTCGGAGTCCATGGGGGAGGGGGAAGGGAGTCCTCAGAATAACACAAAGGACAGGTGCCAAACACTTGGCAGGTGATGAGGCCAAAGGCTAGCAGGGTCATGCGGGAAGGGCCTCACCTGACACCGGAGGGACTTACGAAAGTGGTAGGATGTGGCCACACTTTGGGGGTGTGCTTTTTCTCTGGGTTCACTCCCAACAGGGTCTCATAAACTCTCACATCTCCAGAGCCCCTCGCCAGCCTATGGAGGCCTAGAAGAGAGCAGCTAACAATTGAGACTCACCCCTAGTTACCTCCGTGACATTTGTAGGGCATGTCTGGAGGTATGTCCACGTCCCTGGGGGCAGAAGAGCTTTCCTTTCCTGGGAAGCACTCTGCACTTGTGCTCCTGTGCACAGGGCAAAGGGAGTGGGAGCAATGGGGCCATGCGGCCCTCTGGAGACCTCCGCTCTCATCCACCCTTGGAGAAAGTTCTCATTCCCGCAATCCCCTCTCCCACCCGCCATGCCGGACCACTGCCAAAGAGTTGGTTCCTGACAACTCGGCCAATATTCCCTTGGCCTCAGGTGAGCAGAGAAGGTGAGGTGGGCCTGAGGGGCCTGTAGGTCATACCTGTTCCCTGCTGGGGGAATAAGCCATATCAGAAGTGAGCTTTAGCAAGATAGTGGGGTGCACACCGTGTAGCCAAGATGAGAGCGCATCACTTCTGAGCGCAGGAAGGCAGGCTCCAAACACTCAACCCGGCATGCCTGTCTTCTCGGTATAAATGCGTGTCTACTTGCTGCAGCTAGGGAATGGACAACAGACCATGTAAACACACCATGAACGCCAAACTTGGAGCAGCAAAGAGTTAATTGTGGTCACTTACAAGAATATAGGACAGTGCCACCAAAAGTACTTCCCAGCATGGTTGACAGCTCTTAAAACTGGAACACTACAGGGGAGGGGACACTGCCCAACAAGTTAGAGAGTCTTGTAGGCAGGATAACTCCTCTGCACTTCTTGACACTCAGCTGGTCTCAGTCCTTAGAAACCCTCCCTGCTTACGTCACATGGATGGGGGAGCCTTGTGCATCCAGTCAGGTTCAGCGATTTCCTGACTCTTAAGAAATGTTCCTCGAGGTTGGGATATTTTAACTCTGAGGAAATTGCTACTCAACACCAACACCCCCTTATTCTGGAGAAATATACCAAGTACTGGAAGGAACCAAGAGGGAAGAGAACACAGATGAAGGGGTGCTTTCTTAGGCCAACGTTTCCCCTAAAATGTCTCCTAAAGTAGCCTACCACCTTTTAGGAAGGGGAGAGTGATCAGGGGCCTGGAGAGGTCGCTAGACCAAGGAGAATGAGGGAACGGACGACCCTCTCACCAGACCCGCTGTAGTTCCTCAAGTCCCTCTGTCCTTCTTGCTCCCACTGAGGAAGGGGACAGTACCACACTACCCGCTTTGGGGATCCCAACCCAGCTCACTCATGATGCCCACAGGACAGTGAGCATGGCCCGTGAACTGCTCTGATGAAGGAAGGCAATGTCTCCAGCCATGATGCCTCCAGCCTGATGCCTCCAGATGGAGGGAGCAGTGTCTCCGTGAGAGATGTATGTGGTGCTGTGTCCACTGCTGTACAGGAGGGCAAAGGCTCCCAGTCACACACAGGGGCTGCACACTGTGCCTGCAACTGCCGGGCATGTACATTTTTCCACCTCCCTGCTTTGCCATGCCTGAAGTGAGGATGGAACCCTCCCTGCTTCCCCCTCCTGCACGCCCTCCCAGCAGCATCTTGGCTGTGTTTCATAGCCACAGGGAAGGCAAGGTGCTGGATAACAGCCTTTGAAAGCTGTCTGAAGCCAGGAGCTAAAGCACAAATTATCATTGTTACTGACACTTCCGTTAATCTTTCCATGAAGGGGGTGCTGGGCCCTGGACAGAGAACAGAACTCACAGGTGTGATTAGCTAAATTTAGCCCAGGACACAAAAGTCTGTGGCTTTGAGCCTCGCCCAGCTTTGACAAAGGATGCGCCAGCACCACTGCCGATCTTTTGATTTCTTTCCCTTGGAGACCGAGGGAGTCGCGAGAGAATTACTTTGAGACAAGGATCTTCAGTGTTTGCATGACACACAGTTCCACAAGGCTGGAAAGCCATGCTTTGGTAAATTTCCTTTGAAACCCAGTGCTTTGATTTAAGGGACAGGAGACTTTTCATGCCTTGCGAATTCAAGGCAAGAGCGGAAAAGCCCTGTTGTGTGGCATCTTGTTGGGGAGTGCCATGGTCCCTGGTCCCATTCCTGGACCCCTAAAATCTCTGCTTTGCAGAACATTCAGAGACCATAGGAGACTTGAGAGATGGGTTGGCATGGGGCTGCCATAACAAACAGCCGCTGTCCTTACTGTGTAAGCAACGCTTTGTATCCCTACTCTGGGTGCTGGCAGGACTGTATCTCTCAAGACTCTCTCTTCTCTACGTCCTGATACTTTCTTAAAAGGACCCCAGTGACACTGGGTCAGGGTCAAGTGACCTCATTTGACCTCATTGGTGTCTCCAAAAACACAGTGCCATCCTTGGTCCTAGGAGTTAGAACCTCAGAAAATGGATTTGGGAGAGGAAGGGCCCCTGAAGACAGACAGCCGAAGCCTCAGTTTCCTGGGCTCCAAGGAGTGGCTTGTGGGATGCTGAGGCTGAGGTACAGCTGATTGATGGCACACATGATGGATTCTAGGCTTAGCTGCTGATTGTCTTCTTCCCACTGGTGTCAACCCGTCAGGATCTCACTGTGTTGAGGATCGCTGTCCTGCGGGCTGTATAGGTAGAGGAGCGTGGCTGGACCCTGAAGCCACGCCCATTCCTTAGGAGGGCAAAGGTGCTGGTGGGAGGGACAGCCCGCTTTAAAGAGCCCAGCTAGGAAGTAAGGCAGTTACTCATTGGGTTCTTAGCATCCACAATAAGCTTTTTATCCACAAGGAAATCAACCGGTGATACTGGGACATTGAAAGATGACTTAGACAATGTGGTGACCACTGCTACTAAATGAAGGGTCTGCTCGTGTGTGTCTGTGTGGTGTGTGTGTCTGTGTGCATGAACCTGCATGTACACATGTGCATACACGTACACACGTGTGCATCACCTGGTATGTGCCTGTGTGCATATCTGTGGCGTGCACGCTCCTCTGCAGTCTCCCAGGACACATTTCGGCTATGCACATCTCCCACGGCGCCTGACTCTGGCAGCCCAGCGACCTGCTTCCTCCAGGCAGACAGCACAGACAATCATTAAAATGTAATCACAACGATGCTCTTTGATGAATGGTCCCCACTGAGCCAGAGGCAGGAGGCTGGACGTTAAGGAGGCAGCTGTAGCCTGGTCAGACCTCCCAGCTCGCCCGTCAGCTCCGCACAGCCGATTAGGCTCATTTGTAAAGGGAGAGGCAACAGCTTCAGTTTATGTGATTTCAGTTTGGATCATTTTTTTCCCCACTGTTAACAGGCAGGGTCATTTGTCCTATAATTAAGACTCTCACAGGCAACAAGACTCTACTATTAAATTTAACTATCATTGATGGCCAAATACCAGGTGCTGCGTCCCCACCTCCCACTGCCGGGCTTGCATCCTTTATGGCAGCAGTTCAACTGTGGATTTTGGTTCCTTCTGCCTCATTAAACGCCAAGTCCTTATGCATCGTGGCTCTTGGCTTCCTCAAGCTGCTGTAGGAAGAAAGGGCCGTGTGGGGCTTCTGGCCACCTGCGTGAGGTAACCAATGGTAGCCAGTTGTGTGCAGTCAAAGTCACACATCGAGACCCTGCTAACTGATCAGACGCTTCCCCACTTAGCCATGGGGTACCAGCTCAATGTGCCCTTTGTAGGTTTAAACTACTAGCTGAATATGCATTTGCAACAGGAAACCTATCACAAGCCCTCGAAGGTGTTGGCTGCTGACCCTGGTGGCTGAGGTGCAGGGACCCTCACAGCACTGAAAGGGTGGACACTGACAAACGCGGAAGTCACAGGTTTGGTAGGATGTAAGCTGAGACAAATTACCCTTCAGAAGAGTTATATCAGGAGAGTCGGGAAGGCCTGGCCACAGGCGGCTGTGATCCAGCGCTGAAGTGGGAAAGGGAGCCAGCAGGTCCGGAGAGCTTCATTAGGAGAGACAGCTATCACTGACAGAGAGATGTGTGTCCTGAAGGGGACAGGCCCTTCCCTCCGCTCCCAGGAACGAAGGTGGGTGCTCTCGCTCTCATAGGTCTTCAAGGGTGGGAGTGTAAACTTCGTATCATGTGACGTAGCCCACGTGCTAGAAGCCAGGAAGGCGCTAATAAAGACTCAGTTATAACTCAAAGCTGCCTTGGATCTGGACAGGTGAGAGCAGGCCTTCAGAGGAAGTGGAGGGGGTGGAGGGAGTGCTCATCTCTGTAGGAGCTTCTGGGTAGCAGCCAGCAGGATTACATTGTTTACCACATCTAGAGAGAACTGCAGTATTCAGAGGACCATGGCCTACTTCTGGGGCAGTAGGGGTAGCTGGAGGGAAGAGGAGAAGGAGGGAGGCAGAGAGAGAGAGAGAGAGAGAGAGAGGAGAGAGAGACTTCAGCATAACAAAGGTCATGTGTCACAGGTCACTCTCCCAGGGAAAGACCCAAAGTCGGCCTGCCTTTCTAACATAATAAAACTGGAAAATCATAAGTCAGGTCATCGTTAAGTTAGATGCTATCATATTTCTCTCTCTTCTTCTGCTTCAGCCCCTACATGACTATCACACATTGCCTCTACCTCCTCAGAGAGCTTGCTTCTGTGCCCACTACACCCTAAGAGTGTCTCCTCAGAGTGCCTCCTCCCAGTGCCTCCTCCCAGCACCTCCTCAGAGTGCCTCCTCCCAGTGCCTCCTCCCAGCGCCTCCTCAGAGTGCCTCCTCCCAGTGCCTCCTCCCAGTGCCTCCTCCCAGTGCCTCCTCCCAGTACCTCCTCCCATGGCCTCCTCACAGTGCCTCCTCACAGGTCCTCCTCAGAGAAGTGCTGCCTCATAAAGGAGTATCTGGAGTTTAAATGAGAGTCTGCTGGTGTGAGCGCTGAGTAGTGCTGAAGATCAGGAATCAGCAGAGACCTTTTCTTCAGGTGGGAAGGTTACAGACACTAATGGAAAGAAGAACCTACCAGAAACTCATTAGCTCTTAGACCCAGAGGCCCCACCATGGGTCTAGGCGGCCCCACAGAACTCTGGACTGCTGATTCGCAGCCCCTGCCTGCGATCGGTTAGAACTGTGTGTCATTGTATTTTCCACTACTGTGCCATCCTTTGGGTTCGCGGAGACAACATTTACATTCTGTGACAAAACCTTCACTAAGGCATAAATCTTTATTATGCTGTGTTGGCAGGATCTACCCAAGACTCATTTACCACGTTTTTGAGTTTTAAATCAGGTAATGGGGTGCGGAGACGGATAGCTGCGATCTCCACTCCCTTCCCGGCAATGAAAAAAAAAGTCTAAAATATTACCACATTTAAACACCCTCCCTGGAAATTCTATAGTCTGCCTGGTCTGCTGGCGACGGCTGCTCATTACGGGGAACTCTACGCCGCTTCCTGTCGCCAGCTGTGATGAGACATTGGAAAGCCTCCTCCGGGAGGAGCCCCAGAATTGTCAAAGAGGTGGAGGGCCCTGACTTTGACATCTCTCAGGCATAGCCGATTTAGTCCGCCCTGATTGGAAAACCCTTGTCAATGCCCAAACCCCACCCCCATTGCATCTTTCAAATAAGAGCATGGCCTTTGCAGGCCTAGAAAAGCAACGTGGGTTAACGAGGAGGTGGGGATGGGTCTCCAGCTGCCCCGTGGCAGGCGGCTGATAGCCTGCTCACCATGAAGACAAGCATCTTACTGAACGTGTGCCATTGCCCTGGTGTAAATACTGGCACCGTGGAGAACTTCCAGTTATTGGGAAGAGTAAGCAAAGCCAAAAGAGCTTGCCGGGTCTTTGCTGTTGAACCGTGAGCTGGTCTGTGCTGAAGACTTGCTGTGAGCATTCACCTTCTAGGCACTCACAGAAGCTCGTTATACAGCAACAGGGAGAAGGGGGTGTAAATATGTCTGTCAGTGCCATTGGGTGGAAAGAGGAGTCACGGTGATGGAAGGGATCCTGAGAGAGCGCCAAGGACGTGGCTTCCCTGAGTTGCCATCACTCACGTCGGGGTGGGTATTCAGCCACACAGCTACCATCCCCCGTGTTCCTGTAAGTAACCTCAGCAAACTCACCGGTTCACCAAGCTAGACCGGGGTGGAATCATTTCGCCGTCCTGGTGTAGGTTTCTTATCTGGGGTGAATAACAGATAGTGATCTTGCCAGGAGGTCACATCTTCATCACACCTGATGGAGGAAGCGTGAGCCGCGGTGCAAAGGGGTAACACGGGTCGCTCTGAAGCAATGAGCCTCTGCTGTTCCTGAAGCGAAGTCTCTGAAGTGGCTGTGCAACTGTTTGCCTCTCCCAGCCCCTCTTGGGTCCAGCTGGTGACCCCTGACCTTTGCACTCTGACCTCTCAGAGGCCACAGAGATAAACGGATTTCTCTCATGGTTATAAAGAGGGCTATTGGCCTGTTTGTCCACCATATAAAAGAGACATACTGACACCAAGCCCACCTGGCTCAACCTCAGCAGTTGGGGTTTTAAAATAAAAATAACTAAGCCACATAGAAGAAGATGTGGAAGAAATTTGTTGAAATCGGACACTCCAGATGAGCAATCACCATCCATGTCTGGCATCTCCTCTAAGCCTTGTCTTTCCACAGTGGCCCCCATGCCACCCACCCAGTCTCGAGCTGACCTTGCTCTGAGCAACACATGGTTTGTGGTTTTCATGCTGTTACGTGTCTCTATACCATTGCTCTTTTATTCTCTGCTTGCTTTTAAGAAATTTTAGAGTGGGTGGTATCAGGACACCAACCCAGCCATAAAGCCTTCGAGGCACACCTGTCCTGCCTGCAAGATGTGCTGGGGCGAATGTGGCTCAGAACCTGTGAGAGTGGCCAATGATGGGTTTAGCTTGAGGCCCAACCATGGAGGAAGCCCATGCCTGGTATTTTCTAGATGGCCAGGAACTGGAAGCTGGATGGTTCAGAGACCTAGGGTAGAACCAACCAAGACTGATAAAAAAAAAAAAAAGAAATAGAAAATAAAAAAGTCAGTGAAATGATTCCTAACAATATTCTGCAATACTCATAAATCAGTGCTAACGCAGTCATAATCAGAGAGGCTTCCTCCAGCAACTGATGGGAGCAGATACAAAGACCCACAGCCAACATTAGGTGTGTCTCAGGAAACCCCTTTTCTTCCTGCTAGTCTAGCCTTGAGTGTGTGCCTAGTCTTATTGCATCTTGCTACTCTGTGTTCACTTGATTATAATCAAAGGTTTCTCTTCTACCTGTCAATTCCCAAATAACCACTCAGAGGCTTAACATTAACTATAAACATTTTGTCAATAGCTCAGGCTTATTACTAGCTAGCTCTTACATTTAAATTAACTCATTTCTACTAATCTAAGCATTGCCATGTGGCTGTGGTGTTATTGGTCTTCTGGCATGCTTTTCCTCAGGTAACTGGATGACGTCTCCCAGACTCTGCCCTTCTTTTCCTATATCTCTGCTTGAATTTCCCACCTGGCTCTATCCTGCCTTGCCATATGTCAAAGCAGCTTTATTTATCAACCAATGAGAGGCACACATATTCACAGTGTCCAGGAAGACATCCCACAACAGTTGATATCCTGGGAGGTCTGTTGTTTTCTGTAGGGAAACAGAGGAGTAGATCTGGGGAGAGGGGGGATGGGGAGTGACTGGGAGGAGTGGAGGGAGGGAAGACTAGAGTTTGTATGTCTTATATGAGAGAAGAATAAGTACACAAAAATTTAAAAAGACTTTTAGTGTGTATATGTGTGTGTGTGTGTGTGTGTGTGCATGTGTACACACGTGCAATTATCTGGAGGCTAAAGGTCAACTTCAGACTGCTTTCCTGGGGTTCTCGGCTTCCTTATGTCTTCTACCTATGTAGACGTTAGGACTCTGGGATCTGCCTGCTGGTCAGTATGTTCCAGCAGATTTTTCTCAAGATAAACTACCATACTGGGAGGTATTCCTTAGCAGTGTGCCCTGCCTACTCTCTTGGAGACCCTACAACTTGGAGCAGCAACATGGGCATCATGGCAGCATATGGGGTGGTGGGAGGTGGGGGCATCTCTGTTGAATTGGTTAGGGCATATTGGCTTTTGGTAGCATGGGAGCCCTGTTGAATTCTTGCCATTCACATATCCAGGGAGGCTCCAAGCAGCATGGCAGGTCTGCCCTCCTGATTTTCAAACCAGTCCTCTGCCAACATGATGAACGAACATCCCTCCCTCCGGTAGAACGTAAGCAGCTTTTCTCTGGGATGCTGGCTCTCTGCTGCCAAATGGCTTTGAGCTGTTTTAGATGGGAAAATCATAGGGACAGAGACTAGGGCCAGTGTTCTGAAGAGAGCTGTCTTTCTTTTTGACAACTGTTGCCGTGAAGCTAAGACAACTGCACTTGTCTTTGGCTCCAGGGAACTGGAGGAAGGAAAGGCGTCTGATAACCGATGCCTCTGATTTTTCCAACCGCAAGCAGAAGCCCTGATGCGATGCAGGGAATGGATTTGCAGGGACCATTGGTCCAGAGGGGGAGAGAAGGTTGGAATAAGGACATGGCACAGCTGTCCTCCCAGAACCTTGGACGTGGAGGAGGGGACACTCTCTCTTTTTCTTCTTTGTCCTTTTCTGAGGGTGACTGGCCTGTGTGTCCACCACTTGACTACTGCAGGGGGCTTTAGAAGGCACAGAAGACTTCTTCCCTGGGCTTTCCTTGAGAATCCCATAAAAGGGTCCCATGGAAAGCATTCTGTGCTGGAATCTATACACAGGCCACCCCATCCCTGGGCACATCCGCACATTAAGAGCCTTTCCAAGTCCCTTGGTTCAAAGGATTTCCATCAGTCCAATGACTGCCGAAAGGCTGGATCCCCAGGTTTCTCTTCACTCTGAGTCTACGGGAAGCTGTGAAGTTTGTCTTCTGAAATGGAGTCTCTGCTAGACAGCGACTAGCTGGGCTCCAGAACCTTCCATGGCCCATCTACGCACTTCCTTACGAATTTGAGTTCTCACAGTAACTTTGCTGAGTCGGTTAATACTCCCACAGCAGATCTGATCCCCCACCCTGAGCCTCTACCCTACTCTCCACCTCGGGGAAGAAAGGATCCCCAGCCTGTCTTGCATCAAGAACCCACTTAGGAGAGGTCTGTTCCCAGAACCCCCTTGACTTTGAGAAGTGTTCCCAGTGATTTTCCTCCCACTTCTGCCTGCCCCTGGGCAGAGAAGCCTTGCTTGCCCCACAGTGCTTTCCACCCCACATGCAAAATTCTACTCCTCCCCTGTTCCTGTCTTCCCACCCAGAGTGCTGCTGGCCTTGCTGCCTTTAATGAGCTCCTTTGGTAGGTTATCAATGACTTCTCCATTGGCAAGATCAAAAGCAAGACCTAGCTAAGTCAAGTCTTCTGCCCAAGAGAACTAGGCTCCTAGACTTCCAGGCAGCACCCAAGAGCACAGCACCACTGCAGCCCCCACTAGTGCAACTGGCCCACGGCGTCCTTCCCTGAATGCGTCCATGAACTCACTGAGAAGCCTCCGACTCCCTTGATTCTGCCACTGTCCTCTGTTCAAGCTGGGCTGTGTTTTATGAACAAACTGTGCTCCCTCCGGCCTCAGCTTTACCCTAGAAAAAAATAGGTCGTGCAAAGCAAGCGGTTCCAGGCTCTTGTCCCTGGGCTGTGGCTGAAGGAATGGGTACTGGGGTAGGGAGCGGAGAGAAAGCACTAAAAGTCAAAATGGCTCCAAACTGTGTGAGACTGAACTGTGAACATAGGCCTCGGATCATCAGCATGGCAAGTTCTGCTGGGAAGTTACAGAACCCTGCTGGGTAAGCAATGAGGGGTAGCATCTTGTCTGATCCCCGCTCTCCCTGCTAGTGACCCCAGCAATGATGGAGAATTGATGATTTTTTTTACCACAACCTAGAGCAGTTGGAAGCATCCCCTGTTATATAACAGTCCTCAAAACTGAACATTCCCTCCTGAGGGAGGCTCCCATCCTAAGACTCAGGAAATGAAGACAGGAAAGGAAACGTGCAATTCCCCCGGAAGCTAATGAAACACACAAGTCTAAGGAAACTCCTGAAAGTTACAAGACTCACAAGGACCCTGCCCAAGGATATACAAGTTGAAACAATTGTGGGGGAGGGGGGGGCAAAGGCGCTCTCCCACCAGCCTAGCTTGCAGGAGGCCCCAAGGGTGAGTTGTCACCATGTTGGGGTGGGTTTCCCAATGTTATGGCTGCCTTTCAGTCATCTGCGCACCCGGAAGTAATTCCTTGCCCATAATACTTTCGCCAGTAAATAAATCCATTGATTTGCTAAGCTAGACTTAGGTTTAACTGCCTCTTTGGTTTGTCATCAGCTCCTGGTCATGGTGAACAGACACATATTCACATTTCCCTTGGAAACGTCACATAGCACCGCCCAGCACCACCGAAAGACCAGGATTCTTGGGTCTGCCACCACCTGCCAGTCATCCAAGAAGCACAGAGAGGCTGCTAAGGTCTCTCAGGGTAGCAATAGTGAGACCTTCTGCAGGCTCAGGCAGGCACTTGTGAGATCTTAAATCTCCTGCAGAATGGAGTCAGCAAGACAATAATAACCCAGGGCCGATTCCCAGAAATGGCTCTCTGAAGCTAGCTGCAAGGCGGTACTATTAAAGAGAGAGGTCTACAAAGCGCTATCGGTTCTAATTGATAATTGGATTTGTGTGTGTGTGTGTGGGGGGGGGTTGCCATAAGTAAAGCTAAGCTTCAGATCTTGTATTTAAATTCCTGCTTTAAATGTCTGAGGAAGCCCAGCCAGGATCTTACATTAGAGACAAGGAGACAGAGGAACAGAGACAGAGATAAGGAGGGGAAAGGGATGGAGAGGGGAGGAGGTTTGCATAATATCCAGGGGAGATAACCCGAGGGATAATGCGGCATCCCGGCTTTAGCATCCCAAGCTTTGAGGGAGTCTTTCATTTCCCTGGGCTCTTCTGAATCCTATCTCCAACTTGAACTGACACTTGCTTGGTGCTCTAGTCTCTGAACATGGGCCAAGCTAGGTCCTGTCTGTGGGGCTGGCTCATAGGTTTGGGGCTATGGTTGATAAGGGAGCCGCTGCTGGTGAGATTCCTTCTGGTAAACACAGAGGTCAGAATATCCTGAGCCACAGGAGTCTGGAACCCTGGACTGGAGAGGACATGAGGTATGTTCAGTTCTGGGAAGGATAGGTCAGTGTATGTCCCAGCGCTGGAGGGTGAAGAGATGGGCAGGGGTTGAATAATAGGATTCTGATGGTCAGAACCCACCAGAATTGATGGGGTAAGTGGAGAAGCCAGCAGACACTCTCCTTCTTGCAGCAGGGGCAGACACGTGGTGCTTATCTCTCCCCTGCAGACCAGGAGTGGAAAGGAATGGAGAGCAGGTCACTGGGTAGGACCCCCGCGTCAGGACAGCCTCCGACTTCTGTCTCCGTGTAGGACGCCCATGTCAGGACAGCCTCCGACTTCTGTATCCATGTATGGTCAATCTCCACTCATGAGGGTGGACCAGCAGAGTCCATAGGCCAAAGCAAAGCCCAGATCACCTGACTGAGTCCATAGGCCAAAGCAAGGCTCAGATCACCTGACTGTCCTCCCTGAAACTCGGGATGGGACCAGGTGAAGGGCCGAGTAAGGCCATTCTAGGGAAGGCCTGCCTCCAAGCTGACTCTGACAAGAGGTGAGACTCCAGAGGTAGGTTCTTCCCCTGGCTGGGGAGGGCCTGAAAGGAGCAAGGACACAACTGTCGATGTACGGAGAGTAACTGTAAATAGACACCTTGGGGTCGCGATCTCTGCACTGCTGCTGCTCTGTGAGCACCCTCACCGCCAGGGCTGTGGAACAGAACAGAGTAACACTGTGTGTATGTGTGTGTGTGTGCATGTGTGGTTAGAGTTACAGGTGTGCACATATGTATGTCATAAGGAGCAGATATGTGTAGCAGATATCATGTGTATACACATGTGTGTTATGAGGGCTTTGCAGTGGGGTGATGGTGTCATGAGTGTGTACATGTGCAAAGTGTGGTAAGTATTTACACTTGGTAAGTATGTGCACACGAACAACAAGGAATTGCATATTGTGTGGTGGGGGTTGCATGTAATGAGGATCCTGTGCATGCACATGTGATAGTAGCTATGTGGTGCATGTGTACACATGTGTGGGGTCTGTGGGGTTGTGTGTGTGCATGTGTGTGATATGAGACAACTTTGTGAGGGTGATATAGAGGACATATGGTGAGCATGGTGGAGATTTGTGTGTGCGCATGTGTATTGTGGAACTCTGCATGTGGTGGGAGAGGGAGAGAGGGAGAGAGAGGATGATAGATGTTATAGTAGCACGCACACATGTATAGTGTAGACTCATTGTGGATAATGTTCATGTGTATACCTGTGGATGGGTTGGGAGGCCATATGTGTAAGGGAGTGAGTGTGTGTGTGTGTAAGAGTGAGTGTGTAACTGTGTGTGAGTGTGTGAGAGTGTGTGAGAGTGAGTGTGAGTGTGTGTGAGTGTGTGTGAGTTGGTGTGTGTGTGTAAGATGGAGGTACAGAAACAGTACCTATGATAATTAATCTTCACTGTTTATTGGCTGGGTCAGTGGAAACACACTCATGTGTGTCCATGAGGGTATTTACAGATGGTTAATGAGAGAAGGAAGATGCCCCTGAATGTAGGCAGCATTCTTCCGCAAGCCAAAGTCCCTGAGTGAAGGAATAGAGAACCCAGCTTGCAGCAGTGCCTGTCTTCCTGACAAGAGCTGCAGTGGGGCCAGCTCCATCACCATCGTGACATCTGTACCCTCAAAGTGTGCGACAAGATAAAACTTTCCTTCTTAAGTTGCTTTCATCAGATCTTGGGTTGCAGCAACCAGGAGAGTAACTCATAGACACCCCACATCCGTCTGTCGGGAGACTGTTCCGTGTGTCCCCCAACGCCTCCCCGACCATGAAGTCATGATCATGTCAGTGTGCGGAGGCTCCCTGGGGAGAAAGCATGCCTTCCTACCCAGGCAGCTCACGGAAACCCGGCATCTCCAGTCAGGCAGGGAAACACAAGCTCCATCCGCACCGTTCCTCACCGTCCCCCTGTTCCAGCAGAACCATGCATTCCGTAAATTTGCCAAATTGCTACAAATCAACCCATAATCACTTCTGTTTGCATTTCCAATTATGGGGGATGTGAATTTTCCCTAGCAAACAATCCATCAGCTCAGAGTCCCCTGGAGAAACATTGCTGACTTCTACAATTACCTTCAAACAGACTGGCCGGGGCGCAGAGGAGCGAAGTGTGTGCTCTGGGTGGGGAGTGGCCCCAGACCAGGTCCAGCAGGCATAGTAGTAGGCACAGCCTGCACTGTCTCTGTTCTCTTTGCTATCTTGTCATTTAAACCTAACGAGGCAATCCCAAGCAAAGAGAGGTGACAAACCAAGTGAGCAGATGCTACCAAGACCATGTCCTGCTGAGTCTTCCTCGTCCCCCAACAATGCCACACATGACCATCCCGGCCACTCCTGACCACATTTTCTCCAGCCTGGTTGGAGCCACTGTTTGGAAAGGGCTGATGGTTTAATTCAACACTGGGTCCAAGCGGTTAAGAAGTACCACAGTGTAGGTGCTAAGCTAACAGAAACAATGTCACACAGCTCTGGGGTCAAAATCCCAAGGTCAGGGTCTGGTTATTGCTGTTGATGTCAAGAGAGTCCACCCCACATCTCTGTTATATTTAGGTGTCTGAGAGCTTGTATCACTTGGCTAGTCAGATTTGTGTGTACCCATGATTACACACACACACACACACACGCACACGCACACTCTCATCTCCACCCACTGTCACACAGCCTGTCCTCCTGTCTGCTCTTGTGCCTGTATGTCACAGACTTACAGGGAAACTGGAAATGTTACTTAGGGACCCACACCACTCCAGCATGACCGTCTACTCTTAACAGCATCTGCAACGTCTGATTTCCACAACAATAACACATTCCAGGGCACCAGTGATTAGGACTCAAGCATGTGAAATGTGAGAGGGGAGCACATCTGTGTGCTCTTCATGGGGACAGCTGGGGAGACTTAGGAGACAGATCACAGCTGGACTCTGGTTAGAGACCCACGTGGCTCTGCTACCTGCTTTCAGGATGCTGTGCCTCTTCCTGTCCCAGGTATCAACTTACCCACCCAGGCAATCAAAGGACACCATGTCCTTCCTGACTCCATCTTTTGAAGACTGACTTGTCCTTCAGAGCCTCTTCTATCTAGCCTTCTGGTACCCGCTGTCCAGCAGGCATCTGGCCATTACAGCCATTCTAGGAGACAAGGTCCTGACTTTGAGCCACACGAGTTGGTGCCACTCCAGACTTGTGGACAACAGTAAGGCAGAAAGGAGATGCTTCTTGCTCAGGCATGTGAGGAATCAAGACCCCCAAAAGGCCCCAAGCAATTGCTCACCGGAGCTACTCCACTTACAGAGCCTCAAGTTTGGTCCCTGATGTCTCAATGGGCCTCAGTTTCTTCATTTGTAAAGGGGACACAAGACACATTCTACAGAGTTATTCTACAGAAACACAAGGCTTTTCCATGGGTCTCTTTTCTCGTCTCCAACAGATTTCCTCCCCACAAGGACCCTGGAGGGTCTCTGATGCCCAGATGTACCCCAGTAACCCAACTTCTGCTTCAGCAGATCTCCGAAAATCCCACGGTGTCCTAGTTAGGGTTTCTATCGCTGCGATGAAACACCAGGACCAAAAGCAAATTTTGGAGGCCAGGGTTTATTTGGCTTCCATCCCCACGTTGCAGTCCGTCACTGAAGAAAGTCAGGACAGGAACTCAAACAGAGAAGGAACGCGGAGGCAGGAGCTGGTGCAGCGACCATGGTGAATGTTGCTTACTGACTTACTCAGCCTGCTTTCCTGCCTGGGGATGGTACCACCCACAGTGGGTTGGGCCTTCCCACATCGGTCACTAACCAAGAAAATTCCCTACAGCTGGATTTTTTTTAAAAAGCTGAAATCAACCTTTGAATTTACAGGTAGTAGTCAAGTGTGAGGACATCTTGACAGGACTGTAAGGATTAGTAGAATCACTGAGTTTTCCAGAGGAGCACCTAGGAGGTAGAGTTGCTACTTCAATATTCTTAATTATTTAATTTACACGTTAGTAAAACATTTCCATATTCAGACATGCAAGCACAGTGGTTTTAACCCCTTTTCACAGTTTGGATATTATAAAATAATTGTATCATTTCTATTATTTTCCTCCCTCCAAACTCTCTGGTTCATGACTCCCAGCTGTCTACATAGTCACACACACACATCCTTTTACTGGAAATACTCTTTCCTCACAGATGATATCCTGATCACAGTGTCCCCTCTGTACCCAGTCTGGCTCCTTCCCTGAACCCTTCCCATCTGGATTCATTCTTTGTCTCTCATTAGAACAGGACAGGCTTCTAAGAGGTAATAATAAAATATAACAAAGTAAATTATAATAAGATAAAACAAAACCTATCATATCGAAGTTGAGCAAGATCAATCAACAGAAAGAGCCTGAAAGGGGGCACAAGAAACAGAGCCCAGCTTGTTCACACACTCAGGAATCCTTTAAAACCATAAAAGAGCCACAACACACACACAGAGGACCTGGTGAAGACGAGTTCAGGCCCTATCCATGCTGACTCAGTCTCTGAGTTCATATGACCCTTGCTCATGTTGATTTAGAGGGCCTTGTTTTCTTGGTGTCTTCCATCCCCTCTGGCTCTTGCGATCTTTCTACCTTCTCTTCCTCAGGGATCCATGAGCTCTGAGGGGAGAGATTGGATGCAGTTCTCTGGGTCTGGCTGTGGGTCTCTGTATTTGCTGTTGTCCGCTGCAGGAGGGAGCTTCTGTGATGACTGCTGAACAAGGCACTGATCTGTGAACGCAGCGGACCATCACTAAAGGTTGTGTGGCCGGCTTGATGCCTACATTTCTCTGTTGGAAGCTTGCAGAGTATGTTCCTGTACGGAAGATGTTGCAACTGGATCTATGGTGGCCTTTACTCCGTAAAGGTTCTCTCAATTTCAGACGACTTTAGCCTGGGCCAAGTTGTCATAAAAGCACTCAGCACGCACAAGCATACCAAACCTGTGTCCACTTGTTGGTATTCTGCCTGCTGAGAAGGAGCAGGACCCACCAGCCAATAGTTCCAAATCTACTTCTGGAAGATTCCTGGGGCTGGTTTTTTACCAAAGACAACCACATTCTGATGGCTTCTTTCTACAGACAGCCCTAGTTGGGAGTCCCAGAGGTGGCTCTAGACACACCTTTAAGTCAGCATGTTGCCTGAATATCCCACCTGATGCCTAATACTTCAACGTCCCCTTTCCTGGCTCCTTTTTTTATGAATGTAGATGTGTGTGCTTATATGGGTGTGCAAGCATGCTTGTGGGTCCCATGTGTGTACATGGTGAATAGCCGGAGAACAGCCCCAGATGTCCTCATCAGGAATGCTGTCCCTCCTTTGAACCAGGGTCTCTTACTGACTTGAATTCCTCATCAGGTTGGACTAGTCGTTGATCCCCAGGGACCCTCAAGTTTCTGACTCCCCAGTACTGATATAACAAGCATATGCCACCGCGCCGGAATTTTCAAGTGGGTTCTTGGGGTGAAACTCAGGTTTCAGTAGTTGATTTACTGGCTGAACCAGTCTATGGCTTGGTCTCCTTTACTAGAAACAGACATTCTGTAGTCTCTCACAAGAGCCCCCTAAGCCATGGTGTCTCTTCTCCATGTTCTTGGATGCCTCTTGGGGGTCAGCACCCCCACTGAATCCCAAGGAGCCCCAACTTCAGGATACCTTCTCTCTGAGCCCTGCAGATGAGCACAGCCTTATGTTCCCAGGATCAGCAGCATCTTCTCCAAGGCAGAAACTGTGAGTGTCGCCATTAGTCCTGGGAAAGCCCCTCCCATAGTCCTCATTTCTTTGAGTCACACCCCACCCCCTGCCCTGTGGGAAGGGCCCCGATCCACATGACAGAACAGGTGACCTCAGCACCAGCTCCTCAGAGTCATGTTCCTGTCACACTAATGAGGAAGAAAAGCATGCGTTGAGCGAAAGCCCCGCTAATGGTGTCCGTGGAGCCGCCGCTGCAAATGGACCTGACTGCCTCTCCTTATTCTATTTACTCAAAAAAAAAAAATCCCCCTTAAAAAATTAAGATTCGGAGGGAATTTGTCAAAAGGCCATTACCTGCCGTTCTGCCGCTGCCTCTCTGAGCACTCGTGCATACTTAATCAGCAGCACGGGCCTCGCTGTCCCAGCACAAAAGTTAAAAACCCACTTTACTGTGCTCTGGACTTTATGCTCAGCATCACTGTCAGGCAGGTTTCAAGGGAGGCAGGTATTTGCATGTGGTGCCCATCTGGAGTCTCCATAGCAACAAGCTCTCGCCTTCCTCTTGCCAAACTCCTAGAAGGGGCTTCATTCTTCTCTCAGACTCCCCCAAACTATTGTGGGCAAGAGACTCTCGGAGTGGCTTCTGGAGCCTTCAAGAAACTACAGCTACTCTGTCCCCGCGCCTGTCTGTAGATGTGGCCGTGGGGACTGCTGATCAGTCACTACCAGCTGTGACAGCGTCACTGCCATCATCATTACAACCACTACCATCATCATCACCTTAATCACCGCCATCCCGCTGAGCAGCACCGCTATTATCACCACAATCACCACCACCATCATTAAAATCATCATCATACTACCTTCACCATCACCCCACACATTACCACCATCACTACCACCATCACCACCACCATCACCTCCACCATCACCCTCACCACAACCATCACCGTCACCATCATCACCACCACCATCACCACCACCACCACCACCACCACCACCACCACCACCACCACCACTATCTCCACCATCACCCCCACCATCACCATCATCACCACCATCACCCCCACCATCACCCTCACCATCATCATCCCTGCCACCATTACCCCTGTCACCTTCAGCAGCAGTGCTAACCGCTATAGATATTTTGTAGTCACAGATTTGAATTGAGCAAAGAAAAAGAACAAGAAAGAGAAGAAAGTGGAAAGGAGGGGAAGAAATGGTGTGGTGCCTTGGCTCATTTCACCCACCAAACACAACGGGAACAGCCTTTGCTTAGAGTGACCCGGGCTCCTAGGTTACCGGAGGGAGCAGGTCACAAAGGAGCCAGAGTGTGAGGCTGGCAGGAGCTGTTTTCACGAGAGAAGCCACCAGGGTTGGGTTTTTCTGAAAAGGACAGCGCTGGAGCCCATGATGAAGAGACGTGTATGGGCTGTACCTCTCACATCGGTGCCAAAGCAGGGTCACCAGGTCAGGACCAGGACAGGCTCTCTATAAGCCAATCTCTGCACCCCGTCAGGACACATCAGAGATGCCTGATGGTCAAGCTTGGTCGTAGAGGCTTCTAATGGGGAGCTTTGAGCCCGGGCAGGAGTGACAAGCCACAACCTGCCGTGAGCACAGACAGGTTCTGCTGCAGACCTCTAGGACCTATGTTCTAGGAAATACCAGAATGAGCGGAGAGCAAATGGGAAAGAGAATGGAGTGAGTTTCTCTCCAGTCTTGGTGGGAAATGGCCAGGAATAAATGTGATTTAGAAATGCTGCTTTAAAAGCTGCACCTCACGCACCACGAGCTGATCCCAGTTACTGTGCAGGGCAATTCACGAGCAACATGGAATTCAGACGCCGCAGCGCGTAAGCCGATGCGCCTGGGCGGTTGATGGAAAATCCCCTCCCCTTTGCAAAAGTACTTACCGTCTCCAGAAACATCCACCAAGCCACATGACCACCAGGGGCTGCCTAGCATGGAGACCATGTTCCCCACTTAATCAAGTGAAACAGAACTTAGGCAGATGGTGTGACCGACCGGGTGCTTCATAGGGTGCCCTTGGCACCTCGGTGCTGTCTCCTCTCTATGTCAAAGAGGTCATTTAAAACTTGGTCAAGTGCAAAGGTCATGAGGAAGCCATGGCAGAGTGATTGAAAACTTAGACATTCAGGGTTTCTGGGCTCAAACTCCCGTCCCATGCTCCCTACCCAAAAAAGCAAAAAAGCAAATTTTAGGGTCTCCAGGCTTTGGGACCATTCTGCAGGGCCTCTGAATACAGTCAGTTCCCCTCCCTGTGAACCCTGGATAAAATGATCAAACACTCAGGGCATGAGGTGCTGATGCAGGGTGGAATGCATCCAGCGGGGTGTGCATGGAGACTCCATCCTTTTCACATGGGATTCCTGAGCTGAGAACAGAACAGGGACCCTGGGGTTCTGCAGTTCTTTGCAGCCCCTTGAGTAGCACACCCATTTTGTTAGCCTCCGAGGAGTACTCTGCCTCACTGGGGAGTTGCAGACCCAGCCCAGCCCCGGGCAGTGCAGGGTGGGGACCACTTGCACACAGTGTTCTTGCTTCTACACAGCCCAGTTTGGCGGAGTGCGGAGCAGGGTTCACGGGGCCTCTGCTCCACATCGCTGCCCAGCATCTCCACCTCTGCTCCACAGAGCTAGCATCTCTAGGAGCCAGAATGCAAGCCAGATACGCTCTATCTCCCGAGCCAACCTATGGTCATTGGGTACACAGTAGAACATGGACACAGCTGACTTCTGTTTACTGGGTGATATACTCATGAAACACCCAAGATTTTGAAGAGCTGACAGAAACGTCTCCATAAAAGCATTTTTGCTATGCTATTTCTCATATGCCTGCCATCTTTAAACCTAACATCTTTCATCCGCTTCCTGTGATGGTCAGACTGACGGGCAGCTTGGCTAAACAGTGGTACCAGCTGATACGAACGCCACCTGGAAGTGTGTGGCAGATGTCATTAGAATCATGTGGTTCTAAGTCAAGCAGATTATCCTTCATGGGCTGGCTGAGTTTTTGTAAACTTGACGCAAACAACAGTCACCTCAGAAGAGGGAACCTCAATTAAGGAACTGCCTCCATTAGACTGGCCTCTAGGCAAGTCTGTGAAGGCATTTCTTAATTAATGATTGAAGGGTGAGGAGTCAGCCAAGTGTAGGAGATGTCACCCATGGGTAGGTGGCACTGGGTGCTGTAAGGAAGCAGGCTGGGAAAACCGTGGTAAGAAGGAAGAAGCCCCATATGGAAACAGCTCTCTAAGTTCCCACCACGAGCCTCCTGACAGCATCTGCTGGTTTCCCATGGCTACTCCAGCAGTCAGAGAAGCCAGTCTTTGAGAAAGCCTCTTAAGAGACGCCTGTTCAACACGTCTGTGTCTTTACACCACACATCTGTCTATATGCACGGTTACAAATCTGTCTGTGTAGATGTGTCTACAGCTGTAGAGATGCATCTCTCTAAATAAATACGGAAATACAGCTATCTATCTGTCTGGGGGGGGGAGCATATAAAGATATAAAGATCCATGGCTTAGATTCAGTGTCAGATACATGGATGTTGCTATAGATGTGGAAAGATCTATCTATTCATTCAATGTCCCCATCCGTCTCCATATCGGAAGATGCGGAGGCTGGGAGAGAGAGAAGCCGTATTACTGCCTCCACCTCCGCACCACCTAAGTGTGGACATACAGGCATAGAGGACTGCCTGGCCACAGACTGGACCTCGATGGCCATGCAGATGGCTCTGTCAGAACACTCTTCCCCACTCCAGAAGTTCAGAGGACCCATACACACATTCACACACGAGCCTTAAGGCTCCTGTATTCTCGGGATGAACTCACCCTTGCTGAAGATGAAGTAGGATCTCAGGTGAAATTTGGAGTCTTCTGTCAGTTCACAACTGCGACACTCCCGGGTGACACTGTGCTCCAGCATGGATCTGTCTCTTTCCCAGTGAGGCTGTGCAGCCTACCATAGTCCTTCTGAGCCCAGGAGGAGGGGGCTGCTTCTCAGATCTGCGATTGGTTCCTGTTAAGGTACTTTCACCAGAACGCGCTCCTTGGCAGCATTGCCCAAGGGAGGAAGTCACGTGGAACTTGTTTACAGACACGCCTTAATTAGAGGCACAGGGTTGCCTGATTGCCAGTGGCCTGTGAACCCTGCAAGCAGCAGCTCCCTTCTGTACTATCTTCCGTCTGAAAGGCTTGCGAAGGCCTGCATCTCTCTCACAATACATTTGTCCAGGAAAGGATCAGAACGCATGGTGGTCATGTCTGTGAGCTTTGGTCCTTCAGTGGGTTATACTGCAACTAAGTGACAGAGAGAACATCATAGACTGACAGAGGCAAGCCTCTGCTTGGCCAATGACAGCATGCCGCTGTAGTGATGAGGTGAGCAGGTCTGCTTTTTGTCCTGCGCGGCTCCCGCACGGCTTGCTTTACACCCAAAATAACAACACACAAATTGTATTCTTTTAAACACTGCCTGGCCCATTAGCTCTAGCCTCTTACTGGCTCTCATATCTTGCTTTAATCCATGTCTAGCAATCTGTGTAGCACCACGAAGCGGTGGCTTGCCCAGAAGATTCTAGCCTATGTCCATCTTGGGTTGGAGCTTCTTCGCGTCTGTCCTGGAGAGGAGAGGCATAGCCTCTGCCTCAGTTCCCTTCTTCCCAGCATCCTGTTCTGTTTACTCCGCCTACCTAATTTTCTGTCCTATCAAAGGGCCAAGGCAGTCTCTTTATTAACCAATGAAATCAACACAAAACAGAAGACTCTTCCACATCAATGCCGCTGACAGTAGAGGCCAGGTGCAGCTCCCTAGAGGCATGAAGGCTCACAAGGGAACACCAGCCTGGCAGGAGTTGGGGGCTGTAGTACTTTGCTCTGGCCCAGTTGATCCCCCAGGAAGGAATTCATCTCATAATGCCTAGTGTGCCTGGTTCGGTGACCTTAGAATTGACACTGTGTTAAGTATCTCTGCCATTGGTTCACCAGGAGACAGGTACGCCACCCTGCCGCTGAGGCCTGGGGAAGCCCTGCCTATCTTGAAAATGCTGGAGTGAAATTTTTGATATTTCTTTCTTTTTTTTCCAACTGATGGAAAATGAAGATTTGAAAGCAGGACGTGTGTCACGGGAAGTGATCCTGGGGAGATGATTGTGTCTACTTCCTCTGCCTGGGATTGTAGCCCGGGACCGTTTGTGGTCTGCTCGTGTCAGTGCGCACCTAAATATAATAGGCGTGGTGGGAAGAAATGTGGAACTCTGTAGCTTATAGACAACTTTTACTGGAAATATAGAGCTTGACCCTCATGTCCATCCTGTTGATAAGGCAGGAGAGGAGGCAGACTTGATGTGCCTACCTGTTCAGCGTATCACAGGGGCCAAGGAGACGGCTCATTCATTCCCTTGATCAGAGTCGCACTAACATTCATGTGAGTTACCTTGACGGGCTCCCTAAACACAGTGGGGAAACTGAGGCTTGATGTGTTCAGTCTGACCCTCTAAGATATACTGGGACCAGTCACAGAAGCATCTAGAAGGAACACACTACAGGTAGAGTAGTAGAAGCTGGGCCTTCTCTGAGATACTCTGGACCCCTGGGGCTGAGAGGCACTGGGGAGACTGGGTTGAACAGCTCATGAGATGTCAGAGACCTGAGCACCAAGCTCTGGGGCTCCTGTCGCAAGAGACTGGGCGCTGAGCTCTGGGGCTCCTGTCAGAGCCACGCTCAGGAATTTGTAAATGGTTTATTTTGGAATCTGAACTAACTTATAACTTAGACCAGACATCTTTCCCTCCCGGACGTCACCGAAGCCCTCGATGGAGATAGACTTTTAAGTTAGCTTATAATAAATAAATTCTGGTACGGAGGCCAAGCTTTCCACTCACCTCACATGCTCAGAGGGCTTGACCAGGAAAGAACAGATCTTCTGCATGTGGCTTGGCACCTAGAAAGACAAGCTCTCCACCATTTTGAATGAATGAATGAATGAATGGGTCAAGATTCCTTACTGGAGTTCTTCATGCTCAGAGCTTGCCAGCACTGGGCTGTTTATGTCTTTTCCAGCATCCTCCCAAGACCACATGCACCCCTCTCTCCTCTCGTGCTCTCCTATCAGCTCAGGGAAGCAGGGGTCAGGCTTCTCTTTCACTGACGGGGACACTGAAGCTCAGAAAGGCTGTATGACTTCCCAGACTTGCCGGCTTCGGGACCAGAGCCGCGTCCTGGTCCCAGCCCCATTCCTCTACTCCTACCTGACTTCTCCGGTCAACAAGGTTAATGCTGACTCCAAGGTCAGAGGCCTAAGAGGTGTCCAGGAGTCTGCCTGAGGGTCTAGCAACAGGCGTTGTCAGAGGTCCTGATTGTGCCTAGCCAGTGAGGGGCGGCCATGTACTGTCAACAGATCAGAAGGCAGCCTGGGTGCTGGTAGGAGCATATAAAAGGCTCTACCCATTGCTGCAGGCCTTTACCTGACTCCAGTGTCTATGCCATTGATGCTGTGCCCTCTCACCCTGTTCCCCGAGGGACCCGTTAGGACATAGCAACAAGAGCAAATCTAAGGCAGCCAAAGCTGAGGGCTCCTAGCTTCTAGCACACACACACACACACACACACACACACACACACACACACACATCTCTGTGACTGGAGTGGGTGTGATGACTCTTGAGCTGTATCCTAGTGAGGTACACAGGGTGCAGAAGCCAGCGTGGGTGATATCTTTGGCATGGGGTGTTTGGAGCATGCAGCTGTGTTTGTAACACAGAAGTGAGTATGGCCTTCAGGTTCCCTCTGGAGGGCTCTGCTCTGACAGGATGCGGCTCAGGTTTTTATGTGAGAATGAGAGCCTATGAAACCCACACTCGTGCCTGAAACTACCAGAACCGCAGGGCAGCCTGAGCGGATGCCAGCCATCACTGGACATGTCTGAGGTGCAGGAGGAAGGCACCCCTACCTCAGACCCTGTCCCAGTCACGTTAGTCATATGACCTCCATGAGGAGACACACACTGAGCCCAGGTCCTCCTTTCCTAGCTCTGTCCAGGTGACCGGCTCATCTCAGGAGTCCAGCTTAAGCGTTAGCTGCAGATTCTTCTCTGGCCTGTCTGACTCGGGGTAGACAAAGTCCCAGCAGCCAACATCTGGGCCCTTGCTGTGTCATCTGCCCCTCTCCAGTTGCTTTCATCTCCTTAAGCTCTTGGAAGCCATGAAGCATGCCCAGGCGGAAGGTACCAGCCCTCTGTAGAGATGAAGTTCTGTAGAGATGGGTTCAGCACCTTAGCCCCAGGCCACAGAGCCACGATGCAGACTGGTCAAATGGCTCATCTGATCACGGCAGGAAGAGCAGATACTCCAGGGACCGTGGAACTCCTTAAAGCTAGGATTCTAGAAAAGACTGATCTTATGCTTGCTCCACTTACTGTGAAAGATTGTGGGAGCTGAAGCTGGCTCGTCTGCCTGCCCGTGCTCTGGAGAGCTACAGCGCTCCGCTGGAGCTGATGGAAGAAGGCAGAACTAAGCTCAGAACGTGCGAGCTCCTTTAGTTTCTCTCCGTTACAGTTCTGCCTTCAGCTGAATCCATCCCAACATTTCTCGTCGCATGAGCCAATAAATTCCTATTTTTGCTTCAGACAGTTTCTGTCGAGTTCTGTGGCTTACAACAGGGGGAAAAATCTGTAATGGTTCCAGTCTTCCCTCACTTTTCACAACTTGCATCAGGCGGGGAATCTACAGATGAAAGTGGCTTTCTCAGAAAACCGAGAGAGAGACAGTGTAAACACAGAGAGCAAGGGAGAGCCCGTAGCGCCCCAGCTGCCACGCCAGGGAGCCAGGCAGCCGCCCACTTCACTCCTTGCAGTCCTGGACCTGTACTATGCCTCTGCCTCTGCCTCTAGAGTCTTCTTTGGGACACACTTGCTTGCTCTGCAGGCTGTGGGTTGGCTCTCCACGTCCGGTTCCCTCACTCATGTCTGGGGCTTCATGTGCCGTGGCTCTGTCTGATTTGGGGCGGGAAAATCTAGTTCAGCGCATTTTAGAAACCCACTTCCTGGTGTCAGTAGGAGTTTAAAATGAGATCTGGTGGCGTCTGTGTTGTCCACCTCTGCTCTCCATCACAATTTATTCATTTATTTTGTGTGTCAGGGACAAGGATGAGCAGACAAGCCTCAAGAGTCTGTTCTCTGCCACCACTGTGTCAATCCTGGGGATCAGGCATGGCAGCAAGAGCCTTTGCCCACTGAGTCTGCTCATTGGCCCTTTCTTATTTGGTGTGTGCATGTGTGCGTGCGTGTGCACGTGTGCGTTGAATGCGTGCGTGCGTGCGTGCGTGTGTGTGTGTGTGTGTGTGGTGTACATGCTTGTGGAAGTCAGTTCCCTCTGTGGGCCCAGGGTCTCAGGACCAAACAACCACAGTCTTCGGACCAGGCTTGGCAGCAGGTGCCGTCACTTGCTGAGACTGGTTGCTAGCCCATTAAAAAATACTTGTGTACACCTGTGGTGTGTATCTACGTGGATGAGGTGTGCACATGTCGCAGTGTGAGCGGAGGTCAGAGGACAACGTCTGGGAGTCACATGACTCTTCCCACCACGAAATCCAGGGATCAAGCAGGAGTCATCAAGCCTGCACATCAAAGACTTTCACCTGCTAAGCTGTTCCACGGGTTTTGTTTTTATAAACAGACTTGAAGATTGGCATTGTCTTTAAAATTGTATTTTTTATTTCTGTAATTAGTGTGGCGCATACACTTAGCTAGAAGAGGGTGTCAGACACCTTGGAGCTGAAGTCACAGGTGGTTGTGAGCTGCCCGACATGGGTGCTGGCGCTGACAGTGTTCTTAACTTCCCAGCCATCTCCTCAGCCCCAGGACCAAACTTCTTAAATGTGAGGGAAAGCTTGGTTAAGGTTGGTGAGGGAGCCCCAGCTGCAGGATCCAGCCCCTCAGGACTTGCTGGGTCTTAAATCAGTCCTGCTTACTTATGCCCTGACAACACCGTGCCGTGTGAACGGTTCCGTCCCCAGCTGATTAATGTGTTTTAGAATTTCCCCCACCATCAACACGGATGAGTTGATTAGCGAATTAAAAATTTCCCTCTCCTTTCGGCAACCACTAAATCACATTTGTTTTAATTCATTGATTTAAATTAGGGATGGTTGCCCTCCCGACAAGTCTCCATCTCACGGGGGGAAATCATTTGAAAAGTTATTTATCTTAATATCAATTAAGACTGGCTAATTAGACTAACTTTAGCAGTTGGGCACACTGAACTTGAAGGGACTTGAGTCCTGATCGTGTTAGGACTTGGAAAGAGTGCAGGGCTGGGGGGACAGGAAGCAGAAGTAGGGAGTTTGGGATGACCCTGCATTCCATGCTGGTTTAGTAGCCCCTGCCAGGGAGTCATTACACTACCCTTCTGGGGGGTTCTGTACAAGGTAAGGGCATAGCTGTTATCTGTCAGGCACACTGGTTGGCATTCTGGGACTTCGTACACAGTTCCCATTTTGATGCCTACAGGGGCACCCAGTTCTGATATAAAGGGCACTTTAAGGCTAAGACAAGGGTGGGCACATTTAGTGACATGGCATGCCCTCCTTCACACCTCAGAGTCCAAGCTGCAGAAGATTGTGTGGCCATAGGAACTGACCCCGGATCAAGGCAGGTCCATGTGCCCGTGAGTCTTTATTGAACTTTGGTAAGATCTATGCTGCCTAGACCAGAGTCAAGTCATCTCATTGTGGCTGGGACACAATGGACATGTGCCGTAGTGTTGTAAGTGGTCGCCAGCCCCCCCTCCCCCCCCCCCGTTGGTCTCATGAACTCTCGAGGCTCCGGGAGGTGGTTCCTGGAGGCTGGGCTGGTGTTAGGGTGGAGACGAGCCAGCCAGTCCTTCCCTCAGCTGCTCATGGCGTCAGGGGCCAAGCATCCTTTCTCAGGCTGAGCACTTGTCAGTCTCATAGTCTCTACATCTTGACTGGTTGTGGGTCTCTGTTAACTGCTAAGGGTTGAGAGGTGTGTTCATCTATGGGTACCGGGACAAGTTATCAAGGCTCGGTTTAATACTTTGTCTCTTTAGCTGGATAATAGTAGCTTCTTCGCTAGACCCTACAACAGGACAAATCAAAGGTTCTTGGCCTAAGAATGATGCCAGGTACGAGTGATGGTGTGGACCTATAGGTCCATGTCATGTGGTTTTGTCTTTGTAACTTTGTACCCTGTCTTCCCTGGACCTTCTTTAAAAAAGCTTACCTGATTAGGTCAGACCCACGACCTTCAATGTGATCAATACAAGCAAGAGACTGGGACCCCTCAGGAGCCATGTTCAAACGTTGCCTGCCATGAAGTTCCACCATGTGCCAAGGAAACAAACTTGATTGCTTACCATTGTCTGGCTTATAGGAGCAGCCTTCTGGGAGCCCCTTTGGTGGTCCTCATATTAGGCAGACAGGAGGCAGGGTCAGCACACAAGAGCCCCGTGGTCACTTCCCTCCCTGAGGGAGAGCAGTTGTTCTGTCAGGAGGCCTCTCTGCAGTCTCCCACCCAGGATCTTCCAGAATCCTGCTTAGACAGATGTGTGGGATCGGTATTGTGCAGATTGGAGCTTCCAGGCTTTTCCTCTTCTCATGGACACAAGGAGCTCCCATCTCAGGGAGTCCTGGTGGCCCTCCTGGCCATCCACTCCCACTCCAGTGAAGGCACAGTTTACCTTTCTGGTGCTACTGATGGTCAAGGACAGAGCCTGAGTTTGAACCAGCTTAAGGAGACTAGGTGCTCCTGGGCACTGTGATCCAGCAGAGATCTACCACACCCAGGGAATCAAGGTCCAGTTGTTCCATGTGACCCGCACAGGCTCAAGTTCAGGAGACATTGGTGGGTGAATCCGAGAAGCCTAAGAAGGCCAGCAATGTTTCAGGCCTGGTCTCCATTCCCTATTCCAAGCAGCCGGCAGACAGGGCTCCCAGAGTGAGGGGGGAGGAGGCAGCTGGGGATTAGAAGCGTCTTTTCTCTCCCTTCATTAAAAATGACACCTCTCGTTTATTTTGAAGGGAATAGCAGCTGTCTTGAGGGCTCCTTGCCTGACACCTCGAAATTTTTCTCTGTTAAGAATTTGAAAAATATGCAAATATTCTTCGTGGAACCAGAAACACTTCTGTTTTAAACGGGTTGGTTCTGATGAAGACAGATCTCGTTCCAAGGTCTCCCTTTCCTGGTGCCCTGAGCCCGCGATCATCTTCCCCGTGAAATGAGTTTCTGCCGTATTTTAAGCCTCTGCAGAGAGAGATGGCGGGTGGCAAAGACTGATTACAACAAATTGCTCTCACGCCAGCTCTTTCACAACGTAGCCTATTAGGGGAGCTCGGCATCCCAGGGGAGGTGCACTTTGGATCCGGAGCTGAGCACCCTGGGTGGGGCTCAGCAGGTTCAGGTCTGAGGACTAATGCACTCAATGGCTCCTGAGCCCCGGCAGGGGATTTCATGACCAGTGCAACCCACCGTGTTGAGTGAAGAGTCTGGCACCATTCTCGCTGCTACCAAGGACCCATGTCTACCCTTGATCTGGGCTTGGGACCACCGACCTCACCCACCCTTGGTCTGCTCTGGGCCTGAGGTAGCCTGCCCTGTGACTTCAGATTGCCAGCACTCATGACTTGCAGAAGCCACACCCTGTCCCCATCTTCATCTTCACAATTTTTCCAGGCTCAGGCCTGTGTGTGTCTTTGTATTGCAGTTTTCACCTTTTGATAAAGATACGGTCACAGTGGATAAGAGCCGGCCGTGGGACCGCATCCTGGCCTGATGCCCCAGTTCCATTTCCGTTGCTCTGATGAAAACGCTCCGATGAGAAGCAACTTGGAGTAAAAAGGGGGTTACTTAGTTTTAAGTGTCATCATTGCAAAGCCGTGGAGTGGGGAACTCAAGGCAAGTAGTCACATTGTATCCGAGAGCAGAGGGAATGGCTACATGCATGTCTGTGATTGTTCAGCTCACTCTCTTCCCTTAAAGGGTCCAGGACACCCTGCCTAGGGAACGCTGTCATCTGTCAGGGAAGATCCTCCCATATCTGTGGTGATATTTCACTTGTATTAATAGATAAAGTTTGCCTGAAGAACAGAAAAACTGCTACACAGATCACTCTTACAGACCAGGCAGTGGTGACACACACCTTTAATCCCAGTAGCCACACTAGTTTGCCATAGAAACTAGGTAATGCACGCCTTTAATCCCAGCACTAGAGAGGAATATAAAACAGGTAGAGACAGCTCTCAGGCAATCTCGTTCTGAAGATTCCTGGAGGCAGGATCACCATTTCAGACTGAAGTAGAGGTAAGAGCCAGTGACTGGCTGTTTTGCTTTCCTGATCTTCAGGTTGAACTCCAATATCTGTCTCTGGGTTTTTATTTTGTGATGCACAATTAATAAAAACTCAGGGAGAGAAATTGGGGTTCAACCTGAAGACACAAAAAGCAAAGCAGACAGTCACCAGCTCTTACCTCCACCTCAGTCCGAAATAGTGATCCTGCCTCCAGGAATCTCAGAATGAGACTGTATGAGAGCTGTCTCCTACCATCTTATATTCCTCTCTAGGGCTGTGATTAAAGGCATGTACCACCTGGTTTTTATGGCAACTAGTGTGGCTACTGTGATTAAAGGTGTGTGTCACCACTGCCTGGTCTGTAAGACTGACCAGCATGGCTGTTTTATTCTCAGATCTTCAAGCAAGCTTCATTTATTAAAATACAATTGAAATGTCACTACATTTTCATGCTACACACATCAATCGGCATAACCAAGACAATTCCTGACAGACATTCCCATCCCTCACTGAGATTCTCTTCCCAGGCGATTCCATGTTGTGTTAGGTTGACAATCAAAACTAGCTATCGTACTTGACTTATAATGGTGCTTTATCCAAATAAGGTCATATGCCCACACTTGGGTCTAAGACTTGAACATATGTTTTGGGGAGATACAATTCAACCCATGACACCTCCCAGCTGGGAGAATCCTTCATGGGTCGGCATACGCCTGGGCCAGATCCTAGGATGGCAAAGCTAGGACAGTTGGTTCTGCACCACCCAGCTGAAAGCCGCAGAAACACACACGAATGGAGAGATGGGAAATACATAACCAAATGTAGTCACTGTGACCCTTGGGTGGAGAGCAGAGCCTTTGCTGAGGCTACTCGGTGGGGAGAGGGGCTTGTGGGAAATGTCCTTAGAGGGCCTCCCACTCAGGTTCCTATGGGTGTAGAAGATGCGTTCCATTCCCTTATGCCAGCTGCTCTTGTGTTTCAGGATTTGCATTCGAAACTTTAGGTCTTTGTGATGTCAGCGGTGACTCAGCAGTTAAGGGCATGTTTGATTCCCAGCATCCACAATGAGAAACACGTGACCACTATAAATCCAGACCCAGGGAGAGACAGTACCTACGCCCTCTGTAGGCACATGTACTCACACATACATACATATTACCCAAACACATACATGTAATTAAAAATAAAATAAACCCAAAGTTTACAGTCCTGATCTTATGCAAGCTCTACGATACCCCTACAGGCTGGTATTTTAATCCCCAAACCATCAATGAAGAAACTGAAACTCAACAATGACCCCACACATCCCAAGGTTAAGCCTCTGGCAGCTGAATGGAAGCACAAGTCAGCAGGACTGCTCACCTTCCTGTTTTCTCAAGACCAAGGCAACCGTGTGCCAAGACCATGGCTTGCTGGCAAATTAAGAGTCCTTGGGGAAGATCCTCTGCTGAGCGCAGTGTTGAACCAAGCTGCTCTCAGAAGTTGCTCTGCAGCGTATTTCCAAGTAAATCAGATGATGGAGGAATTAGGAGAGGGAATGGGAGGTCCAGGGATGCCACACACAAGCAGCGGACACACGAGACAAATCAATGCCGGCAACACGTGTCGCTCATCACCTCCCAACAGGATTCGCCAAGCAAAAGCGATGATTAGATCCAGTTGGCGCTGTATATTCAGACTCGTGAAGTGTTTCTGAGCGGCTCGTGGAATTTTTACTGGCAGATTATTTAAATTGGCTGGGATTGGAACATTGTCACAAAGATTGAAAGCTGGATCGTTGCCTGTAAACAGAGAGTGCCATAAACGGCAGGGGCAGGGCACTTGATGATGCTCCGGGATTTGTAGGACTTGCAGAAGTTCCTTGTTTTAATTAACTCCTCTACTAGTAATTAAAGTAAGTAGGTGTAGCTGAGAAAGGGGCCGTGGTGGGAACACTTGAAAACATATATGGGGTCCAAAGGCCCAGAAAACAGCACAACTGCATCCGATGCAGCAACCAAAGCATCTGCATCCTCAGCCACAGCATCATCAACAACCACAGCATCAGCAACCAACATCTACTATGTCATCCACTGACAAATGCCACTATGACATCCTTAGATGCCACAATCTACAAAACCCACAATAGCAACCACAATAGCAACCACCATCACTATGGTAACCACCATCATGCCATCACATAATACTACCATAACCATGATATCTACAAAAAATACAATAAAAAACACATCAGCAACCATCCTCCCACAACCACCAGAATATCATCAGACACCACAACCATGATATCTTCTTCCTCAGCTACCACATCATCAACAACCACCGTAACGTCCACAACAAAAATACCACTGTGACAACCATCATCATGACATCATCATATAGTCTAGCCATGAAATCTACCAGAACCGCAATAACATCATGACCCACCATTACCATGGCAACTACCACCACAACACCATCACACACTAAACCTACAACTTCTACCTACTCAGCCTTGACATCACCAACAATCACAATAACCACCATGACATGGACTACCACGCCCCCCTGGATAGCACAACCACGATAGCCATCTCTACAGCCACAGCATCACCAACAGCCGCCATAGCGCACATCATGACATACTAGGAATGTCACCAGCTGTAAGAGCAGCAACCACCACAATGGTCACTACCAAATCCACCAGCACCACCACAGTGCCTACCACCATGATATCAGAGCCTCCTCATTATGACATCATTAACACAAGCAGTAACACCATGGTACACCACCATCACCACCAGCAGCTATAATAGTAGCAAAAGAATTACACTGTCGCACGCCATATTAACTGTCACCAGAGCAATGACAACCACTACCTTTATGACGCCAACCCTCATCTCAGCCGCAGTCACATCACCAAGACCCCTCATGGCATCTACAACTGCCATGCTATTATCAACACCACCACAGGAACAACAACTGCCCCAATGCCAACCAACACTACCCACTACCCTAGCTCAACAACCACCACCTCAACCAGAAACTCGGTGAAACTGTCGCCAGAAACACACACAGCAACTGTTCCCATGGCAACCCCCACAATAAAATCAACACATCAACAGCAGCCACCAGCTTCATGGCAGCATCAACAATGCTCCAACGCTCAACACTGCAAGATCCTGGCTTGAAAACTGCAGTGGCTGTGCCTGGGGACAGTGATTGATAGGAGGGATTGACCCTCCTCTTGAATCCGGCTCCTGAAAGAGTGACTCCAGGCTTTGGATGCTCAGCAATGAAGAAGGGCTTGTCCACCTGGTCTCACCCACCTTTGGGATAACTTCCATGTCTAAAATGCCAACATCAGAAAAGTGAGGACTGCTCATTCTTTTCTTCATGGTGTGGGCATTGGCAACGCCCAGGTGAGTTTAGCATTTCCGAGTCAGTGAGCAAAGCAACGATGATGGGGGGGGGGGTCTGCAAATGTCAGGCCGGGCATCAGCCTCCAAGATGGCATGCGGCAATTGAAATGGCCTCTGTGAAGCTGGTCTCTGCCTACCTCTCAGACCACCACGGTCACTCATATTTGGATAAACTGTGTTTGCACTGAATAACAATGCCGGCGAAGGTATCTTCTGCCCCAGTTGGTGCCTTAGAAAGTTTTGGGGCTTCCTGCTGGTACTGAGTGAGGTCCTCCCTACTTTATATTGAGACCAAAGAGTGCCCCAAATTTATTATTTGCATTAATAAATTACAGAAGCATCTCCCTCCAATGCAGGAATGGTCCTCCATGCTTACTCTCAGTTAGCAGAACTAAAGCCTGGTAATTCTGTTTCTCCCTAGAGGACACTTCTGAGGACTGTGGGGGGGCGGGGGGGCAGATGATTGGGCTTTCAGGCAAGTGAGCACAAACTTTGTCTGGGTGTCACCTTTTCTGAAAGGGATCCAGTGACTTTTCTCAAGTTCAGCAAGTCCCAAATTCTCCAAGTCCTGGCTCAGCTGCCTTCCCTGGGGCTGGAGTTTCCCCAGCAAGGCCTGAAGTTCCTATTATCATGCAAATATGTTAATAGAATAACATTTCTCTCCATCAGGAGCCATTATTAGGAGTTCCTGTACAAGCTCTGAATTGGAAATGAGGGGCTGGAGTCCCTGGGGGAACTCCTGACTTCTGGTAGGAAGACATCCCGCAAAGTCTTCTTAGTCCTGGCGACAGCCCCTGCCTCACCTGGGGGAGGGGGGTCACATCTTCCTCAAAGGTTGGTTTTCAAGTCCACAAAATGAGTGGGTTAGGCCCTGTGGTCAGCATCCCCACCTCTGGTTCCTAGCTTTGGGTAAGTTATAGAACACTGTCTGTCATTAAATATGACTTGGCAGACATTAGCATTCCCGAAGAAGAGAATCACTTGAGTGTTTGTCTGTGTTTACAGCCATCTTTGACTGGTGTTAAGTCCACGCCAGACCTGGGGATTGGGGGTCACATGACCAGATGGTGACCCACTGACCAGAGCCCTCTGTGTGACTCACTACCATGTCTTCACCCATCACAGATAAACGTTTGCACCTTGTCCACTTTGGGAAGAAATTCTGAATAAAGTGAACAGATCTCTGCTGACCTGTGCCCTCGCCTCTCACAGGCAAATCTTACCCGTGGATGTTAGAGTGGACAGCAGACAGACAAAGCCTGCGTTCAACATGCTGAGAAACTGCTAAGTGTATTTCCCGAGTAAACTGATGATGACAGACATCGTGGTTGTTTTCTGTCCCATGTCAATGCAAAAACACAGCTCTCACTTCAGATGGGGCGATAGACAGTTTATTCTGGAGCCAGTGTGAGGAACACATATTCAGCTTTTCCAAAATATTGTGTCCCATCAGGGAAGTGTCTGTGTGGGATTTTATTAGAGAACAAAGAGAGTCATAAATCAAAATGTTTAATTAATACATTGATGGGGGTCACAGGTTGGTGGGTTACAGTAAAGAGGGGGTGAAATGTTGCTCTTGGTTTTTAATAACACCTGGTGATACTCTTAGCTACCAAGGAGAGCTTTATATGGGGAGTGGAACCAGCCCAAGACAGACATATGTGTTGCAGTGAGCAAGCTAGAAGGAGAGAGCCATCTAAGCAATTAGTTGGGGTGGCTTAGAGTTTCTGAGATTTAAGCCCTTTGACACTGGGCAAAGAGCTACAGAATTTAGAGTTGTGTTTCTGTCTTGTTTTGGTCCAGTAAGTCCTCACTATGCTCACAGTCCTCCATTTTGGAATGATAGTGCATATTCTGTGCCATTGTATGTTGGAATATGTGATTTGCATTTCGATTTTACAGGGGGTTACAATGAAAAGATTCCCTTGAGTCTCCAGAGAGATTTTTGGACTTTTACACTGTGTTGAAACTGTGAAAGACCATGGGGACTTTTGAAGTTGGGCTGATGCCCTTTGCACCATGATACGGCTATGAGCTTATGGAAGCCATGGAGTGGAACATGGTGCTTTGGATGGGGATAACCCCCATAAGTTCATGTATTTTGAACACTTGTTCCCCAGTTGGTATAACTAATTTGGAAGGATTAGGAGATGTGGCCTTGTTGAAAGAGGTCTGTCACTTGGGGTGGTCTTTGAGGTTTCAATAAACCACAGCATTCCAGTTAGTTCTCCTGCTCACTGCCTTGGGCTTGTGGATCAGATGTGTTCTCTCAGCTACTTCTCTAGTGCCATGTCTACCCGCCTGCTGCCATGACCCCTGTCATGCATAGACTCTAACCCTCTGGAACTGTAAGAAAGCCCCCAGTAAACTCCTTCTTCTGTAAGTTTCCTTGGCCAAAGTGTCTCTGCACAGTAAATGTCAAGTAACTTAGACAATTAGTATAACAGTATAAGGCATAGTCCAACTTTAAAAGTCCCACAGTCATTATCATCAACATTATCGTGGTATGAATAGGTATCACCCCCATAAACTCATGTGGTTGAATGTTTGAGCTACAGAGGCTGGCACTATTAGGATGTGTGACTTTGTTGGAGTGGGTGTGACCTTGTTGGAGAAAGTGTTTCACTGTGGAGGTGAGTTTTGAGATCTCCTACGCTCAAACTATACTCAGCGTGGCAGACAGTTCACTTCCTGTTGCCTACACTTGGAGGTGTAGCTCTCTCGGCTCCTTCTCCAGTACCATGTCTGCCTGCATGCTGCCATGTCCCACCATGATGATAATGGACTAAATCTCTGAAACTATAAGCCATTCCAACTAAATGTTTTCCTTTATAAGAATTGCTGTGGTCATAGTGTCTGGTTGATGAACAGTGATGCTTCTACATGTGGCTTTCCACATGCTTGTCCTGATGGCACTTATTAAGCTTCTTGGACTCATGCATTAATTATAATTTTATCAAATTGCAAAAGTTATACCTCTTACTTACTCAGATATGTGTTTGACCTTTTGGAATCTCCATTCTGGCTCCTTGAATTACAAGCAAACACAACACTCAATTTTGCCCAACAACCCTCTCAAGGGCTATGCTATTTACAGTCCCCTTCTTCTTGTGTTTCTGTCCTTCTGTGTCTTTGAAACCCCTGACCCTGTTGTCTTTTGCCTTTACTCCATGGCAACAACAGATGCAGGGCATTCACTTTTCAGACCCTTCACACGGCTTCTCCACACAGGTCTAGGGTTCCACTGAGTGATTTTTGGTGCCTTCTGTTTTATTCATTGTTTTCATATTTCCTTCAGGCCCTCAAGAATATGAATTATACCACTTGATGACCCTCTCATTTCGTTTGCTTGTCTCTGATTCCTGGGCTTTCTTCTGTCAAACACATTTCCTGTACAATCGGTCATATTATCTGTCTTTTCTTGTTTCCCAATTTTTACATGACCCCCAACACCCAGCCTAAGTGTTGCTGAGCCTTGCTGTGTTTCGTCATTCTTCAGGGTTGTCTGAGTTTGGCTCTTGCTGACGTCAGCTTGCCTGTGCCCCCAGCTGTGCATTTTGAGACCTGTTCCTTGTGTCACTTACAAAAGTCACCTCCATTCAGCAACAGTTTGAGCCTGTTGACAGGTCACATATCTGGTCTTCCTCGATGGCCTTGGGGCTTAGAATCTTCTGGGGATTCCAGGTATCTGTTCTCGGAATTGTTTGTCTCGCTGCTAGGATTTTACCCCAGAATTCCTGGCTAGCCCTTCACCTTAGTGTTTCTTGCTAGGCTTTTTCAAATGCTTTAATGTCTCACTCTGTGTGCTTGGTGCTTAGCATTTAGCTTCTGCCTTTTGAGAAACTTTATGCAAATATCTGAAGTCCATTTTTAACATTTTTTTTAACATATAAGGAGAAAAGGCTTATTTCCGCTCATGGTTTTTTAAATTGATTTTATTGAGCTATGCATATTTCTCTGCTCCCCTTCCTGCTTCTCCCCTCACCTTCAAGTCTCCATGCTCCAAATTTACTCAGGAGATCTTGTCTTTTTCTACTTCCCATGTAGATTAGATTCATGTATGTATCTCTTAGGGTCTTCATTGTTGTTTAGGTTCTTTGGGCTTGTGATTTGTAGGCTGGTTTTCATTGCAGGCCCGTACCTGCTTTAGGAATTCCTACTGCCAGTAACCTTTAAGTTACCCGCCCACTTGGGCATGGCCTCTTATACTATATATGCCAATGTAAAATGTGCATCCGGCCTCTTTTCTGGCTGTGGGATTCAGTTGCTGTTCCCTGTTCCAGCAGAGGATTGTGATTTGTGAATCTACCATTAAATAAATAACCCCCATTATACTCAATTTTGAGCTAGTGTGGGATTTCTTTTAAGCTTCACGCTCCAGCCTAGGTCACTGACTCAGTTCTGCTCCTGTGGAGTTCGCTGCCTCAGGCCGGCTCTGGCCTTTTTAAATTTTTGTTTTGTTTTTTGTTTTTCGAGACAGTGTTTCACTGTAGCTATCAAGCCTGTCCTGGAACCTGGAACTCCCTCTTGTAGACCAGGCTGGCCTCAAACTCACAGAGATCCACCTGCCTCTACATTCCGAGTGCTAGGATTAAAGGTGTAAAAATGTGGGCCAGTCTGCTTGTTTGTTGTTGGGGTTTTTGTCCCTTCCAGTACCCCACAACTGTTTAGCCCCATAGAAAATCACACATAGGTCTCCATAAATTATAAGCTGATTGGCCCATTAGCTCTAGCCTCTCAATGGCTAACTCTCACATCTTGATTAACCCATTTTTTCTGATCTATATTAGCCATGTGGCTCAGTACCTTTTTTCAGTGGGGCAGATCAGATCCTGCTGCTTCGGTGGTCTGGGCAGGAGCGAGAGGAATCAACTTCCTCCTTCCCAAAATTCTCCTGTTCTCATTACATCATTTCTACTTCCTGTCTGGTTTTCCCTGCCTATATTTCCTGCCTGGCCAATCAGCATTTATTTAAAACATGATTGACAGAATACAAATAATTCTCCTGCACCAAAAGGCATGTGCCACCATCACCCCATTTTTTAACATTCTCAAGTCTCTGCCTTCCTCAGGGCTGAGCAGCTAGAATCCTTTGCTCTGGAGCCCTTCTCCTTGCCTTGGTGAGATCTCTCACCCCGACTCTTCCCCTGGGTTCTCCACCCTCTGAGGAGACAATGCCCATCTTGCTTACTTCTCTGGGGTTTCCAGCCTGCACTGCTAGATACCTGGTGTTCTTCACACTTGCTCAGGGATGCCCCATTTGGTTCAGCACATCAGAGCAGCAACCATCTCTCTGATGAACCTGAAGTCAGTAAAAACAGCCCAGCCTTTCACTCACTGTCTGGCCTCTCATCTGTAATCACCTGGAAGACATTTCCTGCCCTGCCATTATCTCTGAGTCATACATCCCAAACAAACTTCTTGTCTTTGCTTTGGCATCAGCCCTTCTTTTCAGTCACCCGGTGTCTGACAAGCTCAAGTCTTGGCCATCTTTAAACATTAACTTTATTGTCTACCTCCTCTTCAATCCATTCAGCTTCAAAGTATGCCGGTTCTTTGAAGATCTATTAAATATACTCCCTTCTCTCAATTTCAACCCAACTTTACTGGGACAAGTCCCTGTCAACTCAATAATAGCTTTCCAAAGGGGACACTGAGGGGGAGGCAGGCTGATGGCATAGACACAGAGTGCCTCTCAAGGAGAAGCAGGGTCTGCCAACTCCTCAGTCCACCTGCATCCCAGGTCTTCTCCTCACCACATCCTTCCCACTGAGTCTCCCATCTGCTTCTCTCTTCTGAGCTCACTCTTATTTTCTATCCTGCATAGCCATACATATATGAAAACCTCTCAGATTAGATATGGCTTCCTTTGGGAGGTTCCGTGTGTGTGTGTGTGTGTGTGTGTGTGTGTGTGTGTGTGTGAGCATGTGCATGTGGAAGCCGGAGATATTGAATGTCTTCCTTGGCCACTCTCCACAGTAGTTTTTGAAACAGAGTCTCTCACCAACCCCAAAGTTTATCAGTTCAATCAGACTGACTGGTCAGCAAACCCCAGGGATCTCCAGTCTCTGCTTCCCAAGATATGAGTTACGGGCATACATTGCCAGGATCACATTTTGTGTGGGCACTAGGGATTCAAGCTTAGATACGCATACTTCCATAGCAAGTGTGTTGATCAATGAGCTACCACCATTCCCCTCTCTTTCAGTTTTTCACCTGTGGTGTAGGGTGGATGCTCATTTTCCAGGGTAGACTTCTGCAGTCACATGACGTGGTAGTTGCTCCACCCACCAGAGAGGCTGAGCTTCTGTGTACCTAGCTCTCCTGCCGCGGTCACAGACAGGATGGGGGACCCATACTTGTTGACTCAGCAAAAGCCTGGGGGATGTAGACATTGGATACTCTAAGCTGGTCAGTTCAGAGCAGACTCATGGAGCTCAGGTAAGCACCAGGAAGGGATGTGTGGCCTACAGTTTAATGTCACACTGCCTCATATCATCCTGGCTAGCATTCAGCTGGCAGCGTGGAATCCACTCCATAACCGGGAAAGTTCCTGTCATGGCAGCGTGTTCCACTTCAAACCTATTTCACCATTAGAAATTGCACCAGAATCTTCCTCCAAGAGCCTTCTGCCCAGTTGTCTGTTCTTGCTCTGAACCTGCATTCAGCTCTGGAGTGGCAGCTGGGGGGAAGCCAGCTCCTGTGCCAACACAGGGAGTTTTCAGACTCTCCTGGGAGGCGAACCTGAGGGCAGATGGACCCATCTGACCAGCACAACCAGATGTGAGTCAAGTAAGGTTGTGGACCTCAGGTGAGATTAGAACAGATGGGCCCCAACACACAGTCTTTGACAGGACTTCAAGAAGTTTATCACATATCATATTATCAGAGGAAGTGCTTGCTATGGAGGCCAGAGAATGACTGACAGGCATTGGTTCTCTCCTTCTACAGTGGGGTCCTGGGCCTCAAACTTGGCTTAATAGGCTTAGCGATACCTGTTTTTTTTTCCCCCAGTTGAGCCCGCTTCCCTGCCTGTGATTTCGTTCACTCTCTCTTCACAGTGGTTCCACACTACCTGTCCAATAGACCCAGAAACCTGCATGTCGCATGTGGTTGTTTTCCTGGACACACAATATACAAGTCTGAGATGCTCCGGATCAGGCTGCACAGGGGGCCAGGAGAGCAGACCGTGTGGGTGCCACCAGCAAACCTGACAACCGGCATTCGGTCCCCAGAGCCCATGTAGTGGAAGGAGAGGTCCAGCTCCTGCAAGTGTCCTCTGACCTTCACATGCACAACAGGTCACGTGTGCAACATCCCAAATAAATAAGAAAGGGAAATGCAATTTAAATTTCTGACATCCTGTCAAATGGCTGTCTGTTGGGGTAATCTGTACTTTCCCACTGTCCTAGCTTGCATCCCATCTGAGGGGCCGCATCCTGCTGGGTGCACACAGACCTGGTTGTCTAGGACAGGTCTGAGGGATGTAGAGGCAGGCGTGTCTCAGGCTCACCTGCCCACAGATGCTCCCTCTGATTACAGGACCCAACTTCTCCCGAGTGTTGCCTTCTGGCTGCAGGTAAGATGTAAGCATTTCCTGGAGGAAGGGCCTTCTGTTTGCCTGCCTTTGTTTCTCGCCACTGAGGGCATTCAATCTGTTACCTGCCGCCGCCACTCTTCTTCCCTAACAACAGAGCCAGCTTCTTCAGTCTCCCAAGGACTGAACCCAGCAGCTCCTCAGGAATTCCAGGTCTTTGGCGTCAGGTTAAGACTGTTGGAGGGAAGTATCCAGCCCCGCAGACGGTGCAGCTGCAGGGTTCTCTGTCTCTCTAGGGTGCACATGGGCACTGTTGGACTAACCAGTCCCTATCATGCAAGCCAATCTGACAAATCCCTTTGTGATGCATATTGAATCTATTATTTCTGCTCCTCACTGGTACAGGCAATTTTTTTTTATCTCCATAGATAGAACAAATGGCTGGTTCTGATTTGCAGGATGGGGAGGCGAATGCGAGATGGTCTGGGAAGGACAGAGCTGAGCTGAGCTTGGGGTCCCTTGTCCTCTGGTTGATCACTTTTGTCTTTCTTTGGCTCCAAGCCTCCAAACATGCTGACCAGAGACAGTGGGCAGGGAAGATATCCCTTGGAAATGCTGCAGATTCCCGTTCCCCACCCACCAGGATCTATGGGTTTCTCTCCTCTGTCAGCTCGTCAGGCTGCATTGAACTTGAGTTTCAAATGAGAAGACAGCAGAGCTCAGAGTTCCTCCCTGCCTCTTCCAGTGCCAGATCCTGCCAAGCTGGTTTCCTGTGTCATTGCTTCCAGCATGAGATGTTCATTTGCTCTTTGAAAATAACATTTGGAGCCATTGAAACAAGTCTCTCTGGCTCATATAAATCAAAGAGGGTGCAATGAGAGCTCAGGGTTATATTTCATTTAGAGGAGACCTGCTCTCCTGGAAAGCATCCAGGGCTTCCCAATTGAAATACAGCATCCCCCTTAATTTCATTCTTCAAGCCCCCTGCCCAACTGTCAGTTTGATTTAAGTGGCAATTCAATCCCAAAGTGAACCACAGCTTTGGATGGTTCTTGTGATTTTTCTGTATAATGTTCCTGAGTGGAAGGACTTGGGCTGAGAGATGCTGCCATCCCAACTGTTGTTCACGCAAAGTGTATGGTATCAAAGCCCAACGTGGGTCTGGGTTAGGGAATCGGGTGTCTGCCTCCTTCACGGAGGGATCTCAGTGCGGTTTCCTCTCACTGGGAAAGTGTGAAGATCACACAGATGCTGGCAAAGATGTTCCACTAGGGTTTTTCCTCCATGGCCCATGATATTCAATACAATGAGTGGTCCCCTTTCTGGTTTAGACAGGAAACTGCCACTACACATAGTTTACCAAGACAAAGGGGAGCCAGAGAGGTGACTCTGTCAGTAGAAACGCTTGTTGTGCAAGCATGGGGACCTGAGTTTGGATTCTAAGTCCACAGAAAAATCTGGGCATGGCCATATGCGCCTGTGACCCCAACTCTGTGGGAAGTAGAAACAGAGTTTCTGTGGAAGTTTTCTGGCTTCCAGCCTAGCTCTGGATTCAGTGAGAGACCCTGTCTGAATTCAGGGAATTATGTGGAAATTGAGAGAGAAGCTCTCCTCCTTTGGCTTCCAAACACATTTATAAACACACCCAGGCACAGTTGGGGGATAAAGACACTTTGTAGCCCTTTGTGCTTCAGCTGCCTCTGGTTACGGCAAGTCCGGAGAAGCCTGCTGGTATCCATAGGACCAGTCCATCAGAGGCGGTTTGTCATCCAGGAAGAGCTAGTCTGTATCCATGGCTCTCTCAGGGTCATTATCAAAACCTCATTGCCTTGTAGCTTCCCAGGAGCTATTGTTTGCACAGAATGGTTCTCAGCAATGGTGTTCTGGGCGACTGCAAACCTAGCAGCAGGATGTGCGCACATTGGTTTTTCAGCACCATGGAGAGCTGGGAGGCGGGGCCTTCAAGCCATCTCAGCCATCGGACAAGCCCTGTTATCCTGAACTCTGACTTCCCCTTTCCTCTAGCCTCAGCACCTCTGGCCTCACTCCTGGAAATCCTGCACAGCTGGAGAAACACAGCCTCGGAGACCAGATGTTCTACTATATCATCTCCACCAAGTTCAAGGTTAAAGAGTTGGGACACACTGGGCAAGCTTGGGAAAGAAAGGTGTGCCAGGAACTGGGTCAGGCCAGATGGGGGGCAGTCTCAAGTTAGACTCTGCTAACAAAGATGAGTGTGTGTGCACAAAGGTTTGGAGGAGCCCACCCACTACTCACAGGCAAGCCGCCAAGCCCCTCTGACTGCGTACCCCTTTTTTCCCCCAGACAGAAAGCAGAGCCTGACCACAGAGATGCCCACAGCAGTGAAGAAGCAGGCAAGACCCAGATAGGGAGCTTGGGGACTCAAGCCAGAGAAAAACCAAAATAAAAACACGTGTATAAAAATAAAAACACAATAAGGAGGCAGATGTCTACACCTGCAGCTTCTCTCTGCGCTCAGTGAGGGCTGTGTTCAGTGTCCCTCCCTTGTCCCCGGCAGCTGCTTCACTTCCAAGCCACAACAAAAACACTGCTGTGGGGGCAGTCACCGTAAAGAAGGATGCTCTTCCTTTCAGTGCAGCTGCACTGCTTCCCGGGAGCTAATGATGAGGATCCCATCATCCTGGGATTCCTGGGCAGGCTTGGGTGGGCATCGGAGCTGAAGTCCCTTTTCTGGAGACTCCCCTGTTTCTATATCACATCTATATCTTTCCTTAGAATAAATAGCAGGGGGAAGTGAGGCGGGCTTTGAGGCTGCGAATGTGTCCTCCCTGGTCACCAGTGTATTAGCACTGAACTGTGAGTCCTGACAGATGCTGAGATACTAAGCCTAGTACCTAGAATGTGACCCCCTAGTACCTAGAATGTGACTTTATTTGGAAGTTGGGTCATTGCAGACTGACACTGAAATGGACTATAAGGAGTATTTGCCCAATATAAGCTTGTTAAAATGGGGAACTTTGGGTATGGATGTACAAACCATATACAGAAGGGATTCACACCACCAGGAACCAAGGAAAGCAAAGGGGCTCAGACAGATTCTCTACGGGCACAGCCTGAGAGAAACCAGCCCCGCAGGCGCCCCATCTCAGACTTCTGGTCTCTGGCAGTGTGAGGTAGTAACCCTGCCTTGTTCAAGAGAATCCAGAGTTTAGCACTTGGCTACAGAAGCCCTGGCAAACTAATAAACAGGTAATAAAAGCACAGCTGTGCAGGGAGCGATTAGTCACCTTTTTTATCACTATGACTAAGGCAACCAAGTAAGAGATGAAATGTTTGTCTGGGCTCCTAGTTTGCAGGTGCAGTCCATCATGGGAGGACGAGGGGACAGGAGGTGGTCTATCATGGGAGGATGAGGGGACAGAAAGTGGTCTATCATGAGTAGGACAAGGTGGCAGGAAGCAGTCCATCATGGGAGGACGAGGGGACAGGAAGTAGTCCATCATTGGTAGGACGAGGTGGCAGGAAGTGGTGCATCACGGGTAGGATGAGATGGCAGGAAGTGGTGCATCATGGATAGGATAAGGTGGCAGGAAGTGGTGCATCATGGGTAGGATGAGATGGCAGGAAGTAGGATAATATGGTAAGATCTTGAGAGAGTTCACATCTCGTTCACAGCCATGAAGCAGAGGGGTGAATGCTGGCCCTCAGCTCTCTTTCTCCATTTTATTCAGTCTATGACTCCAGCCTGTGGGATGGTGCCACCCACATTCAGACATCCAACCTCAATTAAACAGCCTCACAGACAAGAGCAGGGGCGTGTCTCTGAGATGATTACAAATCTAATGCTGAATATGAACCGTCATGGGAGCTCACATTGTTCTTGGGATGTTTCTGCTGTCTTCTGGTGGAGGCCCTGGCTGAGGGTGGGGCCTCAAAGGGTCAGTCCCAGGTGCTAACCTAGGAAGCCTTAAGAATTCTGATAATGCACATCCGGTCCGCTCGTATGGTCTCCTGAAAGGAGAGTGCAGTCCTGCTGTTATCTTCATCAGGGATGCTCTCTTTCGGCCAGCACCATGGACAGTTACTTGTCCCTTCAACCATCCTTGGTATGGGTGTCCCTGCATTGGAGTTGTTTAACAACATCCTTGGTCATAGCCTTCCATGTCCAGTAGCATCCTTTCTTTCTTTCTTTCTTTCTTTCTTTCTTTCTTTCTTTCTTTCTTTCTTTCTTTCTTTCTTTCTTTTCGCCAGCTTGATATAATTTAAAGTCATGGAACCACAAATGAGGAAATACCCCATTTGATTGGTCAGTGGGCACATTTGTGAGAGCGTGTGATTGATGTGGGGGAGTTCAGCCTACTCTGGGCTGTACATGTAGACTGTTCTTATCTTTCCTGGCTGCCCAGACTCGAATAATCACACAGAAACTATGCTAATTACAACACTGTTTCGCCAATGGCTCGGGTGTATTCCTTGCTAGCTCTTATATCTTACATTAACCCATTTCTATTATTTTATATTTTATCATGAGGCTCACGGTTTGTCACCGCTTGTTTCTTGGGTGACTACATGACATCTGCTAACTCCGCCTTTTATCTTCCTGCATTCAATTTAGTTTTCTTGCCTGCCTATATTCTGCCCTACCATAGGACAAGACAGCTTTTTTATTAACCAATAGTAATAAAATGTATTCATAGCATACAGAGGGCAATTCCCCATCATCGGGCTGTGCCACACCTGGGGCAGGTGGTCCTGAGGGCTGGGTAAGCCATGGGTTGATACCCAGTGAGCCATATCCTCCACAGATTCTACTTGAGTGCCACTTCTGGGCTCCTGTTTGAGTTACTGCTCTGAATGAGTTCCCTCAGTGATGGACCATATAAAACTCCTTCCTTCCTCAGTTATTCTTCGCCATGGTGTTTATCACAGCAACAGAAAACAAACTGGGATATACTCTTACTCTGTGTCACAGTGAAAACTGTCACCACCTAGGGCCAAATGTTTCTGTGGATGAGAGAGAAGTTCAGGGCACAAAATCCCCCTCAAGAACCACTGAATGGGGGATCCTGCCATTGGGTCACCCTACCACCTTATACTCTATGCTCTTGGCTCTAAAGTTAACATCACTTTGAGGCTCAGGTGGTACCTACTTGAAGAGAGCTCAGCTCATGCCCAGCCCAACTGATGTGGGATGCTCCTCTGTATGCTGTGAATACGTTTTATTACTATTGATTAATAAAGAAACTGCTTTGGTCTATGGCAGGGCAGAAAATAAATAGGTGGGAAATCCAAGCAGAGAGACAAGTGGAAAGAAGGCAGAGTCAGGGAGGCACCAGCAACCACTGAAGGCATAAGATGCATTACTGATAAGCCACAGGACACACGACAATATACAGATTATTAGAAATGGGTTAATTTATATGTAGAGCTAGCCAGTAAGAAGCCTGAGCCATCAGCTAAACAGTTTGTAATTAATATTAAGCCTCAGAATGACTATTCAGTAACTGGTGGGCGGGAAAGAAACCTTCAGTCACACCCAGTGGATGGTGGTAACACAAATACCTGCAGACTATTGGGTTTCGCATGCAGGGCTACCTCCCAGATCAGTGGCAGCCTGGATCATTGGTCTTCATAGCCAATCCTGTATGCATCTTTGACCCCAATAAGCCATTTTTTTTTAACCAAGAAAGGAGGAATGTGGAAATATCCTTGCTCCTGGAGGCCATGCTTCTCTGACCTCCCTGTGATTGTTGGGAGTAGCTCCTGTTATCTGCTATGGTTTGGAATGCTCACTTCCTGCCCTACCTTGGAGGGAAGTGCCCTCTCATCTCAGCCCCCAAACCCCAGTGCTGTAATTACAGGCACGCAACAGGGTGCCCAGCAACGCTTCCCTCGCTGAGCCACTGAGCCATCTCTCCACCACCATCTCTGGGCCCTCACACGGGTCGGTGTTTCCAGCATGCTTGCCTGTTCGGAAACCCTTCAAAGGGAGATGCTGCCAAGTTTATTCAGCCATGTTCGGGCCCTGTGTTCTTTTCCTTGGCTTCAGTTCAAAGTCAAGAGCAGTACATGCTAGCAAATGGATTCCAGCAGCCCAGGTTCCTGCTCTCAGTGGTGAGCAAATTGAGTTTGCTTTAATGGTATCCAGGCTGTTGATTTGTTTAAATCAGTTAAATGACCGAAGTGGTATTGTTTTTTCTGCTTGTTAAAGGCTGTTATGTATCCAATTCGTCAATGTGTCTGAGGGCGCTGAGCCCCCTCTCTGACGCTGGAGAGGCTCCCTGGGGAGCGGTGGCCATTTCCGCCATCTGCCAGCCCACAGCCTCACAAACAAACCGGACTTATAGCAGGAGGACAGGGCCCCTGGGGATGTGCTAGGGGATACCAGGTAAATGTCCCTCTATTATGCAGCATGGAAGAAGGGACCTGGGATGATTGCCATGAAGAGGTAATTACAGGGAAGGAACATTGACTCCTGGTTCCTGAGGGCACTTCTCAGCTACCAGGACTGCTGTGTCCTTGGGGGCATCTCCTGAGCCTTCCTGAAGGTGCTTCTTACCAAGGGAGAAGAGCTATCAATAGTCCTGCCTCACTCTGAAGCCTGCAGACTACAGCAATGAGCAACAGGGCACGGTAATCGCCAAGTGTGCTTATATCTTCAGGTTAGCCAACAGCTTTCTAAGTGGACTTAATGCCCACTCAACAGGAGAGAATTCGTGTCTGGTACTGCAAACCTAACCAGTTGCCCCAGGCTGGCGAGGTCATGGGCCCTAGAGGAGAATGCCACTTTCCTGAACCAGTCTAGTTTCTAACTGACTTCTTTATACGCACAGGTAAGTGTCGTCTCATCCCTCATCAGAAAAAGCTTCTTTTTGTAGCAGAAATTATTCCAGAAATTTACAACCAGTCAACATGTAGAGATAAACTGACCACAGGGCAGTCAACCCTGCGGATACATCTACAACATACTCGCTACTGTTAAGGCTCTAGGAACATCACAGAAGAGGGAGCAGCAAGATTTTAAGAGCCAGAGGGCCGGTATATCTGCTTTTAGACGGTGCCTTCTAAATATGGCAGAAAAGCTGCACCTAGGAAATCTCCATAAGGCTGTGTATGTAATGCTTGTAAAATGTCACCACCAGTTGACACAGCAGTGTGAATGGGGGCATCCCGCAAGGCAGATGGCTGAGGCTCCCTTCCTAGCTCTGTGGTTCTCTTACTCTGGTTTCCTTTCTAGCTCTGTGGTTCTCTTACTCTGGTTTCCTTCCCAGCTCTGTGGTTCTCTTACTCTGGTTCCCTTCCCAGCTCTGTGGTTCTCTTACTCTGGCCTGTTCCTGCCTGTTATTCTGCTTCACTGTGCCTCACGGCTCTGACCATGGATCTGGCTCGTCTTCCTCAAATCTTCCGGCTGCAGGACTGTGGCTTGGTGGCCCAACCTACAGTCCCAGAAGTCTAGGGTTCAGGAGACTGAAGGAGGGAGATTTGGGTTTCAATACCAATCTAGGCTACATAGGCTACATACAGTGCCTGGTTTACTGTCTCTCAAAATAAAAAGACAGGAACACATACCAGCTGGTGAGCCTTCCACAGAAACATTTCCTGAGGCTTATGAGCTTGGGAATAGAGTCTTCCCAGGTCTGTCCAGGGGGCCTTCAAATGTTTGGGTTCTCTTATGTCTTGGTCTACCTCATCTGGCACACAGAATACTTGGTCGTATGTACAACCTTGGTCCCATGGTTATCATCACATTAGAAATCTTAGAAGAGTGAACCCCCACTCCACTGAGAACCTCCAGACTGAAGGTAGAAACCCTGCTCACACACACTCCATCTGCTGGGTCAGAACATGTCTAGAAAAGCCAGAACTCTTTGACGCTCAGTGGACACCACATGTGTCCAAGGTGTCCTCTGATGTTGATAACATCAACTATTTGTATGAATTCCCTCCCAGCATGGGGACAAGATTCTCACCCAAGATTCCCTCAGTGGGAATCTTTTCGGGCATTAGCTAGTTTAAAGCTGTTCCCTCACTGCCCCGGAAGCCACAGAAGTGAAGTGGTGGCAGAGGGACAGTTCTTAGATGGCTCAGTGAGTGCAGCGCTTGCCCTGCACCCAGAGGACCTGACTTTGGATCCCCAGAATCTACACTGAAAAGCTGAGCACTGTGCTGCACGTCTTTAATTTCAGCTCTGGGAACCCGGGGTGAGAAAATCCCAAGGGTGTGCCTGGCCACAGCCAGCACCAGGTTCTCAGCCATGAGTCCTTCTGTCTACATCACAGATCCTGCATCCATGGCTTGGAGAACAGCACAGACAAGGGAGTGGTCGCTGCGAAACAGTCTATCCTAGAAATGGCCACACAAACAAGACAGAAACAGTGGCAATATCGCTGGGCACACTAATGTACAAGCAGGGCATTTTGTGGAGTTCCACTCCTAGACAAACAAATATAGGCAGCTATTAATTGCTAGCATATGGAGCACTAGCCTTTTCCAGGGATGAGAGCACTTATTGTTCAATGTGGGGTGGTCAGACTTAAAATCATTTACATACAAACAACAAAACAGACTTAGAAGGTTTTCTATCGTCTATCTATCTGTCTGTCTGTCTGTCTGTCTATCATCTATCTATCATCTATCTATCTATCATCTAATCTATCTATCTATCTATCTATCTATCTATCTATCTATCATCTATTTATCTATAGATACAGATATCTATAGACTGAAATTACTCTATCTATAGATAGATATATTTGTATATATATATACATATACACATTTATGCATATAATAATATTAAAAAAGAGGCTATCACTTTGAGAGCTAGGGGCATGGGACTTAAGGGAGGTTACCTGGGAGGGCCCAGAAAGACGAAAGCAATGTAATTATATTTCAATTCAAAATATACTGAAAAATAAAAACTTGAAAAAAGGAAATAAATAAAGTAGAAAGTGATGGAGGAAGAGGCCCATCACTGACCTCTGACCTCCACACCCATAAGTATTGTGCACACATATACACACCCTACTCCACATTTGCACATAAAAAGAGCCACGGGACTTCCCAACCATGCACCTGTGGACGCTGACATTCTGGGTACATCACCATGGAAACTTCTTGTGTAGCTCAAATGCTGTTGTCACCTACCCAGGCCAGGACAGAGAGAGCTGGGCCCACTTTCTTTCTGAGTGCTCGGCTGGGCAAAGCTTTGTGTGCTTTAGAGCAACACCAGAGAACTGGACATACACTGGGAAGTTCATGGGTATGTGTGACCCTTAAGAGTTTCCCGATACAGAAACAACCTTTAAAATCTGGAGGGAAAAAAATCACCTGCAAAGAGATTATACGCAGCCCCCTTGCCCCAACTCAAATACACCCAGCCACTTCTGCTATTGACTTGGCTTCCATGCCCCTTTAAGGAAATGCAGACATTGAGCCGTTGGCCTTCCAAGGTCTGTAAGACAGGTGTTTAGTTACAGGAGGACCTGTCAACATGGGGCTTTCATTTTTCTCCTGAGAAAGAACAGTATTCCACATAGAGTATAAGTAAGCAGTTAAGTTTACACAAATAAACAGTTAAGAGTCCCAGCAAACAATTTAGGAAAATCAACTTAAACAGGGTATTGCTGTACGTGGAAAAGGCGGGGGCGGGGAGAGGAAAGTTCGGAGATAGTCAACCTAAAAATCAGTGAGCCAACAGGCGATGGCAGACACGATGGCTTCACTTCTGGTCCCTGTTGCTCAAGTCACAGATTGTGAGTGTCTTGTTCCCGGTGTGAGCAGTGTCGCGGAGTACGGTGTGGATTCTGTCAGTCAGTGAATGTAGTGAGATTAAGCGTATCCGAAACCTCACTGTGTAGAGTCCTCCTGCTTCTCAGAACTGTCGCCCCAGGGTGACATATCCAGCACAAGACCCTGCCACTGAGCCACATACTTAAACACTTGCTTGTCTCATCCTGTCACCTGGGTGTTCTCCAACAACCAGTTCTGTTTGGTCGTAGAGACACCACCACCACCAATGGTGACAGTCAACATGGCCGCTCTGCATGGGGAAGCTGGGAGCCGGACCCATCATATAGAGAGTCAGCTGTGCTAACCAAGCGGAGTCTGTGGTCTGTGCCTGAATGTTTGGTTCAGAAACAACAGCTTGTGCCAAATCTAACAGCAGTAGTGAGGTGTGAGGTGTCTGGTTGGTTCTATAATTCTCTTTATATGCATTCTTTTTGCTTTTTCAAGACTTCAAACTTGTATCAATCTGTGGTCTTACACTTCTTCCTATGTCAAGCTAGACATTTTAACATCTAACACTTGAAGAGACAGGATGTGGAGAGGCTGGTATTGACCATCTGAATGTCACTGATAAATTAAATAAAATCAATGTACACAGTTATGTGGAGCTCTGTGACCGCTAATTCATCTCTCGCTGAATCATTTGAACCAGAGAACAGCCCACTCTCGTCTCTAACATCCACCATTCTGTTTTCCCCAAGAGCCAGGAGAATTAATAAACGGTCTCAGTGGAGACTCCCAGAAGGGCTGGGGGCAGAGGATCGAGTCCCATTGTCTTACACAAAGCCTCTTCTCATTCCATCTGCCCTGTTACAAGTTTTGTACAACACAGGGTCCTCTGTCTGTCCACAGACCCCCTGGGCATGGACTCTGAGACGGTGCTCAACAGTTTTGTGTCACCTGGGTGGGGAGGTCATTCTTAAGGCTCAAAGTCATTATCGTCAGACCCACAACCTTACCAGAGTCCTTCACTGTCTGGGGTCGGAGGGAGGGACACCAAAACAAAGGAAAGAGACACAGAAAAAAATGTAACAAAATGCAAACATGTACAGACAGACAGACAGACAGGCACCCCTCCACCCCCGTCGATATTGGCAGTTACATTCAAGGAAGGTATGTCCACATGTCTACCTGCCAGGCCTGTTGATTATTTCTAAACCTGTGACTCCTCCTTGTCTTCAAATCCTAGAACTTGTAGAACCATTCTGCTCGTACCTGGGAGTGCCATTATTTTTAAGAGCACTATAGAGAGTTATCTCCTTCCCAGAACTTTCTGGGGCTCCTCGAGGGAAAAGAACCCAAGTTTCTAGGTTGGCCTTGAACTGTAGGTGGTCTCCCAGACTGGTATTAGGAATCTGTATGCCTGAGAGAGAAACAGCACAGAGTGAAGATTTTTACCACAGAGACCTGGAGACTGGAGAGGGCGTCTTCCCTAATGGCAGCTGCCATAAGATGGGAAACTTCATCGGGTGATGCTCCTGGCTTGCCCTGCAACCCTGTATGGTGCTCGGCATTTGAGGTATTAGCAAGACCCCCTATTTCCCACACCTAGTGAGTCCTCCAAAGATTGAAAACTGGGCTTAGGGGGTCACAGAGGATTCAGTTCACCTTGCTAATTTGGGAAGACACGAAGTGATGAGAAGGGGTGGATGAAGCCAGAAAGAGCAGGATGGTGGCTTGGAACGGTGTTAGCCCTGAAATTCTGACTTGAGCCAATTATAGAAGAGACGCACCAAGTGCCACCTAAGGCAAATTTGCTGTGGTTGCATGTTTTTCCAGAATATAACAGTGTGAAAACTAAACTTCTGATAGCATGGTCTTCTTGCTTCTCCCATGACCCAAAGCATCCCCAGTTCTCTTCAATGCAGCAACTTCCACACAGTGAGGCCAGTGTTAACAGGCACTGGCCAGTCCCAAAGCTGTAAACATCTCCACCAAAGAGTTTTATTGCAGAGTTTCAGAAGCCTGACAAAAGCTAACCAGGTGACCAACTGAGTTATGGCCCCATTAGAAGGAAGCTTCCAGGCAGCTGTAATTTAATGTCACTGCTACCTGAGTGTTGAGTTCTCCTGGGAGCCCAGATCTCTGGGGGATTCTGTTTTAAGAGAAAACCCATCTTCAAAAAAAAAAAAAAAACCTTAATCACCCTTTATGAACCTTTATCACCTCTCTCCGATGCCATACGGTCTGCATCTATAACCCGACAGATGTCAGAGCACGGAACGCAAGAGAGCGACAAGAGCAGATTTGGCCCCGTGGGATGCACCAAATACTCCCTTGGCTTAGTGTATTAGCCTGGCAAATTGAAAATTATCTGTGGCATATTGTTCAGATTCTCACTCACACATGGAGACCAGGCACAGCCAGTCACATTTCAGCAACTCCTTCCCCACTGTCAGCAACGAGTTTAATGTCCTCGCCGTCAGTGTCCCTCGGGTGCAAGGTTGGCCCTGTTTTCCTCCCTTTGGTCCAGGTTGCCCCATACGTGAGCAGGACTGATGGATCTTCTCAAAACCAACTTGCTTGATTTAATGCCCAGCCACTCTCAGAGGGCTTAGGAGGGGATCCATCAAGAGGAGAAGGTGATGGGTATTCTGGGAGGATTCACTGTCCACTCTGATTCATGTCAAAACCTAGGGCGGACTGTCCCACTGGGGTACTGTGACTGTGTGTTTGCAGGGGTAGCGTGCAGCCCCATCTGGCCATCCACAATCCACAGAGAAGCAGCCCTCTTCCTGCCTGCCCACCACTGCCATGAGGAACCAGGCCAGGCACCTCCCAGTAGCTCCAGGCTCATTCTGCATCTGGACAGTAGTGCACACACATTCCAAGGCAGGCACAGCCCAAGGTCTTAGCTGGCAACTGGAGTGAACAATCCTCAAAGCAGGTGATGTGAGCTTATCTGCACCTCGCTGGCCATCTCTCACTTTTGCCTTGGGATCATGAGATCACTCCTTTGGCAGAGTGCAAGCCAAGAGCTACTTTGGGCCCATCAGTTCTAGGAGATCGGTGTACAGGCGAGTTCCCTAGCTGGGGATCTCTGGCCACATGGTGAGCTCTCTAGGTGGACCACTGAATGTTTATGAACTGAGATCTTTCTAGACTTATTTGAGGGAAGCAGCAGCAGCCCGTTCTTTTGTTGGTTTGAAGGCTGGTTGACAGGAAAGATGACAACTCCTTTCTCCACCACCTCCTGACATCAGAACCCAAGCTGCACACCCACCAATGACAAGAAACCATACACCACTTATGCCTTGTGCCCCAGAAGCCTGGTAGCGTGTTCTAGAATTCTTCAGGGTCCCTGAAAACCTCATATATGATCTCAGCTCAGAGAGAAGCAAGAGCCCGCCTTCCTCACAGGCGACACAAGCAGTGAAGAATGCAAAACAGAAGGAAGACACCAGGAGTTTGGTTCATTCATGTGGGCTACGCGGTTTACACTGGAAACAAACAATCAAAAAGCTGTGCGACAGAGCAAGTCGGCAAGTGGCTCCAAACCCAGCGCTCTTGGCAGACATGAATCACGGCGTGTTTGTGATTAACTGCTGACTTAAAGACAGATGCTGTGTGAGAAGGGTAGACTTTCAGGGGAGCTTGGGAAGACGGCTGCTTTCTGGAACTGGCAGATCCCCGAAAGTCCACCCTTTCTCACACAGCTGTCTGCCAAGAGCGCTGGGTTTGGGCATCTCAGGTCTCAGGTCCTTTGCCCAATCTCCTTAAATCTGGTGGGCCTGATAGAGCAATTTGAGCATGAAGGGTATGATTAGAGATGGGTTTTAGTGAGCAGGGTGTGCTTCCCGCTGTAACAACAGCACTGACTTGTCCCGCTCTGTATTTCGGCTCTGCTCTCACTGGAATGAGCAGGGGGAGGGTGCTGGGCCAGGCAGAGCATTCTGCAATGACCAATTCATCTCATACCTGGCTTTGCACTGCCTTTCTGTCTGAGAGGTAAGAGGCTTTCCTGTATCACCCAACCCTGGACCAACCCTCAGTAAGCAAGAGATGGCTCCCAGGAGAAAAAGGAGGCCAAGGACAAAACCAAGACACAGCACCCATCATTTTCCCCTTCGCTCCTAATGCCCTGCTCCGTGGCCCCTCCACCATCTGTCTACTTGTTGATTACTGTGTGTGTTTCTGTGTTGACTATGCACACCCACAGCGGACCATACAACCCCCACACAAGGACAGGAACCAACATGGTAGAAGACCGATGGACTAATGAGTGGTATCCAACCACGATGAAGCACATGCCTCTGTGTGCGAGTGATAGCCTAAGGAATTACAGGCAGACATGAGAACAGCTCCAGGCATCAGGGGTCCCAGTGCCTTTCTGACCGGAGCCCATGGGCACATCGGGGCTCACGTGCACCAAGCTTGCTCTCATAAGAGGGTGATGGGCAATTGATGGGACAAAGAAAACGTGGGTCCTGGTGCCAGCTGGGATGAATGACAGGGGACCTCCAGTCTGAATGTGGATGTTATGATCTAGCCTCAGCTCTGTCTCCCCATCTTGCCTTTCAGGAGTTTCAGAAGATCCTAGACCACCTGGGAGAAGGGAAACGATGATCACCCCACATCTGTCTCTTTCTCTTCCTCTTTCCATGTATCTCTCCTCTCTATGTGTGTGTCCTTCTGTCTTTCTATCTCTGTCTCTATATATACATATATATGCATTTACACACATAAATATATATGTATACCACATACATACATATATATGCATGCATGTATGTATCCCTACTTCGTTTATTCTGCAAAGCCAAAACAGAGACTGTACCAGATGGACTTTGTCCCTAAGCTGATGAGCTGGGCATGTGATGGCCGCTGATAATGGCTGCCCGCAGGAGGGGTACTGCCAGAGGCCACAGTGTTGCTGGGAGATATTTGGGATGCTTGATAAGTAAGAAGGCAAGGTTGGTATTAACAGTCAAGGCAACTTCCTAAGACCAAGTGCAGAGTTGGTAAGGAATGACCGAGGAGTCAGAGGTGACTGAAGACTACCCAGACTAAAAATGGGAAGAGAGGACCAGAAACCCACGCAAAGGACCTCTACTTTTTCTGCAGAGAGGCCGCCCCACCTGCCTTGGGGGTCCACATGCTCTCACCACGTGTGGGAAGCAGCCTTTGGGATGGAGTGGTATCACACGCCTAGGTCTGTCTCAGGAAGGTCTGGAGGCTTCCTTGGCTGTGCTGAGAAATCTCATCTGTCACACCCACTATTTAAAACCAAAAGTAACCACTTGCCTCTTGGAACTGCAGCGGATGGAGACCGACCGTGTGGAGAGTAGAAGTGGCTAAGCCTAGAGACGGGCTCAGCTGACCTTGCAGTGAGGTGGCTTTCAAGACCAAAAGCTGTAGTGGGGGACAAGTGGACACTAACAATTGGCAAAGGGCGTGCTGACTTGGAAGCCAAAGGGGTACAACCTTTAGGGACGTCACCACCAATGTTACCCTCCTTGCGTACCTTGGTAAAGGTCAGCAGCTGAAGCAAGCAGCCAGACCCATCCTTGGAGGGCAGTATCTGCTAGCAGACGCGGTTCCTGAGGTGAAGGACAGAAGGGTTCTCACACTTGACCACCAGGCCCTACTGCCAAATGGTAATGCTATCTCTCATCTTACCTTGCTCACCCGGGACCAAGGAAACCGCAGAGCCCACCTCTAAAGAGAGAGCATTGGGACAACGGGAGGTGCAGAGAAAGATGCTCATCTCAGAGGCATGGAGGAGAATCCTGGGGACCTGGAGCTGTAACCCGGCCATGCTACAGCACCAAACACTGTCTTGTTTGGGGACGGGGTGGGGGCAAAACAAAACCAAAATCCAAAAGAAGCATCTTCCAAGCTTTTGAGCGAAGTCCTGGATACAGATCTCAACGTGTCCGAATTGTAAACACACCATCTCCCTTCATCATCAGGCTTTGCTCTCAAGTGTCCAGAGGGATACGAAAGCTAACTTTGAAAAACACATGTCATGTTAGGTTGTCCCCAGAGTGCAGAGTCCCTGGGAAGGAACAAAACTGGCCACTTAGACATAAGTGAGGGCAAGAGAGGCTGTCTGTCTGGCCTCCAACCTTTCAGCCGTCTGCAGACTTCTCCATTCTTCCCCTCGTTCTCCCGCTGGTGACCTGGGGTCCTACCTGAGTCGTGCAGAGGGAACACATACCCGGGAGAAGATCCGACACCTGGCTGAATCTCTGCTAAGGGTATCACAGTGGGGTTGTGAGATGGTTCAGCGGTTCAGGGCATGGGTTCTCTGTTCCTCCAGAGAAGCAGGCTTGGTTCCCAGCACCCTCAGGGAAGCTCACAGCCACCTGAACTCCAGTACCAGGGGGTCTGGCCGCCTCTCAGGCATCCATGACCACTGCACACACATGATACACATAATACAGGGAAGACACGCATACGCACAAGGAGTGTAGAACAGATCCACAGGCTCCTCCCAGCAGATGCTACTGATAGGGAGCCTAGGGGACAGGGAGATTAGCTGAGATGGGCTGTGAAGAGACGCCTGCCACAGGGATGAGAGTTATTCCAAATCAGGGCATATACTGGGGATACACTATGAGGCTGGGGTCCGACAGAAGCCCCAAAGTAACATCGTCATGAGAAAACATGTCACTAGGTCCTCAGTTTCCCCTACATTCCTCGTCACACCTTGGCCTGAGGGAAACCACAGCACCGATGGAAGGAGACAGCCCGTACTACAGGGATCACCTGGGCTAGGCACACACAGGATCATGGAGTTCTGATCCCTCCTGGGCTCCCGAGTCCTGCCCTGATATAAGCACACACCGTGTATGGATATATTCCTTTAATTATAGAACTGAAAAATCTCTTTAATTCAGTCTATGCTTGTATAACACAAATGTTTGAGAATCCACCACCCACCCAACCTGGTGCTCAGGCTCACTCGCTGGCAGTCGGCTACATGAACGCGTGTGGCTGTTAGCATCTTCAGACAGTTAAAGGAAGAAACAGAGCACGGATCATGTGGGTGAACACAGAGAGAAAACCACAGCATTCTTAATTCTGGCCCAAGGTGAGAAGCCACACACCGAGTGCCGTTTGGCGAGTATCTGGCAGATGAAGGATGTCATGTGCGGGCCTCCTCATCTGAGTTGAGGCTGTCCCCCCTGGATGAATGGTGATGGAATACCGGGCCACCTGCAGAACCGCTTCTCCAATATACACGTATAAATGCTTGTGTGTTTGTGTGTGCAGGTGCGTGTGTGTGTGTGCAGCATGTGATGTGAGTTGCCCAAGTACAAAACACGAGTTTATTCTGTTCATATTAAGCATGGTAAATAAATCAAGTTTTGTAACTATAACACAATTCTTTGTTTTGTTTTGTTTTTTTAAAAAGGAACATTGAAGATCTTCAAAAATTGCTACAGTACAAAAAAAGTGTGTGTGTCTGTGTGTTGGTATTTATATATTTATATATGTATATTAACCAGAAATAGTGACTCTACCGGAAGAGATCCCCCACCCCTGTCCTCTGTAAGATTTCTCCGCATGGTTCGCTGGGCTCGGCTCCGGCCGAGCTTCCGGCTCATTTCATGGCACATAGTGGTATTATTGGCACAGGTTCAGAATCGTGGCGCGAGTCCCAGGCGTTGGGAGCTGTCTCCTGACCTTCTGCTTGGCTTTCTCTGCTGTCTCTAGTCACTTCTTGCGTTTCTTTCTGCTCTCTGAAGAAAACTCTGGGAGAAGGGAGCGCCCCTAGGCACGAGCAATATTACAAAAATAGATTTGGCCTTGGGTGTCCTGCTCTGCCGAGTTTCCCACTGGCAAACAGAAGTGGCAGGTGCGGGACCCTCCCCTTAGATAGTTTAGTTTTAGGTTTTATAATTTTTTTGTTTTGTTGTTTTGTTTGTACAAGTTCACCAACGGAATCCTGTGGAGGAAGGAGAGAAGAGATTAAATGGCACCATGCCCTGGGGCACAAGAAGGCTTCCTGCCCATACAAAGCCCCCCACATCCACTCTGGTTACCAAGGACTGGTGGGATCAAGAGGAAGAGCTTCAGTCCCGTGTTCAGGGCCTCCTAGGAAGGGCTGGGCCTGAGGCAGGACAGAAAGATACAGGAAATCTGGCGGCAGGAGCAGGAAAAAGAGCCCTGCCCCCAGACATCTGAGTGAAGGCCCTCACCAGCAAATTACAGCTGTTAAGGCCTTTCCCATTTCCTCTGGAGCCAATCTGTTACCTCACAACCAAAGAAAGAAACAGAGGCAGAGAATGGGTGGGGTCTGAAAAAAACACTGAGAGACAGAATTCCAAAGAGCTCCTGACCACCCATCTACAGTCAACCCTCGCTGAAGTACGACTCGTTCTTTGGGAAGCCCACACCCATGCTCCTGTGGGTGTCTTAACTTCTTCTGAGCACCTCTTTTTACTGCTGACCCTCAGTCTTAGGCTTATATTAAAACATCTCTAACAAAACTCCCAACTCTGCTTAAGACATCAGTTCTGAAATCCTTTCCGGTGTTAAAGCCATAAATTCTTCTTTAGTCTGTGGTCTGGGCTGAGCTCAGGAGTGCTCCAGCTGTCAAGGGTGGTGACATGGAGGTGTCCCCTCACCTCTGACAGGTCCTTTCACTCATATGGAACACAGCAGCATCCCAACCATGCATGTCATTGGCTAGTATGTTCACCGCAGTCTTCCTCGTTCCCTCTTTAACCCATAGTGGGAAGAGCTTTGCTTGCTACACCTGCGATGCAGGAAGGAACCTACAGGTTCTGTTTCCATCCACTGTAGCTGGAGGCATACTAGGACCAAGTTTCAGGAAAGATGTAAGGCTCTTTCAGCAAAGCCAGCCTGAGTCTCTCCAAGAGGGAAAGACAGGGAATCCGGGAAGGCCAGTGGCCGCAACATTCTCCAGCAGGCTGGTCAGGAAAGGATACCCAGATGGTACATGAAAACACAGCCTTCTAGCGAGAGAGAATCCAGGGATGAGCATGCGTCTGGGCATGAGGGTGCAGCACGTGCCAGGCATGGGCGATCCCATTTGGTGCTGAGTTATGCGGTGATGTGTGTGGGCCTCTACTCCACTCAGTGCTCTCACTGAAGCCCCTCCCCCCCCCCCAATTACAGGCCACCGAGACCCTCAGGCAGAGAGGAAAGTCCCTCCACACCTGTAGACGACACAAGTCAAAAAGCAAGCATCCCAGTGGTCCTTAGATGAAGCTGGCAGAAGGACACAACTTGAATGCTGGCGTTGTCCCACAGTTACCAGGCCAAGCAAATGGCCAGACTAGAAGATCCATCACAGTGTGTTTAGAATCTTCTGGAAACATATGCCCCGAGCCTCCTCTGGAGACCTGGAAGCTAGCTGTCCGGCCAGGGTCTGTGAGCTGGTTTTTAATAGTCCCCAGAGTTGCAGTCAGGGTGGTGATCGGACCCAGCTCTCCTAGAAGGCTCCAGCGTGGCATCCTTCCTCCCATCTCAATGACGGTGGACTTTGAACACTGAAGTTTCCTATGGGCTTTGCCTTGGAGATGTGGGCAGGGCTGGCAGGGCTGCCTCTGCTCAGTTCATGACCCATGTTTGTGCCCAGAGTCTCGACTTGTCTCTCCAGTGAGGCGGTGAAGAGAATTAAAGGCACTGCTCCTCCCCTCCCTTCCCTATGACCCAGAGTGAACAGAGGCTCCATGAATACTCCTCCAACTTGCCTGCCATCTCCAAAAGACTCCTGTTTGGAGATTCTGTGAGGCCTAAGCTGAAGACCCACTAGGCCTCTGTGGGGCTGTCCACCTACTGTGGACCTCAGGCGATCTTGCATAAAGGAAGGGGACATGGGGTCAGATCGACAGGTCCTCCTCCAGATATGTACCCAACCCCATATTCAGGTATCAAGGAATAAAAGGTTCCAAACAAAGACACAATTTAACGTAGAGAGAACGAGTCATCTTATGTGCCTGTTTCCATCTGAACATTTCTGAAGTTAAAAAAATAATATTGTGTGAAACCACTAACACGAGTGAGCCAGGGCGTGCATTGAACGAGCACGTGGTGGGCGTGGCTAGAGTGTGCAACTGTACAGATATTAGGGATGCTGATGTTCAGAGGGAGTTTTAGTGGGGATAGTCTGACATAATTAATGCCACTGAACGACACACGTAAGAGGAGTTAAGGGGCCAGGGAGGAGGCTCAGTGGGCAAAGTACCTGTTGTGCACCATGAAGACCTGAGCTTGGATCTACAGGACCCACATAAAAGCTAGGCATAACAGCGTGTGTCTACAACCCCTGTGCTGTGAGACAGAGACAGGAGGACCCCTGGTCTCGCTAGCCAGCCAGTCTAGCAGAATTGGTGAGCTTTGGGGTCAGTGAGGGACTCTCTCAAAAAATATGGTAGAAATTGATGGAGGAGGACCCCCAACACTGACCTCTGGCCTCCACACACAAGCACATACCCACAGGAACACATGGGCAACAATAACATACATACACACACACACACACGCACGCACGCACACACGCACACTTACACACAAAGAGACAGAGACAGACAGAGAGAGATAGACAGAAAGGTTATTAGTTCTAGCTTTCTACAAATACATGGTTTTTTTTTTTTTTTTTTTTGGTTTTTCGAGACAGGGTTTCAAATACATGTATTTTTTTTAATGGGCTCACTAAATGTTGGCCTTGGTGATCTAACACTTGGCAGGCCTAGGTCAGTGTAATATGGGTGACTTAGTTATCTGTCCCTATTCACATTGTTGATTGTTTGTTTATTGGGGCAGGGTCTTTCTAGGCAGCCTAGTCTGGGCTTCCCCTTGCCAGTCGGAGCTTGCACAAACAGACCTGGCTTCTGGTGACTGGTTCCTGTTAGAACCTGGTTTCCATCTAAGGTCAGATGTGTAAGTCACAAGGCTGCCCCACTTTCATGAGAAAGGCTCTTGTTGAGGTGGGGTTCTGGTCCCTGATCCTGAACTTAGACAAAGCAAGGCTGGAGAAATGGCCCTGTCCCCTCCCTGCCAGCCTTCTTCTGGACACTCCCAAGTGGGACCTTTATCCTTTGCTTTTCCATGCTGGCTCCTTCTTCTCCCTCTCAAATTCATAGTGGTACACAGATCTCAGATTGCTTATCTCGGCTGACCTCTCTCCTCTATTTAGACATGCCCTCAATTTCTGTCTTTTTTCCCTGGGATTTTCAGCCAGGCATTCATGACGCGTCCCTGGCAACAGGACCTTCCCTGCATACAGGTCTCCAGTGGGGGTCACTTTAGGCTCCCTTAGATTCCTGCTCTGTGTCTCTGTGGACTGGTACCCAACACCGAAGGAAGCTAAGAGGCAGGCATGTGTAATGATATTTTGTTTGTGTTTTATCAAATAAAGCTTGTCTGAAGATAAGAGTGCAGAGCTAAGTCACTAGAGGCCAGGCAGTGGTGGGACACACCTTTAATCCCAGCACTCTGGAGTTATATGTCTTTAATCTCAGCAGTAGGGAGTTGGAGACAGGAGTGATATGGCTGGGTGGAGAGAGGAATATAAGGCAGGAGGAGACAGAATCTCAGTGTTGTCTGGAGTTTGGTGGAGAGCCTTGCAGTCTGCAGTCATGCTGAGGACAGGATCGCCCCTTTGTTCGAGCTTTGGAAGAGGTAAGAACTCTCTAGTGGCTTGGCTGCTTTGCTTTTCTGATCTTCAGCTTGAACCCCAATATCTGTCTCTGGGTTTTTTTTTTTTTTATTAATTGTGGTACAGACAAGGCTCAATGCCCCATTCTGGGTCACAAACATGGATCTTTCTTGACCTAAAACCCACTCCCAGGATGGCTTGTCACAGGGGCTGTCCCTGTGAAGCGATCTTGTGGAGTCACACAGGAAGAATCTATTCCAGGACCATGAGCAGCTGTTAGCAGGTAGAGGAGAGAGACTGGGCCTCTGATAGCCCCGACATTGAGCTTGCCATTGTAACCTCAGTGATGGTTCCTTTCAGAGAGCAGAAGAGGGTCCAAGCAAAGGAGGGACACCATCCCAGTCTCAGGCTAGGGAGGACGGAGAGATGGGGGGCTGCCGCCTCCCTGCCGGCCTGCCTGAGCACTTAGTCCTGCTGCTCTGGCCTATGGTGAAGAATGGGATCTCCAGCTGCAGGGGCTCAGTGCAAGAGCCTCTTGGTCCTGAGCTGGAGAAGGACCAGGAACACAGGCCAGGCAGAAGGCCACCACCTAGCAGGAGGTGGGACTGGACCCCACAGAAACAGGAAGAGAAACAGGGAAGCTGGGAGCGGCAGAGCAAACAGACAGGGAGAGAGACAGGAAGATGGGAGCTGCAAAACAATCTCACGGATAAATTCTGGGTTAGATTCTGCCCCCTGCTGCTTAGAAGGAGATTGGGCAATGGGTATCCTAGGCTCATGGGCTCGACGCTCAGCCTCTGCCTTTGAAAACCAAGACCACAGGGCAGCCTGGTCCCTGGTGCCACAGCTTCGAAGCAGTCACAGTCAGCACAGCCTGAAAGGGCACCTGTGTCCCCATGTTTTCTTTGTGTGGGTTATCAGAAAGCACAGCTTCTAGAAGGTTCTCTGTGCTACTTCTAAAGAAGTATTACTTTGAGTTACAAGAGCTTTATATTCTATGAATATAGTGTGTGTGTGTGTGTGTGTGTATGTGTGTATATGTACCAGCCTGTCACATGTATGTAGATGTCAGGGATTGACTCTGGTGTTTTTCTCAATCTCCATCCACCTCGAGACAAGGTCTTTCAATGAACCTGGTGCTCACAGACTGGCTGGGCAGTCTGGTGGGCTGTGCCTGGCTTTTCAGATGTGTGTTAGGGGCCTGGAAGCAGTTTACCCACTGAACCACCTTCCCAGCCCCTGAGGTGTGTTTTATTTTGTTCTGGGGGAGGGCTAAGGCATGTTCCAGTTTTTCATCAACTATGTGCTTCAATCTGTTCCTGAGAATATTAATAATGATTTATCTCTTGTTACTCCAGATGCAAGAGTCATTATGGTTTTCGAGGTGCTGTTCAGAAGGAAGCGGCTTTGGCACGTAGGGCGAACTGAACTAGGTCTAATGGGGTTTTCTGAAGTTCAGCCAACCATCTTTGTCGGGGAAGTGGGGAGATGGCAAGAAATGAGCCTCGAACAAGCGGCAGGTGAGCCTCTGAGCTTCCTTTACTCCTTGGAGTACAGGAAGCCAGCTTCATCTGGTTCTATCCAGAGCTAACTGCGCCCACTGTGAGGTGGTCTGTGGCAAGGTTGGTCTGAAGGAGGGAAGCAGGCGCTTGCTTGTCATGAACTCTGGGTTTCACCAGGAGTCTGTCTGCAGGGAAGAGACAGGTGCCACTTACAGATACCCATTCCTGTGAGGAGTGGGGTAAGAATCTGCTACACTGGGGTCAGCAAGATGACTCAGAGGGTAAAAGAGCTTACCTCAAAAGCCCGAGGACCTGAGTTCAATCCCCAGAACACATTGTGGAAATAAAGAACTGACTGGAAGGTTGTCTCATGTCCAATTGTGCGCTATATACACACCCATGCACGTAGACCCACACAGACACACAGACACACACAGACGCACACAGACGCACAGACACACAGACAAAATAGACAAAACAGATTCTTAGAAAGAAATGGCTACATCACCAATAAAAGCCATCTAAAAGTCTTAAGGTACTACAAGTGACAAATAGACTATTAAACCTGAATTAAATGTTTCTTTCTATTAATTGCTGTTTATTTAACGGACAACAAGTGCCTGTGTAAATCTGAGAGACATCTCTGGCAGGTCTCTGCTTGCTGCTCGTGCCCAGGCGTTAATTATAAGAATGAGGGAATGCTTAGAATCCGAAGGCTTTCATCCCAGTGAGTGATGAATAGCTTGCCCGGCACAGGGCGATGGGATCTTTAGGCATTTATCAGAGACTAATGAGGCTCTTTGCACATCTCGCCTGGTTCTGGTCTACAGAAAGTCACCGGAGGTGAAGCAAGGCAGGCACGGCGACAGAGTTCGTCTGTTTTGTAAGGAGATGCAATACCTAGTTCTACCCAATCCAGAGGCTCCCATGATGCACAGGGAGGGGCAGTAATGGTCTGGAAAAAAGGTGTTCTCACATAGATGGAGTCACTCTCAAGTGTCTCCTGGGGCAGCTACATCTTACACCCCACCCAAGATCAGTGTACCAAGACATCTAATCAAAACTGTAAGAGAGAATGCCAGGGGAAAGACAAGAGGGTTTTCTGGAACCGAGGAACAAATAAAATCACAATCCTGCCACCCAAACTCCATATTCCTGGAAATGTTCATGCTGCTGCTCCATGCAAGAAGGCTGCAGAGCTCAGGCCCTTGAGCCCTTGGGACTGGTCCTCCTGTAGCTCCATCCTACCCTCAGCCAGACTACAGCTTGGGGCTGGCCTGGAATGAACGGAGGCACATGGTATAGAGAAGGGCGTGGTCTCAGATCCTGCAAGGGGTTTGCAAAGCAGAGACATCGGAAGGGTAGGCAGTATGACATCCTGGCACTAGACAACCTCAGGTGACTGACCTTACCACTGACAACCTAGAGCACCATGGTCAAGTCGTCTGCTTTTCCTCAGCCTCAGTTTCCCTCTTTGTGGATGGGCTTGCTGTGGGGAGTAAATGCCCTTCTGTACGGAAAAAGTGGCTTTTTTAATGGCCATCATATGACAGAGTTGCCCCAGGAGCAGGAGACAAGCGGCCTATGGGCCCCCAGCTCTTCCAGAAGTGGAGGCTGAGTGGGTAGGCTCAGCATCTCCATGCCAATGAATCATAGTTTAACCCATTTTTCGTGCTTTATTATTTTTTAATTGATACAAGATCTAACTCTGTACCCAGGCTGTCTTCAAACTCTCAGTGATTCCCCTGCCTCAGACTCCTGACTGCTTGATTGCCGATATTAGCCATCATGCCCACCTTTAAGGAACTCTCAAAGCTATGACAAGATGTGGTGCCCACCCTACCCTGGGTCATGACAAGTTTTGCTAGGCAGCCAGGGACTCCATTGTTCCCCAACACTAGCTGAGCTGGCACATTCAAGAGGGATGTCCACAGCCTTAATGGAATGAGACACATTGGCAGACCACGGCAGTGTGCTCTGAGGATGTGCCAGGCTCCGTGTTCTGCCCACTAGAAGGCTATGCTTGCCACACGGGCTCCATGAAAGCCTCTGCGGGAGGCTCATTTCTAGTCTAATCTAATTGCATCTCTTGCCCGTTGGCGGAACATGTTGGCTTTGGGACAGAGACGGAGGGCTGGAGATTTGATTTGGACCAAACTTATGATTCATTAGTGCTGGGATTAAGAACTGACCGGTTCGTTCCCATGCTGACAGCAGCTTGCTCCTTGCTTCCTGCTGGGCAAAAATTGTTGGGTATGGAACCCTCCAGCCATGTCCAGCCCTCAGTCTCCTGCCCTTTTCATTCAGTCCCCTATGTAGAAGGTGAGCCATGAGTTAGAGGACGGATACTGTATTCTATCTGAGACACAAGGTTGCCATCTTATGAAAATGACAGGATGCCTCTTTGATAAGGGTAGACTGGCTCACTCTGCAGTGGCACACTGGGCAAAGGGAGGTGATGTGGGATTCCCCTCTGTATGCTGTGAATACGATTGGTTAATTAATAAAGAAACTGTCTTGAGCTTGCACAGGGAATAGAGGTAGGCGGGGGGAAAAACTAAACTGAATGCTGGAAGAAAGGAGGCAGTGTCAGGGAGAAGCCATGTAGCCCTGCTGGAGACAGACACGGGAACTTTACTGGGTAAGCTGCTGCCACGTGGTGATACACAGATTAATGGAGATGGGTTAAATTTATATATAAGAGTTAGCCAATAAGAAGCAAAAGCTAATGGGCCAAGCAGTGTTTTAAATAATATAGTTTCTGTGTGATTATTTCAGGGCTGAGCAGCTGGGAACCAACAAGCAGCCCTCCTCCAACGGGAAGGTTCCCCAGCAAGCCTGGAATCACAGAGGAAAGGCTGCCAAACTGACGACACCCATGGGCCCTGCCCCCAGCATGTGCAAGTGGGAGAGATGTGTGGGTTGTGCAGCTCCTGGGAGAAGCACTCGCCCCTCCCCATGCCCCCCGTAGGCCACTGTTCACAGACTCAGCAGAGAAGCCATTTAATACTAGCATCCGCGTTAATACCATCCAAAGCAAGCCGAATGTTCCCAGGCAGCAGAGCGTGAAGAATTCATCCTGTTTGGGTGCCAGTCTCCAGCTTCAAATTAGTAGATGTCTCAACTCTTCACTTTCTTTCTTTATCATGTTATTTCTTATCTCTTATTTTCATATTTCAAGACTGTATTTTAATTCTGCTCCTGCCCCACTGCCCCTTCCCCCGCCCCCCTCCAGCACGGTGGCGTGCTGAGGGTGTGATCTCTGTCTGCTTAGCTGCTGCCCTGGTAGCTTCCTGCTGAGGGAAGGGAATGCTGTACCCAGAGCTTGTTTCTGAAGGCGATTCCAGCCCGCAGTTCTGCACAGGGAGGGCATGGCATTGAGACGGTGTTGCTGCTCCAAGGCGTTCCTGTGAGCTACTCCCTCCCCGAGAACTCCCAGCTTTGTGTCTAATAGATGTGCCCAGAGACCCAGGGTCCCAGTATCCAGTATCCACATAAGGGATGTACTGGGAAACCCACTGCCTTAGAGAGGGGTTCCTGATCATCCCAAAGCAAAGGTGAGGGGAGAAGGTGGTGGATGAGGAGATAAAGAGGGCACTCTGCCTCCAGGAAATAGATACATACCATGAAACAAACACATGGCGTCTGCCCTGCCCCCAGGAGGTAAAAAGCCTTCGGCCAGTCAGCAGGAGATTTCAAACCATTTCTCAGACACAAAGGCCACAGGGATGAGATGCCGATCTGCAGATGAGGATCTGTGAAGAGCAGAGAAGAAGGCTTGTGTGAGCCATGGGAGCTGTGTGAGCTGACACATGGCAGGCAAGCTGGTCAGCCTGCAGGGGGAGTCTGTTCTCTGGAGATGGGTCTTTCCCAGCCTTTACATAGAAGGATCACCCTCGCCTTGCAGGTCCCCAGGGCTGAGGGACTCAAGTGTGGAGGTAGGCTGACTGGCCATCCCTCACTCTTGTACCGTCTCCAGATGGCTTTGGGATGAGCCCAGAGCCAGGGTCTGTGCTTCCAAAGGCGAGATTGGATGCACAGCATTGCGCATGATAGAAAGGACAGACCTAGCTCCTAAATTGCCCCCTCCCGCCCCCTTACAGTTTGTCACTGAAACCAGGTGACTGTGATGGTTAGCTTTATCTACCAATTTGACACACTTAGAATCACCTAGAAGAGAGTCTCAATGAGGGATTATGAGGATCAGTTTGGCCTGTGGGCCTGTGTGTTAACTGATGTGGGGAGAATCCAGATCACCATGAGCGGCACCATTCCCTAGGCCAGGAACCCTGACGTGTATAAAAGTGAAGGAAACGGGCGAGCAGCTAGGCGTAGTTCCTTCTCTCTGTTCCAGACTGTAGATGTGCTGGCGGCTGTACGCTCCTGCTACTTTGAAGCCCCTGCTAGGACTGAAACCTGGAATTATAAGCTGAATACACCCCTGTCTACCCCAAACTGCATTTTGTCAGGGTTGTTTATCACAGCCAACAGAAACAAAGCAGGCAAACGACCGTGTCCCAGGCCCAGCAGCAGGCACCAACATGTCACCTTCCTGGCTCTGCATCAGGGTGTGAGACAGCCAGCCACCCAACCTCTACAAGGAGACATGGGTGTGGCGTTTGTGCTCACTGCAGCCAGCAGCACAGGAATAATGAACTGTGATTGCTCTGGTGGCCAGGAGAGCTGGGTGTCCAAGCCACTTCTGCTTATAGAGAAAGCAGCAAACAGGATGGGAGATGCAGGGTGACCCAGAGCTGACCTCCAAGCCAAGGTCGCAGGGGACCCTCTCATCCAGTTGCTGAGACTGGGGATGGGGGAGGGGGCCTTCAAGGCATACAAGCAGCCTGCTAACTGCCTCATTTTTTCCTTCTTTTCTTTTCTTTTTTTTTTAATTTACAAATGATGCATGGGTGCATAGTCGCTTAAAAAATAGCTTATTGATATTTTAATTTAATGCTGGACAAACCTTGGGCAGCTGACTCAGGGGTTTCTTGACCGTTCCTGGGGATGGTTGGAGAAGTGTGTCTTCTTTGAGAGATTATCCATGAATAATAAAAGAACATTTAATAAGAGACTCCAGTCTGGAGTCTGCTTGGTATTTGCTATTTTTTTCTGAGCTGACTGTTGACATCTTATTGACAAGAGTCTCAGAAACACCGGCTGTGGGAAGGACCTGTCATAATCTTCTGATGCTCCAGAGGGCAGCGAGTACTAGGCTGGCTTTGAACTCTGAGACTGAGAGTTGGGGTTGGGGCAGACATTCAGCCTCCAGGCATAGGAGTGAGGGGCTGTGTTGAATTCTGGGTAGGGTTTTCACTATGGCTGGAAGGTTGTGCCTTCCAGGGGTGGCTAACGCCTGTTGATTGTACTTCACTGCTATTGTTTTGACAAATCAGTTGTCTGCAAGTGCTGGGCTCTTGAGTGACCCACAGATTGACAGTGCCACACAGAGAGCCTTGGGGACGGGATCACACAGAGCTCACCGGTTTCCGTTGAACGTGGACTTGTACTCCCCAGTCGAGTGCAGTGTCTCATCAGCGTACACGGGCACGGATGCCCTGACACACTCATGGGAACATTGCAGCGTCTCATTGTAGGCCGTAAAGATGTCCACGCTGCTGGGCACCCGGGCTGGGGTGAAGTCCGTTAAGTTCTGACAGCTTTCCTCCTGCTGGTTCATCTTTCGCTGGTGGCTGTTCCTCCGAGTGTGCCCACTTGGGGCACAGCTAGGAGAGAGAGAGAGGAGAGGTGTGAGGGGTGGGCAGGTGCTGGAGCGATGTGCAGACCTCTCCCACACAGTGGCAGTGAAGCCTCACTGCCAGGCATCATTTATATTACATAGTAATTCTCGGCCTCTTCAGAAAGATCAACCACAATCAAGTAATCAGCTCCCCCTTTTTTTTTCAAATATAAAATCTGAATTTTAAATGTGGCCATTATCACAGGAGAGTTTGGAGGTGAGTGAGTGAGTGAGTGGTGAGGTTCCAGGACCTTGTTTGCCTAAAGAATGTTAGCTAGACTGAGGGGCTTCCCTCCGAGGGATGGAAAGGTTGATAGTGCTCACTGCCACTGTGGGAGAGCCTGGGCTGGTACGAGGGGCCTCTGGGGATAGCCTGGGGTGCAAGGCTGTTGGACGAACTGATGAAAGGGAGCCCCTGGCTGTCACCTCATCCAGAACACATCTGCAAACTGGGAACAGTGGCTCGCGCTAGTCCCTGCCGGGGTCTGACAAAGGGATGCTCTCATGCCCCGTGAGCTCTGCCTCACTCCCCACGGCTCTGACTGTGGGGGCTTGGAGCATGAACTGGGGACCCCACTCTCATCGGTGCAGGAATGTCAGGTGGAATGTGAGGTGACATTGAAGCGAGTGTCCTGTCTTCCATGGGTGCCACCTTACGCCTTGCTATGTCCCCTAGGCGGGGTTGGTGGAGTCTGACCGCCCCTGAAAGTGAGCAAGAGGCAGAAGGCCCCTCAGCAGAAGAGGCTGAGTCCCGCTGGCCTTCCTCACCCACCTCTGGATGCTCTCCCAGAGGGAGGGGTAGCCTGTCATGGAAGGGGTCACAAGTCTTCTCTCCTCTCGAGAAGGCCATGATGCTGCACTGTCCCACAGGTGTGCATACCTGGGGTGACCCCCATCTTCTGCTCTAGAGTTTCTTTGGGAGCTGCATTGCTATCTATGTGTCCTGGATCTACCAGGGACCCACCTGCGTAGCAGGTGCGAGGCCAGTAGAATGGGGTTTGTCCTGGGCTGTGTCCTCCCTTTGCTACCTACCTTTGGCTTTCCCCCATTTCTGGGTCTGTCCAGTTGCTGGAACCCTACTTGTCAATCACGTATATCTGGGAATCATGGAGGCACACAGCTCTGCTGGTGGACTTGAGCCTCGAAGCTCACAGCACTAGATAAATGCCTTTCTATGTGACTTCGGGTGCTGCGGGCAGCAAGGAACCCTAGCAGTCCTCTCAGTTTCTTGGGCTATAGCAGATGTACACACCCAACAAGGCCAGCCTCAAAGCAGCCCACTTTACAGGAGGAAACAGGGAAGGAAAAGCACCTGAAGCTAGGTAACGACCTAGGTTAGCAGAGAGCTGCTGCTGAAGGGAACAAGGGGACAAGGAGGCTGGCGGGTAAGCTGCCTTGACCTCCGTGGAGGCAGTGGGCCAGGAGGGGTCTGAACATCCTGCTGCTGCTTCCCTGCCTTTCAGAGCTATGGCATGGACTGCACCCTAGCAGGCAACACACACAGACGCACATGGGTCCAGACAGCTGGGTGACGGGAGAACCATATAGCCTGGGAAACCATGTCATGAAGGCTGAGCACAGGAACAACACTAAGGGCTACACTAGGAAACGGACCTGGCTGAAGCCAGTGATGGCCATGGTACCTGTGGCTGTAGTCACCTGGGACCGCCTACTCCAAGGGAATGCAACCTGTAGGCTGCCATTCAGGACACAATGTCTCATTTGATAGGGTCTTGTGTATCATAGGCTGTGTAGCTGAGGATGACCTAGAACTTCTGATCCTCTTTCCTCCACTTCCTTAGTGCTGAACCAAGGCACTCAGTGTGTGAACAGCTGGGATGGAAGCCAGAGTTTCGTGCAAGCTGGGCGAGCATTCTGCCAACCAAGTGAAAGTCCCAGTCTCTACGCATGGTCTTAAAAAGTTGGGGCTCTCCGTGCAGCCCCCAGGCATCCCACAGTCCCCCACTCCCGGGCCTTACCAATTTTTTAAGACAAGAGTTGTGATGAGTGCAGCGATGACCATGATGAGGGAGACGGTGATGGTGATGATCTGATGCACAGCCAGACCTGGAGGGAGGAGACAGAGGCGGAGTCAGAGCGGGGAGGGGCAGGGCTGGAGCTGGTGGGGGCAGACTGAAGGACAATGGGCAGTGCTTGGGTGTTTGTCTGAAGCACTAAGACTGTTCTCACCCCAGCCCACAAAGGGAGTCCCCAACCATGACCTCTTTCCCACAGTCAGCATCTCAGCAGGGACCTGGCCATGGGCAGCTGTACGCTCAGTCGATGCTTTTATCTAAATTCAAGTAACTCTGCTGAGATTCCCAAGCCCTACCCCCTTCCCTTGCCTGGTACAAATGTTCTGTTTCTCCATTCTGGAGACAAGAGCATGGGAAAGGGACTGGCCTGGCCCACCTAGGACTTTTAGAAGATGGGTCTCCAAACCACAGACCCTGAAGGCAGTCTCCCCAGGATTGTCTCCTGTCCCTAGAGTCCTCCCCATCATTCCTTGCTTGCAACATTAGTTCCTATTAGTGAAGGAATGAGGATAGGCTGAGGTCCTGTCATGCGGCCTCGGAGCCCTGTCCCTCTCCCCGGTAAAGAAGGACAGTAGACAGGACCATGCAGCTGACAGAATGCTGAGAGACGGGCAGGGCCACTTCAGCAGCAGGACAGTCAGAGACTAACAAACATTTGCTGGCCCTGCAGATGGCCAAGGTCAGGATGTCTCTTCCATCCCTCTGTAGGTGCAGGGCAGAGGGGAAAAGGGAGGTACTAGCTCCCACCTCTGATTGCACCCTAGGCCACATTCCTTTGGACCTCATCTGTCACAGCCTTCCCGGGAACAAAGAGTATCCCCAGTCGACTCTACCGGCCAGCCAGAGTGATCTGCAAGGTACACAGCCCTGGCTCTTTCCTGATATTGGCAAACATAGAACCTGAAAAGATGAAGGCAGCTTGGGGAACCTCCAGGGGAAAGCATCTTCCTCCAAGGGCTGATGTCTTTGGGATGCACAAGCCCTGTCCTGTCTCTACCCCGGCACCCAATTCTAACACCCACTCCCCAGACTCCAGCTCGTCACATCTGATGGATCTGGGGTGTTAGGGCACATGTTCCCATGTGGCAGACTGCAGTGTTCAGAAGTTGCTGGCCGCCTCCCAGAGACCATCACACAAGCAGATGTTACTTCCCTGCTAAATACGATCATCAGGGGAGACTGTTTTATGAGTGATTCCAAGTTGGCAAGGCAGAGCACATGTCCCGACTTCCCCCACCCCTATCTTTTGTGGCAAAGGGCCATTTTCCTCAATGATTCCCACTCTGGCCCCCACACAAGAAACAGTGGAGTTGACATGAGTATCACAACCACCTAGTGTGGGAAGTCCTTCTGTCTATGTGTTGCTTTTATTGGTTAATGAATAAATCTGTTTTGGCCAGAGGCTTAGCAGACTAGGGCAAGGCGGGAGTTCCAAGCAGGTAGAAGAAAAGAGAGTAGGCAGAGTCAGTGAGAAGCCATATAGCCCTCCTGGAGACAGACACCAAATGGAACTTTACCCAATAAGCCACAGCCATATAACAAATGCACAGATTGATAGAAATGAGTTAATTTAAGATATGAGTAAGCCAGAAATATGCTTAAGCTATTGGCTGAACAGTATTGCAGATAATACAGTTTCTGTGTGATTATTTTGTGGTCTGGGCAGCTGGGAACAAACAGCAGCCTTCCGCCAACAGCGACCCTCCGTCTGTATCTGTGTCCTCAAGGGCCACTATGATGCATTTTCTCTGTGCTGTGTGGTGCTTGCAATGGCCATCTCAACCATCATGGTTGCCTTCAGGAAACAGTAGTTCAATACCATTTGCTGCGATGTTGTAGCTCTCAAGGCTCATTTTAGCTTGTGACTCCTCAAATACCTGTGCTCACTTTGGGGCACTTGCTTTAGACTTCTGGGTAAGTAGCCTACTCCTCCAAGACCACTGTAAAGTGGGTTTTAAGCCAAGCTATACTGCAGAAGCCACCTTCAATCTCACCAACAGGAGTCTCTGCTAACTAAGGTCTAAGAACTACCAAAAATCTCACTGGCAGGGGGAACGTTGCAAGGGCTGGGCTGTTTAGTGGAGAACCATAGGAAGGGTGTTGTCTGCTCAGTATCCTGTCATGCTGTATCCACACATTCCCTTAGAGTGGTCAAGAGGTAGCTATGTCATTCTGAAGTACACATGCTGTTCCTTTGCCTGTGCATACAGCAAGAGGAGGAGTAAGCTGATGGAAAAGACAGCGATGATGGTGATGACAACAGTGGCTATGGGGGCAGTGATTATGATGATGGTGGTGATGATGCTGACAACTGGAGTGATGGTGATGATGTTTATAGTGGTAATGTGCAGCTGCTGCTGTTCGTAATGATGGCAATGACGACTGTGGTGTTGGTGATAAAGTGAGGATGGGGATAATGGGAATAAAGGAGATAATATGGTAATGTCAAGAAGATGGTGGTGGTAGTGGTGATGGTGATAATGGTGGTGAGGGTGAAGATGGTGGTGACGGCAATGATAGTGATGGCGGTGATAGTGATGATGGTGGTGATGATGATGGTGGTGATGATGGTGATGATGATGATGGTGATGGTAGTGATGGTGATGGTAGTGATGGTGGTGATAATGATGGTGGTGATGATGATGATGATGATGGTGGTGATGATGATGATGATGGTGATGATGATGGTGGTGATGGTAGTGATGGTGATGGTAGTGATGGTGATGGTGGTGATGGTGGTGATGATGGTGGTGGTGATGATGGTGATGGTGGTGGTGGTGATGGTGGTGGTGGTGATGGTGATGATGATTGTGATGATGATGGTGATGGTAGTGATGGTGGTGATGGTAGTGATGGTGATGATGGTGGTGGTGATGATGATGGTGATGATGGTGGTGATGGTGATGATAGTGAAGACAGTGGTGATGACAGCGGTTATAGTGATGGTAGTGGAGATTGGTAAGGAAGGCCATGGTTCCTAGGATTGTAGTAGTGACGATGTTGATTTTGGTGTCTGTGTGACGATGGTGATGATGGCAATCCTGACAATGATGGCAGTATGATGTTGATGATGATATACATTTAGAATTTGGTGGTGGTGATAATAGTCACAACTATCATCAGCATTACTCAAATTCTCTCTGTGACCATCATTATCAGCCTCATCCTTTCACAATCAACGTCATGGTCATCATGGCTGCCATTATCACAGTGAGGATGGTGGTGACGGTAATGATCACAGATACACACTCAATAAGCAGCAATGTGCTGTTCTCTTGTGTAGTCCTGGCAACACCTCTTAATGGTAGAGTCTACAGTTACTGGTCTCGGAAGGGAGAATCACCCAGGGGATCTATATCCAGTCTTCAGATCATACAGGACCCACTGGCTCCAACACAAATATACTGCCCATTCCTGGGCAGTCTTGGTTAATCTAAGCATTGCGTGTTAATCTGCTTTCTCCCTGACTCTGTCAGAGGTCAGTTCCTCTCCCCTTGAAAGCCTGCCCATGGAGGCAGATACTCACCCCCACCACCTCTTCTGTGGGAAGGCTCCATGGACACTGCTCCAGGACAGGCCACACCCCAACTCCCATGTCAAAAGCTACATCTTGGTTCCTTGTGGCGGTGAATGTGCCACATTCTAGGTCAAGGCTAGAGAACTCAGTGGCTGGGCACATGGCAGATGAAAAGAGCAGAAGGAAGAAGAGAGTAATAGCAGCGTCATGGGCTGGCTTACTAGGGTCCTCCAGGGGCAAAGAGAACCCCCACAGGGAGAACAGACCTGCTGGCCGCTTCCAAGAATCTCCAGGATCAAGCAGACTCGGGGTGCCCCTCAACCCTGGCCTCTTTTCTTGTTCCTGAGAGAATCATTTTGTGGAGCTGACTATCTGCAGATGCCCAAGTTCACAGAGAAGAGGACCACAGGGCATCTTCCACACTGAACCCCTCACCACCTTCTCTGTAGGTGAGACTGGAAAAACACTAAACCTACTCTTTTGATAGGTGGAAGAAACAGAGGCCCAGAGAGGAAAATAGTTGACTCAGGGGACCCTCCTCAGTGATGGCTCTAAAGGAAGAATACTGGCCTTTGGCTATGGTCCTTGTAAGTTTTCAAACCCCTTCAAAAGGACTCAAATCATCACCATCTGTGCATCTGTGCCTATGCCATGCACACACAGCCTTGCTGAGAACCTTGCAGTAGTGGTTATATGTCAAATTGCTGTATTTATTACTGAGAAGCAATAAATGAGGGAACTAGGAACAAAGGTGTACTGGTTAGGTTTTCATCAACTTGACACAAACTAGAACCACTTGGGACAAGAGACCTTAGTTGAGGAATGGCCTCCATCTAACTGGCCTGTGGGAAAGTCTGGGGGTTCATTTTCTTGATTAATAATAACCATGCTTGGGCAGGTGACTCTCGGTGTGCAAGAAAGTAGACTGAGCAAACCCCGGGGAGCCAGTCAGTAAGCAGTGTTCCTTCATGACCTCTACTTGAGTTCCTTGCCTTGATGTCCCTTCATGATGGGCTACAGGCTTTCTTGATGAAATAAACTCTTTCCTCCACAAGTTGCTTTTGGTCATGGTGTTTTGCCACAGTGATAAAAAACCAAACTAAGACAAGTGTCAAAGCCAAGTGCACATTAAAAAAATTGAGGGGGGGGAGAATTTCACATGTGAGTTCTTTATTTACATAACTTCTACCTCTCTGTCTTCCCCCACTCCTGAGTGTTCCTCAAATTCAGGACCTCTTCTAATTATTATTATAGAATAATTATAATAATTATTATTATAATACACACATACCAGCAGGCCAGCCTACTGAGCCATTTTAGTGTTTCTCATATGTACATGGGTTCCGAGCTGACCACTTGGGATTATATAACCTATTTGGGGGAGGACCCAGTCCCTGGAGAAGCCTGACCATCCCTCTTTCAGCAGCCACTGGTCAGCTGCCATTCTTCATCCAGGGGTGGGGCCTTGTGAAATTTTGCCTAACACCTTGGCCTGTTGATGGGAGATGTCATCATGCAGGCCTCCTTTAAGCAGTCATACTGTTGAGATTTCATGAGTGCAATTTCTCTGTAATGTCCAGAAAAGACTGTCCAACTTTAGAAGCAAGAGCTATGAGAAGAACCTACAGACCCCATAGTTACGGTGGTTGAACAAAGACCAATCCAAGTAATATTTCTGGGAAGCAGTTAGGATAGTGGGTTATCTATAAATTCTTTCCTCCCACTGGAAGGCTTTCTACTGAGGAGAGAGTAGAGCCACAGGGAAAGTTATATGATGTTTACAGACCCTGTGGTTTTCTATCTCATCTTCTCCAGATGCCAGGAATGGTTCCCTCATCTTCTGAAGTTACTCATCTTCATATGGAACTAATGTAGGCAAATCTTTGTTCACAAGATAAAATTAATAAATAATTTAGGCGTTGTAGGAAGTGTAGTAAGCTTGTATTATGTATATATTAGTATAGTATCATTATTTTATATTATAATAACAATATTATAATATAAACTAATACTATATATTATAATATTACTAGGTATAGTCGTTATGCACAGTCAGTTTGGATTACTGCAACAAAATAGTGGAGGCAGATAACTTTATAAAGAGAAAAGGTTCCTTCAGCTCACAGATTTGGAGGCTCAAGGACGTGGTGTCACCATGTCATGATGGATAGTAATGGCTAGAGAACATGCAGGAGTCACACAGTTATGGAGAATGGGGGGATGAGAGAGAGGGAGAGGTGTGAAGCTCTTGGATCTCACAGTCCTGTCTGAGGGCATGGAACTTGTGTTCCAAGTACCTTCCTTTAGACCTCAGTTCTTGAAGGCCCCAGTACCTCCCACACCATCATCCTGGGATCAGATTTCCAGGTGCAATGGACTCTTGGAGCCACTGAAACTGCACCCCAAATATGTCAGCCTCTGTGCTTGGCTCTGCCGCCAAGGTGCAAAATCCGCCATAGATGATGTCCAAAAAATATCTGTCACTGTGCTTCAATAAAACTTTATAAAAGTAAACAGCTGTCATATCCAGCCCATGGATGACATTTTTCAGAATTCTCTCTGAGGTAAGCATCCAAAGGGAGGCAGGGTTTATTGTAGCCTTAATGAAAGTATTTATCTGTTTTAAATGACTGACTACAGCTGAGGCTCCCACTGTAAACCTGTGGCTCAGAAGACGAGACTCTTCCTTTCTCTCACCAGAGCATTCCATGGGCTACTGTCTCGATGATTTAAACACAGCCACGGTCCCCTGCCCAGCAACAGTGCTCACTGCTCTGGATTCGGTCTGCCCCCGTGCAGCGTTTTGACAGTAGGCCACTTTGCATGATGCGCCTCTAGAGAACTCAATTTGATAGGATTCTTGATTTTGGAAAACCAAAACTCACAGAGAAATTGACTGATTTAATCCCTTCAGTGGCACTCAGAATTATTTCAGCTCTCCGCCTGTCTGTCTCAATTGTCTCTGTTTATGTTGAAAAGAACCTGCATCTTCTGAATGAGGATGACTGGATCACAGGAACAGAAGGGCTCCAGCACTATGAACTCACTTTGCAAGAGTGAGGACCTGAATGTGATCCCCAGAATCCACGCACAAAGACTGGGCTCGGTGCAGCAAGGTGTTTCCCCAGCATGGGGAAGGCAGAAACCAGAGCATCCTTAAGCCTTGCTGGTCACCCATTAGAGCCCAATCGGTGATCTCCAAGACAGAGAGCTGCCTCAAAGGAGGTGGATGGCATCCCTGAGGATGACACCCAAGGTTGTCCTGTCCTTCATATGCACATCCCCCTGTGCATTCAGGTGAATACACACATGCATACACATCTATAAATTAAAAATAATATTCAAAACTTTAAAGGAGACTACCCAGGTCTTCCAGGGATTCGTCACACTAGTCTCTGGAAAGGATTCTGACTGCTGCGTGGGTGTCAGATTCTCAGGTAGTAATCCCCCAACCATGCCCCTCCTTTTAAACCAGTGCCTCTGAACACTCATACCTTGGATCAATTCCCTCTGGCTAAGTCTCTGGTGGCCCTTAAATAACACAAGCAGGGACACCCGCCCCATAAACCCACTGACCCTGTACAAAGCAATCCTTGAGCTGTCCTCACTCCAGCTGCCGGGCGGGCTGTGATCAGCTTGACAATAATGTCCCCTCAAAGAAAGAAGCATTCCCCAGATGAAGTTTTTAGAAGGCTATGAACTTCCTCTCCTCCACTTTCAAGGTCAATCCCGAGTTGCATCTTGTAACTAACTCCGTGAATTTGGATGTGGTCCTGGAGTCTGGAAGCACACAGTGTGGGAATGCTTGCTTCCCTGTCCTGACAGGTGTTATTGTCCCTGCTAATTTAGGGGCTCTTTCTGCTCCTGGTAATTGCCACTGTATACTAATGTGCTAGGAATCAGCTGCCATGCAGATAATGAAAAATTATACCCAGAATAATGGATGGGGACAGATGGATTACCAAGCTCCACATCAATCAATAGGGCTTTTATGGTTATATTTGTGGTGGTTTGTAATAAGATCTGGCCCTGGAGATTGATGGGGAAGTTGGTAATCCATCTCTGGGTCTGAACGAGGTCTTATTAAAAGAAGCCGAATCAAACATGGGCCATTGTCCGTGGCAAAAACAAACCCATCATGGCTTCTCTTCTAGTGTGGGAGGGGTGAGCCATGCATTTGGCTGTCAAGCTTGGATGAAGACAAGAGCAATGGCCTTGGAATTTGCCAAGGTAAGTGGATGGCATTTCTGAGCTTAGAGTAGCACATTTGACAGAGCAGAGGCCTTGTACACCTCTGTGATGGGAGCAAAGGCCCAGTGGCCACTGGGAATAAGCAAGACTCAGGGGCCAGTTTGACGGGTAGAAGGTTACTTGGGACATCCATATGTGCCCGTTCTGGAATGTTCACAGAAAAGCAAGACCACTGGTTTTGATGGCAGGAACACAGAGAAGCAACTTTGCAAAATTTTCAAAGGGGTAGGTAGGTGGGTCCATTGGGGTCCTTCTGACAAACACAGCAAACAGCATGTAGGCAGAGAGATTGTAAGGGAATTGACTCACGAAGTTACTGGGGGCACAAAGTCCCACCATCTGCCAATAACAAGCAGGAGAGCCAGCACATCCATTGTGTGGTTCTGTCCCAGGTCAAAGGCCTAAAACCTGGAACTCATGATGAGAACCTCAGTTCAAGACCCAAAGCCTGAGCATCAGCCTTGGATGAATGGGTGTCAGCACCAGAGTCCAAAGGCCCAATGACTTAAGAGGTCTAACATGCAAGGGCAGAAGGTGATGGATGCTGCCCTTCCCCAGTCTTTCTGGTCCATTGGAAATCTCAACTGATTAGTGGATGGCCACACACATAGTAAGAGAGGATCTGGGCTCTGTCTGTTGATGGGAACATTTATGCTTTCCAGAAGTAACCAGAAATATTGCTGCAAACTTTGCCTGGCCAAGCTGGCACACAGAACTCATCATCACTTTGAGTGGCAGTCCAGTTGAAGGGTCCAGTCCAGTTCATAAGAAGGGCCTTCAGTTTAGCACAGGGTCACACTTGAAAGGTAGAGTCCCCAAGGGAAGGACTCTGCTGCCTCATTGGTTTCAGCTTTATCACAGCAGCTCAGTGAAGGGGGCTGTTCTCCGAGAACCACCCCTAAGGATCTCAGCTCCATATGGTGCAGAGATCAATAGGCATTTATTGGTATTATACAGTATCTATGGTGACACCTGGGCAAAGGGTGGTGGTTCTACTGGGGTCTAGAGAGCAGAGGCCAGAGAGACTGGTGAACAACCCACAGTGTACCTGTTGACTGGCCTGAAAGGGCTGTAGCACCAAGGCCAAGAAGACGTGTGTTAGATGGTAGCAATGTCCTTTAACCACAGGTGTGTGGTCTCAAAACGCCACCTCCCCTTCATAGTTCTCCCTGCAGGCTCTGCCTTACAGGTGACAAGGTGGCTTGGGGGAGGGACAAGAGCTGACATTCACGTGACGGTGACAGCATGCTAATCATTGTTCTAGGAGAATTAATTCATGCTCAGCTTCCTACAGCACCAAGGGGGTTGGGTAGAATTCAAGGAAATGAAGTCTGCACCATGCCAATTTGGGGGTCCCCATGACCACCTTCAAGTTGAGGAATTAACTAGGGAGACCCATGACACTCAGAAAGATCCTAACGTGTAATCACAGCTGATCACAGGGCTGGGATGTAGCTCAGTTGGCAGAGGGCTCGGCTAGCATGATAAAGCTCTGGGTTTGACCCCGAGCATCACATAAAGCAGGCACGGTGGTGTTTGCATGGAATACAGTAGAAGCAGGGGATCAGGAGCCCAGGGTCATCCTTGGTCATATGGCATGCTCGAAGCCAGGTAGTGCTACAACGCTGCGTAAGTTTTATTTTAATAAGTAGCATTTCTGCTAGGGGTGGTTTCCTGTGAAGAGCTACTGGTCATCGATGGCTTAGAGGGAGGAAGAGTCACTCACTCTTCTTTAGACACTAGACACAGACAATGGGAGGTTGTCTGTGCTCCAGTAGATGGCCCTACAACCATGTGCTTATGAGCAGCGCTAACTGGACTCCAAAGATTGCAAACAAGAAAGAAAGGAAGGGATGGAGGGGGGGAAGGAAGGGAGGGAGGGAAGGAGGAAGGGAGGGAGGGAAGGAGGAAGGGAGGGAGGGATGAAATCAGGAGGACATGGTGGGGACACCGGGGAGAGTCTGAGGCAGGGAGTGGTGGATGGGTTTTAGGACACCGTTCATGATCAGAAAGAGAAAGATCAGCCAGGCTTGAGGTGAGAGCCGGGGTGAACATCCAAATGTCTCTGCCAAACATGAGAAGGCAAGGGGCACTAACTGCTTCCAGAAGCCACGGGTGATGTGTGGAGTAGCCATGACAGATGTTTGTCTTAGTTCAGTGTCCATCAGGTAGACATGGCTGACTGCCTGCTCAGTCTATCTGCTAAGCCCCCAGACAAATGAACACTATCATCTCAGGCAGGACATCCTAGGTTTGGAGGTCCTCTTAGGAACTTAGAACAAGGACATTTCTTAGGGTGGGACTAACCAACAACTGATCCAAGCAGGCTCATTCCACAGCCCATGCCCTCCACACCACACCTCAAGGCCTTGTGGAATGGCGGTCTGTCCTCCACAAGGGAACCAGCTCTGGCCACTGTGCTGGGACCAAGTGACTCTAGCAGACTACCAACAGCTTTGTGTTGGGTGGGGATCTAAGAGGGACCTGAGGGTGCTCTCGGGGTCCTGACACGGGGCAGCATTAACTCTGGGTGGGCCACAGCAGTGAGTAAATTCCTCCGGATAAAACAGAATTCACAATTTACATTGGGCATTTTCTTTTAACTTGAGAAAAGTTAGTACCACAGACGGGAAGTATGGAGAGAACCACTGGTTTTGATGACAGGAATACAAAGAAGCAACTTTGCAAAGTTTTCAGAGGGGTGGGTGGGTCCATCGGGGTCCTTCTGACAAACACAGCAAGCAGCATGTAGCCACGAAAATGCACCTCATTTTAAACAGGTCTCAGTAGACATGATTCCTCGTGGATCTCAAGACAAAAATCAACCTAGATGCAAAGTAAGCCCCAGGTCCATGGCTATGGTCCTCACAAGAGGCAAAAGAGGAGAGGCACAGAGAAAGAGCCCATGTCAAGATGGAGGCAAAGGTTGGAGGGATGGGGCCATAAGCCAAGGAATGCTGAGACTCACCAGAGAGAGAAGGAAAGGGGTTCCAGAGTTGACCCCTGGCAGGATGTTGAACTTCAGCTTCCAGAACTGGGAGGGGTGGCTCATTTTTTTGCTTTCAGTGCCCATTAACACCTCAGGGGACCCCGTGAAGCCACACGCTGCGCAGAGTGACTGCTCTTATTCAGGAACTGACAGTGGAAAGGTCCATGCAGAGAAAAGACATGGACTTCCAGCCACACCCGGTGCACAGGTCCTCACGAGTGGCTGCTTCTACAAACAGGGCTCTGAGTCTGCTTCTCGGTACACATCTGAGACTTCCAGGGAGGGTGGGATTGCAGACCTTGATGTCGCTGGCCTGCCCACCTCACCTTTCCCCACATATCATACAGACCCCACAGTTCCAGACTAGAAACAGACTGAAGGGGACAGTGGGGTGGGCCCACTGGCAGATTCTGTAAAATTTTTTTGGCGCCACTAGCCCCATTCATTTCTATATTCTCCCTGGTAGACTGCGTTCATTTGGCCACTGAAGAAAATGCCCATAGGCCATCTGGGAAGGAAGCTCAGTTGGTAAATTGCTTGTCTTGGGAGAATAAAGACCTGAGAATACCCGAAGTCCCCCATAACAACGCCAGGTACAATGATGCATGCTTACAACCGCAGCTAGGGGAAGCAGGGACAGGAGGATCTCTGGAAAGCATTGATCAGCCAGTCTAGACCAACTGGCAAGCTCCAAGCCAATGAGAGACCCTGTCTCTAAAGAGGCAGACCATGTTCCCAACGATAACATTCAAAGCTGTTTTCTGGCCTCTCTATGCATGTGCACATGAACATGCCAACAAGTACGTGTGTGCGTGCGCACACACACACGCACACACACACACACACACTTAAAAAAATTAGTCATTTGTGGCTGCTACCCAAAAGGACCCTAGAGTTCTAGGGTGGACACTGTGGTGAGGCAGGAATTGAGGGATGGGCAGAGTCTTCTCTGTGCCCCTCCTTCTGCATGACCAGCCCAATCAGTGTGGGCTGGCAGAGCTTCAACTGCTCTGAAAACCAGGGGAGGCTGCCGCCTTCAGATCCAGTTCACTGGCTCTGGAAATGGGTTACACCGACAAGCCAGGCTCATCCGTCTGCTACTCTGACCCTCATAGACCACAGCCTGGCAGAAGAGTGAGGATCAGGGCTGGGCTGGGGTGGAGGAGATATAGTTCTGGCTGCCTAAACTAGGGGATGATAGGCAGCGTCTTCCCTAGCAGGAAGGCCAATCACCAGGGACTTTCGGAGCTTGCCGTGAGAGAGGGTGGCACCAGCAATGTCCGGCAGTTCAAATCACAAGCTCACTTGGGCAGCGTGTCCGAAAGTGCTCATCTTGCTGGAGGACACAGGCAGCTGACTGGTTGCTCTGAGCATGCTCCAGAGCAGATATGGAAATGACCCGCTTCTCTCTCTCTCTCTCTCTCTCTCTCTCTCTCTCTCTCAACTCAGTGTTTGAATCCTCCACAAAGAAGCAGCCTCCAGAGGCTGGTGCAGGCAAGCTGGCCTTGCAAGGTGCTAAGAAGAGATTAGGAGGGACCATCACAAGGAGGGGAAGGAGAGACAAGGAGGGGAAGGGGACACAAGGAGGGGAAGGGGACACAAGGCAGAGACAACACTGCAAGGCTGTCTTTGGTGTGGGAAGCTTCACTTAGTAGTGGGGAACAAGGCAGACATTTTCCAGGGCCAGGCCCCAGCCTCCACAAGCCACGTGTGAGTTCTGAACTGCCTCTATTAGACCTGGCACCCACCTCAGCAGCAACCAGAACTCCACCCCAGAGGCACCATCACTTCCCAGAGGCACTTAGCATTGTGTCCTGGAGGTACCACCTTCTAGCACTGGCTGCCTCTAATCCTAAATTTAGGTACAAATGGGCCAATCTTGTCACGGTAGCTCCTTCCAAAGTCAGCACACCTCTGTCTACAGTGACCTGTCAGAAGACAATGTTCCACGCGTGGGTCAGTGCCCAGCAGGGGGGGCTAAGGAACCCAAAGGAAGCTGCCCATACAGGGCCCTGCTGGCACACAGTAGATTCTCCAAGGAGGGTGATCACGCACTCTGGTTGTGACTTTGGCAGATTTTAACACAGAGTTGGAGATGGAATGTGCCTGACTGAAGTGCAAACCATTCAGAGAGGATCCTCTGTAGGGACTGGGTCCAAACAAACAGAAGAACCAACTCCATGGCATCAGAAAGTCCCGGGTTGCTCATTGCACATCATAGTCGTGAAGTTACCCCCGAGAGCATCACATGTTGAAGGCTTGGTATTAATGGAGACAACGGCTGAGTGGTGGATCATGGGGGTGCTTCCTTCCTCTGGAGATGATTTCACCCGTGGACTTCTGATTGATCATGGATGGCTGGAGATGGGTCTGGTTGGAGGAGTTAGGCCACTATGGGGGTAGCTTTTTGTTTTGTTTTTTCGAGACAGGGTTTCTCTGTGTAACAGCCCTAGCTGTCCTGGAACTAGCTCCTGTAGACCAAGCTGGCCTCGAACTCACAGTAATCCATGTGTCTCTGCCTCCCAAGTGCTGGGATTAAAGGTGTGCGCCACCACCGCCCAGATAAGGGTGTAGCTTTGAAGAGAATCATTTTAGTGCCCCTTTCTGGTCAGTCTTTGATTCCTGACCACCATGCAGGAGCAGCTCTGCCCTGCCATGTTTTCTATGACAGAGGACTCTTGGTGGTCCTCTGAAGACATCATGAACCCATGATAGCCATGGTTTAAATGTGTCCCCTTGACTTGGTAGACCTGAGATGGAATACTTGCTCTGTCTTGCCACACAAGGTTCTCTATCATGTTACAATGCTCTCGCCAGAGGACATACCATGGTCCTGGACTTTCCAGTCTCAAGGACTGTAAACCAAACAAATGCCTTGAATTTATAAACTTCCTGGTCTAGGGCAGCAGAAAATTAATTAAGACAAAGAGGAATAGAATTGTGAACTTGATCAACTTTGTAGCAGATTTGACTCATATTCCAGGCTGGGTCTGTCAGCCAAAGCTCAGAGGTAACACACACAAGACTTGCGTGGCAGCATCGGTTTCAGGGCAGGTGTACTGTCTGCCCTGTCCTGGGTGTGGGGGAGGAAAGGGGGTGGTGCAGGGACCTTCACAGTGAGTTTATCTTCAGACAGATGCTGTTAGCTGTATCCTGTAGACACAGGTCATTCGTGAGAACAGTCCACCCCTGAGCTCCCTTGTGATATGTGACATGTAAAACATGGCTTTTCAGTGAGAGGATCTCGGGCAAGGATGTGCCTCCACTCAATGCCACCCTCTGATTTTCATCCTTGGGTCCAAGGATCCTCCAGGGAGACGTGGTTGGAGAGTAATGTCCCAGATGGAAAGGCATGAGCGTCTGTCACTCGCCAGCTTATTAGACTACTGCATACTGGGGTCCTCCTGTGTGCTGGTATTGCTATCTCTAGCTGAGGTTCCTCCTGTGTGCTGGTATTACTATCTCTAATTGAGGTTCTACTGTGTGATGGTATTACTATCTCTAACTGAGGTTCCTACTGTGTGTTGGCATTGCTATCTCTAGCTGAGGTTCCTACTGTGTGCTGGCTGGCATTACTATCTCTAGCTGAGGTTCTACTGTGTGCTGGAATTGCTATCCCTAGCTGAGATCCTGTTGTGTGCTGGCTGGCATTGCTATCTCTAGCTGAGGTTCCTACTGTGTGCTGCCTGGTATTGCTATCTCTAGCTGAGATCCTACTGTGTGCTGGTATTATTATCTCTAAGACAGCAGAGGTGAAGAAAGATAGTCTCTACCAGAGCAAGTGCCGTCTCAACACTAACAGACACGCAGCTACATCCTCCGCTGGTCTCACTCTGACCCCACCACCCCTCCAGGGGTCTTTGTCACATAGGAGAAAAGACGAGGTCAGAGGCATAAACCTGGGTTTGTAGACGAAATGAGGGCACAGGAGGGCTGTGGACAATCTCCATGATCCACACGGGGAGGCCACGGGAGCTGTGGCATCTTAGCTTCTTTAAGACCAATCTCAGGTTCTTCCCAACCACAAACTGGGTGGCAGCACTCGGCTGGGTAGAGGGCACCCAGAGAGTTAGATGGCAGAGCTGAGACATTCCATGAAGTGGACCTGACTCGATGTGTTTAACCTGCCTTTCTTGGGCTTTCCTGGACTGAGTCAGAACCACAAAACCCAAGGGCACAAACACAGGGGGAGCATTTAGGATACTGTGAAAGTCTTGCTCTGGAATCTGTCCTGTGGGCCCTCCTTTCTAGGCATGCCTACTGCCCAGACTCCCCATAAACAGCAGGCAGGAAGGCAGAGGTGGCTTGGGAAATGCCAACCTGGGAGGCCCAGTACTTGGTGAGGAACCTGATATAGGCTGGTTCTTGCTAGTCATAAAAGACACAACCACTAGGTATGTCCACTCACAAGGGCACCCGTGAGCTCTGACCTGGCCCATAGCCCTAACCAAGAGACCCCACTGCGTGGATAGTCATTCGCACTTCAACCCTCATGCGGTTACAACCTCCAATGCTAAGGCCCTTGCAGGCCTGGAAGCTTCTGGCCAAAATGCAGCCCAGGGAAGGAGCTGAGGCCAAACTTCTGTCACTACATTGAAAGACACTAGCCTTCATGGAGCTAAAGACGAGTGATGGAGTCTGCTTGATCAGACTCAACATGGCTCCCAGCCTTTCCCCAAGGCCTGTGTGCACTGTCTGGTAAACCCAGGCTTATCTAGCACCTTATCAGTCAGTTGGCCTGGAACCTCCAACCTCCATATCTAACCAGGGTCCTCATCCTCCAACCCAAACTCCACAGAGATCCTGGCCTGCCTTCAGTGAAATTCCAGTCAGGTCTGTTTAGCCAGACTCTTTCACCACAGAGATTTCCTCTTGGTCATCTGTCCATCTTGGCCCTATATGTTTTGTTGGTCCCCACCTGCCCTGCTGTTCCACCTTCTCCACAGTGGAATCATGAAGGGCGGCACGAGATCCTCACCCACCCCCGTGATCTCTGCTCTTCCATCCAGGTTTCTAGCAGTGCCCTGACAAATGTCTTCCTGAGCCCCAGCCTCAGATCTTCCCAAGAGTTCTGAGTCACACCTCCGTGCTTAGACTGAGTCCAGAGGCAGGGTAAGCCTCTCACAATCACTCTGGGCCAAGACTCCCAGCTGCCCATAAGCCCAGATATAGCAGTGAGGGTTCAGTTGTCATCAACCCTTGGCGGCACTCTCAGAGCCTTTGAAGGTGTGGTCGGTCCTCTTACTCACCCTAGGGAGCTCCAGTCAGGCAGCTGAGCAAGTGTGCGGCACTCTGAAGTTAGGGGTCCAGTACTTAAGGGGTCAGTGTGAAGGCAGGCCTAGCTTCCCAGGGGCTCTCCAGTGCTAAGGCTTCCCTTAGGGGCTATTGCTAAATTCAGTAGCAGCCACAACCATTATGCCACCAGTAAAGAGGGGAATGGATCCATTTGAAAGAATCCTGTCCCTTCTGCACTCTTCCAAACCCTTTCTCTGAAGGCAGTAGGCAAGGAGATGAGCCTACAGATTAGTACAGAGGCTGAGAATTACCAGACCCCACCTCCCAGCTTTGCTGCCAGCAGGGGAGAGTCACACCAAAGCAGGGCACCCTCCCCCAAAATTTGCCCACTGAGGTTTCTATAAGATAGACAGGAGCAACCTGGTAATGTCAGCTTCAGGGCACTGCCCCTACCACACATGACCTCAGCTAAGAAGGAGGACAGATGGGGTGGGGAGGCGAAGGAATTCAGATTCCTGTGGAAACCTCTTTGCTCTGTGCTTGGACCTCACGATGTCCTAACCTGTGCTTTCCAGGAGGCTTTCCAAGGCCCAAGACTATGACATCAGTGAGAACAACAGAAACATGCCCAAGCCATCCATGGTAGCCTGGAAAATTGAGCCGGGATGACCCTGTCAGTTAAAGGATGCACGAAATCTGTGCTCCTCCCTACCTCTCCTCAGTGCTAGCTCCTGGGGACCAGGGAAGCATCCACAGGAACCACAGAAGGGGAAAAAGGGAGGTAAAGAATGTTCAAGAATGACAAGATACAGAGAAAGAGGGAAGTCCAGTTTCAGTCCACAGAAGGCTGGCTGCTTGTTGGCAGAGAAAGGATTCCATGCTACATTGGAGGCCAGCCTCAGAGAAGGAGTTGGCAGAGGACCACACAGAACCTCAGTCACAACTGCTCACTCTGCCAAGGACAAATACAAGCAGACAGCCGTGGCTAAGCACCCACGTGATGTTGCATGTGCGTGTGTGAAACTCAAGTTTCAAGCCATTTCCACGTGCTGTGAGGGCACACCTTGATTCCTTCAACCCTTTTCTACACACAAAAGCCATCCCTAGCTCTTAGAGTGAGCGCACACAGGAAAGGGTGAACGTGGACTGTGGCTGTCATAGGCCACACCCTGATTCACAGTCTCACAATGTCTTTGAAGTTCTGTACACACAATGCCCAACATCCAACAACAGAAGATAACCAGACATGCCAGAGGACAGGGCTGAGAGCAGAAACCAAGGAAAGAAAACAGAAAAGACCCAAGAAATCATTGCAGGGAATAACCGACTCTACCCCGGAGTTATCAGACACTAGCTCTGAAGTAAGAGTAATTAATAAACATAAAAAGATATGAGAGGATGGAGAATTCCAAGGGAGAACTGGGACACGGATAATGCTAATATTGTATATGTAAATAATGTGTATGAATAATTCATATATGAATAATACATGTGAAACGTTTGAGGAGAGTGGCGTTTATTCCTGTTAATCCCTTTGTTACTGGTCGTGAGCAATGTTTGCTTCCTTTGGAATGGGACTCGGGTCCCCGGCCTGCCTTCAAATTCTCCCTGAGTTTTAAGACTGCAACCACTGGGGCCTGAATGGGACCAAGGAGGCAGCTCCTGGGTGCTCACTCTGCACAGTCTGCTTCCCTGGAACACGTTTTCCACACACATGAAGAAAAGTTTAGCTACAAAGACCTTTGAAAATCATTGGGTTGGTGACTGCACAGGGTCCCTGAGCCAGGAATGATACCAGAGGCTGCAACAGAGAGGAGATACATGGGCTTCACCCATCCTCTTAGGAAACGATGAGGGGGGGGCCAGGGAAGGGGACCTGCTGAACGCTACCAGTAGCCACAGGCCAGGGAAGGGGACCCACTGACTGCTACCAGTAGCCATGGGCCAGGGAAGGGGACCCACTGACCGCTACCAGTAGCCATGGGTAGATCTTAGTTTGGTGTAAGTCTGCAAAGAGCATAAAAAGTTCCGAGCTGGGCCAGGAGCTCTCTGAGGTCGACCTTCAGAGCCCAGCCTCAGCTTCCTGCCTCCAAGTCATACCAGTTGTCCTGTCCTGAGTAAATTATCACAAAGCAGCATCGTAGGGTGCGGGGTGGGAGTGGACGCGAGTGTTCAGAGGACCAGAGGAGCTCAAAGAAGGACAGGTGCTCCTGGCCTCGACACTAGTGAGGGCATCGGGAAGAGGAGGGAATGGTGCCATCACTAATCTTGCTCGTCACCTTGATGGGATTTAGAGTCACCATGGAAACAAAGCGCCAGAATGCAGGCCTGTGAGGGATTTTCTAATTAGGCTAATTGAGGTGAGAAGAATCCTCCTGAATGAGGGGTGGGATGGAGCTGGGACTGAACAAAAAGGAGAAAGTGAACTGAATATTCATCTTGGCTTCCTGAGTGTGACCACAGTGGACAACTGCCTCCTGCTTGCCCTATCCACCCTCCCACCATGATGGACTGTGACCCGAAATAAACCTTTATTTTTTTAAGCGCTTTTGCCAGGCATTTTGTCACAGTAAGGTCACAAGAAACCAATGCAGATGAACGCAGGCTCCTACAACCAACTCCTGCAGACACTCGCTCGCTGGCCCAGGTCCTTCCTTCTTGACATTCGCCCAGGACTTACTGTGTGCCAGGCAGACCCGTCAGCCTCGTAGCTCTGCCGGGAGGGTAGCATGGCTCTCAGAGGTCGCAGGGGCCATCCAACCATATGATCTCTGCACTGGTCACACCGGTGCATCCTCCTAACCAGCCCTTCACCTCGGCACTGGGCTGACAGTTCCTCGAGGCAACTCAAAGCTCTTCTATCACACAGCAAACCTCTTGTTCCCTGCTTCTTCATCTTAGTGGTACCACGGCATCTCTCCCTCCCTCCTCCAGCACCCCCTCCTCTGCCAGCTCTCTCTTCCTGCTCCTTCTCCTCTCTTCTTCTCTCTCCAGTCTCCTCTACCTTTCTGTTAGTCTCTTTCGCGGTGTTGTTTTACCATGGTTTTGTGTTGTACATCTTGGATGGAGCCTTCTTAACCTATCTGAGGGCTCTGGTTGGCCTGAGGCTTTACTGGCCAAGCGAACCCCAACCTAAGCCTGCCTCCTTTGGGCCAGCAGCACCACCATCCACAGAGACAGGAGCTGGTGTGCAGACACTGCCTTAGGCTAGAAGGATGACCATGTGGTCAAGGTCATCCCGCTGTGTCCTTCCAGCTGCTCTGCTCCAAGTCCTTGAGGAGACTTAGGAGGCTTGCAGCCCATGGGCCTGTCTTGTGTGATAACACTGTACAGACAATGGGGTCTCCTTCGGCTTCCGTGACACTGTGATTCTACTCCTGGACAGAGCACTGTTATCCTGCCTGCCCACCAGGTCTCTCTGCTCTTGGATAAGTTGGCCAATTTCTGGATAAAACTGTGGGGACTGTCATCCCAGGCAGAACTCACACAACTGTGGGAGGAGCTGCTTGGACTATGGATAAAGTTCCACGTCTCCCTTGTCTCCGAGTCCCTAGAGCACAGCCGGATTGTAAATATTTGGCAACTGACCGAGTGGAGGAGGAGACAGCCTCTGATCCTGTCCCAGGCTCTGCTCTTCCTTTCAGTTCCCCTGAGGCACAGCCTGGTTGTGGGCCAGTCCTTTTTCGGCCCCTGCAGCGAGGCAGGGAGCCAGTGAGCATGCCCATTGCATTCTGTGTTCCGGCGGAGAGGACTCAGGGTGCTTGTGTTTGCCAACCTGCCTGTCCTGGGGACATTCTGGGTAAAGCTGCTGTCATCTCAGAGTGACTGGGTGTGCACCTGTGGAGCAAGCTCACAGATGGCCTTCGGCATGAGGAATCCGGGGTGGGAGAGGGATGCTCTAGGTATGACCTCACCATTGTCAGCTCAGTGACCTGCCCAAAGAGGTCACCTGACCACTCAGCTGTAGATCCACGCAGGCTCCATAAGCTCCTCCACTAACCCTTTTTGTGGGCCAAGGAGATGTGGGTCTTGGCCTTGCTTCCTGGCAGCCACATCTGATGCATTCTCTGCTCTCTGGGACATATCGATGCTAGGGACAAAGTGGCTACACGATCCTCTCTCTATGAAGGGGAAATCCCTTCTCACCTCGTCCCATGGTGGGACCACCTGCTCTTCCTGGAGTGAGAATGGCGTCCTCACATGGTGATGGGAATAAGGGTTTCCTTGAGGCTTGCAGCTCTTCCTTCTTCAGTGGCGTACCCTGGCCTGGCAAGCAGGGCAGCTCCATCTATAAAACCAGTCACTATGTGTACTTTTCCCTCAAGTCTGGAGACCGATTTTCAAAACTTTGACTTTCAAGGTCCCATGGCCACAGTTCCAGCTAGGCAATGTGGGGCGGCCAGACTCCTGCCTTAAAGTTCACATTTCCAGTATTTCCTTCAGGTGTACATATGTGAACACACTAATATATACACCTAAACATACATGCAAGACATGTATGCACTGCATAGACATGCACAGCCATGAACACACAAACATGTATAAGCAGACATACAAGCACTGGGGCACAGACGCACATCCATGGACATAAATGCACACGCATGGGTATGCGTGCACACGTACATGCATACAAGCACATGCACAGAGCACACACACCCTTCCTGTGACCCCCCGGAAGCTAAGTCCCTAGCATTGGCACGCAAGTCTACTATACATCAAGTGTCTGAATTGCTGTGCCTGCCGTCTGGATGTAGAGTATACCCAGGACTTCTAGACTTTTATCTGCTTTTCCTTGTCCTCCTCCATGTTATACCCTATATGTTTGTGTGTGTGTGTGTGTGTGTGTGCGTGCATGTGTTTGTGTTTGTGTGTGTGCATGTGTGCGTGTGTGTAAAGCAGGCCTGTTTGTCTTGGGAATGCTGATGGGAATGGTAGATAGAGCAGGCAAAACCTGGAGCTCTGGGGTATTAACATTTCCTATCTTCCACTTTTTGCAGAAACACTGGTCAGCCGTGAGTCAGACGATATCTCGACTTTACAGGCAGGAACACTGAGCTTCCAGGATAAGGTGACTTCAACGGGACAGCGACTGCCTCAGCACGAAGCACGACTTGAAGGTGGTGCTGACTCTGCATTTGATGTCCTTTTGCCTGGGCGCTGCATCCCCAAGAGACGTCCGCAGTTCCCTTGAGACCTGGGAGAGGTCTTGCCAGCTGTTTAAGCTCCCTGAAGTGCCTTCTAGGCCAGCAAAAAATAAGCATTAATAAGACTGAAACAGGCCCCTTAAGAGCTGGGCTGGGTTGGGGCTGGGAGGAGGGGGAGGGCTGGAGCTGGGATGGATGGTCTTTGGGGACAGTGTCACCAGTAGATCCTGTCCACCAGTGAAGATGGACGAAGCCCTACTGTGGTCCTCTAGTGTGGCTATCACAGGACACCTCCACAGGGAGCTCATAGCTCCTAAGATTGGCTGTCCAAGGTCAAGGCCAACAGATTTGGTGTCTGGCGAGGACCCACTGTTTCCAAGATGGTTGTTGGCTACTGTGCCCTCACAGCAGGATGGGCTCATGCCACGTCTTTCTAAAAGATGTTCACGCATCATGAAGACCTGGTGTAGGCAAAAGCCTACTTCCTCTGTGTAAGCAGAGTGAAACAGAGCCCAGCACCTCGGGCAGCCCTCATCCAACAAGTGGAAGGCACTGCAGGCAGAATCCCTTTGAGGGCTAATGAGATTGCACATCTAACATCAGGTGCCACCCACACAAACCAAGGCTGGGCAAGGTTTCCTCTGTGAGTGTCTACGCTATATAGGATGGGTGTTGGTGATATCCAGGTACCCAGAAGGTCAGTCTGCACCTTGGGCTGGACCCGGGCAGCAGAGAGGAAAAAGCTTTCGCCCCAGGTTAGTGTTCGTGACTTGGACTCAGCCCGGCTGTGAGCGTCTGCCCTGCTCGTCTGAAGACACACAGCTGGCAGGATGCCCCACTCATCCAAGGTGGAATTTTATAAGTCAGCAGAACAGAGGCAGAGATCAGGGAACACTGGTGACTGTGATTCGGGCAGAGGATGGCTCACTTGGGTTCTGATGCCCAAGCTTCAGTTCCACCCGGGAATATCCATTAGCAGATGTCTGTCTAGGGCAAAGGCCCTGAAGCTCCTGGGAGAGGCACACAGCCTTTGAATTGGCCCCAGGAAGATGGAGGGGGGAACTGGAGGGATATAACCACAAGTCAAGGTTTACCTGTGCCCCCAGGTGCTGGGGGAGACAGGAGGATCCTGCGGAGCCTCTAGAGAGAGCACAGAGAGTGCAGGGCCCATCAGCCCCTTCATCTCAGACCTGCCTGCTCAGCACTCGGAGCCAAAGGCACACAGTAAGCCCATATTTTTTAGAAGAGTCCTTTCATCTCTGGTCCTTGGGGTTCCATCAGGCACTCTAGAACCCCAAGGCACACGTAATTCAGTTACCAGCAAGCACAGAAGCTGCCACTGATGAGGTAAGAAGCCTTGAGGTGATGATGGTAGCCAGCTTCACAGTCCAGATGCTGCAGAGAGGTTCGAAGATGGGACAGCATCACCGCCAAAGGAGTTCAGGAAAGTCCAGGCTCTCATGGGAGAAGGAGCTGAGCCCTGAACACTGTGTCTTCCCTGGGCAGAAGGTGACCAGGGACGTCAGAGCCACACTTGGTACCGGTGGCCTGAAGCTACTGCATCTTGGCACAGGCTACATGTGGCTGTGGGGCCTGAAACAATTAATTTAGGAAATTGTCATGGTGCTCTCTTCAGCATACTCTGGGCCTCCAAGGGTGTCTCTGAAGACCATTTGTTATCGTTATGCGGTGTTATTTAGCATGATTGCACCGATTATTTTGATTATTTCCTTTCCAGCTGCGGAGGGAGCTGCAGCCAGAAGCGCCCGCCTGGGCTCACTCTCTCTTTCCTAGGAGACTGTGGGGTGTGGTGGCTGAGACCAGAGCAGGGCAGCTGCATCTAGACGCTTGGCTCCTCAGAAGTCACTCAATCTGGGACTGGGCTCTTTGAGGTCAGAAACTCACAGTCTGAGGGAGCTGCTTCCTGGACTTGCTTGTCACACCCATGGGTGACAGCCACCCCAACACAAGCCATCATGCTTGACCCCACTCTAGGGATTATCTTTGTATTTACATGGTGTGTGTGCATGCAGGTTGGTACATGTGCTTCTGCACATGATGTGTGTGCATACAGGTTGCTACACGTGCTTTTGCACATGGTGTGTGTGTAGGCAGGTTGGTACATGTGCTTCTGCACATGGTGCGTGTGCATGCAGGTTGCTACATGTGCTTTTGCACATGGTGTGTGTGTGCATGCTCTGGGACATGGCTGGGAATTAAGGCATGTGTCTAAGTATGTGTATGCTCTGTGCACACACAAACATTTGTCCAAAGTACATGATGTCCGTGCATATGGGTAAGCAATTGCTGGAGAGTACCCTGGGCGTGTCTCGTCTGCACCCCACCTTCCTCCCTCTCTGCAGAGCCCAGCAGGGGCTGTGTCCTTCCCTACCAGCTTCTCCCTGAGGCCACTGCACCGAGTTCTCTAATAGAGTTCAATAATTGCTCTGCTGATTGACTCATTGACCTTGGACAAATCACTTATGTTCTCAGCCTACTCATCTGCCAGAGGACCAATAGGTGCAAGTCCTTAACCGCAGAGCGCTGAGCAAACAGGAGGCTTCGGCATGCAGCTCCTGGGGCGGCGTGGGGAAGGTTGGAAGGGGAACAGCTGTAGTCAGCGTGTGGGGGAACCTCAAGGGTCAGCACAGGAAGCGAAGGCACCGTCTGAGCACAACCGCACATGTAAGTAGCCATGGGGATTGATGCAATGGCTCAGACCCTCCACAGCCAACTGGAACTCACACTCAGGTCCCCAGAGTTCTCCCCAGCATTGACAGAATCCAGCCTGCCTCTGCGTCCTGCCTGAGATCTTTCTAGGGCCTGGACATCTAACCCTTGAGCCCTGAATACACGGATCTACGCTCTCCCCAAATAAAACGCTCTGCCTTCCTGTTGCCTCATATTCTCTAGTGTGAGCAGAGCCAGAGGCTCAACTGGGCTCATTCTGGGCTTGTTGCAGCCCTGCCTTCCCCGCCCCCTAATTATATCTTCAAGACAGAATCAGCATGCAGATCATTGAAGTCAGGAGGCCAATTACTCTCTGATCGATTTCCAGCAGGTAAGTCAGACATCGTTCTCCTGAAGATGGGGTCGAGCTGGTCTGACCTTCAGCTGAAGCCCTGCCCATCTGCACAAAGCACCTCCAGATTCAAGTTGAGCTGCTAAAGACAAATCTTCCATGATGGGAGGGGGAAGAGGGGAATCAGAAAGTTCTGGAACTTCTAAGAAGTCTCAGCATCCTCCTGCGGTAGCCCGCTGTGAATGAATGCATGAATGCAGGACAGAATGAATGCATGCATGATCACACACTTCTGTGAATGAGTGTGCGGGGCAGTAGGCAGACGATGTCTGCGGTTTCTCGTTTGTGTTGCCATCTTTCCACAGTGTCTTTGCACATTGGCCTGTCTCTCAAACCCTCCTAGCTTTGTACGACACATGTCTCCTGCCCCTTCACTGACCTCCATCTATGCTCTGACTCTCAGCCCTCATGGGTCCAGCCCTGACACAGACAGACCCTTGTGTGGTAGACCCCGTCACACATCCTGTCTCCTCAGGACCAGGCAACAAAGAGCCAATGACCCTGTGGGTCCTAAGTAGAGAAGAGGGCTCTGTTTCCAAGCCTGGAAGGCAGAAACAGATGGGACACAGTCGCTGCTGTGATGACCATGGGCGTGGCACAATTTCTCCTTGGGAATCATGAACAAACAGAGGACAGACTAAAAGGAATCATTCCACCCAAGTCGAGCCTGGGGAAGCAAAGAACTCATTGAGCATAGTTGCAGGACCATGGAGGAGGGGGTCACAGAGCATTGGGGGGGGTCACAAGGATATGGGGGGGGTGGGTCCTTATTTACAGGAGGACTGTAGGTGAGTCTAAAACAGCTACATCCCTGAAAAATCTCATCCCAAAGTGGGTGACGGCCTCCCCATGCTGCAAGGGCAGAGCCTTCTGCTTCAGTCGACCCATGTATTCTAGCGTCTGGAATGTAATATGACAGACAGAGTGACCCTTCCCACCAGCTGCCGTCAAGGAATAGCAGGCAGTTGGCTGGTAGAGGGTCTCAGCAGGCACTCACAGCTTCTCCCTGTCCTGTAACAACCAAGTCAGGCTCAGAGAGCAGAGTCCCGTAAGAGTGGGGTGGTGACGGTATAGCAGTCAGGTTCTGGGGTCCCCAGTCATGCTCTGCAGAGACTGAACCCACAAGGGGTGGACAGGGCACTTTCCAGATCCCTAGCGCATCTGTACCTTCCCCTCCTGGTCAATGGAGCCTGAACTCCAGTCTAGCACACTGGCTGGCCACAAGTCTGAACTGAACGCAATGACCAAAAGAAAACACCAGAGTTGGAGAGATGCTCAGTGGGTCACAGCACCTGTTTCTCTTGCAGAGGATCAGGGTTTGGTTCCCAGCACACAGGTGGGGAGGCTCACAGCACTGTAACTCTCCAACTCCAGAGACTATGACATCCTCCTTGGGTCTCTGCAGGTATCTGCGCAAGTGTACACGCTGTACACTAGCCCTGCTGTGACTTTCAGGAAGACGCTCTGCAGTCCGTGAGTGTGGGGAGTTGGGGGGGGGTGTCGGGAGAGGGGGGTGTTGCAGTCTCCACAAGACCTTGCCTGCATTCACAAGAGAGAGAAACTTCTTCCTGGGGGGAGGTGGCCCTTGTGTAGCGAGCTACTGACTAAGAAAAGGTAACAGTGATTGCTACATCTGTGACTGTTTTGTCATTGTTACCATCTGTGATTGATTTGCTGACCGGATTTATTTGCTTTGTATTCTGAAACAGTTTCAATCTTGGAAGCTTGGAAAAAGAGGCAGTGATCCTGAGACCCTTCACCAGCACCCCCATTCCAGGGAGCTGCGATGCCTGTCTTCCATAGCAGGAGAGTGGTCCAGAGTGACTCACAGCTTCTCCATCTCCTGTCACCCATTTCTAGGCTTTTGTGACCTCGGCAGTTTTTAAGACTATCAGTCATTTCATATCCATCCCCCTGAAGTCTACTCTTGAGTAAAGCTACAAACGCAGTTTTCGTCTGAGCCCCGCCAGGTTGTTTCCTCCCTGCCCTGGCGGGGAGAGTGGAAAGGCTAAGCTCTCTTGCAGAAGCCATCTGATATCCTACAATGACCAAGAACACCCTTTTCCTAAGATTAAAGTTATTTTAAACTACGTGTGTGCACGTGTGTCTGTATGGGGACATAAGACCATGAGTGCTGTGCCTGAGGAGGCCAGAAGGCTGTTGAGTCTCCTGGAACTGGAGCTATAGATGCCTGTGAGCCACCATGAGAGTGCTGGGAACTGAACTCCTCCTCCACAAGAGAGGCAAGTGCTCTTAAACACGTAGCCTGGGTAACGGGTTATGGAGCCCGGCTTCCTTCCATGAGAAATGCTAGAAGCAGAAGTCTGAATGCAGGAACTTGTTGTGGTTGGAGATTTAGGGGTGTCCTCGGGAACATGCCTGGAGCCAGCACCCCTATAATGGGTTGAAAAACTCATATCCATCAGGTCTCGGAGTGCAACCCTTTGGGGGACAGGCCTTCAAAGGTATCAACTCCATGTACACTTGTGTCTATAAGGAGAGGGGATAAGAAGACACAAGATGTTCAGAGGAGATGCCCCGAGAGGAGAAAGGAGGTCATGGGAATGACATGGCTGCAAACCAAGAGACACCAGGCTACAACACAACCTGGATGGGCTGTGTTCCTGTAAACACCGAGAGCTTAGACTTCCAGCCTGAAGAGCCGTGAGGAAACACAGTTCTGCCTTTCCAGTCCCGTGTGTACCCAGATCCCTCACAGCAGCCAACATTGGCTTGATCCTGTGCAGCAGGCTAAGCTTCTTAAAGCTAGATGCCCGCCTCCTTCTGTATCCCCCCACCCCCATGTCTCACTGCCTGTGCAATGCACTTGACCTCCACATTCCAGCTGGATATCCCCAGCAATGGCACAGGCCACCCCACCTCTAGCCAAGGTACCATGCTGGGGTCTGAGGAGAATCATGAAGTCACACTACCCAGGATGGAGTCTGGGCCTCACTTTTCAGGTCAGTCCCCCTGTGCGTACTTCACACTTTGATAAGACTCATGCGACACAGGCGACCATTTCTTCCTTCCTTTTGTTTTGAGGTAGGGGTTCTCTGTGTGCATCTGCCTGTCTCTGCCTCCCGAGTGCCTGGCCAGTGGGCCATTTCTAAGTGTCCACTCTAAAGCATCCAGCTCACTCAGGTTGTACAAACATCACTATTGTCATCTCCCAGATGCTCCCACAGCTTTAACCTGAGACCTTGTCCCCACAGGACTCTGAGTCCCCAGCACCTCTTCACAGCTAATGGCTGGCACTTTGGTCCTGTTGTCTCACTACAAATCAGAGAATGCAAGGGCTGCTTGCTTGAACACAGTGCCCCTGGCCCATCTGCATTGCAGGAACAATCCTTTCCCATTGCAAGGCTTGGGCAGCACTGGGATTCATCTGCCAATGGGTACTACTTAACTCCTGTTGACAACACTACTGCAAACACAGGGGTCACCCTGCCTTCAATCATTTGGGGTACAGACCCTGTAAGATGCTTTGTCTGTCAAGAGTGTGCAGAGAAACCCACTCAGGAGTGCTGGGGTCCTACAGCTCTTCCAGGAGCAAATGAGGGGAACTCGAACTCTCACAGAGAAACAGGAGCTAAAGTAGGTGTTTGATGAAACACGCAGTTCCATGTCAGTGCCAAGAGCCATGCAGCCCAGTCTCGACACAAGGCACAGACATAAGAAGCACAAAAGAAAATAAGGAAAGTATGGAGACCTCTGTCTGCCGTCCCTGCCTTTGAATGGCTGTGACTTCAAACACCAGGCTCTGAGGGTCACCTCTGTGGGTGAGAGGACTTGAAACCTACCAACGTTGCCCCCGCACCACCACCACAAGGGTAGAGGATGACAGACCGCAGAATGAAAATTGATCAAGGCCCCCGGGAACCAGTTTAAGATCTGTGTGAAATCAAATTAACTTTTTGACTTATTTCCCCAGAAAGTTCCAGAGGCCACGAGGGGCCCTGCAATTAACACTGTCAGCAGGAAGTGTGGGCCAGGGGCTAACTGGCAATACATAGGGGACGCACTTCCACCACGGGCCTTAAGGCCTGTCGTCAGGACTGGGTGCTGCGGCAGTCAGCCTTTGGTGCCTGGGTGGAAGGCAGCTCTCCACAGCTAGAGACACTGAGGCCTGCATGTGGTTGCAAGGTGGCTCTATCTCCTTGACATTTAGTTTCAGGTACCTACAGTCTCTGCTGGTTACCAATCAATGGGGAATCCAACCTCCTGGGGGGAATAGAAAGAGAGTCCCTGACCTGTCCTACACCCCACCCCCAATCCTCCAACGTGAGCCTGCCTGACCCAGCCATGACTCTGACACCCTCCAGCGAGGTCAGTGACCGCTTCCTTGTTTCTGAGGCCTCTGATCTTTAAATTCTCCATTCATTCTGTTTTTCTGTTGGGCAGTTTGTCCAGGCCTTTGGTGGCTGTATTTGCCAGGGATCTGCTAAGAAGTCAGGATAACTCGGTATAGACAGGGACGTAAGCATTCTTAGCTTCAGATAGACCAGGCTATCCCTGCACCGATATCAGCACAAGTCGGAAAGACAGGCGTTGCACAGCCTCCATCCCACGACACACTCAGCCTGTCTCGGGCTTACAGGACAGTGGATGGAACAAGCTATTTCCCTGGGATTCTGCTGCTGACGGAGCTGCCAGCCTAATAAGGAGAAGTCACACCTTACAGTATGGGCCCAAGAGAGCCCCAAACTCAGCGTTCCAAACACAGCTTCTGTGAGAAGTACTGGATGGGTTCATCTGAATAACTGCAATGTGGGAAACCCCAGATTCAGATCCTCTAAGCAAGGTCATGTGTGCAGGAGACCCAAGAGCGCATGCGGCTTGAGTCCTGGCGGCTGAGTGGCCCACCATGGGGCTGTCTGAAGCCTGAGAGATGGCGAAGCTGCAGTAGTCCAGCCCCAGAGCCAGGGCATCGAAGGGCACCACCCAGTCCCAGACCCGGCCGAGACCCGAGACCCTGGGGCCTGCAGGGGCAAGAACGTAAAATCCAGAGCTCTGAGGTTCAGGCAAGAGAGAAAGGATGGCCCCTTTCAGGAAGACAGAGAGGAAGAGAGGAAGGTCAGCCCCCGCTCAGAAAGACAAGGGGAGAGGCAGAGCAGGCTTCCCTTGAGTCTCTGGCTCCGTCTTGGACGCTAGGAGGAATGGTCCCTATTCTACCAGGGAGGGCAAGCCTTACCTACAATAGCTAAGTCTTCTTTTGCCAGGCTCAGACGGGCCAGCTGGGAGCCACACGTCCCAGATTTACACTGCCAGGCGAGGCCTAAGTGGAACCATCACTGTGGGCTAGACATTCAATCAGAGAGACTGAACTCTGCTTGGAGTGGGCTTCCAACCACCTTCTCCTCCCTCGGCCAGACTTCACATCCATGCATAGAAATGATTTTTCCCCTCCCACCTGAATGGAGCCCCAGCAGGAGAGATGCCGAGCCGCCCGGGGAAGAACCTGTAACTGGACGCTTCTCTCCTTCACTCTTCCTCTCAGGGAGGAGGAGTGGGCCCTGAGCACAGGCTGCTGAAACCTCCATAGGGCCCGTTTCTGTTCTCCACCAGCCACACCAGCATCACTGGCCAGGGTCCCCAAGTCCTTCCAGTCCCACTATGGTGTCTCACAAGAGGCTGCAGCTGGCCAACCTCCATCACGATCTTAGTTTGGTTTCTGTTGCTGTGATAAACACTCTGCCTAGCCAACCAAACAAATTAACAAACAAAAACCTTAGGGAGAAAAGAATTGATTTAATTCATAGATCGTAGCCCATTAATGAGAAAAAGTCTGGGCAGGAGGCTGGAGTTGATGCAGGAACCATGGAGGAGTGCTGCTTACTGGCTTGTTCCTCATGGCTTGCTCAGCCTACTTCCTCAGATGTCCCACCTGCCCAGCAGTGGTACCACCCACAGTGGGCTGGACCCTCCCCCATCAATCATCAATCAAGAAAATGCTTCCCACCCCAGACTTGCATATGGGTCAATCTCATGGGGGCATTTTCTCAACTGAAATTCCCTCTTCCCAGAGAAGAAAGTTTGTGTCAAGTTGACAAAAAAACAAAACAAAACAAAATAAAAAGCCAGCACTGTGACCCAGCTCAGACAGGGCAGGTGTGTGTACGGGGGGCAGGGGCTGGAGAAGCAGGAAGGCAAACCAACTGGAGGCTGAAGGAAAGCAGAAAGCTCACAGGCATGGGGCAGGTGCAGCATTCTGCATTCCCTGTAAGGACACAAGGAAGCTTCTGGACTCAGAAGCCATGTCCAGACCTGGGGGAGAGCAGCAGGACCCTACCCCATTCTGTCACACTCTCGCCATGGCTCCTCCTGGGACCCACCCTCTTCCCTCACTCCCTTCACGAGCCCCACAAAGACTGCTGACAGGTGACGTCACTCCACCCAATGTGTTCTGTGGTCACGTGGCAGAAACAGACAGGTGACAGACTCCTCCTTGAACTTCCTAATTTGTAAACTGTGTTTTTTAATATCATCTACCCCACAGGGTGATGAGGGAATTAATTGAAATAGGTCACGGTTGCGTCCTCGAAAGCTGGAGTTTAGACCTGACTCCGCCCTGCCAGACTGTGTGACCCCGGGCAAGTGGCTTAACTTCTCTGAGCCTCTGTGACCATCATTGACTGACTTGGGACCAGGGCCGTGTCCGCCTCCTGAATCACTGGCACACATTTCTAGATGTAATTCAAGACGAACCGTTAGTCTGTTCTTACTGGAAGGACCCAGGCAAGCTGTGCTAAGTGACGATGTTAAAGCAGGAGGGACCCACAAGACCCAGACCACTGTCACTTTCATCTGCAAACGTCTGTGGTCTGGGTGGGTGTCATTTTTATTTATTTATTTATTTTTTAGAACAGGAGCCCCGAGTTCAAGGCCTTTGCCCATCTGTCTGGATTTGTATTTTAATTGTGATAAGAAGCACTGCAAATGCTTGCTCTCGCTCTCTCTAGGCTGAGAGAAGTCAATACCCAGACGTGACCACTTAGGAGAGCCGCTAACTGGAGCTCTGTCAAGGACATGCAACCATGCACGCCAGTCACATGACCCCCCCCCCCCGTTTGATCTACATCTCATAAGGGCATCTTGCCCTAGAATTATGAGCACAGAAATCAGAGCGAAACGCTTCCCGTTCTATTTCTGGTCTAACAGACCACGGTGTGTAGGCAGAACCAAGGCCAGCATTTGCGGGTGTACGGGAAACAGTATGCGTCACAGTGGCCCTCCTCTGGCCTGACACAGAGGGAATGGAGGGAGGTGGTCACTCTGACTTGATACTGCCCCTTGGGGTCTAGGCTTCTCACACTCGGAAGGTGTGTGGCGTAGGAGGACTGAGCAGAGCGTGACTGAAGAACCGACAGGTGGATGGGTGACCTGGGGGCCACTTCTCCTGTCGAGAATAGCCTGTTAGGCTGCCCTTCTGGGCTGTGCGCCCAGGGTTTGGAGATGCAGAAAGCAGAGGCTGAAGGCCTGGGTCTAGAGCAAACCAGTTCCCCTCTGCTGTGTGCAGGTTTCTGAAAGGTGCAGGGTCCCAGCCTGCAGGCCTTGTCCACGGCCGCACTGATCTGGGGAAGGGTGCCTACTATATTGTCAGCCCAGCCGGATCTCACGGTCTCACAGGACATGCAGGTGCCATTCTATGGTTGTTCATGTCCCATCTGTGCCAGGCACATGCTCTAATTGACCCAGGCCACCCAGGAGGGCCTCTGCCACGCAGTTCTGCACTGGCCTCCACTAACACAAGAGGGGACACTGAGGTTAGAGTCACAGGTCCAGAGGCTGGCTGCCAGCATGGTGTAGATCTGGACTCCTTACTGAGAAGTCTGAGTTCCTGGGCCTCAGAGCGCAGGAGATTTGGAGCTGTTGACAAGCCCTGTGAGGGAAGGAGAGGCTCGAGCAGGGCTACGGAGCAGCAAGTCACTCCAGGACTCAGACAATATCTTCTTCTTCCCCCAGGGGGCAACCTTGCCCTGGGTGCCACAGGAACTACCGCCCCTCCATGGGCGCATGCACACACAAGGAGAAATGCACAGCAAACCAAGTTCCTGTGCAGATCACAGAGTGGGAAGGATGGCCCCCAAAACAGGCACTGTTTGCTCAATTCAGACCTGAGGGGCCAGCGGTCACCAGCCTGCATTTTCTCAGGCTGTCCTGGGGAAGGGAAGGGAGGTGGGGCTCTCCCGACCACAGAGATATGTATCTCCCAGTACACACCCATCTGCCCCGGCAAGTGGTCTCACACATGCCAGCACAATGTGGCTGGCACCTGCGGTTCACACGATGCCACTGACCACGGAGAGGTATAGAGGATCAATTGTGGAGACATTGCCGCAAGCCCCGGCCACATAGGAGCAATGGGCGCAGGGAATGGGTACGGAGGGCAACCCTCAGTTTTCTTCCAGAACCAGGGGGGATGGTGGGGACATGCGCACCTGCGTTCCTAGTTCCCTGCACCACTCACAGACCATCCAGGGCTCTGAGAGAGCTGACCACGCTGGCAGCCCCAGGGCCACCAGTTCATGTTGGGACCATACACACGGGAGCTTCCTTCTCACTTTTCAATCTGACCCTGTCACTTCAGAGTGACAGGACTCTGCTGGCCGAGGGCACTCAAGCCCCGCTTTGACTGCCATTTATTCACTCTTGGAGGACGCATCCGCACGCAAGAACAGAGAAGTAGACCCATGTGGACACAGCATATGAAGGAATCTGAACTTTTTTTTACCTACTTAAAAAATTCATAGAACAAGAAGAATTTTCAGGACAACCTAAAAAGTTTGGGGGTCAAGCCCAAAGAGACCAAGGGGAGAAACCAAAGAGGGGAGCAACAGACTTGGGCTTAGTGGGAAATGAAGATGTCAGAGGAGTCTGATCCAGTCAGGCAGGGGTGAGATCACCCATCACAGAGTGAGGAGGGAGGCTAGGCAGAACATCTTCCTGTTCTGGGTACCCAGTGCTATGTGCCTCTGGCAGGTATTCCAGCACTATTGACTGTTCTCTGTAGGGGGATGGGTTCTCCTTCACTCCAGCAAGCTACACACCTCTGTCAATAACTGGCCTTCCTCTGCAGGGAGGATGATGATTGCTCTGGTATGAATGACTGCTGGAAATATGACTGAGTGACTGACGGACACAGGACTGACTGACTGACGGACATAGGGCTGACTGATTGACAGGCCTGGGGCTTCAACAGCCTGGCTAACAGAAACAATGAGTTCATCGAGTTACCAGGAAGTCATCAAGGGCAGTAACAGCTGGGGTCCCTGGGAAGAAAGGCAGTTCCGGGCAGAAGCACATTTAAAAAAGGGAAGAGTTGTCTATCTGTCTATCCACAAACCAAGGAATAGCCTGGAGCCACTAGAAGTGGGAAGAGAGGAGGAACTGAGCTTCCCTCAGCTTCAGAAGGACCCAGACCTGCCCACACTCAGCTGGAGCTGCTGCTGGACACAGGGACATGCCCCCCAGGCTTCTGGAGACCTTCACATGATCACTGTGCAGTCACGTCCCATGGGCAGCTAGTCAGAACCCACACATGTTAAGTGGGTCATCCTGGTGGGGGACTTAACACTGCAGCTGGACAAGAAGTACCTCAGCACGGAGGTGCACACAGCGGTGGTCCTCAGAGGACATAGACCCCAATCCCTCCTATCTGCCCCCCCTCTGCCAATAAGGCAATGCCCCATGTCCTGATCTGAGAAGCTGGGCTGCTTATCTGTGTCCTGTAGATGCTGTTTACAGAGGAAGGAGGAGGCTGTTTATTAATGAATGAACCATCTCTGGGAATTGTAGTATAATCCACCTCAATGACATTTTTTTCCCAGGCTGTCACATGCCGGCAAGCACCACACAACCCAAGCCTGACGGGAACACAGGCACAAAGACTAAGTCTCCTTGGGGATATCGGGCACCAGATTCACCCTGAGCATAACATACGAGAGTGGCTGAGGGGAGGTGGATGCAGGGTCCGCAGGCCAAATGCCAGTGGACACCCAGAAGGCTGTAAGCCACAGTTCCTGCTGATTCCTGGAAACTGGGGACAGAGCCTGTGCCTGACAGCATGCAAAAGAGCCCCGGGCCAGCGAGGGAAATGCCAGCAACTCTACCAAGTACACCCTGCTCTGCTCTGAGGTGCCAGCACCCAGCCATCTGCCACTGAAGACTGAAGCTCCAGCACAGTGCAGTGCCACCCTGGGTTCAGCTCTGAGCGCAGCTCTGCTTGCCTTTGGGCACCTTCGTGGACCATGCTGAAACTCTGTGTGTGGCTGTCCCTGAACCCACTGGGCACCTCCTGTGCCTCCCCGGCCACTAGTCAGGTCCCCAGTAGTCATGAGAGCCCTTTGGGATGTTGAATGCCCTCCAGGGCAGTGTGAGTGGCAGTTATGCCCCAATGAAGAGGGCCCTCCAACCCTCCAGGGAACTGGAGAACACGTCTGGTAAAGCCATCTCGGAGAAAGGTTTGTTGTCTTTTGAATCTTGTCACCTAATCACTGAGCAGGCAATGGAGGCAGCTAAGTGGGTCAGCCCAGCCTAGTCCCACACCCAAAAGTCACCCACCCTGCCACCCTTGGCTCCATTCACTATGCATCCCAACCATCTGCTCTCTCAGGCCCACTCCCAACCCTTACTGGGCTCTCTTCACCAGACAGCAGAGAACAGGGTGGAAAGGTCAGGAATCTTGCTGGGCTTGGGGCTTGGGCCCCATTCAGGGGTTCATAGATACCGAGGGAGGTCAGAGTCCCACTGTTCTGAGGTTGGTTTAGGTCCTAACAACCTGGGCAGGGTCTGCTTCAAGCTCATCCCAGGTGCTGACGAGATCTGTTTCCTCCTGATGTAGGCAGAAAGCCCAGCTTTTCAGTGCCTGTCAGTGAGGACGGCCCAAATTCCCAAGCATTCAGAGCCCCCCCCCCCGGCCCGCCACAGGTCCCTCAGTGACCCCTTCTCAGAACTCTACCATGTTCATCCAGCCAGCAAGGTGGGCTTCCTAACGAGTCCACTAGCAGCACAGGCTCCAATGCCTAAAATGGTTCTGCATGATGTCCCCTCGCCCAGTCCTATCCCGCCAGTCGCAGGGAGGCACAGCCTTACCCGCACTGGTATGGGGGTTCTACAGAGGCAGGAATAACAACAGGAAATACGCTAGAACTGCCCTCAGCGTGCTTGGCACCAGGCTCTGGGTCAGGTGCAGGGGACACCCACGGACAGTGCAATCTTCCCGTTTCCCAAGGATCAGGATGTGGTTACATATGATGACATGAAGGTCCGTGATAGCAGTAACCAAATGCTGCAGATGCCAGGGGGAGGTGACCAAGGGGCCATAAGCGCCACCTGCAGGGGTCAAAAGCTCCAGCAGCACCATGAGAGAAGTGGGAGGTAGGGACCTCAGATGTCCTGGGGCTCCAGCGGGAAGGAGATCTGCTGCCATCAGCATGGCTCTGTGCTCCAGAGAGGAAGCGGGGAGACAGGAGCCCACTTCCCAGGGCCCCTCCCGCGCTGAGGGTTTGTCACCTCCTGGTATTTACCTGCCTGAGCCTGGGAAAGGGCACCTGGAGTGTTGAGAGCTGCGAGCTGATGACTCAGGAAGGAACAGATGTCACCCACGCCACTCAGAGAACAGCTGCACAGGTGGTTCTCTGCGGAGGGGGAGCGGCTGGGCCTTCTATGGGGACCCACACCCAGAAGAGGCCACGGGGAACGGGTTAGGGCATGGGGGCGACCCTTTGGGGTATGTCCTTTCTTCACTACCTTAAGGTCTATTTTAAAGAGGTGGGAGGGAGCTGAAGAGATGACTGACAGCTCTTCCAGAGGACCTGAATCTGGTTTCCGGTACCCATGACAGAGTGTCACCTGAAACTCGAGCTCCAAAAGGTCTGGGGGACCCTCTGGCACTTGGACTCTTGCACACAAACATAGAATATGGTTTTAAATAACAAAAATAACTCTCTAAAATAAGGTGGTGGTGGTTTGCCATAACACCAGATAGATGCCTTGCTGTCTTTTGCAGGACAGTCAGATGGGATTTCTGAATATGGCTTCTCTGGCTCCTGCCTGAGCCAGGAGTTCTAGAGAGCGGAGCCCAGCCTTTGATGCTGATTCCTCGGGTGTGGAGCAGGGCAGCAGGGGCTCCCCTCACTATAATACAGTACTGGAAGCTAACCTCCACCTGTACTGGGACCACTGGTCACTTCCTTCAGCTCAGCGACATTAGAGTCTGTCCCCGGCTCCCATGCTAGTAGCTCATCACTCTAGAAAGTATGTCTGCCAGCTCCCTAGCCAGGGCCAGCTCTCCCTGTGTGAAAGGCATACTACCCCGCCCCCAGCACCCAGGCTCCTCTCAGGTTGTCTCCCCAGACAGACCACTGTGTCTGCAATGGTCAAGCCACCTCCACATCCATGAACGGCTTTTGAGTTCCATTCGGGTTTCCCAGTGGCCCCTGGGGCAGCTGCACTACACATCCTCCCTGGGCCGTTGCTATGTGTGAGTCTTAAAAGTCCCCTGAGACCTGTATGCTTGAAGGCTTGACGCTGCTTAGGTGCTGAAAGAAATGGGACCAACCAGAGGTAAGATCCAGTGAGCATGCTGAGGTCATTGGGGCGGGTTCCTGAAGGAGGCTATGGGACCCAAGACACACAATGAACATCTCTCTTCCACCCATGCTTCACGCAAATGGTCCAAGCTGCCACAGGGCCAAACCAACAACCAGTCATGGAATGATGCCTTCAAAACAAGGATCAAAAACCTTTCCACTTCTGAGCTACCTCAGGCATTGGTTACAGTGACCAGAAGCTGACCAACAAACAGTTCTAGTAAAACAGTTTAACATAACTCCAGAAAGGCGTGGATGATTGTCTGCTCCAGGCCCCTATCCATCATGCTTTGTCCAGCTGGTTAAAGATACTCCAGCCCATGGAAAACAAGAACTTCTTAGACTTCAGACTTGGGAAACCTTCTAGACTGACCTTCTCCTCACCATCTACATTGGATTCCTCCACAAGGCTTTGGAACAGAAACCTACAAGATGGCTGCAGGCATCTCCTGCCTGGATTCTGGCCATCACCTCACCTAGCTCCAGGACAGGGACACTTCTTACCCCACAAAACATTAGTTGGTCATGTAAATCTTAGGTCTGCCTGCTCTCACAAACCACGGGAGAATGGTGTGCTACCACCTAGAGTGAGGGGTCCTGTGGTCTGGAGGACCACCACAGAAAACAGGGACAGACCAGCCTTAGATAGACAGCCATCTATAATTTGGCTTTGGAGAGACAATGAAAGAGATGGAAGCCAGTAGCACTTGGAGTCCCCAACACTGAGACGCCCCAGGGTAGCCCAGGGAGTTGCCCATGGATGCACTGTACATGCCTGGCCACTGGCCTCAGTGCCAGTATCCACACAACTGACACAGCCCAGTCTCAGAGCAACCTTGGGAAAGGAAAGTTACTTTTCAACTGTGCAAGTGAAGAAGCCACAAGACCAGTGAGGTCACACGGGGCAGCTAAGGACACACAGGCATGCCACCATGGACAGAGGTCCAGCTGAATCTTCACCAGCAGGCTCTCCTCCTACCGGTATTGGCTTCATCTCCTCAGGTGACCCTGCAGGCACCTCCTTAGGTAGATATTTGCTCTCTACCCTCATGACAAGCCTGTCTCTCACTGCTGGAAGACACTTCTAAAGGATCCCTCCTTCCTCCATTACAGCTGACTACTGCACCCCTCCAACAGAGTGTGAGGTGTCGGGTTTCGGGACTTGCTGATCCACATCTGAGCAGAGGCACTCAGCCTCATCTCTGCATTGGACCATCTGGCACAGCCTCCAGGCGTAGGGCTGCTGCAATTTTGGCTGACTCTCCAGAATCTGGCAGCTGTGGCAGGCTGGGAGCCCTGGAGCATCACTGGGAACTTACCTGCCATAAAGGTGGGGGTGAAACGCTTGCTGGCAAATCTCATTCAAACCCGCGATCTGACATCCTCCTGGCCCTCCTGCTCCACGGTAGAGAGGAGTTCACCAGGAGAGAAGCCACTTGTCACTCCAAAATGAAGGCTCTAGAGCATTCTCCACAACAGACAAGCACTCAATCTAGCTCACTACGACAGCTGGCTCTGGACTGGGGTTTGGAGGTGGGTAGGTGGGGCTAAGACCAGCGGAGGGACAGTAGAGGGCAGTGGAGAGGCAGTGGAAGGCAGTGGAGGGGGCAGTGGAGGGGCAGTGGAGATACTAGAGAGGCAGCGGAGGCAGTGGAGGGGCAGCAGAAGGGTGTTGGAGGGGCAGTGGAGGGGGCAATGGAAGGCAGTGGAGGGGGCAATGGAGGGGCAGCAGAAGGGTGTTGGAGGGGCAGTGGAGGGGGCAATGGAAGGCAGTGGAGGGGGCAGTGGAGGGGCAGCAGAAGGGTGTTGGAGGGGCAGTGGAGGGGGCAATGGAAGGCAGTGGAGGGGGCAATGGAGGGGCAGCAGAAGGGTGTTGGAGGGGCAGTGGAGGGGGCAATGGAAGGCAGTGGAGGGGGCAGTGGAGGGGCAGCAGAAGGGTGTTGGAGGGGCAGTGGAGGGGCAGCAGAGGAGCAATGGAGGAGCAACGGTCTTCAGAAATAAGTTTTCCATCAAGACTCTAGGTTAGATAAGGCTATGCACACTCAACTCTTCAGTCAGTGCCCCCTTCCCACAGCCTGTCCCAGCCCCTCCCCCTTCAGCAGTCTTCGTGTCCTCGGGCCCCAGCACTGCCAGTGCCACTCGTGAAACTGGTGTTTGGGGACAACCCTGCTGTCCTTACATGAGGGCGTGCCCCGACCTATCTCACCTTCCCAAATGAATCTCCCAACCCCTTGGAAAGAGCGCGAAAGGCTAGGCTTCCCTGCCCCCAAGCTGCTCCTAGCAGAGCTAAAGCCTTTTACATCAACTAAAAGAATGGCTGGCTTGGTGCATGAATGATCAGGAAGTCAGTGGCTCTAAAGCTGGTCTTCTTACACCAGGAATAACGGTGCTAAAAATGGCATTCCGTCAGATATCTAAGCTCAGTGCTCAGGATGGCTCCCCAGGCATAGATAACAGTCAGACGTTCAGTCACATGTATGTTACACGGAGTTGTTACCAAGCAGCATATAGTGGCATGTGTAATGTAGGATGTGCTCATCAGGGTGCCCTTGTGAGACCCCCGACTCCCCCAAGCCCACTTAGTCAACATTCTCACTCTCAGAGAGGAAACTGGTTTCCAGGCAGGAAGACCATCGGGTCCTTCACTGGTACACATTAACCCCTCTGCAGGACGACACGCAGAGACAGGCCTCCAAGTCCCAGCAAGGGAAAGGCTGGGGAGAGTCAGTCTCAGCAGCTTCCAGGTAACCTGTGCTCAGGATGGGTAGTGGGTGGGACCAGCCTCAGAGAGCCTCCCACCCCTGATAAGCTCTCAGAAGGAGAACAAGGCCCTGGGGGACAAAAGGAGCTGAACGGGCGCTGAGTGCTATGAACCAAGGCTGCAGCACACGTAAGGGAAATGAAAGAAGACCGGCCAAATGCTCCCCAGGAGAGGGGAGCCAAATGAGTCTCCCTCCACCTGGGTCTGAGCAGGGCTTCGCTCAGCAAAAGCAGACACTGTGGGACCAGGGAGCTGCTGGCCATCCCTCACCCTCGCCTGTGACCGTAAACAGTACAGCATTCGCGTGCTGCGGGGCCTTGTTGGCTGAGACAGCTCCCACAGAGGCTCTGGAAGCTGTGGTCCACAGTTGAAGAGGTTGAGGAGCTTTGTACACTTTTGTTCTTTGATGCTCTTATCCCAGTGAAGCCACTGGAAACTTCTGAAGTTCATGAGCCATTTGCTGCAGGCGTCGTTCAATTAAGGACAGAACCTCTTCCCTGGTAGCAAATACCCAGCAACTTAATTAAAAGGGGCTCGCTGTTTAAATTGCCACAGTGGTTCTCAATAGAAGGAGTTGGCCTCTCACGGGTGTAACTGCTTCTCATTTCCTTCCACTCCAACGCCAGTATTTAGAGAATACTTCACTGTCACCGGACATTATCCCATGATCAGCTGCTCAGTTCCCCTGCTCGGCCCATTGGCTGCTGAGGTACAGGGAAAGCATCACTGCCCCACCCCCACCTCCAGCGCTTACAAAAGCCACAGCAGCTAAAGGCACTGAAGGCCCCACAGGAGGACGCACAGAGCAGTTTAGAGGTGATCCTCGGAGACACATGAGTAGATGCAATGTAAAAATGACGAGGCAAGGACTTCAGTGACATCTAAGCCATCATATCCTCAAGGGGCTGGAGTCACAAGAAGGGATGAATCAGTGGAGACAGGCCTGGCTGCCCTCCTGGGTGGCTCACCTTCTGAGAGATCTGAATCTCACAGCTGTGGAAAGTGTCGTCTAATAGCTCTGGGCACTCTGGACCAATCATGGAACACACACCACCATGCAAGTCCAGGAGTCAGCTGTAAGCACTAGCCATAGCCAAACGCCCATCTTCCAAGCATTTCTGAAGAGGGCATGTCTACCAGCCAGAATCTGTTGGCTTGAGCTCCTCGTGGACTCCCTTGAGTGTGAGGTGAAAGTTCATGCAAGGACTTTCTGTTTCTCCTGGAGACTCTGATTTCTGATTCAGAGCAGACCGGTGATTGGACTGTGAGAGATAGACCAAGCCACCCTGCAGGGAGCCTCCTCCTTCAACCTCAGGCCAACTGCCGAGCCACATGACCTACCTCTCGGCTGCCAGCACACACGTAAGGCTGCAGCTTGTCACCCCTGTGCCTATGCACCAGGTGATTTTCCATCCCAAGCAATTCCAATAGAGCATGTACACCTCTCCAGAGAGCATCAAGGTCAGAGACAAGGTCTCGGGACTTCATTAACGGGGTCCTCAATGCCAGCAGCAGCCAATCAGCACAATGATCTGAGATGACATCACTGTTGTCATCAACATCATCACTGCTCTCACCATCGCCAGCAGCACCGATACCACTACCATCACCATTCATAACATTTGTACAAGCACAATCGTTACTATTCCACCACTATCTCCACCAACTCTATAACTACCATTGTCTTTACCATCGCCATAATTGTTACCACCAACTTCATCACCATCGATCATCTCCACCATCATTTCCATCAATGCCATCAATAGTTCCATCACTGGCCTCAACTTTATCATCACCACTATGACCATCACCATTACTACCACCATTATCATCCTGTCATCACCATCACCAACATCATCACCTTCACCTGCATCATCACCCTCACCAACACCGTCATCCTCACCAACATCGTCACCCTCATCAACATCATCACCCTCACCTGCATCATCACCCTCACCTGCATCATCACCCTCACCATCATCATCACCCTCACCAGCACCATCACCCTCACCAACACCATCACCCTCACCAACACCATCAACCCTCACCAACACCATCAACTCTCACCAACACCATCAACCCTCATCAACATCATCAACCCTCATCAACATCATCACCCTCACCTGCATCATCACCCTCACTAACACCATCACCCTCACCAACACCATCACCCTCACCTGCATCATAACCATCATCACCCTCACCAACATCATCACTATCATCACCATCACCAACACCATCACCTTCACCTGCATCACCACCCTCACCTGCATCATCACCCTCACCTGCATCATCACCCTCACTAACACCATCACCCTCACCAACACCATCACCTGCATCATAACCATCATCACCCTCACCAACATCATCACCCTCACCTGCATCATAACCATCATCATCCTCACCAACATCATCACCCTCACCTGCATCATAACCATCATCACCCTCACCAACATCATCACCCTCACCTGCATCATAACCATCATCACCCTCACCAACATTATCACCCTCACCAACACCATCACCCTCACCAACATCATCACCCTCACCAACATCATCACCCTCACCTGCATCATCACCCTCACCAGCATCATCACCCTCACCTGCATCATCACCCTCACCTGCATCATCACCCTCACTAACACCATCACCCTCACCAACATCATCACCCTCACCAACACCATCACCCTCACCAACATCATCACCCTTACCAACATCATCACCCTCACCAACACCATCACCCTCACCAACACCATCACCCTCACCAACTTCATCACCCTCACCTGCATCATCACCATCATCACCCTCACCAACATCACCACCCTCACCAACATCATCACCATCACCAACACCATCACCTTCACCTGCATCATCACCCTCACCTGCATCATCACCCTCACCACAACCATTACTATCACCACTATCACCACCACCATCAGCAGCACTTAGCCCATTATCATCCAATCATTACCATCACCAACATCACCACCTTCTTCAATGTCATCACCATCAATATTACCACTACCACCATTAACATGATCATTCCCTTCATGAGAATGACCATCCCCAGCATGGCCAGAGTTGCCCGTGTCAACATCTTCACCACCTCCCCATCACTATTCATACCAACACTATCATCTCACCAGCCTGTCATCCTCATTGTCACCTTCACCGCCACCACTGATACTACCATTGTCACCATTATTGTCATCTCCATCTTCAATGTTATCGCCATCATCATCCTCATACTTATCTTAACATTGCCAAACACACATTGGACAGTTAGGAGGTGTCAGATTCTATGCTCATGAAGGGAACTATGTACTTTAACTGTACAACGAAGATCGGCATCAGAGAGCTGTTGAATTCCCATGGAGGCATGGAGAGGATAAACTGTTGCCCAAGCAAATTCACTACTCTAAAATCCAGGAACACCTACCAGTCTTCCCACTTGTCATCTGACTCCTGAAAGAGGAGCTCTCTGGAAATTCCAGAAGCTATTCTTTGCAACCCTAGGTCCTGAGTAATTCCAGAGTCCCCACATTGCCAATAGGAAAGCCTGGACCTCAGGAAAATGTAACGTATCATTCCTAAATTGTTGTATGCAGAAGCAACAAAACCAAAAACCTAAGATCCCTCTGTGTAGAACAGAACTGACTTCATGGAAGCCCAGTTCTAGGTTTCTGCCAGTAGGAACTCTCTAATTCCTGCTGAGCTTTCCTGCCTCTGACATGGTCAAGCACATCCTCTAGCTACTCCAGCTGGGTATAAAAACAGCAGGTAGGTATGGTCTCTCTGCAGAAGCTGGACCCTGATCATGGAACCAGAACAGCAGGTATGCAGGACGAGTTTCCAGCTTTGAGAGCTCAGGAGAAGAAGATGACACTGTGAGAGGAGACCTTATCCAGGGAGACATGGCAACAGAAAACAGAGGGGAGAATCGCAGGCATACAGGCAGCACCAGCTGGTCCTTGCTGCAGCCATGCAGGACTACACAAGCCTCAGTTAGGAGATTCTCTACACCACCCCTACTCCCTCAGATTCCATATGATATTGTAAACAAGCATCTGGAGACTATATGGCTTCCCTCAGTCATCCAAGATATCCCATCCTCAGTACCAACAGGCATCTCTCCCCAGGACCTAACATGAACTGCTTCTACGGAGAACTGGACTATAGGGAGTCTGGCTACAGGCGTCCTCGCAAACCCTCTCTTCTCTCATTGAGCCACCACTGTCCATCCCCCAAGCAGGCCAGCTCAGAGGCCTCCCTTTCCTGCAGGCTGGCATCATTGCCAGAATTTACATTTCTCTGCATTCGAAGCAAACACACATATTTTCCCTCTTCTAAATCTGTTTTGCTAAACAAATTAATCTAGCAGCAGATTATATTATGAAGAACCATAAATTTTTTCGGAGATAAGCATCTGTCGGGTTGGATTAGCAACAGCCGATGTACGGTGAGTTAATTTGCTAAGCCTCACAGTGCTGTCCCAGGCGTTTAACGTTCGTAATAGCAGATGTAATTTGGGACAAATGGGAACTTGTTTCCTCATCCGTGTCTATACAGTGAGTGACGTATTCAGGGGAGGTGACAGTCAGCAAGAGAAGCGCCAAATTCCATTACGATTATGGCTGATGAGTCGGTAGAAGTTAAGACAGATGCTATGGGAATTGCTTGCAGACGTCTGGCCCTGAGATGAACAGCCACTGGCCCCTCCTTCATGCCCCTGTCTCCACTCCAACACTGTGGATTCCCCAGGGAGGCTGTGGGCCAGACGCCTAGGCAACCCTAGATCTCCTTCCCAGGAGCTGCCAGGCTTAGAGTTGTCCCTGTCCTTGACATGGTTTAAGACTAGTTTTGTTTCCAGGGTGAACTTCCCAGAGGACCAAGGTGCTGCAGGATAAAACCAGTGGGTTTTGCTGTTCAGGGCAGGAAGGAAGGAGGTTGGCGGTTGAAGGAGAAAGGCTGCTTACCCCATGAAAACCTGCCCAACAGCTAGCCCATGTCTGCCTACCCAAAGGAAGGAGGCACAGGTGCAGAGAAAAAACCAGGTGCAGAGACGCTGTACCAACTGCCCAAGAGAGAACCTCAGGAGCTGCCCCTCCTCCTTCCCACCAGACTGAGGCTTGAGTCTCACCCCCCGCCATTCCTGCTGCTGTCGGGAGCTTCTCCCTACGTGGGAGGATCAGCCAGGGCTGCTGTTTGTGGGGGCGATGCCCACATGCCCGAACTTTCATGTTACCGTGGGCTATGCTGGGGATTGTGGGAGGGGACTAGCTGTCAGCTCTTTCTCCCCTGGCTGCTGGCATTGGGACAAACCCTGGCCTGGGGCGTGACCAGGGCTACCTGTGTTGCAGATACTAGAGGATGAGGCAGGGAAGAAGATAAGCAGAGTCGCACAGAAGGAGATGTCTCCAGCAAAGGAGCTGCAACTGTCCACATGGCCCGAGAAAAGGACTGCAGGGTGAGGGAGCCAAAGCCTTGCATCTGCCCCACCCCAGAGGCCCTCCCCCAACTCCTCCCTGAGGGAAGAGAAGAACCCATCTGCAGAGCTTCAATCAGCAACACAGGGAGTTCTTCTCCTCATCTGCCCTTCATCTTTCCTGATAATTCAAGGTCATTCCTAACCTTGGGACAAGTTCCATCTAGCAGTGAACCAGCCCCAAACAGCCAATACCCTGAAGGCTTTGAAGATCACACGGTCCCTTAACCCCTTAACACTGACACGTGATGTGCCCGGGAGACCGTAGCCTGAATATAACCATGTAGGTAGGCACTGAAGTTACTGTGTTCCACATGACAGCCAATCTCTCCTCAGAGCCCACACTCAGCTCTTCTCTCTCTGCCATCGTTTATACTCCTGGGGACATCTGAGCAGCCTCCTATCCCAAACCACCCTGCATCCTGCCTCTCCCCAAGCCAGAGCAGAAAAACAAAGAGGTCACCTACCTGAGGTCTCCCCCAAGATCCTTGGGGGCTGGATATCTTTCCCATTGTTGCTGGGACTGGTGGAAGGCTCTGTTGTGCTAACCCCAACAGGGGTCCTTTTCCAGGGATCTAGGGACTCGGTGACCCCCTTAGTCTGCAGTGTCATGGCGGTGGCCGTGCTGGCCGTGGTGGTGGTGGTGGTAGCCACAGTTGTCTTCCGTGTTTGCAAGATGGAGACTGTGGTGGGGCCGAACCCACCAGGGAAAGTGTTGGATTCTAGGGCTTCCTCATCCCCCGTAGGCCCCCAGGCTATGAATTCTGTCTCTGTCGTGGGCCTGCCACCACGAAAGTCGAAATCATTGAACGCTGCATCATGTGTGTGTCTCCTGCCCCGCCTGAGGAGGCTCTGTTGTTCTGCAGTGCCAGCGGCCACCATGGAGGATGAGGCCGATGCAGAAGGGAGGGAAGGGCTGGATCCGGTGGCAGCTGGGGGCTTGGTGAGTCCCCCTTTGGGTCCGAGGGTGGCCACCTGGTCCCTGGGCCTGTGGGCCCTCCGAGCACGGGGAGTCTGCATCTGTATGGGCCCGTGGGCACGTTCGGCCCGGGCAGAGCGGGGACTCCAGGCTGGTGTTGGTAGCCTTGTTGGGGGTCCGCTTCGCAGACTCCACAGCCGCTGGGGCCTCTGTGGGCGTGAGAGGAGCCGAAACTCAGGCCCTGGGCCTAACGAATCACAGGACGAGAAGTCGGCTACAAGCTGAAGCATGGCTATCAGTATCCAGGCATGGCTTCCGAGAGAGCGGCCGGGCCAGCGGATGGACATGGAGCTGAGGAGAGAGAGCAGAGTAGTCAGCGGACAGTGGGGCAGCAAGATGGCTCTGCCCAGGGCCACCTCTAACCCCACCGGATGGGGGCAACCTTTGGTTGTAAAAAGAGCTCATCTGAACCTGGAAAAGACCCCAGAAGCCTCTGGGCCAGCTCAGGGGCATGCACTGTGTTCCTCTACAGTGGTCACTTTGTGTTGGAGACAGCTGCTTCCAGCTCAGGGACCTCTTGAATGGTAACCTAAGAGTCCCCTTCAATGGCACGGGACCCGGCCACCAAAGCCCCCTCCTCCATCTTGCCCCTGAAGACTTGCCCACAATGGAGGTGACAGAAAGTGATGAGAACATCTGCTCCCAGTGGCCAGCTGACTCGGCCTCAAGCTCTGGGAGGCAGCAGGAGGCAGAGGGGAAGGGTCTCCCCCTAGAGTACAGGGTTTGTCCACCCTTCCCAAAACCCCGTGACCCTTTAGTCCTCCGAGCTGGGCTTACGCCTGCTTGTCCTCCACCTGGACACAGCCCAGCAACGCTCCTTCTGTCTGGCCTTCCCTGGGTGTCGCTCTGGGAACATGCTGCGGCTCAGGAAAAGCTGAAAGCTTCAGTTCTAGGTGCCTACTCTGTTGACATTTCCACCCCTCCTGTTTATGTCTGATGCAGATGCCCTTTGGAAATTCTCATCTTCAGCTGGGGCTGGACTGAGAACGACCAGACTGAGCACAGCCAATCAGGAGGGGAGGCTGATGCTCGCCCTGCTGGGAGCAGGTGGGAAACATGATATCTGCTTGTCTGGATCCTGTTGGGACCATCCCTGTCCCGAGTCCATGGGCAGCTCCACTAGCTGAGCACAAGTCCCCTCTAGACCCAGGGATGTTGTAATGGCACACAGAAATTCAGAACAGCACGCAGACCCACACAGCCAGGAGTGGAGGATATAGCCCACGCGCTCCTCCTTCCCCCAGCATAGGTAATTGAGGACTGATTATAGGTGCCATTCAAAGTCAGTTCTCATCATCAACTAACTTCATATCTGAAAGTTAGAAGGAATCTAAAACTTCCCCAGAGGCTGCTGCAGGGAGAGCGGGTGCGGGGCGTTAGGTACCCTGAACTACCAGCCTCCACAGCTGTGCCTGCCAGGCCCCGAAATGCACGTGGGGTTGGTTTTCTTTATAAGGTGTCACGTGTGTGCATTTTTAAAAGTGACTGCATGTATCAGGGTGTGCCACTGTAATGTGCGTGTGAAGCCCACGTGGATGCGTGTGCCGGCAGGGGGTGGAGCACCTCCAGGTGGGTGTACGTGAGTGCCGGATGTGACTGCTTGTGCGTGAGAGTCTGAGGGAGTCAATTTGTGAGCGTGTCTGCCAGCGTGACACTGAGCATATGTGGGTGTACTGATGTATCTGCGAGTGTTCCCCTGGGAGTGAGAGTCAGTGTGCAAGAAGGTACCACTATGTCCATCTGTGTAATTATTTGTGTGTGTATCCATGTGTCTTGGTGACTGTGCCTTTCTCTATATCTCTCTATGGGTCTATACATCTCTGTACCCAAGTGTGGGTCTGTGTCAGTGTGAGTGTGCAAGCATGTCCTTGCTCGCCCTTCAGTGGATGGAACTGTGTTTATTCAAGGATGTGCACGATCTTTCTCAGCCTGTGCTGAACCCCACGTGCCTGAAGCTGAGACCCACTGATGGTTGGGAAGGAGTTGGCCCCTGAGAAAGAAATTTGAGTTCACTGGGACTAATTAGCAAAAAGCACCGGTCTCCAAATAATAAGGCCCGGCTTTTTTAATCAGAATGAAAGCACTTTGCAGTCTGAAGGAGGAAGAGCTCATTAGGCTGACGCCTCTGGGCTCTTTCTACCTCTGTGTTGTTACTCCGCACGAGCAGCCAAACTCCAGCAGGCACAGGGTTGTCATCACTGTGAGCAGAAATCTAGGTCAGTGTGAGACTCCCCTGCATACTTGGAAGGGCCTCTCCTTGGAGCTGCAGGTGACCCTGTAGGGACAGAATGGTGAGAACCCTGTGTCTTTTCTTGCCTGCATATCTGGGTAGGTGTCTGCTTCTCTGTGAGTGAGATGGTCTGAGTAGCTGTGAGGCCTCACTAGGCCCTGGCAGGTGCTCTAGGCTTTATAGAGCCTTGCCAGCTTGTCATGGCACCATCAACCAAACCCTATGAGGCTCTACAAGTCTCTAGCAAACCTTACCAGGCCCCGCAGGGCTCCCTAGCCCCCACTGGGTTCCACCAATTCCCTCCAGACTTCACTAGGACCCCAGGCGCCTCCAGAACTCATTAGACCATACCCAAATTCTACTGGAACATTCTATTACTCTCCGGGCCTCAACAGATCCCACCCAGACTTACCATATCCCTCTAGGCTCCATTTGGCCCTACCAGACTCCGTCAGACTAGTCCAGCAAGTCCCACCAGGTCCCAAAAAGCCTCACCAGATCCTTCTAAGCCTCTCCTAGCCCAGTTAGCACCCTTGCCCTCATCCCAGCTGCCCAAGAGAACCATCCAGACCCCTAGAAGTTCAGGCCCTATGCTAGATCCTTCTAGTAAGTACTCCTAGGCCTGTGCTGGGCTCCGCAGGCTCCATGACACCCCACCAGAACTCAGTAGTTCCCTCCAAATTCTGCCAGAAGCTAGCAGGCCCCATCAAGTCCCCCTAGATGTCTCCTAGCCCCACGGGGCAGGCCGACTGGGAAGCAGGAAAGCAGAGCTGCCTGCCGTCAGTACTCCGAGAAATATCGCCCCAGGAAATTAAAAACACAACACCTAAGCCTAGGCCTGCCTCCCCGGCATAACTTCACACACAGGATATTTCTGTGATTTTTCACCAATCATGGGCTGTAATTGGTAACCATAGAAACCTTCTCATTTCCAAGACACCCAGCTGTTATGCAGAAAACCCAACCCTGGCAATGGGGCTGGGGAGGCGGATGCCCTGCTCCTCCTCAGCCCGGCAGATCGCTTTTAAAGGGATGCGTTTGCTCAGAGGGGAAATAGAGCGCAGTGCGGGGGAAGCAGCTGTCAGTTGGGACAAGGGCCTGCCCCACTGGACAGTAGAGTGCTGGGCCCTGCATGAGACCTGACCTCATGGCAGTAGGTCTGGTCTGCAGGGAACACCCCTGGACTGGTCTTTAAGGATCCCTGTAACCCTACAAGGGCCTCCTCTCCTCATTCCTCCTGCAGAACCACGGGTGTTCAGTACAGAGTTAGGGGTTTTCAGACATGCTCTGATACAAAATGAAGCCATTAGCAGAGGGCTCCACCTCAGGAAGGCACCGAGGCATTGTTAGCTGTCTGACATCCTCCCAGATGCCAGGAGGAGGATTCGCAACATGCTGGCCTACCCTACCATCAAGTACCAGTGCCAATGGGCCACATGCTCACCCAGGAGGCCACGTGGAGTTTCCGCAAACTCCAGGACATTTCAACTGGCCCTTCAGAATGTGTCACCCACTTTACTCCTCAAGGTCACCAATAGCAATAATGATGGAACACACCAAGAGCTGCTGCTGCCGGGAGACTAGGATACACACACACACACACACACACACACACACAAGGTGGGTATGTAAACTCACCTGCCTGCTGTAGAAAACGATTTGGTGACCCTTGGAAAATCGTACATACCTGGACACTCATGTGTCTAACATGGCGCCTCATAGTAGCCCAATGCAAACACCCCAAGCATCACCCAACAGATAGGCACATGGAACACATCCAGACACAGAGTAGCATTTGATCCCAGAAAGGCAGGAAGTACCATCCATACACAAAGGCAAAGGAGCCAGGAGTAGGGCCACACATAGATGGAAGAGTTGGCACGATCTCTGGGTCTGACACAGATAGAAGATTCCCAGATCCTGCAGGGTAGCCAGTGGTTATGGCAGAGTACAGGGAGGGACTCTTTGGGAGGGACTGCCTACTGGAGAGGTTCTTTTGGGGGTGACGGAATGTCCTAAAATTCATTGCAGTGGCAGCGAGACACCGTATGAAAACACAAAACCGTTGGACCATGCACTCAAAGGCAGGGAACGTAATGGCATGTAGATTACATCTCAGTAACAATGAAAAAGGACAGGACTCGTAAAGGAGTGTGTGAGTGCTCTGGGGACTGATGTGGACACTCTCTGTGACCTCCTAATCTTGAGCCCTGGCTGCAAACCGGAAGGCCTGAGCCAGCCTTCTGAGTCACAGGCAAGGTATGTGGATGCTGTGGAGACTCAGTCTGTGTGGAGTGGGCTCTGTGGGAGTCCCTAGGACTTAGGGTCCCTCCTGGCCTCGTGACATTCACCTCTTGCTCATCTCCAAGGACACCGTGCAAAGGAAAAGCAGAGCCCGCGAGCCGTGCACACCGTTACCTCCATCCACCTTTATTTTCTAGTTTGCAGCTCCTTGCTTCTCTTCCTTTAAAATTTTTATTGAAATCACTTTTCCCCAAGAATTGTTTAATAAGATTCAGTGGACTAAGGTTCAATTCACTCCCTTCTATATAGTTTCTCCATGGAAGAAAATCACTGTCATTTAAGAGAGACATAGACGTTTCTTCACCCACAGTCATACCCTTCTGGGGACCCAGATGTGGCGGCATGTGCTCCTGGAAAAGGAGTTTCCTCTCGATGGGGCTCACAGTCAATGGGAGTGGGAAGAGTGAATTCCTGGTGTCGTGTGGCCAGAGCCACCTCGCACACTACAGGTAGAAGTCAGAACTGCCTAGAGGTGGCGGGTCCAAGCTACTTTTGTCTCAGAGCCCACTGCAGGAGCCTGCCTGAACCTGCCGTGTTACCCCAGATCTTCACCCTGAAGTTGCTGTAGAAGTTAGCCAGAGCCCAGGCTTGTGGATCCTTTTCTGGGAGGCCCTGTTTCCCCACCACCAACACAAGGTAGGTAGTGTGGAGTCTGAGGTCCTCCCTCCCTTCAAACCAGACCCAGCCTTCCACGATCAGCAACTTCTCAGCCAGGTCAGGAATGATCTCAAGGAGCTGGAGTTACAGAGACAACAGCAGGGAGACCAGGCACCTGGTCAGCCTTGTGTGACGGAGTCCTCTCTCATGCTTGATCAGAATGCCCCTTCACCTGGGGCTCAGCTGGGATGGGAACATCAGAACCAGGGTCCCACCCCAGACACTTCCTGGCTTCTCCCCACTTCTGTGAACTTGCTAAGAATGCTGTTCACCTCAGAATACTTGAGATTCACACGGAAGCTGCAAGGGAACGGTGTGTTCTGGGGACTCTCCTCCCAGCTTCCCCTGATATGACATACATCACCGACTCCCCCTGTCACAACCTCATGGCTGCTGGCTCCAGGCTGTATTCCAATCTTGCCTGTTTTGGTTTAGGAGCTTCCCAAGATCCCACCTAACTTGGTGTGCAGTCTCTGACTTCCTGAGGGTACTTTTAACTTGACAGTGCTTCTGGATTTTGATGAGCTTCATCTATGGGCCAGTGGGGAGCTACAGATGTCCCTCAGTTGGGCTATGGGGCGGTAGAATTGGAAAGGGGGACCACTGAGGCCAAACACTGCTCCTATTGCAGCAGAACATCTTGGCAAGAGCGAAGATAGTCTCAGATGGTGGTCTAGGCCTTGGCATTGCAACCTGCTACCTATACAAGCATGGACAGTTTACATAACTGCTCTGTGCCTCAGTTGCCCTGCCCACAGAGCAGGCTAAACTCGAGAAGCTCTTTAAAAGGTACCCAGGAGTACTGGGCAAGTACCGCTGGCTGCGTTCTCTGTAGGTGCCCTGGGGTCCTGATTTCTCCACTGCTCTCCAGTAGCCAAGCAAGCTCAGGGCCCTGCTCCTTCCTGGGAGCACACAGTGACTTTGGGACGAGGGGGATATTGCTCCAGAGCCTTCACAGGTGCTTGAGGGAGACTGATGGGTAACAACACAGTGGCGTTCTGGTTGCCTGGGCAACATGCCCGCAAGTGTTCTGGAAGCGCGAAGTGGTGAAGCGGTGAGAGCTGTGGGTGGGCAGGACAGTGGGTGGTGATGTTCTCAGTCCCGGCAGTGGGGAGTCTCCTGTGTCCACGGCTGATCCCTGGCTGCTGTGTCCTCCCTTACAGAAGTTCCACAGTGGGACACAGGGCCTGCTACTTTCTGAAGTGCCTGTAGCTCTACTGGACGCCCTTCTGACTCAGCTCCTGTCACATATCCCCCGTCACCGCTGCACTAATAGGCTGCTAATCTACACAGCCACCTGTCACACACCTTGAGCCTCCCTCTGTAGATGGGACAAAGTCTAGGTCAGGTCCCCCAGGATGAACTGACTCACACGCAGGGTTAAACCCCCGTGCCCTTTCCATCTCCCCGGAGGCACAGAACAAACTTGGCACAGTCACACACAGATGTGTTGGATCACGTTTGCAGTCCAGCAATCATATAATCTCCAGGAATCTCAGAGGGCCAGGGAGCATGCTCTCATGGCAGAGTTACAGGCCCTAAAAAGCCCTCCTGGGCATCATCATGGGACTGGTATGTCGGGAAGCTCCCACACTCACCCGAGGACCTCACTTTAATCTTATTTTCAATCTATTCTCAATTAAAGATACAGCATGGCGGGGGGGCAGCATCAGGAGACAGCAGCGGGGCCAGGTGATGAGGCAGATGCTCCAAGAGAACGTGGGTACAAGCAGACACACGGGCGGATCACAGAGCAGCTCTGAGCGCGGCGGACCATCTCCCAGGCAGGGATATCTGGCTGGGAAGATATTTGGGGAAGGTTCTAGGCCGTCATGCAAAACACGAGAACCACAGCACCATGTGTATCTAGAGACAGCAAGCCAAACGGCAGAGGGCTGTGTGAGGAGAGAAAAGACTGCGGGATCCTAAAATAGCTGGCCCAGAGACTGAGCAATAGCGGAGTGCCAGGCGCAGAGCGCCGAGTCTCCTCTCACCGTGCCTTCGTCTCATGCTTTGGTAACCGAGAAGAGGAAGCGCCGTTACTCTCATTTTGCAGGGGGAAAAATGGCAAAAAATAGTAGCTGGGCCTCTCAACAGGAATGTGTCTTAAAATATGAACTAAACGAAGCGGTACATAGAGAAATAAGCAGTCTGTCCTGGGAAGGACTTGGGCTTCTCGGAGGTCCATGGTCCCTGTTGGACTGGAAAGTAAAAAATCCTCCCAGTTGGCTGTCCACACCTAAAGCCACTGCTCCCGGAGGCAGCGTGGTAGCTCCTTATTAATAATGCCAACTTGTTACCGGTGTCTAAAGCACCCATTGGCCTCCCCTGTATCATCTCGGGAGTTTTCTAATTTAGTTTGGTAACAACTGTTACATTGTTATATGCAAAGGCCACCAAGGCAGCCAGGAACTTGTTAAACTGGCAAAGAGAAAAAGTGGAGCACACAGACAGTAGGTCTCAGTCCCTGAACCCCTAGAACCTACACAGAGAGGGGCTGCCATGGGCTAACATAGAGTTATGTAGTTGTGAACCGACAGCTATGCCACAGTGTGTCCCCACGTCAGCCAGGGCGAGTCCATGGGTCTCTCCTGGCATCTGCGGGTGTGGCAGTGGTAGCAGTGTTCCTGCGGAGGGCCTAGCTGCGCCAGCTGGAAGTGAAAAGGAGATCCTGGAGTCTCACTGTGGCACACCATGGCCCCACAGCAGCTGTGCCTAGCACCAAAAGGCAGACAGTCAAGTCAGTGATGAGAAGGGATGAATAAGTGAGGGGGAAGGAACAACCAGGCACCCCACAGCCTTCTCCTGGTCTATAGGTCACACCTATCCACACTGCCACCGTAGAAGTCTGCTCCAGCCGTGAGAAGAAACTGAAAAAATAGTCTCTCCTCTGAGGTCATGGTATAAAAAGTTTCATATAGTGAAATGGAACAAAGGCAGGATAGGAAGTGAAGAGGTAGGGAAAGGGGAGCAGAGGAAGGGAATAGGGTGAAAAGGCAGGAGAGACAGTGCAGAGACAGGGGAGACAGTGCAGAGACAGGAGAGACACCGCAGAGACAGGAGACACTGAAGAGTCAAGGCAGGTGCTATAGAGACAGGGAGACACCGCAGAGGCGGGGGAGACAGTGCAGAGACGGGGGAGACAGTGCAGAGACAGGGGAGACAGTGCAGAGACGGGGGAGACAGTGCAGAGACGGGGGAGACAGTGCAGAGACGGGGGAGACAGTGCAGAGACGGGGGAGACAGTGCAGAGACAGGAGAGACACCGCAGAGACAGGGGAGACTGTGCAGAGACGGGGGAGACAGTGCAGAGACGGGGGAGACAGTGCAGAGACGGGGGAGACAGTACAGAGGCAGGGGAGACAGTGCAGAGACGGGGGAAGTGCAGAGGCAGGGGGGCGGCAGTGCAGAGACAGGGCAGTGCAGAGGGGGGATAGTATAGAGACAGTAGAGACTGCAGAGGTGGCGTAAACACAGCAGAGGCGGGGAGGACACTGCAGAGGTGGGGGGACAGTGCAGAGGCAAGGGAGACACTGCAGAGGTGGCGGAGACAGTGCAGAGGCGGGGAGGACACTGCAGAGGTGGGGGAGACAGTACAGAGGCGGGGAGGACACTGCAGAGGCAAGGGAGACACTGCAGAGGTGGGGGAGACACAGCAGAGGTGGGGGAGACACTGCAGAGGTGGCGTAGACAGTGCAGAGGTGGGGAGACAGTGCAGAGGCGGGGAGGACACTGCAGAGGTGGGGAGACACAGCAGAGGCGGGGAGGACACTGCAGAGGTGGGGAGACACTGCAGAGGTGGGGGAGACACTGCAGAGGTGGCGTAGACAGTGCAGAGGCGGGGAGGACACTGCAGAGGTGGGGAGACAGTGCAGAGGTGGCGTAGACAGTGCAGAGGTGGCGTAGACAGTGCAGAGGCGGGGAGGACACTGCAGAGGTGGGGGAGACAGTGCAGAGGTGGGGAGACAGTGCAGAGGCGGGGGAGACAGTGCAGAGGTGGGGGAGACAGTGCAGAGGCGGGGAGGACACTGCAGAGGCGGGGAGGACACTGCAGAGGTGGGGGGACAGTGCAGAGGCGGGGAGGACACTGCAGAGGCGGGGAGGACACTGCAGAGGTGGGGGAGACACCAGCATTGCCAGTCTAGAGAGGTCTAGGTCAGGCCAACTCCCAGCGTTGGAATGGTTTCTGGAGAGTGGTCCAGAGGAGGCCTGTGGTTCAGACAATGGTTTCCTTGTTGCTGTCGGAACTGAATTGCTGATGGAAACCTCACTTCTTCCAAACAACGTGAACGGAGGACAGCAAGAGTTAGAAAAGTCTTCTCAGTGAGGCTCTCAACACCTACTGTAGATTTCCATCCCCTGATTCAAGGGTCCCAGGTCTCCTTCACTCTTATGCTCTGATCTCATCTTCACTCACACATGACCCAACATATTCACCTCTGTAGACCCAGAACATAGACGCAGACCTGCAGTCACAGGGCCAGACACAGGCAGGTGGTATATACCCACCTGCACACACACGCTCACACCGCATATGCATGCACAGGCATACCATCCATGCGCAGGAAATGTGTGCAAACACAGGCTCATACACATGCACAGACAAGCGAATGGTGCTCGCTCACACACACACACACACACACACACACACACACACAGCACCGCTAGCCCATGCACACACTGTCCTTCCTCATCATCCCCTTATCTCCTGGAGCTGCAGCCATGACAGCATCCCCTTTGATCACCTCCCTGCAGCATACTGTCTGCAGAGGTCTCCCCGAGGAGCATCCAGAGCCAACGGGAAAGCACCATGGCATAAAGCTGCCGTGACAGAAGTCGGCTGGCATGGGGACAAGATGTCGTCATTGGGTAATGACTCCTCCAAAGAGCACAGTGGAGCTGAGCCAGCTGTGTCGCCCAGGAGCCGTTCCCCTGGGATCAGAACTGCCAGGTTCCTAGTGACGCTGTCTGTGTTCCTAGGAGGTAGGTGTCACAGGACTCTTTCTGGAAGCCTGGAAAACCAACAGCATTTCCTAAAAGGCCCAGGTTTCTGGGAAGAGACGAAAAGCAGGAGGAAGACTAGGTCTGGCTGACTAGAGGCCAAGGTGGATGGGCCTGGAGACCCCCACTGACCTGCACCAACACACCTGAAGTTTCCGGCTACAGTAGGGGCAAGCTTCCAGTGCTTCCTGGTCCTGAGTCCCTCCCTGGCCACCTCTAGCTTCTTTCACTGTGAATTTTTCTAGAAAGGGTATGACATCGTGATCTGGAATGTTCCTGTCTTCTGAGCAGGTGAGACAGCACGTCTTACCTGTATTGTAGATGAAGGGGAGACCATTGTCCAAAGAAGCCTCCATCAGGCTGGACTGTACAGCTAGAGCCACAGAGGTCATCAGCATGGGTGGCCCCATGTCATGCCCATCTCTGCATGTCACCAGAACCCTAAGCTCTAACACGCTGTCACACTACAAGGCTCCTGGCTCTATGGTGGCCCTTTTCACAGGGGAGGTGACGAAGGTCAGACTGTTTCCAAGGTCAGGTGGCTCCTGTTGGCACTGAACAGGTTCTAAGTATGGAGCTGAGAACAGGGTCAAATTCCTCGGAAGAAAACATCCTGACACCTAAGCCCAAAGACTGGGCCTCATCTTTGCCATTGGACACAAGGTAAATTCTTCCCTGAATGACCCTTGCTGGAGCCCTCCATCTGTTCCAGATCGTTCTGCTCTCTCTTCCACTCATTGCTCTGTGACAATGACTGCAGAGAGAGGAACCTCTGCCCCTTCCTGCAAGTCATGACTGCCTTAATTTTTGCCTTCCCACAAGGGGATTTCTCCCCAGGCCTTCCAGCCTCCCTCAGGCTATCCTGTCCTGGGTAAACTCTTTTCTTCCCAAACTGACAAGTGAGATCCTGACCCAGATGAACCAGAATGTACCTATGTTTAAAGACAAGCACTTAAGAGAAGGAAGTGGCAAGGATGCCCGCAAGGCAGACTGCCCCAACTCAATGTCATGAGTGTCTCTCTAAGAACAGGTTAAGACACACATGGGAGGACAGAGGGAAGGCATGTAGATCCACACACCCAAGAGAGAGGCTCCCAGAAGGAGGAGAAGCCCTGAGATACCTTGACACTGAGCTCTAGTCTGTAGCTTTAGCCTCTAGACACTAGTCTGACCTCATGCACTGGGCCTGTGTCCCCAAAGTAGGCTCATACTGGGAGCCACAGAACTCTCAGTTCGATAAGGAAGAAAGCAAGCAGAGGATGCTCCCTAGAATGACCTGTGCCCCAGAAACAAGGCTCCCCCACATAAATCAGTCCCCAGGAGCCCAGACTGTTATGGGCAGCTTCTCTAGAGAGAAAGGACCACCCTGCAGCTAACTGGACTTGAGTTCTGGTGCCTTTGAGCAAGGCATAGCCCCCCCCCCACACACACACTGCTGACCAGAGGGTCCTTTCTGTCCATGGCTCCTTCTCCACCATGTGTGCTCTTGCATCCATGACTGCCAGTCAGAGACCTGGTCTGTAGCTGTCTCCTGAGCATGTGGCCTGGTCATCCTTCACAGTATTGGACAGTACGGGGGCCTCTGAGGAGCCAAGGCAGAGGCATCTGCACCAAATAGTAGAACGCAAGGTTCTGGAATCTTGATTCTTGTTTAATATTAAATAGGAAGGCTAATCACGCGTATTCATTTTGAGTTTTGACACAATTACTCAGCAGTCACTTAAGAAGCACCTGCCATGGTGAGGCAGGTTCTAGAGCTGAGTTGTCGTGTCTGTTCCTCTCCTACCGAACTCAAGGCTCACACTGAACGGGTGTGGGTGGATGGACGGACGGATGGAGGAATGGATGGACAGGTGGATGGGTGAGTGGACGTGAATATAGAAGAATAGATGGTATGTGGGTGAATGCATGGATGAGTGCGTAGGTGGATGCACGGGTGGATGGGTGGGTAACTTAACGCATGGATGGAGGAACAGTATGTGGGTGGGTGAGTAGATGGATGGGTTGATTGGCGTTTGAATGGATAGGTGGATGATTGGGTAGATAGGTGGATGGACTGACGTATGGATACACAGATGAATGGATGGATGGGTAATTAGTGGATGGATGAGGAGTGGAAGAATAAGTGGATGGATGGATAGATGGGCGAATGTCTGGGTAGATCAGGGGCTTACAGCCCCCCTAAGAAAGTGAAGTTTCAGCTTTCGGGATCTAGAAGAAGCCAGTCAGCATGCTGAAGTGTATTATTCAGCTCTTCCAGGGTAAGCCTGAAAGGCTCTTGGTAGAGGTGAGGAGTCTCAATGACCAAGCAGGAAAGAACACAAGGCAGGCTGAGGCTTGATCTGTGGGGTCTACTTGGGATGGGAGGTTGCCCAGGAAGTTAGAAGAACCCTCATCCTCAGCCCTGAGCGACTGGCTGCTTTTGCCTTGCAGGGTCAAGGGCCAGTGGCTGGAGGGATATCTCCTAAGCATTGTCAGCTGCCACCTGGATTCTTGTCTAACATCTCAAAGTCATGGTCAAGATAAACCAGTAGACCTAGCCCTGAAGGATATTCTCTGGACCCTCAGGTTCAGCCCAGGACAAGTGTGCAGCAATTTCTTGGACCCCTGTGTGCTCAGCACTCCAGGGACAGGGCATAATAGATGACTGAGAGGCTGGGGCATCATCTCATGTAAGCACTAGCTGTGCTAACTGCCCTGTGCACAGCATCCGAAGACCCTTCATGGGTCTTGCTGGCCTTGTCCCAGGCTGGGTAAGAGACTGCTCTCGAGTGACTGGACATTATGCAGCTCCAGGTGGAATCCTCTGCCTGGGAGCCTGATGGGGCACTGTGGGTGCCTTGCTCCTGGTCTTAGCTCAGTCATTTTCATAAATAGGAGTCACAGCATTGTCAACCTCACTCCCGACATTGGGATAGGACTTCCCTTCCACCCCTGCCTTCTTCGTTAGTAGCACACAGGCCTCAAAACTATATTCTGGGCTTCAAGCTGTTACTTTCTACATGAAGGCTATCTGGTCATGACCTCTTGTTTTCCACCAAGTGTCCTTAGATGCTTCTGGGGATTGCACAAGCATGGAATACTGGACGGCATAGTGAAGAGACAGACAAAGTTGTTCCTTCTGCACAACATGGAAATCATCTCTAGCCAACAGCTCAGAGGGCCGTGACTGCCCCATGGTCCTGGTGCCTTGGGTGAAGAACTGTGCCAACATAAGTAAAGATGCCCCTACATGCCAGTTTCCATGTTAAGATACCTTTCTACCACATACTGCCTGAGTATCACAAGCATTGAGATGGTCCAGGGAGGTCCCACCCTGCTTATGGACCATGTGGCTCACAGCTGTTTAAACTCTCAGTGTCCACATCTGGAGAATGGGCCTGGCATCAAGGATGAGCTCAGGTGAAGGAATGTCCCCAACGCCCAGAACTTGACGCCTCAACAAGCGCATGAAAGCTGAAGTCTTCTACGTCAGGTGGGAGTTTAACGCTACGCTGTAGAGAAGTATGGACAGGTAGCATCTGGCAACATGACCCTCTCTCAGGTGTCAATCTCCCTTGCCAGACCCTGGGGCAGCCTCTGCCTATGGTCCTACAGCAGTCTAGTGCCCACATGCTGGAACCAGCAGTTTCCCGTATGGATGATACTGGGAAGTCCTGCTTCCGGGGGTGGTCAGGACAAGAGGTCGTGAAAACAGGGCCTTCTGGCTTCTGTGACTTATTTATAATAGAGCAGACACTTGTTTCTCCTGCCACGTTCATGGTAATGCCAGGTACTGTGGTCCCTGGGAACAAGGTCAGCCCTCTGCCCTCATCCCCATGCTGAGGAAATTGAGGTTCAAGTCCAGCAACAGGCGCATCCCCGTCCCTCCCCATGCCAAGATCTGAGGACAAGCCTAGCATTAAAGTCCCTGGGGCATCTTGTCTCTGTGTGACCCTGCACCTGGATTCCAAGGTGTGGTAGAAAAGGGTCCCAGTACAGATGCTTCTTCTGACCTGTGTAGAGTCCTGCTCTCCAGGACAGCCTTCTCTCCAATTTCCTGATCCTCCCGAGACAGCCCATTGTCCACCTATGGGCGAGACTACACAAGGCTGCCCTCCCTTGGATACTAAATCACAAGATAGGTATTTTAGTTGCAACAAATTGCTTATTCAGTGATTAATCGGGCAATCCTTTGGCAAGGGAAAAACAATTTAACCACTTTTATCAGCTGACTTCCCAACAGTGTGGCCTCTGATTTACTGGTAATTGTCTCTGAAACCTTTCTCGGGGCAGGGAATTCTCTGTGTTTCTGTATCTCTGCTGTCAGAGATGGGTCTGGATGCTCGGTTCCCTCCACTAGATCTTGGGGACATTCCCTAGAGAAAAAAGTGGACTGTGGACCACAGTCACGGGCCCTTCTGTACAAGCTTCCCTCGCCACCCCTGAATGAGGGATGGGGTGCAGTGGGGTCTCAGACACCCAACCTAAGCCCGTATTCCCACTATGGGCAGTGACTAGGCTCTCTCATTGAAGGACAAGGCTGGGCTGGGAAGCACAGTGGATAACACTGAGGCTTGGTTGCCCCTCCCACAGACTGATGTGCCTAGGGATTTTCCATGAGCTTCAAGAGTTGAGATGATCTTAGAGAAAAAAACATGAAGAGAAACAGCAAGTGGAGGCCTCTTCTCCCCAGAGGTAACGCCTTGTTTGTTTACAGGGAGCTATTTCCCCTAAATAAGCCCGAGAATGGTGGTGTGTGTGCATCTTCCAGGAGCCGTTTCACTGGTGGTCCCCAATTCCACTCCACCCCACCCCCATCAGTCACCTGCACATGTCAATCGTCCTCCCGTTTCTCTGCTGTCCGTCAGCCTGCATTTGGTCAGCACATACCCTCTGTGTGGTCCTTGCTCCAGGCTTTGGGCATGAGCCAAGATGCAAACTGGTCTTAGGATTAGAGGTGAGCAGGTCAAGGTCCCAAGAGCCCAGAATGCAGCCTGGGAGACCCTGGGAAGACTACCTGTCACCAGATGAGAGGTGGCATTCATTAGGATGCTGGAAGTGAAAGAGCCAGCCTCAACCAGGCAGTGGCATTGGTACCAGATGTCCACAGACACCATAACCCCATACCCATAGTCCTCTCTCCACCTGGTACCCTCCACACATCTACCTCCTATCTCTCTGCCCACCCAAGACTACAGGGGGTGGGGGCCCTGTGGATATCTTCATCCAGTAGGGCATAACCTGCCCCTGTCCGATGCCTACTTCTCCACCTTCTGGCCCAGGAGTCATCCAGCTCCTGACACTCTTCTGTGGTCTAAAACAGTTCAAGGGTAGCCACTGAAGCTGTGGCCAGATTCCCTGGAACTCTTGATTAGAAGCTCTCTGTGGTTAGCTAGCCGTCACCTGCCATCAGGGCTTAGGGTCACCATTCACCTGAGTCCACAGCACCCACACACAGTGCTCTGGAAAGGAGCAGGCTGCCTGGATAGATGGATGGACGGACGGACAGACGGACGGACGAACGGACGAGCAGGCTGTGCTCTCTCTGCTACAGAACTCCCCTGTACCAGGCCTGCAGGAAGCCCTCTGTCTTCTCCCAGGAACATCCACATACCCTTTGTAAACCAGCACTGATCAGTTGCTGGCCCAGACATCTAATCTAGATGAGGACGTCCTGCTCCTGAAGATCCAAACTTCTCCTCTAACGGCTCCTATCTCTTGGGCAGTCCTCTGCCTTGATAATTCTGCCATGCTGAAGGCCGAGCCATCAGGATGTCTGTGCATATGGAACACAGGAGTGTCCTATTCCCTGCTCTGGGCTGATGCTGCCCACCAGGTCGCCCACAGTGCTCTCATCTTCAGTCCCATTCGCCACCACTCCCCCTCACCCCATCGCTCCAAACCCCGAGAATCATGGGGAATCGGTATACCGTAGTAGACAGAGGGAAGCAGGTGTGCCTACACCTCCCATGCTGGGTGAAGTAAGGGCCACTCATCGCCAACGATCAGCCAAGCAGCCAGAGAGTTACAGGACGTGGAAAATCATCCCTGGCTTCCTAAAATAAACTTTCCCACAGAGCCGCTAAGTGGCGGGTGCTCGTGGTAGGTTTCAAGGAGTTTCAGGCCCTTGAATTGACACTCTTGCCATGATCTCCGTTTCGAACATTGAATAACTCTCCAGGTTTCTGGAATAGAGTCTGTAGAGACCAGAAGAAGCATGGGGTCCTTAAGACACCATGGCCAGGGAGAAACCCCAGTGGAGGGAGCAGCTTTGTTTCCGGCTCCACCTCTCCAGTGGGGCTGGCTGTACTCAGTGATGGATGGGAGCCCAAGGTGGGGAATGCAAATGATCACAGGGCACCAGCTGAAACCAGTAGCACTGTCCTGAGCCCTCTGGTGGGGTCCCCTGTGTGGAGAGTGACACTCCAAACTGAGTAGATTCCAGCTCGTTAGTGAGTTTAATTAGTGCACCCATCACGCCTTCAGAGGAAGACTATGAACAACACGTTCCCCTGCCCCCAAAGCAGCACTAGGCCAGGCCCATATCCTGACCACAGCCATACAGTCAGGAACATTCTAGAATCTCAGGGTCCATGTAAACCACCCATTATCCTCTCCAATTCCATGGAAAGATGCTGAGGTCACTGGCCTGCAGAGAGAAAATAAATCTCTAATGTGTTCCTTTAACTGAGAAGGGAGGAGAGGCCTGGGTCAGGCCTATCTGCTCTAAGATGGGTTTTTATTTGAACTGCTTACAGATGCTGTGTTTACACACTTTTGTGAGCATGTTTTACATGTGTGTGAATGTGTGTACATATGGTTATGAGTATATATGTGTATGTCTGCATGTGTATACATATGCATGCATTTGCATGGTATATATATATATATATTTGTGTGTGTGTGTTTGTTTACATGTGTGTGAGTATATATCTATTCATGTGATCAGGTGTGTTTATATACATGTGTGTCTAGATGTGTACACGTGCATATTCCAATATATGTCTATATGTGTATATGTATGTATTTGTTACGTGAGTATACATGTGTGTGTACATGTCTACTCCAAGTGTGTAAATTAAAATGTGTGTGCTTTTATGTGTGAATGTGTATATATGTATATATGTTAGTGTGCAAATGTATGTGTTTATGTTTATCTTACATTTCATGTATGTGTATACATCATAAATTTGTTAGTATACATGTACACAGTGTATATTTATGTATACATATGCATTCATATGTGAATAAGTGATTACATGGCTATCTGGGTATGTGTACAGGTGTTTGTGTGAGTGTGCACATGTCTATATGCTATATGTATGAACAAGTATGTGTGCATGTATGTATGTATGTACATGTTGTACATATGTTTTATTCATGTATCATATGCACATGTATGCCCTGTATGCATGTGTATGTTTATGTAAAGGAAGGATGCAACTTGGACATGGTTAGGACTCTATCTGCACTAAATGCAGCTCCCTTGAGTCAGACCAGCTTCAGGGAGGAAGTCGGAGTGGGCAGAGGTAAGCTGTTGAACTGTAATGACACGCAGCTCAGCTCAACCCTGGCTCCCCTGCTGCTCCATGTCCTGTGAGGGCATTAGCTGTGATTTCCTGGGTCAGAACTGGAAAATGCAAATGCCCACAGGGTTAAAGCACAACAAAAAGGGTGAACAGAGCAGGAACTCGCATGACTATGTCACCGTAGCAGACTGACTACATGCCTTTTGTAACCCCTGTATCCAGGAATGAGATATGGTCCAGCAGGGAGATCTCTGCTCTCAATGCAAGAAAGTCATTCCATACTGTTTGGGGAAGCCTGAAATTCACGTGTCCTCAAAGATAAAAGTACAAGTTTGGGACACAGGACAGGTGAAGGTGAGAGCCAGTCTACCAGCTAATACCCACCAGAGACTGGCAGAGACAGGAAGGAGCACCTCACCCCAGAACCTTAGAAGCTTGTGTTGCCCTGAGGACTTCTTGTTCTGGACTCGAGGACTCTAGTGCAACACAGAAAGAACTGACTGGCATCAGACACGTGATTTGCGGGACTTGTTCCACAACCCAGTACACTAACTCAGTTGTGGTACTGTGACAGAGTCACCAAGAGGGGCTCCTGAGGGCTTCGGTGAAAGAGTCAGAGGGAGAGCAGCTCTTCCAGCCCTCTCAGCAGTCACCAGCTCTCAGCTGCCCCTGCACGGTACTTTCTGGCTCCTCAGAGATGGACATCTGCCACCAACATGTATTTAAGCTGAACCCAGAGGACACAGGAGTCATGCTTTAAAGAAGAGGGTCTTCTCAGACTAGACATGTGTCCCAGTGGCTGTCTGGGCCCTTTGAAACAACCGATACTTCCTTTCAATCCTGAGACACAGGCTTACAACTACTAACTAGATATCAGGGTTGTGCCTCAGGTTGACCAGATGGCTGATAAGAGCCACGAATGGTATCTGTGCCTGAAATGGGTAGATTTGATGATCCCATAATAAAACTAATATACTACTAGCACGCGTTCTTCATTGGGTCCATCTGTTCCCACCTGGGCAGAGGCAGCAGGAGGAATGGAGTCCTGGTAACACAGTCACAAGAAGAAGTTCTGCTGTCAGCAACAGCTTGAAGACAGATCAGCCTCTCTAGCTTGCACTGTGGCTGTTCCCAACACCAATAAACCATGAAATGCTCATTGCTGGCATCTTGTACACCATTTCCAAAGAAACTATCCCAGGAAGCATTAAAAGACCCCCAAATAAATGTCCCTGGGAAGGAAGCTAAACCAGAGCTTGTTTATATCATTTCTGTCCAAGACTTGTTCCATCAAAAGGAGGCCACGGCTGTCCCTGCAGAGAGACTGCATGGGCAGCATTTAAAATGCAAAGATCTGCTGACTTTTCATAGGAAATTATACAAATGGAACTGCTCTCCCATCTCACAATTGGATTAAGAACGTACTGGCAGCATAGAGAACCAAGGTTGTGTCCTTGTTTCCCATGATTTATGAGCTTGGAGTGTCTGGCAGCCCCTGGTGCTGGACACAATCATACTAGCCACATACCCAGGAAGGCTGGCTATCACCGCTTTGCATGCAGAACAGAAGGGCCAGGGCACTAGTCACAACCTCTCCAGGGAAGTTCTACCAAAGAGAAAGCTGGAAGCCCAGTTGGCTTTGGTGTTCCACCATTTTTACTCTGGCCAAGGTGGCTTGAGTAACAAAGGCAGGAAAGACAATGGCCTGGGATGTGGTCTGTAAACCCATTCACCATGTCCACCACCGGACCCTGCTGTCCAAAGGAACAGGACTCTATACACCCTTCGCCTTCTTGGCAGCCTCCTCAACAGTCCAAGGTGGAGAAGGAAAGGTGTAGCCAGCAGGCTCAGGCCAGGTGAATCTTAGTTGTCCAATCTCCATTATCTGCCTGGCTATTTCTAAGCCTTGGTGCTCACCTTCAAGAGACAGACACAAGCCTCTCTATCTTGAAGGTTAAGGCTCAGCTGCTCTGAGGCCTCAGCCAGTGGCTCTGCATCATCACGAAAAGGGTTCAGGGGAAGAAGTCCAAGCAGTAGAGAAGCACCCTGAAGCAGGACTGTGGGAATGGGTGAGTGTGCCCCGGAGTCTCCCTTCAGCCTGACCTCTCCAACAGCTTGCTAAGCAGAGATTCCCCAAGCCCACCTACAAAGGCAGTGTGACCCCCTAGCACTGGCCTGCCTCCTTCGCCTCTGCCCTAACTCTTGAGCCTGGGAATGAGCTGAGCCTGCTGCAGTGAAACCAGACAGAAGTTCATTCAATGGAGAACCGCACTGCGTCCATAACTGCCTTCAAAACGACCAAGGTCAGCCACATTCTCACCCTGGGCCCTACCTCATGCAGCAGCTCACTCAGCCCGAGTCAGTTTCTGGGCAGTCAGGCCCTTGTCCCTGTTGCTCCTCCTCCACCCAGACCTGGTTTCCTTCACACTCACAGCACTCTGAAGCTGGAGACCTCATGGTCTCACATTACCCTGCCCAGATCTCAGCATGCGCCCCAGTTCCTTCAGATGTGTGGCACAATGAAGGGAAAGAACGGAAGACTCACTGTCAGCCAGGTGAGTCTCAGGAAAGCTGCCCCACTCTGCGTGGGGAAGACCATGGGGAAAACACGGCCTCTGTTTCCCCTGAACTACAGTGGAGAAAGCAGCTCTGTTAGCTCGCTCTCCTGGGCAGAGGGAGTACCATCTGTCCTTAAAGCACCTCGTATCTCACAGACCCATGGGCACTGAGGGCTTCCCAGGTTTGCTGGACCAGTGTCATTCATGGCCTGATGGGAAAGTCACCTCCCACTTGTAGCTGAGACTCTGATGTGACAGACGGGGCCCAGGAAAATGTTTACAACCGTACTTCAGAACTCTGCAGGCAAAAAGAAAACCTGGGCCCATGCTTGCCGAGGCAAATGCAGTGCACTCAGGGCACAAGTCAGCCCACCTGCTGCACCTCCCAAGGACCACAGATATAAGCCGTGCTCCTGTGGTCACACAGCAGGTGACTGTGAACCCTGGCTTCTTGTTCCTTTCCATTTCAAAACCTGGGTCTCCAGCAGTTGATTCAGATGCGGCTGGTGCTGGACTCGGGGGTGTCTGGGACCACGAGCTACTGGCTTCCTCTCTCTAATTACCTGAGCCCAGGTGTGCAGCTTCCTGCTCATAGATCTCTGAGCACTATAGGGATGTGAGCAGAGCTCTGGTAGAAGGAGAATCGTTCTTGCTCAGCATGGCTTCCGAGCCTATGTGCATCATAATGCACCTGCTGGGTTCATCTATCTAGGTGTGGCAGGATGTGGTGCCTGGACCACAGATGGGATCCAGCCGTTCTACCGGCTAGGTTCCCAAAGCCCCCGAGGCAGGAAAACTATCCACTGGGCTTCTCCCCAGACCCCCTGACTACCTCCTTAGTCTCCCCAGATGCCTGCATTCTGTGTGGGTGTGTCTGCCACCCTGCCTCCTCTCCTTGGCTGGGGACTGGCGACAGAGATGCTGAGTGAGTGTGGCCCACTTGGCATGCCTCCCTGTCACAGTCTGTGGCAATTTCGCACACTGTCCGAAGTGCCCCAAACACGGGCTTTCCCAAACACTGTGGGCATTTAGTGGGCTGTGGGTTAACAGTGGGGCATTTGACCAAAGTGTCTCAAATAACACTCCGTGTTTGTCCAGTCTAGACAAAGGGATTTTGTATGAGTTTGGCTGTTTAATCTAAAAACTGCACCTGTCTCTTTGATTTATTTAACTCTTCCCCCCAGGATTTTAAGCCAATATTGGGTGCTGGCGAACATTCTATTTCAAACAGAACCTACTCAGAAGTCTATTTTTGCTATATTTCCAAATCCACCAAGATTCTGATGCCAAAGACCCATTATTTAGCTCATATATCGCACAGGTTATAAGACAGTAAAATGTAATCCTGAGAGAAATGGGCCATTTACACTCCCTTCAGCCAAAAGTCCGTATAAAAACACTGTCGAAGAGACACCCGCGATGGAGTCAAGGAGCCCAAGGAGCCACGCGACATTGAACTTCACCATTTAACTGGGATGGCAACAGATTTTTATGTCTGTATAAAAATGCCAGTGCGCCTGCAAATACAGCTGTTAATCTTCCTCTCCCAGGAAGGCGCCAATGCCCAGCATCAGCATTGGAAAGTCCCCTGACGCAGGGTAGAAAGGAACTACAGATCAAGGAGGTACCCCCCAAACCTGCTCAGTCACTATCTCCTCCTGCCGCTGGCTGTGCACTGACCCCAACAGTGTCCCCATCACACCGTGCCTATCTGAGCCTCAGAATGTGACCACGTTTGGGAATAGCATCTTCCAAGATGTGCCTAAGTTAAGACAAGGCCGTGTCATATCGGTACCCCAGTGGTGCCAAGGATAAGGTGTGTCCACGTGACTGGGATGCAGGTGTCTAGACTTTTGGTCACACATCACTCTGGATGGTCCTGGGAGGAGTCTCTGGGTGACACAACACCATGTGTGAAACTGGTACCTCTCCAGTGGGGGTAGAGTAGGCTTTTCCAGTTGCAATGACAGAGGGAGGGGCATAAAGGGCTCCCTTCCAGCTGAAATGATGGATTTCCTGCCAGCAGACGTGAGTTGTACCGGCAGCTCCAGTCTTTTTCCAGCTGATGGGCTGAGAATCTTGGGGCTTTTCAGTCTCCCCTCTCATAAGTGATGAACCCTTTATACATCTCTCTCTTCCCCACCCAATTGTCTGGAGAAAGAGGGAGGGGAGAAGAAGAGGAGGAGGAGGAGAGGGAGAAGAGAAAGAGAGGAGAGAGAGGGAGGGAGGGAAGACACACACACACGCACATATATGATCATGGCCTGGCAAATGCATTACAAGTTGGAAATGCTGTTTGAAGTACATGGAAGTATTCCAGGGGATAGGTCAGCTGGAAAAGCACTTTCTGCCGAGACTGAAGACATGAGCTTGATCCCTGGAATCCACATCTCACTTTGTCCTCTGACCACACACACACACCGCAGCAGCAACCCCCACAATAAATATAATTTTATTTCACTGAAGACACTCTGTCTCTGGAGTGGCACAACACCCTACTGAATGGTGGTGACGGCCTAGCATCTCCAGACAAACCTGTCACCAGCCCAAGCTTCAAACTCAAAATCCAATAAACAGTTTTTTACTGAAAGTGTACAACTTTCACTCCATCAAAAAGTGAAATAAAAAACTGTCAGCTGAGCCATTATTAGTCAGAAGCTGTCCATGAACACAGGCGCACGCACACACACACACACACACTCACTCACTCTGGGTATGTGCACTCCTTACAGAGAATATAGGACACACATGAATGAGAGAAAGCCTTCTGAAGACAGGCAGAGACTGAGACACGAGGCCACAAGACAGGGAGTACCCAGGATGGCCAGTGTCCACCAGAGACGGTGGAGGCAGAAAGATTTTCCCCTCAGCTCGATTTTGGATTCTGGTCTCTAGAGCTGCAGAAGGAACAAACACACAGTGGGCAGCTCTTCATGATGGCAGTGCCAGCGGTTTGAGACCACTGGGTTGGGTTATCTGAATAAAAATGGCTCCCATAGACTCACAGGTTGGAATACTTGGTCCCCAGTTGGTGGAACTGTTGAGGAAGGATTAGAAGGGGGTGTCACTAGTGGTTGGGCTGTGAGGTTTGGTGGTGGAGTTGTCACTGGGATGGATTGCCAGGTTTCAAGAGGCCGCCATCATTCCTAGTTAGTCCTCTCCCGCTCGGGCTTATGGATTAGATATGAGCTCTCAGCACTGCTCCAGCCCCAAGCCTGCGACCTGCTGCAGCCCCGAGCCTGTGATCTGCTCCAGTCCCGAGCCTGCGACCTGCTGCCATGCTGCCCTGCATGATGATCACGGACTCTGACTCTCTGAAACAGAAGTTACTTTGGTCACGGTGCCTGACCACAGCAATAGACATAACGATGACCGCAGCCTCGATAGAGCTAAGGACATCAGGAGTCTCTGTTCACTCATTCTCCCACCATTTGCTTACTTAGTGCCTGGCATTCAGGGGTCTTTGTGGCAGGATCTTGGAGCACAACGCACAACTCACCACCCTGGAGTTCACGAGGTAGCAGACACAGCTGGGTAAGGAAGGAGAGTGTGGCGTAGGAGCCCTGCCAGCATGCGAACCCTGAAGACTTAGACTAAGCCAAGAATCGGGGAGGTGGTTAAGATAGGGGGAGGCGAGGCACAGCCAAATGCAGGGCTCAGGCATTTGCTAAGCCTTTCTGTGAGCTGGATCCCTAAGCCATAAAAAAGAGCAAGGGCAACACTTAACCCAGTCGGGAAATACGAGGATTCCTGAGCTGGTGCACCTGGCTTAGGGCTGCATGTTCAGCCACTGCTTGACCTCTCACACACTTCCCCAGGTGTTGGGCAAACATGGAGTCACCGGAAATGCCCTGGCCCCAGACATTGACCTCAGCCCCATACAGTGCCCAGAGGAGTCACACCCAGACACCTGACTTGGGTAGCACGCCACACAGTTAATGTGTGTTCTGTGAAGACACCCCAGTTGTGATAGTTCGTCAGGCAGCAACAGATGGGCTGAATCAGCTCAACCTGGTCCAGAAGGGCGGAGGCTCACAGTACAAGATACCGGGCACTTATCTCTAAACTGTTCTCCAGTCTTCCCTAGGGCTCCATCCTGCCTCATTTGCTCGAAGAAACCCCACAAACTCAGTGAGCAAGTCAACCAGACCTCCTCCCTGGTAAAAGGGAACTGCCTTGAAGACTTGCTGAAGGGCTGTTCCTGCTGGATGGGGGTTAAGGGTTAAGTGTCAATTGACCCCTTGCTAAGCCCAAACCACCTCATGCAGCCACTGGGAAAGCCTCTATCCCACTGAACAAGAAGCACTGCCCACCATGTGCCTTTTGTATTCAAACTAGTGGACTGGGCCCCAAGGGAGAGCAACAGTGGCTGCAGAAGGAACTAGCCAACCACCATCGATTTGGGGACCTGCTCAGTCTTGGCTGCTTATGGCCTGGATAAACACATGCTATTCCCCGTTCACCACTGCAGCATCTTTCCAGGAAGATGAGCCATCCTGTGCTGAGGCCCTCTGCATGCCCAGCACGGTGAGTTTGGTGTCAGACCTCAGAGATTTATAATGTTCTCCAGCCCTCCTCCATCTTCCCCCTCCCTCACACTCTTGAATCTGTCATCTTGACCTCGCCAGCAGGGCAGGTAAAAGCAGAGTGGAGTTCCCTCTAGGAAACGGAGCAGGAGGCCACCATCCAAGCACTACGGAGGAGGCTCCCTTCTCCCACACGGAGACTCCCTTTACTACAAATGAAAGCAAGGAGCCCAGGCATGGTGGAAGCTGGTGTGAGGTTGGAACCCTCTAACTTTGGATTTCCACGTGGCAGAACCCTTCCCAAGGTCACAGCCTAGACTGCGTGTGTGCTGTCCCTGACACACGCCCTGCTGTGGACTTGCTTGCTTCCTCTGATGAAGGACTCAGCCTCACCATGAGCAGCTCTTCCCTTGACATACACATCCTACAATGACATCACTGTTCACTGCCCCACACTTCTGTTTATGTTTTCCTTTCTAGCCTGAGGTCTGCTGCACACACATTCCTCAGTCCTCCCGCCTAGGGTGCCAGCTCCCATGGCCTTGACCTCCCCATCCTCCACTTTCCCAAACTGCCTCCCGTCTTGATTGAATACACATTCACAGGTTCATCCCCTCTGCCTTCCATCTTCCACCCACAAGGCTAGCGTGCCATGTCTGGGCACCACTAGGGATGAGCAGGGCATGAGCCTGGTACCAGGACCCAGGAAAAGCTAGCCAACAAAACCACACGCACCCCAGAGTTCTTGTCACTGTGGGAGGGACAGGAGAAGTCACTGGAGGTAAGCTAAGTGTCTCACAGACAAGGAGGGTGTGCTGAGGACAGGGCAGGCCCCACGGGTATGATGGCCAAGACGACCGGCTGAAACTGGAACCTGCAAGGCGGGAATTAGCAAGTCAAGAAAAGTGCCAGGCAGCTAGTCCTCCAGAGAACTATTCCTGCTTCTAGAATGTTCTCTCCATGACTTTTGTAATAACTGGCTGGCCTAGCTGCCTCTGCCAAGGAACAGAAAGGCATGTAGGAGGTATGGGTCATGACCTCCAAGGTCTTCTCCAGGGGACATCCTGCAAGCCCAGCCACGAGGCATGGCTGTTCTACCCTGGGCAGAGATTGAGCCACTTGGCCCTGGAGAACCAGAAGAGGCTGGAAGTGTAGAGCTAGGGTGAAGGTCAGCCTGGAGCAGCCAGGACTCTGCCTGGCCACACCTGATTCATCTTTTAAAATCTAGTCAGTTGCAAGCCAGTGCTCTGGAAAACCCTGTGGCCTGGATTGCTACTAGCTTGCCTTAGGAAAGCAACATGGACCATCAGTGGCCCTTTCCACCACAGAGTTTGGTTCTGGTTCTTTTTCTAACATCTGGAGCTAATACCACTGCAATCAAATTCAGTTAAAACTTTCCCCACTGAGTTCCAGGGCGCACAACCCTCCCTCTGTGTGTGATTGCTGGCTTCTGCAGTAGACTGACCTGGAGAAGGCCTGTCTGAGGGTCTGCTGCGCTCCAAGCAAAGACCAAGCAAGTGGGGCACCTAGTCACTCTGAGCCGCTCGTTCCTACATCTTCAAGGCTAGCAGTTCCTGAGCTGGATGCCTCAGGGGACTATGTCCTCTCTCCTGCCCTTGCTCTGGAGCCGGTGGGTGTCTCTGCAGAGTCGGTACTTCACATCTCTGAGGCGAGATACTGCCTGAGTAGGCTTCTACTCTAGGAGGCCAGAGCCAGGTCAGAGCCTCCTCAAGCTGGCTGGATGAGAAACGTCACAGTCCACGACGAGCCGTGCGTGCCTCGGCTGCCAGAGGCCTCTTCTGGAGCTCTTTGCCAAAGTTTGGATTCTACCAATTTGTTGTAAATAAACTCAATTTTCACTCCCTTCGCACAAACCATCTTTTTTTGGAACTTTTTTTTTCAAACGAACAAGTATATGGGTAATGAGGAAGTTGGAGGAGCGTGACTAAGCCAGGGGCACGGGAAATGAAACGAGGAGGTGATGCTGGCCCTTGTCTCCATGGCAACGAGAAGCCAGAGGAAAGCAGCTCCCCGTATAGGATGTCAGAGTATGGGAAGCCAAGGAGGAGGTGTAAAATGGTCAGTGAGTGACCATCAGGATGGCTGTCTTTGTTAGGGACACAGAAAGGCTTTCTCCCAGACACGGGGGCTTGACCCCTAGGGAAGCTGTCAAGCAAGTACCACTGATGATGGCACAGCCCTGGTGGCTCCTCCCCAGCTTTTCAGCCGGCAACATAGCTGCCTTCGACCACCCACTGTGGACTGCGGGGTTCTGAAGCATCTGGCACTGGGTGATGGGAAACTGAACCGCCCCGAGGAAGTCTTTGCCCTCATCTCCTGGGAGCAAAGCCCCGGGGATGTTCTGTCCAAGGTAAATGCCTCTGCCACACACTAGTCCCTCCGCCTCCAGACGACCGAAACAGAAGGTGGCCATGCAGCATTCAGCCATGTCTGTGTGGTTGAGCCTTACAGATCATGTGCTGTCGCCCACAGGACGTGGCAGGAGGTGGCACATCTTGACTAAGCAAACAGGACAGCTAGACTCTCTGGATGCTGGCCGCTGCCCCACATGACTCTCCTCCCAGTGGACGTGGATCAACGTTCCTTTTCTACGACAGACGATAGCTCTGAGTATAGCATTACTCGCCTCCTGCTTGTCTGGGCTGCTATGAAGCCTGAGGGACCCCAGGAGCTATGGTGACATCATGGTGAGGGTGTGGAGTGGGTGGTCCCAGTGCTGGATCCGAACAGTGAAGAGGGACAGAGGTATGGTGGTCACACAACGCTCTCCTGTCTTTGTCCCTCACAAAAGGGGCGGTGCTCTCCAGTCTGCAGGAAGACTCTCCAGCCTGCACTCCAGAATTCTCCATGTGGCCACCCAGCCCTGTGACTCACACTGGATCTGTGCAAAATCTGTGTTTGAAAATGCTGAATGTCAAAAAAGGAAGAGCAGAGGCAGACAGCACGACAGAAATAGGCCCGTGGAGACAGAGACGAAGCAAGTCTTCCTTTTGCACCAAACTTTCTGCCAAAGATCCAAAAACATGGGTGGGAGAAAGGGGAAGACGTGGCCTGCGCCCCATGCCATGTATCCTCCGGGCAGAGTCACTTCAGCTTCTCCTGGCCCCTGAGCCTGGGAAGAACCCCGAGCCCCGCAGGTGGGAGCCTGAGCCAAAGCTGCCCAGAATCACTCTCGGCATCGGGCTCCCCATGACATGAGAGGAGACAGTAAGTACTGGCTTCTGATCAGACCTGCAGTTCCAAGGCGGTGGAGCATCTCAGTGGGACCTGAAGTTCTCCTGCATCATTTACATGATGGGGCCATGCACCAGAGAGCCAGCAACACTCCTGCAGATGCCTCTCCCAACCCCAGGTGGCTGTGTCCTCCATGGAAGTGCCCCCACCCTGGATTCTCAGGTGTCTGCCTGGCAATCTCTCCTAGGGCTCCAGGTCAAGTGGGGTGAGCTTGAAACAAATACTGAAAAGCAAAACATCTGTGTCCACGTGGGCCTCTCTCTGCAAGCAAAAGGTGTCCGTCCACTGCCCTGCACCAAGTCTGGGAGACCAGCTCTGTCGAAACTCAGTGCTGTACCTGTGGCCTTTGGGGCTGAGGCCGTTGTGGCTGGTAGACTTTGTTGCTGCTGTACCTTAGTCCCCTTCATGCTGGGATAAGTTAGGCTCCAACAGCCCCAGAGGAAACTGACTGAAATAATGTCCATTGTGGAGACCAATGTCGTCTGCAGCCTGTGGCTAGAACCACTACAGTACAATCGGGCCTCATCAACTTTGCCCGAAATGCTGCATTCCCATTAATTACTCTCCTGAATACCCAGGAATTCCATTTTTGCTTCAATGTGCAGACTCGATGGCAAGCGATATGCTTGCAGCTTTTAGAATTAGAGCTAAGGGGGCTTCCTGATTTCCTGGTCTTTGCACCAGCATTCTTGGATGGACAGGGATGTGATGGGGACTCGGAGTTAGGAAGAGTGTTGGGGAAGAATTGAGGGACCAAGGTGGGTTTGGCACTGGGGAAGAGCTGGGTTCTGATGGCACTGAAGGTGTGGGGTGGGGGTGAGGACCCGTGAGGACCAAGGAAGAGGATGCGGGCACAGCAGGACATGTGATTTGACCCCCTTAGGCCCAGAGCTGCAGTTGCTATTCAATCTCACTCTTTGTGGCTCCACCCCATTCTGTTTCCTCGGGAGGAGGGGCGGCCCCACTCCGCTCTATCCACTGTGAAGAATGGAGCTGTCTGGGGAAAGTGTGGTCTCCAGCAGAGCGACCAAGAGTGCCCTTCATGGAGGAGAAAGGGCTTCAGGATGCTGGCTGAAATGCTTGCATGCTGGAGCTTCCCTCGGAAGCGTTTTTTTTTAACTTCAGCTTCTTAACATCGACCTTTTTTTCTCTATTTTCTTCCCTGCTTCTCCGGAAGGGAAGAGACAAAATATCCAGAACACTTTGGAACACCCCAGAACACACTGTGAACGGCTGTTCTAGTTAACTGGGGCTCACTCTCGCTTTCATGTGCTTTTGAGCAGATCTCCCGGTAGGTTCTGGAGTCCAAACCCACAGTTGTTCAAGGCTGGGAGTGAAGAGCCCTGCCCCACCTCTGGGAGAGACTCGAGTGCAGAGGTGGCTGTGTCTGGCCGTTTCTGGAGAGCCTCTAGAGAACCAAGCAGTGCACGGTAGAGTCAGTAAGAAGGTTCCTCTAACTGGAAACTGACAGGCAGGCTCCCAAGCCAGCATATCCCCGGGGAAGCAGCAGGCTCACCAGGGAGGCTGGGTCACAGGTTCCCTGTTACCCTGGGTCCAGGCTGGTGTTGAGCAAAAGGATCAGTGTCAGCTTAAGGCTTTCAATAGACCACGTGGCTCGGTGCTAAGGTCCAGGATGAGGAAAAAGCAGAAGTCGCCAAGAGTAGGACTCATCCCAGGGGCAATTGCACTAATCCACTCCCCAAATGGCTCCTAATCCCTGCTTAGCACAGAGCTTATAAAAATGTTGCTTCCCTCCCAGGGGACCGGTTAGGTAAGGAAACGGACAGAAAGGCCACTCTGAGCCTGTGCGCCCACGCAGTTGCTCTGGGGTTAGGGCCCCTTGGCAGTGGGATAGTCCGGGTACCTGGGCTGGCTTGAACTGTCACTAATCAGAACCATGCTTCAAGAAGTCACCAACTCCCGTCCCCATGTGGAGCGATGGAGGCTTCACCTGCAGAAGGGAAGGTCCCTCGGAGGGACCCTGGGAGCACACAAGAATTGGGTAAGAACCAAGGCAGTGCCCTGGAATGGAAGAATAAGGACAGTCCCAGCCAAGACACAAACCAAGTGTGACCACACTGTGGCTCTGAAATGCCCCCAAAGGCTCATGTTCAAAATTCAGCCTCCAGCCTATAGCACTATTCTGAACGCTGTAGAGTCTTTAGGAAGTGTGGCCTGGCTGGCAAAAGGTCTCTAGAGGCAGTTTATACTGTCCTGGTTCCAGAGTGTACCCCATGTCCTGGCTGCTCCTCCAGAGTGTCCCCTCCTAGATGGATGGCGCTCTCCCAAACCATGAACAAAATAAACCTCTTCATTAAAGCTGTTTCTGTCCAGTGTTCAGTCAGTGCAGTAAGAAAAGCAGCACATACTTCGAAGAATTGCGAACAGAGAAACAAACATATGTGCACACACAAGTTCATTCCCACACCACTCAAAACAGTCAGAGACAGCACAGACGGCTGTCCAGCAAGGAAGACCCGTATAAAACAGCATTCAGAGGGGCCACAGGCTGTCATGGACTTTCCATCCCTGATTCTTGCTAGTAGTGTGACTGACTCTCAGAAGCACCGTGCCAAATGAAAGAAACCAGACAGCAAAGGTCGTCGAAGATTTATATAAAATGCCTAGACTTAACCAATCCACAGGAAGTAGTTAGCTGAACTGTCACCAGGAGGACGGGCAATAACCGCTCAAGAGAGCAGAGCTGCCTGTGGGATGGCAGAAAAGGTTTAGAATGGGAGAGTATGGGTCACTGGGGATGAGTGAATGTCATTGGGCACACTCTGTAAATATGGCCATAAACTGGCAGTTGTTGAGTCTGAGTTCTTCCTATTAAGTGAGCTGAGTTTCCATTCTTTTCGGCTGAGTCCAAGTCCCTCTTTATGACTCTGAGTCCTTTCTGGAAACCCAAACATGCCTCTTGCCATGGACATAAATCCTACCTCATGAGACTCAGGGTTCTAACGTTCCTTCCTAGGATGACTTGGAACAGTAGAAGGGACCTTGGGATGACGGAAGAGGCAGGCATGATCCCCCATTTCCTGTAACTCTAGAGCATGAGCACCACTCCCTCACCACATACATAAGAGTAACAAAGAGACCTAGCCAGGGCAGGCTCAGCCCCTTGGGCCTCAAACCTGTGGTCCTGCAGGAGCACAGAGCGAACTCGGTCCCCTGGCTAGGCTGTGGTGGATGGACCCGAGTCGGGTGTTAGGTGAACTCATTTGGTATCTTCAAGGACTGATCTGCTGATTCTGCAAGATCTCAGAGAATTGCTTAGCCGTGTTCCGCCTCAGTTTACCCATCTGTGAAGTAAGGTTAATGATATTTCCTGACCTCAACAGACTGCTGAGAGTCTGTTAATTAAAGTATTTGAACTGCTGGGTGGCTGCAGACGGAGAGGACAGAAGCAGAGGAGCTAGTGATTTTCAAATTCATTGGTGCATCACAACCCACACCCTTCATGGCATCACACACTGAGACACAGACACACAGACACACACACACACACCAACCAAAATACCACATGCACACAGACACACACACCAACATACCACATACACACACCAACACACCACATATACACAGACACACACACACCAACACACACATACCAACATACCACATACACACAAAAGATACACATACATCAAGACACACACACACCAAGAAATACATAACCACACATACACCAACACACACCATACACACACCACACATACACACCAAGAACACACACACCACGACAATACATACCAACAAACACCGTACACACACACACACCAAGATACACACATACCAAGACACACACACACACGCATGCAAGCATGCATGCAAACTCATGCATGCAACACTCCTAGGCACAGACACACGCTCTCCCATGCTGCTCCTCCCACTTGCTGCCTTGAGAACAAGATCACTACGGCACAGGATCCGCCCCTACAAAGTGGCAGTGAAAGCTGCAAGACCAACTCTACTAGAAACTTCCATTGACGCCTACTGATGGGTCCCACCTCACATCTCAGGAGCTCAGCCCCAAATACGCATGCACAGGCTTTAGCATGATGACCAGCTGAATTCATGACGGTGGGCTGGTGACGTCCCTGAGAGGGATGGTGATGAATGGGAGCTCAGAGTCCAGGTGCTGTCTAAGGGAGGGAGATGCAGTTGGGGACCAGAGTGGGAGGCAGCAGAGCTGGCTGAGCTGGGGCTTCGCTAGCATCCTGAGCCTACAGATGAGAGGAGACGGCAAGAGTCTAGCCAGGCTGCTGTCCTCTGGATTCCAAGGTCTCCTCCAAGGTTCTCCCAATGTCTCTCTGGGTTCGGGATGTCCTCCTGTGACCCGGCTTCCACACAGGACACTGGGCTCTACACACAGCTCCCATGGGGTGTCCTTTTTGTGATCTATCTCTCCTCCTCCATGAACACAGAAGTCAAGAATGTTTCTCCAGAATGTTCCATTGCTCCAAGCTGGAGGAGCAAAGATGGGAGCCCTGGGTGCTGCCTCTGAAGTCCTTCTCACCAGTCCCTGGGGGACAGAGGGACCTGATTCCCCTTCCAGAACTCATGCTTCACCTTGGGGGGAACTAAGGTAGGCCAGGATCAGTGAGTCTCCTGATACAGCCTCCCGAGTAAGCAGAAATAAGAATCTCTCTCTCCATCTATCTTTCTCTCTCTCCTCCCCCTCTGCTCCCTCTGTCTGAAACCCTTCCTTTCTCTCTTCTCTTTCTCCCCTCCTCCTTCAGCCCTCCTGAGCTTCTCTCACAAGACTCCATTAGACATTTCTTCTCCTCACTGTTCCAAGGCACAGTCCTGCTTCGTCCTGTCCCACCTGACCCAACTCCAGCCTTTGGATCCCCTGAACTTCTGGGACTGCATCTAGATTGCCTCCTCCAGTCCTCACATGCCATACGGCACATACAAGACAGCTCCCCAACTCTACCTAGCCAGAGCCATGAGCTGCCTGGCCCGCAGCTCACTCACCGTTCTACACACTCAGCTCTAACCTGCTTCCCTGTCTGTCTGACCTGTTACCTCGTGGAGAGACTCAGACATGGCGAAAAAGTACTGAACGGGAAGAGCAGAGCCCTTAGCACGGGTGGGATCTAATTCAGTCAGCCCACCAGCCCAGGCCAGGCACTGGGAACCAGGCAAAGGCCCAGGAAGCCTGTGGGCACAAGGCCACAGCATCAGGGACCTAATGGGGCCATTCCATCATCCATTGCTGGAGTTCTGAAATAGTGTCGCAAAAATAAACAAGTTTGCTCTCTCTCTCTTCGTGTAATTGGCTCCCTGAAGAATTAGCTTCATCCCAGCAGGAAGCACAGCCTAGAACTTTCTCTTCACAGAACATGGGGCAGGGACTGAGCATGAACTGGAGACAGGACTGTCACCATCCGGGTAACATAGTCTTCTGAGAGAGCTTGGCCCTCGGTGATCCTGAAGCAGAGTCTCCTCAAAGGCTGCCTCCAAACTGGGGGACATCCTTTGCACCTGGAAACTGGCTCTAAAATATTCATTCGAAAATAGACAGCTGTGGGGCTGGAGGGATGGCTCTGTGGTTGTGAGCACAGCTGTAGAGCTGGAGGGATGGCTCTGTGGTTGTGAACACAGCTGCTCTTGAAGAAGACCTAGGTTCAGTGCCCACCAGCCACATGGTGGGTCACAGCTGTCAGTAACCCCAGTACCAGGGACTCCAACTGCGGCGCGCAACTCTGCCAGCAGAGAAGACCACAACAGGATTCTTCTTGGAACGTACTTTATTGGAGCGCAGAAGACTGAAGATAAGATGGAGGCGAAAAGACCCCGAGCCCGACCGCGCGGGGAATATATACAGTGCCTGGTCCGCCTATGATGTGTCACTGCTTGATTGGCTCGGCCCACACTGATGCAATTGCGTGAGCAAGACGTGTGAGCAATTGATAGGTGGATTCAAACCACTCTTGGGCCGGTAGCGAGTGTGCGCAGAAGTTGTTTTCTACTAGGGACACTAGCAAATGGCAGCAACGGGCTTAGTGCCAGACCCTGTGAACATGACAGCTGACAGCGCCGAGGTGCGCAAAGCGCCTGGCGCGCAGAGCGCCGTGGCGCGCTACATCGGAACATGACAGCTGACAGCGGAACATGACAGCTGACAGCGCCGTGGTGCGCAGAGCGCCTCGGCGCGCTACATCCAACCACCCTCTTCTGGTTTCCACAGGTACCAGGCAAGCATGTGGTATACATACATACATGCATGCATGCAAAATACTCATATACGTACAATAAACAAATATCTTTTTAGAAATTTAAGTTAAAAAGCATACCCGGTTGTGAAGCTGGAGAGAAGTCTCAGTGGCTCAGAGCACTGGGTGCTCTTGCAGGGAACCCAAGCTTTGCATCCCAGCACCTGTTATGTCAGCTCGCAACCTTCTGCAACTCCCACTCTAGGGGAAGCAATGCCATCTTCTGGCCTTTGCCGGTACTACACACACATGGCACACAGACATACATGGAGGCGAAACACCCATACACACAAAAAGTCTGTTTAAGATGTCAAGTTGTGGGGGCTGGAGAGATGGCTCAGAGGTTAAGAGCACTGACTGTTCTTCCAGAGGTCCTGAGTTCAATTCCCAGAAACCACATAGTGGCTCACAACCATCTGTAATGAGACCTGGTGCCCTCTACTGGCCTATAGGATATATGTAGGCAGAATACTGTATACGTAATAAATAAATCTTATTTAAAAAAAAAAAAAAAAAAAGATGTCAAGTTGTTGGGCTTTAGCTCAGTTGGTGAAGCACTTGTCTAGCTGGTCCAGGACTCTAGCCCCAGCACCATGTACCTAGGTGTGGTGATGTATCCCTATAGTCGTAGCACTCAGATGTAAGGCAGAGGAATCAGAAGTTCAAGACCATTCTCAGTTACATATCAGGTTCGAGGCTACCCTATTCCAAACAATAATAAATAAAATCCGGAGTCTCCCGGAAGTCGTCACGCTGGCTCTTGGTGACAGGTGCTATATGGAGCACACGATGGGACACTGGCTGCTGACCAAGGTGAGTGGAACCATCCCGGGACCTGGAAACTGAGGCAGACCCAGCTGACTCAGCCCATCTATAGAAGCACCCATTCCACCCTTGGGCTACTTATGACCTGGGCGGGGAGAACACTCCTCCCAAACCCACCTACTGCCCACCCCACAGCAGTCCCAGAGGAAGGCGTGGCCAAGCACATGGAAGAGCTGGTAGGGTCTTCCTTTCTCTTGGCTGCACAGAGAAGCTGGTCCTTACATCAGGCCTGGCTGGAGATATGGGCCACCTTTGTGACCACAGAGTTATCCTCTGCCAACTGTCTTCCTTATCAGGCTTAAGAGGCCCATCTCTTTACCTCTACATCCAGAGCGTGCATGTGTGTTTGGCACAGAACTCACAGGAAGTTATCCCTGGATGCTGGGCTGCCAACCCCATCCGCTGAACATTATATTCCTATAAACGCAGTCAAATTCAACAGGGAGTCTGTTAGTGTGGAAAGAGAAGATGTCACAGAAGAGATCAGGGACCAGAACCCGCTGCCCGGAACTCAGTCCCATCCTGGGACCTCCCCGGTTTTCCCTGGAAAAGGAAGTAATTAAAGTGCCCCAGGGCAGCAACATCACCAGGAAGCATCACAGGGGTTGGAGATGCGGACCGAAAATGTGGCTGCTTGACTTGGTGCTCACACACGCTAGCAGGACCCACAGATGTCACTGGGTAGAGCATTGGCTCAGAACTGTAGTGTACACACTGCACACGGTCCTCCCAGAGAGACCAAGGTGCTCAGGTCATCCTGTTTACTCCCTATCCTCCGCACCAGTGACCGACAGCCAACAGCACCTTCCCTCTTAGCCCACAGATCTCAGAGTCCTGCTCAGCATGGAGCTGAGATGAGGGAGTCAGGGGCACTGACCCAGGTTTGCACAGAGGGCCAAGTCCAGGAGGGCCACTGCAGCCTGCGCTTTTGGCATCCCACAGCCCCAGAAGGAGATGAATGGTGCCCAGGGGACTGGTCTGTCCTGCCAGGAAGGTGACTGCCAGCTTCAACCTCCTTTTCATGACAGCAGGTCTCCTTAGCTCCTGGCTCCCACAGGGACAGTCCACAGACAGAAACGGGGCAGAGCAGAGGTCTGTGCTTCCCCAGGACTTGCCTGGAGCTTGACCGTGCTCTTCTGGCTCCGTGAACCTAAATAATGACCCTGGTTGCTGGATGTTCCATAGGACAGATGGTCCCAGAGGTTCTCGGAATGATCTACATTATTTCTTAATTCCCACAGACCATGCCCCCTATTCACAGGGAGGAACACATTGGACCCTTTATGGGACCCTGATGGCACCTCCTTTCCAACTCCAAGCATTGCACAGGCCAGGAGCCCATCTTCTAAAGAGTTAAACTGTCCCAGTCCACAGTGCTTCTGTACCAAGGAGAATGGAAAATTCTGTTCTTGACTAAGGACGTCAACACACGGCACTGTGGAGGCACACAGAGGACACATAACGGATGCTTCTGGAAAGAGAAACAAATAGCTTGACAATAGTCTCTGTAGGGAACATGTCTCCTCAGAGACCAGGAAGGAGCAAGCTCCAGCCCGGAGTGAGCATCAGACAGCTGGCCATGCATTTCCCATCAGTCTGAGCACACACCAGGAGCTTCCTGGGAGGATGTGGTATCTACATCTGCTGTGACAAAAAGGGATGGTCGGGGGAGACAGCTCAGTGGCTAGGGCACTTGTCACACAGGCGTGAGGACCAGAGTTTGGATATCAGGAATGCACACAGCAGTGGGCACAGCAGTGAACAGCTGCTATCCTGGCACACCTGTGCAGAGATGGGTGACCATGACGGCAAAATCCCTGGCTAGCAGCCAGGCAGCCTGGTACACGGCCGTAATCAAGAGACTCTGATTCAAGCAACAAGAAAGATACAAACCAACACCTGACATTATTCCCTAACCTCTGCAGACAGCCATGGTGCAGGGGAGTGTGTGTGTGTGTTTTGTGTGTGTGTGTGTGAAATAGAACAATGGAGACAATGGAGGCAAGGCAACGAGGACAATGATCTCACAGGCATGCCTACATGCAATAGACACACACTGTGGCATGTCCAGGAAAGTGGAACACTGACTCAATAATAAAAAAAGCGTGAAAGCAACACACTTACACGCGGGCAAACCCCGAGACCTGGAGGCTGGACAAAGCAAACCAGCTATAAAAACCACACATGGAGGACTCCACATGCAGGCTATCTCAGGACAGCGGAATCCACAGGGAGAGCCAGGTGAGAGGTTGTCAGGGAGGACCCAAAATCCAGATTTTCCAGGCATAGCAAGAGGGGGCTTGTTTGCTAGGCTCAACCTGTGCTACACGTGGCTGCTGTGGAGACAGCTCAGTTCAGTGAGCTGTCAAGATCTGTGAATGGTTAAGTTAGGGGTTTCACGCAGTGAGTGCGAACACACAGACGCTGGGAATGGCCAGCCTTCCCACCCGTGTGGGGGGTGCAAAGCTTGCAGTTTAAAGCTCTCCTGAACACTATGTAACATACACCATATCACGGGTAAGAGCACCCTCCTCAGAGACCTCCAGGATGGGTGATAATTATTTCTGTTTACTAAACAAAGGTCAGACATCAATGTCTATGTCATAGAAATGTACACATAGTCACGCATCAACACACACACATACACACACGTGCATGCATGATGCACACACAACACAGAAAATGCAAAATAATCTCCCATTCTGAGAACATGTTCCCGAAACTGTGGGTGCCAAAGAGCTGTGGTTTTAGAATCAACTGTATATGGAGCTAAACCCACAGTTACTGACTTGAATTTGTCAAGACGGCCGAGACCTCCTGATTATTTATTTGTTCATTCATTCATTTATTCATCTCCTTCTTTTCTCCCTAAAGGCCAATAAGCAACTTAAGCAAGGGAATGGGACACAAATTTTACATAAAACACAAAAGCTACAGGGGACTGTGAAAAGAGGACAGTGAACCTCAGAGTTCTTGAAACCTGGGTTCGAACCCAAGCTCTTCCACTCTCTGGTTGTGTGACATTAGGCCGGTGAATCTGCCTCTCTCTGCTTCATTTCCTTCCAGGAGAGGAATGAGGGCAGCCATTCCCGTTTCGCATGAGGAAGGGCTAAGATGAGGCAGATGAAGCGTCTCACTCACTCATGTGGGGCACAAGACCGTAGTGCAGAAGGCAGAGATGTTGTTTCGGTCCCAGCACCTCAGGAGGTGTACATGAGGTCACTTGGCCCACAGCCAAGCCCAAGGCAGCGCATCCACCAGCTTTTGATTTCAATCAGCTTGTGCTGGTGGACTCCCCTGCCCCCCGCCCCAGTTCTTTCTTATTAGAAGCAAACTCTGAGGGGTGGGGCCACCCTGGACTCTGCCTCAGCCTACCTAGTGTTCCTCTCACTGAGCCAGAAAGAAGACGCTGGTTGTTTTCATATCTAACTTCAAATCCCGAGTCTGATCTCAGAACAGCGGAGCCAATGTAGGGTGGTAGGACTGACCCCAAAATGGCTGCTCTATTTTCGGAGCTGACCTGGTTTACGTAAGGATCTGGACAGCGCGTCTGATCCTGTAATTATGCAGCAGGTCACTCGTTACCTCCACTGGCAGGAGATCTCAGAGCCTTCGAGGCTCGCGCGCTCCTGCCCCATCTGCACGTAGAGCCCTGAAGCAGGCACACACAGGGCCCACTTCATGGCTCACGTCTACAGCCAGCTTTGTAAAGGAGCATCCCCCACCCCCACGCACGGTATCCAGATCCGCATCCTAGAGGAGCCCAGCGCACAGGCGCACACCTCCACCAGGTGCCAACCTCCCACATATGAGTAAACGGGCGTCAGCTTGCTTTCCTTAATTAAAGGCTCGTTTTTAAGTCTGTCGTACATTCACAGCCGTGGTCACACGGAGTGTCGTGACCTCCTATGCACCCTTTACTCAGTTCTCCCTCACCGTGACATCTTGAGAGACTACAGTCCGGTAAATAATACAACCGGGTTATTGACGCTGACAGAGGTGAGTCCGCCCATCATCACCTCCAACTCCCCTCCATCTGCCCTTCAGGACGACCTCTCTCCGCTCTCTCTGCCCCCAGAAACCAAGACTCCAGGCCCCACTCCTAGGGCTTTGCCAGGATCTGGCCTTGAACTCCCACTGCGAGCATCCTTCTGGAAGGGCTCCCCCTGGGTCACTCCCTGGAAACCCTGAAGGCTGCTGACTGTAACCTAAGTCTGCCCCATTCTGCATGCAGATGTGCCTGTGTGTATAGCTGGTAACCCACTGGAAGCCCTGCTCCCACTGCATAGAGACCCTTGCCTGAAGCTACAGACCCTCACCTGAAGGCTTCTCCTGCCAGTATGAAGAAAAGTGAGACTCCATGCACCACAAGTGCAGGTGTCTAACTTCGGAAGACCCTGCCAAGATCTTCTCAGCACAGCCATGACATTTACCGCCCACCCAGACTGCAGGAATGGCCCAGTTTCTCCCCCTCCCTGCCGGCATTTGGTGGGACCAACTTTGTGTTTTATCTTGGCCATTCTGATGGGTGGGCAGTATGTCCTGCTGGGGTTTCCATGTGTATTTTCCTCACGGCTCCCATGTGAATTATCTTGGGCTTTGGGGGTCATGGAAACATGTTTGCCTGTGAGCAGGCCCTCTGCCTGTTTTTGCCAGTGTGGCTCTAGGTTCATGGGCTCTTTCCATGTTAAGAAGAACAACCCTGGATAAATACCACCTCCCACTTGTGCCTTGTGCTTTCGCACAGACTTTAAAACCTGTTTATGTGTGTTTGCATGTGTGTGCGTACATGTATAGAGGTGTGCAAGCACATACATAAGCGTGTATACACATGGAGGCCAGAAGTTTTCGTCAACCCTTCCCCATCTTATTTTTTGAAGCAGAGTCTCTCATGAGACTTGGAGTTTGCTGGTCGACTGAGCTTGCTGTTTAGAGAACTCTAGGAATCCCTCTGCCTCTGCTTCTCAATGCACCACATATATGGGTTCACATTCCCCCACCCCCCTAGATTTTTACATGGGTTCTGAGGATCTAAACTCAGGTCCTCCAGTCACACAGTGAGGACTTTGCCTCCTGGGCCACCTTCTCAGTACCCAAACCTTAAATTTCTGATAAAGTTCAATTCATCATAATTTTTTCCTTGCATGGGTCATGTTTCAAGTCTAAAGACATTTCCAGGAGCATTTGTTTCCTGAATGTTTACAGCTGTGCATTTGACACCTAATTCTGTAACTGTTCTGAGCATATCCGTTCCTAGGGTAGGAGAATTGAGGTTCATTCTTCTGCTGTGGCCCTGGTGTGTGGTGGCGCCAGCCCCATTTGGGGAGATGCAGCAATCCATCATGTCACTGAATCTGAATCTTTGCCATAAAGTCATCCAGGTGTGGGCTTAGGCTCCACTCCTGAGTCTGTTCCATATCCCTGACGATCATGCCTCCAAGTTTAGAGACACCACCATTGTGGTACAATGAATCTTATGACCCTTATCATACAATGGATCAATGAATCTTACGACCCTTATCATACAATGGATCAATGAATCTTACCACCCTTATCATACAATGGATCAATGAATCTTACCACCCTTATCATACAAGGATCAATGAATCTTACCACCCTTATCATACAATGAATCAATGAATATTACCACCATTGTCGTACAATGAATCTTGCCATCAGACAGCCTCTGGCCATACATGAAAACTTCACCCTCACAACAGACACATTTTGTTGTTGACCTTTGGATGAGGGTCGTGTTCAGGAAGGTTCATCAACCCGAGGAGAACTAATATCGTCTGATTCATGGACATGGTATGTCTCTCCACTCACTCACGGTTTCTCCAACATCTTTGACCAGAGTCAATAGTCAATTTCTTTTCTAGATAAATCCACCATTGTTTCCTCCTGAGCCCCTGGAATGTATCCCCAGGATGTCTCAAAAGTGTGGCTGTTATTCCATGGTGCTATTGGCAAGTGATGGGCCCTTGAGTGTAGGGCAGGGCAAAGATGTCAGGTCACTAAGAATGTGCACTGGGAGAGGACAGATATTAGGACCCCAGACCTTCCCAGCTACCACAAGGTGGGCAGTTCCTGCTGCCACATTCATTCGAAGCAACAGACAGAGTGGTGGTGGTGGTGGTTCAGAAACTATGAAGCTATGAGATAAAATAAGTCTTCCATTCTTCCAGGATTTACCATTTGCCCAAGGAAAGGGAAGCTGATAACACAATCTTTTAGGTAGCTTCAGCTGTCAACTTGACACAGCCCAGAATTCTATGTGGGAATTTCCTGATTGGTAATTGATGTCAGATAACTCAAAGGCACTAAGTCAGATAACTCAAAGAGCCAGCCAGTCTGCAGTATTCCTCCATGGTTTCTGGTTCAAACCCTCCTTCAGTCCCTGCTCCATTCCCCTCAACGCTGAACTGGAGCCTGTAAAATGAAATCAACCCCTTTCTCGAAGTTGCTTTGGGCCATGGCGTTCATCAACACAAGAGAAAGCAAATTGAAACATTGTTTCATGCTTCATTCTCCATAGATTTGTTACCACTAGCTAGAAACACAATTGGCTTTTGTACGTTTGTCTTGTTTTCTGTGACCTGTGTCTTCTGTGGAGGCAGCGTGAGGACCACACGGGTTGTTCACTTGTCCCAGTCTCAGGAGAAATAGGCCAGTTTCTTCCCCCAGTGTAAAGAAGGTTAGTCATAGGTCAATACAGACATCCACCATCAAGCTAAGTGAAAAAAAAAAAAAAAACTTCCTGTCCTGAGAGCTGGCATGAGAATCGGTTGAATTTTATCGAATTCATTTTCTGGACCCATTGAGACAGGTGTGCATTCCTCCCCCCCTTTCGCTTTCTAATATGGTAGACTGCCCTGCTTGATGGTCAGATCTTCAAACCATCCTTGCGGTCACAGACCACCCCTCACTTCTTTGATGGACTTTCTTTTTTAAAACATACTGCTGACATCTATTTACTAATTAATATCTCACTGAGGATATTTTGTGGAAAGCATTGGCCCAGCAGTTAATAGTCTTTCCTGCTCTTGCAGATGACCCCGAATCAGTTCCCAGCACCCAAATGGCAACTTGCAAACATCGCTAACTCCAGTTCCAGTGGATCTGGTGCCACCCTCTGGCCTCCTTGGTTACTGCATGTGTGTGAGGCACTTAGAAGTACCAACACACACACACACACACACACAAAACACTCCTACAAATAAATGCCTTTAAAAAGAATATTTTGTGCATCTTCATGGACATTATTAGTCTGTAGGGATGTGTGTGTATGAGAGAGAGAGCTTTGTTAGATCTAAAAATGTTTCATAAAATGAATTAAAAACATTCATTTCTCAACAGCTTTTTACTGAGCCTGGGCTGCCTCTGCTGGGACCATGGGCCCTTCTCTAGCATACGCTTTTTCTAAATCAGACGTTGCTGAAAACAGCATGAAAATGGCCTCCGCAGCCCAACTATACTGTGGCTCAGCAGTCAATCCCAAACCCTTTCTCCTCCAGCGACCCTCTGCTCCTACAGCCCTATGCATCTGGGAGCCTTCTGCCTTCTTTGATGAATCTAGCTGCAGCAGAGGAAGCCTGTGTGTCAGTGGAAAGAGACCGTAACCTTGGACCTGGTCATGCAAAGCCATGTGAGCTGTTCCTCTGCCACTCTCAAGTTTCACAAATTTGAACTGAGGAGTCTTCAAAGGAAGCTGCCCTGCTAACTAAGCCAGTCAAGGCAAAATAGTTGAAGTCACATTCAGTGTTACTTATCAGAACTCAGGGTCCTGTCTGGTTTAGACATAACTTCAAACTGCAGATGTGTCTGGCTAATTGAGGCCACTAGTGACCCCTGAGAGTCAGCCGGGCTGGTCTTTGGTATTCCGACACCTGGGTACTTTCTTGTCTGCTCATCTCATTATGCAAGTTAAGCTCCACCTCCCAGAAGCTGGGCCTGGTTATCTGCCTAGGGCCAGAAGTAAGCCCATCATGCCCCTGGAGATCCTTGGCTCCCAGTCAGCGTCAGCAGCAGCAGCAGCAGCAGCAGCAGCAGCAGCAGCAGCAGCAGCAGCAGCAGCCAGGCTGCAAGCATAGCTTATGCCACAGCATCTCATTCAGACTTCATCCTAGGACCACTCAAGTCTCCTTCTTTGGTGGGAAGGATCTGAAAGCTGGTGCTTCTCTCAGTGAGGGAGACATTAATAACAAATGCTGATATACGCTGATCTCCAAAGCCCAACACTCACAGTCACAGACTCACCAGATTCACATGCACACACATATACACACGTGTGCATGCACACACACCACAGACACACATATACACACACACCACAGACTCACATGCACACAAATATACACACATGCGCACACACCACAGATGCACATGCACACACATATACATATGTGCACACACATACCACAGACGCACATGCACACACAAATACAAATGCACATACATGCACACACATACACACACATTCACAAGCATGCACACACAAGCACACACAAACACACAGTTCTGGTGCAATGTTTCTCTCCCACGGAGCCCCAGGCGGCATCTTTATTGGGTGCCAAGTGTAGGGACAGAATAAGGTGAGTCCATGCAGCTTACAGCTCTCTGGGGGCAGTCTGGGGTGCCTGGTCTCATCTCGTGTTGTACACGTAACTTCAGCAGATACATGATCCACCCCAGTGCTGTCTGATGTCTCCCACACAGGCCAGCGTGGCCTTTCCTGGGTAACCTATGCCCTCACATGCTGCTTTTACCCCCAGGCACCTCCCCATCCTGACTTCAAGAAGCCTCTGTGACAAGTGAGCAGACAGACAGCCCTTAGGTCCCTGGAGTTAGAAAACTGTTTAAATGCTGGAGAGGCACCTGGGGGCCCTGTCAGCTCAGCTGGGTCAGAGGATCCCCTCTCTAGACTGAGGCCTCTGAGGGCCACCGAATCACCCCCACCTCCATGGGATTTAGGAACAGCCTCACCCTTCGCAGAGCTAGAGCCCCTCAGTGCTGAAGAGGGCTGTAGCCAGAATTGGCTGCAGAGCCTACACTAAGTCAGCTTTGTCCTAGGGACAGGCTTGAGGCCAGAGGGGACAGACTTTGAGATAATTGGTTCTCTCTTGCCCAGGTCTGCAAAAAATATGCCCAGTGAGCCAACATCCAGCATAATGGCCGACAGTCTCAGGTGATCACTGGGTCTTTGGAATTGGGCATTTGTGTCCTAGGAAGGGCAGAGACACCGCCCTTGAGATTTGTACAAGTCACAAACTGAGATTTTATTTTATTTATTTTTTGGTTCTTTTGAACCAAAAGTTCTCTGTAGCTTTGGTGCCTGTCCTGGAACTAGCTCTTGTAGACCAGGCTGGCCTCGAACTCACAGAGATCCGCCTGCCTCTGCCTCCCGAGTGCAGGGATTAAAGGCGTATGCCACCATGACCTGGCCTCAAACTGAGATTTTATGTTGACCCAGGATGGCACGATGCTATTTGTCTAAACTAAACAAAATGGATTCTGAGAGGCTTCCACCTGTTTTAACGAGGCCAATGGGAGTTTGAACATCTCTGTTCAGTCCATGTTGCGTGTGTCTTGGCCCTCTGAAGAGTGTCCTCATTGGTCAGCAACAACTCTGAGGGCGGGATTACTGTGTGGGGTTTGGGAAAGCACCTATGGTTACCTGGTTTCTTTGCACACATCAGGAATAATATATCCACGAGTGGGGTGGACATCTGAAGGCAGAGATGGGTACTGCTCCTTCAGGAGGCACTGAGAGCAGCAGGCAAGCCTCATCCAGGTACAATAAGGTTCTACTACACACGCTTGGTATAGCAAGCAGTCACCTCCTCGGGTGTGTACTGACCACAACTCATTAACTAATTCCTTCAGCCTCTTCCACAAACGCACATGCTGACCACAGACCCATTTCAGCTAAAGCTGGACCAAACAAGGATCTGTCATCCTAAAAGGCAGGAGCTTGGCCCAAGCTGTAGACACGGAGAGACAAGTGCTTTCACCTTGCCCCTCAGGGCTCTCCCCTCCTCATTCAGTGGCACCTTTTGCCCCAGACAGACACCACCTCCATGCTCTCTTCTCACCCACAAAGTTGAGACTATCTCTCGTACTGAGCTGATAATGACTGAGAGAGCTGGAAGGGATTGTTTTGTCAAGCATGTCTGTATTCTAATTGTGGGGGAAAAAATCTTCAAGCCAAAGGAGTGCGTCTCTGATGGTAAAAATCTAACGATGTGATTCACCCTCAATAAGCCAGGTTGTAGAGGTGATATCTATTTGGAGCAGGAGGACGTCTAAGCCTAAGGCTGGAATCTCTCTCTCTCTCTCTCTCTCCCTCTCCCTCTCCCTCTCCCTCTCCCTCTCTCCTTCTCTCCCTCTCCCTCTCTCCTTCTCTCCCTCTCCTGGATTTCTGTAGAGATCCAGGGAGAAGCACAAAAGTGGGACTTGATAAAATAGGGGCACTGTGCCATGCTGACACATTTAAGCTTGGACAGGCATTTCTTGTGCATCTTACTGCTTGCCGGGCGATCTTCCCAGGGAGCAATGAGGAATGAGGCACACTGTAAGCCCATGGACCCTGGACATCCCATCCAGCACAACCCAGGATGCTCAGTGCATCCCTGAGCCTCTCTACATGGCATTACCTCCCTCCACAGTGTGTCTGGTCCCCCAGCAAGGTACATGTTCCCACCACTGTTGCTGTCCCAACCCAGCAGCCCTTGTGGTCAAAACACAAGCAGGACTAAGGAGTGGAAGCAACACCCCGAGAGAGCAGGCAGCCAGGCTCAGGGACTGTGCCCAAGCAACTGCTCAGAAGAGGGAGGGGAGCCAGCAGGTGCAGACCCTTGCCCCTCTTAGGTCAATCCTGGAGAAAAATTGTGACAAGGAGCAGACCCAGAATACCATCAAGCCAAGCAGGAAAGGGCAGAGGTGACATCATGGAAGCTAATGAATGCCAGCTCTGTACCCCGGCTTTTCCATGGGGTGGAAGGGACAAAGGTGGAACAAGGGGCCTTCTACTGGGTGCAGGCATGTCTCTCTCTCTCCTTTTGCCTTTCTTGGACCCAGGGGGATAAGAGGGACAAGTAGGGAAGGGGCGTAAGGGGACACAGCAGATCTGACTCTTACAAATGACAATTTCAGACACTTTCCTTCATTCTGGTGAAGAATTTTGGGGATCCCACAGACCTATGGTGGATTTGTGGCTCCCTCCATCATCCTTGCAAGGACCAGCATAGCCTTCTAGCCACCTCCCTGCACCTACCTGCCCTACTTAACCCAGGCCATCTGCCCACAGCTCAGTAGCTACCACACGGCCCTACCAGAAAGGGGGACTGTCCTGAGCTTCCTAGGACTGTCCTGGTAAGCCCCCATGGTTTACCATGAAGAAGCACTCCACACTCCTGGGTGATGATGGCTGAGCTACTGCCCTGGTAAAGGTCCTCGGCAACTAGGTGGATCCCTACAGCTAATCTGACCCTCTCCCTGATATGGATGGAAGTCGGGGGACCTAGGGCTCTGACAGGGGCACACTCCGGCCTGACTCTATTCCAAGCCTTTTAGCTGAGTCTATCTGAGTTACATAACCAAGCTCCCCGCTAGCCCTTCGTGAGTCACCAGCCCCTTTAAATTCCTGGAAGGGGTCTCAGAGGAGGAACAAGCCTGGTTTGTGCTCGACTGCTCTAGACCCACAAGCCCCCAGCCTGCCTCCCCTTCTCGGTCTGCCAGGCAGGAGGCAAGCAAAACCCTCTCCAGCCAGACTTCAAACGCAGGAATCTAGATCAGGGATATATTTGGCTTTCTCAGCTAATCTTTACATCAATTTGGTCTCTACTGACTTGTAACCCTTTGAAGCAAACCTAGCAACGGTGTATTAAAACCATGTGACTCCCACATAACCCCTAGAGAAAAGCCCCAGGCTCAGGAGACCCACAGCTCGGGGTTCCAAATCCATAGGCTCTGTAAGAACCCAGGTTTCCATGGCATGATCGGGGCAATGTCTGACAAACACCCTGCCTTTGTCAGGGTCAGAGAAGACATTGAGGCTGTGAGGCTGGGTGGGAGGCAGCTAGCCCCCAAGGGATCCCAACAAGGAGGACGCAGGCACACAGAGGGATAAGCAAGCTGTCCCTTCTCCGGGGACCGGAGGTAGACATCTCAGAGAGGTGTAGAGTTGCTTGTGTGCTCTGTCTCCTTCCCCAAGGCACAGAAGAGAAGGGGGAATCCGTAAATGAATAAAGACGGACAGGGAAGGGGGTGTCCACTACCAAATCCTCACTTGGCCCAAGGATGAGAGAGAGGGGTGAGGTGTGCTGATGTTGCTGGAAACCCTCTGCTACCTCCTAAACCTACCATTTATTCCAGCATTATTATCCAGAGTAGTATCACGGCCTCTGACCCGAGATGGGTTCCAGTTGCCATCCAGTTAGCAGCAGCAGCTGTAAAGGAGAGTGAGCCAGCATTCACCCTGCGCCCAGTGTTTGCAGACAGAGCACTGACTCCATCCACTAAAGCCTGGCTGCGCACCCCCAGCTGCTGGGGGACTTTGTGCTGGGGCTGGTGACAGCCAGCCCTGTGGATCCCTGCCGGGAAGCCCAGACACAACACAGCACACACTGGGAGGGCTTGAGAAAACTGTGAATTGCGTTTTGAACTTGTACTAGGGGACTTTCCTCGCAGAAGGGATGCCGAAAGTTCAGGGCTGGGAGTCGGGAATGCCTGTGAGGAACAAGACTTGAGCAGGGTTGAGTCTGTGACTGTATGCCTAGTCCTGAACACAACCCAGCAAACTTTGTGGGTGCTTGCTCCCGGCTACTCCACACAACCCCATGAGGTCAGTCTCCTCAGGCCACAGCCCCAGCAGAGGCAACCAGCCACCAGGACCAGATCTGGGGATTTGGGCTGCCTGCTGAGTAAGCAAACCCTCTGAGCTGCTCAGGGACTCCACAGTCCAGCAAGCCCCAAGCCTCCTTCAAGGACTGTCTTCCTCTGGACCCAAGGAAGCCCAGATACAAATAACCAACAAGTAAATAAATAAAGACATAAAAGCAGGAAAATCCAACTCCATCTGCTCCTGCCTCCTAAAGCATCAAGGCTCCTTATACAGTTTGGCTTCGTCGTAGAAGTAACCAACCCTGGCTCTGGGTGGGAGCTAGGAAGCCCCTCCCTCGGCTTGCAGGGAACCACCTTTTCCCAGGCAGAAGAAGGCTGCCTTCTGCCACCTCGGCCCAAAAATGCTCCAAGCTTGACAGCAAAATGTCCAGTGCTCACCCAGGGAGCAGAGGGAAGCAGTCAGCAAGAGATGAAAGAGCTGCAGAGCCAAAGTGCAAACTCCTGGGCTCAGGCTCCCTGTGCCTGCCCAGAGGGAAACAAAATCCCCCTGCTCCCCTGCCGTGAACACTTGCCCCATGTCAGGATTGCTGAGAGGTAGCAGCCCTTCCTGGGGTGGGGGCAGGCTGCGGCATGCATGTGTATAAAATCTTACATGCTAACATGTAAGGGACCCTAAAAGGTCAAACTTCAAAATTCCCAGAAGAAGCATTTCTGAAAACCTGGCTCGGCGAGCGTTGTTCTACGGTAGGGGTTTAAGTGAATTTTGAGCCCCCAAAGGAGGTTTCTTTGCTGGTGTTTGTTCTCTCCCCCTTATCAGAATGTACTAACCTTTCAATCTAACAACTTGTGCAGGTAAGTTGCCACCAGCAAGCAAGTGACTGACTGCGGCTTCCGAAACAGCTAGGAACTCAAGCTGCCTCTGGGCAGGGAGGGGATCCACTGGGTTGCCCTTGAGACCCTGGGATCTAACGGGGCACTGGACAGTTCAGACCAGAAGAGCAAACAGGCAGGCAGACAGACAGACAGGCAGACAGACAGACAGACCGGGCACCTAGATGGGGGTCAAGAGCTGTTCTTGTTTCCTTTGGTCCACACCCCAAAACTGGGGGGGGGGGGCTAAACCTTATCTCACCACAGTCCAATGGTGGACTGAGGCTCAGCCAGCGCCCCACACTCAGCCGATCAGCCTGGCGATTAACCTCTTAAAGCCCACAGCGCACACAAACCCAGCCTCCAGGAAAAGGAACGCCAGTAATGACGCCTGACAGCCCTCACTAGATGATGCCGGCCAACATCTATTCCCAGGCACCAAATCCACTCGTAAATCAAGGCCAGCGAGAAAACACTCGCATGCCAGTCTCCTTCAGACTTCTCAAAATCAGGTCGCACACATGTTCCTCCCTCCTTTGGCCCCACTTTCTCCCCAGCTTCGTGCTGGTGGGGGTTGCAGAGGCTGCCTGCTCCAGCAGCCACCAACTCCTTGTATGCTCAACACGGGAGCGCAGTGCATCCCAGTGGACAAACACTAGAAGCGCAAGTAGCCTTTCTCTGCTTCCATCTGCGTCGTTTCAGCCTAAGTCCCACCCCCGACCCAAGCGCACCAGCTCTGGCCAGAGACCCCCTTCATGAGGGCAAGGGTGGTATGCACTACGCTCTGCAAAAGGGGCAACTACGTCTTGGGGACCCCTTGGCCGCCCAGGGCAGGATCCAGAGAAGCCAAAGAGACTCAGTGGGTGGTCAAAGTTTTCAGAAGGGTCTTTCTAGCCGGCCCCATAACCGCGCTGGGCTTGAGTTCCTCCTGGCCCTAACGTCCCAGACACTGACAAGCCCTGTGTGCTTGTGTGTCTGTGAAAGGTGCTTGGAGGGGGGTTGCCTGTTATTGCTCCCCAGAATCCAAGCTCTCCAGACTCAGATGTCCGCCAGCTGCGTGCGACCTTCTGCCCGGAGGTCACCCCCAAAGCAGCTGGGTCGGCAGCTGAGCTCTTACTACACTTCTGTTCAAGGCCCCCAGGGTCCCAAGGAACAGACAGAACGGCTGGCGAAGCCGCTGTGGGGTTCTGCGTTCCTCCAACTCCTTGGCAAAGCTGGCTCGAGAACTGGGAAGGCTGGTGGTTCTCTCCGGCGGCTCCGGCGTCAGCCTCGGCCCCCGAGACCGCCGCGCCCAACGGCCCGCAACTCGCGCAGGGCTCCCGAGAGGAGGCGCGCCGAGGCCACGGGCCAGGACACTGCGCTGCTGGCGTCCCGAGCCGCGGGCGCGCCTAGCTTCCAGGTCACTGGGGCAAGCGACCCCAGACTCGCGGAGCTCCCTGACTGGCCGCAGGAACCAGCGGCGGGCGGCCGCGCTGCGCGGCTTCGGGTGCACCACGCGGGCCGCCTCGGGGAGGAGAGAAGAGGTGCCTTGGTTTGCAACAGTGAGCAGCAGCCCAGCCCAGCGCCCACGCACCCCCACGCACTCTGCCTCCTGACGGATCGCTCACCTGAGTCCTAAAAGCTGTTGGATCCACATGGTCACGTTTCGGGAAACCGAGCCTCAGACCTTGCTTGCCCCGGCCATCTGCGCGGCGCCCGCGCCCGCTCGCTCCCGTCCCGTGGCGCCGCTCTCCGGCTTCGGGCCGCCGCCGCCCGCCGGCCGCGGGGCGCACAGCGAGTCAGAGCGCGGCCGCGCGGGGCTCCATGCCGGCCGGCGCGCCGCCGCCGAGGGGGCGCATGGCTCAAGCGGGCCGGCCCGCGGGGGCGCACATCCTCCCGCCGGGTGTCGGGGCGCGGGGCCCCCTCCGTAGGTCACACGGCGCGGGCGGCGACGAAGCGGGCGCTCTCTGGAGCTGTCACCGGCCGCGAGGGTCCGAGGAGCGCGGCTTCGCCCTCCGGGGCGGCAGGCAACGAAGCCGGTGGCGCGGCGCACCGTGCAATGACCTGCGAGGCTGTGATCGGCGTGGCCAGGGGTTTTAGAGGATCACCCCTCTGGCCCACGCGGGTCGCCTCCACGCGCCGCCGGATCAGGGCTGGGGGGATCCGTCCCGGGTTCTGCCACCGATCAACTTGCCGGAGAGCTTCGTCTGAGCGCTCGCTCTGCAGACGGCCGCGGCCGGGAGGCTGGCAGGAGGCGGGCAGGGGAGGCGCGGGGCGAGGGCGCGTGGAGCGCGGGGCGTGGGGACGCGCGGCGGCGGCGCCGCGCGGAGGAGGCGCGCGGGGATCCCGGGCCCCGCCGCCCGCGCCCACCGCGCCCTCCGCAGAGCCGCCCGCGCCGCTTGGCCGCCTCCCTCTACGCGTCTGCCTCCGGGCGCTTGCCCCCGCCTCCGCGAGCGGGTCCCAACTCCGCCCGCCCGGCCCGGCTCACGTCACCCTCCTTCCCCGCCCCTCAACCTGGAGTCTGAGCCCCCTACCCGGCCGGCAAGCTCTGCTCTCCAGCCCACCTCCCTGGAGCTGAACTGGAGACCTGGGCTCTGAGTGGCCTGGGCGGCGCCGGAGACAGGATTCTGGCCCGCCCCTTCCCCATCCCTAGCCGCGTCCCGGTCTCCACCTTGGGAAAGGCTCGAAAGAGGCCGCAGGCTCCGATTGGACCGCCGGGCGCCGCCGGATGGTGTTGCCACGGTAACCGGATGGTATGCGAAGCAGTTAAGAGGTTCGGACCTGGTTCTAAGTACGCCCAGTGGACGCGGAGGGCTGATTTGGGGAGGGGACGTTCTCGTGGGGCTCCGGGAGACGGGGCTGCGCGAAAGTTTCCTCCAGCGGAGCTGCATGGCGCTGGTGATGCGAGAGACTGTGGGAGGCTGGGGAGGGTCCTCCAAGGGGGAATCCTCCCCACTGCCTGGGCCTGGCCTCCGTCCAGGCAGATGAAGTTTCAGCGTTCGGTTGGAGCTTGTTTCTGCCCGGTTATTTAGTCTCCAACCCAGTGTCGTCCTTCCTGATTTTATGGCAACTGCCGCCTTTTCAGAACCAAAGAGTTCTGAACCTGGGTCTCCCAGGCTCTCAGAAATCTTATCCACTCCCTGACCCAGCACTTCCCGGTGCCTTACCTTGTTAGTCGTATCTGCATGGCTGGTTAGTGAAAGACAGGCACTCTGAGGTCCGCTTTCTCTGACAGAAGTGACACGGAGGAGGCAGAGTCTCCCATGGAGGCTTGAGCTGCTGGGTCCCTGGGGAACTGTCAGGGCAAAACCCAACTTTGAACTTCACACACAGAGGGCGAGAAGTGCAAAGTCAAGGAAGGGCCTTAGAAATGAGCTTCAGCCAGCAGCCTTCCCGCATAGACATGAGAGCCAAAACCAGGAGGGTAAGAAGATGCGAGACCGGACTTCTCAGAGTGCTGTGTGTAGTGGCTTCTGCCCAGTTCTGACCCCCTATGAGAGGCTGAGGCCTCCCTAGGAGGGTTACCGATGGAGGAGGAGCCAACAGAGTCTGACTGGGACTCACAGTGAGCCCAGGCAGGCCCTTCCCCCCAGCCTCCAGCCCAAGGTTTTACACAGCCAGAGATTCCTCCCCACCCAGGCTGAACAGGATGGGAGTGGTTCTGTTTTCCCTCTCAAGACCAATAAGGTAGCATGAGCCTGGACGTGGGTACCGGGTGTCACTGTCTTGGGGTCCTGGCTCTATTATGCAACCTCTCTGACTCTTGGTCTTCTCCTCCTCAAGACCCGTTTCCTGTCACTTCCCTTTGGAGGTTTTAATCAGAACTAAATGAGTTTGCCAGGCACACGTGCAACTGTTACTAGCAATGTGCCAGTCTGTGGTCCAGAGACACCCAGGTGACTCAGCACTTTGTCTGGCCACTTCTGGGTCATCTTCCCTCAGAGCCCTGGTCCTGATGGGCTGTGAGGAGATGATCTTAGGAAGCTAGGAGACAGGGAGGTCCTCAGAGAGCAAGCTGGACCCAGTTGCCAACTAGGAAGCAGATGCCTGCACTGCTGCCACCTAGCGGGAGAAGCCAGAGTGCTTCAAGGGAGGACCTTCCAGCAGCCTGAGGAATCCTTCCGGTGGCATCTTAACAGCCTGGCAGCCAGGTGGCTGCGGGGTAGGGGAGGGGGTGGGGCTCTGACCTGGTTTCTTCTACAGACCCTTCCCAGCCTTACAAGCTCCACTGCCCTCTTCAAATGGGGTAGGTGCATCCCGATTAAGCTTATGATGTTATTGAAATGCATTCTCAATGATTAATGAATTAAAGTTGGGTTGAAGCTGGATGAAGAGCCTGTGCTTAGCCAGGGCGAGACCACAGGTTCATTCCCCAGCACGTGCACAGAAGCAGATAAATGAAGCCAGCGTGCGATTTAACAATGTATGTTCTTGTTGACACATTAAATAAGCAACTAGCGAATGCCAATAAAACTGACAGCCAGACACACCCGGAGATACTTACGTCCTCGGTTGCCTACAAAATGCCTGTGGCTTCCGTCTGATGTCACTAGCACCACTCAGCCTTCAGTCAGCCACCTACAGTCGTGACTCAAGGAAATACTCAACGTCAATGAGAGTTAACTAAGCCAAGATCACATTTGCTTGCCCATGTTTCAAGACCTAATGGATGCTATCCTGACAGGGAGGGGCTGGATAAAGCAACGGCTAGAAGCATTTTCTGCAAGCAAGGATGGGTCCATTAAATGGCAGAATTCTCCAGGAAAACAAATGGACAGACCACAGTAATGCAAAGGGGGCCTCTCCATTTAGGCAGGGGAGGAGACCCTCAGCCCCATCAAGACTTAATGTACCCTTTTAGAACCTGGAACCTGGGCATGTGGGCATGCATCTTCAGTTTTCCCTAGGATGACTCACATCCAAACCTCCCCAAGGCGAGCCCTATGTATTATTCTTTGTTTTTCTTCATCTCTCGATTGCTTTACAGTTGCAAAAGCAATAAAACTTCCATCTCACCATGTGTGTGGCCTGTTCCTTGGAGTTCAAGGCTCTCATGTAACTAGCTGGTTTATTTTTCTCTCCTTGAGAGCTGGCTGGAAGGGCGGATGTGTGTCACTCCACGTAATACACAGATGCAAACATGTGTGCACTCACAAGTGCATGAACGCATGCGAACATATGTGTGCTGGTACACAGGTGCACACACAGACACATGTGCTCATGTGTGTGTGCACACACATGAGCACATGCATATGTGGATAAACAAACGCACACACGCATGCATCCATACACACGCCCACGCCTGCCAGCCTCGGTGTGCACAGACAGGATCCCTGTTGGTGCTCTCTGTGCAAAGTGCAGGTCCTCCTGTGGCTTCTGGCAGCTTTCCTTCTGCCTGCCAGACATCCCCTCTTGGAACTGCCAACTATCCTCACCTCTCCCTTTCCCGGTTTCTCAACAAAGGAGCCGCGGCCCTGCAGGAGGTCCTCCTTGAAGCTCTCTGAGGCCATTTACCTAATGGCCTTCCCAGACTATTTTTAAAACTCATGCAAAGCCAAATTGAGCTGCCATTGTTCATTTTTCTCCCAAGGAGGTAAATGTGTCTTAAGCATGACATTTGATTAAGTAGCTAAGTTTGGGGTTTTAAATGGAAGGAAAAATGCTGATTAAAATCATTATAAGTTTTCTCAAAGTGTTCACACAGGTGTCTTCCCCACCTCCTCTGCCTCGCTACTTCCCCCAAAAGTCACCTTGCCTTCTCAGACAGGTTCTGTGCTGGGGGCTCTGTAATCCTTCCTGTCATCCCAGCTGTCTCCAAGCGAGGCTGCTTGCTGCTGCGCTCAGACAGGAGCCAGGCTAGCCTGTCAGAGGCGGGAGTGAAGATGACAGACACGCCCACCAGCAAAATGGCTCACAGGACAGGCAGCTTGTAGCTCAGGGCCAGCAAAGGAAATGGCTTGCCTGCCCCGTCTGACACAATGTGCTGCGTGCAGAGATGGGGACAGGTGCTCCCTTGACTTGAGTTGAGCCATGGAGCCCCCAATGCTCTGGGTCCTGATGCAGGAGGAAAGAGGGCCGCCCAGTCTGTCCCAGCAGGAATATGTCCCTCATTGTAAAGCTTTCAGGCAGCTCCGGGCGACAGCTTTGTCTACTTCTATTTAGATGGGAAAAAATGACAGACAAGGGGACCCACCGGCCTCGCAAAGGGGCACAACTGAAAAGTGTTTCCTGGCACTACCAGGTTGGGAGGGGTAGGAGTCTGAAGCTGGAGAGGAGAGAAAGTGAACCCTTCCTAGGTGGACAGACACAGGCTGGGGAACCCCATCCGGAGAGCCAAGGAAGCCCCTTGGGGGAAAGTGCTCCAGCGCCCAGTTAATCTTTTCTTTTCCCAACTGTCATGAGCCCCTCAATCTATGGTTTCTGCGCTGTGTTGCAGTTCTGTATGCTCTACCAAACTTCAGGTGCCTCGTGGTATAAAGCAGGTGCCACTTCAGGTGGTATAAAGCAGTGTGGGGCGGAGGCAGGTGTCTACCGCAGGCCAGCCAGGAGGGAGGCAGCCATAGTGGGGAGAGCCACCAAAAAGAATCAGGACACAGAGACCACCTAGTGTAGAAACTAGAGGGAAAGCCTCTCCCTCCCCAATTTCCCAGAATGCTCTGAGCCTTAGGGAAGGTCTTGGAAGGGAGGCAGACCTTCACCAGGTTCTCAGGATAGGCGTTAACTAAGCCATGAAGATGACAAGGGACTGGCGTCCTGAGGTGTAAGGGACAAGACACTCTCGACTACACTTCAACAGAGCAGAAAGAACCTGATGGGATAGATCCTACAGGGCCCAGCGTCTTGACCTCGGCGTTCACACTATCTGGAGAGGGCAGCATGTATCAAGGGATCTATGGAACCTGAGGTGTGGAGACAAGACCATCGGGTAAGGCTCCCCTGGAACAGACACAGCCCAGGCAGAGAAGCTCCTCAAGTGCCAGGGCGTGGGGTGATGAACAGATCTGACTGCACCCCATGAGGTTCTAGGACTCCTGGCTCCAGGTAGAGGCAATGGAGTGGGACCCCAGCTTTGAGTTTCACTACCCATGTCTCTCTTGAGTCTGTTTATAAACCCCACCAGCCAGCTCAGGCTGGATATCTCTAAATAGACCCCCGGAGTTCAATATTGAGCTCGGCCAGATTTGAACTCCTGCTTGTGGTCATGGGTGTCAATATCCAGCCCACTCCTGCTCCACGCCATGGTCATCTAAGACCTGACCGGGGAGCTGCTCTTCACTGAGCATCTCCAGCCACGGGAAAAGGATGAGGGGTATCCGCAGAGCCTAGCTGCAGTCCTGCAGTGTCTTCTGGGAATGGGTAAGATCACCTGCGTTCACATTTCATTGTCCGAGGCTAATCGCATGACCAAGCTGATGCCACCAGGGTGCTGGTATGCCAGGGAGTAGGGTTTGAAAGCATGAACTTCACAAAGGGTGATCCAGGAATTCTTGACATCCAGTCCTTCTAGACTCTCCACTGCCAACACTTCAGGAAGAGACTTGCATCTTCTTAGCCCCTGACCTCAGCCCCTGAGCTCGACAGATTGTGAGAAGGAAGACGGCTGTTTCTTGTATGTGCGCTCGGTTTCTTTCTCTCCAGCTATGGCCACAGAGCCTTGAATCTCCACACCAGGACCATTCAGATCGATCTTAGCACCTGCCCCAGCTGCAAGTCCCCGGCGGTGCCACTGGCACGCAGAATCAGCTTCTCGTCTGTGGGATAATTGGTTCATATCTGACTCCATGATGACCAGAAGATGCATCTTCAGGAATTGTTCCTCTAACTGGAAGAGAACATTGTGACCATTCATTAGAAATCAACGTCTTCACTGTCACCACCACCATCATTTTAAGTCCGTCATTGCCATCCCCACCACCACCACCATCATTGTCATTTCCATCGTCATCACCGCTGGCACCATAACCTTCGATGCCACTGTTACCATTATCATTTTCATCATCCTCACTGCCATCGGTATTATTGTTACATCATCGTAACTATCATTACCATCTTCAGTATCTCCACACTCCCCAGAATTGATGTCATCATCCCCATCCTCACCAGCACTTCCATCAGCATCATAACCGTCATCTTCATTACTGACACCATGAACAGCAGCAGCATCTCGGCCATAATCGTCATCTAATCCATCACCACCAGCATTATCATCATCATAATCATCATCATCATCATCATCATCATCATCAATTTTTGCTATTTGGTTGGTGCTCAGGCCATGCCAAGAGCTGCTCTCACTCAGCACATCCAAGAGAGGCTAACCCTTCTGCGGCCTCTTTTTTGACCAGTAATTGCTGGAGTCTGTCTTCCCACGCAGAGCCTCAAGTGGCATCTGGGCTGTTCTCTGCCAATCTAGAAAGTAATTCAGCAGAAAAGCCACTTCCGTGAGCACCGCCTTTTCAGAGTCTCTGTTCTCTGATGTGGAGCAGTTTCTGGAACATGTCTGAAGGGAGGGAATCTGTCACTTACAAGCAGCCCTGTGAAGGACAAACACCCAGGAAGTTTACCCCAGTGGGCCTAAAGTTCACTTCGGTCTGTCAGCTCAACTCTCCCGAGAGGCCTTATACACTTACAATCTCAACTTCATAGAAGTCCAAGGGATGGCCAGGGTAATTGTCCAAACATGAATCATCAGATCCACCATGAAGATCAACGCCACCGAGTCAGATGGTCACCCACATGCTCCCAGACAGACAGCTCCAGGCATCTGGCCAAGGAACTGTCATAATCAGAAGCAGTGTTGCACAGCATGGGGCTAAGCTGAGCATGGCTGGATGACCACGTGTGTGTGGATGCATGAAAGGCGTATGTGGTCTGGGTCTCTTTCTGGAATCAGTATAAATGCACAGCTTCTGTCCAGTGGTGAGGTCTCAAACTACCATGTGGAGGACAGTGGGGGAGGCTGACCTGCTCCACTGCCCTCTCTGACTGTGCCATAGGGCAGGCCCAGAGCAGCAGCACATGTCACCCAGCCATTGTCAGGACTGTTCTGCTGTTTCCTTACGTGCAGCACAGCCATCCCTGCAGAAACATGGGCCCCTACTTCACTCATGGTGCTGGGCTCCTATGGAAGCCATGTATTTGTTTGCTCCTCGGTGGCACGTGGTTGTGGGTCTTGAACAATCGTAGAAGAAGCTGTCAGCTGACCATTCAGGCACAGGCACATCCTCCTCTTCTTCCTTCGTAGCAAAGCGATGGTGACGGTGGACGGGTGGAGACTGGTAAGTGCACCCAGCGGAAAGTTTCTATTCTCAAGTCTTCCCTATGCCTCGTCTGCCTTGTATGAAATTCCGGCTGGTGCAATGTAAGTAGAAGCTACATGACATAGTCTCTGGTAGAACTCGTAGGTCCTGCCTGCAACGCAAGTGGAATCCAGGAGACAGCCCAACCACATTGTCACCCTGAGCTGTGGAGTCTGCGTGATGGTAGAAGCTGCATGCCCAGGACACCAGAGCTGAAAGAGAAGTCATCTGGGAGCCAAGGCATCAAGAATCCCTACAGAACCATGGGAAATAAGTGTTTCCTGAGTTCCAAGTAGAGTTGATTCTGTGTTCTGTTGCTTTCGGCCTAATACAGTGCAAACCTGCTAAGGCTGCCCAGTGCCTCCCTGCAAATGCTGAGGAGCAGACAAAGACCTTCATGGTTTTGAACCCTCCTGGTAAGAAAGTCACATGCTCTCTATACTCATTTATTCACTGTAACTGGTGTGTGAGTGTGTGTGTATGAGTGTGTGTGTGTGTGTGAATGCTTGTGCCTGTGTGTATGTGTGTGCATGTGTGTGAGTGTGTGTGTGCATGCATGTATGTATGTGTGCATGAGTGTGTGAAAATGTGTTTGTATGAGTGTGTGTGTGCACGTGTGATATTTTACATGCATGTATGTCTATGTACCGTTTGTGTGTTGTGGGAGACTGCACATTTGTTCCCAGCTGCCCAGAACTGAAATAATTACACAAAACTGTAATAATTAAAACACTGCTTGGCCAATCACTTAAGCATATTGCTAACTAACTCTTATATTCTAAACAAAGTCATCTCAATTAATCTGTGCATCACCACAAGGTCATGGTCTACTTACAAAGTTCCAGTGGGGCTCCAGCAGGGGCATCTGTCTCCTGCAGAGGCTACATGGCTTCTCCTTGACTCTGCCTACTCTCTCCTCCTCTATCTTTTTGGAACCGCAATAGGCCCAATGCAGCTTCTTTATTAAGCAGTGGTATTCACAGCACACAGGGGGAAATTCCACATCATTTGTGTGCCTGATAAGAAAGGAGGCCAGAAGAAGTCATCAGTTACATACAGTTACATACATCAGTTACATACAGTTACATACGTCAGTTACATACAGAAGCTTGTGAGCTGCCGTGCGGTGCTGGTAACCCAGGCACTCTGGAAAAGCAGCCAGTGCTCTTAGCCACTGGCTTTCTCTGGAAATAATAAATATAGGGAAAGGGAACAGTGTGGTATTGGAAGCATAAAGGGGATGATCTCACTGAGCTCGCTCTCTCTCTCTCTCTCTCTCTCTCTCTCTCTCTCTCTCACACACACACACACACACACACACACACACACACACCACATGACAATTGAGCCTGGGCCTTGCACATGCTTAGTGGATACTCTACCACTGTCTTATTGTATTTTGAAACAGTCCCAGTAAGTTGACGAGCCTGGCTTTGAACTTGTAATCCTCCTGTCTGAACCTCCTGAGTGGTTGTGACAACAGGCATGTGCCACCAGGCCTGGCCCAAGAAGAATTTTCCCATGTTATCCACTTCCTGTATGAGCCACTTTCTGTGTGATCTAGGCCATTTTCCCAGACCTCCCTGTCACATTTCTGGCTTTGATACATATCATAACAGGGGTAAAGAGCTCCCCAAATTCCTTGTTCCTTTGTTCCCAAATTTCTGGAAATTTCATCAGGCAAGGGGATTAAGCGCCAGGTCTCTAGGAAGCGTGACATAGCTCCAGGTGGATGCCCAAAGCTGGGGAGGCTTCTTTGTTACAGGGCTGGCAGGGCTGTGGAGAAGACCACAGGGAGCTGCGAACCCGGAGCAGGTGTTTCTGAGCTGAATCAGGCTGTGGTTTCCCGGACGAACGTGCAGAGTCTCTATTCCAAGCTATATAAAGCTGCAGGAACAATCAGGCCATGCTCCGAGGAGGAGGGACATCAGGAGGGCATTTCCCCCTGCCATGCCCCTCTGCCAGGCAGCAGAGGTGGGAGGGGGGATCCGTGGGGATGCTGATACCAAGCGGGAGGGCAGCTCACAAAAGCAAAAAAACCTCTTGTGCTGTGCTGTCCTCTTATTGTTGTTGCTTAGGATAAAACAAGCAACTCCCAGGGCTTATCCAGCAAATCCCCAGGTGTGATCTCCAGCCAGCTGCCTGGCCCTGCTGAGCGCCAGCCTCAACATTCTGAGGACAGGAGAGAATGGGACTGAAGTTTCCCCCTCCATCCATGCCAACCATCCAGGAGCCCTTCAGGACCCCAGCTGCCCTAGCTCCTCTGGTAAAATGGTGTGGAGCTAGCATGCCCCGAGTGTGACCTCTTCTATACCTTTTTCCTCTAGTGACTTGAGACTCCTACTATGGTTCAAACTGATGTCATCCCATGTCATTGAAGGAGTAATATTAAAAAGTCACACACTTATACTCACCTTCTTTTTCAAACGTATTCAGCCCACAGGTGTCTTGAATGCAAGCATGTGGAATTCTCAGACATGGAGGGCCGAGTGTAGGTGCCCTGTGGGCCTCTCTTGTCGTGTGAAACACTCTTAGGTAACTTCCATCATTAGCACAGGCCTGTGGCAGAGAAGCAGGTCTGTGGATGCCAACTGCTCCGCTAATGTGTGACTCTTGCCACGAGGCTCTCTGGTGGCCGGCCCCACGAGCAGGTGGACTTTAGCAGTACTGGTCAGACTCTGCCACCCACCTAACTGTCCCCTGGGATCCTCAAGGTCATTTCCAGCTTTCTTCTATGCCATCCAGCCCCGCATCACATGCTAGGCTCTCCCGTGACCTCACACAGCACAACCACTAGCTCCTCTCACTCACTGGTGTAAAATGAGTCTCCAGATCACTGGGGAGCTCTGGGGCCTCAATACCAGCTGCAGATAAGCAGAATAAGAGCACAGGAAGGTAGGCGTCCCCCTGCCATGTCCCCGGGAGCAGCAACTCATCCCACAAGAATTTCTGGAAGACCAGGTTTGTATACAGCGCCCATCCTGAGCTGCCCAGGAGGATTAGGAGAGCCTGCGCCTCCAAGAAAATTGACAGAGGAGACTAGAAAATTGTATCTGTGTCTTTTGTTAGCTTGATCCCAAAGAAGAGACTATGTATCTCGGGAGGAGAGAATATTACTAATTCCCACAGTGCTCATAGGCATGTGGCCGGGCCCACTGAGGCCTGCCCCTGGCCAAACCTGCAGACCTGAAGAAGTCCTGGGCAAGAAGCAAAGATACCATACAATCACTGACTGTTTGCCACACCCCAGTCTTTGCCTGGTGTTGTCTGCTTCTAGAGAGATGGGGCTCCACCGTGAGAGTGTGGCCAGTGCACACTAGTTAGCTCTCCCTAACTCTGGGACGAAGCTGTTGCTTAGGACTGGTCCTGGTGATGATGGAGCCATTGCTCCCATGGGACTGGTCACCCAGGATTGACCCTTTCATCTGGGCCAGCCATGCTATCATGGAGCAGCAACTCACCTGAGGCCTAAGAAGCAGCCTTTGAAAGTGAGCTCGCCACTGCCAGCATGGTTAACAGGAAGAGACTGGCTTCAAGATAGGCTCTCTGTCAAGGGAGAGAGACACAGTGGTCAAAGCCAGGTCCCCATGCCCTTGCCACTACAGGGAGCGAGGCCTTAGGTGGCCATGGCATGTTTTCCTCTCATGTCCACCTCAGGGACAATGGAGTCCATTGCAGGCCCCAGGAAGCTGGAGCTCGGTTGTAACCAACCTACACGGCAGAGGCCCAGGTCCTGTCACATTCCTGGAAATTCAGACTGTGTGTCCTTAGAAAAGCCACTTAACCCTTCGGGGCTTTAATTGACCCCTCCATAAAATGGGGTCAACAATAGTTTCTAGCCCTCTAGGGTCCCATTGCATGAATTCTTGGAGGTCCATCCTGGACCGTGTTTGGTGCATATGAGCACTTGGTAATTATGAAGACTGGGACAAGGGCGTGCTGAGGTCACACCTCGAAGGTCACGGGGCCAGGTCCTCCCGTCGCCTCTGTGCCTGCCGCTGGCTCCGCACTGTCACTGGGCTTAGCCGCCATCTGGCCCTCCTCTTCAGTTGGCTCATGCTCCCATGAGCCAGGGACTTCAGAAAGTCCATTTTCTTATTCTCTTGTCCCTTGACCAGCTTGACTGGGTTTTTGGGACTCAGACCAGTGTCGCCTCCCCTGGAAACCAAAGACATCCTGCTTGAGTTCTCTGTGTCCCTGCCACTACCTCGTCTGTGACAGTGTCCTCTGTCCCATGCCCTTCCTTCCTGCTGGGTCTCTCACAGAGCACTCTTCCTGCTCCAGGGCAGGACTTTGATTTCATCTGGCTGCCCTGCTGATGCCCAAGTTCCTCCAGATACCCTTCTCTGCAGAGCCCTAGGTCCAAGAGGCAGCTGTCTGTGGACACAGCAATGGCCATGTCTCTTGGAGACACTCCCTTGTGTGGGCATTTTGAGGAAAAGCAGAGATAGTTGTTGGAGCCACAACCTGTCTCCCACAGGAGCTGCAAAAGATCCAAGCACAGGGAGGAATGGACAGGCCTCTGTCCTGTAGATGAAATAGGGCCACCAGGTGACCTTGCTGTGAGTGCACAGCTCCCTTCAATGTCATTGAGCATGGTAAGGACAAGTTTATTTTGTACTTGAACTTCAAGAGACCTCAGGAGATTTGGGATAGCCAGACCTGGAGCATGTTGGGTCAGGACTTTGTGCTGGTGTGGGCCACCAAGATCAAAAGACAAAGGGGTCTTGTTCTTCAAGCTACAGGGCTCCTAGTTGCAATGGCAATTGGTGAATTGAATAAAAACCATTGAACATCAGCTTGGGTTGGGGAAGCTCTGCCTAGTTATATGGAAACAGAGTAACAGGAAGAAATGTGTGTATTCTAGAAAATTCACAGTCCAAGATTGGCAGGCCCTCTAGAGACTGCCTAACTTGGCAGTCTATTTACAGGTTTGAGAGTCCTAGGTTGAGACGTCAAGGTCCAGAGAGATGGGTGCAGGCTTGTGGTCACAGAGCATCTAAATCTGACCACTGAGTGGCCATAACCCAGTCCTACAAATCTGCATCCAGATCATTTCCCAGTGAACAAACCCAAAGCACCCATTAAGCAGGAATATGGCCATCAGCATGCCAAGCGCTGGACAATCAGACCAAGAACTCAGGAAATTATATCTAGTTCTGGCAAGCACTTGGGTTGTTTGGGGTCTGTGAGCAAGAGCTGGTCAACCTCCTGGGACTTAATTTTCTGCTGTCTTGAACACGAGGGTCCACATCCATGCAGCAGGTCTGGAAGGGTAAGACATGACCCTTGCCTGCAGATAGTATCCCCACATGGCTCTGCTGCTCTTGAAGTCAGACTGGCAGTGACAGATCTTGGGTCATTGCATTATACAAAGGGGAGACTGTGCCACCTGGGGCTCTGCATTTCCACGAAGACCGATTAAAAAGTAAAGCGCAATAGCTTAGGAGATCTGACTCATGCCGAGTGAAGCCACTTTCCAGGAATGGGGAGAGAGGGGTGCCAGAGATAAAGGTCTCGGGGTAGGACTGGTCTTGGGACTCAGCTGTGGAGAAGTACAACAGCTTCCTGTCTTGGGAAAAGGCCTCATCTACTAATGACCTTGATCATCCTTGCTCAGGGTCACATGAGGGTGATGAGCAAGAAACAGCATCGCTCCCCCCCAATACTGAGATGAACTGAGGTCATTGTGTGGCTACCCATTGAATTGAAGAGTATGGGAACCCATGTCTGCTTGCCCTCTCTCCTGTGAGGCAGCCCGGAGGTGAGTGGAGCACCCCAAATCCCAGACAATGGCTCTCATTAAACCCATTGGTCTTTGTATTGCCCTCTGTGGGTCCCATTTCAGGCTAGAATGGTGTTAGGTTGGGAGGAGAGCTGGAGTTAAGCCCAGCTTAGGAGGGACAGAGCCAGGAGAAGCAGTTCAATGGTGACAGGCTGATGTCCCCGCACCCTCTGTAGCAGGATGTCCGTGAGACAGCATCCACTTGACCAAGCTCCAATCAGCTCTAGAACCCTGTTCCCAGTCAGGGTCATCTATGTACTTCCTCATCAGCTTGGATGAGAAAATCAAATTACTTTCGCCCCCCCCCACTACCCCATGGGTAGGAAAGGGGATGGTGGGTGAGGTGGGCTAATCTGGTACAATGGGAGTTGAAAGGATACCCCCAGAAGAATGCACCAGGAATCAGGAGGACGGGCAGCTGGTGCAAAGCTCCAGGTGACAATCAGAGTGTCCATCTCTACCCACTGCACCATGTCGTGGACTTTTATCGTCCTGTCTCCTGACAGTAGTCAGTTCATGAAGCCAAGAGCCGCATCACACACTACACAGATCCCCCTCTGGTTCTGCCATGCTTACCCACCTGGGCTGAAAGTCTTAGGGTCTCATCTAGTCTGAGGGGTGAATGACTTGAACAAATGACTCATAAATTAGAGGTTTGGTCCCAGTCTATGACGCAATCGAGAGACGCTATTGGAACCTTTATGCTGCTTGTCTTAATACAAAATGTCCTGGGTTATTAGTGGGATTGTGGGCCCAGAGCATCGGGTTGTGTTCTGCATGCATCCTCACTGTTCTGTGCTCTCTTAGCAAGGCCCAAGATGGCGGACTACGACGATGAATGGAACCTGCCAATCTGGGAGCCAACATGCTTGCTCTCTCTCTCTCATACTTTACCCAGGTATTTGCCATAACGTGGAACAGCTGCCCAAACACTGGATGCAATGGAGAACCCTAGGCCTTACCCAGGAAGAATCTGACCCTCACCCCAGCACCTGTGGGGAGAGCTTTGTCATCCCAAAGGAGAGTAGGGGCACCATATGTGGACATAGGATAGTTTGGCTGCACCAGAGAGACTGAGACTATAGACCACCAACAGACTAAGATCAGCCTTTGGTGTTCAGTTTATCTATACATACATACATGCATGCATGCATGAACACATGCATACATACATACATACATACATACACACATTCATCTACCCACCCACCTATCAGCTATTCACTTATCAGTACAATCCTCCATCAACATATCTTGCCACCCACTCATCCATCCCCCACCATCCAACCCATATGTCCATCCATCCACCCACTCATCCACCTACCCACCATCCATCCATCTGCCCATTGCCTATTCGTTTACCAATCCTTCCATCTATTCATCCACCCTCCCACCATCATCCATCCACTCACCAGCCACCTAGCCTATGTCACACACCTGGAATAGATCCTGAATTTAGCTGACCACGGAGACCTGGATGGTTGGCGTCTAGGCATGGTCTGTACAAAGCTGAAGCACAGGGCACCTTGACCCTCAGAGAGTGAGCAGAGAAGCTGAGGGCAGAGCCCGCCAATCTCTGCAGTCTTTCCCTCCTCCCGCCCTTCCTCAGCACCCTTTCCTGTGATCGCCTGTAGCTTTGGATCCCAGCACCTGCTAGGAGTCTTCTAGTGAATGATCAAACCCGAGGGTGTCTGGGATCTCTGGACTTGCATTTGGATTCAGAGCTGCAAGCAGTCCTGTGTGGAGCCCTGAGTCCTATAGCCTTTGCAGTCAGCTGAGAAGCCCCGGATGTGGAAGATGTCATACTGCCTGGATGGAGACCTCTTAACACCAGGCCCATCAGTAACTCCAGCCCCAGCTCAACTGTCTTCAACATTCTGCCGTGTTTACAGCACTCTACCGTAGATCCTTGAGGCTTTGAGTTCTTTCAAACAAAGGGAACTTAGGAAATCAGTTGTGGTGACTGGCGGTGGTTACAGCCGTATGTGCAGCTCAAAGATTAAAAATGCAAATGTGTCCTGTGTGGAAAGCTGGGCAGGAGGCACCTGTGTGGAGATCAAAGGGGCACAGGAGGACCTTTCCTGTGGAGACAGAGGAGGAGCTGGGTGACAGATGTTACATAACGGGCTGAGGAGGGCCCACTTCTCATTGTTCTGTTTGGTTCCTTTCTCTTCCCCCTCCTCCTTCCTCCTGCCCCTCCTCCTCTAGCCTGGAGTAAGAACATGGTGAGGTCTGAATATCCTCATCAGCTCGAAACCCAACCTGGAAGACACATGTGGCTGGGAGGAACCACCCCATGGAGATAGCCCTGACTCCATTGCTTTCACCTGGGTTACAAAGGACCGTGGGGTTTCAGGGCTGATCCACGTCCTTCGGCCCCACCCAACCCCACTGCAACTTTGAACCTTTGGTTTGGTCCAAGTAAAGCCTCAAGCCTCCTGCTGCAAGGGACATTAAAAGTCACCAGGTCCCACATGAGGCTACAACTGCCTCCCTGTGTCATGCTGAGTCACCCTGTGTCACCCTGACACACTTTCAGAAGACACAAGCATCAAGTGTCAACTAAGAAAGGGCCTCAAGGCCTATTGTCATTCAAAATGGTTTCTCAGTTGAGACATTCCAACAATCAAGCCCTTAGTTCGCCAAGTTTGCATGGGTTTCTGGGTATGAAGTCATCAGCAGCTGATGACAATGTTTCCTAAGACAGCTGAGATCCCATCCCTACCAAGCTTTCGTCCAACATGGCCGACTCCCTGCTCAGAGAATGAGATCCTACAGCAAATAATTCAGTGAACCCAATGACCAGAACAGCAACAAGGAAGAGCAGCTTTTAAAGCTCACAGAAAAAAAAAACAAAAAAAACAAACAAAAAACCACAACCTGAAGACAGCCGGTCTGTCTTGATCCAAGCCAAGAAGGTACGAGACGTGTTGAACAATGAGAGTCCTCACACATGTAAAACTTAGTTGTGGAATAATACACCCTCACTTCACAGGAAGCACTCTGAAATGAAACCCTTCTTTTAATCACTCTGGGACCAGAAGGGAACAACATTAAAAGATCTACAAGTTCGCTGAGTCTATCTACACTCTGAGAGACATCAAGAGAATACAGAGCCGCAACTCCACACAGACAGCTTACTCAGGGAGCTACCTCCTGCGAAGGCGTTTGCGAGGCTGTGCATTCTTGAAAAGTCTGAGCGGAAGCAGGAAGTCAGCGTCAGCCACAGCTGAAGTAACTACATACTTTTTAGTATGAGAAAAAAAAATCCAGCAGTGAGCAGAATTTACTTTGAGCTTACCAGGTACCTGAGCACCCGTGGAGAGAAAATTGTCTCAATTAAAAATGTCACGGTCTAACAGAGAGGCGTCCCTGGAAGGTGTTGGCCATTTCAAATTTATTAACCAAAAAAAAAAAGAGAGAAGAAATGCAACTTTTCAGAAGAACACAGCAATTTTTATGAAGAAATAAATAATGTTAAGAGTCTGTTGAGCCGGGCAGTGGTGGCGCACGTCTTTAATCCCAGCACTCGGGAGGCAGAGGCAGGCGGATCTCTGGGAGTTCGAGGCCAGCCTGGTCTACAAGAGCTAGTTCCAGGACAGGCTCCAAAGCCACAGAGAAACCCTGTCTCGAAAAACCAAAAAAAAAAAAAAAAAAGAGTCTGTTGAGGGGAAAATCCCTCCAGAAAAATTCCAATGGATTCTTTAATGTATTAAAACTAAAAGTCAGTCAAAATAAACAAATGATAGACAAATAAATAGGGGCTGGAGAGATGGCTCAGTAGTTCAAAGTGCCTGCCAGTCTTGCAGTTGATCCAAGTTCAGTTCCCAGCGCCCAAGTGGTGGCTTAGAAGCATCTACAACTCTAGTTTCTGGGGATCCAGCGCCCTCTTGAGGCCTCTTAGGGTACTACACACAGGTGGTGTACTTACATATATACATACATACATGCATGCAGACACTCATGCACAAAAATAAAAATAAATATTTCTAAATGTTTAAATTATTATATAGTTACATATTTCTGTCTATTAAGTATTTGACATATAAATACAGTCTAATGGTTTACATTTTGTTTGTATTAATATATGAAAAGTGTATTATATGCTTATTTTATGTGCTCTTTGTTTTTTTAAGACTCTCCTCAATTTGCATGACAGATTGGAAAGTTATTTATGTGTTATTAACTTTGCCCACACAGTGTTTCAGACAATAGCTCTTCTGGGTGGAAACCTGCCTTTGTGTACCTGTGATTATTTGGGAACTCAGTCAAAAAGCTATTCATTAAGTCCTGACTCGTGGAACTCTCAGGTGAAGTGGGAGAGAATCGGGAACTCAAGATGGTTCCAGAAGGAAGGGAGTGCAAGTTCTCACTCTGTCACAGACCTTGGCCTCTTGGGGGCCCGGAATCCAGGGCCATGATGAGCCCGCACACCTGGGCTCCACCATGCAAATACCATGGGGATTATTTTTACCTGCAGACTGGTTGAATGTGCCTGATCCTGTATTTATAAAGGCCCGAGGAGCTCAGCTCACAGCAATGGCCCTGAGTGACAAGGAAAAGTGGTTAGAAATTGTTCCCTGTAAAAATAATGAGCCCCACTGAAACGAGCCAATCAAAGCAGCTGCTAATGGCTTCCTGTGGAGACAGGTGTGCTGTGTGACTCCCTCCGGCAGAGCTAGGTACCCAGCCCGCTCCTGGCTTGTTTCCGAGATGAGATTCGGTGACCTGGACCCTGGGGACCACTCTACTTGAGTTCATGCTGAGCCCCTCTTCCACTGTCCTGTCCTCTGGGTACCATGTTGGTGCTATGCCAGGGCAGAGCAGGGCAGGAGCTGTCATCACCTTCAGAACAAGCTAAGCTGCGTCTTTGGTAGCCACCTAGGCAGACACCTGAGGCCAGCCCTCTAAGAATGCCCTGTCACCACATCCTAACAGCAGGTAATGCAGGCTGTGCCCATCTGGTCCCCATCACTCAGAATGCTCCCCACCCTGTCCATGGCTCTGCCAGGAGCACCCTGGCATCTCCTCATCAGGCTCTGCTGCCCACTCCTCCCAGACTTGTCTCAAACAGTGTCCCTTTGGGTAGGCAGCCTATCTGCAAATCTGCCCACAGAGCCACGTGGGCTGAGACCAGAACTTGCACGCATTCTGTGATTAGGGTCTGCTGGAATGGGGACCCTTAGGGCCCTAGGGACACACCTTCACTTCTGGAGCACATGAAGTGTGTGCACTCGTGGAGAACAGGTTCCCAGGACTGGGTTCCCAGACATTCCCTGCATGCAGCATGTGTGTATGTATGTGTATGTATGCACCATGTACTCCATGGTGTGTTTATCACATGCTGTCCACAAAGACCTCCTCTTCCCGGGTGTGCTGCATGTCCTCACTGTGACCAAGTGTCTGCCCATATCAACCTGAAGCAGCAAAGGGTTTCCCTTGGCTCACGGTCTCAGAGGATTTCGGTCTCTGGTCACTGCTTTGGCTGTTTCCTGGCCACAGTGAGGGACGAGCATCATGAAGGGAGCACGGGGCAGGGCAGAGCTGCTCACTACATGAGGACAGGAAGTGAGGAGAGAACGGGGAGGGTCTGAGGATAACACATGCTGTGTTAGGCCTGGCCTTCAGGGAAGATGCACTCCTGATAATGCAGTCAGCTGCTGTCCAAGTCTTCAGCCTAGGAGACCTTGGGGTGTGCTGTAGGTCCAACACCCACATCTGGTTTCCAGGGACCCACTTTGTCCTCATGGTATAGCCTTTACCTGGTCCTGCATGTTGTTACTGTCTTGTTCTCTGTTCAGGGCTCACCTAGTTTTGCCTACCCTCATCTCTTCTCTCCCCACTGCCGTGTGTGTGTGTGTGTGTGTGTGTGTGTGTGTGTGTCTTCTCCATGGCTCCAAGTATTTGGACAATAGAAGCCAAGAAGGTCCTCTAAATCACATGGGATTACCTTCCCTTTCTCTGTCCTTCTGTCCTTAGTGTTCCCACTCCAGGCCTGGGTCCTGTCAAGAACCTGGTCATCTTTGGTTACAATTCTGAGACCAGCTCCTCAAGGTAGCCTTTCTCCCCCTTTATGGTGCCAGGGCAACCGACTGGTCCTGTCCAGCCTCCCCGTGTGCTCATGGAATCCAGGCCCCTGTCTTTGCTCCCTCTCACTGACTGTGGCTCTCTCTTGGGGCCACCTGCCCAGAAGCTCACAGAGACAGGCCAGGGACCAGGTGTTCATCAGCTCGCTGCAATCAAGTGCCTGAGTCCCCCACTCTGCAGGCCGGGGTTGGGGTGACACAGGGAGCGTGATGACAACCTGGAAAGTCAAAATCAGGCTGCTCCGGTGGCAGCCTCATTAGTGAGTGGGTGCACCTGGCCTCATGTGCACGGGGCCTCGCCTAGGTTGTCTTGACGGCTCCAAGACCCACCCCTGCCCCTGCTTCACCCCCAGGAGCCATGATGAAGACATGAGGGATGGAAACACCAAGCAGAGACCGACATAACAGGGTCCAGCAGTCAAGTCCCTTTGGGACTGGAGGACACAGTGCTTTAAATCCTCCCAGTGAGCTGTTAGGTCTGGGTTTTCTCCTCTACCTTGATACCTTGCTGTCTCCACCAGGTTCCCTTTAGGGTGAGCAAGCAAGCCTGGGATGAGCAACAGGGAGGGTTAGTCCGGTCGAACCGGTCTGCATCCCGGGTCCCAGCTGACTGTGGAATCCAAGGGTGTTCTGGTTTAAGTGAGTCCTAAACTTTGCCCAATAAAGCCCGTTTCTCTGCTGCCACCCAACGGTAAGCGTGAGCCCTATAGAGCCCTGTCAACTCAGGCTCAAACCGGATGAGTCAAACTGGACCATTATCCATTTTATCAGTGACTTATTTTTAGCACAATTTAACAATTACATGTAAAGTGTGAACCATAAACCTGATTTACAGAGAAACTGCTAATTTACTGCCTCCACTTGGGCACCTGACAATGTGTGAGCTTCCATTTAGAAGGCCCAATGCCCCCTCCCAACCCTACTTACCCCAGGGCCCAGTTAACCTTATCTTTCTATTTATCTGTGGAGAACACTTTATGATTCCATTAAGGAGCATAGTGACCCCGCCCTGGGGTCTCCCTGTGGCCCTTGGCTGGAATGGGAGACAGAATAGGGAGAGCCCCAGACCATGAGATAATCTCCTCAAAGGAGCTGCAACCTGGTCCCCTGGCCTGGTGTCACCTCAGAAGGATGGGGTCAGCAGAGACGTGAATCCTGAGGGAACTATTTGGGAACATCCTGTTCTCAGAAAAGCCTTTCAGGGACAGGCTTCTAGACACAGCTTTCTGAATGTTTCTGATGGTCTTTCTGTCAAGCACACCCAACTGGTAGCCAAGGAGAGCCCAGGGACACCAGCTGTGTGGACGGAAGATTTTGACCTTGGCTGTCAAGACAGCTGTCAGGGTATGCTGATCCTTCAAACAGATTAGCAGAAAAGAGCAAGGAGGGAAGGAAGGATGGAGGAAGGGAGGGAGGAGAGGAGATGGGAGGGACGGTGTCCTGCCAATGCTCAGGCCCCAGGACTTCAGGCCTCGAACTCAGACTGCCCACCTGCCAAGTCTTACTATAGTTCTCATGAAGCCCAATCTAGGGGACCGGGACACGCTCTCACCAACTGCCTGCTCCAGATAGGTGCTGTCAAGAAAGTCACCCCTTTCCCCCATCACCGTGTCCTTCCCTCTAACGGCTGGTAAACTGGCAGATCTCATACTTCTTATTTTATTTATCTTGAAAACAAAGGAGGGCATTTGAGATCTAGCTCTTGAAAGACACAGTTGGGTCAGAAGTGACCTCGGAAGGCAGAGCTCAGGGTGGGCCTGGAGGACATTGTATTATCTCATTGCAGCTCCTCGGAATAGCCTTGTGAATTATTTATCATGCTTAGCACCTTTTGACCTGGGCTCTTGTTGAGCTTTGATGACCCTCCTTTGCCTGGGTGGCAGGCGAAGCCAGCTTTCTGCCCCTACCATTCTTCATCTCTGATGATGCCTTTCTCCATCTCTGCAGGGGAGCCGCATCCACCCCACATAGGAAAAGGAGACATATTCCTTTAGGAATCCTACCCTATCTCTTCCTAGTGGTTCTAGAAACCTGGAGCCACCATCAGCAGATGCCATGGCCCTGGCGACATGATCTAACCAACTGAAGATCAAAGGTTTGGTAGATATCCAAAACCAGTTCTACCCATTCCTTTGGGGCTTTTGGTTTGTGCCAGTCCCTTGCTCTGCCATTTCTTGGAGTGGTTTGGGCACATTAGGCTTCTAGCTTTGCACAGCATAGGATGGTGGACTGTTATTATTAATGACCATCCCGCCATTAGAAAGGATGAAGCGACGACCTGCTTCCAGTGAAGCCCAGCTTGGAGGTTACCAGGGTTGTCAGCTCCCCATATTTGTGTCACTGAGAGCCTGGGATATGAGGTCGTGGCAGATGGAACCGGTCAAGGCATGACCACACTGAGGAGAGCGGGGTGGAGTCCATTGTGACAAGAGAGGGGAGAACCACGTGCACATAGAAGAGAAGCTGAGCAGAGACTGAGCCACAGCAAGAAGGCTGGAACATCTGGAACGGCTAAACCTGGAGCATTTTACTCTGGATTTCTCAGAGGAAACAGTGTCCTGCTGTTACTCCACGTGCCACCTAGATTCCAGACCTGTGCTTTTCAGAGCCAAATAACAGCCAGGTTTGTTGTTTTAGACCATGTGACTTGAGGTGCTTCACCATGGTGTGGAAGAAGCTCATCTTATCTAGGTATCAAGTGGGGGTTTCGGCACCAGATGTATAGAGTGGGGACATGACCACTCCAAGGTATGGTTGAGGGGAAGGTTTCTATGGTAGATGTGAGGGGGAGAACAGACAGAGGCATCTGGAAGAGTCCAGAGCACAGAGAAGAAGCAGTAGTCTGAACTTGGCTAGTAGACTGAAGTGAGCCATGAGTAAAGGGGTGGGGGAGTAAGAAAACAGAGGAAGACAAAGAGGGGAAGACAAGAGAGAGAAGAGAGGGGACCAAGAGAGTGCATGGCCAAATTAGCAGGGTGATATAGGAATGAAACACTGGGGGAGGGAGGCCCCTGAGCTGGAGAAGTTTAGGGTAGGGGGCAGGGTGAGAAGAACTGAGAGGAACCACTAATTCCAGTAAGCCTGGAGGCCAGCAGACACTTTGGTATACTAATAGGCACCACAGTTAGCCATTCCTCCTGAGTTTCTGTTGGACCTGACAGTCCATGTCTGGGCTGTTAGTCTTGGCTTCCTGGGTCCCAGGAGCGGACTGCTGGGTGTGGTGTGCTGAGGTGGATTCCTCAATGCTTCCTTAGGCCCACACAGCCCAAAGAACCAAGCAAGAACCTTCCCCCTCTGAGTCCCACCACGCTGTAGAAACAGAAACACACAAGTATCACATCCTCAACACTCCAGTACATGAAAGTCCTCTAGGAATCCACAGATGGTTGGACCCTTGCTGGACACTTGGTCATCAGGGTATCAGGGTGCACCCTCTGGTGCAGCGCACTGCTCCCCCCCCCCCCCCCCCGTCTGCGCTCTATTCGCTATAATACAGTTCGTGAGCTTCGGGCAAGGGGCTGAAGGTTGAAATACACAAACACACACAGAGACAGACAGACACACTGACATCTAATCACTGGTAAAAAGCCCTTTCTTTAATAGCACCATGGAGGCTTAAATACCTAGCAGTCAAGTGGGTCAACAGGTAAGAACCCCATCCTCTGATCCTCAAGGCGCAGCTTTTAGTAACTCCAATCAGAAGGCTCTAGCAGGGAAGAGCAGCTGAAGGCAGGACTCCTATTGGTCCCAACAAGAAGGCAGCATTTTAAACACAACCTCTCACTGCCTCGCTCTGCCAGGTCGATTATTTCTGGGAAGCATTGTCAGGCACTAACCAATCTCTGGTTGTGAGGTTTACTTCCTGTTGACCAGTAGAAAAGTCTTTATCTCTTGCCAGGAAATGCTCAGGATGCATCTCTGAGGGTGTGGCTGGGGACCCAGCTGAGGACTGGAAGAGGGGATGAGGACAGATTGATGACAGGCAAGGATGGGGTGAGGACTGGAAGGGGGAGGGGTGAGGACTGGAAGGAGGAGGGGTGAGGACTGGAAGGGGGAGGGGTGAGGACTGGAAGGGGGTGAGGACCGGGCTGAAAACGGGGGGGGGGGGGTAAAGATGGGAGTGAGGACAGGGGTGAGGATGGAGTGAGGATGAGGGTGAAGATGGGGTGAGGACAGGGGGGATGGGGGTGAGGACAGGGGTGAGGACTGGAATGGGAGGCAGTGAGGATGGGGTAAGGATGGGGGTGAGGACAGGGGGAAGATGGAACTGAGGATAGGGTGGGGACCGGAATGGGTAGGAGAGATCAGGATGAAGATGAGGGTGAGGACGGTCTCTCCACTCAGTCACGTAATTCTTGTTTCCACTCAGGGAAAGGGAAGGGATGGTGGATTTTGAGTGTTGCTGTGCCAGACGGGCTGCATTTTCTGATTCAATTTTCCTAACAACTTGACAAGAAGCAGCTTATGTGTCTAGTTCATCTCGGAACTCGATTTAGTGTAGTTAAGTAACTTTCCCTAAACTGTACAACTGGTGGTATTTGACACCATTCTGTCTGATTCTAAAACCTACACTTGGTATTTTTTTCCCTCCCAGCTTCACTTCTGCGGGCTTTAGAGGGAAGGAGCCTTCATGTCTGGGCCTGGCCTGAGGCCACTGTGATGGTCAGGGGGGATCTAAAGGGAAATCCATGGAGTCTGAGACAACCCTCGCTGGCCGCGCACATCCCTGCTCTCCTGAGGGTCTGATGTGCTCCAGCATCTGAGTTACGTTTCTGTTGCTATGACAAACAACAGGACCAGAGCAGCTTGGGGAGAGATTGTTTATTTCTTTCTACAGCTCACAGTCATCACAAAGGAAGGCAAGGTAAGAACTCAAGACAGGAATTGGGAAGCAGGAACTGAAGCAGAGGCCATGGAGGAGGGCTGCTTACTGGTTTATTCTTCATGGCTTGCTCAGCCTGCTTTCTTAAACGACCCAAGGTCGACTGACCAGGGGTTACAAGACCTCCGATGGGCCAGGCCGTTCGAAACCAATCATCAATCAAGAAAACACTCGACAGACTTCCCTACAGGCCAGTCTTACAGAGGCAACTCCTCAGTTGACATCCCCCTTCCCGGGTGACTCTCGTTTATGACAGGTTGACAGACACTAACAAGCACATCCAGGAACGTCGAACATAAATGGCCTAACTCGCAGAAGCCGTCCCCAGAGCAGTCCTTTGCATTTTGCTTTTCTAGCGAGAAAAAATGGAGCATGCTTAATTTTGTTCCAGTTTTAAGGAGCAGAGCTGCAAAGGCTTTAAGCGGGGGTAGGCTGGGAATATTGGGTTCTGGTCCTCCCTACTCCATGGAGAACAGGCCTATGACGTCTGTAGCCTTATAATCCTTACACACCCTGACTGGTCTACTGTAGCAAGGGAAGTGAGTATAGGGTATCTGAGTGCTGGAAAGGGGTCATTGAGGCTCTCCCTGATAACATCTGGTAAAGTCAAGACCACCAGGGAACTGACCGCAGGACAATGTCACCTGTCTTCCCTGACCCCCCTGGGATGAACTGAGGAGGCAGTGAGGGACATAAGGATATTTTCCACATATAGTGGCAGGTGACAGACAACAGTGCACCCCCTCTGGGGATGGGACAAAGGACCTGAGCTGGGTTTGTGTCAGGACAGCACCTGCTGGTTTCTTTCCAGATATACCTACTTGCTGGGCCTTTATCCTTGATCCTGCACAGAGCTACCAGATGCCTTCCCTTCCAACCCAGAGTCTTATCCTTCCATATTGAGAATATTCACACAGAAAGCAGAAAAGCCACCTCAAATGTCATGCTGCTCGTGCGGACAGTTCTGACCAGCCTGTCAGAGAGGCGGGACTCTTCCCAAGGCCGCGTTGTAAACAGGGCTTGTTTAAGAGCCTTGCATCACAGAGTGCTTCAAAAATAGATCATGTGTGTAGTGGACCCCTGAGCATCTGAACGGCACCTTCTCCATCACAAGATGGGGCTGAGATAAGGATCTGGACAAGATGGCATCTGTAGCTGGCTGGGGTGTCTCGAGAGGCTTGTGTCTGAAGATTCAGTGCCAACTTGTGGTACTTTTGGGAGAGAGGGTCTAGAATCTTCTGTTCTTGTGAGAAGAAATTAGGTCATCCTTGAAAGAGGTACTAGATTCTCCCTTCCCTCCTCCCTCCCTCCTCCCTCCCTCCTCTCTCCCTCCTCCCTCTCTCCCTCTGCTTCCTGGCCACCATGTAGTAGATGACTTTCCTCCTCTGTCCACTCCACACCAGGAACACATCTCACCACAGCTCCAACATCCAGCCACACAAGGAACCTCTGAACTCTGAAATCTTGAGCTAAAACAAAATTTTCCTCATACACTGATCTGTCTCAAAGATTTTTTTTTTTTGTAGTGACACAAGGACCTAACCTTGGGCTGCCACCCCAATGCCACCGGGTGTGTCTTGAGAAGAACGGTACCGTGGTTGGAGGTGTTGGTGCACACCCACGCAGAGGAGATGAAGATGTGGAGCCAGAAGCAGAGGCTGCTGGAGGATTCAGGATGTTGATCTGTGAGCCGAGCAAGCAGAGGGCAGTGAGAGAAGCTGAGTGATGGCCTGGATGAGGGGGAAGGAAGGGAGAGTGACTGACTTGGGAGTCTGAGGTCAGAGTCCCTGAGCTGCAGAAGGCTGGCACGCACAGCTACAGGGCTGGGAAGAGCACTGGGCCTCGTTTCGGTGGTCACGTTTGGTTTTCATGTAGAGTCAAGTGAGGACATATGTCTATGAGATCAGAGCCCTAAGATGGGGAGCGGACATCGTGAGTGGGCATTGTGAGCCAGTGGTTCCTGGGAATTGGTAACCCAGTTGGAGAAAGATTCAAGAGGAGGTCAGAATGGAGGCTGGGAGAGCTCCACCCTCTGCAGGCTGGTCAGCAAGGAGTAGGAGCCAGCAGAAGGCCTGGAAAGCAGTGGAAGAGAGGCAAGAAGTAGCTCAGAAGGAGGTGGAGAGAGGTCAGAGTCTCGGGAGCATGGAGAAATCCCCTGAGATAAATACGCTGAAAGAATGGGAGGAAGTCAGGTGTGTCCCTCAGCTCCTGCGACACAGATGTCCTTAGCAACCTGGAGAAGGTCAGTGCTCAGTGGCAGGGATGGGTTTGACTATGTGCCAGGCAGGTTGCAGCTGCTGAGAATCCAAAACAATTCCTGGAATCTACTTAACCCGCGGCTTGGCGTGGCATCACTCATCCCCGCTGCCTTCCTTTTGTGAAGCGTTATTAGGTCATGCTTGAGATTCTGCTAGCCTTGAGGTCTGCTCTGAACGCCGGGGCACACAGTGTGCAAAGGAACATTTTCCACCAAGAACATTCATGTCCAGGCCTCCCGGCTCAGTAAATTCTCTGGCTGACAAGAGAGCTACATAATTAGCACATTATTTCTTCCTTTCCAGTGGCCTGGTCAGCCTCGGGGTCCTGGGCACAGGCCCTTCACAGACTCCCAGCCTGAGCAGGTCATTGTTTTCTCATCATGGAGAAGACGAGTTATGGCTGTGGAGGTAGCCTAAGTGTGTAAGAATGGATGGGCTTGCTCCCGTCCTGCATCTGTGCTGCATACTGAAGGCTGTGTCTGCAAGATGCAGTCCGGAAGTGCCCTCCCAGGTGCTCCTCAGATTTGGGTTTGAAGGTAGACCAGCTGTCTCAAAGTCTCCTCTACGGCTTCCATTGATTCAGCCCTTTAATACCTCGTATTCTAAATCACTGTAACTGAACATTGCTAAATCTGAGGCCCCCAATGATATCTATGTGGGGGAACAAACTTCAGGCCACAAATTCAGACCCAACGCTGCCTCATGTTCGCCTCTGACTGTCTCTGAACTTGAAAGCCTGCTCACCACCAGTCAGTCACCCAAGGGGATTCAGTGTCAAATTCTGACATTTTCCCCATTCACTGCAGGAGGTTAAGCTTTCAAAAGCAGAAATTCAGACTCTCTCATGGTTCTGGTTTAAGCTGGATTGTTCCGGATCCCTCAGGAGAAAGAGTCACTGTGGCTGGACAGCACGGCTGTTGCAAAGCAAGTGTGTCTCCCTGTTTCTTCCTTGGAGTATCTGCAGCTGGTCCTGAGTGAGGGTACCTTCCCCGTGGCTTACAGGGACTATGTGCGCTCACTCATTGGGTTGGGCCACGGCTGGTCAGGGGCAGGACAGAACTGAGAGCTCCTAGCTAAGGCCTCTGGTGGTAATGCCATTGCTGGGTAGTCCTGAGCCCTGACAGCTACTCTGAAGCCTGCAGGAAGCCACCTGCTATCTTCCAGTGTCTTTCCCAGCAGACACTGGAACCAGCAGGCTGTCAGAGAGCTGTGGCTCAGCTGAAGTCATCTCAGCTCACTATCCTGTCCATCTCTACACTCACAGGGAAAGGAGTCCGGGATCTAAGACACCATTCGTACAGCATATTCTTTATTGTATAGTTTATCTTTTTTTTTTTTTTTTTTTTTTTTTTTGGTTTTTCGAGACAGGGTTTCTCTGTGGTTTTGGAGCCTGTCCTGGAACTAGCTCTTGTAGACCAGGCTGGTCTCGAACTCACAGAGATCTGTCTGTCTCTGCCTCCCGAGTGCTGGGATTAAAGGTGTGTGCCACCACCGCCCAGCTAGTTTATCTTAATTTACTCTACTGGTTTACATAGGGCCATTTTCATGCATACTATCCTTTGAGCAAACCCTTTCAGAATCCCTTCCTCTCCCCCCTCTCACCCTTCCCATTAGTTCGTTTTGTTCCTCTTGGCAAAGGACAAATTATTTTTATTTAATAGATCTTGTTTTTAATTGTGCATACGTGTGGGGTATGTGCAAGCAACTGTAGTTGACCTCAGAGGCCAGAAGAGGGCGTCAGATCTCCCTAGGACAGCGGTCTCTGTGGCTGTGAGCCACATGACTGGGTTCTGGGGACTGAGCTCCAATACTTTACAAGATCAGCAAACATTCTCGACTGCAGAGCCATCTTTCCAGGCCCTTGCTTCTCATCTGTATACATAACTTAACATACTTATGTAAAATCCACAAATGTGTATTGTGTTTTGTGGTGTGTGTGGCTGAGGCAGGGACCAAATGCCTTGTGCATACTAGGCAAGCTCCCAGGCACTGAGTTGGATGCCCAGGCTGCTTTTCATTTTGTCACAGATTCATTAAGCCCAGGCAGACATTGGACTCACCATAGGGACAAGGCAGACCTTAAACGTGGATGCCTCCTGCCTTGGCTTCTAAGGTAGCTATATTTACAGACCTGTGCCACTGGCCTAGTTCAAGTCCTCTTGCATCTTGACTCCCCATGTGCAGAGTTCCCTGACTCTGCCTCCTTTCTCCCAGCATGCCATTTAGTTTTCCCCGCCTACCAAAGTTCTGCCCTATCAACAGGCCAAGGCAGCAGCACATAGACAGAAGGACCTCCCACACCAGGGGCACAGGCTGTGACCTTGCTGTGTCTCCCCAGGATTCCCATGGTACATGTGAAGAGACTGAAGCTCTGAAAGGTCAAGTGTTGATCCAGGGTCCGAAGCACTGGGTGTTACCTGCAGCTCCTGCCTGCCCATCCCAAGTCTCCCTGTTACCCCATGCCCCTGTACTTTAAGTCAAAGTTGGAATTAGGCAACTCTTTGTTTGAGACCCCAGTGATGGGCCTAGCATTTCCCTGGTTTCCAAGTCCACCATGTAGCTCGAAACACATCACTCTCCCAATTCTCTCCCCTATGGCCAGGCCATCCAGCATCTCCCTGTCAGGATGTTCCCTGTACTCTTTGAAACATTAGTCTGTTTGCAACCCAGCACTCTTTCACCCCAGAAAGTCCCGACACCAGGACTATCTACAGCATCCCCACGCCTGGCACAATAGACCACAGCAGACACACACAAGCAATTCCAACAGTGACTGACAATTTGCTGGGGCTTGGATGGAAGCTTCAGGGGAAAAAGCTGAAGGGATGGGCATGAAGCTCTTCCCTTCTCTTGGGGCTGTTGTGATGTCAACTCGATGCAGGCTAGAGTCTTCTCAGAGGAAAGAGCCCCAGTTGAGAAAATGCCTCCCTGAGGCTGGACTATAGGCAAGCCTGTAGAGCATTTAATTTTCTTCCTTCCTTCCTTCCTTCCTTCCTTCCTTCCTTCCTTCCTTCCTTCCTTCCTTCCTTCCTTCCTCCCTTCCTTCCTTTTTTTCATTCCTCCTTTCTTTCTATATTTTTGTTCATTTTCTTACTGATTGATGTGAGAGGGCCCAGCCCATGTGGTGATCCCATCCCTAGGCTGGTGGTCCTGCATTCTATAAGAAAGCAGGCCAACAAACCATGGGGTACAAGCCAGAAGCACCCCTCCATGCCATTTGCATCAGCTCCTGCCTCCAGGTTCCTGCCCTGTTTGAGTTTCTTCCCTGGCTCCCTTCAGTGATGGACTGTAGATATGGAAGCATAAGCCAAATAAACCCCTTCCTTCCCAGGTCACTTTTGATCCTGGTGTCTCATGATAGCAATAGAAGCCCCAGTTACAACAGGTGCATGTGATCACTGGGTAGTGTGAGATCTCTAGGGAACGGGCAGACACTGCTGAAGACCAGGGGTCTAGATCCATCGCTTTATGTTTAAATAGTATGCCTCAGATTCTTTATTTAATTTGCAAGTTTAAATTAAATACCTTTTATGCAATATACAAGTTTAAATTATCTCATAATTAATAAGTACATTTTAATTAAATATTTGGTAATTAATACATACTTTTAAATGAAAGGCCCAGTATGTAATAAGTTTAAGTATTTAATGAGACTCTAAGTAAGATGCACAGACCACATTGAAATTGTGGGTATGATATACCCAACTCCTGATGAACAGGTAAATGTCTAGCAGTTAACCAGGGGTCACCTGGGTAGGAGTAAACAGATTCAAAACCCAGCCTCTTTGGAAAAACAGATTCGTGAAGCCAGCTGCTGAGCTACGTGGTAGCTGTTTACAGTTCCTAGCCTTGATGATATGAATAGTGTGAAGTGGGCCCCCTCCTGCCCAAGTGTGAAAGCCTTGAGGTGGGACGCTTGGTGATCTGTGCCCTTGTGCTTTGTCCAGAATGGGGACACGTAAGTCCCTGGAACGTCCCTGACAAGTTCCTTCCAGTAACAAATGCTGGTGTCACAAGTCAGTCCCTTTGGGCTTTGCTGTGTATCCCCCTGAGTCTGAGTTGGGCTAGGCTGCGAGCACCTTGCACACCAATCAACACCGCCCTCTGGGTTTGACTGCCCTCACCCATGCCCTCAGAATGCAGTGATTCCACCTACGTGTGTGTACATGTACACACACAAAAGCACTGATACATACCACCATGCACCTTGGGGTTCTTCAAGGAGTAGGGGATGAGGAGGCCTCTGGACCTTCTGTGGAAGGCCTGCGGGGCACAGGAGTGGGAGGGCTCCTGGGAACTGCCTAGGGATGCACAGGCTCCAGCAAAGCAGGCCTCACCAACTGGGCTCTGGAGCTGTCACTTGCACTCTGATCTGAGAAGGAGGCCCTCAGGGCCAGTGACCCCACACTGAGACAGCGCCAGGGCACTGTTGGAGGCTTGTTTGTCACCAGGCAAGTCCAGCAATGGGGGAGCTTTATGACAGATTGGTCGGTGCCAGAACAGTGGTTCACCGTGAGCTTGTTGACACTGTTAACCTGGCACCAAGCACAGTCAGATGAGTTGAGTGTTTTCTTTGCCGTATCAACTTGGGATGATTCAAGGTTTCTTCATGATGGCATCTCAGAGATTGTGCCCCACCTGTGTCCTCTACAGTTGCCATGCTGGCTCTGCGGTCAGCTGGGCCTGGCCTTACAGCGGTGAATGACGACAGCACCCGTAATCGAGGGCGGCACACTGACAGTGCTTATTTGTCAGACGTGTTGAGGGGTCGGACGCTTGAGACCCCAAGTGTATTGATGACAGCCGCAGGCCCTGGTGCTGTCAGTCTGAGCAAAGCCCTCCTACCTGCCTGAAATGTGAGGTCCATCATAACCATAGAAGAACAACCAGCCTTTCCACTCTCTCCCAAACATGTTCATCCGTTGTCCCTGTCTCCCGACCAAAGTCAGTGTTGCTGATGATGGGTAACTCTGTCCAGTGGCCAGAATACAGTGCTATACCTAACCTGGTCAATGCTACATACTGGAGCTCTGGTTGGTAGTGTCGTCAGGGAGCTCCTATGTAAGGAGGAAGCCTGACCAAAAATAAGAACTAACACCCATGTCAACAACATATGGTGATGGCTGGAACAGAAGCCATGGAGAAGGGAATAAGAGGTCTGAGAGGCAGTGTTAGCAGGGAAAAGCTTGGGAGCTGCTGAGAGTGACGTCACAGGGCTCTCAGGGTGAGAGTGAGGGTGAGCAGCTGGACTCTCATCTGAGTATCCAGCCACCCCTCTGGGCACAGCAAAGAACCAGTTTAAAGGTCCTGTGTAGACACTGCGTGTTGAACACAGAGGAGGCCAGTGCAAAGGTCCCGTGCAGACGCTGTGTGTTGAATGCAGAGGAGGCCAGTGCAAAGGTCCTGTACAGACACCGTGTATTGAATATAGAGGAGGCCAGGGCAAAGGTCCCACGCAGACACCGCATGTTGAATGCAGAGGAGGCCAGTGCAATGGTCCCATGCAGACACCGCGTGTTGAATACAGGGGAGGCCAGTGCAATGGTCCCATGCAGACACTGCATGTTGAATGCAGAGGAGGCCAGTGCAATGGTCCCATGCAGACACTGCATGTTGAACACAGAGGAGGCCAGTGTGAAGGTCCCGTGCAGACACCGTGTGTTGAACACAGAGGAGGCCAGTGCAAATGTCCCGTGCAGACACCGTGTGTTGAACGCAGAGGACGCCAGTGCAATGGTCCCATGCAGACACTGCATGTTGAACACAGAGGAGACCAGTGCAAAGGTCCCGTGCAGATAACGCGTATTGAAAACAGAGGAAGTGAGGCAGCATGGACAAAGGCAAACACACACAGCTGGATAAGAATGAGGCTATTGCTTTCCTGAGAAGGAGGCACCCCCACACACACACTCAGCCTCTGCAGCCAAGGAGACTGAGAGCAGGGTGAAGAGCTTCCAGGGAGCAGGTTCTAGGGTTGCCTCATTCTCAGAACCTGAGAGATCCTGAGGACCCAGAAGCCACCAATGCTGTTGATGGTAACCTAAGCAGACTCTCACAGCGAATTGCTCTCCAGGGTGAGCCCCACGTTCACCTGCCACTGAGGCTGGTCCCTCTGAGGAGGCTTCATTCTGAGTGGCTCGGTACCATGGGAGACAGAGCCACCAGCTTCAACCGCCCAAGACAGACAAAGAGTGAGAGCTTCTAGTGCCACCACCATCCGCTGCAGTCCAGGAACAGACCATCCTCCAAGGCAGGTAGACGCCAGCTTCAGCAGTTCCACTGTGCCGTGCACCTGCAAAAGGTCCTCCCAGCTGAGCTAGTAGAGTCTTGACATTCCCTCAGAGAAGAGATTGCTGTGGGGGGGGGGGATATATCCTGTTATGGGTGGTACCATTCCTAGGTTGGTGCTCTTGGGTTTGATAAGAAAGCAACCTGAGCAATCCATGGACAACAAGCCAGTAAGCAGCATTCCTCCATGGCCTCTGTATCAGCTCCTGCCTCCAGGTTCCTGTCCTGGCTCGAGTTCCTGTCCTGACTTTCTCCAATGATGAACAGTGATGTGGAAGTGATGAGAAAAATGAACCTGGGGCTGGAGAGATGGCTCAGTGGTTAAGAGCACTGGCTGCTCTTACAGAGGTCCTGAGTTCGAGTCCCAGAAACCACATGATGGCTCACAACCATCTCTGATGAGATCTGGCGCCCTCCTCTGGCGTGCGGGCATACACGGAGGCAGGATGTTGTATACATAATAAATAAATAAATCTTAAAAAAAACAAGAAAAGTGAACCCCTCCTCCCAAGTTGCCTTGGATCATGGTGTTTCATCACAGCTATAACTGATAAATACATCATCCTAGCCATGATTGGTGAAGGGCTTTATTCAAAAGACTCAGGCACCCTGATGAGCTCCTCTGTGCACCAGGGCCATTGCTCTGCCATCCTCACTGGGCTCAAGGTCACCCTGTTTCCACCCTGGTGTTGAATTATCTCAGTGTGGCCTTCAACGGTTCCAGCTGTGCCTCTGAGTTGTTTGTATACCCAGCTGCACCCTTTTCTCCGCCATACATTGCACAGTGCCACCCTCTGCCCTCTGGACCTGACCAGGAAACTCTCCCACTCCATCCTCCCCCAGCCCTCATATACTCAACTCGGTTTCACCTTCCGTGAAGCCTTTGTAGTAACACACTCCACAGTTCCAGAAGTGTCCATCCACAAGGGGCTGTTTCCTGGTCTGAGATGAGGCAGATCATGGGGGAGTGATGTGGTTGAGCAAAGTTGCCTAGCTCACAGAAACCCTAGGACAGAGAGCAAAAGAGGAAGGGGCCAGGCAGGAAACAGCCTCCAAGGCACACCCCTGGTGATGCCTGTCCTTCAGGCAGGTCCCCCACTTTCTACAGTTCCCAACAGCCCTCAAAAGAGTCCCACCAGCTGGGAGCCAAGTCTTTAACACATGAGCCAGTGAGGGACATTTCACTTCAAACCGTGATAGCCTTCCTTGGCACCCTCCAACCAGATGACCCTCCACTCTGTCCCCCCGAACACAGTTCACCCCTCTTTGACTCTTCCAAGCAGAGCACACCTTGATTTTACTCTTTTAAGGCTTTTATTTGTATTGTAATCATCTGCATGCCTGTGTGTCCGTGTAGGGCATGTGCACTTGAATGGAGTTGCTCCAGGAAGCCAGAAGTCCCCCTGAAAATGGCACCACAGTGTTTGTAAGCGGCCTGATGTGGGTGCTGGGCACTAAACTCGGGTCCTCTGCAAGAGCAGCAAGCAGTCTTAGCCACAAATTAATTTTCCAGTCCTTAGCTTGCACCAGTAGCCACCCTCTTCATTAGCTGGCCCGCCACTCTTCTCCCTCCCAGCAGGAAGTCCCACCTTTACTGATTCAACACCCCTCGAGAGCCCACCTTCAATCTTTTATTAAAATTTTTATTCATTTATTAATTGTTGGGGGGAGTGAGGGAGACCCACGGCCGTGTCTCCTGTCTCCTTTTCTCCTGGTAGAACCCAGCATGCTATTAGATGGAAGCCATGTCTTTCCCCCAAGAGCTCAGGAAAGTTGAGCCTGGCAGGTGAGCTGAGGGAGGAGGATCATGAGTTTGGGTCTAGCTCAGGGTACAGAGCAAGACCATCTCAAAAAAGAGAAAAAGGAAAAAGACAAAGGAGAAAAGAAGGAGGAACAGGGGAAATCCAAGAGCACGGCCTCTCCTCCCTAAATGAAGAGCCGTGCCGCCGACTCCCATTTCTTCAAAACTGACAAATGACATTTTAAACCCATCTCCACTCTCCGATCTTCTCCTCTCCAAAGCTGTGTTGGGAAGGGGAGGGGGTGGGATCCAGCGGGGACATTTGTTTCAGCCCAGACTGAAGAATTGGTGAAAGTAAAATATTTATGTTCTCTGCACCCAGCTTGTTTTCTTCTGGAACCAGAGGTCATAGCCCTGATGAGGGAACAGATTGTTGACTTCTGTGTCTGAAAACACCCAAAATATCTCTGAAGGCCCCTGCTCCATCCCTTTGTTCTGCCTGGGCGAGTGAAGCTGTCTGTGTTCCAGACAGAATTCCAAATTAGATTATTTTAATGGCATTAGCAGCTGCTGGATGGGAAGACATGGAAGTTGGTGTTGTCAGAGCCGTGAGCAAGAAGAGCCCTCCAGAGAACATCTGGTCAGGACTCAGTGCAAGCTGGGGGGTGCCGGGCCAGACACACTGGGACAGATGGCTGTCCTCTAGCTCAGAGTCCCTGGTGACAAGACACCGCCATTTCCCAGTCTCCCATTTGCTGGTGGCCATATGCAGCAGTTTGTCTAAGACGGGCACCTGCTTGCAGGAAGTGATAGTGCTGAAGGAAGGTTGCTTGTGGTTGAAGAAAGGGGAAGGAGAAAGAGAGAGAGAATGAAGACACACAGAGAGAGGAGAGAGATGAGTGAGATGAGAGAGGGGATAGAAAGGGAGGAAAGAGAGGAAGAGGAAAGAGGACAGACTGAGGTGAGGATTCTTCCTCAGCTTCTAAGCCACAGCTGGAGTCCATCAGGGCAGAGCCTGGAGTCAGGGCAGCTGCAGCCCCCTCACCAAGGTATTTTCAGCTGGGACCCCCAAGGTAGTCTTGTGTTAACAGCACATGTGACTTCCATGGCCACGGTGCCAGATGTGCTATCAAACATCCTTCGGAATGTTTCCTCAACTGCATTTTGAGAACCAGCATTTGGGTGGCCAATCGTGGTGTCTCCCCTGTGATCTCAGCACTGAGGAGGCAGAGGCAGGAGGGTCTGCCTAAGTTCCAGGACAGCCGGGGCTGCATAGGAAGATGATGCCTCAAAAACAGTAACAGGAGCGTTTAAATGGATGGACTGTGTAAGAAAATGACCTTCTCTAGTGTGGTGGATCCATAGGGCAAAAAGCTATGACCTCAGAAACAGCAGATGGCCTTTGACCATCAAAGCTCTTCCTAGTTTACAAAGTCCTGGACACTCAGAACCACCTCTTCCCTGATGCCAGCCACTATTTCCTCAGATCTCAGGTCTCAGAACCCTGGCCTTTTGTCTCTCAGCCCTTGATCTCTTGAAGGTAGATTTTTGCCCAGCTTCAAGAGTAGACCTTGAAGTAACTATATGAGACCGGTTTGTGAACTCCTGTGGGACTTGTTCTGAACTGTTGGAAAACAAATTATTGAACCAAGATAGGGTTTCAATAACAGGACAAGGATACATCCAGGCGGAAGTCCAGCTTAGTAAGCCAGTGAAGGTAAGTTCACGTGAAGGGTTGCTCACAAGCAGGTAAGTTCACGTGAAGGGTTGCTCACAAGCAGGTAAGTTCATGTGAAGGGTTGCTCACAAGCGCAAGGATGACTCAAAGCCAGCGGCAGCATCTCAGTGTGAGGTCAGATCAAGCACCCTGCAACCCCAAAGCTCCCCCCTGCATTACTTGTGGGCAGGAGGTGGTCAGACTCTCAACCCTGCAGCAGCTGCCAGCCCAAGTAAGGGGCCTTGCGAACCTAGTCAGGGGTCCAGAAATGTTAAACTTTGTTTACTGTCTGAACCTTGTATGTTCATTGAAGGGGGGTGCTCATAAGGAGTCTCTCTCTAGGAAGTGTTTTGATTATGAGGTAATAGCTACAGGACTCTTGTTTGCAGAGAAAATTAGCTGCCTTTTCTAAGTCTTCTGTGCATTCGAAAAGGGAAGCACTTGGCGCTTTGGGCACTGTGGGAAATGGGCCATGTGCAGGGGTTCTGGGTTATTATGAGGAAGACCGAGGGGACTTGGTGATACCTAGGCTTCACATCACTCCCATCATCCTCTGCCTAGAGGGACCTTCAATCCTGTTTCCAAGCGCCCCTCTAACTGTGAGGACATCAACTGGGGAGTCCTATGTCATCACAGCACCCCATGCAGTGACAGCTGCCTTTACTGGAGGAGCTACAGCATGACAGGAAGAGCTCCAATGACAGATGCTTGCCCTCAAAGGGAAAAGGCCACGATGAGCTAGCAGGTGGGGGCGTGCTCCAGGGTTCCCTTGGGTGCATCTAGCACTGACAAGCTCAATGACACAAGTTAAAGAAGCCAGGCCCTGAGGAAGGAGACTGATCCTCCAAAGTGCAGAACCACACCTCCTTCCTGCCGCCAGAGCAAGCACCATCCTCCCTGCTGCCTTCAAGCCTGCTCCCGTTAAAGGCTCCCATGGCCTCCGTGGCTAATGGCAAGGCTGAATAAGGCTGAGCCAGAGATTTGGCCTTGTTTGAACTTTCTGTAGCTGTTGACTGGTTTGACACCATGCCCTGTTTGAAAGATGTCTACATCCATTCATGGTGTCGCCTGTGCCAGTGGAGATCTGAGTGAGTCTCCCCCATCAAGGGCTCAGATCAGTGTTGAGCTGGAACAGCAGAGTTCCAGAAAAGAGCATTACGGGCCTCCTCCTGGGCAGTGCCTTTGGACAGAACAGTTCCTCTGGGGCCACGCTCTGGGCTTTTTATCCCACATCAGGGATAAGATCAGGATATGTTCTTCTTCATCTCCTTCAAGGCTCTCTTTGTCGCCCACATTCTAACACTGGACAGCAAAAGGTCTGGCATTGGGGGAGCCTCTGCTCACCACATCCAATCTCTAGACAGTCAGACACAGCTTTAGGAAACACCTGCACACCTACAACTCCACAATCAGGTGCCCAGATGAACCTTCCCAGAGAGCCAGAGTGGCCACATTCAGTTTCCTGCCTAGAACCACACACCCTCTCCTTCAGCCAGACTCTAGGTCCACACACCCACTCAGTCACCACCTCTGTGTGAAACCCTAACGTCCCCAACCCATTGTGCTCCAAACTTTCTCCCTAACTTCTCTCACTTCTTTAAGGGATGGTGCCCCAAGTTCTAGTGTCCTTGGAGTCACCCTTGTCTCAATCTGTCTCATGCCTTTGAGAAGTCTTGGCCCATCTGGTAGGCATTCTGTTTATAAAGGACCCTCTTTCTGCATCTGGTAGTGACAGTCAAGCTTGATACAGAAAACATCCTTTTGTACAGCCTGGCTTGTGGATGGAAACTTTCCTATAGAAAATGTCACTGGTCTGGAAAATTCAGGAAAAATTCTTTAAGCCAAATCATTTTGAGGACATCTGAGGGCAGCTACGCTCGTAAGAGCATAAGGAGCCAAGGTCCAAGAATAAAGGGCCAGCTTGGGAAGGAGAGCCAAGGGCTTGGCATGACTTTTTTTTTTATTGGAAGAAATTGCTGATTTGCAAAATAGGCATTGACGTTTAAGCTGGGCAGAGTGCTGTATGGGCCTGGGTAGGGTGGCAGAGGTGGCCTCAGGCTGCAGAGGAGAATGGGTCACAGCCTGCATGTTGGACGTCATGCAGGGTCCAGGAAGAGCTGTGACCCAATGCTCTATGACCTCCTGGAGAGGCATGAGCAAATAACTATTCATTTCAGATCAGTCACTGGTGACAGAGCCAAGTAACAATACTGTTGTGGAAATTCATTCAACCAATAGTTTTTGGTGCACCAGTCCATTAGGGTATGGTCTGAGGTATTATAGGCACAGACAGGAAGTGTGCTGGCTCTTTTGGGTAGTGGTGGGAGTTCGGTTTGCAGCTTCCAGTGCCAATAGAGCTGAGAACCACAGCAGCTCTCTACCTTTATTGTGTGAGTGTTCCCCAAATAAATATTTGTTATTCTTTATTCTGGGCTCTCTTGGACTTCCTTAATTATGCTTATACAATAACATCAAAATGCATCTTGAAAAAATAATATGTTTTATCAGAGAAACTAATACTAGTATGGGTGAGGGGTTACTTCTGGGAGCTAACTCAAAGGTGGTGGCACCAACAAAATGTCTACCCCAGCATGGTTAATAACTCATGGAAGCTGTAATTCTGGGGCTCTCTGCATGACTTGCAGGAAGTCCCATACCCAGAGGGTGTCTTCCTTCCCCATCTGTTCTTATTGCTTCTATAACCTTGGGAAGAAAGATCCTGTGAATCAAATGAGTTTCAGGGACTTCCTGAGACTTGTGAGTTGTTTAATTCCTAAGTCTTATGAACTTCCCTCCAGAATGGAAATGTTTTAGTTTGAAGGATATCACTACACAGCACCCAGGAAAAGAACATTCTAGAAATGGGCTAGCACCATACCTTTCCCCCAACAAAGAGAAATCATAGAAAGAAAGCAGCCAAACAAAAGAATATGGTGACCAAGGGTCAACTTCAAGCAGTGCAACTCCAGGCTATCTTGGGTCACTTCCCTTGCCTTCTAGAAGAACAACAGAGGGAAGGGATCAATTCTGAACTGTGTTCTGGAACTGATTGGTGAGTACAAATCCAGGCACATTAAACCCAAGAAGGAAAGCCTGAAGTTGAGCCTGGTCAACTTTAGTCCTTTCCAACCACATGTGGTTCTGTTAAGAACCTGGGTATTCTGTGTTCTTTTGAGTTGTTCAAAAATGAAGGTTGAAAGTGGGAACCAAGAGAGAAAGACACAACACAAACAAATCCACAGTGACTCAGATGGCCAGTGTTCAGGCTTGAAGGTAGCTATGATGAATACATTCAGGAAATTTAAGAATAAGATATGGATTCTTGGCCCAGAACTGGAAACTATAAACATAAATCAAAAAAGAAATTCTCAGACATAAAAATAAACACCACAAATTAAGCACTTACACAGACCGACAAGCTCAACGAAAGATGTACAAAAGGTTTCTGCATCTGCTTCACAAATGGAGGTGCCCAAACCAGGACATTAGATATGAGAAGATACTCAACCTCATTAATCATCGAGGGAATAAAATTAAAACTGCAAGAGGACACCACTCCAGGTTGACTGGAATAGGTTAAACTCAAAAGCCTCCTCAACATAGCTGGGAGTATACACACAAAGCAGTCCCCTTTGGAAAGCATTAGGCAGTCAGTCCCTGCTGATGGCAGGAAAGTCCACATGATGGGACCATGATATCCCCACCCCAGGTATATTCGGAAGGGAGTAATATGTGTTCTCTATAGAGGACAATGAGCAAAGAAAGTGGCACACAGGAACAAGCCCAGACAGGACACAGCCCCCGGGACAAGCCCCTCGTATCTCCTCCAATGACCCTGGCTCGCCATTCTACCTCCTTCTAATAATACTATTATATCACAAATCTATCAAAAGGCCAATCCATCAGTATGTCAGAGCACTTATGATCTAATGGTCTATGAAAATGTCCTCAGAGACACACCCAGGGGAATCTCCATCTAAGCAAACTGACACTCCAGAGTAATTGTTCTAGATTACTTTTCAAATACTGTGATAAAGACAGTGTCTTAGCCACTGTTCTGCTGCTGTGAAGAGACACCTTGACCATGGCCGCTATTACAAAGGAATGCACTTAATTGAGGGCTTGCCTAGAATCTCTGAGGCTTAGTCCATTATCATCATGACAGAGAACATGGTGGCACCCAGGACAGGCAGGGCAGGCAGGGCAGGCATGGTACTGGAGAAGTAGCTGGGAGCTGTATCCTGATCCACTGGCCAAGAGAAAGGGAGAGAGAGGGAGAGAGACAGACAGACAGACAGACACACACACACACACACACAGGGAGAATTGGATCTGGCAAGGCCACACCTACTCCAGTAAGGCCACATCTCCTAATCCTATCAAAGGGTTCCACTTCCTGGTGACCAAGCATTTGGATATGTGAGCCTATGGGGACCATTCTCATTCAAACCACCACAGGGAGGAAAGGATTTACTTTTCTCTTACAGTTTACAGCCCAACACTGAGAGACTACAGGGCTGGAGTCCCACAGAACCTAGAGTCAGGAACTGAAGCAGCGGCCGTGGAAGAATATTGTTTACTGACTGTCTTTCTCTGGCTTCTTCTTACACAACTCAGGAATATGACACCACCCATGGCAGTAAGAAAATGCACCACACACTTGACCATAGGCCAATTCAGTGGAGGCAATTTCTCTGTTGGGGCTTCCTTTTCTCAAGTGGCTCCAGTTTGTACAGAGTTAACAGACTCGTCAGGGCGGTCACCACCACAGCCATCAGGGCAGTCACCACCACAGCCATAGCCATTGAGGTAGCAACTGCCATAGTCATTGGAGCAGTTACCGCCACTCCCACTCAGGCAGTAACCACCCTAACCACCACAGCCTTCAGCTTTAAACAATGTGTTGTGCTGTGCTTGAACAATGTGAGTACCTGTAGCCACAGCAACGAGTGACTTCCTGTCACAGTCAACTGCTGGTGAACCCTTTGAGACGGTGAGCAGAAGGAGCTGCAGAAAGAAAATGTTGAAATTGTCCATTGCACGGATTCTAAATCCAACAAGCCCATCCCATGGCTTTAGGATTCAAAGTAGTGTTTATCCTAGAGCAGAGTTTTTGGGAATTAATATTGGGGTGGCAGCAACAAGGGGGTAGAATGGACACACTTGTTTTGTGATAATTCATCAACCTGTGACCTTGCTGGTGGGGTAGTATCCTATGCAAGCATCATTTAGCAAAAACTATTCACTCCAAACAGCAGCCCTTGGCTGGGAAGATGGCTTAGCCTGCTAAGTGCTCCCACCTGGAGCACGAGGAGCTGAGTATGTTCCCTAGAATTCACTCAAGGGCCCGGTGTCACAACATACATTCCTGCAGTCCCTGTACTGGGTACTGGAGACAGGGGAATCCCTGGATCTCCTGGCTGCCCCGTCTGGAGACCAGGGAGATCCATGTTGAATGAGAGACCCTGCATCAAAAAATAAGGTGCATTGCAATGGAGGAAAGCAAACATCAACTCCTGGCCTTCATAAGCACATGCCCACACACCAGCACACGTGCACACTTACACACACACAGGTAGGTATGTACACACACCAGCACATGTGCATACTAACACACACAGGCATGTATGCACACATACCGGCACATGTGTACACTTACACACACTGAGGCATGTAGGCACACACTTCAGTACATGTGCACACTTACATACACCAAGGCATGCATGCACACATACCAGCACATGTGCACGCTTACACCAGGGCATGTATGCACACACTCCAGCACATGTGCACACTTACACACACGCAACCTGGCGAACCAGTGTGTTTACAGAGGTTAGTTCAGGAGTGTAGATGTGCTTGCTGATTTTGTCCACTAACTTGACCCAAACCTACACATAGTCAAAAAGAGGGACCCTTAATTGGATGGCTCGTGAAAGCTGCATCCCTGGAGCTCTCTGCATGACTTGCTGGAAGCCCAACGGGTCCGAGGGTCTTCAGGCAGCTCTGATGTTCAGCATCTCCTCTCTCTGTAGTCAAATGCTGCACTCATCACCTGGGGAATGGATGGCAGCGAATCCTGTCTGTTTTCCCAGAAATGGGAAGCTTGTTCACTTTCTGAGTCTCACAAGCCACTATTCCTTCCTGGATGGAATGTTCCAAATGAAAGTTATTGTAGAAACGTGCATGCATGCACACACACCCCCACACATGCATGCATGCACACGTGCACATGCACGTACACAAGCACACATGCATGCACGCACACACAGTAGTAATGGAATGTACCCAGCACATACTCATTTCTTGTCTCCTTTGCTTCTGACCTGTCACTTCCCACCTGCACCTCTGCAGTGGCCACCTGGCTCCCACCCTTGCCCCTTGCACCTCTGCAATGACCACCTGGCTCCCACCCCTCCCACCTGGACTTCTGCAGTAACCACCTGGCTCCCATCCCTCCCACCTGCACCTCTGCAGTAGCCACCTGGCTCCCACCCCTCCCACTTTTCACTTACAGCCTATAAGCCACTGCACAGCTGCTGGGTGGGCGATCTGATATGGCAGGGCTGAGCCCCGGGACTCTTTGACCATCTCACGTCATGCATCTATCCATATTCCTGGTGTTTAAATTCTCTGTCCAGTTGTGTCTTATCCTGGACACAGGGAATTTTACTGTCCCCACTGCCTGAAAGGCTCCTTGGTTATGACTTGATACTGTTCCGAGAGCTCAGCTCATCTTCTTAGGGCCTTGCCTTGATGTCTCAGCTGAGGAAGCCACCTCTGGCTGCTCCAGAGTTTCATTCTCTGTAGACTGGCTCTACCCGGCCGCTGTTCCTCCTTCCTCTCCCCCCTCCCTGCTCAGTAGACAGGAACCTGCGGAAGAGCAGACCTTGTATGCCTTCTGATGCACTTCCACAACACATCAGACAGTGTTTTGCATATATATGAACATAATAATTACATGTGAAATGAATAAAGCAAGCTTGGAAAATGCCCACCACTTATCTCTCCTAGAAAGTCTAATTTACATTAGCATTTTAATGATCCTCAGAAGGCTTAGGTACAAAAGAAAGCTACTTAGCTCCCACTAGGCATTGCGTGGCCTCTGCTGAACACAACACAGAATTTGAGTCATACCTGCCAACTCTGCCTGCCTGGGGATGCCCAGGCCTGGCATCCCCGGGTGTACTCAGCTTCCCTATGATGGTCACATCATGGTCATGTCCATCTCTGCAACACCCGCAGAAGCAGAGGCCTTAGCAGATACAGGTGCTAAGCCAGCGGTGGTGTTTCCAGGTTCTCTGCCTTCTATGTAAAACCTGAAATAAAGGTTCAGCAATTCACAGAAGTGTCAAGGAAACTTTCTTCAAAGAAGAAAAAAGAAAGGAGGAGGAGGAAGGGAGAGATGGAGAGAAGGAAGAAAAGAGGAAGGGAAGGAAGAAGAAAGAAAGGTTGGACTACTTTCCAGACAGCAGTAAACCAGAGAGTGAAGACAGTCACGGTTCCCATCAACTATGGCTTGGGTCTTGGATTTTTGGGTTCTGAAGCAGGAGGAGTTTGGTTACTAAGGGGTGTAATTTGGGTGGGTATGACTGACAGACAGATCGGGTCATGTCATTAGTTTTCAACTGCACATACCCCTTCCCATAATGCATCTCTTTTTAACCTCATGCAAACCCACTTACCCATAAGGGACAAGAGGATAAATAGGAGATTCTTATTCAAATTTCACATGAGGGCAGGTTTGACTGTGCACACACAACAGCCAAAGCCAGTTGAGGCTGGATTGACCTTCCTACCCTCAGACTAGCACGTACTGCAAATGCATTTAAACAGAAACTGTCTGAGTCAATTAAGAAGGAAGAAATGTGTTCCTTTGGAAGCAGGGTGTGCATGCAGCTGGAAGCAGCTGGGAGTCTTAGGTTGCCAGCAGGTGCTGGATGTGTTGCTCAGAGTTGAATCTGTGGGACACAGGTTCATGTCTCAGGCTACTAAATAATTTTCTCTAAGAGGGCTATGTGTATAGTCTAAACTCAGGGTGGCCCGGATTACCAAACAGTTCTCTGCCTGTCTCAGTGACAACCTCAGGGCATCCTCTTCCCGTTTTGGGATATGAAGAAACCAAGTCATGCCGATAAAAGCAGCAGTGCATGGTGTAGTTGGTAGGTTTCAGCTTCTACCTCTTCCACCTCCCTGCAAACCAATGTTCTCCCCTTTTCAGTTAAGGCCATGGACCAATGGCCTGTCACCATGCGCTTCTCCACTCCTCACTGAGCTCACCCCTGGCTAGCATGGGCTGTGGAGACGCACTGGGTTTTCCAGCTTCCTGGGGAACATGTTCCACTTCACAGTCATGAAACATTCTCAGGCTCAGGTCATTCATTAGCCACATACAACTCTCTCTCAGGCAGACATGTCTCTGTGGGTTCCAGACTAGCTTGGGCTACATAGTGAGCTGCAGGCCACTCAGGGCTATGTGGTGAGTTCCTGTCAAAAGCTATCAATCTCATTAAACTCTCATGCAAGCAGACCGGAAAGATGGCAAGCCATAACCAGTTCCAAACTGCAGGAGGAAGGGCAACAATTTAAGCCACTACATGGGCCACAGGTGTTTCCTTGTCACTTGTCAGGAGCCCTGGGAGCATGTCTTGTTAGGGATATAGTTAGCATCACATAGGCCCTTCCTACTGTGCTCTGCCCGGTATGTGTCTCTGCTCTCAGGTCCCATCTCCCAAAGAAATCATCTGGAGGCAGAAACAGAATTCACCTGTCACAGGCAGCTCAACCCAAGGCCCTGCCAACGAGCCCTAAAAGCAGGCACCCGTCCAGGTCAGGTGGTCTCCCTGAGCCAGGGTTTTCTGACTTGGGGCTCTGCTGTGTGTGTTTGGGCGGCAAGGGGGGGCGGGGGGCGGTGTTCCAGCACGGGGTGGAATGCCCAGCAATGTAGAACATTCTGCAGTGTCTCCTACCACCACTCTGATCCCTATCCATGAGAAACCAGTTATGCTGTCCATCACCCCATCAGAGCAAGGAACACTTTTCAAAGCAGAGCCCTCTGAAACAGCGCACTTAAGGAATCTGATGTCAGGCAGTGGTGTGCAGAATCACTGACATCAAGTGTCTGCTTCTGCTGTTTATTTGGGTAGAAATATTAATTTCTTTAACCAATAAACAGCTTTAAGCACTGCGCACTTCAAGAGTCCCAGCCTGAGGGCCCCTGTTGTACAGTCTAGTGGGAAATAGACAAGTTGGGTTGATAATTCATAAATCAATTATGGATCATGTAAGTGGTGGCACCAGTAGCTGCTGGAAGCAGGCTGCTACCTGGAGGAGGTATCCCCTTCCCAGTCTGCTTGCATCATGAGTGATCGGGAAACCGTCTCTTCACAGATCCCTCCCTGCCAAGTTAGTGTGACTTCCAGAGTCATGTGAACCAGGAATGAGTTTCTCCCAGTTTCCCAGCACAAGGTAAGACTCCTGGAGGCCTCTAGGGTCCCAGGAGCTCACTCAGCGCACACACATCTACTCAGCCTCCTGACTGGCATTTCCAGTCAGTGCTGGCGGCTCTGCGGTCTCCGTGGTTTATTAGAAAAGGCAGATGTTCTGCTTTCAAACAAGTCCAATAGAAACCCAAATAGCTTCCATGCTAGAGAGAGACACAGGAGGAGTGTTTTCACAAGGAAGTCTATTCCAGAGAGAAGAAGAGAGATTCAATTGTGTGCTGAAAACGAACGGAGGGAGGGAGGGAGGGAGGGAGGGAGGGAGGGAGGGAGGGAGGAGAACAGGAGATAGGAAGGGGGAAGAGAGGAAGAGAGGGAGGGAGAGAAAGAGGGAAGGGAGGGGAGAGAGGGAGGGAGAGAAGGGGAGAGGAAGAGAGGGAGGGAGGGGAACAGGAGATAGGAAGGGGGAAGAGAGGAAGAGAGGGAGGGAGAGAAAGAGGGGAGGGAGGGGAGAGAGGGAGGGAGACAAGGGGAGAGGAAGAGAGGGAGGGAGGGAGGGAGGGAGGGAGGAGAGCAGAGGAGAGGAAGAGGGAAGAGAGGAAGAGAGGGAGGGAGAGAAAGGGGAGGGAGGGAAGAGAGAATGGCAGAGGGAGGGGAGACAGAGAGAGACAGAGACAGCGAGAATATTTAAAGTCTCTGTGATTCATCGGTTAGGCTATGCTGGTTGGGCACTGAGCTCCTGGGAGCCTCCTATCTCTATCTCCCTAGTGCCGAGGTTACAGGCATGGCCACTGTATCTGGTCCTCAGGATCTACAGGTCCTCAGGATCAAGACTCTTGTGTCAGCAAACACTTTGCCCACCAAGCCATATCCCCAGCTCCCACTGTGTCTTCTTTTCAGACCTTGACAGTCCTCATGGGATGTCCTTGAGATGACTTTCACTGGCAGGACTTGGTATCCACACAGGGAAAATTAGCAAAAGCGGACAAAGAGAAAACTCTGGCTTTCTTGCTCACCTGCCTTTCCCAGCAGGTTCCTGTGGTGGCTTCAGTGCTTGCTAGCTTGAAGGCCTGATTCTGGGGTGCAAGTCCGTATCAAGATGCCTCGAGAATCAGAGTGGGGGAAGAAAACACCATCATTTCTGTGGGTTTTGAAGTGTGCCAAAATCCCCAAGGGCTGGTGAAAGACAAGCTGATGTTTGTTTTTAAGTTCGTTCCTATCTTCATTGCCCACCCAAGAATCAGCTGCAAGGACAGCCCTGCTCTGCTCTGGGTGTGGGCAGCTGGCCACAGGGTAAAGTCGCACCTGCTGCCAAGTTCTTGATCTCTTAAATTGCCCTGCAGGTGTATGTGTGTGCCTCTCTCTCTCTCTCTCTCTCTCTCTCTCTCTCTCTCTCTCTCTCTCTCTGTGTGTGTGTGTGTCTGTCTGTCTGTCTGTATGTCTCTCTCTATGTCTGTCTCTGTGCATGTGTGTGTACTCGTGTGTGTGTGCACACAGGCATTATATGTGGTGGTGGAGCATATGGAGGCCAGGAGACTCTGTGGAGTTGTCTCTCTTCTTTCTTCTTCAGTGGGTTCCAGGAATTGAACTCAGGTCTCTAGGATTACACAGCAAGTGCCTTTATTGCTGAGCCATCTTGCCAGTCCCAGGGGTGATTTTATTCTCTCCCGTGGGGTGACTTCTTCTTTCCAGTTGTTCATCGCATGCTCTTTCTCCATACTAGTCAGATGCAGAGAGCATAAAGCACATGGCGTCATGTACCAGCCTTACTTGCGTAGGGGAGCCTGAGTCACCGTTGCCTGTGAGCTCAGAGCACCCCGTGAGCCTTGGAGAGGTTCTAAAGGAAGCTTACTCCCCTATGTCCCTCAGACTACTGTGAAGGAACCCATGAACCAAGCAAAGCTGAATTCTCACTTGATACAGTGAAGAGAGCCGCTTCGCAGAGCTCCAGATGCCAGGGGGGACTGGTATTCTTGGGAGGCAGGTCTGGGTTGGAGTGGCTTTCCCACTCATAGATCTGACTGATATACATTCTGTGATGGTTTAGGTGACCACAACCAGGCAATGCATTTACAGTGTCTAGATAAACCCACGGCTTTGCCCAGTAGAGCTAATGACTCTCCTGGGAATGGGGTGGCTGCTTATTCAGACAGCTGCTGCTCCACCAGGTTGACACGGAGTGGGGATTCTACTGAGGTTGGCAGCTGTGGTGTCTATGCATGTGCAGGTCTGGGGGGAGTTTTGTCAGGCAGGTACACGCTTCCATGTTAACACTGCTGATGAAGTCCTGGCGGTGTGAATACCTCAACCCTCAACACTTCAGGAACCTTCCAAAGCGGACTCTATGTTGAGCTGCATATCCCTGCAGAAGAAAGTGTGGAAGAAAGAGGTTGGCACCCATGCGGCACTTGGCCCTGACCCTGCAGAAATCAGGCAGGCAGGAGGGAGCACCAGCAGGGAGGAGTCATCAAGTGGGACAGGGTGTCCCAGAACAAGGGGGGTTTCAGTGATGGGGCTGTGTAGAGGGGCACACATGATGAAGATGTTCACCAGGCTGAGCTGGCTGCAGGCCCAAGAAAGGCAGGAGCCCCACCGCTACGAACCCGGAAAGCTACATGGAGGTCTTATCCCGACATTTCGAGGAGGAGAAGGTGCCAAGTACCTGGCTGTTCAGAGAAGGAAATTTCTATTGTTAGGAGCGGGGCTAGAATCCACAGAGAGCTTGGCTTTTGGACTTGATCTAAGAGGCAATAGGGATTCACTAAAGATTCTACAAGAGAGCTGATTGTTGAGGCAGAAGGAGACCAGCAACATCCGAAGAGCTCTGAAGAAAATGAGTTCTGGAGCCGCTGATGCATCTGATTTATAAGCCATCCAAACCTTTCCCTGAGAGCCAGCACCCCGGCATATCCTTCGTAATTGATTAGGCAAATAAAATTTTAGCTCCGACCCGCTGAGGTAGTAGCATGGCATTACGCCCACTCTGCGATCCTCTCCACAAGGTGCAGCTTTGCCTCGACCACCCTGAAAGGAGGAATCTGCTGAGCAAGGAGCCTGGTTATCAAGCACTACCTCCTGCCGGTGTGGCCGAAGGGTGCTGCCTCTCCTATAGAGAAATCGATTCTCTCTGTATGCAGGCGTCTTTAAACGTGCCTGGAGTGATCTGTCTTCATTTACAGCTGTGGGAGGTCGGGGGAGAGATGACACCCTGAAATAACCTGATGGCGAGGCTGTGAAGGTCATTATCACTGGACACATGGCCCTCGGAGGCTGTCGGCAGCTGCGGCCAGGTGAGCCAAGGAGCTACCCCTCTAGCTGTGTAATGACCGCCCCCTCCCCCACTTCCCCAGACTTTGTATGTTGAGGTTCTAACCCTTCAGGATCTCAGAATGCAACTGTTTTTATTTAGAGACATGGCTGTTCCACGAGTAATTCAGTTAAAATGAGGTCAGTGGACTTGGCCCTGCTTTAGTATAAATGTGTTCTAATAGGGAAATTAAGATACAGAGACACATAGAAGAGTGACCCCTGAGGGCACAGAGAAGAAATGGTGTCTATGTCCCATGGGAGACCTCAGGAAAGACCAAGTTCTGAAGCCCCTCTTTCCAACTCCCTGCCTCCAGGACCTTCTGCTGCTCGGGTCTCTGCTGTCACAGTCTGAGCAGGTGGCACAGATGACCCCTGACTTTGTATTCTCTACACAGCTTCAGCCACTATGTGGCCACCTAATGTCTACAAGTTAGCCATTGGCCGCAGAGATTAGATGAACAGAAGTGATGTTTTCAAACTAACTGAAGAACAAGAAGATACTTGACCAGGTCGCCAGCAAACCGGATCCTTCCTGAGGCTATCCATTGGCCTTGAAGATGCCTTAGCGCCCACGGGTTCACACGAGCAGGCCAGTGGACGGAGTGCCGTCAGTCCCGGAACGATGAGAGGAAAACCTGGAGGAGGAGCAGCCGCGGCTCTGCAGCCCATGCTGTCTGCTCTGCCAGCCTCAGTCACAAGAGACCTTGTGATCCACGCCTCGTGGAAAACTGATTAACTCAGGAAGGAAATGGCCTTTCTGAGACCCTTCTCCCCATGAGACTAGGTGTTGGGTGGCCAAAATGTCTTCCCTGAGACACGAGCAATGACATGTCCAGACTGCAGATCAGAGAATCCCATCAGAAATGAACCTGGCTTTCTGCTCGGCTCGCTGAGCCTGCCTGCTCCTATGGTTCCTATTTCATATGACTTGACCCATCCGTCTTTACCTGTGCCTTCGCCCCAGGTCCTTGCCCTCTTGGATGGCTGCAGGGGCGGGCAAGAGTAGACACTGTGAGTGAGGAAGCTGGGGGCAGAGATTGAAGGGGACGCTGCCGTAGGCAGGCAGAGAGAGGGTTAACTGTCTGCTGGATGGCTGGACTTCCCAGGCAGGTCCCCATTCCTCCTGGAGGCCCCGGGCTGCAGAAATGACCTGCCATCCCAGCGGAGAGAGCAACTGCCCGTAACCCCAATTACCGGGACGGCGCCGCGGCAGTACGTCAAGGTGGCTGATGCTAGCTAGTATCTGATCAGCATTTTCTTCTAAAAGCTGGCTATTTATAACTGTCCCCACACCGAGGGCCTGGTGGGAGCTGACCGCGGTGGTGTTCTCGTTAATCGGGGTTCCTGAGCCGTTCTGTTTTTATGAGTCGGCATATTAAACCTCCAGAGAAGAAAAATTTGTTCTGTGTTTGCTGGAGTTAGCGGGAGATAGGGACATCCGCCAATTGCCTTTGAGAGCTGGTGAGACCTGTAGCCAGTCAAGACAGACCACTGGTCTGTGGGTAACTAATCCTCTTTGGGACTCCACTGCTGTCCCCTACTAGGTCCAAGTCCAGTGGCATATTCTCACATCATTACGAGGGCTCTGACTCAATTCCTGTTAATGGGACAAGTACTTGGACAAGAGCAACTTACGGAGGAAACAGTTTATCGGGCTTACGATGTTGAGGCCCTGTCCACCAAAACCTGGAAGTCAAGGCGGGCACTCCAGTGGCTGTTCACATCACACCACCAGTCAAGAACAGTCAATAAACACATCTTTGCTCGCTCTCTGCCCAGACAGCCCTTCTTCCTCTAACACAGTTCAGGGCCCAGGCCATGAAGCGGTACCAACGACATTCAGGGTGAGTCTTTCAATCTCAATAAATATTCAAGACTACCTCTACCCCCCACTCCTATCACCACCACCCCCCCACAAAGAAATACCCACAGGCCAACCTCAACTAAATAATTCTTTATTGAAGTTCTTCTCGGGAATTCTAAGATGTGGCCAGTTGATTTTTACAGCCACTGGCAACCAAGTTCTTACCTAGTCAAAGGTTGAGTGAGGCAGCCCATGACAGAAAGATAAGTTAGAACCATGTGAGGCCAGGCGGCAGCGGGGTTATGTCTCCTGCTCTGCAGTGAGGAGCTGGGGTAGCAATCAGACACCTTAACCAAGGTTCACATGATCAGGTCCCCACCAGTCAGCTGGAGGGAACAGGGGGCACCTTGGCCCTCGGAGATGTGACATCTTTTTCCAGAAACAGAAGGAAAGGGAAGCCGCTCCCTGTGCGCCTGGCATAAGGTTTGATCTAACTTCCCTTGTTGAACCTTTAGTGGGGGAGGTGTGGTCCTTGAAGGTGAGCATTGTTTTCTTGAGGAACACAGAGAGTGGCCAGAGTTCTTTGGTTCTCCTGCTGTGGGAGGTGAAGTCCCAGCCCCTGGGCTGTCATCCTTACCTTCTCACCAGTCAATCCAATGGCTGTAGCAAAGAGGACTCCTGGCCTCTGTTGGGCATGTGCCTCCGGACTCCTGCAGCCTCCCTTGGGGAAGACCCTTGCCACCTAAGAATCGGTTACTGCGATGCTGTATCAGGAGAAGCCCCAGCTGTTTTCCAGAAAAGGCCATGGGAGGGAGGGAGAGAGAGATACCACACTGACCCTGGCCTCCCAGCATGGGTGCCCAAGGTCTAGGGGAGTCTGTCGTGGTAGCTCACCAGTCCAGGCTTCCATGGCCCAGGAAGAACCACACTCAAAACACAGGCAGAAGAGAAGCAAGGTGAGCACCCTCCACAGAGTGCATTTCTCTGAAGTGCAGCAGAAGGCTGGGAAATCTCTAGGAAACCATTGTCAGGGAGCAGCTGAGCCAGCATGCTAAGGAGAATGCATCTTTGTCCTGCCTGAAGAGACTGTGAGATTCACGAGGCCCCTTCTCTCATGCCCCACAGTTAACTGAGAGTGTGAGATAGTTGCCCGACCTCAAAGACAGCTTTGACCCCCAATCTATCATCCCATGGAATGCTGAAGCCACTTTGGAGCCCACGTCTAGCGTGTCACCCATGTGTGAGAGAGCTGTAAGCACCCACCACCAGTGCTTTGGTCACATCCTAGGGCCAGTCAGGCTGCCAAGCACCCCTGTCCTTCTGTCTGTGCTAGGGCAGCTGAGCCTGAACCTGCCTGGCTGGTCCTCCCCAGGGCAGGGACTGGTTCCAGTCACCAAGGCTTGTCCTCGGTCAGCCAACCTATGATCAAGACTATGCACGAAGTGGCTGCTCCTTCTGGGCAGTCTCTGCAGCCACGGTGTGAGCTCTGCTCTGTCATACCAGATGCCTTTATCCTCTGATGAACGCTCAGCGGTGTCCACTCTGCAGTCTGCCCAGCTGCTGCCAGCCCTTTAAGGCTTCCCTGCAAAGGCAAAACTTCCCAGGTACTTCCTGAAAGTAACCTGACACCTGGCTTCCCTAACACCAGCTGAGGAGATGCTGAAGCACACTGGAACAGAACAGAGCGTCAAGGGTGTCCATGTGGTCTGATCCCTCTTCCTTCTGACCTTCAAATAAGGGGGGGGCTGCTGACCATAGTCAGGGCTCTCAGGACCCAAAAATGTACATGGCTCTGGCTGTGGGACTAACCAGGCTCTCTAACAAAGGCCCTGGCTGCATTCTCTGTTTACAGCAGCTACAGGTCCCAGGGTACAAGAAAGGTTACTGAGTTGGTGGGCTGCGTAGGAGATGGGAGGCTTGAGGAAGAGGCAGCTGCTCTCATTGAAGCCACCAGATGCCTGGTGGCTCACCAGGGTCCAGTCAATAGGTTCAGCAGGCCAAGCATTCTCTGGACATGGACGCATCCTTCCTGCCCTAATGACGATGACGCCAAAGATGACGACCATAGTCATCATAATCCACAGGAGTAGCATGGTGACAGGTGGTGCTCACTGCCCAGACACTTCATAGGAGCTGTTCCAGTTCTGCTGGCCTACCTGACCCCAGTGAGCGACCTCCAGAGAGCCACCAGCCAAGAGTGCCGGCTCCAGGGACACAGCAGCCTCCTCCTCCCTCATGGAGGTCCTGAGTCTCTCTCGTGTTCTTCCAAGCTTTCTTCAAGTTCATCTTTTGGGACACGTTGGAGTGGAGAGGGGCCTTGATCAGGCTCCAGCTTGGAAATGTGACCTCTTCAAAGCAAAGGACTTGGTTAGGGAGATGGCTCAATGGGTAAAGGGGTAAAGTGCCTACTAATTGGGCATGAGGTCCTGAATTTGAATCTCTGCAGGGTAATGTCTTATTCTTTCCGGTGTGTGAGGGGGCCATCACCCAGCTCCCAGATAAATCACACATAGTCTTATTCTTAGCTATGAATGCCTGGCCTTAGCTTGACTTGTTTCTTGCCAACTTTTCTTAACTTAAATTATCCCATCTATCTTTGGCCTTGGGGCTTTTATCTTTTTCTATTCCTGTATACCTTTTCTTTCCTTCTTACTCCAAGTCTGGCTGTGTAGCTGGGTGGCTGGGTGGCCGGATGACTGCGTAGCTGGGTGGCTGGGTAGCTGGGTGGTTGGGTGCTTGGGTGGCTAGGTGGCTTGGTGGCTGGATGGCTGGGTGCTTGGGTCGCTGGGTGGCTGGATAGCAGGCCCCTGATGTCCTCCTTTTCTCTCATTGTTCCTCCTTCCCATCTCCGTTTCTCCTATTTATATTCTCTATGCCTTCCAGCCCCGCCTATCCTTGCTCCTGCCTCACTATTGGTGGGTCAGCTCTTTATTAGACCATCAGGTGTTTTAGACAGGCAAAGAACCACAGCTTCACAGAGTTAAAAAAAAAAGCAGCATAAACAAAAGTCACACATCTGAAAATAGTATTCCCCAACAGCTTTCCAGTGACCAAGTTCAAACTGGACCCAACACAGCACATGTCTGGAAATTTAGAGCTGTGGAGGCAGAGACAAGTGGATCCCTAGTGCTTGCTGGCCAGCTTGTCTAGAGGAAATGGCAGGCATAACGATGATGATGTGGAAAACAACAGAGATACCAGACATTGACAGCTGGCCTACACACACACACACACGCACACACACATACATACATAAGCGTAAACACACATGCACACACTCTCTCTCTCACACACACACACACTGAAAGCTCAAGTCTCATTGCTGTCGTCTTTTTCCAGGCTAAAGCAACTGTGGTCACAGCAGGAGCATGCTATATGTCTTTTAAAATGTCCCCTACATCAGCCACAACTTTTCCTTGTTCCCGCTGCGGCTGAGGACCTGGGACAAAGTGACATGCCTGGACGCCCATCTATTAATTTTGCAAAGCACCTATTATGTGAACAAGACCATCAGGCTGTCTTTAGGTGTGGAAATGCAGGGTGCCCAAAGTCACCTACACATACAACTTTTAAAACCTTTCCCCACAGACGTGGCATAAAGCATAATTCACAGACTCTTAAACACACTTTGGGGACGACTGAGAAATGATTTCTGCCCACATGCGGAATTCTTTTATTATTATGGGCATGCATTAGAAGATTGAGTATTCAAATAAGCAAACATGGCAATAATAACTTGCGATGCTTTTCCCACATAATTTTGCTTATGATGTGTTGATTAAGCTCAAGTTCGTTACTCCAGACAAGATTGACCTACTTAGTCCATTTAATGACATCCAGGCATCTCATCTCTCCATATATTCTCATAACCATCAAATCCACGCCAGCCTTGATAGGTAAGTCCCTCCCTCGCATGAAGACTCAACTTTCATACCAGACAGACTGCAGGCAGAGTTCCCACCCCATCCATGTCCCACAGCTTCAGGGCTCACCAGGCTCATTTGGAGAAGGAAGAACGTATTTTGAAATGAGGATGTTGATTGAAAAAACCCATGGAGGTGGGAAGGTTTCTGGACACCCCTCCATCTTGCTCCTGCCCCCTCACACCATCTCAGGAGTTCAGACGGCTGCCACTGCAGTCACTGAGTGACCACCAGGCAAGGGTGGCAGGTGAACTATGTCCTTGAACTTGACCAAACATCATTTGTTTCTTGGCCTCACACAGCAAACCGTAGGCTCCCTCCCTCTCATGGCATGGCTTTCCTCCTAGGCAAAGACCCATTTGCTGTAGGAGATTCAGCCTGGGCCGTGTTGGCTCCTGTGTGGAGCTGCCGTCCCTCACAGTGCACTGTGACAGCACCGTCCCTGTCTGAACAGGGACACCTGCCCCACAAGTCACTGAAACTGGAGTTTGGGGGCCTCCTCTGGTCATTGCACCTGTGTCTAACACTGGATCTGATACCCTGGAAATGTTCAAAAATACCACTTAACAAAATGGGTTAAAGACGCCGTAACCTGCCACCGATTTCTTGCAAGGGCTTGCCATAGTCCCCCATGCTTCAACCAGTGAGAATATAAACCCCACAGGACAAGCTACTGTGCTCTATCAATTCCCTAAAAGCTGACGACATTGTGGGGCACAGCACCCATGGAGGGGAAGTATCCCTCCTGTCCATTAAGAGCCATTGTTGTTCATGAAGGAGGTCAAATAGGATGCGTGTTCAAGAGTGTGAAGGTACATTTAAACGGATGGGTAGATATGCAGGCGGACATGCAGAGGCCAGAGGTCAGCCTCAGACCTCATCCCTCAGGTGCCATGCACATGGTTTCTTTTGGAGATGGGACTTTTCCTGGCTTAGAGGCCATACTTAAGCTAGACTGATCATAGACCCAGTGACCCTTTCTTTGCCCCCTCCCCCACAGCTTGGACTGTAAGCCTGAAACACCACATCTGGCTTTTCAGGACCTGGGAGTTCTCCCATTCTGTGGTTTAGGGTTGTTCTCTGTGGCAAGAAGCAATGCAGGTTTTGAACCCTGTCTCTGAAGTGTGGCTTCCTTATTAGTCTCTCTTCAGAACAGGGAAGCAGCAGGTTGGGCCCCTACCTCAGTTGTCTCTCTGATTCAGGGCTCACTATGGTTCACATAACAGACAGCTCAGGAAGCGCTTACACAGGGATGTGAACAGAGGCCTGGGGACAGGGTTATTCTCATGAAAAGGGTGTTTAGATGAAACAAGAGTACCTACAGTTCTGATCTATGGTGGCCAAGGATGTGTACCATGACAGGAACAGAGCTGACGGGGTTAGAGGGAGGAAGATGACAGAAACCTTGGGGAATGTGGCTTCTATACATGGAGGCTGTTGAGAGACTAGTCTGGGGCAGACAGGGAAAGATAGAGGAGGCACAAAGCCACCAAAGCTACTGTGGTACTCCAGCGGGGAAAATAGAGAACAGAAACCAGGACTAAAGTGATTGATGGATAGAGACTGATAGGTTGGTCTCTGGTTCTGGAGGCCAGGCAGGTGGTGGCCGTGTGCCCCTGAAGAGGCTAAGTGAAATATGGGGGATTAGTCTGAGAAGCACGGGGAGATGTCTGCTCAGATGTCTCTGAGAACCACTGGGTGAGAGACACAGGCACAGGTGCCACAGACAGAGTTGATTCCTTAGGAAGTGATGGATCTCAGAGGCGACGAAGCTTGCCTGCCCAGGGAGAGAGTGGGGGGTTCTGACTGTTGGTGCTGGAGAGATGGTTCATCGGTTAAGAGCACTTGCTGTTCCTCCAGAGGACCAGGGTTCAGTTCCCAGGGCCCATTCCTGCCAGCTTCATAACCTCTTACAACTCAAGACCAAGGGGATGACACCCAATTCTTGCCTCTCTGAGCACTTATACATACATGGAAGGCACACACACACATACACACACATGCACACACTCATACACATACATAGAATACACCTGCACTCAGATGGCATACACACATGCACACACACACGCCTACACACGACATATACACACACACCTGCAAACAAACACATGAACACACACACCCGCACACGCACACACCTGCATACACACACCTGCACACACACACACACATGCACACACACACACAACTGAACATACACAAACAAATCTTTAAAATGACTGGGGCACTGGAAGCCTTACAGAGCAGTGCACTCCTGGAAGACCAACTTGCTGAGGAAAGCAGGTGTGTGCTGGATTATTAACATCTGTGTCCCAGGCCAGTCTCTCCTCCCATGCAGGGGAGCATGACCTAAGTGCTTGGGGATGGGGTGGGGCCAGGAAGACATCGGAAGGCAAGGGTTTGTACTATGTTGAGGCTTTTCTTCTCACTAGTGGGAAAGCTTCCCTTGCTATGACATCTACATTATTATAACATCAGCAGTGGGATTTTGACGCTGGAAGCTGAGCTCTGCCTCCAGGAAGGAAAATCCCTAAGCTCTCAGCCTTCCTTTCTCAATAGCTGTGCGGGTTGTCAACTCGGCACAGCTGGGGTCATCTGAGAACAGGAATCTCTGCTGAGAAATGCCTCCATCAACTTTCTTGTGGACAAATCTCTGGGATATTTTCTTGATTAATGACTTGCAGGAAGGGCAACTCCATGGTGAATGGTGCCCAGGAAGGTAGTCGTGGGTGTATAAGAAAACAGGCTGCGGGCTGAGCAAGCCACGGAGGACAGCTGGTGCACTTTGCTTCTGCAGTTCCTGCCTCGGGGCTCCAGTTTGAGCTCCTGCCTGGACTTTTATCATGGGCTGTGACCCAGGATGTGTGATTCAGACATCCTTTCTTCTCCAAGATGCTTTTGGTCATGTGTTTATCACAGCTATAGAAAGCAAATGCGGACACCGCTCACTTTTGGGCACAGCTCTGCTGCCCTGGGCATCCTCAATGAGGGATCTCAGTGCTGCGTGAACAGTAGCTTCGGAATAGAGTCTCAATTGCTGCCCTCCTGGTCCTCAGCAAGTGTGGGTGCCCACCACACACAGAACACACCTGGCACTCCACAGTATCCTCAGGGGTCCCCAGAACTCTTCACTGCTCATGATAGACCTACCGTTCCCCTGGCATGCAGTGACTGCTCTCTGGTATATTCCAGGATAACATTCCCTATTAAAACTGCAATTTCCCACAGGAAAGATTTGCTTCCTTTTAACCTATTACCAGTTGCTTACACTGAAATGTGAGGTGAGGCTGTGAGAACCACCTACAATCAGAGGGAGACCCAGGTGGAGAAGGGAAAGGATTGGTAATGGAGAAGACACAGGAGTGAGAGCATGGAGCCTCAAACCCTCACTGGCAAGATTTACCTCAGGAGTTCGGTAGAAAAAGCTAAATGTTTTTGGCAGCTAGATGCACAGAATCTCAATTGCTTGACGTCTTACCTTCAAATCTGGACTCCAAGGTCCTCATGCTAAATGCCACCGAAGAGGCCGCCTGACATAGTTTAGGATCCTGTTTGAGTTTATCTAAGCCCTAAACAATAATTGAATCCCCAGATACTTAACAGAGTCTGACCACACACAGTGAAATTATTTCTTAGTCATAAACTGAAAAGTTAATTGGCTTCATTTCTTTAAATAGATTCAATTATTTAAGCAACAATGACTCTTCCAGAGGTATTTACAAGTCAGGGACGCCTCTAGGAGATGAAGGCTGAAAGCCGGCTACCCAAAGGCCTTTGCAAACTGCCACTGAGGGGCTTGCCGATTGGGAAGGGATTTATTTGTGCTTATAAAATATAAAAATTGCCCTCAGTGGCATGATTAGATCAGATGCAAGCAGCTTATTAAAAATTAACACAGCCAAGAAATGGAGCCGTCTTGAAGAAGAACCTTAGTGTTATTGAGAACAGCGGGGGTTTCGAGTGGAGAGATTTGTGCATTTATGAGCAATCCACCACCCCCTCAGCTGCCCAGAGAGACAGCAGCACCATTGCTGGGTTCTCCTAGGACATCCCTGTTTCCACATACTAGTCTGTAACCTGCTCACTTAAGCTGGGCTCAACCTTGGGCCCTGAGGAAAAAGCCATGAGGAGCTAGTCCCCGAGTGTAAGGCGCCATCCTATACAGGGAATGTCGGAGAGTCTAGCTCACCTTCATCTTCTCTCCTCCACAGTTCTGGCCCTACTTGAATGTCCATTAATCCCCGAGTAGTGTCTGAATTAGCAGAGGATCCTATCTAACCTTTAGCCCTCTTCCTGTTGCCGTAATAAAAGTTGCTTCGAAGTGTCCCAATCCTGTCTCGGGGTGTGTGATGCCTCTTCCCCATCCTCTCCTCCTTGGGCAATACCTTCTGAAAGAACATGCTGGGAAGCATGGGCAGATCATTAACCTTTACCCCAGATTCCACCAAAGCCAAACTATTCACAGCTGCAAGGTTAGCTGGGTTAATTAGCAGCCAACGTCTATCTTTTTTAAAAACAAACGAAGACAAGACATGAGATCGAGGAGCGGATGGGTGTCGTGGACCGCACGAGACTGGAGCAGGATGGCCCAGTGATTCTTTACATGAGTCAGGGAAGAAGGACAGGAGACCATCCCTGACAAATTCCTAGGGCAGTTTTCCAAGGAGGGAAGTGTCTGCTCCTGGAGACCCTGAGCTCTGGAGCTATCCACAGACGCAGTGCTGAAAGTGGATTGTGAATAACACCCAGGCTATTGTAAAGTAACAAGTCAAGTCCTGCTAGTTTTTGGTCTGGGGTCCAAAGATCTCACTGAAGAATGGATGATTATGTTCAGTCAGTAAATTACCTTCTGTGCATGCATAAGACCTGAGTTCAGTCCCCAAAACTCATGGGAGTGAACACCAGTGTGGAAGGGAAGGACCCACAAACCCCACGGCTAGATGAGGAGCTAGTCTCAGGGTGTGTCTCCTGGTCGGTCAGCCATGTCTCGGTGGATGACCCCACACCAACAAGTATGTGATGGGCACAAACTAGACACGGTGGGCTATGAAAAAGGAGGACAAAATTAGAGGGGAATGGGGAGGCAGGGTGGTTCTGGTAGGAGCATAAATATGATTAAAACATGGTGTATGCATGCATAAAATTCTCATAGTTAATAAAAATATTACATTAAAAAACCTGGATATGACACCTGTTATCACAGCGCTGGGGGAGTAAAAGCATGGATCCCTGGGGCATGCTGGCCAGTCAGGCTGCTCTACCTGGTGATCCTCAAGCCAATAAGAGATGCGTTTTAAAAAAAAATCATGATGGATGGCACCTAATAAATGATACCTGCAATTTACCTCTGGCCTCTACATATATTTACACATGTGTGCACAAGTACACACATATGCACACATGCACACACACCTGGGTGGATGGTTAGCACACATGTTATACACTGTTCTGAGACACATGCACCTAAATGTTTTAGTTTGGGTCTTGTGGCTTACTGGGGCATAGTACTGTTTGATATGGACAGTGTGAAGGACTGGGGCATGTGGAACATGCATCCAAAGATGCCCCGTGTGTCTACTAACCGTGTGTGTGTGTGTGTGTGAACCTGGGAGTACATATGCCATGACGGTGTATATGGAGATCAGAGCACAACCTCAAGTGTCAGCCCATGACTTTGAGGTGGTATCTTTTCTGTGGCCAAGCTTCTGGGAGCTCTCCTGTCTTTGGCTCCTATCTATCCATGGGAGTTCTGGGATTATAAATGGGTATGGCCATATGTTTCTTTCCATTGTTTCTGAGGATCTGAACGCAGGTCTTCAAGTTTGCAGGGGCAGCACTTTACTCACCGAGCCGTCCTCCAGCGGCACACCTACCGATCTTTAAATGACTAGAGGTGGTAGGAGCAACGCTGACCTCCCAACCAGAGCCCCACTATGCCGGCATGAGACTGCATCACCAGGCTGTACGTAAACCACCATCTGTCCCCGGCGTCTCTCCTGCCACAGAGCTCTGTCTCAGAACAATGCCAGAAAGATAGGACCTTTTCACTGTGTGCAGAACACGTCTGTACACTGCTTGCCTTTCCGAATGTGCAAAAGCCAGTGTAAATATGGAATTAATTAAACCTGTCTGTGCTTGGGTCTTTTCAGAATTAACTTATGAAATGTTTGCCAGTTAAATTATTAACATGTAACACTAACATAATGAGTCAGTTTAAGGTAATTTAGTCATTGGAAGCATTACACTGTGTACACAGAAATCTCTCCACGCAGTCCTGTTCTCAGGCATGAGAAGCTGCCGGAGGCTTTTTCTAGTCTAGCCCCTGCAAATGGCTTGTTTCAATGACTATTTCACCCTAAGTGGTAACATGTGCTTAACAAGTGGAGTTTCTGGCTCTCACCTGCATGGATGTGTTCTGAGCTCAGCTCTAAGTTAATGGAAAAGTCACTAACAAAAAAATGGTCACTGACATGGTCTGCTGTGTACCTGGGAAGGGGTGAGGCGCATTTGGAAAACTAAGCCCCTGGCTCCCTTCCTTCTCAGGGAGAGATTTGCTAATCCAGTTATAGTTCTTCCTAGAAGAAGGGCATGCTGGGAGAGTGAACTCTTCACAGAGGGGTGCCTGACTGCCCTTAGTATTTGCAGGGTGTGTGGGAGTATCTTTCTTCCTGTCCTTCATGGAAGGTTCATCCATTTGCTTGCCATTAGTAAGGACTGAGAGAGATCCCAGGCTGCTGAGTGGGGATAGCTGTCCATTTTGTTTGTCAGTGTTAAGCAGTAAATTCTCAAATTTTGTTCCAAACAGTTCTCATTTTCTGTAGGAATCCAGCCAGGGGCTGGAGTTGCATACGAGGACATAGCCTTAGCCATAGACATAACCATAGCTATAGCCATGGACTAGACATATCCATAGCCATAACCATAGACATAGACATAACCATAGACATAGACATAACCACAGACATAGTCATAGCCATAGCCATAGAAATAGATATAGACATAGACATGGACTAGCCATAGCCATAGTCATAACCATAGACATAGACATAACCATAGACATAGACATAACCATAGACATAGTCATAGCCATAGCCATAGAAATAGATATAGACATAGACATGGACTAGCCATAGCCATAGTCATAACCATAGACATAGACATAACCATAGACATAGACATAACCATAGACATAGTCATAGCCATAGCCATAGAAATAGATATAGACATAGACATGGACTAGACACAGCCATATCCATAGTCATAGACATAGACTACACATACACTAGATATAGACATAAACATAGACATAGCAATAGTTGTATATCATACATCATCATAGACTAGACATAGGCATAGACATAGACATAGACGTCATAGGCAATGTAGATATAGATGTAGACATAGTCATAGACATAGAGAACTGATTGTATATTTGAGTCTTGGTGATTGTCCCTGAGTACAACAGTGTGTCAGCTAGAGAATCCTAAATGACATTTTATGAATGCAAGCAATACGGAGCAAGCTTGGGGCTCAGACGAAGCCTCTGGCGCCCTGCCTTCCTTCGTGGAGGCATGAAAACAACCTTTGGGAAAGGAGGGAAGATACCTGGCATGCTGGGAAGAAGATGCCATCAGAAAACACATGGTTTTCCAGGGTCTGCTTTATCGTTTAGGGCACAGGCGTCTATAGCAAATAGTCACGGCCCTTCCCCAAGCAGGAAGATCTGTCTGCCCCTGGTGTCTTCTCTCTCCACCTCCACCAGGCTCTGTATGCTCTAAGACCTGGAGGACAAGGTGAAAAAATCTGAAGAACTGAAAATTCTACTTTCATAAAGTAAAAGCCAAAGACAACTATAACTTCATCTCTGCCCCAAGAGAAAGAAGCTGGAGCTGCATCCCTGCCCCAAGAGACAGGTTCTGGAGCTGTGGATTCAAATGCAAGGTGCTGTAGGAAGTCTTACAGCTTGTGGTTACCCACCTACTGGTGCGTGGCCTCTTAGACCATATATGTGGATGCAGAGCCTGCATTTGCCCCTTCCTCCTTTTCGCCGTCTGCTCTTTCAGATTGCTGGATTGTTGGATTAGATCTCTGTCCTCCATTCAAACAGAGAATTCTGATTTTTGAGTTTACCCCTAAATAAATAGCCATCTATTTCTCAATTCTGAGCTAGTGTGGGATTTCTTTTAAAGTGTCTGTGCCACAGCAAGGCACTGAAATCTGAAATGTTGCTGGCTCTCCTCAGGTAGTTACCTTCAAATGCCAGTTTCATGCTTGTGAGAGTTAGTGGCCCATCCATGGGATCAGCAAAGACTCCTTTCAGGGGTGGCCCAATCACTTTGTGGTTGATGGACAAACAGAACATGCAAAGTTGGAGTCTGCTGGACATGGCCAGTCTGCTGTCACTGAGGTGTGGACTAAGGACGGCGGGAAAAGACATGAAAGAAACCAACTCAGAGGGAGGGGAGCAGAGGCTTCAATGCACCACCCTCCCCCTCATTTTTAATACCGATGTTTCTGTTGCAATATTAGTCCCATAATTCTCGCCGCACCCTTTCTTCCTTTGTCTTCACGTGCCTGCGCTGTAATTTTCAATTTAATTAGTGCAGTTCTGTGAGGTGGCACCGGGCCTCGCCTTATCTTTGCACCTAATACTGCTAATTGTTCATACAGCCTTCGGTAATATCTCATTAACTTTATAGGCTATCGTTTCCACATCATCTGCGGAATTAATTTTCTGAAAACCTAGAGATGTGGGTGCCTGCAAACATTTTCCTTCGGAAACAAAACAAAGCAGTTTAAGGAGAAACAAGGCACCTGGTGAAGTGGGAGAGGTGATGAGCTTGCTGCTGTGTTGTCCCTCAAGGAACGCGCATCTAAAACGGTCTTTCCTTCAATTCTTTTATAAAAAAACCCACCTAAGCAATTCATCATTTTTATAACAGCCATTATCCATGAGGCATCTATGAATGCACAGATAAAAGACGGGACTTGCATGCGGAATGTTTGGAGGCAACACAACACGGGCCCCTCAATTATTGGCTTTAATATAATGAAGTGTCACCCAGATGACTTTTATGGCATCCGTCTGATTTCTCAGAATGTTTAATAATAACCACCCCCTCCTCCTGCAAAGATGGGGGGCTTAGCCAATAACAGAACAAGGCCCAGCTATGAGCCTCCATCACCCCAACCTAACCCTTCGCACCCCAGTTTTGCTTTGTGCTCTTCCCCTGTAGTGCTGGCCTTTAGACAAGAAGCCCTGTACATGTCCTCTACTGCTTTGGCCTGGTACCCTATATTTAAGACACAAAAGGGCACTTTAGGTTCTCTCCCCACTCTCTGTCACACCCAGGGGACTGAGGATCCCCTTTGTGTGTGACAGATGACAGGAGACCCAACTCCTTCCAGTGTCACACAGACAAGCTGGATTCGCTTATGGGATGTGCCCACAGCGGGAGGGTACTCAGCACAGCTGAACCTGGAATTCCTGGCACGGCCTAGGGTGTAAGCTGGCTGAGAACTCTGCTGGAGCATCTCCAGTGGACCAGGTGGTCATTCTCTTTCTCTTGGAGAATGAGTGGCTTCCTCCACAGCTTGAAAGGTGTCTTTGGAGGGCTGTGTTGACAGCTGCTGCAGACAGGGAGCTGTGATTGGATGCCTCAGACTGCCCTGGGCAGGAGGAGTGTGATCATTAGTCAGAAGGGGCAGCTGGGCTGAGGACATCCAGCTCTGGCTGCCGGAGTTATTGACAAAGAAGTGGTCACGAAGAAAGAGGCTCCACGAATCAGTTCATGGTGACCTCACTTGGTGTTAGGAGAACCTGGTAGCAAGAGTGTCCTGACAGGACAGAGTCACAATGGATGAAGAGAAGACTCCAGCTAGAGGGCTTCGAACTTGTGTAGATTGTCCATGCCTATTCAGTTTGGGGAAGGGTGGTGTCTAGACCCCAGCAGGTATCCAGGAAGGACTTGGGTGACTGGGCACACCAGTGTGTCCTGATTCATCTCCCATGGTCCCTGGTCTCTCCCTTTGTTCTCCTCTCTCAGATCTCACACCCCAGGTGCCCTCTTCCCTATACCTTTCTGAACCCCCCCCCCAGCATCCTCTGACCAGCAATTAAATAACCTTAAACTGAGTCAATATCTTCAGTTACATATTAAGAATTTAACTAACAAACATTTTATAAGCTAATTCTGAGGAAACCCAAGCAGAGAAAGGTTTAATTAATGCCATCTTGCTGCAGGAGGAAGGCTCAGGGTGGAAGCGTCTCTCTCCCCCCAGAACATCCAGATCATGGGGGTTTCAGAGTTTCTGGATCCAGTAGCCACCTAGCATCCACGTCGGAAAATTGGTAAGTCTAAACTATGGAGGAGTCTCGGAGGACGAATGACACTTACGGTGTAGCATTCGGTGACCCAGGGTGCCCAGAAAATTGCTGGAAAAATAAGCTCTCGGCCTCGGTTTTCACTCTCCCCAGGAACAGACAGGGCAATTCAGTTCCACAAATGTTTCCGGGCTGTGATGGTGGCTAGAAAAAGCTACAGACTGAGTGCCTTTACATAACACTGGTAGAAACCAACTCAAAATAGTACACGCTGAAAATGAGATTTATGGGCTCCTGTGGCTGAGACACCCACGGAGGGGGAAGCTGGCCTCCAGGACCCTTACACTGCTGTGGCATAAGCAGGGGGGCCCCCTCCATGTGTGCCAGCACCTCCATGAGATCTATCTGTCTTCAAGACCATAGCTGCCTTGGGTCTGGGAAGAGGACTGAGAGCAGTAATCCTCAGCCTTCCTAATGCTGCGAACTTTTAAAACAATTCCCCGCGTTGTGGTGACAATCAACCATAAATTATCTTGCTGCTTCTTCATAACTAATTTTCTACTGTTGTGGATCATCCTATAAATGTCTGATATGCAGGAGAGCTGATGTGCTACCCCCAAAGGGGTTGTGATCCACAGGTTGAGAACCATTGGCTTAGCGGTTTAAGTGCTTGCTGGGGAAGGTGAGAAGATTAGAACTCAGATCCCCAGAAACTGAGCCAAACACCCAGAGGGCATACCAATTGCCTGTAGTTCCAGCCTTGGAAGGCTGGCACAAGGGAGCTCCTCCTAAGCAAGTTAGCTAGCAGGATTCCAGAAAGGTTTCCCTATCCTGTGATTAAGCTCTACACCCTTTAGCAACCACTATTCATCTCCCTTTCCCAGACTGCAGAAACCGCAGTCACTCTGGTTCCTGTCTCTGGGACTCTCCAACTCCAGGCATGTCATGTAAATGGCCTCCCACACTGCAGTCTCTCCGACCTGCTGTCTTTAAGACCCATCTTCTCCATATTTTGCATCAATATTCCATTCTTTTCATGATCATGATGCATTCCACAGTATAGGCCTATCACACTCTGATCACTCGTGTGTGAGTATATGGATATTTGAGTTGAGTCTACTTCTTAGCTAATGGGAGTCATGATGTGTGTTCACATGTGTTCCCGTGTGTTTACGTGTGCATGTTCCAGTGAGCAGGCTGGGTCACAGGAACAGAAATGGTGGGTGTATTTGTTTCTTCTGACTATTATAAAAAAAAAAAAAACTGCCTCAAATAGAGGGGTCCAGACAGCAAAGATGGTCCCATGAGTCTGTGGAATCAGAGACCAGCCCAGTTGTTCTGGGTTAAAACATGGGTGTGTGCAGGGCTGTGTCCCCTCCAGAGGCAGAACCAGGGCATGGCCTTGTCCAGCACCTTGGCACATGGAGCTGTTAGCCAACTGTGGGCATTTCTCCTCTTTGGTCACTTCTTCCTCCCTGCTGTTACAGAGACACTGATTTGACTGGACATACCAGGTAATCCAAAGCAATTGCCCATCATGGAACTTCAGGCGAACCCACCATGCCCCCCCTGTGTAGATTCCTCTGTGGTATGGGAGGTGACACACTCACATTTGGATCTGGGGTTGGGATGGGTGCCACGCACTGTGCCCCTGTGTCTGTGCTCTGTGCACTGGCACCCAGTTCGTGAGCTTCGGGCAAGGGGGCTGGAGGTTAAAATACACAGACACACACAGACAGAGAGACGGCAACACAGTCATCCTTGAATTCCCGAAGAATGCCCCCTTTATTGTGTTCAGGGGCAGATTACATAGAGATAGCCATGCCCCAGCCAAACCCACCAGAAACCACTCTCCTACCATCAGGAACTCCTGAAGGTCTCGTGCTCAGAGCAGCTGTAGGCACTCAGATCAGGGGATTACAAGAAATTCAGGATCTGGGGTCTCATTGCTCCCAACAGATGGGGACATCTTTGAGGATGTCACTGTGTTAGATATGACATATGGGGTCATGTGATCAGTACATTTTTAAGTTCCAAACTGCTTCTCAAAGATGCAGAGCCACATCTCACCATGAACCACAGGGTCTGGGCCAATGATCTGCACCCTCATGGCCTTGCCAGTGTCTGTGTTTGAATTTGATGCGATCGGTAGCCATACTAGTTGATGGGAAGTAGATTCTTGTTTCCCTAGAGACCAGTATCAAGCATCGTTCCACAGGCCTGTGGACCATCAGTAGACCTCCTGTGATGAAAGACAATGTAAGTTCTTTGCCCGTAGTCATTGGGTCATTTTTCCTTTTTTGCTTGTGTTTATGCTGCCAAGGATTAAACCCATAGTCCAGCCTGCTAGACAAGTGTACCACAGCTCAACTGTACTCCCAAACCTTCATGTGTTTGTCTGCATGTGTGGTGTGTTTGCACACAAAGTGTGTGCACCATGGATGCCAGAAGAGGGCGTCAGATCCCCTGGAACTGCAGTTACAGATGGTTGTGAACCACCATGTGGGTGCTGAGAATCAAACTCATGTTCTCTACAAGAGTAGCTGGTGCTCTCAACCACTGAGCCAATTCTCCAGCCCCATCATGTGTCTTTTTATTTTTTAACTACATAGCTTTGAATATATACATATATAAGCCATACTGGAACTTTTTTTAGATATATGGATTGAAAGGGGATTCCCCCTCTGGGTATGGTGGCTCATGTCTTCAATCCTAGAACTCAGGAGGTAGAGACAGGATTACTGTGACTTTCCAGTCAGCCTGATCTGTAAAGTACATAGTAACACTTTCTCACCTTTGAAGCCCAAATAGCTTACATTTTGAGGAAGTCCAGCTTGTTCATGTTGACTTCTGCTGCTTAGATTTAAACCGACAAGGCCACTGTCTGGAGAAGATTCACACGTGGGTGTTGTACTGGGGGTGCCACAGTCTTAGCTCTTACACTTAGATGTTTAAGTGACCTGGGGTCCTGTTCACTACATGGTGTGAAGTAGGTACCCAACTTTAATCTTTTATATATGTTTGTTTATATCAAAACCACTAGACGGCTCCGTGGTTAAGAGAGCTGGCTGCTCTTACAGAGGACCAGGTTGTTTCCACCACCCACGTGGAATCTCACAACAGCCTGTAACTTTAGCTCCAGGAGACCTGAACCCGCTTCAAGCCTCCACTGGCACCTATATGTACATGCGCGCGCGCACGCGCACACACACACACACACACACACACAGAGAGAGAGAGAGAGAGAGAGAGAGAGAGAGCTGAATGGCTGAATGTATTGTACGGGGACTCTTGTAAACTTCTGCTTATAAGCATATGGCCTTCTCTGGATTCCCTGCTGCTCTACTGTTCCATGTGACCATCCTTATGCCACAACCACGTTGTCTTAACCGAGGCTGTAACTTTACAGTTTGGAACTTGCCTACCCTGTTGTCATGCCCTTTTGCAATTTCATATGAACTTTAATATCACTTGATCTATCAGAATAAAACTGTTAGGTATTTTGCCAGGGGCTTTTCTGAAACTGCAGGTTCGTTACAGGAAGCTTCCACCTCAGTTGTAGCCACTCTTCCAGTCCACGGGCGTGGGACGGCTTTTCATGTGCATCTTTCTTTCAGCGATGTATGCAGTTTCCAATATACAAGAAACATGCTCTTCTTAAAAATGTCATTTCTCTGTCTTGTTTTTCTTTCCTTGTGCTGGTGTGAGTGGGGTTGTGCGTGGACTCCCGTCTAAGCTGCTCACTGGTGATGGTGTCAGGGCGGCTGATTCTTGTGTGTTGATCTGTTATGCGGCACGGCCGAGACGGTTTACGAGCTCTGATATTTGTTGTGCATTGTTTACAGCATCTGTCGGCCAGGTCACGCCATCTGCAAGGGGAAACGGTTGTTTTGCTTTTACAGCGTAGAAGCCTTTTATATCTCTCTCTCAACTAGTGTGGCTATCTTTGCATTTCTGAAAGAGGGTGTCCTAATTTGGGAAGGTTTTGTCTTAACTCAGCACAGTAAAATTTATCTATTGTTTTTCCTGTGGCTTTTGCTTCTTTTCTTTAAGAAACATGTATTTAAGCATCTTAAGTTTCACCTGGTATTCCAACTATTTGCCCCAGTCCCAATAGCAAGTGGCCTCATTCGAAGGGCACCGTGAGCTCCCGTGGGATGGTCGACAATGAGGAGGTGGGACTTTGTGGTCATGTATGAGTTTGGAGGTCTCCCACACTTCCATAAGTAACCCCTCACCCATACTCTGTAAGAAAGCACAGTAAACTCAATAGTCTCAACAAAATTAAATAAAAAAAGAAACACATTTCTGTTCTGAAATCTTGGAAATGGCTCCATCATTTCCCAAGCTTAGAGCATTTTGCTTTTCTCATTTAGATTTTCACATAGCTGAAGTTGGAAGTGACAGGAGGCGGGACCTGCAATTTTCACATCTGTGCATGGGGCCAATCATCCTTGCTCCTTTCATGGGTTCCCTGTGGTGTTTCTTGTGCACAGCACACATCTCCCCGCTGTAACTCCCCACACCTATGCGGACCGGATGCCAGTCAGCACACATGACATTCTGGTTCTTAATAGACTAGTCCCCACTGCTCCGCACACCTGCTCACTGTCTCAGGATGCTCTTGCCCACTTTTCCTCCTAAAGAGCCCATTGTCCGCCAGTGCTTTCCTTATAAACAGCTGGGATCTGTTTGCAGTTGTGTGATATTTCATATTACAGAGGAATTTGAGGACAGTGCTTTTGCATGATACTTTGATGACATTGCCTACAGCATTTTTAAGGTAAATGTTTAATTTTCTCCATAAAATGTTTATACATCTTCACATACATGTATTTCTGACCTTACAAAACCTTCAGGGTCCATTTGCAAAAATATACATCCCACTTTACTTTCTTTCCTGATACATGATGTTGACATTTTTTCCTCCTTTCTTTTGACTGTCCATGTGCCTGAGAAATATGTATTGTGAGTTCCCAAGTGCCATACATTGTTCCAGAGACAAAGATGGCATAGCATACTAAGCGGCCCTAGGTCTGGACCCTGGAACTGACATTCTCCTCGTGACATACATGTGTGCACACTCTCCCTCATCCTTCATACCTGTGTGTGCACACTCTCACTTATCCTCCATACAAGTGGGCACACTATCCTCATTCTCCATACATGTGTGTGCATACCTTTGTCCTCCTTACTATAAGCCAGCCCCCTCCCCAACAACAGCAGGTGTTTGCCCAGTACCTGAACCACTACTGATCACCCTGGGCTTATTAACCACACTCAAGAATGAATCTCCCAATCCAGAATAAAATCTTCCAGCCCAACACAAGCCCCCCTCATACTCCGCCAAGCCTACCATACCCCTGTGCTCCTTTGCCACCATGAAGGGCCGCCTCCTTCTCCTTGTGAGCCACTGCCTTGTCCTTCTCAGGTCCAGGACCTTAGGCATAGGACTTGGGTACATATCTCTCCATCACTGGTACCCACGCAGGGTCAGCGCACTGAGTGCCTGAGAATATTAAGGAGTGCTCACCGAGCTTCAGCATCATTGAGAGGCACCATGTGTTTATCTTAGGTTCAGAGACTGCAGGATAAGCCTCTTGCTTCAAATGGGGCTCGGGAGAATCCAATCAGCACGAGATTGGTAGATAAGTGACTTAAGCCCTCAAATCCCTTGACTATAGGAGACTTAGGTCCGTATGCAAAGCCAGAATAAAGAGAGAAATGAGCCTGTGTTCTCATCAGCCAGCAGCTCGGCTCCCCACCTCCATGGGCCACCAAGAAGCCAGAGCCAGCCACTGTGCGGGCAGAACTGGAGACCTCTGACTTCCACCTCCAGGACAAGGTCACTCTCGTTCACACAGCTCACCACGATGTTGCCACAAAGAAGTTACCGCTGACTACATGGTACTTTCAACGCTCTCTCTCTCTCTCTCTCTCTCTCTCTCTCTCTCTGCAAAGTACCATGATTGCTTCTACTCTTTCTTAGTTTTTTTTGTTTTGTTTTTTGGTTGTTTGCTTGCATCAAAATTCAAGAACGATCTGAATGCTTCGGGTGGTCAGTGTATTCCCTGCAGCTGTTTCCAATCTCCCTCCCTCCCCTTCTCTCTTTTGTACTCTCTCACTCTCTCTGTCTCTCTTCCATGTGTCTCTCTATCCCCGCTCTCCTCTTTCCTCTCTCTTCTATTTTTTTGTCTCTCCTTCTCCCTCCTCCTCTTTCTCTACCCCCCCCCCCATCCCCTACACACCCCTGAGCCATTCCATTCTGCCTGCTACCCCAAGCTAACTAAACCTAGGAGACCGACCTGACTGGCCGATTTGGGTTTGACTCTTTGGGTGTCACTGCTGGGTACCCCATTACCCGGATTCTTTTGTGTACAGTACAGAATCCTGCATACTCAGGAGAGCTCAGGTTTTCTGTCACACTGCTGTGCTGTGTGCTTCCTTCAGAGCGACACCTGCCTCCCTCCCGCCTTGAGATGTTAGAGGTCAGTGATCGTGACCTGCACTGTCACCCTCCAGAGCCTGAGAAATGTTGCTGTCCCGTTGTCCCCTTTCTCTGTCCCTTGGCTGGAATAATTCCATAGAAAAAAACTTCCGGTCTTCAAAGCAATAGCAGGAAACAGAGCCTGGTTCCACTACGCTGGTGAGAGGCTGACCTGGTAAAGGTGATGAATCTCCACGCTGGTGACAAGCTCAGCTGATAAATGTGATTGCTGCCCCAGCTGGGATGATCTGAGCCGGATCCCTGGAACCCATGTTCAGGTGGGAGGAAAGAAAATAGCTCCTGTTTGCTGTGCTGGGGCACACTCTCAATAGTAACTAAAATCATACTTATAAAAAAAATGAAATTAATTTGGGGGGTTTCTATAAAGACAACAAAGAACTTCCAAGTAACCGTGAGGAGGCTGAGGTAGAGCAGTCTACTGTTCCAGGACACAGGGCTGCATAGCATAGACCCTTCCCAGCAAAGTTTAAGAAAAACGGTCAATTTTCTTCTTAAATATAGCTTGGCTCTCTAGCTTTCCCTAGGGCGTCTGAGTTCCGCTGTGCTTGCCTCCCAGCCTGCTTTCATTTTCTTTTGTCCTTCGGGTCACTGTGCACTCATGACTGTGAACGCCTCTCATATCTTCAGTGGACTGTTGCTGCTGGTGTGGATGGCAGTGCCCAGGCCTGGTCCATGTGAGCTCTCCTGGCTGGTTCTGGGGCTTTGTCCACAGTCACAGCTACAAGTGTGACCATTACTCTCTGACCCTGGTAGCTGGGGGAGTCCTTTCCTCTGCTCCTGTCTGACAAGGACTGGGGCCCAGGATGTTTGGCCCTACCTCAAGTCTGCAGCTGGCAGCAGCTGAGGACCTGGACTCCTCCTGTGATAGGCAGAGACCACAGGCTGTGGGCTGGGAGTGTGCACTGCTTCCACAGGACGGATCATTTCCTCTTCTCTAGTAGATAGTGGGTATTCAAGGATAGTATTATTTACACTATGTGTGTGTGCGAGGGTGCACACATGTGTGTTCAGGCTTCTGCACTGGTCTGACCTTGGGTTCTAGTCCTCAGCCATAGCCACTAAGAGCACCTCCTGTGCACATTCACTATGTTCCCTTTTAAAGGGCCCTGCCCACCTCCCATCTCTCTATCTCTGTCTGTCTGTCTGTCCTTACCTCCCTTCTCTTTTCTTCTGCTGCTTCTGTCTCCAGAGACCAGTTCCCCCTCCCCTTCCTTCCTTTTACGTTCTGTTTCCCCTAATAAAACTCTTCCATGTGAGTTCTGTCTCATGGTGGCATCTTTCTCTCGCAAGTCACCTTTTCTAAATCACAGCAGGTCCCAGGGATTGAACTTAGGCCATCGGGCTTGGCAGCAGTAGACTTAACCTGACGAACCTTCTCATTGGCCCTGCTTAAGGAATTTTTAGTGAGACACATCGTAGTTTATATGGATAATTTTTATTTGTGCTAAGAGACATGCAATATTTATCAAGCTCTGTAGATACTTAGTCGCCCTACAGTGAAAGCGCTGTTGGCACCATGTGACATCAACATGCTGCCTGGGATGCACGCAGAAATCCCTTATAAAGATGGTGTCACCGCTAAAGGCACCGTGCAGGAAAATATGAACAGTCAGCTTTCCTGGGAGTTTGAGTCTGTCTGTCTATCCATCTACTTACAGACATAAATACGCACATCATTTTAGTCCTATACCACGTCCCACCATGTCTGTCTCCACACGCAGCCTTGCGGTTCACACTGACACCCTGGATGCTGCTTCAGAGATGTGGAAAGGTCCGCTTCCCCCTTTTCCAGCCAAAGAACCCCTGCTGTAGGAGGCACCAACTTGTTCATCTGCCTCCAGTGATGGATGCTGGGCTGGATGTGTCTGGGCTTTATCTGGTCCCCAGGTATGGATGTTTGATGTGGGATTCCATTCTGTATGCTGTGAGTATGTTTTGTTACCATTGGTTAATAAAGAAGTTGCTTTGACCTATGGCAGGGCAGAATAAAGCTAGGCAGGGAAAACCAAACTGAATGCAGGGAGAAAGAAGGCAGAGTCAAGGAGACGCCATGTAACCGCCAAAGGAGAAAAACTCTGGAACTTTACTGACAGGCCACAGCCTCGTGATGATACATAGATAAATAGAAATGGGTTAATTTAGGATATAAGTGCTTAGGTAGGAATACACCTAAGCCATTGGCCAAGCAGTGTTATAATTAATATAGTTTCTGTGTGATTATTTAGGTCTGGGCGGCCGGGAAACCAAAGCAGAGTCTCTGTTTACAGATGCTAATAGATTCTGCTTCTCCTTTTTACACAATACAGTGTACCTTGGGGTGCATCCATCCCCCAAGCCCACCTGTCAGGAACTTAACCCTGGAGAGCACAGAGCCGGGAGGTGGGGGCTATGGCAGACAATCAGGTGACAAGCTCATGGATGGGTTCGCTGCTGCAGTAAGAGGCCTCATGGCACAGGCTTGCTCACCCCTCCCCTCTGTCGCAGGAAGGTAGTCTCTGCTTTATCCTTTGGGCTATAAAGTGAAGAACAGAGAGAATAAAGATCTCACCAGAGTTCTGGACCTGCTGGTACCCGACCTATTCTTGCTCCTCAAGGACAAACAACACGATGTTTGGTCAAAGGTGTGGGTGGCTATTGGATATCTTGCTCCTCAAAGGCCAGACAACAGGGTGTTTGACATAGGTGTGGTTACCAGGTGTTTTGAGAATTAAAGGGGTGATCACTCTTGTTTGTTCCTTGTATCATGGGAGGGAAGGCTTTTGCCCTCCCCTTTTGATTGGGCTATATGAAGACTATGAGTGATAGACTTAAGGAAGTTACAGTCTTCACTGGAAGCCCTCCTGACTCTATTTCCTGTCTCTGGTCCCCTTTTTCTTAATCCTCACTCTCCTTTTCAGGAGAATATAGCAAAATGACAGCCTGTTGCCAATGGGGCCAGTATCAGCTCATCTGCAGGGAGCAAGCCTTCCGGTGCAATCTAAACCTTACCTGGCAGACAAAATATGAAAACTCAAGGTCTCTGGGGATTCCCACTCTCCCCTCCCCCCAATGTGGGAATGAACCTTGGGACATCCCAGAGCATGGCTCATACCACCGAACTCCTATCTGGGTCATCCACGTGTTTGGAATGAAGATGTTGGCTCTTCTAGAGAAGTCCCCACCCAAGCCTTACTAGCCACCTTGCAAGATCAGTAGCCCTAGGCATCTTTCCCCAGAGAGGCTCTCATATGCCCCACACCTCAGTGAATGTCTAGACACACAGAAGTTGATCTGAAGATTTTTCAGCTTCGGGAATGTTATTCTTGTGCTAGCAGAGGAAGCCCACGTCAAGAGAGTAGCCTCACAAGTCATGAATCTGCTCGAATGCCCTTTGAGCGGCGTGATCTGTCTCTAGATGCACTGGTTGCTGGTGTTTGCAAGGCTTTTTGGTGTTGCTTGGAGAAGCTCCTACAAGCCCATACCCTGCAGTTCCACCTGCCTCTGCTGCTGTCCGTCTTGCTTGTTCAGTCAAGTTAAAGAGAGCGGGAAGCCACCCGCCTGCCCAGTCCTGCTCCCCCACTGCTGAGGAGTTTCTGTCCACAGGTGACACTGCTCTGGCTGGTGACAGAATGAAATTTGCAGCGACATGAAGCGCTTCATGCCCCCTCTCACAAACGATTGTGACAATGGGCGGCTTGGAGCTGAGAGCTGCAGGTTAGAGTTTGGACACCTGCTGGTTTCCTTGGAGCTTTTTAAATCCTTCACACGTCACTTTTGTTTCCCCACTTGGATGCCTCTTGCATGCCAGTCAGGTCTGTCACAGACTGAACGGCAGACGAAGAAGAGGTGTGCAGTGCGCTTGCAGGGTGACCCACCTGACTGGAATCTGTTTCCAAAGTGTGCCTAGGACCCCATCCCCCGGCACACTGGCAAGCTGGCAGCCTCTTGCAGGACTGCTTCTCAGTGTTCATCTTCTGCCACACTGGGTAGAGCCCTTACCCTGGGAGGGTTCCAGAGGGCCTGTCACCCTCCTCAGGGGAGGCTTGGCATTTACCAGGTCTCTGCTAGTTTCTCTAAAAGTCACCTGGTTATCCAGGCTCCATGTCCCGTGTATGGACCCACAGTGAGAACGAGTGGAGACTGCTCGTTCGTTTTCCAGCCGCTTAAACATGAATAACCACACAGAAACTATATTAATTACAACACTGTTTGACCTATTAGCTTAGGCTTCTTATGAACTAACTCTTACATCTTAAATTAACCCATTTCTATTAATCTGTGTATCACCATGAGGCTGTGGCCTACCAGTAAAGGTTCCAGGGCATCTGTCTCCTTCGACAGCTACGTGATGTCTCCCTGAATTTCTCTAAAAGTCACTTGGCTATCCAATCTCCATTTCCCGTGAACAGATCTACAATGAGTTGTATGGGACCTGCACTCAGTGTGTGCAGTGATCCATCATGACTTCGTTGGTCAAAACGAGGATGTCCACTCTGGAGAATCTGAACAACTTCCCACTGGGTCCTGGGTTTTCACAACCTTTGCACGGAAGATCAGCTCTACTAGCCAGGAAATGTATGAGCTTGCAGGTGAATTTTAAATATAGCTTGCAGATATGTATGCTAACAAAAGCTAGCAAATGCATGCTTTGCATTGCTTGGATTTGATTTAGCGCAAGGACTCCACCTGGGAAACTCCCCATAGGCAGCTGTGTGCAACTGCCTGAACTGCCCTTAGTCTTTGGCTTGGGGCTCAGGTCCCTACCTTCTCACTTACCTATGTGGCTCTCCTTGAGCATATGAAGCTAGCAGGGTTGGCCCTTTCTGGAGAGAAAGAACAGGTACGCCTGGTTGGCTACCACATCTCCAGAGCACAGACACTGTGGGGCTCGGCACCCCTCATCTTTGTGTGGCTATCAGACCTCTTTTCAATCAATATTTGCCCAGAACGGAGGAGCTTTTAGTGTCTTCCAAACCTAACAAGATTGAAAGATAGCTAGATGTTCTATAGCTATTCTTTTTGGTCCGTTCTCAGAACTCTTGAATGCACCCTTGAGGACAACAGCCTGGGAAACCAGACTCAGTCTAAAACCTTGGGCAGAGAGGTCCTGGAAGGGGTAGAAGAGGGCCCTGAGCCTGTCTGCTGTCAATGCCTACACCACAGAGAAGGGCTTTTGTGGGTCCTGTGAGCAGTGATCCTGACTCACCCAGGGTGACTGTGTGTGACATCGCTGCCTTTAAAGAGTGTGCCAAGCATTTACTGAACCTGCTTTGCAGGAATGACAGAAGGGCCTTCAGGCCTCCTGGTCCTCCCGGGTTGTCTCTGGTACTCTAGGCTGCAATGTGCCATCCCTACCTGTGTTTCCCAGAATTCCCTTCCCTGTGTCTTCTCCCTTTGCACTTCCCAGAAGAACTGTGGTTCACCTGCCCCCAAGAATCCTTTCTGAGACTCAGATTTACCCTAAAGTTAGCAAATGGGGCCACCCATGAGTATGAACCTTGGAAGGTGACAAGAACAGGCTTAAGGTGACTGCCAGTTCTTGTCAGAAACATCCAGGATGGGGAAAACAGCATCTACTGAGACCCCACACACGCTGGGTTCTGAGTCCACCTCCACAGAGAAGCTTACTAGGACTTCAGGTCCAAGAGTTCCCAGATTGCTCCTCTGCCTCCTTGAGAAAAGTGACTCCCACCCTGTCCCTCCAGCGGTGTCCCTTGTCCCTGAACACTGTCATCCATCACCTTCACTGCTGCAGATCCCTGAACTGGGCCCTGTGCAGACATTGGCTTTATTGCTTGCCTGAAGGCTGGCCTTCGTGAGGCCTGACAAGCCAAGGTGACTTTGGTTGGCAACAATTTAATCATATCACACAGCCTCCCTCTGCCCTTGCTTCATCTGAATGAAGAAAGAGGGAGGTTACTGTTCTCAGATCTCCCATCCCCCTCTGTACCCCATTGCTAAGCCTGCTACCTTCCTGAGGTTTTAGGAAACATTTCTTTCAATCTGAGAAGCATTAAGGAGGGAAAGAAAACAAGGCTGTTGGGCTGGGACCTCAGTTAACAGAGATCCGGTCACAGCTTCCAGAATTTGGAAAGCAGAGCCTTAGAGAAGCCAGGTATAGGCTTGGAATAAAGAGTAAGAGGTGTGGCCTAGGAAGTGGGGATGGTGTGTGGGCCTCCCATAGCCAGGCTGCTACAGAGCTGGCCCCAGCCTGTTCACGGTTGTTCATGCTCATGGTGTACACAGCCCGAGCCTTGGAGCCTGAGTGTGTTACTCACGGTCGGAGCCTCTGACTGCAATTGCCGTGCTGACATGTGGGGAGGGAGGTGCCAGCACTGCTTTGGAGCAGCAGCGAACAGTCCACTTGCAGCCGAGCAGGGTGAGCACTTCCTCTCTCAGAGACCACAGGCTGGGGATGCCAAGGTCTTCTCTCCCTTTGGAGATACTCAGTCTTTGCCATCAGCAAGATCCAGACGTCCTCGACCTTGGACATCTCCACAAATCTGTCCCTAGGTAGAAGTCAGTTCAGCACCCTTAACCTAACTGTCATCCATGTTCGGCCATTCGGTACACAGCAGAATCGTGAATTCCCCGTGAGCCCATGGCTGACTGGGAGCCACAGCCTGAAGCCTGGAATTTAACAAATGCTGTATCCATTTTTAAGCTGTTATATCTTTAATTATATGAACTATAAAGTATAAACCTCTGAATAGGAAAAATATCCTACATAATATATATTTTATATACATAGCAAAGTGACTAATACTTAAAATTATATTTCAATATAAGTACTATTCTCCTATTAGCAGGTAAATTGTGTGAGATGCTATACAAAAAAGAAGATGTCACCATTTTACATATGAGGGGTAATATATGTTCTATATGCTAACATCATAAAACAGCAAGAAAGCAAAGCCTAGCCAGTCACCAATAAGACATAGGAGTTATATATGCATGTCTGTGTATATTGAACACTTGTATGCAAGAAATATCCATGACTATAAATACATATGTAGGAATAACAATAAGGGATCTAAGTAAAGAAAATACAGAGTATGTATGTGAGCGGTAAGCAGAAGCCTTCCATAGCCTTTGCACCAGCTCCCGACTCCAGGTCCAGCCCTGCCTGAGTGTCCATCTGGTCTACAGTCTGGTAGTGATGCCTTTGTCATGATTTGCCAGTTGGCTTAGGAAAGATTTAAGCACGAAATGATTAGAGCTAACATTTCTCAAAGGAAGTTATTGTCTCATAAGGAAAACAGAGACAAGGGATATGAATGAAGAGGCACTCCAACCGGAAAGGTCTCAACCACCCACTGAAAGATGCAGGTCTTGATAAAATGCCTGAGCTGTCTCCAGACTAGCTCCAGAAAAGACCAGAAGCAAACGAAGTCAGAGAAAATGGTTATGAGTGACAAACAGAAAGCCCTCCTCCAGAAATACAAGGAAGACAAAAGCTGCTTCAAGAACTGAAAGAATGAAGAGAGAAACCAAAGCAAGGCGTGTTTAAGGTGGGCTCTACAGAGCTGTTCCACCTGTCTTTCTCTTCTCAGAACTGAGCACTGTAAAACATGAGACTGAAAAGATTGATAACAGGAACGTTCTTCAGGCAACACAATCAGCTCCAAAACTAACTTCTAAAAAAAAATATTGGACAAAGAGAAAAAAAAATCTGCGCAGCTACTCACAGGACGGAGCAGATGCCCAAACAGTCTCCCCTGCACCGAGAGAGCCATTCCCAAGAGCTGCACCGAGAGAGCCATTCCCAAGAGCTGCACCGAGAGAGCCATTCCCAAGAGCTGCTGATGAGAGCGGATCCAAAAGAGTGGTGCCAAGTAGAGAAGATCTGCCAAAACACGGGGGCCGGTCCTGACAAGGATGCAGCGGCCCATGACGATGTGCATGTCAACTTCACTCGGGAACAGTGGGCTTTGCTGCATTCTTCCCAACAGAATCTCTACAGAGACCTGTGAGAACCTCACTGCTGTAAGCTACAAATGGGAAGATCATGATATTGAGAACATTGCCGAAGTTCCAGAAGCCGTGGAAGAAGGATGATCCTGATTTCTTCTTACCTCAGCCCTGATCACCCAAAAGAAATACAAGACTGACAGCTTCCAAAACTAACTTAGACATGTTTCTTAAAGAAGTCTCCAAACCCAAATAACTGCAAAATGAGAGAAGAGTGCAAAAAATGATCAGGAGAGAAACTGACAATACATTTCTTTAAAGATTGTTTGATCGCTTGACCAAAGCCATAAGATTGAGTTTATCTCCAATGTCATAAAGGAGTTGGAATACAGGCCCCCAAGGACACTTGTCATGTGTGTTTCTGCTTGAATTTATACCTACTGTAAGGAGAGAAGAACCCAGCATGGAAGACAAAAGCAAGATAGAGGAGGCGTTAGGAATGTTTTAGAGCCGTTAACTCCTGCCTAAGGAGGCTGAAATGCCCTCATCTGTGAGCATCTGACATGGACCAGTAGCAGTACCTGTAAACGGTGCTGGTTAGCACCTACCAACAGGCAAGGAGGGTTTAGGCTTTTGGGCTCTCAGAAGTAGCCTGAGAAGGAGTCAAGCCACAAGGCAATCAGGATGGTCCCTGGGCCAGATGCTCTTCCTAATGCAAAATCAGGAGGGTAGAGTAGAAGTCATGACTAGAAAGAGTAATGGGGATGGCTCGCCCACTCCCCGTTGTCTCTTCCCGACCGTCGAAGCTCCGTTTTTCGGAGTCATGGCCCCATGGTTTTCAAAAAGGCTGGTCCTTCGCTAGGCTGCTCGGAGTAGGGATCCTGGGGTGCTTAACCCAGCCACAGTGGCCGCCTCAGCTTGGAGCTCCCGGTGTCCAACATTGGGTGAGGATGGAAGTGAAGAGGAGTAGTCGCTAGTGTGGCCCCCGTTACTAGCCTGCCCGGCTACAGGAGTAGAAGGGACTGAATGGCTAGGTGAGCTTGGCAGAGACCTGCTGGCAGCCAGGAGTTGCTGCCACCTGAGCAAAGTTACCACTCTCTGGACCACCTCCCAGAAGACCAGCCCACATCAAGCCCACAGGCAGCATAGGTCTCCCAGTAGCTGCAGCCTCCCATGTCTGTGCAGAGAGCCCAAGCTCAAGCATCACCCACCATTGGAAGAGAGGAGACACTGATCCTGTCCTGGGTCCCAACCAGAGTCAGGACTAGACCTCCTCATCCTTCCCCATGAGGGGAGCTCAGCTACACATGGAGATGACTCACAGCCTGGAAGCTGCTCTCATCCTCCAAGCTGAAGACGAAGATCATAGCATCCGCCCAGTCCGAGAGCTTGGTGTCAGGCGTTCCCGCTTCCTCTCGGATGAGCACCAGGTGAGTTTGTCCGATCTCCAGCATCCTCCTCTCGCACTGCTCACCCTCAGTCCTCTCCAGCACCTGGTACAAACCCACGAGGAATCCGCGGATGAGGGATGGCCTCTCACCTCTGACATCATCCAGCACACTCAAGCGCAATTTGGGAAATGAGAGGCTCAAAGTCCATTCCTGGCCATTGACCACAGGCCTAGGGAAGGCGCGTAGCTCTGAACCCAACATCTCTCTGGACCCGCTGGAAGACAAGCCTGGGGATCCAGGAAGGAGACCGGGACCAGGAGGCTCCCCTGTGCTCCTTATGAAGATACTGCCGATAAACTTGAGTATCTTGTGTGGTCATGTGTGATGCTCAGCTGAGGACCGCCCTAGGGGTGCAGGCCCCAGGGATTGTGTGGAGGCGGTGGCAGTGTCTGGAACTGGTGTTGCTGGCATGGTGAACAGAGGAGAACCGGCAGTGGGTCCTGGGTGCAAGTAACTATTGTCCAAGGTCTTGCCTTTCTGAGGGGGATAGTTTCCCACTCGCTCCAGCCTTGACCCCAGTTCCAGAGCTGCTCTTTGATCCCTTGACCCTGGTAGAAGGGGCTAGTCACCCAGCCAGCCACAGACTTAAGAAGAAAAGTAAAAATAAAGCATACAAAATTAGAAATAGATAAAAGCCTAGAGACAAAAGATAGTTGGGATAATTAAATTTAAGAAAAACTGGCAAAAAAGCAAAACAAAACAAACAAAAAAAAAAACCTAAGGCCAGGCCAGGCATTCATAACTAAGAATAAGCCTCCATGTGTGATTTATTTGGAGGTTGGGCGATGGGTCCCCCAAAAATCCAAAAAATAAAGCATCACACAACAAGTATATCTGATATTTCTAATTGCAAACAGCCCTGTAAGAAGTGCCCATGTGTATTTATTTCTAAGACATCTTCAGGAAGAATTTCTGAAGGGGGTTCTGGCTCTCAGGCACCTGGCTGTTACCTTGTCATGAATCACCGAATCCCCACACGGAAGACTAGCGCTCAGGAACCACTTCGTGTTAGCTGGCTCCAGGGGAAGGCGTGGGGCATGGATCTGTGCAGAACATAACGGCTGAGTTACATGACAGTCGGAGTAGGAGCCAGCACCCCACATCTCGGAGCGCAGGGCTCTGGCGGGCTTCCAGGCTCTCCGAGGGACAGCAGCCTAGACCTCGCAGTGGCTGTTCACCTTCTCATTGTTCCTAATGATTCTGCCAGTGGTAGGTAAGTCAGAGAGATCAGCGGTGCTGTGTCTGCCCAATTATAGCATGAGACAGGCTTATGGTTGAAACCTCTATGCTGCCTCTGAAGTCTCAGGGCAGACTTAGGAAACCTCAACACCGGCTTACTTTTTGGTTTCTTTCTTTCCTTAGATTTCTATTTTGAGGGTGGAGCATGTCGGGGGGGGGGGGTACCTGTAGAAGCCAAAAGAGGGCGTTAGATCCCCTGGAGCTGTAGTTACAGGTGGTTGTGAGCCTCCTGACGTGGGTGCTGGGAACTGACCTCAAGTCTCTGAAAGCAGTGTTTGGGATTTCCTTTCTGTTGCTGCGATAGAATACTAGCCAAAAACAACCTGGGCAAGAAAAGGTTTGACTTACGCTACCAGGTGGCAGGCTATCATTGAAAGAAGTCAGGGCAGGAACCGGGGCCAAACACAGCTTACGGGCTTTCTCCCCAGCTCAGGTTCAGCTATCTTTCTTATACAGACCAGGGTCTGTGTAGGAAAGGTGCCACCCACAGTGGGCTTGACTCTACCACATCAGTCATCAATCAAAATAATCTCCGACAGACATGTCCGGAGGATAATCTGATCTAGGCAAGTCTTCTTTTGAGGTTCCCTCTTTCCAGGCCACTCTGGATTCTGCCAAATTGAAAGTAAATTCTAACGTATAAGCAGCAAGCATCTCAGTTACTGAACCCCACTCCAGCCCCTCTGATCCAGTTGCCTTTTGTTGATGATAATCATTGCACATATTTGTTGAAGCAGTTTAATAAAAACCCAGAGACAGATATTGGGGTTCAACCTGGAGGTCAGAAAAGCAAAACATCAGCCACTGGCTCGTACCTCCACCTCAGTCTGAAATGGCGATCCTGCCTCCAGGAATCTCAGAATGAGACTGTGTCTGAGAGCTGTCTCTTCATGTCTTACATTCCTCTCTAGGACTGGGATTAAAGGCATGCGCCACTACTGCCTGGTTTCTATGGCAAACTAGTGTGGCTACTGGGATTAAAGGTGTGTGTCACCACTGCCTGGTCTGCAAGACTGACCAGTATTGCTCTTTTACTCTCTGATCTTTAGGCAAGCTTTATTTATTTACTAAAATACAAATGAAATATAACTACAGGCTGTTGATTCGGCCTGAGAATGTTTGAATGCCCTGTTGTTTTGATGTATGCCATATGACATCTTAACCCTTCTGTGTCACAGAACACCAGGACTTACTCTCCGAGACAGCTGGGTCTTAGGACCCACTAACGAATCCCTCTCTACAAGATACCTCCCCTACTCTGCCAACCTCTGTAAACCATTCTCTCCTCTCTGCCTCTATACCTGGCAGATGTAGACTTCGTGTCTACCAGAGATGGTGCCGCGTCTGTCTTTCTGCTGTGATTCATGTGACTGTCCTTATCACACCCTCCACTCACGTTGTCCTGAATTGTGATTGACAGTGGGTGGCTTTGGCACCCTGCATTCCCATGCACTGTAAAGAGTCTCTGCCCCCCTTTTGGAGTCCCAAGACTCACCAGGAACCCTGTTCCCTTTGTTTGAGGGATGAGAGCTTTCTAGAAAGGTGGCCTTGGGAGAATGGCAGAGAACAGACTGGTGCGGAAGAATAAATACCTATCAATTTCTGTGCCCTTCATCTCCATCTCTACCTTCTGTCCAGGGCAGAAGGACTCACTGGTCAGTTTCAGAAAGCACACCAGCCCATGGAGGAGCTCTGCCATGACTGTCACCTGAGATGGGGACATATACAGAAGAGCTGACACGGGAAGTGTCAGACAAGCTGACCACCTGCACTAATTACAGCTCTCCAGGCACTGAATTTGAACAACAGGGGTCTTCAGGATGGAGTCTCAGGCCAGCAGTTTGTGTGAAGTGTGGGTTTCTGTGGGTCTCCTTCTCCCCTAGGGTTGTTGGCCACTGGCCCGCAAGGGCAAACAGAGCGGAAAAGCTAGCATGGCCATGAGTGTGACAGAAAGAACTTCCGGGAGTCTGCTTTAGAGAGACACAGCTCATTTTAGTGTTCCAGGGGTACGGTACATGAGGGTTCTTGGGGTTATGAGTGGGAAGGGCTGATTGGCCATCGCACGGCACCTAATTATCATATGGGATGAAGGAAAGAGCGAGACTTAAGTGCTGAGTCACACAGCATTTGCAGGGAGCGCTGTGCAGGGATGTCCTCCAAGTGAGGCCAGGCTTCTGAGCTTAGAGACACTCCCCAAATAAGGTTAGACAGAGAAGAGGTGACCAGACTGAGAAAGGGAGTCCTCCATTTTGCCCCAGGCTGAAGAGTTATCCAGACTGCGACCTTAATAACTACGTTCTCCATCAGGCCTCCAATGCCTCCTAGTCTGTATGCGACATGGACGCGACATGCACCGGGGGAGACAGGGGCACTACTGCCAGGGAGACTCTGCTCCCACACAAGCTTTCAAGGGAGGCCAAGGGAGAAATCCTCCCGTTCTGTGCCATGCCTTCACCCAGTTGAGCAGCCCACAGTGGGATGCCCTGGTCATCACATGCAGTAAATGCTGGCTCACCTGAATCTCTCTTCAAGGAACAAAGAGCTTGGAAGGGAAATGACTTCTGTGAACAAAATTGAGGAAGCTATTCAAAGGGGAAATTTGATTTTTTGGTACCGTATTATATTGTCTCTATGCAGATTATTTCCTCTAATTATAAACAAGTGTGCTGTTAGAGACGTGGAGGCAACAGTGAGCAGCCTCTCCTTGCTCCACTTGAATGGGATCTAAGAAGAGCGCTCTCTGGTCTGGACCTCGCAGAACTTCACAGAAAGCTGGCACCCGGGGAAAGAACTCCCCATTTTATAGACAGACAGCTGTGAGGTCCCCACACCCTCCACCCAGGCATTTGAAAACTAACTCGTGAGAAGAGCTTGAAATAAAGTAGCTCACGGCTGCTTTTCCCAACACAGCGGCAGAGTCTCTGAAAAGAGGAGACACACGCGCGAGGAGATGTTTCCCTGCCCCAAACCAACACAGGCTTCTTAAGTCCATTGTCCTTATTAGAAAATGAATCTCCACAAAAGGCCAGCTGTGTGGAAGCCAGATAAATTATTTAAGTCTTAAGTTGTTTCCCTTCTAAGTAACAGTAGAAGATTTAATAGGACTGAGCGCAGCCTAAAGACTTGGAACAAGGTCACCCTCTAGAGCAAAAATGAGACTCCAAGGAACCTGCAGCATTGAGCTGAGAAGTGGATAGGGTATCCCCAAGTCACAGATCCAGAGACAGGGACAAGGACACCGTTCCTGGCTGAGCATAAGGGCAGTTGGACCATCTACACTCTGTATGATCTTATTTGGAACCTGAAACCAAGTATTTAGGTCTGGGAATGACCTGTCCAGTTAAAGGCAGAATTAGCGAGAAGGTGGAATTCTTCTTATTCTTCTTAATCTGTGTCCCTTGTAGAAGCATATATGGCAGAGAGAGAGAGAGAGAGAGAGAGAGAGAGAGAGAGAGAGAGAGAGAGAGAGAGAGAGAGAGAGAGACTAAGAAAATGCTGGGGTTTGAGCTGGCCACCTAGCAGGAAGGCACTGATGACAGTTCACCAGCTCACGCTTGCTGGATGCTGGGAGAAGGACCTTTGAGGGAGCCCTACCTAGGCTTCTCTTACAACCTCTAAGTGGATGAGGCCCAGGCACGTGATAAAAGGTTATCTGTAGTATTCCAATGACCTGACTTCGATATTAATCTCAGTATCACCCTGAGTGTGACCTCCTGTCTGTTGTCAGATAGTCGAGCAAGAGCTTGGCCAACTTGAACAGGATTCGAAGAGATTTAACATTGAGAGTGCTATGGCAAGGGCAAGCCCGCTGGCTTTGTCTACTAGCACTCATCCCTGCCTCCCAGACTCCATCCTTGGAGCTATGTACTTAGGGCTACAGAAAAGCCTGGGTTGCAGAAACAACCACCTAATGTGGATCTGACTAGTCAGCCAGACTGTTCCCTTTATACTCCAACCTCACTCACTCCAACAAGCCATAGAGATAGGTTTCCAGGTGCCCAACTAGTGTTTTGACTTTATTGTCGGTCACTCTTGGCCACTATGGTGGACCTGAGGTTGCCTTCCTTAGGGTTGCTCCTGGAATGCTTCTGAGAGACACTGGATGGGGTACACTTTTGAAGCAGGTGTAGGAAGAAGCTAATTTCAGCATCCTTCTGGTCCACTTGAGCCCTGGCCCATTGATCTGGGTGTCAGCAGCACCAGAGCTCTGGTCTATGGGTCTGCATTCTTGTACTATGAGTTCTAGGAGGATGGAATTTGGTTCACAGGGCCATGCCTGCAGGAGACTGAGGATTAATGCTGGAAAGATGGGCTCACAGCCCAGGGCACTCCTTTCTGGGGTTAGCCAGTTGGATGACCATCACTGCAGACAAGACCAAGACTGCATGTCCCAAGCACCTTGGATCAGGGGCCTTGCTGTCCCTGACAAAGAGTCTGTATACAAGGCAGTCATGCCTTGGCCTGTAATATGTAATGAGCTCCAAGTTCAGGGTGAGATTCTGCCTCAAAAGAAAAGATGGAGAATGACCAAAAGATACCTGACATTGGCCTCTGACCTCTACATACAGGTGCACTCATACTTACACACACACATTCCCTCTAATATACACCATACCACACACACACACACACACACACACACACACACACACCCTTGGAGCTCGTCCTTCTAAATCCCTGCCTGTCCTCACACACATCGGTTGCTAGCTTCGTGGGCACCTAAACTCCCACTCTTTGTGGGATTTTCATCGATTCAGAGCCACTGATGTTTGCATTTCATGAAAAGATTCACAAATGAGTTTAAAGTTCTTGTTACAAACAGGTTTCGGGATTCTTTTGCGTAGCATTTGCACAAAGAGTTAGTTCTCTCCTTTCAGAGGAAACATGGAAATCATCAGCCGAAACTGGCAGGAGAAGCTGCAGAGTTGACTCACCAAATCTGAAGGAGGAAGGAACGAGGGCCATGCAGGCAGGGGCAGGGCTGTGTGGGATGGGGCAGGGCTGTGTGGGGCAGGTGCAGGGCTATGTGGGCAGGTACAGGGCTGTGTGGGGCAGGTGCAGGGCTGTGTGGGGCGGGGGCAGGGCTGTGTGGGGCAGGGCTGTGTGGGGCGGGGGCAGGGCTGTGTGGGGCGGGGGCAGGGCTGTGTGGGGCAGGGGCAGGGCTGTGTGGGGCGGGGGCGGGGCTGTGTGGGGCAGGGGCAGGGCTGTGTGGGGCAGGGGCAGGGCTGTGTGGTGGAAATGGGGCCTACATGGCAGAGATTGGGTGTATGTGGTGGAGATGGGGGCATGACTGGTAGAGGTGAGGTCTGTGTGTGATAGAGATGAGGTGCCATGCATGACGGAGATCAGGAGCAATAAGAATAGAGGAACAACAACAACAACAAAAAGAATAAAGGTGAGGTATCTTTAGTGGGAGTTGGGACTGTGTAGTAGAGCTAGGGGCTGTGAGCTAGAGAAATGGGGACCGTGACAGAGATGGGATCTGTGTGGCAGGAATAGGGTCTGTGTGGTGAAGTTGGGATCATGTTTGATAAAGATGTGGGTATGCAGAGGAGATGGGGCATGCATGGCAAAGAGGGCGATTGGTGGAGAAGACATGCAGTGTAGATGGGGGCCATTGTGGAGATGCAGTTGTGCATGGAGAGTTAGAGGGACCCTCCTGTGGTCAGGCCTGAGGTCTCAGGACTGAGTATGAGACAGCTCTAGGCTAGCCTAGGTGCTTAGCCAAGGGGAGCTCACACCTCCTCCATCTGCCAGGTCATTGCTCCCCATGGTTTCCGGAGTGGAGCACCAGGATGTCCTTGTTCAGATCAGCTGAGGAAAAATGTATTCATAGGGATGGACACCTTTCTAAAGATGGCTTGCCATGATCATCTGACTCAGGTCACCTCACAAGTTCACAAGGAACGGAGTCGGGGGCAGGGTGGAGCTGATATGCCTGATTTAAATTTAAGACTTGTCAATGATTTCACTTTTTAACATGACTCATTGACAAACCTGACTGGGGGCTGCTCACACCCTCCGGGAGGGGTTGTTCCAATTCCTTCTAAGGTTGACGACTCGGTCGTGTTCAAGGCTCAAGGCAGACAGAAAGTCAGGGCTCAGAATGTGTGGCTTCCCAGATTTCCTTGTCTCTCCTGTGCAGACTCACACATACCCCTGGTGCCCAGAAAGCCCTCAGCATTCATGTTACTCTCACCAGCTCCCTGAGAGCAGCAGAGACCAGCCTGGGCCAGCTGGGCAGGGACCCTGCCCTACGGCTTCATTTTAGTCTTGATCTCCCAAGAGCCCTTTTCTTCTGGTTGTCCTTAGAGATGGTGTTTCACTATGGCACTGCCCTCTTTGGAGTTGCCTGCATCTTTTCCCTGGTTTTACCATGTTCCAAGACACATCTATCTGGGGAGAGACTGACCAGCCCACCAGCCGGGTCAGTAGAAGGACCCTGGATGTTGTGACAGGACCCCAGCACCTGGGCAGCAAAAAAATGAGCTATTCCCAATGCTTGGGGACACAGTGTTCACAGGGGACCTCTGCTTTGCACTCCTGGGAGTATCCACACTTGTCACCTTTGGAATCTTTGGCTAGTGGTTGAGACCAGTTACCACAGCTGAAGGGTCACATTTTCCTGAGTCCCGTCTCCATGTTATCTGGCATCTGACTGTGTCCAAATTCTCCAGTTTATTAGATTAGCACCACCTTAGGGGCCCTATGGCTCAATTTTCACCCCCTCAAGACCTTGTTTACAAATAGTCATATTTGTTATTGGAGTGGGAGCTTCCACACATTTGGGGGTCTTGCGCATTTGCTATTGGAGTGTTTTCCACACATTTGGGGGTCTTGCACCACTCATACTTTCTTCTCCCCTCAATGCTGTAGTCTTCTCAGCAACATTCTAGTAGGAAGAAGCATCCAGAAGATCCACCAGCTGGGTGGATCCACCTTCCCACACAGAACCATCCCAAGATTGTGGAGACCCTGTCAATGTCTGTGCATATGCCCATGTGGCCCATGCCTGACCGCTTCCTCCCTAGGAAAACTTGGCTGCAAATTCTGTCTGTTTACCTAGGAAATACTTGTCCCCCAACCTAGCTTCAATCCTGAAACAATGACTTCAGTGTGGGGCCTTGAAGCAGAGGAGTGTGGCATCTGGGTCACTGGCCAGAGCAAACAGGATGAGGATGAGAAAACCGGGCCAGCAGAACCCACCAGTGTACGGGCTGGTTTTAACTGTCAACTTGACACCACCTAGAATCAGCTTGGGAAGAGAGTCCTAATGAGAAATTACCTAGATCGGGTTGGCCTGTGAACTGGTCCATGATGTACTGCCTTCATTATTAAAGCATATGAAAAGACCCAGCCCACTGTGGGCAGCACCGTTCCCTAGGCAGGGGGATCTTGAACTGTCTGAGAGAGGAGAAATCTGAACTACAAACAAGAAAGCAAGCAACATGGCCCTCTCCCATCTCTCTGATCTCGGAATGGGATGTGACTGGCTGTCAAAAGCTCCTGCCTTCTGAGACTCTAGGAATGACTGCATTAGATGCCGGTCACATGACGCTTGTGGAAGGCTGGCATGGATCCCAGAGGAATCGCTCATTGACAACCATCCTGCCAGGGACAGTAAAGTCTTGGGCAGAACTGAGCAAGGGGACATGTAGATGGAGGTTGCTTGTGCGGTAGGGTCCTCCAAAACTAGAGTGGAAGAGACGGAAGTCATAAGACAAGCCTGGGAGCCTTCTAGAGGATTCTGGCCCGAGCAGGGAGCAGTATGGCAGAGGCAGTCCAGGGCTGTGGAGGCTACAGCGGCTCTCTGACGCTGATTCTTGGGGAATTTCCTTGACTAGTTCTCCTTCCCTTGCCTCCACTGTTCCTAGAAGGAATCTCTACGTACATAACTTTCAGCCCAAAGTTCTCAGTGATGGCCGCTTCAGAAGCCAGTGTAACCCATTGGGACAGTGGTTCTCAACCTGTGGGTCGCGACCCCTGGGGTTGCATGTCAGATACTTACATTACGATTTGGAACAGTAGCAAAATTACAGTTATGGGGTAGAAACAAAATAATCTTATGGTTGTAAGTCTCCACAATATGAGGAACTGTATTAAAGGGTCACAACATTAGGAAGGTTGAGGACCACTGTGTTAAAACAACCTGGGGTGAGGGAGCTACCAGCTGGTCTCTGAAGGATGATACATCCTAGAAGTCCCCTGTGTCAAGAAGCCTTTGCAAACCCTGCTGGGAGTCATGGTAAGCCTGGCTCCTCCTAGTTGTCAGATCCTTCTGGCAAGACATTCCTGCTGTGAGCCTTAGCCATCCAGCATGAGCCCCCGCAATGGGTGCAGCCAGGGTCAGGTTGGGTTAAGTACCACACACTGGACGGTGACCCCTAGGAACCACAAGTGAGCAGCTGCATGCATCCACCATGAACACTGCACCCTGCATCCGTAAACCTTTTCTTTTCTGTGTAAGAATTGATGAAAATGTACAGAGCTGGCCACAACAGGGCTGCCCTGCCTGGGAGGCCTTGGTGAGGCTGGACTCTGATTCACAAACACATCAATGTAGACCCCTGGCTATTGATTGAAACGTGTGCTTCTCTCAGGATGAGAGGCGGTGCTTCATGGGATCAAGTGTTTTGAATGCTCCCTGCCTTTCTCACCTCTAAGATCCGGTTTATCCAGTTAGACTATCTTTTAATAAAGTATTCATTCCTTGACAGTTTTATGCTTTATCCAATGGGTATTGTCCTCATCATATCTATCCAGGTCTCCCTAGTTCACCCAGCCCATCTCCCTCCCAATCCATGTCCTCTTCTTAGTTTTACTTTTTGTTGTTGTTATTTATAACCTCTTGAAGTCGATGTGATTGCCTACATGCCCATGGTTGTGTGGTTATCACTGGTACACACACATCTTTAGATTTTATGCCTCGTGCTATGAGCCTGTTCAGAACACTAACTGGGCGATCAGGGGCCCTCGGGGCAAACCAACAGTTGTTTTGTTAAATATCCGTGCTGTCAAACTCCCTTCTAAATACGTTTATACCCTACTACTATATACTATATATATATAAATACGTTTATACCCACAGATCTACTGCTCTCTTGGTCTGAGAAGCCTCCCTTTGCAGTGGGCTGTGGTTCACGCGGAGCTGGTCAAAGTGCCGAGCAGAAATGACAGTGAGATGGGTCAGCTATCAGCCTCCCGTCATCCAAGGCTCAGAGGAGATCACAGAAGAGGGGGTGGAGAGAATGTGAGAGCCAGCGGACAGGAAAAGAGCTGAAAAGTGCCGACTGCTTGCTATGATATGGCTGTGGCACACCCAACTTTTAGACGGTCACTGCGGACACTGGCATAGAACTGAGTTCCTCGTCCACTCGACCAGAGTCTTAGGCCAGGACCGGAACCAGGATAAGATTGCAGGCTGCAAAGAGCCTGGGTGCCTCACACGGCACATTGCAGCTAATTTACTTCTGGAAGGAATTTTCTGCAGAGAAGCTGTGGCAATGGCCGGTCTTGCTGCAGAAGCAGCACCATGTGCTGAGGACTAGCCTGTTCATCTGCCCTCGACAACCGTCCTAGCCCTGGGCTCCTCCTGACACTCCACCAGCACCCATGCCTCCATGAGCAATTCATACCATGGCTTTCTATCCTGTGCCCCCACACTCCTGATAAACCCCTGTCCTCGCTGTCCCCTCAGCTGTGTGTCCTTGTGACCAACCGGTGCCCTGGCAGATGATTCCTTAGGACACCATAGAGCGGAAGTTTGTACCCAAGTCCCAGAATCAGGAGTGAGCTGAGAGGCACCTTCCACTCCAGATGGAAATATTTCACATTGTTTCCCCCTTGTACAGACATTTTAAATATTTATTTATCTTATTTTGTGTGTCTATGTATGTGTCTACATGTATATATGTGCACTATGCGTGTTTAGGAGCCCATGGAAGCCATAACAGGGCATCCATCCGATTCCCCAGAACTGGACTCACAAATGTTTTTGCACCACAATGTGGGTGCTTGAGGGCCTGAACTCAGGTCCTCTACAAGAGCAGTATGTGCTCAGAACCATTGATCCATTTCTTGGGTTCTGTACAAACATTTTTAATGTAAAACAAGCTATTAAGGATTTCAGGATACACAGAGTTCCTGTTTGTCCTTCAGTTACGGTTCCCTCGGTTGATATCTCACATAGCCATGCACGTTCAGTGCTGACAAAACATCTAACAAACCCGCACTGCTAAATATGTGCTTTATTTAGGTTTCCCAATTTTTGAGCAATTTTTTTCTGTTCCAGATTCCATCTTTAATTTTTTTTTTCAGCATTCGAATTGCCAGCCCTTTTCTAGGTAGTGTAGACTCGGTACCCACCCTCTTTCCCAGCATGGTAGTGTGTCTTATACAGAGAGCATGATTTGTTAAACCCCTCTTGACAGCATTTTATTTTTAATTTTGACATTAAGTCTACAGCTACAATGCTTCCCATTCCAAAGCAGCCAGGTTCTTGACTGCGTGGACAGAGGAAAGAGGTGGATCCCAGGAGGTAGCAATTAGCACGCCACATCTGCCCACCAGGAGCTATTTCAGCTCTGTCTCAAGCTGCTTCTTGTAATGGTAAAAACAATTCCATATTAAAGTCCAGGTATGTGGGGGCCCAGAGCAGGGGCTGGGTGATGCTCATCCAGTGGGAACAGCCGGGGACCCTTTCTGGAGGGGCACTGGGCTTCAGCCCTGGGAGTGTGGTCTCACCCAGTTGAGGTTGGGTGACATCTGAGCTGAGAGCTGGCTCCTTGTTGAGCAGGTGCTGGGACCCTGCTGTCTGCCTCCTTCACACTTCTCCTCTGGTGATGCTTCTTGCTCAGAGGTCACAAACCACAGCTGCAGCGAAGAGCAGGTCACCAATTGTGCCCCGGAGAGTCTGACAGCCAGGGACAGCTTTGACATTTTCAAATGGCCAAAAGAGGTATCCAAAGAGGAGCAGTGTTTAGTGATATAAAATATGAGAATCATATTTTAACATCCACAGACTCATGACCTTGGAATGCAGTGGTGTTCACATGCAAGCATATAGCCTGTAGTTGGCTGTCTCTATCAGAGTCAGACAGATGTGTGACAAGCCACACATCTCAGAAACACACACACACAAAGATGAACACTTATACACACAAAGATGAACACACACACACTAGTCACACACACACAAAGATGAACACACACACACACCAATCACAAACACAAAGAGGAATACACACACACCAAACACACACACATGCATACACACCAATCACATAAAGATGAACATACACACACACACACCAATCACACAAAGATGAACACACACACACACACACACACATGACTGCCCACTACAGAGAAGTCAGCTGATCGCTGCTTTTCAGAAAGTATCACCTGTGGAAGAAAAGGGCAATGATCAGAGAGTAGTCAGGGTTTCGTCAAAATAGGGGATCTGGAGATAAATGTACCCCCTCATGGCTCTGAAGCCGAGACACCTGAAATGAAGGTGTTGCAAGCTCTGGGAAGAGCCCTCTGAGATCCTTCTTGCCACTTCAGCTTCTAGAAGGGGTTCTGTAGCTCCCATGCCACTACAGGTCAGCTTGCAAGCCAGGAACTAAGCTGGAGACTTAAAAACACATGCATACAGATAGATAGAGATGTGGGGACACAATTCATCATTGATACAAGAATGCCAAAAATTCCCACTTTATTGTGCTCAGGGGCAGCTTATATAGGGCTCTGGCCACGCCCCAGCTCTCAGGATCTTTCAGCTGCAGACCCATCAGAACCCACTCCCCTGCCATCAGGGTCTCGTGCTCAGAGCAGGGGAAAGCAAGTTGTTTTACAGGAAATTCAGGGTCTGGTGGTCCGCAGTCCCCAACAGGGTTCTAGGCTCTCCTTGGCACCTATCTGCAAAAGACTAGAATTGATCTCTGTACTTAATAGACATCTTCACTGCATCCCAGAGTTTCCCTATCTTTCCCTAGTATCCTCCCAGCTCTATCACCCTACAGATACTCAGTCTGAAGAAGTTCAAGTCCCCGGCACACTGGTGCTGTTTGCATGTAGCAACGCCCATCCTCTTGTATTCTCTTCAATCAGCTAGAGACAGAGCTCTTTCGCGCTACCTGGGTAGAAGCCATATAAGCAAGCTCTTCAAAGTCTGTTCTCTGTCAGCTTTTGTCTCCCCCAGTTTTAGACAGCAGCAAATGGCAGCAACAGGCACTCAGTGACGCCAGCTAGTGGGCTCCATGCAGGCTTTGGGTATTGAGGCCATTGGTCTTGGCAGTTGCCAGCAATACAGGCCTGGAGTCTGAACCCCTTGGTCCTGAAGCTTCTCAGCTCTCAGAGATTCTAGTGACCACCATCTGCAGGTTCTCATTCCGACTTCTGGCGGCCTTCTGGCGGCCACCCCTCCCCATCTCTCGTCACTTCACTGTCTCCCTGCTTCCCTCCCTCTTCCTGCCCACTCTTGAACTAGTCAACCACATCTAAGCCTGCAGCCAGGTCATTTCAGGACACCACCTCTGTTGAGCAAGCATTCAGGTGCCAGGGTATAAGCTTGGGGGCAGAGGTCTTGTCCGGAATTTGTGTTCAAATTCACTCAGTCCTATTGTATTGTGGGCACCCTAAGCACTCCAGGGCTCAGTGTTCAACCTACAAGAATTTGTTTACAAATAGTCACATCCTGAAAAGTTGTGGGTGGGGACTGCCACGTGTTCTAGCCAGGGCAGAGCTCACACTTCCTTCTGTGGTCTGCTCAGCAGCTCTAAGAGGGAGAAGCTTCCAGAAGATCCATCAGCCAGGTGGTCCCACATTCCTGCACAGTCGTCCCGATAGTGTGACACTGTCGATGTGTGTGCATGCCCACATCTTCCATGCCTGATCCCTTCCTTCCTGTGGGGCCCTAAGAGGAGTCTGTGCCAAGATGCTATTCATCCCAAGAAGGCTATTCAGGAACTATGCACCTATGTACCTGGGGAGGACCACTTAGACTCTGGTGTCTTCTCCCACCAGCAAGGGCAGGAACTGGGCAGATGGATGAGATGGCCTTCTGGATCTTTGTCAGGCCATGCCAGCCATGCTAGCCACACCATGGTGCCTTGCCAGTCACTCCAGACCGATCTTCATGGCCCTACTGTTCAAAAGCATGGATCTACTTCTTCAACTGTCAAGCAATCTTGCCAAGATCTCTGCCTGGCATTTCTTAGACATCCACGTGGCGGTTGCCAGTGCTTTGTACTGGTAGTGAGGCCAGAGGCTCAGGACAGTAGCCTGGTTCTGAAGATCGGAAACTGGGAACTGGATGGGTGGTACCGAGTCAGTCCATGCATAGAGGTTGTGGGGGGGCATGGATAATCCGTTTTGTATAGTGACTGTGGGATCAGCAGTTGGAGCAGCGTTCCCAGTACCTGTAATGGCTTGGCCATGGGATCAAGCTGCCACTCAAGGCTGGAACTCCTTCAACTCTCCTACCACCTGTCTCTTTGCTGCCACCGTCTTTTAGGTCACTCTACATGGCAGAAAGTGAGCAAAGGGCACTGTGCTGGTTAGTTTCATGTCGACTTGACACAAGCTAGAGTCTTTTGGAAAGAGAGAACCTCAATCGAGAGAAAGCCTCCATATGATTGGCCTATAGGCAAGCCTGTAGGGTGTGTTCCTCAGAGATGGTTGACAGAGGAGGTGCTGCCCTGGGGGTATAAGGAATTAGGCTGATGAGTCTGCTAACCACCAGTCTTCTGCGGCTTCTGCTTCATTTCCTGCTCCTGGAGTCTTGCCTTGATTTCGTCCCCTGACCCTTTCCTTCATAAAGGACCATGATCAGGACATGAAACATGAAATCAATCATTTCCTACCCAAGTTGCTTTGGGTCACGGTGTTTTATCAGAGCAATAGAAACCCTAAGACGACTACTCAAGAGAAGATTCAGTTAAATCTGAGGCTTCGATCCCAGGGGAGGTCCATCTGAGTGGCCTCCTTAGATAGCCAGAGTAGGGATGTTTGGACCAATCGTACCTGTTCACTTTGGATCAATTACAGTCTCTTGCTTTGCCTCTTAGCACCCATCAGTCACAATGTCCTCCTGTAGGAGAAGTGCCAAGGTAGAAATGGTCCAAGCAGGCTTGTGTCTACAAATACATATATTTTACTGCTTCAAACAGCCCTGGTTATGGCCATGTCTTCAGGAGCCAGGACATCAGCTGCAGTATTTCACATATCTGTCTCAAGACATCCGTGGAGTGTTTGCTGAAGGCAGCTTTACTGGCACAAGGATGGCTGGCTGGCTGTTAGACTGATGGTCAGTTTGCTCAAGGCTTGAACAGCCAAAGAGAGTTCAGTATCTGTTAATTAGGAGTCAAATTGCCCCAGTGTCTTGCTTAGTTGCAGGAGTATTTACATTATAAATTTTCAGAACTTACCGTTATCACGGAAAGTGATATCAAAAGCTCAGCCCCTGCTGGGTGCCCAGTGAAACCCCTGGTCTGCCTTGCTGTCAATCATCTTGAGATTTTATGATACCTAGCTGAGTGTAAATTGATGGTAGATAATGTTGTGTGGGGACATTTGTTTGTGTCCCATGCGACTGTGACCTGCTGCAGGTGGAACTCAGAGGGCCAGCTGTTCCATCGCTGCACCTAGAACCCACTCTCTAGCCAAGATGATCTCATTTTAAGATTCTTTACTGAACTTCAAAAATTTGTTTCTAACTAACATTACCCTCACAGTCTGGGCATGGAACACAGGTATCTCTTGTGGATGCCACGTGACTGGTGGTTGGCAGCCTTGTCTCAGGTGGTCCTTGGGGCACTCTGCCCTTTAGATCTACAATCACACTCTCTCCACGGTCCTGTAGCTGGGGCAGTCAGTGACTCCTCCCTCCACTCTGCCCCTGATGGCTATTCCCTATCTTGGGCATCAGCTTCCTCTAGGCCAGGAGCCTTGGACTAAATTGAGTTGGCAGCACAACTCCCTAAGTTACTGAGCAGCGAAGAGCGTCAGCAGTCAGGTGCAGAGAGCTGTGTTCTTCAGGCAGCCGATTCGCGGTATGTCATTCAGTACTGAGATTCCTTCACCATCACCCTCTCCCACACTGTGGCCATGCAATGGGGACACATGAGCAAGAAGAAATGGCCACTTCAAAGCCAACACCTCACATCTCACTCGAGTTCTGTGTGGACCGCAGAAAGGTGCACACGGACCTGGTCACTGCCGTGGAGAAGGTTGGACGCACCTTCAAGCCATTGGCAGCTGGAGCGTGCATGTACATGCACCCATGCATACTTCCACCCTGACCACTGACTTTAGGAACGCTCTCAACCTCATCTGGAAAACTGACATACAACCTCTAACCATTCCCTGAAGCGACGGCAACCCAGGACAGACATCCATTCCTGTCTCCTCGAGATGCCAAAGAGGAGAGAGGAGAACCAAAACAGAGACCAGGCCTGCTCCAGTGAACAGAGACAGGGGGAGGTTGCCTGTCTTATCTCCTCTCCCAGGAGCTGCACTGTCTGCTGAGAGGACACTCCCGAGCCAGGCAGGGCACTGCACCAGCTGCAGAGCCCTTCTTCCTGGAGCCTCGCTGGAGCCCAGCCTGCCTTCCCTCCCCACATGGGCCGTTCATTCCCTCCAGAAAGCCATTTTGCCGGGAAAGGAGCCTGTTATTGGCTGGGTAATAGAAAATCTGTCTGCTTCGCCTCATAGCTTTATATGCAAATTGCATTTAGATCGTTAAACCTGCTTTCCCTCTCATCCTCCAGCAGGAATAGAAATCAGTTCAATTAACACACCAAACAAAGCCGGGCGCAGGAGGAGATGGGCCAGCTTTTGGTTTCTTGGGTTCTTGTTCCTGGATGTTGGGGGAGGGATTGTTTATGCTTCCCAGCAAACTGAAAGGCTGGGGGAGAACTGTTTGGAAGGAGGGTGTCCTGGGCAGATGCTAGGAAGACTCTTTCCCAGAGCACACCTGGGCTTGTCCCAACCTGGGCTGTCCATCCATGGTGACTTTTCCCCAGGCTCTCCAGGAATGTGTGTGTGCGTTCGTTCATACTCTCATGACCTGGGCCATCAGGCTCCCCTGTGAAGCAATTAGCCGAGGCCAGGACAGGTGATCTCAGGGCGGTGCCTTAGAGGGGGTCTTCTCTTTTCCCTCCCCAACTACTGCCATGACTCTGTCCCTATGTGGGAAGTCAGGAGGACTGTGCAACTTTTTTTCATCTCCATCATCAGTTTCTGGATCTTTCTCAAGGGGTTTAGCCCAGCATGGAGGACTAGGTTAAAGGATGGCAGAGACCAGAAATGGAGCTTCCAGGAGGGGATAAGACCAGGACAGGTACTCCTCAGAACTTGCTTTTCCAACTGCCAATAACGATGACTACCCAAAGGATTAGGGGAGTCCCTGGACAAAGCAGGGAGTCTCACCAACCTGAAGGACAGCATTAAGCAGCCTGACGTTCTTGCCTGAAGCCCCAGCCCTCCTAGATAGGAAGCCTCCTTTTTGTTTTTAATGTAGCCCAGGAAGCAGCTTGGACTAGCAGGGAACCGAGGGAGAGTACATCAGCAGGGTCAGGGGTGATAGGTCAGCTTGGCTTCTGGGCCTGGACAAGAGACTCGGAGAGAACTCAGTCTGTGGAGTACCAGGAGAAGAGGCTCAGTCTTTGCTTGCTCGGCCTCCGCGAGGATTCTTCCTACTTTACCTCTGTGTGCGCCGCCCCCTTCCTTCTGAGCTGCTTATGTGAGCAGAACAGCTGGCCAGTGCTAGAGGGCATGAACTCTCATCTACTCTGGCTCTCAGGCTGTCTCCAAAGCCAGCACAGTTAGATGTCAAGTCCCGGGGCACCCTCTCGATAGCCGGGTTGAAGCAGAACACCAGAGAGGGCCGCCCCCGCCCTGGCTTCCTCCACCATGATCTCAACCCTTGCCCATCTATGCAAGCTTCCCAGCTCTGTTCCCTCCACAGTTCTGTCAATGTATCAAACACTGGTGATCGCCAGTGCTGAGCAACCTCTCAACCTGGCCCCATGGAGCTTTCATGCTTCCTCCTGGCATCTGTCCTTGCTGATCATCCCAGACTAGATGTTTTCTCTGAACCTCACCTGGAAGCTAAATGCCTTCTGCAGAGAGCCAAGCAGCCAACACTTGGACTTGAGGCACACCACAGTGTTGCACTTGCTCGGCTCCGTCCCTTGGCCCAAGCACTGCCATCAACAGTGTGGGAATGGTGAGTACCATGCCTTAGTACAGCCAAAATCTGTCACAGACACCCAGGCTGAAGGTTCTCAGAAGCAACACTCTCAGCTTTTTGTGTCTGAGAGGGAGAGATTTCTTTGAGCTTGTAGGTTCTGTGACAAAAAGGTGCCCTGGCTAGGGCTTGGTGGCCCTGACTTTAAACAGCTCTCTGTGGAGGTCCATACCCCACCACCCACACCCAGATTTTACCACCTTCCTTCTGTTGCCTGCCATGTTCCTGACCCACATCTATGGATCTATGGGACATGCACCTGTGACTCAGGGCTCTGAGTTCACCTGGCTTCACTAATCCCCTCACTGCAGGGGGTTAGAACAAAGACACTAACTTCAACAATGCCTGCTGTGTTTCTCTTGCCTTTGACTGTAGACCTCTGTGTAACCCCTGGGGTTCAGGCCCCTTGAATATATGGTGCTTGGAGCTGTGTATGGAGAAAAGCTGGTGAGATGTCTGGGAGGCTGTCCTTCTCACTGCTAAAGCAAGTGTCTGAAGCCTTGATTCCTGAGAACAGCCTGGGCCGTCTAAAATACAGGTTTCTTTTCCCTAACTGGAGGTCAACCTAAAAGGTGACCTAAGTCAAGATGTCTCAGTTACCTCTAAAACACTGCAAGCCTCTTTAGGTTGGTTGAAGACACAATTTCACACATATAAATGTCTCAATGGCTGCTTGGAGACCAAGGTTTTGGGATTCAAGCCTGTTCACCCTGAGGTCCCAAAGTCACATGACACCTAGGAATGTGGACAAACAGAAAATCACAAATGTATTTAAACATGGCTTTTCTCCGTGAAACACAATCTCTAGCCTTAAACCCACGATGGAGTGAAGGATTACTTTAAACGTCTGAACTGCATGCTGATTACAGGCATGTACACTATGTCCTGTTCATGGCATGATAGGGGTCTGTGTATCCTAGGCGAGCAGTCTACCCACTGAGCTACATTCCCAGTGCACTGTGAAAATGTTTTATGATCTTGTAACACTAATTGCATAGCGAGAACTTTGTAAACGGACAGTATCCTGTTGTGATGTCCAAAGACAGAACTTGCATCTCTGGAGTAAGCTGCCCATTATGACGAAACAAAAAGTTGTCTGTGGCCCCTAGCATGTGCCTTGGGGGAGATTTGGAAGAGTCTTGATGAAGAATGGCTCTGTTCCCAGCCACCTTGGTCAGCGGCAGATGGTTTTGGTCATCCTGAGAGGACATCACACAGGGGTGATGCTGAGCATCTGACAGGCATAGGATGACCCCGCAACAAGAAGCTGCTGCAGCCAGAGAGCCTTGGCTACGCTTTCTCCAGACTTGGGAATACCTTGGAGTAGATGTCCCTCCAGGCTGGGCACTCAGAGGCCTTGTCAGGACCCTGTCCTTGGTCAAAGTCCCGCCTCGTGTACTTTAGTCTCTATCTAGGAAGAGTGAGTGTGTGGGATGCTGGAGCCGTCACCGGCTCTCTGTGGGTTCTGGGTGAAGTCCCCACAGCCTGCTGTCCCTGCTCAGGGCAGGCTGCTCCTGCACGGCCAGCCCGGAGTGTGAAAGGTCTGGCTGTTTGCTGGATAGGTTTCTCTCACACTTCTCTCAACTCAGGGTCGCTAGAGAATCAGGATGATGACATCAACGCCACACCCCCGAGCGCCCTGCCGAAGGAAGGGCAGGCTCTTAGGAGACAACCCCCGCCAACCCTGGCTGCCTTGGCATTCTTCTGGAAGCTCCATGTCCCTGTGAGGTAGTCTAGCTTCAGGTTGGATATGCTGAGCCCCAGCTCTCTGGGATGAAGAAACAGTGGCAGGCAGCTGGGGTTGGTCTGCAATCACCTTTCCTGAATTGTGGTTTCATCAGTGTGAGAATTGGTGAAGAGAGATGGGGAGGCCCTCCTCCCACTCAGAGGCTGTACTCATCTTCTAGAACCTTCTCTACTAAAATTTCGCCCAACTCTGAGTATTCAGTAGAGGTGGCCACACAATCCCACAGGCCTGCCTTGCCCCCTCTAAGCTCAAGAGCCGAAGGAAGTCACCAGGCCTTGCGCTGTCTGTCCCCCCTCTGGCTGGCAGCCGAAAGGATTGCTTTACCCAGTGGAGTGGAGCAGCAGCTGCTTAGCCATATGAAACCAGAATACGATATTGTTTGACTTCCTTTCTCATGAGCTACAGGTTAGGTGTGCAAGAAGAGTCTGGAGAGGCGGCCCAGAGGAGACAGAGTTCTGGAGTCAGGTAGACCTCAGGCAAGCAGATGGGGTGCTGCTTGGTTTTTCTTCCTTGGTAGATAAATAGGTTCTGGATCAGGGACGCAGCCTGCGTGGCTGGAAAGGCTAGAGCTGGGCCAGCCCTGCCTGCCAGGAGCCGTGAACAACGAGGTAGTTTCTTGACCTCTCAGAGAAGCCTATGAAATGCCCTCTCCAGAACTTCGTGATGGGTGCGAATGAGCTGAGATGCTGAGCAGAGTGTCTGCCACTCTTAACGCCTCTGCCCCCAGCGAGACCGCAGCAGGAAATGATTCACACATTCCCCGGGAGTGGGCCAAAAAGATGAGGTTCCCTGAGAGAGAATGGATTCAGGCTGGAGTCTGACCTGTGCAGCAGGGGCAGCCCTTTCACATCCCAAAGTGGGCCCTGTAGGAACAGCCTGCCTGGAACAGAAGAGAGCGTGAGAGGATTGGGGAGGTCGGAGTGTGCAATGTCAAAGTCCTGACCTTGACCTCACCGAGGTGGCTCACACAGCTGCTTTGAGAATGAGAAGAGCCAGGCCGTGGACCCATAAGGAAGCTCAGGCAGGGAACTTAGGAATCCATGTGGCTGTCCTGGGCAGTAAGGGAGTGGTCCCTATTCTCACTCCAGGTGAGATCAGGAGGTTCCACAGGGAAACATCTCAGCTGACAAGCACTTCTGAAAGACAAGGGGGTTGCCCCTGCTGCGAGGCCTGTTTGTGCCACCATTGAAAATTCTCTAATTCATTCGTCTCCCCCGCTGGCTGTGTCAGCATCTCTGTGGGAGCAGGAAGCAAGGAGTTTGCTGAGGGCTGGCTTTCCTCCTTGTTTGTTAGTTTGGGGGGGGGGTGTTAAAGTCCCCAAATCGCCATTTACAGTGCCTCTCCACGTCAGAGGAGAGGCCCAACGTGCGGACATCTCCTCTGGGACACTGCTGGCCACGTGGCATGTGGATTCTTTGTTGTAGAATGTGGCCTTCTGAACAACACAGCAGCCATCTTCATCAGATCAGCCTTACTGCTTCCGAGTGTGGGTCACAGCTGGGCCTGTGGATTCTTGACATCCTCTCACAGAAGAAGGCTTGGGGAAGCTCACTAACCTGTGACTAAGACTCCAGCCATTTACATGAAATTCTGCCCTAACTGCATCTGGCCTTGGGTCTTGGGAGGTGGTAGACTGCGTGGCTGGAAGGTTAATTGAGAGGGGCTCCATCTAAGTAGTTGTCTCTGTATGCTATCTATGTAGTCACAGGAAAATATCATCCCTGCTGGGTGAAGACTAATACTGTGGCTGCTTCCTGACTGTAAGCCGTCACCCCATCTCTGTAGAGAAGACTCAAGAATCTCCTTGGTTCCCGGGTTGGACTCTGGAACAATGGTGCTTTAGTTTCTCACTAGGACAGTATCAGGAGTGAGTAGACACTGTTAATCACTTCTCCACGTCCAGTTATACATTCATTTCTAAGGGACCTTGAAAGGCACAGCCCCACAAACATCCCCTCTTCGATCTCATACATGTATTCAGATCATACTAAACCCTTCCTCCAGCTCCTTCCATATCCGCCCCCTTCCCTACCCAATTTTGTGTCATTTTTTTAAAGTACCCATCAAGTTCAGCTTATGTTGCCCATATGTTCTTTAATGTGCGGCCCTTCCACTAGAGTGTGGTTGGCCTACCAGGGCTCATACTCTTAAACAGCTGAGTCCTCTCCCAGCATCTACCAATCGCCAATAGCTCCTTAGCTAGGCGTGGGACTCTGTGATCACCTCCCTTCTCCATGCTGGGATTCGGTCTGGCTTAAGTTTACATGGGTCCTCTGTATGCTGGCATATATATCTGCCGGGAGGTCATATGGAGAGCTACCTCACAACGCCAGGAAGATGCTGTCCCCTGCAGCCATTCACCACCTCTGACTCTCCCGTCTTTCCATGCCCACTGCTGCAGTAATCCCTGAGCCTTGAGAGGGAGGGGCCCTGTAGATGTCCCAGTTAGGGCTGAGCACACTGTCGTCTTATCCACTTTGGCCAGTGACGGGTCCCTGTGTTGATCACCATTTACTGTAAATAAAAGCCTCTCTGATGAGGGCTGAGAGACACATTGATCCTCTGTCAGATATATAGTATCCCCTCTGTAAACCCATGTCTGAATTGCTTCGCCTGGTTCAACACACTGTCTGAGACATAAGCTTCCAGCTGGAGCAAATCTATTAAAGAGGTAAAAAGCTCCCCTGAGTGTCCATAGCCACTTTCTCCAGATTGGAGCGTAGTGTAGAGAGACTGAAGAGGATGTGGAGAGGTGAATGGACCTGAATCCAAGGCTCTCACATCTTGGCTCTGCTAAGGCGACACCCCCAGCTCCTCTGGCCGGTACGCTGCAGTCCAGGGCAGAGTTCCAAAGGTTCATCACCGAGTGTTAGAGACATGGGTCCTGGGATCTAGGGCAGTGCTCAGGCTGGAAGGAGGATCTTCTAAATGCTCATGGTATGAGAAGGAGGGACGGTAGCCTGACACCGTGCTCCCTCCCACGGCTCCTTCTGTGCACCGGGATCCTCTAATGGCTATGTCTTTGCCGGTGGACGGCATTTGAGGCTGTCACTCTGGACCAGGCAAGGCCACTGGAGGCTGTCTGCGGATTCCCCTGACACCCTCTGGGAAGGGAGGCAAAGGTTCACTGTAGTTCCTTGTGATGCCCTAAGGGTCCCTGGAGCAGCCTTCCTTAGGGGGCAGGCAGCTCTTTTTCTCTCCTGCCATTTGCCACGGATTTTTCTCGATCACAAATTAAGATTTTAAAGTTGTAGATGCAGGGAACTCGAGCTGCGAGACCCCCTCCTTGTCACTCCACTGTGGTGTCTTACAGGGTGAGCTCAAGTGGGTCAAGAAACTGCAGGGAGCTTGGGGGCAACGGCTCAATGTGCCTGTGACTTTTGTAGTCCTTGCCTGCACTGTGCCTCCACGCTGGAAGCTCCAGCCTTGCTCCTGCCACTACCTACTTGAAAGGCTTACAATAGCAGCGCTGACTGGAACAGGCCCTTCCCGGGAGCGTGCACGCAACCCATGATGGGGGAGGTCTGGCAGCGGTCCTGCCTGCTCCTTTTGCAGCCTTTCCCTGTGTGTGCTGGGAAGTTTTGTTGACTGACACAAATCAGAGTCACCTGTAAGAGAGAGCCCAACTGAAGAATTTTCTCCATCAGACTGGCTTGTTGGCGTGTCTGAGGCTTTTAACTAATTTCTAATTGATGTAGAAGGGCTCAGGCCACTGTGGGCAGTGTCATCCCTACGCAGTTTGGCCTGGAATGTATAAGAAAGTTAGCAGAGCAAACTAGAGGAGGCAAACCAGACAGCAGCAGCGTTCCTCCATGGCTCTGCTTCAGTTCCTGCCTTCACGAGTCGTGTAGTTCATGAGCTGAAATGAACCCTTTCCTAACGAGGTTAGGTTTTGGTGAGTGGGTTTGTCACAGCAACAGAGAAGCATGCTAGGGCAAGCATGCTAGGGCAAGATGCTGTGACAAATGTCACAAACAGAACTGCTTAAACACAGGGAGCATGTCACCCCCATCCTTGAGGCTGCAAGACCAAGGGGCTGCTGCCCTGCCATCTGCTGAATAGAAGTCATCACCACTAGCTCCTAACTGCGTCTGTGCACTGTGGATGGAAGAACAAGCCCTTGGGCCTCTTTGATAGGGAAATCAATTTGTGTGTGTGTGTGGTATATGTGTGGTGTGGTGTGATGTGTATGGTGTGTGATGTGTGTGCATGTGTGTGATGTGTACATGTGCTGTGTGTTATGACATGTGTGTCTATGTGTGTGGTATGTGATGTGTGTGCATGCATGTGTGCATGTGTGTATACATGTGTATGAGGTTTTGTGATATGTGTGCATGTTTACATGTGTGTATATGTGTGTCTCTGTGTGTGTGCACATTCATATGCAGTACATGTGGAGTTCAGAAGTCAGTGTTGAATATTTTTCTCTCTCGCTTTCCACCTTAGTCACCACCTGAGAGACAGCATCTCTCTCTGAACCTGAATTTCACTGACTTGTGACCAAGCCTCAGGGGTCCCCAGTGTAGGATTGCAGGTGAGTCATGCCGCATCCTACCTCTCTTCCCACATGGTGCTAGATAGCTGAACTCAGGTCCCATCATGGACCCTGCCCGCATGACCCAGTCATTTGCCCAAGGCTGGTCTCCAAGCACCCCACACTAGGGGTGACTCACTCAGCACATTGATTTGGGAGAGGCAGCCCTATGACATCCCTGCAAGTTGAGGCGCTGGTTTCAAAGGAAGAGGCCTGGATTGTACCCACTCAGTTTTAGGAGACATATTCCTATGTTTCAGAAAGAAGCAGAGGGCTCACTCCTGCAGGCCAGGGATGAGCCAAGGCACTTCGATGGGATGCCTTCTGGGGTGGAGGGAGGGGCACTGGGTGGGAGAGAAGATGCTGTCTCAGAGGCTGTCATTCTGGCAGGGGCATCTGATGCCTACTGTATCCACAAGCCTGAACCTGCAGAAAATCAGTAGCATTTCGCACCCCTGCAGGAATGGGTTGTAGAAGCCTAAATTAAACAGTGAAGTCATTCACACATATGCAAATGCTGCCTGCCTGCAGAGAAGAGGGTGGCTCTGAGGGAGAGGACCCAGTTCACCTAGGACGGTGCTGCTTCCTCAGGGCTCTGTCCTTTCACACTGACGTCATGGTGCTGAGCTGGAAGTCTGACTTTACATTTCCAGTCTGCCCCCCCTCCGCGCACCCCCACCGTGTCCTTTGGAGCTGACCTTTGAAGCCCATCTGATCAAAGATGCTGCCCCTGCCCAGCAGAGTGGTCCTTCCAGCTTGCTCGCTTCAGATTGCTGCTCCCGATTGGCGCTTTGACACATCCTGCCCAGTTGCCTGTGGAACTGAGTCTCTGCTCACACTGACACACAGAGGCAGGGTCCGTATCCAGTCGCTGAATCCTTGGTATGCATGGTGTGAGCATGGCGTGTGCATGGAGTGCGTATGGCATGCACATGGCGTGACTCTGCCTCCTGGCTGTCATGATGCTCCACCTCGCTGTGAGGAGGCTGTCAGGGTCCTAGGTCGGGATTGCCCTGTGAGCAGGCCGGTTCCTCATGGGCCCTTCTGGGGCTCACAGTTCTTCTTGCACTGCTTTCCTGGGTCTCCATCCTAACCTCCTCTTTTGTCACTTTGTCCTTGGGATTGAAAGTGGCCCTCTGCTCCTGAGCCACACCCCTCAGCCTCTAATCTCTCTTTTTAAGGGCACCAGGTAGCTTCGTTTTAACACTGTGGGTGCCCCATTTACGGTGTATATGTTACTTAGTTTTAATACTGTGTGTGCTCCTTTTACCATGTGTGTTACTTGTTTCATTGTTATCATAGTACACCTAGCAAAAGCAGTTTACAGAAGGAAGAGTTTATGTCAATCGCCCTCCAAGACTGTAGCCCATCGTGGTGGGGAAGTCAGGGCAACAGAAGCGTGATGGGAAGCTGCTCACTTTGTGCCCGCAGTGGGGAAGCAGAGAAAGACAGAGGCTGTGTTCAGCTGGCTTTCCGCTTCTTATCAGTCTGGGATCCCAGCTGATAGCACAATGCCATCTATGTTCTAGGTGGATATCCCCTCCTTAATTAACCCAATCAAATTTTGTTGGTTTCCATGGTGACTTTAAACCCCATCGGTTGACAACTGAGATTTCCCATCATGCCAAGTTGCATCTCCAAAGACTCTTCCTCCAAATGTAACCCCGTTGTGAGGTGTGGAAACTTAGACTCCACATATGCGGCTGTGAGACACAACTCGGCTGATGGCAGCCTGCAAGTTTTCCTTGAAGGGTCAGCATCCGTTGATAGGTGAGTCACACCACAGTGGTAAGAACAGCTAAGTTGTGTTCTGAGCACATACCCGGAATCAGCGTGTGGAGAAGAAGACCCTCCGCACCATGGGCAGACCCCAGTGTTCCCACCATCCTCGTAACAGTGAGGATCCTTCTAGACTGGTCTCTGTCCTTCCAGCCTGTCCATATTGCCCCAATCCCAAGGGGAGCAGGACACCCCTCTGCTGTGATTGTCCCCCACCTGGACTCAACCTCTTCTCCTCAGAGCTGTGTCTGCTAGAGAGATCCTGCTTGGAAACCAACACCTGTCTCTTGTTTTTCCTTTTTTCTTCCTTCCAGGGCTTCTCAGGATCATACACATTCGAAAGAATCAATGAAGAGAATTTAGATTCTCTGAGTTCTTTCAACAAGGTTTTATTACAAGGCTGTTACAAAGGGATTAAAATGTCCTTGAGGCAACATTTGTCGCATAGACTCACATTAAAGGCAACAGTAGCATAGTATCTGTATGGAGAGTGGCAGTGACCTCTTCCCGCCGGGCTCCCTCCAGCCTGGGGGAAGTCACTGCAGAGACTAAACACACCTGAACATCCGAAAGTCCTGAACTGACCTCCTCGTGTTTGGGAATCACACACCACTCGAAATGCCAGTATGGGTATGAGAGTGTCAAGTAGGTGAGCCTGGAAACAATTCAGACATAACAGAAAGACGGGCGTGTGAGTTTTTGAAGTGACAAGCGCATAGAAACACATTTAAGGAGAAACAACCCACCCCGATCTTGCGAATGAGCTTTTATCATTGCTATCAAATTTTTTTCAATAAAGGTAATTTAAGGAAGGAGAATTTAATGTGGTTCACAGTTCAAAGATGCAGCCCGTCAAGGCAGGAAGACAGGGAGGCAGGAGCGTGAGGCAGCTGGTCACATTGCATCTACAGCCAGGAGCCGCAGAGAGAGGGATGCTGGTACTCAGCTCACTTTCTCCTCTTTATCCGGTCCAGCCCCCCAACCCATGGGATGATGCCACCTGTATTTGGAGAGGGTCTTAGTACCTCAGCTAACCCAATATGGATACTCCCTCACAGACCCACCCACGTGTCTGTCTATGTCCTGTCAAGTTGACTGACAGCCTATATTAGCTGTCATGAGTCTTCATGAAGAGATAGAATATGAATTCCTGATGATGGCCCCCAGCAAGAAGTCACCATCAGTAAGATGGCAGGCAAGTCATCCTCTAAGATTCTCCATCCTGTCTTCAAAGTGGAGCTCACCCCACCTTTCTCTATACCCCATCCCTAAAACACAAAGAATTGCACCAGTAGCAGTGTGCACATCAGAGTGCCCACAGGGCTAGGAGTCTCTGAGGCCTGCCTAGGCACTGAGCTTCACTCTGTGGCAGGCCTCGGGTGCAATGAAGTCATTGTGGGGCAAACCAGGAGGACTCAGTACGGTCCTGTCTCCAGAGTCGGGAGCCCGGTGGAAGAGGTGGATGGCAGACAGTGCCCAATACAAGCTACAGAGAGTCTACAGGTAAGGCACAAAAACAAAGAAAAGGCAGGTGAGGAGGGAAAGGGCAGAGCACAGCCCAGGCAGTGTGACTGGCATGGGTCAAGTCCTCAAGTCAAGGGCTAAGTGGGGCATAAGGAACAAAAGCTGCTCGGGGAACAGACTGTGAACAGAGGCACTGTGGATGGAAGTGGGGTACTGGGGTAGGAAGACCCCTACTCCCTTCTTCTCATACCTACTTTTGAAACACCCTGGCCTCCTGCTATGAAATAGAATGCCCCCATAAATATGTATGTTGAAGGTGGAGATAGATTCTAAGGGGGTGGTAGATGTGGTTATATACGAGAGACTCATGGTTGTGTTGGGCACCAGTCTCTCTCTGCCCTGTGAGGGACCCTGAGTTAGAGTGGCATGTACAAACAATCTCTCAGCAAACCTGGATCTGCCCAGACCTTGAGTTTGGACTCCCAATCTCCAGAGACAGCTCTTGGAGCTCCCAGGCCTTAGTGTTCTGTTATAAATTCTGAGTGCGTGAAATACCTGCTGGCCCTCAGCACACACAGTTCTGGAATCTGCTTCTGCTGACCGTGTGTCTGGACAGGAAAGACTGACCGCCTGTGGCAGGATAAAGACACTAATCTACTAGGGTGCACCTGTTGGATCTCACTGTTTCCCATGTGTGTGAGACAATCTGATGTGTTGTCTACCTGCCTGACCCTTGTTGGTCTCAGAGTGTTCCATGAGTTTGCTTGGGAATTAGTGTGACCTATGATCCCTCTGGTGTTCAAAAGGGGCCTAAGCCTAGGTTAGTCTGTCTCGTGGGACACGGAGGGGAGCAGAGGGGGTTCCAGACAGAGCCAGGAACCTCAGACTGAGGGTGGGTGCAGCAGCCTGTGGATGACCAGAAGCATGGCAGGAGACTGGCGGGGTAGATTTTGACGGGATAGGTTTTCCAGTTCCCCACTTTACGTGCTATTCATCAACCCAATGGCCAGCATAGCCTAGAGCTAGAGTGACAAGCCCAAATGTTGACATTCTCCTGGGGCAGGCAGACAATAAGCAAAGCTCAGACTGACCACTGTTTGCTAGAATAGTGAAAGCCTGAAGCATGGGCTGTGCTTGCCTGTGGGATGCCTGAAGGAGAGGCTGGGAGGCAGCATTTCCTGTTTAGTGGTTGCTAAGTTTACCTGTGTCTGTTGAGTGCCACAGAGGGAGGGAGGCTACTGTTTGCTCAGAAGGTGAACAAAGGCTCCCTTCAAATCTTCCTGCATGAGGGGAAACAGCTAGAGCAGTCTAGACTCAAGTGACAGGTGAGAAAGACAAAGGGGGCACTTTGTTATCTTCCAGGGGTACCTCTGCCATGGCTGCTGAGCTGTGTCTCCTCCATTGTTCATCCCTGGTGATGGTCCCCAAACCTGATGCTTTTATCTTAGGGGTAGAAGTGTTGTACGTGTGGATAAGAGTCCAGAGGGCACTCACTGGGGTTTCCAGGCTCTTGAGTCTGGAACAAAGTCTAAGAACAAAGAATTGGATCAGGGATATATGAATAGTAATTGAGATAATTTATTAATAAAAATAGGAGGCCCTCCTGAGAATGGGTATGGGCCAGAGAGCTGGTTCAAGTAACCCAAGGAGAGGAGGTTTTCAGTCTTTCTCTTTCCTTAGTGTTTTTCACATGTCGATCTTTCTATCTGGAACTTTTTTCCCTTCTATCCTCCTACCTCAGAGACTACCATGAATGGAGTCTCGCTGTCATCCAACCAATGTGGCAGGGCTCAAAATTGAGTCCCAGAGGTTTGTTTTTACTTTTCATTAATTCCTTTGTATTGTATGTGTGCATGTGTGTGTATGCATGCAGGCAGGCCACAGTGTGTGTGTGTGTGTGTACGTGTGTGCATGCACACACACGCTTGTGCACAGGCATGTGTGCGTATCACATGTATGTATAAGTAGAACTGGTTTCTGTGATCACTTCTTTGCTTCCGTCCTGGCTCCAGAGATTGAACTCAGGTAGTCAAGCTCACACTGTAAAATACACCATGACCTCTGAGGCAGCTCCATTCCCAAGAAGGTGCTTTGATTAGTGAGTGGCATCTGGGATCCTTCCACTGATGCGGGGACCCTGGAGTCCCCTTAGGGTGGACTTGGTGGGCGCAGTCAGTCCTCTGGCCCTCACCCAGGAAGTGTAGCATCGTTTCCACTCCGATGGGGGGGGGGGTTCCTGCTAGTGCTACTTTCTGTTTTCAATAATTGTGTCCTTCGGTTGTTTTCTTAACAAGATGTTTACAGTAAAGGATTTGACTGGCCTTTGTCCCTACTTTGTAAGAGGAACTCAATCTTCGGAATGTCCTCAGTAATTGGAGCAGTTTTTCGTTATTCATGAGCCTCTCGGAGGCACTGGATCATATGCTAATGAGTTGATTCAGGAGGGGCTGGTCACCAGAAAGGTAGGCAGCAGGACTTTGAGTCCAGTCCCAGCCTGGCCTTCAGGGAGGAAAGAGACTGGAAGCTGACTCTAATCATGTGACCCTGCTTTGACTCTTTGTGTCTCTACAGTGAAGCCCAGGGTGTGCCTGCTCCCCTCAGTTCTGTCACACAAGGGTTTGCCAAGAGGGTGGCCCAGGAGGGTGGCCCACATTGGCTCTCCTCCCTCTCACAGTCTCTGCTGGCAGACAGCAAAACCTGGGGTAGATGGAAACCCCATTCAGGAAACCATGGCTTGCTCATGCGTCAAAGTGTGTTTTCAAGTGCTCAGAGTTTTCCAGACTTCTCAAGCGGCTGCCAGCCCTAGACCTGGTGAGTGACAGGCACCAGAAATTTATCATGAGTTCCGTGACCTTGGGAGCAATCTATCAGCATCAGAGGAGGCCCACAGAGCGCTGGCAGCTTGTTGTTTACCCTCAGTATGTGTGTTATCAGCTTCCTGGCATCTGGCCTCAATATCAACATCCACTCCCGCCCATTCATCTCATTCTGGAGGTGTCTGAGTCTTGAGCTTCGGAACACGACCACTTCACACATTCATGATGATGAATATCTCTGCCCGCTTTCAGATTTCCCAGCTTATTGTATATGTATATTAAAGTATAGCTTGTCGCACGCTTCTATCAATAACGGATGCTGCACTTGTGTGTATATACAATACCATGGGATGTACACCTGCCTGTCCAAGTTATGTATGTACACTCTGGTCTAGGGACATCTTAGATAGGAACCTCCATGCATACTCAAGTCCTTTCCATGCACCCCTAGATTAGCTACTATGCCTGATGCTGTGTAAGTTCTAAGAGCTGTCAGGCTGGACTGGCAGAAACTTTGTACCCATTCCACACAAACGTGATTGTCTTTTCTGTCCCTCTTGGTCTGTGGCTTGTAGAACCCCGGATGCAGAGCCCGCAGGCAAGCTGATGCAGAGCATACGCCCTGTGAGCACACGGGTGTGTATATGTAACGCACAGCCCTGTGTTGATCAGCCCTCTGCATCTCGATCAACCCCACCTCATTTCTCCTGCATCTCCAGTCTCCACCCATCATATTCACATCCATCAGCTAATGGCAATAACAGAAGAACTGCCCCAGGCTCAGCCTGCCTTCCCCACCAGGAAGGAGCTCCTGGGTCATAGGGAAGCAGGGACGAGATCAGCTGGGCTTTATACAGTGTGGCTTACTCTCGAAAGTCAGGAGGAGACTGTCACAGGACCAGAAGGGTCTGGATGGACACAGATATCAGCAGAACAAGGTACTCAGATGGAAGATAGGTCGTGTACTGCATGGCCACCCTGGCTCCCATCTTCCATGGCAGAGGCAATGAAGAGGAAAGGGAAATGGAGTCATCCATCTTGCTGTAGCATCCAGGTCTGGTCAGAAAGAGATGGGAAGCCAGGCAGGAGTGCAGACGTACATCCGGGGCTCTGTGGCCACCAACATTGCCCTTTGTTCTGGCCAACTCATTGCCCAGCCCCTGGCTCCCACAGCCTGATGTCCATCAAATTCTGCCTTCTCTGGGCAAGGGGCAGAGAACCCCTGAATTTCGGATCCTACACTCAGAGAAGATGCGGAGGCTGTCACGGATCCTCGAGCTGCAGGATGTACGTACATCTTCCCTGCATGGAAGCAGCACACTCTGGTGCTGCTGCAACCCTGACTATGAACGCCAGTGGTTAACAGTTCCCTGGATCCCCAGACACATGTTGCGTTCTGCAGATGACCTGCACCGGGGAATGTCCTGTGACGGTTCCCTGGATTCCCAGACACATGTCGGGGTTCTGCAGATGACCTGCACCGGGGAATGTCCTGTGACGGTTCCCTGGATTCCCAGACACATGTCGGGGTTCTGCAGATGACCTGCACTGGAAGATGTCCTGTGATGGTTCCCTGGATCCCCAGACACATGCCGGGGTTCTGCAGATGACCTGCACTGGAAGATGTCCTGTGATGGTTCCCTGGATCCCCAGACATATTCCAGGGTTCTGCAGATGACCTGCAGCGGGGAATGTCCTGTGACGGTTCCCTGGATTCCCAGACACATGTCGGGGTTCTACAGATGACCTGCACCAGGGAATGTCCTGAGTCCCCTACGACAGTCCCCTGGATTATGTGCTGAGGACACATCTAGCATAAAATGTCACCAACTGACATACAACAAGCTAATGGAGGTTGTATGCACCAGGTCCTCTGGTCAGCCAGGTGGGATCCTTCCACACTGGGCACCGATGTCTAAGGCTTGATGGATGAGCATCAGTCAGCTGATGTCTGAGTGACTCAGGAGACATTTCTAGACTCCAGGCAATTTTCACCTCAGGGCCTGTGAGCTTGAGGCTCCTGACACTCTTATCCTTTTTTTTTTTTTTTTTTTTTTGTGGACTATTACTTTAACTCTGTAAAGATATGTTACATTTGTTTATGTTGTGAAATATCACTTTAACTATGTAAAAATATGTTACATTTGTTTATGTTGTGGAATATTATTTTAACTGTGTAACGATGTTACATTTGTTTATGCTGCATTTGTTTAACGACGTAAAAATGTGTTGTTTTGCCTGCCTAAAGCATCTGGTTGGTCTAATAAAAAGCTGAACAGCCAATAGCTAGGCAGAAGAGAGATAGATGGGGCTGACTGCCAGAAAAAAAATATGTAGAATGAGGAATCTACATTTGGGATGAAAACAGAAGAAGAGAAGGAGAGAGGAAGAGAGGGAGACTCCCAGGGCCATCCAGCCAGGCAGACAGAGTAGGACATACAGAATTAAAGAAAGGTTAAAAAGCCGTGAGGCAAAGTGTAAATAAAGAGAAACAGGTTGAAATAAGTCTTAAGAGCTATTGGGGTAAGCATAAGATAAGGCCGAGCATTCATAACTAATAATAAATCTCCATGTCATGATTTGGGAGTTGGCTGGTGGCCCAGAGAAAGCCTGCTACATTTCTTATGATGGTGAATCTTCATTGTCAAATTGTGTGTGTGTGTGTGTGTGTGTGTGTGTGTGTGAGAGAGAGAGAGAGAGAGAGAGAGAGAGAGAGTGTGTGTGTGTGTGTGTGTGAGTGAGTGTTTTCCAGAAAAGTTTACCTGAGCAGAGAAGACCCACCCTAGTGGTGGACAGCACCATTCTAGGCTGTGGGTTCTAAACTGAATAAAAATAACACAGGTTGGGCACCAGCAATCATCTCTCTCTCTGCTCCTGACCGTGGATGCAGCGTGACCAGCTGCCTCAGGACCCTGCCAATATGATTGATAGGATGGACTTGACCTTCAGATGTGACCCGAGACGAACCCTTCCTTCCTTGAGCTATTTTTTGTTAGACGTTTTGTCATGGTGCTGAGAACAAAGTGACTGGCATCCCTGCCTGCTTCTTGCATTCATCCCCAGCAGGCCATCTGCACAGCTTTTGATTTGAGTTCATCAAACCTGGGTTTATGTGGGGGAAGGACTTAAACAACACTATTGCAACAGAGTCTGAACACGCACAGTGTCTGAATGGAGAGAGTATGAGAAGAATCAGCAGACACCTTAGAAGGCAATGTACCCCAGTTGTCAGCCAGTCCCTGGAAAAGTTGGTGTGAAGACAATAGTGACCCCCAGAAAGGGGCCATCAACTGATGTGCAGCTGACGTCTTCACAAAGAGGGCAACACAGAGACTATACAGTGACAGAGGGAAGAGGTCCTGAGGGCTTGTTCTCAGGAGGGAGAGCTTCATTATCCAGGGAGGTAGGTCCAGTTAGCACTTGAGAAGAACAACAAGATATCTTTGGTGTAAACCTATCCAGTGCTATATTTGGGACACTGGTTAAAGTGTCCTTCATTGTTGGTCTCAATTGTGAATGGTTTTGTATGTGAATGCTCCTTTCTGGAGAGAAACTCCTTAAGACACAGGAAGTAAATTTACAAGTCTGAGGGAGTTCCTGAAACTTACAGGACTCACAAGCTACTTCCCCAAGGTTATAGAAACAGCAATAAATGTTAAGGAGAGACCCGTCAACCTCTCCATTTGCCTCTAAATTCTCCAGGTAGCTTTAGTGAATCATTCCCAATGCTGGGGATGGTTTTGTTTTTTTAGAGGTGCAGCCATCTTTGTCGTTCATCCTCCTCTAAGTAGCTCCTCATTTATACCCCTGTAAGCAACCTCAATAAACTCACTGGTTCACTAAGCTAGACTTGAGTGGAGAGATTTGGTCTATGGTCAGTGCCTATCTGGGATAAACACCCTCACCAGGAACATAGGGTGTTCACAACCTAGGGTGTAGTGTACCAGCCTTGTCATACTCATTGTTCACTGAGCAGGGTCTATGGTATTCTTTCATGAGATCTCCACGTGTCCTCTCCCTTTGAAACTGCCATGAGGTCATAAGCATGATACATGACCCAGGGAAAGGCAATCATCATCCTGCCTCAGATGACCTATTCTACATAGAGGTCATTGGCCATCTTACACTCAGGACCTTTCAGCTGTCTTCTCAGAATTATGCTGGTCTTGGCCAGATCTCTGTCCCCATGTCAAGAAGATGAGCACTGGTAGGTTGGGTTGGATGAACATTCAACACACACACACATACATACCACATTCCAGCTGTCCTCTAGCCCCTTCTTACTGACTCTTCACCATGTCTCAGGCTCTGTTCCAGGGTTAGGCACCACATTTGTCTGACATCTGTCTGTCCCCAGGCCAGGAGACAGACAGCTAAGAATGTGATCATACCTCCAGGTCAGGGATGGGGGCGGCAGAGTTCCCCAAACTGCAGCCACTGAGCCCACCCACACTTGGCTCCTCTGAGAACACAGGATTTTAGGAGACTGTGTCTCACACCACACCCAGCAGCCTCTTTCCGTCAGGTCCCCATCTGAGGACTTGTTCCCGGAGAAAAGCTTCATTACCCTGCTGGTGCCTGAGAAGGGAAGTGGACAGAACTCATTTGCAGCTTGCTATGCTCTGGTTATTGGATTTTTCTGGCTTGTTGCTGTGTTTCTTTTGATGGATGAGCACAAAAGCATCTTTGTGGGGAGATCAAGGGAATAGGTCTTCGGATAGTGTGGCCACTGGGGTCCGTCCTCCTGGACGCTGTGAAGGTACAGTGGTGGCAGCTGAACCTGGACCAATGAGGGTGTCTATTGCAGTCCAGTGCCCATGCTGGGTGAGGTCTCTGTCATTATGATCTCTGACACTCTGGGTACTGGGTGGGGAGGAGCTCACATATCAGCTACAAATCGACAACCCAGGCCACTGTTGATTGAACTGGAGCTAAGGGAATGGACCTTAATCAACCAGCTATCAGGAACACCCGTGGGAGTTAGGGGAGCCCCAGAGCTGGTGCATCCATGCTCAGAAACTTCATCTTGGATGAAGGAGACAACCCCTGTGTCCACCCTGCACTTACTGGGAGAATCCTGGAAATTGGACCCCTCATCCACATCACACGTGATCTGGCCTCCAGAGACCACAGCCAGTTGTCTCAATCTAAGACTGGTGTCTTCGTTGGCATATGTTTCCCCTCTCAGTCCACAAGGAGTCACGTGGAGGACCCTTGAGGTCTCAAGCCTGCCAGTCCCGTGTGCTCTCTGCAAGGGTCCGACCCCTCATCAGCATCCCTCCTACAGCAGAGCCTGTCTTTACTCCAGTGTGCTGTCTGTCTGTGGGTGTGACCCTTTCAAGGACAACCACCTATTCATCCTCCCTGCCTGTCTGTGGGTGTGACCCTTTCAAAGATGACCATCTATCCATCCATCTCCAGCACCTCACCTCCTTGTGCCCGGTCCTCCTCTTGTTGCCACACACCTCCTCTTCCCTCCACATTCCAGCCCTCGGTGATGGCACAGCGGAGTGAATTTGTCCTGTTCATTCTTCTCTACCCGATCTTGGCAAGTGGCTCTATGCCCTACTTCCTCTGCAGTTAGGGGGAGTGCACTCCTAGCAACCAGAAGATAGAAGACACTGAAACCACTCTTCCAAATGAGGCCGCCCTCCACTCCTCCTGCTCTTTAGGCTAGCACAGGAATGCTGTATAGGAGCAGGTGGTCTAGGCAAGCCTGTCCTGACAGCATAGCAGCAGGTCAGGGGTGGTGGGTGGGTCACAAGACAGAGGACACTGGACCTGATGGTTAATCTTGTCGATTCAACAGGATTTAGAATAACCTAAGGGACACATCTTTGGGCATGCCCATGAGGCTGATCCCTGAGAGCACACAATGTGACCGGCTGCCTCATTCCTCTGTTGCTGGGACTCCCACTCCAGTGAACTGTACCCTTGAACTCTGAGGCCAAGTAAGCCCTTACTCCCTTGATGTTGATTTCATTAGGGTTTTGTCGTGGCAGTGAGAAAAGTAAGCAATATGGAAAGTTGGTACCAAAGAGTGGGCAGTTTCTGTGATAAATCTGACCATAGGGTCTGCTGGGTCAGGAGGCCAATTTACAGGAAGAAGGTGGAAGAGTTTGGAGTTGTCAAGAGGCTTTGGTGGGAGCTGGAGGACCAGGAGAACTATGAACAGCAGGAGTAGAGTCCATGAGGATTCAGAGAGGAGTAAGGACTCCTCTACTGGGAACTGGATTAAAAGCCACTGATGCTACATCGTGGCAAATAACCTGGCTTCCTTTCATCTGTGTCCTGAGAACCAGAGAGAGACTGAATTCAAAAGTAATGTATGTATTTGTAGTGGCATTTCATTTGTATTTTAACAAATAAAGCTTGCCTGAAGATCAGAGAGAAAAACAGCCTCACTGGTCAGCCTTACAGATCAGGCAGTGGTGACACACACCTTTAATCCCAGTAGCCACACTAGTTGCCATAGAAACCAGGTGGTAGGGATGCACACCTTTAATCTCAGCCATAGAGAAGATTATAAAACAGGAGGAGACAGCTTTCACACAGTCTCACTCTGAGATTCCTGGAGGCAGGATCACCATTTCGGATGGAGATCGAGGTAAGAGCCAGCGGCTGGCTGTTTTGTTTTTCGGATCTTTAGGTTAAAGCCCATTTCTGTCTTTGAGCTTTCATTAATCATGCTTCATGTATTTATTTGTTAGGTGAAAGAAATTTTAAGACACCTTAGCTCTCAGGATTGCTATAATTTCCGCTCACTGCTTTTATCTGAGTTTCTACTCTGAGAGCAGCAGAGGAGAAGCGTCCAAAAGACGGGGAGTGTGGGAGGAAAGGCTAGCGAGTGTGATGCAGTGGAGGGGGGTACAGAAAGGACATTGTAACTGTTGAATCTTTTATCACCATTAAAGATAAACTCCTGATGTGGATTAAGATTGTCTTGGAAGAGGTTCCCCGCTGTAAAGGCTGCCTACAGTGCAGTCACCAAGTGGTATAGAGTCCCCTCTAGCCTGGGAGAAGTTGGTCAGATCCCATCCTGAGCCAACAGTATAACTCGTCAGCGATAGCCACATGGCAGGAATACAAAATCAAAGAGTCACAGGGTGAGAGGCTTACACCAACTTTCCCGGAAGCCCCTGGACTGGCTCTTGCTTTGTTTGTTTGACACAAGCTAGGGTCATCTGGGAAGTGAAAACCTCAACTGGGAAAATGCCTCCATCAGATGCACCTGCAGGCAAGCCTGTGGGCGTTTTCTTGATGAACAATGGAGGTGGGAGGATCCAGCCCATTGTGGATGGTGCCACCCCTGGACAGGTGGTCCTGGGCTATATAAAAAGGTTTAGCAATGAAAGTCACTAACACAGCCAGTAAGCAGTGTTTCCCACGCCTCTGCTTCAATTGTTTCCTACTATGACTTCCCTTCATGGTAAACTGAGATATGTAAGCCAAATAAACCCTTTCCTACTGTGGCAGTTTGAGTGTGATTCCCCCCCCCCCCATAACCTCAAAGACAGTGGCACTGTTAGGAGGTGTGGCTTTGTTGGAGCAGGTATGGCCTTGTTGGAGTCAGAGGAAGTGTGTCACTGTGGGTGGCTCTGAGGTCTCATATTTGTTCTAGGTACCACTCAATAAGTCACACCACTTCCTGTTGCCTACGAGATGTTGGACTCTCAGCTGCTTCTCCAGCCCCATGTCTGCCTGCACGCTGTCATTGTTCCCCCATGATGATAATGGGTTGAACCTCTGAGCTGTAAGTGAGCCCCTCAGTTCAATGTTTTCCTTTATAAAGGTCATGGGGTCTCCTCACAGCAGTTGAAACCCTAAGACACCTATTAAGTTCCTTTAGTCCTGATGTTTCCCACAGCAATAGACAGCAAACTAGAGCAGCTCCTGTGACCCGGAGTTACAGGGTCGCAGCTGCTCCAAGGGTAGAGAAAGCTGTGGTCAGGCGTTGAGTGTCGGGGCTCTACTCCTTTGAGGAAGCCTTGAGAGGACATTGTGCAAAGCCAAAAGAGCGAAACTGATGTTTCAACAAAGAGCTCAGGATGTGAGAAACCCCAGGATCACGGAGCATACTCTGAGGGAGTCTGAAGGTACAGTGTAGAATCTGCCCAAGACAGGCCAGACGCTCTCTAGATGAAAGAGCTGAGTCTACACGGAGGATGGTACCAGATGAGGCAGATTCTCTCTCAGATCTACACAGGAAAAGAGACCCTGCGGGTGACATGGTTTGGACTGGGGCCCCTGACTCTGTGACAGAGTAACAATTTCTGTTTAAAACCCCTCATTTTGTATCAGTTTTTTACAAACGCCACAGGAAATGGCACAGCCTGTCTGAGTCTGAGCACTGGTTCAATGCAGGCAGGGACAAAGCCCTTGCTGATGCCATGTCTGTCCCCCTGCCTGGGACTGTGGGACAACACCTGCAGCCCTGCGCTGAGATCTTTCAGGGTTGACCCGGAGCTTGTGAGAAGGCTGAGTCTCAAGGCTGAAGCCTGGCCAATGGCCTGAGACTGGTAGGGTTCCTGTTGGCATCCCAGCCCCCAACAAATATGAGCCACCACCGGGGTAGAGGCATTGATGTCACATTCTGGGAGTTGCTGGGGCTTAGTGAGCCTTCAGCGCAGCAAGGCCAGGTCTCTGTAGTGCACTTCAAGGTCCTGAGACTGATGCTTTTATCATAGAAAGCATGATGAGGGGTGGGGCCTGTGAGAAGGGCCCCAGAGAGGAGTTGAGTAGAGGGTGACCAGGCCCTGGACCACCCCAGTCTGGGTTCTTGGTCGTAATGATTATTACAAGCCGTTCTCAGGTATTCAATCAAATCAATATCGGTTAGTAAATTCACAGGAGTGTGAATCTCCACCCCCATTCCTGAGCTTCAAAGAACTCTGCCATCCAAGTAGAAAACCGTGCCCTGGTGTATGAACTATTCTGCGGTGCTCAGTTCTTTGGTGTCCCCTGGCAGCGCTGTGAGAGGAGGGGCGTGTGGAGGAGGCATCAGCCTCTCCCGCTCTCTTCTTACCTCTAGGAAAGCTCTTCTGCCTGCCTGCATCCCACACCTCGCTCCACAGCCCAGCAGGAGGGAGGGCAGAGTAGAACACAGACCAGGAGGGCTGAGCAACATGGGGGTGGACAGGATGGGGGTGGGCAGGGCAGTAGTAGGTTTGCTGCATAAATCTCCAGCCAAGAGCCCCCCACTGCGGCCTTCAAGGTATTGCTATAAATAGCCCCTTCTCAGTCTTCACCCCCAGACGTTCCAGCCAAGCGTGCACGTGAGTTTGTGTCTGTGCCAGCTCTTTCTGAAGTGTTACTCTCTGTGTCCCCTGAACCTCCCTTGTTCAGTTGGGGCTGAGCCTCTTCTGAGCCTCAGAGCAATCTGTTGCCATAACAACCCCTCTCCCACTCCCGAACATTCCTGGACCTGCTTTCTTCAGCTGATATTCCTCAGGGGACTTTGCAAAGTGGTTTCTCAGAAGGAGAAAAGCAGTAAAGCCTCTTGTCCTTGGGACAGTGAGGGCCATGCCAGTTGCCTGCCCTACCTGAGGACAGCTCTCAGGACAATGCCACCTCTCTCTCTCTCTCTCTCTCTCTCTCTCTCTCTCTCTCTCACTTTCTCTCTCTCTCTCCCTCTTTCTCTCTCTCTCTCCCTCTGGTGCTTGGTTGCTCTGTTTCCAGACCCCCCCACCCTCCTTAGCTGTTGTTGCATTATGTGGAGATTCTGGAAGATCAGATTCTAGCTAGCTTTATTGTCTGCTAGGAGACCAAGGCCCTGAGAGACTGAGGTATCTCAGGTCATGCAAAAGCCACGAAACAACCTGAGTATAAATCAGAACTCAGATCTTGAGCCATTCTCCCATTTGGGCAGATGTCCCTGCTTGTCCCCAAAGATTCAGTGTTAGGAGATCAATATGTCAGTGTTAGGAGGTGACTTCTTGAAGAAACATGGCTATGACAAACTTTACATCAACTGAGGGTTCTGTCAGCAGGTTTGGGTGACATCGAGCACCACTCAGAAGACTCCCTGGCATCCTGGGATCGGTATGAATTATTGTGGCCTCCTGCCTAGGGTGATTCTCTTCTTCCCTCACGTTCCTGGCCTCCTCCTTAGGTAGAGTCTCCAGTTCCCCCTATGTTCTTACTATTATGACACTGTATTGGGTCTTCAGCAGGCAGAAGTGTGGGCTTGGATTTGAATCTCCAAATAAATTCTTTGCCTGTCTCAGGAATTTCATTGTAGTTACTAACAGAACTTTCATAGGGGCTTGTGGGAGACCCAAGCCATTTCCACACCAGCAGGCGACTCTGGTTTCCACGATCGGGACCAACCAATGAAGACTTCCCTTCTGAGGGAAGGAGACTCAGAAACTAGGAGAGTTTGGACTGTTCTACGAGCAGGGAAATCTCATGAGCCTCTCTGCTGTAAAGCTCAGGGAACAGTGGCAATCATGTGTCCCTTTCTGGACTCTCAGGAATAAGATGGCTTGTTCTGGAAGATTCCAGGAGCATCAATTACGTTGCCCAGCTTCCACTAAGTGTATCATCTGTAACCCTTTCTTTCACCTGTGGGTAAGCCGGAACAAGGGTGATGTTTATTTTGGAATATCCAGGTGCCCACGCCTGTGTTTTACTCATGCTCAATCCCGCCTGTAAAGCAGAAACTGTTAACTGCCAATAGTTGGGATTTTACAGCAAAGTCAAGTTGAAAGCTCTCCAGACTCCTCAGAGGAAGTCGAGACCGAGGATCCGCTCTGTAGCTGGCTCCTGCGTCAATGCCTTTGAAGCCGTAACTGCCACTTCAGAGCAATCAATGCCGTCCCTGGCCTCTCCTGCACAGTCCTTGTTGTGCTAACAGAAAAATTAAACACGAGGTCTGAGTCTGCTAAACTGGTTTCACACATGCAGATCAAATGGTGGCAGCCAGACTTGAGGAAAAGGCGCCAGCTGGAGCTGGGGGACAGGTTTCTTCCAGGTTCTGGAGAAGGAGAATGGTCTGAGCTGAGATGGGCCAACATCCTGCGTCCACACAGCTACTGGAGCCACAGCAGTGCATTCTGGGTAGTGAGAAAAGGGGCTGACAAGGTCAAAAGCAAATGAGGATGGAGCCTGGGAGATGGCTCCATGGGCAAATTGCTGGTCTCGTCAGCATGAGCTTCTGAGTTCAATCCCCAGAACCCATAGTTTGTGCTGGGGGGAGGAGAGAGCAGGAGAGGCTTGGGGATCCCCAGCCATGCCATGCAGTTGGACAGACATGGGTGCTCTCCCTTTTCAGTCCCTAGGATAGCACCTTTGCAGGCACGCCTCCTCTGACTCACCCCAGGTACTGCAGGTGCCAGGGAGGTGACTTGTCTATCTCTGCTGCTGCTGGGCCAGCTCCCAGGCTCTCTGTGCTCAGAAACTTCTTCACAGGGAGAGTATGAAATTCAAGCCCCTTGGCTATTGCTCGTGGACAGGGCTCAGACCCAAGTGTCCAATCCCTGACCACTATGGTTGTAGCAGGATTTTCTTTGGAGTGTGTCCTCTCCCTTTAAGAGTGCTGCAGTGAATCCCTTCCACACCCACCCTGGCAGAGTAGGGCAGGCATTCCCTCCATGTGGCCCTCCTCATGCTAAAGATCAGAACATGTTCCCGCCTGCCGTTTGGATAAGCTAGCCTCGCTCTAAAGAGTGAGCTCTGGGAGCACAGAGGAACCCCGAGTCGGAGACCAAGGGACTAGGGAAAGGGGTCTGAAGTAAGCCCCAAAGACTCCATACAAGGAAGGGAGGGTCGAGTCTGAGGGCACTCTCATTCTGTTAAATGGCTCAAGGAGGGAGGGGCCTGTGGTGGGAAGCAGTTCCCATTGGTTCCCTGTGATGTCCTATGACTGAAAGGACAGCTCCCATTGGTTCACTGGAGTGGTATACTTGCTCTTGATAGAAGTAAGGAGATCAAAGAGGCTTTCTCCTTACAAGGGGATTTTTTTTTCTTGTAATTTTACAGTGGTTCCAGAGCCTTGACGGGGCATGTTGGAAAGCCGAGGTGCCCCAGCCACCAAGAGTGAGATGCATCAGCCAGGGAGAGCAGAGGGGTACCAGCTATGTAGAGAAGAATACCCCAGCCATGCTGTGAAATCTGAGGAGCTCCATACCAGCCGTCCTCAGGAGAGACAACTCTTCCACCACAAGGCCCCTGGGACTGCCTGACGCTGCATGGCAGAATGGCATGGGCAGATGGGATGTCCAGTGCAACCCCAGGTCAGCTGCACACTGCCCTGCCCAGTCTGTGCTCCTCATCTTTGGGGAAGTGGCAACATGTTGGCTCTCTTGGGCTTATGCACAATGAGGTCAGTAATGGCTCAGGAGCACCTGGGGCTCTGACAAAGCCTGTCATGGTGCCCCAGGGGCTATGCAGGAGCTGATCTACTGTAGCACTCTCAAAATGGGTGGGCACACTCCAAAGCAAAGTCCCGCAGCAAACCCGAGTGCTGGGAACCGTGATGAAACTGCATGACACGGCTGGGAACCGTCAGGAAAGTGCTTGCTGCATAGACATCAGAGCCTGAGCTTCAGTCCCTAACCCAGGCAGCTACTCCCAGGCAGGCAACATACACATGCCATTCCAGCACTGGAGGTGGGGGCAGGGGGCAGGATCAGATGGACCCCTCAGAGTCACTGGCCAGCCCACTGCGCCTACTTGGTGATCTCCTGGTTCAGTGAGAGTCCCTGTCTCCAAAACAAACAAAACGCCAGAAGGTAGACAGCTTCCTGAGAAAGGACCCTTGAGTTGATCTCTGGCCTCTGCACGCACACATCCAATTGTACCTGAATGTGTGCGCACACACATGCATGCACACACACACACATGCAGACACACATGCACATACACACATTCAGACAAGCTACACACATGGGGCTGGAGGACAGTTCCCTGATACCTGGGGACCCCGTGTGACTCAACAGGTAGAAGAGTCTCTGAAAGTCACAGTCTGAAGATAGTCAGGTACTTTGCTCTTTCCCATGGAGGGCTGCAGCCTGGTTTCCTGTCTTTGAACCACTGCAGGCCCTAAGGGTCCCCTGGCTGCTTGGAATGCAGAAGTGACATTGCGGGCTCTCCAAGCAGTGTTATCCTCAGCCTCAGCAACTGCCGAGGTCTCTGGAAAACTCACTTTGGGGAGTCCTAGCCTGTAGGGAAGCCAGGCATCATGTCATGTGGGCACCACGTCCTGGGTTCAGCGAGAAACAAGCTGTCTGAGAGGCCCTGAGAACAGACACGGCTGAAACAGCAATAACAATGGTGTAAAGCCAGGGCCCTAATGATTCGTAAGGGACCTTGGTGGGTGAGAACCAGAGGGAGACCTGCTTGCCTTTCTTCGAAGAACATGAATGGTGAGAAGAGAGCGGAAATGGGCGGAGCTTGTCTCTTAAAGGGACCTTTTGCACCTGCTTACAGACTACATAGCAGCCACAGGACCTGGGCTGGCCAGGGTACTGCCTGAGTGCATTCTGCCAGATGACAGGCCAGGATAATGCCTGAATCCTAACAATGGCCATGTGACCAGGAGACCCTGCCAACTCTGTCCACAAGAGACAGACCTGCTTGGAAGCTCTCTCTGGAGTCACGTGCAATCCGTCCACAAGAGACAGACCTGCTTGGAAGCTCTCTCTGGAGTCATGTGCAAAGCCATCAAAGCTGAGACCATGGCCACTTATCCATCTGGAACACTGACATAGCTGGCTCTGAAGCAGAAGAACCAGTTGTAGCCTAGACTCCAGTAGTGCCAGGTGGGTACGAGAATTAAAGCTTGTGTGTTGGAAATTAATGGTATGCCAGCGCCCCAACCCCCAGTCCTGTGTCTTTCCCCAGTAAATGTCACACTTCCAGGGATGGCAACCAAGGAAAGTTCAGAGTAATAATATCAGAACTTGCTCACTCTCTTTCTTTTGACATTTTATTGTGAAGTGAAATTGGATGGGTATATTTAGTTCCTTTTGTTGGCGACTGTTTCAAAGGTGCTTCTGCGGGCCTCTCATTAGCATCAGGTGTGCAAATGTGGAAACTGCTCCTTCTCCTGGCTGAGTCATCCCCTGACTGACAGGTGACATATCCCCCTCCGGGGTCCAGCATCTCCTTAATGGGGCTCCTATCTTGAATTCTGGAGTTTAGCAGAAACATAACCCTCTGGTATGCTGGGGTTCATAAGAGGTAGCCCCACTTCTACTCTTTGGATTTCCACAACACAATGGATTCTGTGTTCTCAATCACCCAGCACTTATGGGAACCAATAATGTCTGCATTCTTAGTCATGTGACGCTTCTGGGAGCCAATGGAAATGTCTTGCACAGTCAACGTGACTCCTCTGGTAGCCTATGGAAACCTCAGTCATGTGACACTGAAAAATATTGGGAATTATTGTCTTGGCCATGTCTTCCATGACATGGTGGGTGTCCTCTCACTCACATGCCCTTCTAGGGACCACCCGCAAACTTGGTTCTAGCTCAGGCGGCTTTTCCGAGGAGCGCAAGCTAGCGAGGATGTCCTGGCTGCATCTTCAGCTCCACCGGACTCCCCCAGACCATGTCATTTACTGTCTACAGTGCTAGGCAGCCATTGCTCCCAGCAGTGTGGCTCCCTGCAAACTGGGTCATGCTGGCTCCCAACAGGCAGGTGGCACATGCTGCAGGCCCCTGAGGACCCTCCGTCTTCCTGCTGTTTCTGTGCCTTTGTTGTCAATTCTTTGCCTTGGAGAATTAACTTGCTCTGCTTCGTGCTGAGCTCCTGAGTCCCCGCAGAGGCAGAAGGGACACAGATGCTCCAGTCATCCTGTCACCTCCCTGCCAATCAGAGCCATAGGAAGTAAGTCACAGGGTTCAGCTTCCATCAGCACACGCCACCTGTCCTGTGCTGGGCGGGCTGCAGGGTGGAGCCAAATGAGACCTGCTGAGCATCCCCAGAGTAGGGCATAGTGCCATGGGCCCTGGTAACTGGAGAGATAGGGTCACCGCCTGCCCAGCATGAACTCTTAGGGGTCATACACCCAGAAAACAGGTCAGCCCACAATTGCAGACAGTGCAGTGTACACTAGAAGAGGGGACAGGTACTCACGATGTATGCATCTTGTCAACTCGATGGAAACAACTCTCTGGGCATGTCTGTGAGGGGTTAATTAATTAATTAATTAAGGTGGGAAGATCCATCCTAAAGGTTCTGTATAAACACAAAGTGAGCCGAGAGCCAGCCTTCATCTCTCTCTGCTCCCTGACTATGGACTATGTAGGTAGAAATGAGAAGATAAGAATTTCCAGAGAGCCAGTCAATGCTGTGCTTCTCAGGGGACTGGGCTGTGAAGAATACAGTAGCAAGCAGGCCTGAGCAGCTTTCTCAGTGACAGCTGGAGCCTCGCAGCCACCACCCACAACTGCCGACACACATGACCCCACGTGTGTTGTTCATTTTCATCATGTTGAGTTAGACCCTAGCTCCCAGGCACAGTCTACGGAAATCCAGCCACCAGTGAAAGAGCTCAGCCTGGAAGAGAACTTCCCAGGTAGAGGCATGTCCCAACATCCCCTTCACAAGGTTCTGAGCACACCCCACAATGACCCCTCAGGAAGCCACCTGCCTTCACCACATCACTGGAGTTTCTTGTACCTTAGCCATGTGTCCTATCCTGTGGCGATCTCCCTCAGTGTGAAGGGGGAGCATAGGAACAACCAGCAGCGATGAGGGACAGCTTCAGGAGAGAACAGTGGATATTCCATGATGTTTGCCTTGTTTCCTTTACATCCGCTCAGTCTGACATTCTCCAAGTTCCTTTAAAGGGTTTGCAAAGCTCGATGCACCCCACCTCCATGCCATTCCCTTGGTGAAGCCATCTGAGGTCAGTCTCATTGTCAATTTGTTGCACTCAAAGGCAACATGGAAGCCTGTTTCCTGACAACAAGGGACCTAGTTATGACTGCACCTCACAGGCACCACGAGAGAGGGGTCTCCTGATCACCTCCACACTCCTGACCTCTGGGGCCTGAGAATGCAGCTTTTGCTGTGTAAGCCACCAGTGCTTGGCCACCAAAGCCAAGCAAGTGGATGCCCAAGCCCCTCATGGGTGTCCCCAGGATTTCAGAAATGGAGCTGTCCCTTAGGGAACTCCAACAGCATCAGGAAAAGAGGCATGGTGGAGAGCTGCATCCATCCATTCTATGCAGAGAGGACTATACTTTTCTCACATTAAATTTTGTGACAAATCTCATGATGACTTCTGAGGAACTCCTTGTGACATACAACCACAAGGAAAGCTGGCTGACATGCAACAACAAGGAAAGATGGCTGACATACAACCACAAGAGTTTCTCTCTAAAGTGTTCTTGTCAAAGAAAAATGCCAGTCAGAATCTGACAAAATCTGGGCTTCCTTATATACTTCTTTCGAACTAATGTACAAATGCTGTCCAGTGACATGGTTCAGAGACACGGGCCCTGAAGCGCTGGCTTAAAATAGTTTGTAATGTTATATTAATCACATGCAAACGATGCTTCCAAAATGCTAAGAAACAATTGATTCTTTTAATAATTTAAGCAATGCCCCTAAAACTCTTTTTGACATGATTTGCTTAGCAAAATATCCTCTCCAGGGTCATTTCACAGGAAACTTTGAGCCCCTTTTATCTCCTCGTGAATCCCACACAGCAGCTTTCCTCCTCACGGTCCTCCTTGCTTCATTTCCTCAGCCTCTGTGGGGCCCCAGAGTTCCCACACTGCATGGTTCCCACCAAACTCCTGATTTGGTCAGAGTGCATAAGCCAGAGAGTATGGTGGCACTGCCTGGAGAGCCTCTAGGCACCGTATCCCACCATGTGTGCATACATGCTGTACAAGTCTCTGGTTTATGGTATATACATATACATACGGATTGCCCGTATATATGTATGTATGTATGTATGTATGCTCCTTACGATGTTCTGGGCTCCATCAGTTGAGAAGGTGACTCAGACCCGTGTGGGGTAGCAGGGCTCAGGGGTGGCCCTGATAGATCTACAGCCTGTGCCATTCACAGTGAGGTGGAGGAGCTGGATCACAAAAGCAAGTCCCTGGGGGTTGGGGATGGTTCAGGGGGTAAAGTGTTTGTTGTATAAGCGTGAAGAGAGTTTGGGTCTCCACACAGCTTGGTATGGTGATATATATATCTATCACCCCAGTGCTGTGGAGACAGGGACAGGCCAGTTCCTGGAGTTTGCTGGTTATCAAGTCTAGCTGAAGCGATGAGCTCCAGATTTAGTGAGATACCCTGTCTCAAAAACTGAAACAGAGGGTGAGGAAGAACACACACACATGTACACGCATGCATACCCATATGTGTACCTACACACATGTCACATACACATACCACATGCATACATATACACACACATCAGCCATGTGTACACACATGTACACACATACATTTGTACACACACATACACACCAGCTTGATGCTAGACCACCACTATCTAGTCCATAAACAAGAACACTTGTCATATGTCAGTTGAAATATTTGTGAAATTTGGAAAGGAAAACCACCCCTTTCCCAGACCTTGGAAAATAAGGACCAAAGTTGTCCGGCCTTTCACCCATCGACAGCCTCAGCTGGCTTTGAGGAACTGCACCCAGTCTGGAGCCCTGAGAGGAAGAACAAACAGTGTTTGACCTGTGAGCCTTGAAAAGGAAAAATGGCCCCAAACCAAACCAAACAGAATAACAACAAAACCGACAGAGAAGGCTCTCGGTCTTCCTCTCAGGAGCAGTGCACTTGGCACCTGGGGGGTTGGTGTGGGCCGTCAGGAGGCCCACATCGCCTCTCACCCTGTCCAGCCCACCTCCCCAGATATCTGTGATTGAGTAGAGGCGGCCTCCTCCCCCTGCCCCCTCAGATCTGGGAAGAGCGATCAAAGAGGAATTTAATTAAACTTTCATATTTAATTTCCATCTTCACTTTTACTGGGTCTTTTTGCTCAAAACATGCTATTCTTGGGGAGCTTCGAAGTTACTCAGGAGAGCAGAACTCAGTGGGATCGGAGAGAGACTCAGCCTTCATGGGTTTTCTTGAAAGAGCCCAGCCCGCCCATCTTCATGAAGGCTGAACAGGCTTATTATTTAGGGCAGCAGCATCTGAATTATGAATCACCAGTGGCAAATTAAGAATGCAAAGAGCGATCTCCATTCCCATCCGGCCTGGCACAGAGCTGTATTTAGGGTATGGAGGTATGGCAAGTCAGGGCTGGTCTCCACACCCACTGCCTCACCTTGGGCTCCAGAAGGCAATGGCACCCCCAAGGCAGATTGCTCGTTCCATGTACCCACTGCTGTTGGAGATAAGGACACAGGCAAAGGCCACACAAAAATCTCTGGGTGCATTTATTTGAAGACACCTTTAGGGTTCTCCTACCCTTTGCTCCGATGATGGTGACTTTGCACTCTAGTCACACACTTGGGGCCCCATCTGAGGCCACCCTGCATAACCTCCAGGGCAGGTCCTCCCAAACCAGGGGGTGCCAGGAATAAAGTCTGCAAGGCTTCACTTGAAGAAAATAAGTCTTATTCCCAAAGTTTCAAAGCTGCCTGTGCACACTCATAATTCATGCACTTGGTACACATATTTCTGATCTACTCATTAAAGCCCTATCCTTAAGGAGGTATCCTACTTGCCACTCCCCTTAGCAGGACGGAAAAGCAGCCATTCTCGCCATTGTACCCACAATGCCCGTTAGCAGAAATTCAAACCCAGGAAGAGCCGCCTCCCCTCGACTCCTGTGTCCTCTGCCACCACTAACATCCAGTGGAAGACCTGACTGAGGCTGACACACCTGTCCAGACAGGCACACCTGCTCTGGTGGGAGGGAGCTGGTGAGGTTATCTGGCTGCTGCTGAAGGGCGGGCAGTATCCACTGAAAGACACAGACTCAGCCCTAATACCTAGAACTTGTTCCTGTGTCTCCATTCAGAAGTAGAGTCTTTGTGGATGCTGTTAGGTGACAATGAGGTCCTCCTGGCCTGGAGTCAGTCCTAGAACAATGTCCCCAAGAAGAGAAGAGATGAGCATTGAAGTAGGAAGCCAATGAAGATGGAGGTTCATGTGGTTTGGATCTTAAATGCTCCCTAATGCTCACATTTGAAACCTTGGTCCCCAGCTGATGGTCCTACCCAGTATGTGGGGTGAAATCTTGGTGATCTGGGCTCTATCTGGAGGAAGTAGATGTTGGAGGGATGCCTTGGTAAAATATAATAGGACCCTGTACCATCCACCTACCCCAGTCCTTATCGCTCCTTCCTGGTTCCATAAAGTGATTAGCTTCCTGTCAGGGTCTTCAGTCTCACCAAAACAATGGGGTTTAGCATCAAAGGCTGAATCCTCGGAGACTCTGAGCCCTATCCTATGGCTTAGCCAATGTTCTGTTGTTGTGAAGAGACACCATGGATAAGGCAGGTCTTCTAAGAGAAAACATTTAGTAGGGGTTTTACCCACAGTTTTAGGGGACTCATTATTTTCATGGTGGAAATCAGACAAGCACAGCATTGGGGCAGTAGCAGAGAGAGAGAGAGAGAGAGAGAGAGAGAGAGAGAGAGAGAGAGAGAGAGAGAGAGAGAGAGAGAGGTGACAGACAGGCAGACACTGGTACTGGTGGAGGCTTTTGAAATCTCAAAGCCCACATCCAAAGACACACCTCCTCCAACAAGGCCACACCTCCTAATCCTTCTCAAAAAGTTCCACCCCTGATGACTAAAGCATTCAAATATATTGCAAGTGGAGACTGCACTTTGGTTTCCCAAGTAATAGCACAGAAACTATATTCATTACAACACTGTTTGACCAATAGCTTAGGCATATTTCTTGCTACTCTTACATCTTAAATTAACCCATTTCTATTAATCTGTGTATCACCATGAGGCTATGGCTTGTTGGAAAGGTTCTGGGCATCTTTCTCCTTTGGTAGCTACTTGGTGTCTCTCTGACTCTGCCTACCGTCTCTCTATATCTCTGTTCAGATTTCCCACCTGGCTTTACTCTACTAAGCCATTGGCCCAAACAGCTTTGTTCATCAACCAACAAAGGGCAACACATATAGAGAAGGACTTCCCACATCAATACATGAGCCTATGGGAGCCACTGTCATACAAACGACCACACCTTATAAGATGGATATCTCAGGTATTTTTTTCATAGAGAAGAAAAGCCGACCAGCACAAAGAAAGACACAAGATCAATATTATGACATGCTGAGAACTGATGGGGACAGCCAGAGTTGCCTGGAGCCAGAAGATAGAAGGAAGTGCAGTACATTCCAGGTATCTTTAAAGGGAAGTGGCCCAGCAGACACCTGCAGGAGCCTGGGATTCTGGTCTTCAGGTGGGAAGAGAACGGTGACCTGTTGCTTAAGCCACATAGCTCATGATACACTAGTTATGCCCTCCCCGGGAGACTAACAGAACCATTTGCCAGAAGTCAGGAGCCGCTCCTATTTCCTCTCCAAGTGAGATGCTTGCTATGTGACTTCCAAAGTCAAACAAAACAGACATGGATCTCCCGCAGAGGATATTTTATTGGGGGAACAAGCAGGATAAGACTGCAAGCTGGGACATAAATTCCCAGCGTGGTGACCTCTGATATTGTGACCAGGATGTTTCACTGAAGGCTAGCAGGAACGAGGCTGTTCCGTATGAATGCTGACCCTGTGCTGACAGTAGACACAGCAGGATATCCTTTACTAACATAGATAGTCTATGTATCTATGCTGACAGCTGGTGGGGAGGAATAGCCTCTGCTAACACAGATATTCTATGTATCTATGCTGAAAGCTTGTGTGGATGGAATACTCTAGAGGAAGACTCATGTCCCTCCATGTGGCTCTCAAACAAACACCGGTTTGCCCTGTGAAATGAGTGTGTCTGACAGGCATTCGGAGGTCAGTGCTGAAGCTGCTATCGGCTTTCACCTAACCGAGGAATGGATGGATCTGTGACACAGAACACTCTCGGGTCTGGAATGGGTGAGGATCTCAAATCTGAAAGCTTGAGGGCTCCATATTGTCAGTCAGGATTTGTATCAAACCTGTCTCTGTAACAGAACGTGGATGAAGGACGCCTGAGCCCAGATGGCCTTGGTCCCAGTTAGCCCATCTCACAGTTACACTGATAATGCTCACCAGATTTCTGTGCACTTTAAGAAAGTGCACAGCTGGGGACAAAAGACTAGGCTTCTGTCCACGCCCCCTTGCCCCAGATTGACAAAACTAGAAGTAAGTCTATTTTCCATTATGAATCTGTGTCCTAATTTCTTTGGAACACAGGGAACTGAGGTGGCGGGTAAGGGGTATAAGTGGCCAGGAGCTGGCAACATCTGACCCAGGTGTGGAGTAACTGGATCTTCCATTGGCTCTGGAGCAGAGGAAAACTCCTCTACAGCGTGCTGTGCGGGAGGTTGGTTCTCCTAAGGTCTATCCTTGGCTAGCAGATGGAGACTTCTCTCTGACCCTCACATGGTCATCTTTCAATGTCCCACTGTCTTGCTGCTCTGAGGACATAGTCCCATTGTATTAGGGTCCATCCTCATGACTCCATTCTGTATTAACAACCCCCCCCCCCGGAAGCCATTGTCTGTAAAGAGAAGCCACAGTGAGGTTCTAGGAGTCAGGGTTTCAAGTCCTGACAACTAGACCCTTTCTGGGGAGAAACCACCATTGCAAATCTAAGCACAGCCCTGGATTCTGGAGTTGGGCCTCATTCCTCCTGGCTGAGTCTTGGCCACTGTCCAGAGCAATCAATGTCCAAAGAGATGCAGACATTGAAACAGAAAGCCAGCTGCAGGTGCACCAGCCAGTCAGCTCAGGGTCAGGAGGGCAAACGTTGCCATGGCTTCAGTCCTTTACACCTGTCTCAGAAGATGCCAAATGACCCCTGCTTGGGCCATCCAGCCTCCACAAGGCTGAACCAAGCCTGCCCTGTGTATCCTCTCAAAGGGATAAGCACACAGCTGGGGGCTCTCAGGAAGGAACTGGTACAAAGAACCCCCTCGAGGCTGCCGGGTGCATGGGGAGAGCTGCACATACCTGGGGCTGTCTTCCATTGATCCCTCCTACTGAGCTTGGAACGCGAAGATGATGTGTCCCTCTCCTTACTGTCCCTGGCCAGCTGAGGCAGGGCACCTGGCCATGCTACCTCCTTGCCTCTCTTGAACCCACAAGGTGGTTATTCCTAGCCACCAGTTCTGCTCAGACACAGACAGAGCAACCCAGGCAATGTCCACAGAGGGAGGGGGCGAGAGAACTCAGGTCAGAACACGGCAGCTGCAGTGTGATGATTTAACCAATGGCTTCATTTCTCCTCCTTCTTCCATCCCCCTGAACTCAGTCAGACCCGTACAAAGTGGTTTCCGTACCATCACTCAGCTGTCACCCTAGCCACTAGTCTAGCCCCAAGGGCCACCAGTCCACTTCTACTCATGTAGACTCGCCAGCCTAAGACATTTCATTGGGTAGCAACTGTGCACTGTGCAGCTCTAGGTCTGACCGCTCTCATTGAACGCGATGTTTTCCCGAGGGTTACATCCTTTGGAGGGCAACTCGGTCTGTCATTTCCTTTGACATTTTGGTTGTGAGCCTAGCCTTTAATGGCTGAGGCATCTCCCCAGCCCGACTTCATTCTCTTTAAGGAAAATAGTAGCCAGAGCATGGCACGGTCACCCCTCTTCGATGAGACATCTGGTGGCTTCCACCTTGAAGGACATTCCAGTCCCGCCTATCCCTCTCCTGCCTAGCTATTGGTTGTTCAACTTTTGAGTAGACCAACCAGGTGCTTTAGTCAGGCAAGGTAAATCAGCAAGACAGCTTTACATTGTTAAACAAATACAGTATAAACAAAAGCAGCACACCTTTATATAGTTAAACAAATGTAGCATAAACAAATCAACACACTTTACATAATTAAACAATTATTCTGCAACACAAACTAAAGCACTGTATCTTCACATAGTTACTAACTTACAAAGTTAAACAAACATTCTCTCTCACAACACCATATTTAAGATCAAGCACCAGAATTGTCCACATTGCTAGTAGTACCTCCTTAGTAGCTAAGAGAGAGAGATGATGCAGGCTCCATAGTGGCTTTTGATGCGAGTGAATGGCCCCCATGTCTTCCATTTGGCCCAAACAGGAGAGCTGGACCCCAGGTATCTCTTCATGCTCCCCCATTGGGTCATAGAGAGGGAGATGAGAAGACCAGGACTCCTCTGAGCTATGACCCAAGATGGAAGAGCATTGCCATTCTCTTCCTTTGCTGTTCTGCCCGCTCACCCTGCATCTGTCTTCTCAACCACGGGCTCCATCCATCTGAATCCAAGAGGGAGTCCAGCTTTCTTCCCACTCCTCAGCTCACCCCACCCTGCCACAACTCAGCTGAAAGGTCATCTCAGGCTCCAGGGGCAACCCCTCTTCACCATCTCCTCCCTCAGTCCAGGTGCTGGACTCAGAACCTAGCAAATATATTCAGTTAGTGAGTCTATAAAACCCAGCAGTGAGTTGGAGTGCACCCCTCTGGCCTTTCCAAGTCTTAATTTCTTTTCTGCAGTAACTCCCCTATTGCCCTGGAGACCAGTGTGGGAGGTAAAACTGGATTGAGGCCAGATGACTCCTTCCCCACAAATCATTGGCTCCCTAATTCTTTCAACAAACAGTCCTTTGCCAGACCCAGCGGCAGGAAATAAGAACACAAAATGCTGGGCCACAAGACAAGCAGTTTCTGAGTCACACAGATTGACTCGTGGCCACGCATGGGTGCACTTGGGTGCAGAGTGAATGGCAGGCCATTAGAGGCAAGCCTGTCGGGTACTGGAGAAGAGGGGACCTGGTCCTGTGGGTGATGTGACTGGCTCACTGGGGGACCTGCTGGGCTGATGAGAGGACTCCCCCTTGACTGACAAGGTGGGTGTGAAGGGTGGGCTGAGAGGATACAATGAAGACCTATGTGGGTCAGGAACTTGCTTTGGAGTGCTCCAAGTGAGGCCTAAGGTCCTTGAACATATCTTAGTTCATAGCAGAGCATTGTGGGCTATCTAGAACTGAGCGTTTCCCCTGCCTAGCCCAGCAGGTGGGTGAGCAAAGACAGCCGTGGCCGATGCAGGTGAAGCATAGGGTGAGCCAAGTATGGAAGCCCTTGCTCCTCCTTAGCCCCACCAAGCCTTCCTGGTCACCCCTGTATACTCTCTCCTGATCCTCTTTTGAACTTTTGACTTTCCTGCTCTAACCCGTTTTAGACTTGTCACAGACTTTGCCCCAGAAGGTGCCTTGGAGAGCCTACATCTCTGGGATGTCTGTCTCCCACAGCCTTTTCTCACCCTGCAACCAACCAACCTCCAGTCCCAGTTCAGAGTTTCCACATCTGCAGGATAGCCCTGCCCCTCTGGTCACTCTCAAAGAAGACTTTAATAACTCCTGGCTATGGTTATGAAGTGGTGGCCCCAGAGTCACCACAGGGCACAGGCCAAAGGGGCAGGATGGGCCAAAGACAGGGACTACCTCACACCTAAGTCAGGGTGCTGTCCCCACTCCTCACACTACAGACTTGGAAAAAGGACACCTAGGATTCCCATGACTGGTGACACTGGCAGGGGCTCAGGTGTGTCCCCAGGAGTCCCTTCCTTAAACCTGACTGACTCTAGCTTTCTCACAATCCCAGTGTGCCACAGGATGGTGTTATTGGTGAAAGCGTGTGGGCCCTGGAGAGGGCAGAGGCCTCGTCACTTCCGCCATCCTGCTAAATGCTGAAGGACTTCGCCCTGGCATGGGGAGAAGAAAGAGTTTGTGCGGGAGACACAAGTCCTGGGTGTCCATCTTTCCCCAGGCAGTTTTTTTAACTTACATTTTTTCTTACAATATATTCTGATCATGTTTTCCCAGAGCCTCCATACCTCCTTGTCTTTATGATTTTATGTTCTCTCTCTCTCTCTCTCTCTCTCTCTCTCTCTCTCTCAAGAAAAAACAAATAAACAAGCAATCCCCTACAAAAACCACATAAGCAAAAGACCAAAAAGAAAAAAAAAAGCCAAAATAAAACAGAAAGAAACCAAGGTCCACAAAACTACCAATGAGTTTATTTTGTGTTGGTCAACTACCCTAAGCGTGGGTTATGCTTTGGAGTGTGGTTGATAAATCAGGTGTATCTGCATAGTTTTGTGCCAGTTTGGGAAAATGCCACCATAAGATCGGATTGTACGAAAGCCTGTAGAGCATTTTCTTAATTAGTGCTACATAATTTTATAATTTCTTGTGTAGCATGAATAAGAAAAACCCAGAGACAGATATTGGAGTTCAATCTGAAGGCCAGAAAAGCAAAACAGTCAGCCACTGGCTCTTACCTCTACCTCAGTCCAAAATGGCGATCCTGCCTCCAGGAATCTCAGAATGAGACTGTGTGTGAGAACTGTCCCCTCCCATCTTATATTCCTCTCTAGGGCTGTGATTAAAGGCGTGCACCACTACTGCCTAGTTTCTATGGCAACTAGTGTGGCTACTGTGATTAAAGGTGTGTGTCACCACTGCCTAGTCTGTAAGGGGTTGTTTACTCTCTAATCTTTAAGAAAGCTTTATTTATTAAAATACAAATGAAAATCACTGCAATTGAGGGCCTAGTCTATTGTGGGTGGGGCTAGAGATTGGTTCCGTAAAAAAGCAGGCTGAGCAAGCCAGTAAGCAGCACTCCTCTGTGGCCTCTGCCTCAGCTCCTGCCTCCTGGTTCCTGCTCTGTGTGAGCTCCTGTCGCGACTTCCTTCAGTGATGGACTATAGCAGTGTAACCCAAATAAACTCTTCCCTTCCAGCTTGCTTTTGGTCACAATGTTTTATTGCAGCAATAAAAACCCAAACTAAGACACCCAGTGACACTCCTAGGCAATATTCTAAGCACTTTGGATGTGATGCACATTTTCCTAAGTCCTAAGCAGGGGGTGAGGGCGGGAGATTGAAGTCCTTGGCTACAGTAGAGCTGATGTCTTATCACAAAGATAAACAGTAGGAGGAGGGATAAGTAGACTCTGTACCGGTGCTTAAAATGTTCCAGGAAGGAAGAGAAAGTGGACCGTGGGAATTAGGGATTGCTGAGGATGGGCAGCTGGGGCAGACATTCTGGGAAAGGTGCTTCTGAGCCAAGGCCTGGAGTTGAGGGAGCTATTCCTCATGGAAGGAACTGTGTTGAGAGCCAAGAAGGTGGGCCATCTGAATTTTGTGCTTAAGAGAAGGAAGGGGTAGCCCAGTCACCAAAGGACATCTTATATGGAAGACTCTAGGAGCAGAGGGAATGTGGGTGAAATGTCCCCACTGCAGGACCCCCAGAGTGCCCAGGGCAGAAAGACCACCACTCACGATCGATAGGTAGATGTAGTCATGGATGGAGGATAGTACCACTTATCCCTAAAGCAGCTCTGTGGGTTTTATTATCACACTGTTCAGATGAGGATACCGGGAAAGGATGGAAGTTAAATGCACAGGTATCCTGCCTCCACGTGGCCACCTCCCCTCTAGCCCAGGGCTCCTTCCCTCTCTGGCCACCCTCTCATCCAGCTCCTGGCTGCATTCATGGTCAAGCCCTTGACACCCAGGCTCCTCACTCCTCAGATTGTGTTTGCCCCTCTTGCTTCTCAGGGGAAGGACAGCTTTTGAAAGCCCGCTTGCGTCACACATGACAATCTTCCCCACCTCTTGAGCAGCATTCCCTTTTCTCCAGAAGTCAGGAGACTTTTCAGCAAAGCCTGAACCTGACCTCTGTCCCTGGCCAAGCTGTTCTCCAGCCTCCGCCCACCCCTCTCTTCCTTCCTCCTAAGGCTCTGGACCCACTAGACTGGCGCACAGCACAAGATGCCCTGGCATCTGCTCCCTGCCCTCTGGAACATTCTGTCTTCCTAGGCGCAAGCCTTGCACCTGTTGTGTCTGATTCTCCTCCTACATGTCCTGGGAGGCTCTGCCGGTCTGTCCCCTGCCCCCTGTCCCCAAGCTCACAGCACCCTGCTCTATCCTGCTGAGAGCAGGAGTGACAGCTCTCCTGCCCAGAGGCAGTGACCCTCATTGTTCAGCCACCTCCACAGCAATTGGCCTGCTGCCCTGTCCCTGTCCCTACTTGCGCTATTTGGAAGCATTTATCACTGTTAGCAGCACACACACTGGAACCTTTCTGCTTTATATTTAGCTGTAAAAGTGACCAAGTTAAGAGAATGCCCCCCGCCCCCACTCTGTGTGCCTTTCCTTACCACTTCTCTGTTTCTTGTTCCCCCAAATATCCTTAGTGCCTCAGACCTTGAGTATGATTCCGGCATGACAGGCTGTAAGGGCTTTGGCTATGTCCCCGACCAACAGGCTGGTTCTATCCCCAGGTCTTTAGGTACGTAGACGCTATGGGTAACAAGTCAAAGACAGATGAATCTCTGGGGTGAAGCTGTGGGCAGCTAGATGCTTACAGCTCTTTGAATCCTGAGCGCTACACACCCACAGCTAGCAGTGGCTGTAGTGTGGAAGGGGCAGTAGCTGCCCCCTCCCAGACAGTTTGTGTTGCAACTCCAGCAAGGCCTCCTCTGCAGCCAGCTCAGGCCCTCATACAGGGGCACAGCGCAAGCTCCCTACTGATGCTGGCCAGCCTGGGCTTGGGCACAGCAGCTTCCACAGTTTCACTTCCCTAAATGGAAGAGCAGGCGGCTCAGTCTGAAGGGCACATCTAGGTGGGCATCTGGTTAGAAAAAAATGGTGTGTTTATCCCTCTGAATCCGCAGTTTCTGCCCTGAGGGATTTGGCCGACCTCAGGACAAAAGTGTATTTAAAAAGCTGCTGTAGTGGCATTTTATTTGTATTTTACTAAATAAAGTTTGCCTGAAGATCAGAGAGTAAAACAGCCACCCTAGCCAGTCTTATAGACCAGGCAGTAGTGACACACACCTGTAATTCCAATAACTATAGTAGTTTACCATAGAAACTGGACGGTAATGGGTCAACCCAGCACAAGAAAGGAATAGCAGACAAGAGGAGACAGCTCTCAGTCTCATTCTGAGATTCCTGGAGCCGGGATCACCATTTCAGACTGAGGTAGAGGTAAGAGCCAGTGGCTGGCTGCTTTGCTTTTCTGACCTTCAGGTTGAACATCTGTCTTCTGTTTTTTATTAATCATGCTACAAGCTACACGTGGGAACTGGAGGAACAGAGCAAGGATGAAGGCTTGGATTTGATCCCCAGAATTCACATCAAAGGATGAACATGGTGACACGTGCCTGTGACCCCAGCACGGGTGAGATGGAGACAAGGGGATCTGAGGGCTCAGTTGCTGGCCGGTCTAGCCAAAGACGGAGGCAGGGGGACTGTGGCAAGTCTGAGAGCAACCTGGGCTACACAGTGAGATCGTCTGCAAACCTAAACAAGGGAGCTGGAGAGATTAACTCAGCAGTGCAGAGCACTGGTTGCTCTTGGAGAGGCTCAAGTTGAGTTCCCAGCACCCATGTGAAAGTTCACAACTGTCTGTTACCCCATTTCCAGGGAATCTGCCTCTGCTGGCCTCCATGGGCACCGGGCATGCAAGTGGTACACAGACATACATGCAGGCAAAAACACTCTGATGCATTAAATGAAAACAAGCAAATCTTTACAAATCAAACTAAACAAACCAAAAGTTGCATGTGAGCATGTCCGGACTTTCCTTGTCCGTCTCTGAGCAGTGCGGCAAAGCCGCTTCTCACTCCGTGTTTCCCTGGTATTTGGGTCATCAGTAACCTAGGGGTGAATTAAAGCCTTTGGAAAGTGACTTGTATCTGCTCTATACAAATCCTGTATCCCTTACCTAAGAGACTTGAGCAACCACAGGCTTTGGAATTTGCTGGTGGTACCCTGAAACCAAATTCGGTTACAGAGGGACGGCTGTACTCGCAGCAACAAAGTTGCCTGTGCTAAAGCACTTCTGAGTCGGATTTTGCCGCAAATCCTTCAACTGCATCATCTCATTCAGAGTTCCAAAGCTCAGGCGCCATTTTTGCTTGTTAAAGAATCAGAAAGCAGAGGCTGGACAGATGGCTTCAGTGGTTAAGGATGTGCACCACTCTTGCAGAGGACCTGGATTTGGTTCCTGGTACCCACACTGGGTGGCTGACAACACTTGAGACCCCAACTCCAGAAGATCCTGACGTGTCTCCATTCTGAGGAAATCTGTGTTCATGCTGCGCACCGACACGGTAATTAAAAGTAAAATAAATCTTTTTAAAAAGAAGAGAATGGGGGGGGGGGTTGCTCCGAGGGACCAGACAGTGTCCCCAAGTGGGTGGTGGAAACAGAACTTAAGCACAGGCTTCAAGTCTGTGCCCTTTCTGGTTCCTGTCATCCCATCTGTCTTTGCCTCCTGCCCCACAGAGGAGCCATCCGTGTTCCGGAATAACTTCTAAGTGGGTAGAAGTACCTAGCCTTTCACACTTTCTTTCTGAGGTAACCCAAGGTTTCCTGGGCTTGGGTCATCCAGAAGTCACCTAAAGCATCTGGGCTTAGTCTTACCCTAGCGTCTTGGTGCTGGGGTGTCCTCCAAGTCTGTTGCATCATCTCTAAAGTGGGCTCATTTTTTTTCTGACACGGGTGCCCCAACTACAATGGTGAGTGTGTGTTTTGTTCTTACCTCACCACCTACAGGCAGGCAGCCTCACTTCCGGACCTCGCCCAGGCTAGTTTATACTGGTCCCTGCACGGTAGAAGGCAGTCGGCCAGGCTTCTATCGTAACCCACATAGTGGAAGGGAGGAAAATGAACAGAGATGCCAGAGAAGATGCTTGCCTCAGTTTACATCCCTTTCTGGGGGTGGGGAGGGCTACTTAGTACAGAATTCTATCTAGCAGCAAAGGAAGCTGGGAATGGAGTCTCCAACCAGACAGTTAAGCACCCAGTGGAAGCAGAATTCTGGAAAAACTGACCCAGGAGGGATAGGCAGTCAGCTCTGACACGGGCGGTGGTCCTGGACCCATGTGCCCTCTCAGGGACCAGATGGGAAGTGCACACAGAGCTGGCACAGTGTAAGGCTAGCACTGCCCAAAGCCACAAAAGGTGGATTCATTTCTGCCACCTTCATGACAGCCCAGTGCTCTGATAATCTTTGCCACCACCATCCCCTCAGCTTGGGTCTTGTACATCATCACCACCTTCTCAGCTGGTCCTGCAGCTCAGCAAACCATCAGCAGGAACAGTCGTTGGTCTTTTGTTGACAGTCCCGGTCCAGAGCTTCTGGCGCATTTTCCTGGGGGATGCTGTCTCTCCGCTTGCATGCCAACAGAAATCTCTCTCACAGTGCATCAGGCCTAATAGTTCTATTTTGGTACACTAATTCTCCTAGGTTTTATAAACAGTTTGGATCACAAGAAATTACAGTAAGACTTGCAACTACATGCGTGGTTTTAAAATAGTGCTTTTTTACCCAGAAAATTCACTCTTGAGATTTTTTTTTCTCCCCACTGAGGAAATAACGGTGGAGAAACAAAAAAGATTTATCCACTGGATGATTATCACAGTGATATTTATAACCATTAAAAAATTGGAAACCACCTCAGCATTGAAGGCTGGAGGCTCAGAAAAGCAGACTGTACTGTATCCACACAACAGAACACTGCGTGGCTCTAAAAATTATGTTGTCGAAGAATATTCAAATATATGGAAAAATATTCACAAGAGGTGTGCTAAACCAAAATGCAGACTTCAAAACAGTGTGTGAAACTATAATCTCTGTCTTCATGGGGAATAACAACTGTCAGGTAAGGATGCTGGTTCTGAAACAGAGAGATCTGGGCCTCCTCTTGGTCATATTTGGGGGGGGTGCAGTTGGGGAGAAGCATGGGATGGGACCATGGAGATGGGGCATAGGACCTTGGGGAAGCATCTTCTGCTTGCTGTTTGGTCCCTAATGGTTTCTAACATCACCCTCTTCATGTGGTTGAGACAGAGAGAGCCCCATCATTGCTCCAACAAGGCACACTTGCAAGCCCGCACCACGACAGTAAAGTCCCGCCCCACCTCCTGGAACACTCCAGAGCAGTAGTGACTCAGTGGCAAACTGTAAGTTAAGTTAATGAAACCCCCTTTGAAACTTGCATCCCAGGACATGTGCGTAATCCACGGGCTGGTGGATGGGTAGGCACAGTTGTGACAAGGGCTGAGTTTCTCTGTCTGAATCCCTAGAAATCCTGTACACATTCGCCCAGAGGGGGACACTGGAGATGATTAAGCATCCTTTCTTTTGTTGCCAACGATTGAAGGCAGGCTTCAAGATATCTCAGTCATGGGAAGGGTGCCGATATAAAGCCTTTAGAGCAGGTTCCAAAGGCCGTGTCCGACCAGCCAAGATCAGAATCAGACCTGCCTGTCACCATCCAGTCATGTGACTGTGTATAAGTACTGTGTCCAGGGGTCTTAGCTGGGAATGAAGACCCAAAGGTTCCAAAGGCCGTGTCCGACCAGCCAAGATCAGAATCAGACCTGCCTGTCACCATCCAGTCATGTGACTGTGTACAAGTACTGTGTCCAGGGGTCTTAGCTGGGAATGAAGACCCAAGAAGAAGTCAATGGTCTCAAGCAACTTTTGAGGCAGATGGGCTTTTATTTAAATGTCATCTGATTAGACAACCAACAGGACAGACCAACAGAAGATGCCCAGGCTGTGGAGAAAGAAGGGGATCCAGGACATCCCTGTTTCCTCCCATGTACAGCCGGAGGACACAGGACCTTGAGGGACCTCCTATATGCACGACTTAGTCTTTATCATACCACTGTGCCTCACACTTTTAATCCCAGTACTCAGGAGGCAGGGACATCTGGGTAGTCATGAAAGCTGTTGGTGACATAGGAAGCCACCTTTCAGAAGCCAGGCTCGCCATTGACAGCTATGCCACAGGTATCCGACAGTCCTCCCCAGTCCTGGATGAGACACCAGTAAAGGAAGTGTTGGTCCTTGCATATGGAGAAAACAGGCTTCATTTTCCCACCAAGACATTAATAAAGCTTCTCTGCAAAAATACTTCACAATGGGGCCATGAGCCATGACCTCCTGGGGAAAACAGGCTTCATTTTCCCACCAAGACATTACTAAAGCTTCTCTACAAGAAAACTTCACAATGGCGCCATGAGCCATGACCTCCTGGGAAGCTTTGAGCAAAGCCTGGGCTACAGGACACTGGAGACACTAGCAGGGTCTCCCAGGGGTGACCCTTCTGAGTTGCTGCCTGAGGGAGGAGAAGAGTTGTTCTTATTCAACTTATGTTATGTCACCTTCTCTGGAAGAGGTGGAAAGGGTACCCCCAGGCAACCCTTGTCTCTCCAACTCTGCACCCCTGAGGTGAGGTTAAGAGCCAAAAGAATATGTCCAGCATGAGAACTGAGGACCAGAGAGAAGCAGGTTGGTGATGCAGACCAGAAGACAGGCCTAAGGGGGAGCTGGGTTGGGAGTGAGGCAGCCTGTATAAATTGTGGACACCTGAGCAATGGTGAGGCAATGAGCAGGCAAGAGAGCTTGGCTGAGGTGATGTTTGAGAAAAGATCAGTGAGGCTTACTGTTGAGTGACCTGACCACATGGGATGAGTGGAAAGGAGGACTATACCTTGCCTGGGCAGCGGATGAGAGATGAGGCCTCTTTCTGAGATGTGTGTTGAAGGCCTCAGCATCTAGTCTACAGGTGGTAGAGATTTGTGAAAGACTATGGGACCAAGCAATGCATCTTTCTGCTATGTTCTGACAAGTAGAAAAAGAGGAGGCAAATCTCTGATGCCTCTGTGGTAGAGCAGTGTTCTCAGAGGCCACCAGTTCATTTCCTGACCACCCTGCCTCAAAATAATCACTCAGAAACTATATTATTTGCAATACTGTTTGGCCAATAGCTTAGGCATATTGCTAACTAGCTCTTATATCCTAAACTAACCCATCTCCATTAATCTGTGCATCACCACAAGGTCATGGCATACCAGTAATGTTTGTGGGGTTCCAGTGGAGGCTTCTGTCCCTGGCGGTGGCTCCATGGCTTCTCCCTGACTCCACCTACTCTATATATCTTTTCCAGCTTGACTTTATTCTGTTAAGCCATTGACTGAAAGGAGCTTCTTTATTCATTAACCAATAAAAGCAACACATATAGAGAAGGACTTCCCACACAATTTCCCCTTTTCTGTTTAAGTAAAAAGAAAGGTTTTAACTTTAACATAGTAAAATTACATACAACAAAACAGTTATCAAGCAAGAATTATAGTTACAATATTTATACCTATTTTATCTTTTATCATGACTAAGAAAAACTATAACTATATCTATTCTTCAACTCTATCAAAGACTCCAGAAGGATATAATATTACTTAAGTAAACAGGAAGTACATTCCACAACTCTAGAATTGACAGAGACATCTTGTTGCCTGGACAGGCACCCAAAGTTCTTTTGTAACTTTGGGTCATCCAATCTTCAGCCTACAGCATCTGACAGACTTTTTCATGAAGCATGAAATTTCAAAGAGAGTTCCATCTATATTGGCAGTCACTTTCTTCTGTGTCCTGCAGAATGTCTGGCATATTCTTTCATGAAGCAGAAATCCTGAAGGACCATCTTATCTTTAGGCAAGTTCAGCAGTCATTTTTCTGTGGTCCTGCATGTACAGCTCATAAAACACTCCAGGCAAGAGCAGTTTCTTGCCCAAATGGCTAGCAAACTCCATAAGGAGCCTCTTCGATGCCCATCATCCACTTGAAATAGATTGGTACTATCAGGAGCAGATGTGTCTCATTGTCATAAAAAGTCTTACATATATATGTGTGTGTATGTTTCAGATATATATATATATATATATATATGCATATGTATCTAGAAAACCTAACAAGATTACATACTTGGCTATTATAGATGACTATATATTAAGCTGTATTTCTTAATTATACACTACATTTTAAATGAGCTACACAAGCATAATACCTTAATCAAGAGCAGAAAAATACATATAACAAAATTGACCTAAATTTTGTATCAATAAACCAAGATCCATACCAATGCAAAGCATTCATATCTATAGCATATGCCTTTAAAACATAAAAAGAAATTATAAACAATCATTTAGGGAATCTGGACATGGTTGTCTAGACTACTTCCTGCTGATTGGGGGTGATGTTAATCAGATCTTTGAAAGGGGTATCCTGTGTGAAAGGTCCATCTCAGCCTCCTGAGAGAGCCAGAGTTTGTGTTAGCAGCACAAACAAGGAAGCCTCTAGTTTGAAACCACATAAGTTTTTATTTCTGTTACCGCTGAATCAGGAAGACCTTTCTTAAAGGAGCTGTGGCATGCAACCAGCAAACAGAGCCTATCTGAAAGAAAAGATGTGGCTAAACTTTGTTTTTTTTTTTTTTTTGGTGTGTGTTTAGAATTCCCTTCCAAGCTCTCTCAGGTTTTATGTAGATTTGGCTGTAGTCAGAGGCTGTTAAAATGTTGGAGGAAGTCCTTCTGTGTATGTGTTGCTTTTATTGGTTAATGAATAAAGAAGATGTTTTCGGCCAATGGCTTAACAGAATATAGTCAGGCTGGAAAAGATATAGAGAGTAGGTGAAGTCAGGGAGAAGCCATGTAGCTACCACCAGAGATAGACATCTCCACTGGAGCCCATCAAAACTTTGCTCGTAGGCCACAACCTCGTGGTGACGCACAAATTAATGGAGATGGGTTAGTTTAGGATATAAGAGCTAGCTAGCAAAACATTTAAGCTATTGGCCAAACAGTATTGCAAATAATATAGTTTCTGAGTGATTATTTTGAGTTCGGATGGTTGGGAAATGGATTAGCAGCCTCTGACAACAGGGCAGTTACTTTCCTGCTTGCTGTGATAAGCACCTTAAGACTAGAATGAGTTAATCTGGGCTTGTGACCATATAGCAGCAGCAGGAGCCAAGGATGCTGGTCACATAGCATCTGCACTCAGGAAACAACAAGTAATGGATGCTGGTGCCCAGCTCGCTTTCTCTCTTGTGTTCAGTCCAGGAACTCAGACCATGAGACGGTGCCACTCACATTCAGAGTAGAGCACCTTCAATTAAACCTTCCCATAAATACCATCAGAGACATGCCCCGAAGGATGCTTCTGTGGTCACTGAAGAGCTGGTTAGGTTGACAGGGATGAGAGGCTCATTTTGGTGTGCAGGTTGTAGTCTGTGTTCTGATTGCCTCCTTTCATAGCTGTTCCCTCAGGGATGGGAATCTCAACCTGTTAATTTAGGGGACACACACGTTCGCACAGTAGCAGTTGGGTCAGGAAAGGTAGCACAAGATGTTGGCCTTAGGGCACTAAAGGGGTGGGGAGAGAGGCATCCATGATGGGTGACTGTATGAGAGAAGATGGTGCAAAGCCTATGAAGTCAGCAGTGCACACTTCTAAATCATGTTGATGCTGAGGAGAACCTGGTTAAAAATATGGCCTCCAGGCAAAAGCTGGGGGAGACTATGGGGAGTTAACCTCCACGTGTTAGCTATGCTCGCTCTCTCTCTCCCTCTCTCTCTCACACACACACATTTAATTTTTGAAGGCTTGCTGTGTGGTAGGCTTTGGGGCTACTGGAGACAATATTTCATAACCCCTTCCTCCATCATGGATCTGGGAACAATTCAATACGACGAAAGTTAGGGTGTAGGGCTATGGTGATGGCTCAGTCAATGAAGTGCTTTCTGCTCAAGTGTAAGGACCTGAGTCTGGATCCCTGGCAGAGAGAAAGAGAGAGAGAGAGAGAGAGAGAGAGAGAGAGAGAGAGAGAGAGAGAGAGAGAGAGAGAGAGAGAAATGTTAAGCCTAAAGACACAATCCCATAACTCCAAAACCGGGGTATCAGAGGCAGGAGAATTACTCGGGCTCACTGGCCAGCCAATATAGCCAAATTGGTCACCTACTAGTTCAGCGAGAGGCACTCCCTAAAAATATAAGGCGTAGGGAAACCGAGGAAGACATCTTATAGCGACCTCCGGTCTCCACACAGGTGTGCTGGGACACTGTAGATGCCCTTGTTGGTACCGGATACAGCCCTTTGCGTTCATTCACTGAGGCAACTTGTGTGCTACGTTTGTTTTACCCAATTGTACAAAGGGGGAAACTGAGGCAAAGACTTGTTCCCAGAAAGAGGAATGAGAGTCAGGCCTACCAATCTGTGTCTGGCACACAGCCAGGTCATCGCTCTCAGTCAGGGGGGCGAAGGTAGTGATGCAGTCTGGAATACCTTCATATTCCTATTCCACATGTCCTCTCGCTGACACAGGCAGCCTCACCAGAGGACACAATGTCCCCACCAACTGCTATTTCATTCCAGTGCCCAGATCTGATCACCTTGACAATATTTTGTGAAGGGGAAAAAAATCAATAAATTAAAAACTATATTGACTAAGGTTTAATCAAAGGATTCATTTAGGTGTCTCAGGAAAGGGAAGGCGCAAAATATGCAAATCCCACACTAATCTGCATTTTTCCTAACGCATTATTGTGAGCTTGCTTTCTATGCAAATAGGCACGGAGCGTGAATGGAGCCAGCAACTTTTTGTGGTTGGACTTCTTTCTCTATAAATTGATTTTTTTTTTTTTTTTTACCTCAAAAGGCTTGGCATCCTTCACAAATGGTTCACATGGGTATCACAACGCAGTTTAATTTTGGTCTTTCTTTCCTTCTTTTTTTTTTCTTTTTTCTTCTCTCTTTTCTATTTCTGAATCGAGAATTCTCTTTAGGCCAGCCAGTGAGTGAGGGTTTCTGGAGATGGTCTCTCCCCCCCACCCCCGCCCAACCCAGGCATGACAAGATTGCCAGGGCTGGAAAATTACCGGAGAAGCTTCTAAGCTGCAAGGCTTAAAGCCAGCCCCTCCATGCACTCAGCCATGGTGGCCCCTGCATTTTAAATGCAGATCTTGTCTCCTCTTTGAGAATAACCGAACATTTAACTCCAAAGCCACTTCACAATTAGCCTTGTCTCCCACAGGGAAATCCAGCCATTAGTAAACCCAAACCCTCTACCCGAACAAAGCATTTCAGAAAACTTGCTTTTTAGCGGAGGGCTTAGGAGCGCTAAAAGACATCAGTGCTAACTGTGGGTTTCCATTTGGACTGAACCCTTCAAAGCCTGCAAGCATCTTCCCAGGGACCCATGCGGTGCAGTGTTCATAGTTCTAGGACAGCGGCTTCACACATGCAACTTGTGACTCTTACCAGAAATTCCGAGGGCTCCTGGCGGCAGAGTGACCACGTGTCACTGGGAAAATTGAGGTCTGGTCTTGGGGTGCTTGGTCTCATCCATAAAAGAATTTAAGGATGGGCTTGAAGGGAATCTTGAGGACAGTTTTATTCTGGTTTCAAAGAAAAGCCCCAAGGCGGCTGCCTGGAGGAGGAAGATGAAGACAGTGAAGGAGAGGGAAAAGGATGCTGTGTCTGTTGGGCTGTCATGGAGGTCAGCCATGTCAACGCAGGCAGCCTTGCAGAAGGAATGAGAACTAAGTGTTAGGAAAGCAATGGAGGTAGACTTTTCCTGAGTGACTCAGAAGAGCGCACAGAGGACACCAGGGGGTGGGGGCTGGGTAACATGATCATTACGCAAGGTGCTTAAGGTGTTATCTCGTGTGACTCCCATAGCAGGGAACCGCTGGGAACCGCTGTCGCCTATAGCTGCTGACACTGATCTACCAATTTGACAGCATCTAGAATCATCTGAAGAGACTGGCCTCTGGGGGTGTCTGCATTTCTAGATTGGGTTGTCTGCGGTGGGAAGGACCCTCGCTGGATTGAGCAGCATACCCCTCCCCCTTGGGCTGGGTCTGGTACAGGAATAAAGGTGGAGACAGTGAGCTGAGTTCCAGCACGTATCTGCCTCTGCTCCTTGGTGTGGATGCGCTGAGCTGCTTCAAGCTCCTGCCTCCGTGCCTTCCCAGCCACGATGGACTGCACAGAGCCAGAACAAAACCTTCTTTAGCTTTTCTTCAGTTCCTTCCTCATAGTAGCGAGAAAAGTAACCAACGCACAGTCAACGCTAACTGCCTGTTGACTTTCCCTCCCTTTGCTCCAGATTCTGCAGAGGAGCTAGACACGGCTTTCTTTGGATTTACTCCTTTCCCCAGGATCAGGTGACTTCCAGATGACATCACGATTTGCTGCCATCCATCATAAAAAGAAAAGCATACATGGTTTTGTAAAGGTTTGCATTAGTTGTCACCTGACAGCATCTGAAATCACCTTCTACACAGGCCCTGTGGGGATTGGCCAGCATCCCCGCATGCCTGTAAGGGATGGGTTGTATTGATTGTGTTGGGGTAGAAAGCACCATGCCATGAACCTAAGGTCCTAGACCAGGGAGAAGGAGAAAACAAGGCATTCCTGGCTCTCTGATTTCTGACTGCATAGGCAATGGGAGAAGTTGTGGCTCCTGCTGCAGTGAATTCCCACCACGACAGATTCCACCCTTCATCTGTGAACCAAAATGTCAGGGCATATTTTACCACAACAAGGAAAGAAACAAAGGCAGGTCTCAATCAAACTACGGCCAATAACGAATGGATTTCATCCATGGACAGGTAGCTTGCCAGCCCCTGATCCAGAGACAGACAGTAATGTGAGCCTCCAGTGGATCACAGCAAGTCCTGAGCAAACTTTGTGATAAAACTGTTCCTTTCCCTGTAAGCATGAAAAGCTTCTCTAATTTCACACAGGGCGTGTCATCATCAGTTCACATCCTGTTGCTGCATCAAGAGAGCTGGCCCTAAAGGGACCCCTGAAAGCATCATTTTAGTGGCACCAGGCTGGAGCTCTCTTTCCTAGAGTCTTCTGACATTATACAGGATAGCCATGCATCTCAGTTTGTCCAGCACAGCCTTGGAAAAGGTCCGTGTTCCCAAGGGTCCTAGCAGGTCTGAGGGGTGAACCGTGACATCTCCACTCCACCTCCATGCCTGTCATTTTCACTGTGTGGTATCCTCTGCTTCCAGTGACAGGACACACACACACACATGCACACACACACACACACGAGGGAAAGAGAGAGCGAGCACATAAAGGCACATCATGTACATGGAATTGCCGCTGCCTGGGCCCTGTACCTCACTTGACAGCACAATAGAGCCAATCCTATTTGCAGAGATGTAGGTGAGCCAGCCCCGTAGTTGTGAACATGGGCGAGCTGTACCCATTACTCATCTGTCCTGTGGCAGCATGTGCCCCCCCAAACACAACAATGCCTGAGGCAGGTGGGAGAGCTGATCCTGGGTCATAAGAGTGGGAGAGCTGGTTCTTCTCCTCATACTGAGGAGAGTGGCCCTACACCACACCTGGGCAACACAGTGGAGCTGACCCTGAAGGTATAGGTGTGGGAGATCAGACCTTGAGAACAGGAAAGCAGGAGAACTGGCCCTGTCCCTTACTCATCACTGCAAGGGATGAACTCTCTAGGACAACACAGGAGAGCTCATCCTGGTGTTGAGGACAAGGGCAAGCTGGCGGACTGACCCTCCCTGCGACTACCCAAACCCAGGACCAGGGTTATAGGTTGGTCGACCCCAACATCCACCCCATCTGTGATCTCCTGGAGCACGAGAAGGGACCGGTCCAGCAGAGCCAAAGCTGCAGGAGCTCCACAACCCAGGGCAACATCAGGATAACCAAGAGGAGTTCCAGTGAGGGTCCAGCATTGATAGCGTAGCAGAAACCAGAGGCCTGGACCAGACAATGACTCTGCAATGAACACGCGCAAGGAAAGATACCTGGATGAAAGGGCTGACTGCATGACTCACTGTGACTGCGTGACTACAGCCTCCATGGCAAGATGGAAGTGCTCCTTCTTCTTCCCTTAAGTTTTATTTTTATTTTATTTGAGGGGGGCAGAGGTTGCAAGGGCAGAGGGTGGATATGAAGAGATGGGGAAATGAATGGGATGGAGATACTTGATGTGAAAGACACAAAGGATAAATAAAAAGAAGAAAAAAGGAGAACTGCCTTTGTCTGGCCTGGCTCAGTGGGGAGGAAGAAAACAGAGTACATAGGCAGGGTATGGGACCATGGGAACAAAAAACTCAGGCTCCTAGAGGAAGGGACAGCAGCTTTGAGGCTGCAAAGGATATGCCCAAGGACAACCAGAACTTCTCTCAGCACCAGGGACAGCCTTGTCACAGCTGCAGGATAGAAGAAGCTCATTTATGGAGGGTATGAGAAGGCTATGTTTCCTGGAGAGCACAGATCTTTGTGTGTGTGTGGGGGGGGGGCATGTTTATCATATAAATGCTTTCTCTGGATTCCTCTTTATTTATAAGAAATCTCATTATTTATACTTAATTTGCTGGTGGTTTAATATCTAATTGCAAGCCCCTAATTAACTCTTTGTCTTGTAGTGAGCAAGGCTCTTTCTCTAGTACAGAGCAGGCAAAGGACACCGGTCATGTGATTTCCACATGTGCCAATGGCAGCCTTGCAAAACACAACTGGAGAGAACGCCTGCACATCCATCACCTTCTCCCTGCCATCTACTGATTGCTGTTATTTTAGGCTTGTGAGGAGGTCATCTTACCCACCGCAGAGATGTCTAGTCTGCAACCCACTGCATTAACCACCTCCCCCCACTCAGAGCCATGACAACTAAAAGGAGATGGAAGGGCCTCAGACGGCAGACGAGACAGTTGTCAGTCATAGCTGTGCACACACACACACACACATATGGAGTCACATAGTTCTCAGTCCATGCTGCATCTCAACTGTGCAGGTTTTATTTGAAGTGTGGCCACACACTGTGTCTGCTTTCAGGGAACATGCACAGAGCGATCTCGTATTGACTTGGTGACAACACCCACTCATTGTGTCAGTTACTCTCTGTTGTGATTAAGACACATGGCCAAGGCAGCTTACAGGAGGAGGATTTTATTGGCTGTTACCATTCCAGGGGATAAGAGTCCATCATAGGGGTAGGGTGGAGGGGGGGAGGCATGGTGATAGAAACCGGAAGCTGAGAGCTCACAACTTCAAAAGCAAACAATCAACTTAACTGTAAAGCCTGTCTCCAGTAATGTCCTTTCTCCAACAAGGCTGCACCCTCTAAACCTCCCCAAACAGCGCCACCAACTGGGGACCAGGTGTTTAGATGCCTGAGATCATGGTAGACATTTCTCACTGAAGCCAACACCCTCACTGACCGTGGTTCCGAGGGTCAGAAATCCAGAATGTGGTTCAGGGTCCTCCACTGAGACAGGTGTTGACTGGGCTCAGGAGCTCAGAGTAAGTGGTTCTTAGTCCTGGGTCCCTCGGGTTGTTAATTAAATTTAGTTCTCTTTCTGGCCACCAACAGGGGCTACTCAGGAATCTTCCATGACTTTCATGAAGCTTCCTCCCACACACCCAGCAATGGAAGTCAAATTATGGCCACATTTCAGATCTCGCTGGCTTTAGCGACATCAGGTGTCACATGAGACCTAATTCCATAGCCTCCATGTGTTCTAGTCAGCTGAGGAATGTCACTGTGTCTGTCAAGTCCCCCACAGCAGAGTTCACATCAGTGGTCCACTTAGAATTCTGCCAGCTGGCCGGGCGGTGGTGGCGCACGCCTTTAATCCCAGCACTTGGGAGGCAGAGGCAAGCGGATCTCTGTGAGTTCGAGGCCAGCCTGGTCTAGAAGAGCTAGTTCCAGGACAGGAACCAAAAAGCTATGGAGAAACCCTGTCTCGAAAATCAAAAAAACAAAAAGAATTCTGCCAGCTGCTAGCCAGACCCACGTACACATTATCTGCTGACATCCCATGACCTCCACCCTGGAGCAGCTAAGATGTATTCTAATTTCAATTCAAGCAAAAAGATGCCTGGATTTAAGGAAACACTTAACAAAAAACGTGACCCCATGGACAATTCAGTGGGAAGGGTTGTTTTTTTTTTTTTTTTTTTTTTTTTGTTATGTACACGTAAGTATTTATTATTCAACTGAGCATTAACTTTGTGAATTTATGTTTTCTTGTGCCCCTGACTGACATAGGATCTGCAGCACAACGCTAATCCGACAGCAGAGAACTATCTTATGGGGTTCTGTGTTAATTTTTTTGCAAATATAACTTAGCAGTCAGGGGAGCTGGAGACACAGAGAGCAGTGGATCAATCCACGCTCAAAGCTCCCCAGAGTTGGTGTCACACTGTGCTCTTCATCTACAGCTGAACCAAGCCAACCGATGGCCCAGCAGCTCACTGTCCAGCAAGCAACACACAGGAGAAATGCAGTTGCTTAGGACTTGGACATAAAAGGGGGTCAAATACCAGGACAACGTGGAGTTTGCTACATAGAAAACAATCCAGATATAGAAATCCAAGCACGGTTCTTCCTACCCGTGTGGAATATGCAGAAGCGGCCACAGCACCAGCTGCCAGGGAATGAGGCAGGAAGGTAGGTGCACAGCTCCTTCAGGGGACATACAAAAATATTCCAGAGTTAAATAGTGATGGCAGTTGTATGGTTTTGTGAGTGTACTGAATACCATTGGTGAGAAACATCAACCCTCACTTCATAATAAGAGTTCTGGGGACTCGGTAATGCATGAAGAGCCAGTTTTAGAACTGAAGAGATGAGTCTCAGCCTAGAGTGGAGGCACGCTGACCTAATGCAGAAAAACGGTTCTCAACCTTCCCTCTTCGGCTGAGTGAACAGGAAGATATAATTCTGCACATTATTTGAATCTTATCATTACATTTGTTTTCTGGGTTTACATTTGTCTATTTCTCTAAAGATGTGAATGTTTTCTCTAGGCTATATCTCTGTTTATCGTGAACACACCAGGTACTGTCACAGGTCTGCAAGTCCTTAGGCGACACTGGCTATTAGTAGTTATCTACTCTGAACTTTTGGTTTGGTGAGGGCTGTAGCCAGACTAGCTGACATTTTCACAAGGTTAGCAAACTTAGCAGTCTGCCAGCCCCTAGAGGCCAGTATTTTTTGTCCACCTGAATTTGGACCCAAGGAGATATATGGCTATTATTATTTTGAAGATAAACTATCATATTTTATTTATTATATCAATGAATATATGAAAACCTGCCTTAAGATGAAGTGCTTTATAGAATGTGACTATATTAAAATAAAATTGCATTTCACATGGAGTAGCTGGGCTGGATGCTGCGGACACAAGCCAGGTGGATGCTATTGATGTTGACCCAGGGGGATGCTGTGGATGGTGATCTGGGGGGGATGCTGTGGATGGTGATCCAGAGGGGGATGCTGTGGATGGTGACCCAGGGGGGATGCTGTGGATGGTGATCCGGGGGGGGGGATGCTGGGGATGGTGATCCAGGGTGGGGATGCTGGGGATGGTGATCGGGGTGGGGGGAATGCTGTGGATGGTGATCCAGAGGGGATGCTGGGGATGGTGATCTGGGGGGGGGGATGCTGTGAATGGTGATCCGGGGGATGCTGTGGATGGTGATCCAGGAGGGGGATGCTGGGGATGGTGATCCAGGAGGGGGATGCTGGGGATGGTGATCCAGAGGGGGATGCTGGGGATGGTGACCCAGTGTGTATGCTGTTTATGACTGGGGTCAGATGATTGGGTTGTGATGTAATGGATGGTTAAGTAAGATGTTGTACATAGCTGGCATGAAATACAGAGTGTGGTCCAGGAAAACCTTTTCCATAAGAAAACGAGATTCCACTTTGCATTTTATTCTGTTTGTTGCTTTTCTCACTAACACATTAGTTTCCGATATAGCTCACAGCTCTGGGCCTGAGAGCACTGAGCCAGGCAACCCTCTCTTTTTGATAAAACAGATTCAAATCCACTAATTTTCAAATTCAGAAACAACTTCTAACACTAGCCAACTGCCTCCCTAAATTACTGGTGACAATAATGTCTGTGTTGTCTCTGAGGAATGAAAAGGATTCATTGTGGGGCCAATGTCTATACAATTGGAAAGGGGGACCAATCTATGCCAAGGGGCAGGCGTGGTTTTTTAGGACATGATCCTACCTCTAAGATTGAAGGTATGAGAAAGATTGCCAGGTAAAGAATAGGTGAGCAGAAAGAGAGAAAGGGAAGAATAGTGAGAGAGAACAAGGAGAAGGCCTCTGCCGGGGAGAGAAGAGAGAGGACAAGCCAGATGCACTAAGTATCCATGACCTTATGTCCTGGGATGGAGGAGCATAGAGAACAATGAAGTGACGCTGTTGGTCACTGGGGACAAAGTGGAGATACAGGGTTTGCTCCTGGGGGCAAAGGGAAACTGGAAAGGTTTTAAGCAGAAGAATATTTGTGTCTAGAAAGATCACTGCAGAGGACTCGTGATTCAGGCAAGCTGGAGGACCAGATAACCCTAAGATGCCCAGATAGGCTGAATAAAATGAACAAAACCTATTTGGGCGCACACCTGAGCCCCAACAAAAGAAGAAGGGGTGGCCTAATGGAGAAAAAATTGGAAGGCAGTGGAACAAGCCTGAGCCAAGAGGCTGCCTACTAGAGGAGACTGAGAAGGAGGGGCGCTGTGAGGGGAGGGGAGGAGGCTGCAAGGGGAGGCTGAAGTGGAGGGGGAGGCTGCATGGGGAGGGGGAGGATGCAAGGGGAGGCCCTAGGGGAGGGGGCGGCTCCGCCCAGACAATGCTGATATAGTTTTGCCCTAGTTGCGTGTAAGTCTCTGGAGGTGTTGGCGTCTATAGGTTAACTAAAGAGGGGCTCCCCCTGTGTGCTATGGAAAAGCCATCTGCCAGGAAAGTGAAGACCTTCCAGTGTAGCTGCTTTGGGGTCTCCCACACTTCAGCCAGTCACCCCTCATTCATGCTCTGTAAGGAAACCCAATGCACTCATTGGTCCCCCGGGGTTAACTTTGTGTAATGGAACATTGGTTTGTGGTTGGGACATTCATTATAAGGAGCAGGTAGCTGTTTATTCTGCCTTCCAGCAAAGGAGCCTTTATCACATCCAATAAGACAAAGTTGTTGCTGTTCTCTTCAAATGGTGTGTGTGTGTGTGTGTGTGTGTGTGTGTTTTAAAGTTGAGGGGGAAAAAACACCCTAGAGTTTAGTATATTTCCTGAAAGAACAGGATGGGGCAGGATGAGGCAGGCTATACAAGAACTAGTCACCTGTCATGAGGTTGAAGGAAATCTGGATAATTGTTTACTCTCTCGTTGGTCTCTTTTACACGGATACAGGCACCAATCCCAGAACCAAATGGCTGTTTGTCTTCTCCCGTGGGTCACGAAAGCCACAGTGATTGTGTACATTTGTCAAGACACAGGTGCTCAACATCTTATTCTCAGGAGACCTGCAGGGAACAGTCACTTCAAAATCAGGAACAAGACAAGTACCTGTATTTGCATTCATCATCCTGCTGGAGGTCCTGACCAGCACACTAGGACAACATAAATAAACATGAGACCGACAGAAAGGAAGAAACAAGGACTGCCGTTACTCACGATTGTTCTGACCAGCAACACAGAAGCCCCAGGAACACAGGGGTCAATTCAGAGCATAAATAACAGAGAATTTCTCCTCTGTGCAAGGTCTAACCTCTTAGAAGCAGGCCTGTAGCCCAGCAACAACAACATAAAAATACAGCCCTTTAAAAATACATGGGCAATAGGGAGAAACGGCACAAAGTACTGAGAGTAAGTCCCACAAGAGACACCGGAAGAGGTCTACAAGACAGGGAGGAGGGGGGAAGCAAGCCTAAAGAAGAGAAAAAGGAACAGTTGACCATACAAAGACCACCCACCCTCCCCAAATCCGTCTGTAAGGATGTAATTTCAATACGAACCCGAGGACCTTTCCATAACACATGACAGACCTATCATGACACTTATACAAGTGAAAAACAAGCTGGATGCAGAGAGGAAGGCTTGGTCCTACATGTGAGAGCCCGAGTCTGAACCCCAGCACCCCGTAACTATCAGGAGTGGCTGTGTGTGTTTGTAGTCCCAGCACTGGAAACGTGGGGATCACTGGCCAGCCAGCATCGTGTGTTTGCTCATTTCCAGGCCAGTGAGAGACTCTGCCTCAAAAACAAGATGAAGGACATCTGAGGAAGGACACCTAAGATTGGCCTCTCGTCTGCCTATGCAGCCCAGGGTAGCTGGATGTCAACAGAGAGAATGACGATGAATTAGAGTAGCAGGCAGAAATTTGGCTCTTCAGACTACACCTGTTGGTCTCCTAGGCTGTGAAATAACTCCAGAATATAGGTAGGGGGAAAAACTAAACTGAATACTGGGAGAAAGACGGCAGAGTCAGGAGAAGCCATGTAGCCCCACCAGAGACAGATGCCAGAACTTTACCCAGTAAGCCACAGCCCCATGATAATACACAGATTAATGGAGCTGAGTTAAAGATATGAGTTAGCCAGAAATACTCTTATGCTATTGGCCAAACAGTATTGCAAATAATATGGTTTCTGTGTGATTATTTTGGTGCTGAGCAGCTGGGAACAAACAAGCAGCTCCTACAACGAAAGAACATGCATGCTTCACCTGAGGGACCAAATACCCACTCACCTCAGATATGGTACCTGAGGCTGAGCTACAAAATGACTCCACCTAAGACTTGCCGAGTGAACCAACATTTAATTAGGATTACTTACAGGAGTGTGAGCAAGGGGTTATTTCAAGGGCCACTCCACTGAGGGAAACACTTTTTCCTCAAGGATCATCAACACCTTGTCTATCCTCAGGGAGAGACAGGTGTGGTGAGTCACTCTCCCGAATCCACTATGGGCATCACCAGCCCAATCTCACATAGGTAACCAGAGGTGCTGAGGTTCCAGAGCAGCACTGGTCATGTTATGCCCACAAGAGAGTTGTTTGCGGCCACTAGCTGTCTCCCCACTGTGCCAACACAAGAAGTGGAGTGGAACTTTCATGAGAGAGCTTTCAAGAAGGGCTTTAGTGCTCTGTGAACCCTGCTGCTGGGAGAGATGAACATATTACTCACAGGACCCCAGGTAGTGTTCTTAAAAGTAAGTTCACATGAAAGAGCAAGTTGGCTCTCACAGAAAGACTGATTGGCCTACCAGGTTGGTAACCTTGAGAAATAGCTTTGGACCAGGGCATTCTTGGTTCTTATGAGTTGTTCAACATCCAATAGTCTTACTGGCTGGGCACCTGTCTTTGCAGAGGGAAAGCCTGCCCTTTCTGGATCTTATGACCTGGGCAAGGGACCTGCTGTCCCTGGGTTGTCATCAGGTGAGCAGTTCATTCCTATGCTGTATTCATCTGCATGTTGATGCTGGAACAAAACACTCCAGGCTGGGTACTTCTTCAAGAATAAAAGACATTTAAGTTGGTTCACACTTTTGGACCTAGAGAAAGTCCACACAGAATATTCTCCCCAGCGTTGAGAAATGCCAGGCTTAGGAGAAAACCACTTTTTTTTTTTTTTGTATGTACACAAATGTGCTTAAAGTGGATTAGCATCTAAATATTTAAAAAAAAAAAAACAGTAAAAGACCACATGGTACCCAAGACGTGGAGATCCTGAATAACAGACAGGTCACTCAAACAGGAACAGACACTGACTTCATTAGAACAAGGGACTTCTCCTAAGAGAGCCTTACAGAATAAGAGACACAGAGAAATGGGACGGGAGGTGCTTGCCACTCATTCTCAGCCTGCTTCAGCTAATGTGACAAAACAACACGAGGAAGTGGCCAGAGGCACAGGATGCATCATCTCACAGTTCTAGAGGCTGAGTGGCCAAGTCCAGGACTCCAGCAAGACTGGTTTTGGTGAGGGCTCCTTCCTAGCTTGTGCACAGCCATCTCACTGAGCCCCGTGTGCCCTCCACTCTAAGCATGAGCATGGGGAAGAGAAAAGGTTGTGACAGAGAACTCGCAGGTGTGTCTGTCTGTGTGTGTGCTCCTGTGTATGTGTGTATGTGTCTGTGTGTGTACATGTGAATATGTGTATGCGTGTGTGTATATGTGTATGCGTGTGTGTATATGTGTGTATGTGTGTACACGTGTATGTGTGTATGTGCACCTGTGTATGTGTGTATGCATGTGTGTATATATGTGTGTATACATGTATATGTGTGTGTGTGGCTGTGTGTGCGTGTGAACCCTCATATGTCTGCATATGCAGACGAATGCTGGAGGTTGGTATCAGGGAGTTTCTTCAGTTGTTCCATACCTTACTTTTCTGAGACAGGGTCTTTCGCTAACCCTGGTGCTTTGGAGCCTGGCAATTGGCCGGATTGTCTAGCCACCAAGCCCTGGTGATCCTCCTGTCTCCACCTTTTGAGTGCTGAGATCAGAGATGTGCCACCCACCTGGGTGCTGGGGACCTGAACTCAGGCCCTCGAGCCCTTACAGTAAGTCTATTGCCAGCTGGGCCATCTCGCCAGCCTCCGGTGTCTCTTACTATAAAGGCACAAACCCTGTTGCTCATGGCCTCACCCCTGTGACTAGGTTCCACTTCACTGCTTCTTTCTGTGGCTCATTTCTAAGCACATCCCACAGAGAAGTTGCTGAGTTTGGAAGCATAGTGGGTTTCCTCTGCTCAGGGATGGGTACTGGAAAGGAACTGGATGGTGCCAGCCACAAGTGACGGATGAAGCGTGCGCACAGCAAGGACAGATCTCAGTGCGGACGACATAAAAAAGAGCAGAATGAAAGGAAGTTTCTGAGGCGTATTTGAATAATAACGCGAGAGAGGACTGATATGGATTTTGTGAGGCTGCTGAACTCATGATGGTGGGAGCTGCGAAGACAGAGACAGGAAAACATCAGACACAGCTGGGGGTGAAAGTCAGCAAGATGTGCATGTGGGTCGGGCGTGTGGTACTGGAGCATCCCCGCATCCTGGCAAGATTGAGTGATGAGCTGTCACCATTGAACCTACCGGAAAGGAAGTGGGTTTGGGGAACTTAGCTTCAGTTTTGTGTGTGGTAAGACGCTGGGAAGTCTGGTGCCTGAGAATCCTCCCATCAAGGACACTGGTGTCCGCAGAAGCTCAGCACAGTGCTGTGGGAGGGAGACCTGGATTACAGGGGACTGCCAAGGACTGTGTGGAGTGGGCTGTGTCTCTCGGCAGCTGGTGTGAGGTCCTCAGTCTGAAATCTGTTTGACAGCTTGTCACCATAATCCAGGTGTGTCCTCCCTAGGACTCAGCCCCAGGACCACTACAGCTCAATTCTGTGTGACATTTACCCTGCTTTCCCCCTCTGTTTACCTGCCCATGGCCCCACTGAGCTTACTGCGAGAGTTGGTGAAAGAGATTGGTAGGAAAACGCCAGTGTGTGGACTCTAGTGGGGTCTTTCTGGGAGCTTCCTGTTAGCTGCAGCTTTCTGATCTCTGAGCCCAAGATGTGGAGTGCACATAAATAGGATATTAGGAAAGCTCCACCCCTACCCTCGGGAGCTCCGTGCGCTCCAGCTGAGTTTTTGAAATCTGTTTACACCCTTGGCCCTTGAAAGTACTTTGTAGCATGCAAATATATAAATAGTTTTTATTACAATTTTTATTGCAGTGTTCTCAGATTTTTGACCTCTTTCTTGACACTATGTAAAAATCAGGACTGGAGAGGTTTAGAGCACTGGCTGCTCTTGCAGAGAACTCAGATTTGTTCCCAGCACCCACATGATGGTTCACAGCCATGTGTGACTTCAGTTCCAGGGGAAATGATGCTCTCTTCTGACCTCTGAGAGCACTGCACACACAGGGTGCACAGATGTCCATGCAGTGGGCAGCCTCTCCTCTCTCCCCACTCTCACCGTGGAAACCGCTCTGGGTGTGTCTATCAGGGTATTCTCTGAGAGGCTTAACTGAGGCTGAGATCCCAAACTGACCCCAGCATCCTCGCTCTGCAATGTGACCAGCTTGGCTGGTGTCCCTCCACTGTGACGTCCCCACCATGGTGGACTGTAGCTCTGGACGGAGAGGAACAGTCTTCCTTCCGTGTGGTGCTCTTGTCAGGTGTTTGGCCATACCAGCAGACACGTGACTCATACAAAGCCTTCATTTACATACGTAATGATACGAGGTCTTCACAATACAATGGAGTGATATTTCATTTGTATTTTAATAAATAAAGCTTGCCTGAAGATCAGAGCATAAAATAGCATCACTGGTCAGCCTTACTATCAGGCAATGGTAACACACACCTTTAATCCCATCAGCCACAATAGTTGCCATAGAAACTGGGCAATGCATGCCTTTAATCCCAGTCCTAGAGAGAACTATAAAGCAAGATGAGACAGCTCTCAGACACAGTCTTATTCTGAGATTCCTGGAGGCGGGATCGCCATTTCAGTTTGAAGTAGAGGTAAGAGCCAGTGGCTGGCTGCTTTGCTTCTCTGACCTTCAGGTTGAACCCCAAGTTCTGTCTCTAGGTTTTTTATTAATTGTGCTACACTCTCTTCTTGTAAAAACATGGATTCTGCTGACCCCCGGACCCCTGTAGTGACCTCCTTTCACTCCTCTGGGTCTCTAAGAGCTGTCTAAAGAGTCTCATTCTGAGGTCCTGGGGTATAAAGAGAAATGGGCACAGATACCGGCTGCGCCACATTACAGATCCAATTTCAGAACCAGAGAAGTGAGTCCCATCATCTCCTAATGTCCGTGCGGCCACACAACGTATAACAGAAGACAGATGTCCCCATGGTGGGTCAGTACCACGGCTTCTTTCCGGGCCAGGGTGAGAGACGGCACAGTCATTTCTCTTCCTCCCCAGCCTTCTAATCCTGGAGCCTGCAGACACGGGAGTCTGATGGGGCTTGGAATGGTTGAAAAACGATTTCCTTCAGAGCCAGGAGGAAAGAAAATGCCAGGGGGGTGTCGGGGGTGAAGGATTACAAATTTCAAGAAGGTCACACTTCACCTGCTGTGAGTTATTGGGCTGCCTCTTCTGAGATTTCTCACCACGGCAAAGCCAAGAGCATCTTTCTCTGGAGTGAAGACTTCATCATAAATTCTGATGTTCAGTCTCATGATACCAGGACCAACAGGAACTGCCCGGTGACCTGCTCCCATCTAGTCCACCTGGTGTCCTGATGTCTCATCCTACAGGGGACATTCAGAGGACAAGCCTGAGGAGGAAGGCGGGTGGTGTACCCCTCAAAGTTTCCAAGGTCTTCGGGAGAAGGGGAGAAGCTCAGGGAAGGGGAGAACCCACTAAAATGTTCCACTCCTGCCAGCAGGGAGCTTCTGCAAAAGCTGGCTGCCTCTCTAATATGGAACTCGACTCCAGATCACACCAGGATGGAAAGTGAGGGATCTCTCTGAAGATCTGGGTCGAGGGCTGGATGGAGAACAGCTCGTGTTTGACAGCTCATAGGGGTCCTGTGTTAAAAAAGAAGGACTCAGGACTAGATGCAATTGGGTCTTGAGTGGGAGTCTCCGTCACTTCTGTGTCACCTCTGTGCACTTCTGAATCTTAGTGGAGATGGAACCTGTGATCCGGGCCAAGGTACAGCACAAAATGCTTCCTGGGCACAGGCGAAGGCCGTATGTCACAGCTTAAAGGGGCTGTGGCCTGGGGCTTCCTCTCAACGGATAGGCAATACTGAGTTTGTCCACCGGACCACACACTTACCCCAGAGGAATCTCAGCCCCAAAGATAACAATGCACCCATGGCCCTCAAGCACTGGCCACACTCGTGAGAACCCCAGGACTGGATAAACGGCTCTGCCCTTGCAGAGGAACCAAGTTTGGTTCCCAGCACCCATTCTGTGGAACTTACAGCTTCCTGTAACTTCATCTCCCGGAAGTCTAATGCCCTTTTCTGGAATCCGCAGTCATCAGCACTCGTGAGCACAGAAGTAGATACACATCGTCTTCAAAATCAAAATAAGCTGGGGCTGTAGATATGGCTGGGCCATTAGGAGTATTTGCTACTCATGTCCAGCACCATGTCATAGGGCTCACAGTTATCTGTAAGGCCATCTCCAAGGGGTAACATGCACAGGGCACCTAAGTACTGAATCTGGTCCTCCCCAGTGACTAGTGCAGGGATCACTGACACATGGGTCCTGTTCTTCCTCTGTGAAGATTTCCATGCGGATCCCAAGCTCTTCTCTAGGAGGGTCAAATGCGGATTAGGATAAACTGTGTCTCCCAGGAGCTTTTCCCTGGGAATTACTGTCATAACAACCAGCACCTGACCAATGAAAATGTACTTTTCCCCTGGAGCCAGCAGGGCTGTTCCACGCGTCATAGTCCCATCCCTGATAAGCCAGGCTGAGTCTGGCCTTTCCAAAAGGAACAAGATGGCACAGGAAGCCACCTTGGAAAAAGGGAAGGACAATTTCCCAGTCAGTTCCTGTGCCTTTGGCCATTATGCAGAAGTTTCTCCAAGCTGAGACAGGAGGTAAACAGCTCACAAGTCTCAGGAAGTCCATGAAGCTGACTGGTTCACAAGAGTCTGCCTTTCCCAGGTGACATACGCAGTGAGCCGTGCTGAAGAGAGGACTCGCCACCCTCTTGATCTACAGACTGTGCGGAAAGCCCCTGGCCTCTAGTTTTCCTGGGTGTCACTCATGCTGTGGTGGAATTTGGTGGAGACGCTGCTGCTGAGGAGACTGTTCTGCTGTAAGGACCCCAGCAAAGTCACTGCTTCACCAAGTTGGGCTTTGCTGGTATCAATACTTGGCGAGCAGACATTTGTCCCCGAGGGCAGTGCCACATAACAGTCAGCTCAGATGCACCCGTCTCTCTCACAGTTTGACTCACAAGTGTACGAATGCCCATTTAGACTGACGCTCACCCAGCACCCCACCTACCCCACACTACCTTCCGTCCTGCACATCATACAGAGCCACCCCACACTCAAGAATGCTCACGCAAAGCCTCTCAGTCTTTCTCTCATGCAGACACACCTAGGAGTCTCTTCAGTTCCCACACACCATACTACATGGACTCCAGTCACCCCCCCCACACACACACACACACCACAGATGCTCCAAGGCCCTCTCTAGTTTCTCACACTCATACCCACAGATAGCCGCAGGCACTTCACACACTCAACCACACCCTGCCTTCGCACAGCTCTTTTTGCTTGTGTTCTCTCTCTCTTTCTCTCTCTCATATACACACATCACATATACACATACACACGTATACAAACACACATACATACACAAACACACACACAAAGAGCTCTGGAAGGGTATGAGAGTTCTGGGCTTAAGTCTGCGACTCCTCCAAGCAAGGGAAGGATTCCATAGGCTAGAAAAGGGAACACACGGAACCTTTGTGGGGTCCTGGGTGTGACACAGTGGAAATGGGGTGGGAGGCAAATGTTGAAATATTCTTGCATGTTAGGACACTTTCTGGGAAGATAATACTGTGGACAAAGCAGAGCTAAGGACCACTGTTTTCTGGGTACCACCTATCCATGTCCCCCACCTCTCTCTCTTCTCCTCTCCCAGTACTGATATCTGGGCACCACCTATCCGTGTCCCCACCTCTCTCTCTTCTCCTCTCCCAGTACTGATATCTGGGCACCACCTATCCGTGTCCCCACCTCTCTCTCTTCTCCTCTCCCAGTACTGATATCTGGGCACCACCTATCCGTGTCCCCACCTCTCTCTCTTCTCCTCTCCCAGTACTGATATCTGGGCACCACCTATCCGTGTCCCCACCTCTCTCTCTTCTCCTCTCCCAGTACTGATATCTGGGCACCACCTATCCGTGTCCCCACCTCTCTCTCTTCTCCTCTCCCAGTACTGATATCTGGGCACCACCTATCCGTGTCTCCACCTCTCTCTCTACTCCTCTTCTAATACCACAGCTGTTCCCTTTGCTGCTGCCCAGGTGGAGACAAGAGCCCCTTGAGCTGGCAAGATGCAACACTGAGCAGTAGGAGGATGAGCACCCTGCTTACTGCTCCCTGCCCTGCCAATCACAGATCGGCAGCATGAAAACAATTCCCCGCACATAGATCAAATACTCAAAAGCAAAGAGAAAGGAAAGTCAGGACTTATTAAAATGACACTGCTATTCCAAACAGATGCATTCAGAATCTGTTTTGTAACCCATACCCACAGATAGAAGTCAATAGAGGAGAAATATTAATAAAGCTGACCTCTCCCTATCAGTCCACATAATTCACAGTGTAACACTTCCTCCAGCTAATTATGCTGATGACTGACATCCGATTGAACATCATTGTCTTGGGGAAAAGTGCACTTTGAAAGCCTCACCATCATCCACTTCCCAGAGGCAGGGGAGTGGTGAATTATCTGGTGGACCAGGCTAGCAGGACATCCCTACCCATTCCCTGGCTACCCTGACAGACTCAGGCTGCTGCAGACAGTCCCACTGTGGTGAAAGCAACCAGTCCCATGTGGCAGTTCCCCACAGAAGCACAAGCAGAGAGAACTCCAGGTTCATGGGGTGCCACTCATGAGCAGGTACCACTATGGGTAGCCAGTGTTCCCTCTGCCCAGCCAGCCCTGTCCAACCAGCCATCCCTTTACTTCCCGATCCTCATGTTGACTCCCTGCTCTTACCTGCCAGGGACTAAGTTCCTGGGATGAGATATCCTGAAACTGTGTAGGGTTTACCAGCACAGCTGGAGGAGTTCAAGAGACAACCCCAGGATGCAAAGGCACAATCTAAACACAGATGTTTCTAGACTGCCAAGGAAAGGCAGACTGAGCCACAGGTGGCAATGTCCCAGCTGTTTTTAGAGTGCCATAAAATAACCTGTGACTCTGGAACCCTCCAAGTCTGCAAACCTGAGGAATAAGAACAGGCTTATGGGGAACCATACAGAGGGGTCATTTGGAAAGTGTTCTAGACTTGGGAGCTCAGCCAGTAGTCACAGTGCCAAGGCAGGCATCCAGGGTCAAGATATGGGCACAACTGGCTCGCTCTGAGGTGGTGGCAAAGCGTGAATCTGTCTCAGTTTCACCATAGGGTTTTGGGGGGTTACTTAGCTCATAGGAGTGTTGTAGGATGGCCCACCATGGCTTCCATCTGCACACAACCTCTCCCTGTGTGTGCCAATGTCTCTCTTCTCTGTAAATATTTGTATGTGTGTCCAAGTATCTACTTTTTACAAGATATTAGAGAAAACATTCTGAGCATCATTAAAGCATCAAGGAAGTGTTTAGAAATGCTGCATGATGGGGGAGACACAGAGAGAGACAGAGACCCAGAGAGACAGAGACCCAGAGAGACAGACACCGAGACAGGCAGAGTCCAATGACAACGATGTTTTCATCACAGATTTTAACCACATAGAGGGAGGGTGCTGGATGGAGACCAGCTAAGAGGAAACACCAGGATAGGGCTTCTCCTTGCACAGATACAGTAGGGTTCTCTCTACAGCTGAGCTGAGATGAGCAAACTGGATATGGCTAGGCCGTGGTTGAAGCCTGTGGATGATTCAGAGGTACTGGAGGAAGCTAGTGAAGGCCTGGCCAATACGATACTGATCAGCTACAGTCTCTTTGCTCTAGCAGGACAGCAATCATGAATAGGTTAAAAAGTCCTGTAAGTGGCAGTTTGAGGAAGCTTTTGTACCCCTTGGGATTTGACAGCAGTGAGTGGTGGCACCAGGGATGTGGGAACCCCAACAGCTGGCACTCTCTGGTGTCACAGCTTTCGCGCAGGCTTAGATGCAGAACCTCAGCTCTCTAAGTGTTATAGATCTGGTGCAGACTGACAAAGCTGGGATTCCCTTGGCAGCAGCCAGTGTTACAGTCCTGGGCCTGGAGTATTAGGTACCATAGGTCCTTAAACCTTGACAGCTCTCTGGGATGATTCTGGTAATGAGCCTAAAACTCTTCTTCCCTGGATGCTACAGCCTTCTGTCTGTCCTTCTCTGCCTCGGCTCTCTTGGCGCTCAGCCCTCTTTCCTTCTCTCTGCCCCACCCCCTTCTTTCTACCCTGGCCTGCCTCTCACATGACTCAGCTGCCTGTCCTTACCTGTCATTTTCGTAGGCCCTCTGCCTACTCAGTTGTAGCCGTCCTAGCTACTCCTCTGCTTCTGCTATCACTGTTACGTATCTGTCTCTGTCGCTAATTTCTTTGTGTTAGCAACTCAGCCTTCACGGCTTGACTTAGGCAAGGAAGTACCACACACACACACAAAAAAAAAAAAAAAAAAAAAAAAAAGAAAGAAAAGAAAAAAAAAAGAAAAACAAGTTTTTATTTTTTTTCTTTATATTAAAATACCAAGTCATCAAGAACCAGAGAGTGTAGCCAGCTCCCTGAATGAGCCTAAGAGCCTGCTAATACAGATGGGGAAGGGTGTTTAGACCAATCTTTGCACACCTTACATGGAAGTAAAAGTTTGTATTTGCACCAATCACAGCATATTTTATATGCAAATGGAGGTATGCATTTGCACCAATCACAGCAGTCCCTTTGCTAGGTTTCCAGGGGAAGCATTCCTCCTCTGGTTCATGTCCAAAAAACGTTGCCAATCGTCTGGAGCTCACCAGGGCTTGTGGTAGCAAAACATCAGATGAGGCTGTTTTAATAGAGCTCTGGCAGAGGCTAGGCCTTAGGAGCCAAAGCAATCAGTGGCCATTGTGTGGTCTTCTCCAGGTATGTGCAGAGCGCTCAGAACGGCCAGAGCTGGTTAGGGTGCTGCAGTTGGCTGTGTGACTGATGTCCTTTTGTTCAAGGCAACCAAGGCAGCACAAAGACTCCAACAGTTGTTGATTGGAGATTAGAACCAACCCTGCTGATGTCTTTGGGTGTACAGAAAGAGGACCATCAGAAAGGATGCTGGCAGTAAAGTCCTCGAGAACTCACCCTTAACACTAAGGAGGACTTTAGGAGATTTTGTTTGTGCCTGACATCTGCCCAGTGACCTTCACTGCCTCAGAAGGACACAGTCGCGAGGTAGGATATCCTCTGTGGTCCCATCTTAATTTCACATTCCTATTTAGAACCATACACAGGTACTGGGGGTCACTAACACTTCAACATCTGTGAAAGTAATTGTTCACCCTGTAACAGTGAGCATCTTTACAAAATCCAACTTTCTATGGCTGTGCTCAAGTCAGGTGGCTGAGGAACAGACAGGACTGACCTCAGGGAGGACTGGCATCTTCTAAGAGAGGACTGGCATCTTGTGAGAGAGGAAGGCAAGCAGCTGGTCACCGGAGAAGGCAAGGGGTAGGGGACACTTGGGTGAAGAAGGGCAGAGCCTGGAGACATGAGTCTCCAAGGCAGCCCTCTGTGCTGCATCTGTAGCCATCCATTCTATGGCCACACTTGGCCCCGTTCCCATCAGGGAGCTCCCAGAAGTGGGGCTGAAGCGGCCATAGCTACAAGCGGTACTGGGACTGGTCCTTGGGGGGAGGCGGGACACTGATATCCGATGTTGTGAGCATGGCTGAGGGAGGTTCTGCTGCCTGGCAGCTCCAGCCCTCCCACCTGCCTGAGTCACCCCTGCCCACTGCCCACGACAGATGCCCTTTGATGGAAACAGGCGGCAGTGATGAAGCCCTAATTCTATGTCTTCTTGATTGTCCAGCTGCAGCGCTGCCCTTAAGAGTTTTCCACTGCCCGAGGGCAATTTATCCGAACTAGAAAAGGCCTCAGCACTCGCAGGCTGTGTGTGCAGAGGTTCCGAGTGTTTGTCTTCCGCTGTCCCTAGGGAATGTCATTGCTGTGGCTGAGGGTAGTGACCAAACTTGTTTCTTTGGTGGACAATTTCCCCATAATCTAACCCTGGGAGCGACTCCAAATTGCTTTAAATTGAAGGAAAGAAATATCTCTCTGCTTCTGCCTCTGAGTCAGGGGAGGAAGAAGTTTGATTCTAAAGGACTTTCCTGTAAAAGCCCTTGGGGGATTGTGTTGGAAAGGCCACTACAGCAACCTTTTGTTAACACTTTAAAAAAACAAACAAACAAAAAAACATTTAAACAGTCTGTGAACGTGGCCAGTGAGAGTGGTGGGGGATAGCTAATACACTGTGAATTCCCTTTCTAAAGTGTAATTCCAGTCGGGCTTGGTGGCACACAGCTACAGCCCCTGCTCTCAGGGAGCTGGAGGCAAGGGGATCAGAAGTATGAGGCCAGCCTGGGCTACCACAGTGAGTTTGAGGCCAGCCTGGGCTATGTGAGACCCTGTCTCAAAACATAACAGCAGTGAAACCAAAATGTCTTTTTTCCAAACCGTGAGGCAGAATGATTCTACTCCGTGGTCATCTTGGGAGGGTAAAATTTGGGGCTACCTTAAAAATACACTTCACATGTTTGCCAGGCCTGGTTTCCATGGGAACCTGAGGAGAAGCTCCATGACGCCTTGGGAGTGTGTATTTTTATATTAACTGTGCATATCACAAACAAAGAAAAACAGGGAAGTGGGTGGGGAGTGGGTAGCTTGACAGCCCTTGCCTGTGGCTTCAGGACGGCACACGCATGCTCTGATTGGAGGAGAAGGTGCCAAGATGTGCCCACAGAGAGACAAGGCCTGCGGAGTCCTTTCGTTTAGAACAGGGCTCCGTGTGAAGGACACAAATGTCTTTGGGGCCGCTGAGTTCGTACAGCCAGCAGGACCCCACTCCACCACTGTGCTTTCCTACTGGGATCTGCCAAGGGACAGCAGATGTTAGTCCCGCAAGCAGAGACGGCCATGGGCAAGCTCTCCTACCCCTCGATGCCATTGTCACCTCTGGTCCTTCCTGGATTAAATGTCCCAGGTCTGATTCCTGCTGAGCCCTGGGAGAAGGGCCTTCATTTCCTCCTCAGTCCCAGCCTTGACTTCCCCACAGTGATAGATTGTAATTTGGAATTAATTGTGAGACAGTCACACCCTCTCTGCCCTCAGACAGGTTAACAGTCACCTAGTGGGACATCTCAGCTCGTGTCGCCGATGGTGCCTCACCTGGTCCAGACACTCCTCGTAAGTTTAAATATGGGCCGGTTTCTGGCGAGAAAGCTGGTGAGAAGAGAGGTGGGTGTGAGCAACGTAGATTCATTTACGTTTTAAATCTTCCCGGTGTTGGGGGAGGAGAAACATCACTGCCATTACAACAAAAACAGCAACACCAGGGAGTAAATACAAGCGGGATTTTCTCGGGTCACATTTCCCCCCAAAATAGACCTATTTTAAAAATAATATGTGAACCAAACAGCGACAGGAAGCTGATGAGGCTCAGTGTGAACACCTGTTTTTTCCCACACAAGGAACTAAAATAAACTCCCTGTAACGAAAATCAAGCACATGCGCGCGCACACACACACACAAACACACACACACACACGATTGCTTCATTAATTGAATCCCTACCTGATTAGCTGTGCCTGGGAAATGTCTCTGGTGCCTTTACTATTGGGTGATGGATGGTGAGAGAGGGCAGGTGGAGAGGCCCTGCTGACCTGCTGGCCTCAGTACAGCCAGAAGTATAAGGTCAAAGATGCCTAGTGGAGCACTTTGCGCTGAGCAAACAGGCCCTTGGCTCTGCTCCCAGCTCCCTAGGAACCGGGTGGCTTCAGCCCCCAGAACCCGCCCCACCTCACTCTGACTCCAGGAGGAGGGAATGGCTGGGTGTGGACCAGCAATTGGACAGGGCCCAGTTGTTGGTATAGCAAAAGCCATGTGCACGGCCCTGCTTTCTCACCTTACCTTGTCCTGAGAGCACACTATGGGAAGGGCTCTGTCTCCCAAGGGGACTGTGAGTGACAGCAGTGGCCGGGTCCCTCTGCATCTGTTTCCCTTCTCCATCCTTCCATTTCTAGTTCATATTCAGTGGCTGATACAAAGTAAGCATTTAACAAGCATTTGCTAAATAAATGTTGAGAAAGGAAAGGCGCAGCTAAACATGCATTGGTTTCTATTGCTGCAGAACAGTGGTGTAAAAGTCAATGCATGGTTCTTTCACAGCTGTGGGAGCCATGAGCCCAAAACAGAGCTGGTACCTTCTGTGGACTCCAGGGACGATTTCAGACCCTCGCCTCTCCCAGAGGCTTCTCATAGTTTGATGAATCTCCTCCATCTCCAAGAGCAGTACCAACGAGCCTGTCATGCCGAACTCTCTGCTTCTTCATTCTGACCTTCTCTTCCACTTACTTTGACTAAGATTACCCTGGACACACCTGAGGATGCAGGGGCAACTTCCCCTTGGAAGGTTGCTAGTCACCAACCTTAATTCTCCTGTAACTGTAATTCTTTTTTGCATAATGCAGAGCATCCACATATTCCAACCACAAAGAACTGAGTATCTTTGGGGGACCGTTATTCTGCAAAACAAGTAAAAATGAGACAAAATATCATGGGTGGTTGTTGTTGTTGTTGTTGTTGTTGGAAGAAGAGGGAGAGGACTTCATAGAGAGGGGGTTTTATTTTTGTGTTGTCCATGGAGCAGAGAGGAGAGACAGGCATCATGGCTGATTAAATGTCTGTGAAATAGATTTGTAGTCTATGCTTTTCTGCAGAAGTGACCACTTGTCTTCCTAACAGTATAAAGGATCTCTAGAAAGAAAGGATGGAAAAATAGAATCACTTCTCTGTGCTTATGCCGAAAATAGTGACCAGCACAGAGACGCCACTGGGGAGTATCAGGGACCATCTTCTGCTCTGCAGGGTCTCTCGCAAGCCCCTGTAGAGGTTAATTGCCATCTCGCCTTGAAGAGAGGAAACTGGGAACTGCATGCTCAAAGGGACTGAGAAAGGTGGTTAAGATTCCTCAAGGAAAATGACAACAAATTCCAGTAAGGACTTGGGGCGTGGTGGCCTGTACACTGCTGGCAGGGATAGAGTAGGCATAGAGACTCTTCCAAAACCTAAAGCTAGAACTTCCATACCCAACGGGATCAAAGCCAACCTACTATAAAGAGACCTGAATGCTCATATTTCCCCAGCACTATTCAGAGTAGACATGTAACAGAAGCAGCCAAAGTGCCCATCAGTGAGTGAATGGATGAAAGAAACAAAGGTGGTCACAGAGGCTTCCACTAGCACAGGAGCCTGTATGTCAGGAATGTGAACCACCATAGGTAGGTTTGCAGGTAGATGAACACACTAACAAGATCAGTGAAGTCCTCATCTTCTTCAACACGAGGGAACAAAAGTGCCATCAAGCTGGTGTTCCATAGGTAGAGTTCATGAGGCCCTGGGTCAGCCCCCAGGTGTGTATGCCTGTCATTTTAGCACTCAGGAGGGAAATACATGAGGGTCAGAAGTTCAAGGTCATCCATAGCTGTAGCACGAGTCTAAAGCCAGCCTGGTTTACATGCTGCCCTGTATCTATGTAAGCAACTAAATAATAAATAAATTTTAAAATAATTAATTTTGAAAAGCACAAAATGTTTTAATGGTAAAGAGGAGGGGTACAAAGGAGCCCCCCCCACATATTCCATTGCCAGCCCTTCAATTGTCCTCAACATTTCCTGACAGTCACCACATCAAATAATCTTTTTTGGCTGACTTGTTTAAAGTCACCAACCCTTAAAAGACTGTAAATTAAATGAGAGTCAATAGCCTTTCTAGAATTTTCTAGAAATTTCTAGAAATACAAAATTCTTACTTCCAACAGAGTTCAGAACACCTTACCCAGGTTCCAAACTCATTGCCAAGTGGATGGAGGTGTGAATTCTGAATTGTGCTTCCCATCAGACCCTACCGTCTCCTCCTATGTGGTGTGGACATTCTCCAGTGACTGCACACTGCATGGCTGTATGTCTCGTCAATGTGATGCACTCCTGCTTCCTTCCAAACTCATGGGAGGTGTGCACGGAAAGAAAACATCTTTTATTGCCTCTTGTTCTAAAAGCACCATGGGGAGCATTTTCCAGGGGGCTTTAAACCACAAACAGTTTTACAGATTTTGTGTGGTTGAAATCTAGACTGTTTGGATTTGAGTAGATGGGCCGAGTGATGTTTAAACGACACGCTTCAGTAATTGCCTGCATCTTCCAGGCTGTGGGGATTTCAGCTCTCTTTCCCTGGTATGATGTGGCACCCTTAACAATTCAATCTCTACTTGACAATGTGCTGGCCATATGCCAGGAAAGTCAGAACAGCTCCAAATTGGACTGAGCCCCACAACCTTATGGGGGGGACCGAACAGGTGGAACAGTCGCCAATAACAGCAGCTGAGGTGCACGGCACTGTGGCCTGTCTGTCTGTGAAGTAAAAACATTTTGGTTCTGGGAGATACACACATATGCCCTCACATGTGCATGTGTTCACACACACACTCACTCCACCTCCTGACACCCATGCTCGTTGGGTCATAAGAAGCCAGAATCACCACCACTGTCGCCAAGTTTTCCCATGTTTCTCACATCAGCAGCAACTGACGCTCAGACTTATAGATTGGAAGCCACACGTCATGGAGCCTGTGTCTGGTCTGGTTTCTCATTATGCACTGCTAAAAAAGACAGCACCACCAACCCAACCAGAGTCAACCTCATCACCTTCATTTGAAGCATTTACTCTTGCTCTGCTGAGTTGGGGCCTCCGCTTTCCTTCTGCTGCTGCACACATCCCAACGCCAGTTCTCTGGACCCAGACCCTGAGTCCAGGCATGGGCTTCTAAGGTGTGGGGATCAGATATGCACTGTGCCTGGTCCCTCAGCACCGGAAGGCTCTCTTTATGCACCTTTAGAGGGAAGACACTCACCCTCCAGAGCACATGAGATGGAGAAACCAATTCTGCTTCCTCAGGAGAACACTTTCAGTGGGGCAGGTCTGGAGGGACGATGGATTGAACTTCTAGACAGCTTTGTATCTCATTTTTGAAGGCTCTAATACAGAAAATATCAATTCATTGTATGTACTTGAGTCACTCATCAATGCTTAGTAAGATAAGAAACCTAACCTCTCTGTGAGTCTTGAAAAGAAGAATGGGGGGGGCAGGATAGAGAGACTAAGCTATAGTCACTATAGGATGATAGTCTACCTGAAGATGAGAAGGACTCAGGTACCCCCCCACACACCCACACACACCCACACACACATACACACACAGTAGGAGACTCCAAACAGGTTCATGGATGAAATTGGGAGCAAGAGAAAATGCTTGAGCAAGAAAAAGCAGAGAGACCTCCAGATTTGCCTCACCAGATCACTTCAGAGAAAGCGCCTATAGGACGCAGTTCAGCAGAAAGAAGAGAGAGCCAAGAGGGAAGAAGCTGCTTGTCTGGGCCGACACTGTGCAATTAAAATAATAAACATTTTAGTGGAGCTGCTTCACCAATAAGACATTTTTATTTAAGAATATTGAATTAAAAAGCCAGACAACAGTATGAGGTTCTATAGAGAGAAGAAATAAAATGCCAGAGAAGTCTAGAAGCATCAAGCATCAATCGGGACAATGCCCCACAGACATGCCCACAAACCAGCCTTAGAAAGGCAAGTCTTCTATTTAGGTTCCTCTTCCCAGGTGACTCTAGGCTGTGCCAAATTGACAATCTAATGAAGAATCGGGCCAAGTTTGTGAGGAGGTGTCTAGATTAGGTTAACTAAAGGACAATCTACCCTAATGTGAGGGGTACCAATTCATGGGCTGGAATCTGGGGCTTATGAAAAAGGAAAAAGGAAGCTGAGTACCAATGCTGACCCTCCTGACTGGGGATACAAAGTGGCCAGCCTCCTCACTCAGCACCAATGTCCATCTTCCTTCTGACCCAGGATACAATGTGGCCAGCCTCCTCACTGAGCGTCCATGTTCTCCCTCCTGTCTGAGGATCCGATGCCGCCAGCTGCCTCATGCTCCCACTGCCATGCCCTTCCTAACAAGATCTAGAATAAGACTATGAATCAAACAACTGGCTCCTTCCTTCCTGTGTTGCTTTTGTTAGGTATTTTGTCATAGTAACTACAAAATAACTCAAACAATAAACAAAGCAAAACTGTGTAACTACACAGAAGAGTAAAGAGGAAAGGAGGGGAAATGTAGGCCTTCAGGTATTAAAGGGAATTCATAACCACAGATACAAACAGAATGGTTTAAAAAAATAGTTTGTAATACAAACAGTGGCTTTTCCAGTAAATTTGAAAACCTGGAAGAAATAGCATTTTGGACAAAACAAAATTTAAAAAATATTCACACCCCAGGTTTGGGTGGATCATTTTAAAGGAGAATTTTACAAAGGCTTCAAGCAACAGAAAATTACTTTCTCACACAAATTGTTCCAGAGAATAGATGAAGCAAATAAAATAGCTAACTCATTTTTGATGCCTGCATCATTTGATATCAAAACTGGACAAGGAAATTATGAGAAAAGAAAATTGCAGGCCAACCTCACACAGAACACAGATGTAAAACTGATGGGCAAAATATTTGAAAATCGCACCTCACAACGTTATGTAGCAATAAGGGCACTGCAGTCAAAGGGGCTTATTTATCCTGGAACTGGAGCCGAAGCTCAGCGGTCGTCATGGTGAGGCAGATCTGCCTCCATATGGGACAGGGCAGGGGGAGTAGCATCGCCCCTGAAAAAAGGAGCATCGGGTATGGATGATACAGAACAAAGAAGAGCAACAAGCAGAAGCTTCCATACCAAAGCCAGAACGGAAGAACAAAACAGTTCTTTAACTCATAAAGGGGAGAATGAAAGGGAGAGGATAAGAAATGGGGAGAGACAGAGGAAGAGGGGGAGGGGAGAGAGAGAAAGGGGAAGAGAAAGAAGTGGATGAGGGGGAGAGGAAAGGGGTTGGGGAAAGAAAGGACAAGAAAGAAAGGGGAAGGAGAGAGGATGAGGGAGAGAGAGGAGCAGAGGAGAAAGGAAGAGGATGGGGGAAGATAAGGAAAAAGAGGGGGAGTGGGGGAGGATGGAAAGAAAGATGAAGAGGAGGGGGGAGGAGATGAAGAGGGGAGGGGAGAGAAAGAGGAGAGGACAGAGGAAGGGAGAAGGAAAGGAAGAAGGGGAAGGGGAGGGACTGTCAAGTAACAAGGGTAAGGCAGTGGGAGCAAGAGCACAATTCTCTGGTACTGGGCTCCCCTGGAGGCCCCTTCACCCCTCCCCTGCTCTCTGGAAGTGCTGGGTAGGAGGACTGAGCATGGACCTATGAGGATCAAGAAGATAAAAGTGGCATGTGTTTGCAGACACATGGATGCTCCGCAGAGAAACTCCAAGAGGTTCCACCAACTGCATATTAAAACTGAAAAATCAGCATGGGGCTGGGAAGTGGCTCACTTGATGAAGTGTTTGCTTGCCTTGTAAGCAGGGAGACATGAGTTCAATCCCCCAAACCCGTGTCAAAAAAGCTGGATTTAGCGATGTGTGTGTGTGTGTGCACTCCCAGCACAGCAAAGCTGAGACCTACAGAGAGTTCTAAGTCAGTGAGAGACTCCCCAAACAAGGTGGATGGAATGCTACAACGGAGCTGTCCTCTGGCATCCACACATCCACACGTGCCTCTGTACACACAGCCAAAATACAGAAAACCAGAAGTGGTTCTCTACGTTAGAAAAATTCTCCTATAAATATTATATGGAAAGAAAAGATTCACCCAAATCATGAAAACTAATAGCTACTCCAGGATAAATCTGAGGGGTGATGAGCTAGGAAAGCTGGTTATAAAACCTTACTGCCGCTCATAAAGGAAGGATCGGTACACAGTGATGTGCAGTGCTCACGAGTGGAGGGCAAGCCAACAGAGCAGACTGACTCTCATTTCAGTAAAGTTTAGTCGGGTTGCCCTGCTTGATACACAGGCTCTTACTAAAATTTATACAGGAGAATAAATGTCAGGGAACAGCCAAGCTGTTGCCAGGAGAAGGAAATAGCACATGCCTAGTGTTAAGATATATCCATAGGGCTGGGAGTGGGTGGCAGGGCATAGGGAGGGGGAGCTTAGCTTGCTGTGCAAGTATGTGGACCCGTGTTTGATTCCCAGGACCCACAGAAAAAGGCAGGCGTGGTGGTGCATGCTTGTAATCCCAGCTCTGGGGAGGTGGAGACAAAAGGATTCCTGAGGTACACTGACCAGCTAACCTCTCTAGCCTAGTTGGGGGATTCCAAGGCCAGTGGAGCTCAAAAAAGAAAGTGAACAGTTTCTGAGGAGCAACACCCGAGGTGGTCCTTTGACCTCCAGAGACAGGTACACACACCTGAGTGTATGCACATGTGTGCAACTAAACACACACATACACACACAAATAACCCCAGCAATAAAGCATTTATGCATTTGTGTAGAACAAAATGAAAATTCCAGAAGCACATACGCCTGGTGCCTGACTCCAACACAACTTATGGAAAGAGTAACAAAGGCTACTGGGTGTGACTTCAACATCTCGTCACCCTGCCTTAGAGAACCTAGGTTTTGTATAAGTGCCTGACTGTGCAGAATTCCTAACACTCTCGAGATAAGGTCTAGCCAAAGGATAAATTACACCAGCCACTCAGAAGGCATGTGACTTGTCTCCATCTCCATCTCGACTTCCAGTCTTTCCATCATGCTATGGAGACTCTCAGTGGATGGTGGAGCTTCATTCTGAACGTTGATGGTTAGGGTTGTACCCTAGGGATTGTGGGGGCATGGTTGGTCTAGGAAAACACTATCCAGACTCTCTACATCCCAGGCTTTTCTCCTGGGGTTTGGGGCTACTCACCACAGATCTTCATCCTGACTGATTCAGGGCCATTGGGAATCAGTGAGACCAATCACTAAACTGAGGATCAAGTGATGTGGGATATCCTTCTGTACACTGCGAACATGTATGTTTTTTAATCGTTGATAAATAAAACTGTTTTGGCCTAGGGCAAGACAGGATAGAGTCAGGTGGGAAATCCAAGCAGAGATACAGGAGAAATGGTGTGGAGATGAGAGAGATACCAGCAGCAGCCTAAAGAGCAGGATGCCAGAACACCTATGGTAAGCCACAGGGCATGTAGTAATATACAGATTAATAAAAATGGGTTAATTTAAATGTAAGAGCTAGCTAATAATAAGCCTGAGCCATTGGCCAAACAATTATTGTTAATATTAAGCCTCAGGATAGTTATTTGGAAGTGCCTACAGGACAGGGTAGGACACAGAGAAAAGTATCGGGCTACAAGCAAGTGCACAGACATCTGAAAGGAGAATACAGCCAGAACCTGACAATCAACAACAGAGTCCTGGGGCAGGAGCTAAGCTTTGTCAGAGCTTTGTTAGTATTGTTAAATCTCTGTTAATGTTCTTAATTAATCTTTATCATAGGCATTCATATCAATGTTTAATTTTTCTTTAAATAAGCTAAGATGGGTGGTGTCTTAGGGTTTCTATTAATGTGGTAAAACATCACGGCTAAAGAGCAACTTGACAGCTTGAGGAGAAAAGGGTTTATTTCTTATGCATCTGCACCATGGTCAGGACAGGAGCTTTGAGACGGAAACTGATGCAGAGATGGTGGAGGGATGCTTCTTACTGGCTTGCTCCTCGTGGCTTGCTTAGCCTGCTGTCTTTTAGCACCCAGGACCACCTGCTAGACGTCTTCTGACCACAGCTATGGATACATGAGATGTAGCCATGGGTACAGAGCAGTTGTAAAGCCATGGACTCCAGATGGCACCATCTCTGAAGGTGTCGACCTAATGACCACTGTGCCTATGCACAACCAATGGCACTGGCAGCTCCTAAGGTCCAAGATTAGTCACAGCCCCAGGAGACAAGAAACTCACCTTTCCTCTACCATTTTGTTCCAGCTAGGTCCCAAGCCAACTGGATGGGATTGGAGGGTGCCCAGCTTTGTCCTCCAACTCACACCAGGACAAACCCAGATGATGTCACTGACTTTCAAGGTGAATCCAATTCAATAATGATCCATCCAATAATACCCAACCAGTCAGTCAGTATTATACTGCCTGTTTGGATATTGTCTATGCGTTCTCCCAAGACTCACATATTCTAGTTCTTGCCTCTGTCACAAGCTCGAGAGCCTTCAGGTCCCACCTGTGTGCTTTCTTGTCTGCAGTGTTGCTGCTCTGTGAACTCTTCACTTCTTCTTATGCTCTAAGGTCTCCGTACATCACCCACTCAGGAGACTCATGAGCGCCAGCCTGGAAAGATGTTATCCACAGTGCTGGGGAGAGACCTGAGTCTGTGCTGCCATATAAGCTCTTGTCTGTGTTGAGCAGCTAGTAGGGTTACCCAGAACTGAGGAGGGTGGGTAGAGAAGGGACCTGGCACAGGGAGCAGATAGAGGCTATCCCTACAAGCCTCGGGCAGAATTCACTGAGCTCTCCCCCTTGCCTTGCCAGGGCCATTATTTCCCATGACAAGGGATAATGGAGAGGGAGACCACAGTGGAGAGAAGCAGTTGCTGCAGCACCTTCAAAGCAGGAATCTTGAACCGGAGATGGTACACTGCAATGCTACTCTAGGGCTCTTCAGCTGTCTGTCTGTCTGTCTGTCTGTCTGTCTGTACAGCAGAAGCCCCTGCTCTGAGCTGCAGACACTGGCCCTGGTGCCCCAAGCCACCAAGTTGGAACCACTGAGCCCAAGATACTGGCATCAGCTCTCACTCTTATCCTTGAGACCCCTGCCCACCTCCAAGAGTCACAGGGGCACACAAACTGGGGACTGACGCCTCTCAGGATGTCTAGACATGCTTCAGAAATGCCATCTTCATCTGCCTCAACCCAGAGCAAAACCACTGCTGCTGCAGTGAGGCACTTGTCCTGTGCCACATCATAGGAGCATGGCCTGGCCTAGGGCTGCTCCTGCAGGCATGTCAGGTGAGCTTCCTGTCTTTGTCCTCAGCTTGTCCTGCCCTACCTCCTCCATGGTCCAGAACTCTGCTTTGTTAACGAGGGTTATTTGTTTAAAGGCAAAGACTCTCATCTGATTGTTGCATGTGGCAGCATCTAAGGTCTTTACAGCTCTTTGGGGATACAATTTGTGTGTCATTTCACTTTTTTATTGCTTTTTATTGGCTGGGGGACTGCTGGAAACAAAATGAGGACTGTTTATCATGCAGAGAGGAAGTCTGCCACAGAACATGCTGGAAAACTGTCACCGGAGGGGAAGGAGGCTAGAGGGAATCGTTGGGCAGGAAAGTCACAGTGGAAGAGCAAGAATGGTAGATGATAGGAAGACAACAGTGCACAGCCTCCACACCGGGCCTCCTCATTCAGCACATGGTCATACCTGCCCTGTGTCAATCCACTGCATGTTGTAATAGGAGCAGCGGGGCTGCGTCCCCGGCACCCGGCCGCCCGCATGGCTTATGCCCCAAAATAATTACACGGAAACTGTATTCTTTTAATCACTGCCTGGCCCATTAGTTCCGGCCTCTTATTGGCTAGCTCTTACATATTGATCTAGCCCATTTCTAATATTCTGTGTAGTACCACGAGCTGGCTTACCAGGAAAGATCTTAACCTGCGTCTGTCTGGAGTGGGAGAATCATGGCGACTCCCTGACTCGGCTTCTTTCTCCCAGCCTTCTGTTCTGTTTACTCCACCCACCTAAGGTTTGGCCTATCAAATGGGCTAAGGCAGTTTCTTTATTAAATGAAAGTAACTCCTCCATCAACTGCATGATTGAGGAGGAACCAGAAACACAAATGCTGCAGACTGACTGTGCTCTGTTGCATTAAGTAGAGAGATGTCTGGCACACAGCTGCCCGTGGGGTGCTCTATAGCAGCCAAGATACAGCCGAGAGCAGTTCAGTGTCAGGCTCAACCCCTGGAGAAGGTGGAATGCAGGGGTCTGGTCAGCACAATGCAACGGGGTGACTTGCTCCTGAGCTGGGACCCTCCAACGTACTCCAGAGGAGGCAGGATTCCCAGACACAGATCCCCCATCACACATTGTGGGCAAGAAGAGAATGAAACCGGCAGATGAAAGACAGCCATGAAGGTCTAGCATGCTTCAGAAATGCCATATTCATAACTGATGGGCACACAACGTGGAACCCAACAGACCCACGTCAGTGGCAGGGAGCACTCACCTCGTCCTGTGGCGTAACCATATTTCTGACCCCACTACAAATGTGCAGCTGGGTGGACCTACGACAGCCAGTGAATTCTACTTCCTGGGTGTCTGCATCCTCAGCTTTAGCATCTTGCAAAACTGAAACTCCAGGAATGAGGAGATGTTCCATTGGTCAACGCTTCCCTAACAAACACAAGAAGCTGAATTCTATCCCCAGAGCCCTAGGGGAAAAGTCAGTTATTGTGGCACATGCCTCTGATCTGAGGAGATGGGGACAGGGAGATCCCTGGGGCTTACTTATCAGCCAGCCTAGCCTATGTGCTCCAAATCCAGGAGAGACTCTGCCTCAAAGAAGGTGGTCTGAGTGGGACACCTGAGGATGACAAGACATGGTTCCCTATGGCTTCCACATGCACGTGTATCCATGTGCACCTGCATAACCACAAGCATGCATGTGTACGTGCACACATACACACTCACGCACACTCATACACACAGCCACACACATACACCTGTGCACACATATACACACACACTCACACACACATACACACACAATCACAACATTCACACACACACACACACATTTAAAAGCTCTCATCACTTCTCCCCCAGTCCCTGGCAACCACCCTTCTGCTCCATCTCTTTTACCCTGGCTCCCTAGGCATAAGGCATTTTTAGCATACACATATTTTACATTAGAACAGGCCTAGGGGTTCAGGACTGTCACCTAGACAGATGCTAGTGTGCACATCACCCTGTCCCTGGGCTCTTACAGTAGGGGCTGCATGTATCCTCCAGAGTAGACACACCACTGTTAACTCAAACTTGTGCTCATGGCTCTCATTAGCTTTGCGTCATTGTCCCTCTCCTGTACCAGAAGGCTACAGGATATTTAACCATCTTGTCACCTTGGGCTGTTCTTCGCTGTGCAGCATCTGGGCCTTCCCTTTGTTCTCCCGACCTTGGTGGTTCTGAAGCTGTGGGAGGTACTCTCCTCAGCAGGCTGAGTTTTCACAGGAGTTGACTGGGGGTTGAGGGTTTGGGAAGGAACACCAGTGACAGGAAGTGCTGCTTCCACACCTGCCAGGGTCCTGCCCTTCTCAGGGCTCCTGGCTGCCTCTCTGACCTTGACCACACGCTGAGGCGGTCAGTCAGGTGTCTCCGGTCTATCTTTGGAAAGAATCACAATCCACACCCAGCGCTGTGGGGATTCTGATAGAGCCTTAATTTGTGTCTTTCACGCAGTGCAAATGCTGAAGTGTCAAAAGACAAAAATGGTCCAGGATCCAGGATCATAGACCGCACACAGCATCCCAAGGGGCCGCCTCACTGAATGGGGTCCTGGTGTGGGGACCATGGCTGAGCAATTACTAGGATCATCTTCCCAAGGGGTGCATTTCCTGGACCATGCAGACTGCTTTACTCTGGTTATGCCCCAGCCAGCCCGATGTCTCAGTGGTAGGGTGTGCACCAATCTCGGGGAGGGAGACTGCTCTCTGGTCCCCGGCTGGCACAGTTCTGTACTCGTTTGCTTCCCTGTCCTTGGCTGCTGGCCAAACTACACTGTCTTAGCAAGCCGAAGGAGGAGGGGAGCTGCCACCCCCATGTCCACAGGAGCGGTACAATGTGTCCAGCATCTCAATGCTTTGGTGGAGTGCTGGCCACAGCAGCAGAAGTCAGCACACACCTGCTGGCAGGGGCCTGACTCGCTTTTGCCAGTCTGAGAATGATTCCAGCAGAAATCTCCAGAACTCAAACTGAAGTTTGATTAAATTACACATATTTTTGTGATTTTTGTCTATTCCATTTCCCTAGAGGAGGCCAGCTGAGGCTTGTGTTCCCCACAATGAGAGGGGCTAGGGCGAAGGAGTCTCTCTGTGCTGGGAGAGTGAGCCTCATTCTCAGTGGTGGGTGGATGTTTGTTTGTGAGGTGTGATCCAGAAATAGAAGATGAAGAAGGCAGCATGGACCTACTGCCTTTCCCACACACAGCCAGGAGGCAGCTTTGACAGATTAGCCCCTCATCCCTTCCACAGAGGGCCTCTTCTAGTGTGAGGGGACAGGCTTGCTCACAGACCCAGAACACTTCTGAACTCGGCCTCCCAGGTCTCTCTAGGCCCTTCTTACTAACCTTCCTAACCCCTCACCTAAAGCCATCCTTACTCAGTGGCTGTAAATACCCCTGTCTCTAGTAATCCTACAGATTGAAAGACTCATCCAGAGACAGAACAAGACAGAATAGAAGCAATTGTAGATTTTTTTTTTTTTTTAACAACAGGGATGAGCCTCGAGTAGCCTCAGGTGAGTGATACCAGAAGACAGATCAGTTTGTACAAAAGCACTCTCGCCACATTAAGAGACCCAAGCATCTTGGCAACACCAGATTCAGGTCCAGGAACAGAGGGCAGAGGCAAAAGTCCTTGAACCAATTGTCCTCATTTGCTTTCTGTTGCTATGATAAACATCAGGACCAAAAGTAACTTGGGGGAGAAAGGGTTTATTTGGCTTACACATCCCTTTCACGGTCTATCACTGAGGGGCACCAAGGCAGGATAAAATCTGAAGGGAAGATCTGAAGCAGCGGCCACAGATGAATGTTGCTTGCTGGCTCATCCCCAATGGCTCCACCAGCCTTTATAGCACCTAGAACCCTCTGCTCAGGAGCAGCCCATCCACAGTAAGCTGGGTCCTCCCACATCAATCACTAATTAATAAAATGCCTCACAGGCTTGCCTGCCGGCCAATCTGAAGGGAATAGTTCCTTAGTTGAGGTTCCCTCAGCTGACTCTAGTTTGTGCCAAGTTGACAAAAACTAGCAAGCACACTATTAAAGATTTGGGGCTGCTCTGGGCAGGAAGGCTGCAGGCAGCAGGCCCTGCCTGGGGATGGTCACAGCAGAATATGCATCTAAGTGGCTCTCATCCCTGTCCCCAAGAGTGGGGACCCTGAGTCTGCCGGAGGGAAACTCATGGAATGTCTGTCTGCCTAGAAGTTCCATTTTCTAGGAATAGGTGTACAGCAAGGAGATGGGCTCCACCGGGAGACAGCCACGGCCAGTTCTATCCTACGGCCACCCTCCATTCCAGAGACTAGCATGTCCATTTATAGCCAAATACATCTTCCCTTCTCGATGCCTACACAGGACAGCCCCAGGAAAGCCTTTACTGTAAAATGTACCCTTTTCTCCAAAGATGCTCATTTTACCAGGGAAAACTCACAAGAGGTATTCCTCCCTTCCTCCGGAGTCCTAGGAAGGACATTTTTTGGGGGGGAAGTTGGGACAGCTAAAGGTCAGCAATGAAGCAAGGCACAGTGTGTTGTCAATCACCACCATCATCATCATCAGAGAAGGAAGGTTGCCTAGGTTTGCCCTGAAGAATATCTGCTGGTTTTCTTGTTTGGTAACCACCTTTAATGCAGAGGTCTATAGATAAAGCTATGCACCTCTGCCTTGTTACTGGCCTGATGACAGAACTTAAGGCCCCATCCATGACCAGCTGCAGGTGTTACAGATCCTGGACAACGCTGAACTCTGCTTGACCCCCCCCCTTCCCCGGGTCCCCTGCACAGCCCACCTGTTCCCAGACTCTTGGTTGAACAGGATGCCAGTGTGTAAGTCACCACAGACCCCAGGACCCACTGAATCCAGAGTCCCTTTCCCCAGAGCTGTCCTCACCGAGGTGTCAGCCACTAGCCATCTGTGCAGGTTAAATATTTTAGTTAAAACTGAATAAGAGTCAGGACAAGGCTTCCCAGAAGTACCAACTGTGTACACAATGTTCATAATGGAGAATTGATTCTGATGTTAGTCCATGGCCACATGGGGGGCTACTGTCATCACAGAAAATCCATGCCTCAGACCATCTAAGCATTCCTTGGCCTTGGCTGCAGAATGTTGCATGTGAGATTTTGTGGGTCACCCTCAAGGGAGTCAGAGATGTCTCCAGCTCCTCTCAGAATCCTCAGACCAGAAATCAAAGCTACCGAGCAGGTGACACACATGCCCACCCCTGATTTAAGCCTTGCTGACTTTAAACAGCAGGGAAAGACAACATTTAGAGAGAGAACATAATCTTGACCCAACCAAAAATACCCATATCTTATCGTTATGCCTACCTCCATCAATGTGAAAAGAATATGGCCTTGTTGTCATAGCCCAGTCATGTGAGCTCCAGAAATTAAAATAGGAGCTTTCACAACTGATCAAACAACACAGAGATCCAATAGAGCACCCTGTGATGTGGGACAATGGTCTTGTACCCTGTAAAGATTTGTCATTTGTATTGTTTTAATAAAACACTGATTGGACAGTAGCCAGGCAGGAAGTAGAGGCAGGGTAATAAGAACAGGAAACTTCTGGGAAGAGGAAAGGCTCAGTCGGTAGTTGTTACCCAGACACAGAAGAAGCAAGATGAGAATGCCTCGCTGATAAAAGATACCAAGCCACATGACTAACACAGATAAGAATAATGGGTTAATGTATGATGTAAGAGTTAGTTAATAAGAAAGTCTGAGCTAATAGGCCAACCAGTTTATAATTAATGTAGCAAGGCTACAGAGGGAGCCTCAGACACATCCTGAGCTGCCCCGTCCACCTGTCCCCATGCCTTTCTGCTACATCTCCACTAGGGAGCATCTTTGGCCCACCCCGTCCATAGATGACCCCATGCCCTTGCTTCTCCCCGGCTCTCTGTGGGGTGGCTCACAACTCTGGTGGCAGGAGCTCACTCACATTCTAGAGGATCAGGAAACAGAGTGGGGAAGATGCTGCCCATCCGCTGGCTTCCTCCTCTGTGCTGGTTTTTTTTTTTTTTTTTTGTTTGTTTGTTTTTTTTTTGATTTTTCGAGACAAGGTTTCTCCGTAGTTTTTGGTTCCTGTCCTGGAACTAGCTCTTGTAGACCAGGCTGGCCTCGAACTCACAGAGATCCACCTGCCTCTGCCTCCCGAGTGCTGGGATTAAAGACATGCGCCACCACCGCCCGGTTCTCTGTGCTGTTTTTATTAACTCCATCGGATGGTGCCGCCCATATTTTGGGTGGGTGTTCTCTCCTCCCTTGAACCTCTCTGGAAACATCCTCATAGAAGCTTCCAGAGGTGTGTCTTTGAGGTGATTCCAAATGCAGTCAAGTTGACAGTGGAGATGAAGGCCACAGTCTGTTAGCATATTTAGACTGCTGTATAATTTATCAACACTTCAGTGGATCATAACAAAAAACACAAGACTATGTTTCTCACTGTGCTAGACCCTAGAAATCCAAGACCAATGTCTCTGAGAAGCAAGCATAATAGAACACCCTTGTAATTCTTAGATTCAGGAGATTGAGACAGGAGGACAATGAGTTGGAGGCCATCTTAGGCTATACAGGGAGTTCTGGTCTCAATAATTTTAATTAAAAATATAACCAACCAAACAATTGTAGATTCATCTCCCGGTTGGGGCCCATTTCCTGGCTCATAAGTGTCATCTTTTCATAATGTCCTTAGTTACTGGAAAGGGTGAAGTGCTTCCCTGGTCTTGTCTACAAGGGTAATGACCCTATAAATGAATCTCTGTTCTCATGACGTCATCACATTCCTCCCCAATGCCATCACATTGGAGGCTAGGATCTGAACATATGGACCAAGGGGAGGAGAGACTTGCACAGTCAGGTCATTCATAGGTTTGACTCCTTCGGGCAAATAAAAACTAGTGCCTGTTGGCCCTTTGCTGTGTCCCCTAGAACGCAGGTAGCATCATTGGCACACATCCACAGAGGAGACACCCTAGCGGAAGCCAGGTAGCATCGTTGGCACACATCCACAGAGGAAACACTCTAGCAGAAGCCAGGTAGCATCGTTGGCACACACCCACAGAGGAGACACCCTAGCAGAAGCCAGGTAGCATCGTTGGCACACACCCACAGAGGAGACACCCTAGCAGAAGCCAGGTAGCATCGTTGGCACACACCCACAGAGGAGACACCCTAGCAGAAGCCAGGTAGCATCGTTGGCACATACCCACAGAGGAGACACCCTAGCAGAAGCCATGAGACTTTGGCAGATCCACTAAACATCAGGGGTCCCAGAGTGGCTGTGAGGATGGCATTGGTTTCATCCATCTGCAAAATAAACTGGGACCAGATCTTGTTTATAAAGGGACAATTCCATTTATTAGCCAACTTTTTGAGATACAATTCATATTAAACAAAAATCCATTCGGATGAGCTTTGACAAATGTATTCACCATCATAACCAAGACACGCAATAATTCATCACTTCCAAAAACCTGAAATTTTAGTAAAGAAACCATTTTTTCAGAGCAGTTACAGGCTCACTACGAAATCGAGGCTTTGTCTATATCTGCGTCCCTTCCATACCCAGCCTCCCCCAGAGTGAACGTGAGCCCTGGATGCAATCAATGGCCTACGATGACATATCAGGAGCACTTAGCGTCCACGGTCACCCTGGAGTCCACTTGGGGTGCATCCCAAGGGTATAAACAATGCCTGAGAACATGTAGTGGGTTTTAGTACCACACAAATAGCTTCCTTCCCTAAGCATCCTCTGGGCTCCATCTGTCCATCTTTCCATCTTCCACAGCCCCGGGCAACCTCAGATTTTTGTGCCTCTGTGGAGACACAGCTTTTTCAGAATGCTGTACAGTTGACATCTCAGAGAAGACCAACATGCCCCGTGATTTCTTTATTCTTGTAACCCAGGCTCACACTTCTTCATCTTTGCATGTCTTGAAAATCGGTTCCATCTGCAGCACTGGATAATGGTTCATCACCTGGATGCACCACCATGTATCATATGTTCATTCTCCTGCCTCGGTGGCTTCTACACTGTGGAAACATGACTGACATAGGGTTTTGTGAGGATGCAAGTTTTTGACTCCTTCTCAAGACTTGATGGCTGTATAGAACTGCAAAGCATATGTTTAGTTTTGTGAGAAAACATCAAACTCCCTTCCAAAGAGGAGGAGCTTGTGGGGGTTTGAGTGGCACGTCCCTCATAGGATCATGACATTGGAACACTTGGTTCCCACTTGGTGGCGATGTTTGGAGATGCTATGGACTGAAGGAAGTGTGTTGCTGGGGAAAGGCTTGAAGAGCTCGAAGGCTTGCCCTCTTCTTCCCTGTGTTTGTGGTTGAGGGTGTAGGCTCTCAGCTTCCAGATCCTGCCTCCATGTCTGCCGATTGCTGACATACCTTCCTGCCATGATGGACTTTTATCTCTCTGGAACCATAAGCCAAAATAAACTGCTTCCCTGCGCTTCTTTGGGTAATGGTGTTTTATCAGGGCAAGAGAAAAGGAACTAGCATAGAGCTATCCAGCCTCCTCCGCAGCAGTGAGCAAAGGTCCCAGCGTTCTGCCTGCTCCCAGTGTTTGGTGGCACCCGTGTGCTGGTTTGTCTGCTCTGCTGCGTCAGCAGGACCCACTGTTTTATTCTACAGCTCCTTATGGACTCGCAACGGTGAGGGTTCTTTCCACATGTTGATTTGCTTGCTTTCTGAACATCCTCTGTGTCTTGGGTGCAGTCTTTCTGTGTCTTAGCTCATTTTTAAAATTGAATTTCTATTGGTGGAGGCTGTTCATTCGTTTCCCGGCTGCCTTGACTCGAAATAATAGCACAGAAACTATGTCATTTGCAATACTGTTTGGCCAATAGCTTAAACGTATTGCTAGCTACCTCTTATATCCTAAACTAACCCATCTCTATCACCTATGCATCACCACGAGGTCGTGGCCTACTGGCAAAGTTTTGGTGGGCTCCAGCAGAAGCATTTGTCTCCTGCGGTGCCTCCATGGCTTCTCTGGCTTCACCTTCTCTCCTTCTCTGTCTGCTTGGAATCCTGCCTTACTCTATTCTGCTAAGTCACCGACCAAAACAGATTTATTCATTAACCAATAAAAGCAACACATATACAGAAGGACTTCCCACACCAAATTTCCGTCATAATTTTCTCTTATTGATTAAATTTGCTCTTTCACAATTTTGTACATATTTTAAAATATGTAAATATATTTATATATAAATATAAATACACACACATGTATATTTCTGGTTACTCTCACTTCCCACCCTCTCTATATCTCCCTCCCACCCTGTCAATCTCCTTCTCTTTCCTGCTGGTCCCTCCCCCATGTTCCTGTCTTTGTGGGGGGATGTTGTTTTTAGTTTTGTTTTTATGTAACCCACTAAGTTTAACTGGGGCTTCCTCTCATGAGTTTCTCCCTGCTTGGAGCTGCAAAGGCCACCAGACCTGTGCTGACACTGCCACCCCGTGCACCACATGGCCAGCTAGCCAGCTCGCCTTGCCAGTCATCCCTAGGTCAAATCTGTGGGAGACACATGGCTCACCCCATCCAGAACAATGACTGGCTGGTGTGGAGGAGTACAAAGGCTTCATGTGGCCCGCTGGTGACCAGCAGGACAGGGTGCCAGCTGGGGAACGAGGAAACACGTGCCACCCTGGTCTTCTCAGAGACAGGACCTTCTCAGAAGGGACACGGTAAGGAAGCATTTCCTGGGTGGTGTAACAATGACCACAGTGAATGGGCACCTGTGTGCACATGCCTCCTCCAGGGTCTGTGGGGTCATCATAGCTGCTCCATTCACAGAGCAGCGCACAGAGCCCCAGACAGTTTGGGGGAACATGAGCTGTAACAGCCAAGCTCTGAAGGCAAAGGAATCAGGCACTAACAGCCAAGCTCTGAAGGCAAAGGAATCAGGCACTAACAGCCCACGCTGAGTGCCCAGGGCAAGTGGCCTAAGACAGCAGCTTCAAACTGTTTCCAGACTCCACTTCTGTTAGCCCTCCCTCACTGTCACTGGAGGACTTCTTCCCCATTGGCACATATCCCTGTCCCCTGTCTCTCACAGGTCACAGGTGGACCTCACCCCATTGGCACATATCCCTGTCCCTGTGTGACAGAGAAAACAAACACCCCTTCAGCACTTGTGTTTGAGACCCTTGGAAAAAAAAAAAACCGAAAGTAAAAACCTCGTGTGATCACCCAGAGACCAAGAGCCTAAGATAGTGGACTATGCTCCCTGTGGAAGTCGCTAGAGGCCATCCCTGGCTGGGTTCTGTGTGATTGTCAGTGGATCAACTGTTGTTTGGGGTCAGAAGTGCCATTTTCACACGTTCAGGTTAGAGAAGATGCAAACCCCAAGGCAATGGCCTGCGTGGCTGCTGTACATGGCGTTAGCTTCATTGGTACCTGGGGCGGGGGAGTTCAGCAGAAAACCCTAGAGAATGGGGTGAGGAAAAGCCACTGCCTTCCCTCTGAGGTGCTATTTTGCAAAGTCTGCTTCCAAGACTGATCCATATGGACTCTTGTACAGTAAGCCCAGACCTGGAGACAAACAAGTCCAGAGTGAGAACTCATCTCAGAGTGGGTAGAACCCACCACAGAGGAACCTGTCTACACAGTGTCCTCTCTTTCTCAAGCACATCAAGACTAGCCTGGGAGCCATGGGGCTCCTCCATGACCAGGTGGACATAGGCTGCATGGTGCACCAGACAGCCTACCTGCTCTGAGGAGACACAGCGGGGTGAAGGAAGGAGACACAGCCTCTGCCCAGCACTGTGCTGTGGAAACTCAGCTCTTGGCTGATGCAGACCCGGCAGTTAGGCACAGAGATCATGGAGAGAAACATGAGAATCAATGAATAATGACCTCAGAGAAGTTTAGGCACGGACTTGGGTGATCGGGCTTGGAGGCAAGCACCTCCACCTGCTGAGATCAATTACCTAAGGAGTCAGACAGTTTCATAAAGAAGCAGAACACCAACAGCTCTGTGGGGGGTTGAATGGGACCCTCCCCCACAGCCCAATTGTTCTGTTGAAGTCTTGACCTGCAGTGGCTCGGAATGTGACCTTATGTGGTCCAGCGTCCTTTAGACGTAGGCATGGTGGAGAAGATGAGCCCTGATCCCAAATGATCAGAGTCTGTATAACCACATCTCTAGATAGAGACGTCCAAAGGGACCTGCACGTGAGGTCACAGAAAGTGATGACATCAGCAACCAAGGAGGGAAGCCTCTGGAGGAGGGATCCTGTCCACACCTTGTCCTCAGCCTCCAGCCATGTTGTTATGACAGCCCAGAAAACCCATGCCGGGGCATTGGGAGCAGGGAGCATCAAGGGAGAGAGTCACTGAGAAGGGGCAGGAGCACCAAGGGAGAGAGCCACTGAGAAGGGGCAGGAGCACCAAGGGAGAGAGCCACTGAGAAGGGGTGGGAGGACCAAGGGAGAGAGCCACTGAGAAGCGGTGGGAGCACCAAGGGAGAGAGCCACTGAGAAGCGGTGGGAGGACCAAGGGAGAGAGCCACTGAGAAGGGGTGGGAGGACCAAGGGAGGAGAGACACTGAGAAGGGGTGGGAGGACCAAAGGAGGAGGGCCACTGAGAAGGGGTAGGAGGACCAAAGGAGGAGGGCTACTGAGAGGGGTATGCCAGTCAGAATTATGAAGAGGTTGAAGGGTGTGGTTCCAGCAGAGAACAGGGTGCACAAGGAAGGATTCTCTTGTGCACAGGGTGCCTATCCGCATGGCCTTCTCCTCTACCCTTGGTTTAGGGAACAAAGCACTTTTCAAGCACCTAAGCTTAGCATTTCAATGACTGTGAGGTGAACATGGGCAGCCCACACCATTCACGGTCCAGAAGAATGCCAAAAGCTTCTGTGTCCCAAACCCAGTGTAGTCAGAAGACGGGAGGAGAGAAAGGAAAGAGAGATGGACCATTCGCTGTTTGGAGAATTGAGGTGGAAGATTCGGACAGAGATTTCAGTACACAGCCATCCCAACCATCCAGTTTCCAACCCCATTAAACAGGAAGGGAAAAAACCCAGCAGCGTAAGAAAATAATCAAGAAGGAAAACTGGGTAGCACAGACCTAATCTGTTTCACACCTTGTGCTTCTGATAATAAAAAATAGAACAATTATTACAGGGAACTTAGGAACCACTGTGAAGATCTGCAGTGAAGACTCCAGCCAGCCAGCATGGAGTCAAGCACAACACTTGGTAGACCATTTTCTTACTGAGTTCTTACCAAGTACCTTGTGGAAACATTTCCCTATTATGATTTTAAAATGTCATTCAAACGGTCACCCCTACAGTCACACACCCAGAAGGAGCTAGGGTGTCTGTATCCTGTATTTGGAGGAGAACCGGTGTCTCTGGTGACTTATTTTAAATGATGCCCCATTAGCGTGTTTGCTCACAGGGCCAGGCTCACCTCTGACTCTCTCACAGAGCTGCTCTCCTGGCAGGGACACCAAGCAGCATTCACCACAGGACCTAGCAAAGAAACACCAGATCAGTAGGTGACAGAGATGCAGGATCCACACTGCAACCAGAGCACAGAAGCATTGGCTCTGGGAAGACCTGGGTCATCTATAAAATGGGACACACTCTGCCCCAAGAACACCATAACAGCTAATGAAGCAATGGTTGACACCCAGGACTGTTAGGATGAGTCACTGTCAGGATCTCCCAGCCTGGCCAGGGGCCTGGAATGTCCTGTGCAGAGATCTGTGTCGCGTGTGTCCCACCCCCTCACCCTACCAGTCTTCACAGAACCTCGGCCATCTATGCCTGCCCAGCCCCATCCCAGGGTTCCCTGGGTAATGAGAACATTTGTTTTCTCTTCGAGTTTGCTCGTATCTCTCCTTTACCAGAAACCAGGTTTATTTCTGCTGTCTGTAGGCAAATGCATTTGGCTCCTGAGTGAATTCAGGTGTTTGTAGACATGCTGGCGTCTCAGACGACAGTGTCCGTTGCCAGTGCAGCAGCTGGTCTGGCAGAACATTCTGGAGATGCTCATTTGTTTCTCCAGGTGTTGGGGACAGGCATCCTCTCTCCTGCCTGCTCCCCAGAAAGCCGCCCACTTGCTTGGGTGAGTAGACAGTGATTGCTGGATCCCAAAGATACTGGGCACACAGAAGGTCAATCTGGCCAGAGCTCTGGCACTTTCCAGAGAAGGCATGATTTCCACGGGGGCATGTTGTCTCCAAGTGGCTATTTGTCACTCAGAGAGAAAACAGACAAGCAGATGGACTTCAGGGCTGGTCCCTAGAAGTCTTGCCAAGGGCTCCCAGGATTCTGCCAGTCCGCACAGCTCCTCACATCCACGTTTGAGAGCAGGTTGAAATTGGGGTCTAAGCATACCTAGGAACTGGATCCACATCCTGGCCTGCAGCTCACTGCAGTGTGACCTCAGCAGTAGCTCATCTTGTGACTCCACTGATTCTCATCGGGTGACCAGTCAGCTCTGTCCCATCATGCACTGTGTCAGCTCCACTCCCAATGAGACACAGAACATTCCAGAATCCCAAGAAAGGCCCCTTCCAGGAAACACTGCCCTGCTCTCTGACACCACAGATCCCCTCTTCTAGAACTCCATACATGTGTACAAAACCACAGGAAACCACTTCTGCACTCCCATGCCTGCTGTGTGAGCCTAGGTTGAACCTTTGTTGCCTAGAAACCACCCTCTGTGGGGCTTGGCTCTCCTGTCTCCCTTCCACTGGGGATCAGACATTTATATGTTTGTGGCTCCATTAGAGACACCTGTAAGGGAGAGAGAGCACTAGGAAGTTCATGTTGAGTTTCTGGATGGATGATTTATCATTCTCTTGGGCAAATTCCTGGGACCCAGGTTGGGTGGATGGAGAGGCAGACACAACTCTGCGAACCTAAAGTGAGTTTTCCTGGGTGGTGTTGCCTTTCTGTTCTGTGTCTACATGTCTGGGTTTTTCCTATTAGCCAGTCTAAGTCCCAGAGAGTCCTTGACCAGTACTGACAAACCCCAGGAAGCCATCTTTCTGAAATGGATGGGTTTTCTGAAAGGAAGATGCCAAGCAGCACCCTGTTGTTTTTGAATGCTGAAACAGTGGGCAATAGACACACAGGTGAGTGATAGACCAATGTGTTTCCAGATGCCCACTAACAGGACAAGGACAGTAAGTCCCTGTTCCTCTGACTTCCATTAAGACTTAGCCATTTTCAGTCAAGACAAATGAAATTCTGGGCCTCAGGAACAAATTTCCAACTCAGGACCCGAGTTCTCAGATGTGGCCTTCTCCTAACTCCTCTGCTATTCCCTCCAATGCCCATGCCAGTTAAGATAATGTAAACTCCAATGACAATTGAAGTCCCACATATCCACTAAGCCTCAGGTCTAGCCAGATAGCAAGAACTGAGTCCCTCGCTTCCTCATGACCTCTGGACTCAGCCCGTACACTGTGGTCTGTTTTGCTGTGTATCAGCCTGCCTGAACACTATACTCTCTTCAAGGTTAAATCTCCCTCAGGAGACCCTTCCTTGTTTCCCAGGTATAGGAGTTCTCTCTCGGTAACAACAACACACTCTGTGCTCTAGTCTGCTCTTGAGTTTCACTGGGATATTCTGAGTGGACATGATGGCATCCTGAGAAGAAATGTGGTTTGGTTAATCTGTATCTTTATAACTTGCAGAATCGGTTCAGCACACCACCAAGTGGATAACTAGACAAGTATGTGGGTGCATGACATGGATGGATGGATGGATGGATGGATGGATGGATGGATGGATGGAGTATGTATGGGTGGATGGATGAGTGGATGGATGGATGGATGGATGATGTATGTATGGGTGGATGGATGGATGGATGGATGGATGGATGGGTGGATGGATGGACGGATGGATGATGGGGTGAGTTGGTGGGTAGATAAATGGATGAATAGGTGCAAGGAGGGGTGAGGCGTGGATGCATGGATGGGCGAATGGGCCAGTGAGAATAGTACAGGTATCTTATCTCACATCCATCACTGTCACCATCCTCTCAGCGGTGGGACTGCCCAATCAGAGAGCAATGTCTCAGGCAAACATTAGTTGACTCCGAATCCCAGGAAGTGATGGGTAGGAACTGAGGCCACTGGCACAGAGAGCAGGAAACCACACTGACAAATCACCTATCTTGTACACCGGTGTCGGGTGATAAACGTACAACAACAACAAAAACAAAAATAGCAGCAGCGGTAAATGCGTTGTAATGCTGTTTGCATCAAACACATCTCTGAGGGTCACGCTTACCCTGGACGCAGCCTCCCAGACACACACTCTAACGGAAGCTTTGCCAAGGGCACAACTCAACCTCTGGCTTAATTCAGTCTGTGACCATTGACTCTGCAAGTGTCAGGCTGACTGGAAGCAAAGTCACCCTAACCATTTTCTCTCAAGTTGAGAGAGTAGAAGAACATCTGCAGGCTGGGACCGCTGACCACCTTAGAGAAGCTGCCACACTTGAAGTGGGATGGAAGGTGTGAGGTGAGAGTCTCACCAAGGGACTGGACCCTGTTTCCCTGTGTGTGTTCAGTACCAGGCTCAGTGGTCATAAACACACAGCAGTCTAGCTAGAGACTCTGGAATCTGAAGCTCCACGGTGTGGAATTAGTGCAGTTTGTCCTCAAAGTCATGTTGATTAGAAGATTACCAGAGAGCGAGGCCCATCTGCTGCTTCCCTTGTGGGTGGTTGAGAAACTGGCAGCCTCAGAAACAGCCAGTACAACCCTCCAAACTCTGGCCCGTGGAGATCGGCTATGCTGCCCATGCTCACCAAGAACCAGCCCTGTGCAAGTCTCTCTCTCTCTCTCTCTCTCTCTCTCTCTCTCTCTCTCTCTCTCTCTCTCTCTCTCTCTCTCTCTCTCTCCTCTCTCTCTCTCTCTCTCTCTCTCTCTCTCTCTCTCTCTCTCTCTCTCTCTCCTTCTCTTCCTCTCTCTCCCCCTTCCCCACATGGCCCATTCCTCATCATCTCCATTTTGTAAAATCTGTCCTTAGTTCTGACAAGGGTTCACACCCCTTACCAAACCATCATTAATTTCTTCTGAGCCTGGTTCTCCCCAAGGGTTGACCTTGGCCTGCTTTTAGTGAGACTCTTGCTAGGTCAATTTAGCAGGAACCTCCTACATCAGTAACATATCAAAGTCCTCATTCCCACATTGACTTTCCCTCTGAGAGAACAGCAGCAGCCCCTTCCTCCTTTCCCTGGGAGCGTCCTCTTTATCTCCCATTTGCGACCTCCTCCCACCCACCTGTTGGCAAGCATCCCTGATTCATCCAGGTTGTGAACAACCTCTCTCCCCCATGGCAGCAGTCTTGAGTAAAGTCCCTCCCCCCATTTTAACAAGAGTCAAGATAACTGCATCCATCCCTTCCTTCCTCGCGGTTCCCCACTGTTTTTTAGCCTCTAGTGCCTTGTTCCCTGTTATCTCTCAAAGGCACCCTAGCGGCCCTCATCGTCACTGTCTTCCTAAATCAAGTTCTGTATGAGTCTCGCAGGCTGCCTGACTGCCTCCAACCCCAATGGCCATTTCGTTGACCACAGCGGGGACAGTTCCTCTGTTCAGCACCACTCTCAGCTGACGTGGCATCTCTTTTCCTACCCCCTTCTCTGCATCACTTCCATCATGTGACCCAGTCTCTCTGAGTCCTAAGAATCATTGTTCTAGAATGTCTTCTTAGTCTCTCTGTTCAAATACACACTTGTCCCAGGACACTTGAAGTAGCTTCCTGGCTCTAAATTCCAAAACCTGCTTACGGGTTCCCAGAGTTACCTCCTGTCTCTCCCAGAACTCAGGCATATAGACAACTCAGTGAATGCATTGATATGTCCACTTGTCTATCTAGACTAAAACAAAGACACTGGTTCCTTTCTCATATTTATTGCAACATTCTTTCCATTCGCTGGAGAACTCCCTCCCCACTTAGTCAACTGTGTCTACTGAGTACTTGCCATGGGCTGGGCACTTTTGTAACCGCTAAGTCCACTCCAGCGTTGGAGTACAACAGACCTGTTTACTTAGGCCAGCAGCATAAGAAACATTCTCACCATCTTTCCTTACACAACAGTGGTTCTCAGTTGGGGTGATTTTGTACCCCCCAAAAAGCAAGACACAGAGTCCACAGACTAGGCTGTTGCCTTTGTAGAGAGGTTGCTACAGTCAGCTAATGGGTGGAGGCCAGAGATTTTGTTCAACACCATACAGTGTGCAGGGCAGCCCACATCATAAGGAAGGACCCAGCCTCAAATCTTGAAAGCGTTGAGGTTGAAAAGTCTTTCTACTGCCATATCTGGGCTTCACATCTGATGGGTACCTGATCCCACAACTTGATCCTAATCCACAAGCCCAATCTAGAGCACAGATTCATCCCTTCCCATGTGACCACTGCAGCAGGTCATGTGGATATTGAGTCTTTTTCTTTGAACTAGGTTTGTCAATGTCACTGTTGGATATTGTGTTGTTCAGTTCTATGTCCTGAACAGTAGCAATAGCAAGTATATTGTCATTTTTCTATTAAAATAACAATAGTCATCATCATTACTGTCTGGTCATGATCATCAACATTGCCAATATCACCATCACCATTATTATAATCACTACCATCACATCACTACCATCATCACCACCACTATATCATAAAATCATTATCAATATATCACCATCATCATCATAACCACCACCACCATCATCACCACCATTTTCATCATTATCATCACCACCACCACCATTATCATCACCAATATTATTATTACTACCACCATCATCACCACCATTATCATCATCACCATCATCACCTCCATTATCATCATCACCATCATCACCTCCATTATCATCACCACCATCATTACCACCATTATCATCACCATCATCACAGTCACCGTCATCACTATCATCAACACTATCATCATTATCTCCATGTCCATCCTTGTTGTCACCATTACCATGTGGTAGCTTGAAGTACTGTAGGAAGAGATCAGTCTGTCTCACAGTCACACAGGTTGCTGCTCATAAGCTCCAGGAGCTACCTCCCCAGAGATGGCTTAATAAGTGACATGGCTCCAACACTTGCCACCCAACACCTTATTTCCCAGAGACTTCAAGAGGCAGGAGACTTTCATTCTGGTTTCCATATATGTACCAGAAGCACACGAGCCCAGAATTAGCCTCTAATTGGCTCTCATCTTTGGCTTTTCTTGTGTCTTCTGCCTCCTTCTCGGAGCTGCCTTCAAGGGAAAGTGAGCTTCCTCTCAATACAGCAGAATACCCCTCCTCCCCTGGTTCTCCCAGACACGTTCCTATTCACCTCTTCTACTACCCGTTGACCTCCACACACCTGCTCTTGACCTCTCTGTCTGTACAGTGTGTATGACATTTGCTTGTCTGTAAATTGGCTCGTCGGCAAGGCTGGTGAAATACCATGAAAAAAAGTTGCTTAAAGTTCATATTTGATTACAGTGTAGAAACAGATATGGTTAGAGGCCCTCAGCAGCTGAGGGAGAAGAAAAGAGAGTGATTATCTCAGGCAGTGAGCATCTAACACCCCACAGAGGACTGGACCAAGCCATGTGAATTCCAGCCCAGCCACACTGATAGCCCCAAACGCATGCTCAGAAGCCTTTCCACTGTGGAATCTCCAAGAGCAATGAGCAGGGTCAGCCCCCAACCCCCACAAAAATACATAGGCTGCTGGCTCACTGTGTTCAAACTACAAAGACTGCCCCTTCAATTTTGACCCTAAACACCTAGGGACACTGAATTGGGGTATCCCCTCACCCAGAAACCTTTTCCAGACCACAGGGCCACCCCAGTCTGCTGCTGTGTGTGTGTCTTTGTATCCATTGCCCTTCTAAGGGCTTACACTGGGCTCCACGAGGTGCACCTGCCTCCTTCAGGTAATAGCTTTCAGCCACCGCATTCCCACAATGCCTCTGAACAGTGCTCAGCAGGGCAGGAAAGTGTCTGATGGTGCCCTCATGCTTCCCCGACAACACTGCACAGGGGAGACTCAGACACCTCCTAGCTCTTTGAGAGGCCAAGTGAAGGTCTCATCCATCTTTAGCAGATCCAAGGTGGAATAAGGAATTTGACAATCAGAACCTTCAAAGGCCAACAGGGTCAGCACTGCTTTCTGGGCTCTGCTGGAGAACGAGCCATGGACCTCACCATCTGCTAGACTCTTGCTTCCGTCTCTAGGATCTGCGGGATTTGTTTAGCATTCGATCTACCTCCCTCCTGTCTCTGTGTCCCTCTTGCCTCTGTAGTATGATATACCCTCCTCCTAGACCCCTGTAATGGCTCCACTCAGACTTAGGTTTCAGTCTTCTTAAATTCTAAGAGTGAGGTTTTTACTGCTGGGCCCTGCCAAACCACACAGTCCTCAGTGAGAAGAACTGTTTGGTTTGCAGTGGCGACAACCTCTGAGCTTCTGAAGGGCCATGCACTTGAAGCCAGGCCACCCACTACCACCTGACGCTGAATCAGCCTGTGTGGTCAGCAACCAGGAGCCATTTGCTCATTGAAAGCTCACCTGAAAAGCCAAGCCTCCCCCCTGAACACAAGTCCCATCTATAAGCTCAGACATCCTCAGAGATCTCACATCTTACCTGAGAACTTGAACTCTGCAATCAGTGGCCTCCCTAATCTAAGGAAACACCCGTGATGGAGGGACCTGTGATGTCCTAATGCCTCCTAACAAGATGCTATGCACAGGAAGAAAGGAAGGCATACATCCATCAGTACCTGCCCAGACTCTGTCCCATTTCCCTCTTTTGTTGGGACACCACTTGTGTGAGATTAGGGTTTGTCTTAGAGGGTCCGTCATGGAGTCATCGAAAGAGGTCAGGCCCTGGGTGTCAGGACTTCAAATATGGATTTGGGAGGTGAGGAAAAGAACACTATGTGTAAGGTTTTGTGTCATTGTTTGCTTATTTGTTTGTTTGAATTCATTTTTTGAGACAGGGCCTCTCTATATAGATCTGACTGTAACTCACTACACAGATAATGCTAGCCTGGAACTCACAGAGTGATCTAGGCTTGAACTTACAGATATCTGCCTGACTTTGCCTCCTGGTGGAGTTAAAGGCACCAACATGTCCAGGAAGAGCTTGGATCTTGACTGTTCCCCAAAGTTCACATACTAAAGGACTGCTCCCCGATTGTGAAGCTATTGGAAGGCAGAGGAGGCTTAGGAGGTGTGGCTTAAGGGGAGGAAGTTGAGTCATTGGGCATGGCCTTGAAGTGGGAGTGGCTGCCTCACCATTTCCTCACTCTGGCCTCCTGGCTGCCCTGTAGTGAGCCATTGTTCTCCACCACGTTTCCTGCCAGAAATGAGGGAACCCAGTGACTGTGGACTGGAGCCTCAGAAACCGTGAGCCAAAGACAACATGAAATGCTTCCTCATTTTAGTTAACTCCTTAAGTTGTTGCAGAGACAGGAAACCAGCTCTCACACAGCTGAAACTGTAAGAAAGCACAGTGCGGCTATGAAGAGCCATTCCCAGCTCCCACGGTTCTGCGAGAAATTCTTCTCTACAGATAGCACAGGCACCTGTGTGCTCTTCCTATGCCCCATTGCATCCCATCATCCACCCCTTCATGGCTTCTCTTCACCAGGCCCTCCTTGCCTGAGAGCCTCCACACTGATCGTGGAGTCTGTCTAGGATCCTCTTCCTAGGTGTGTACCCTTGGTTCTTGGTCTGCAGAGTTTCTGCAACAAAGTGCCACAGCCTGGAGCTTACATGACAGATAGGCAGAGGCTAGAAGGCCACAGTTCAGATGTTGGGGGATTTGACTGGGCGGGGGGGCTGCTCCTGAACATCAGATGGCAGATGCCTTTCCTTCTCTGGGTTCATGTGGAGAAAGAAAGCTTGGGTGTTACCTTCTAAGGACATTGATTCTGTTATTTGATCCAGATCCAGGGACCAAAGTCCCCACTGTGCATGGTCAGGATTGATTCCCCACAAGGACCCCACCCCCACCCCGCCGCCATGTCTGGTCAGTTAACATCACGGCTAGTGTTTAGATCAATTTCAGGTATGCAATATAGAAAACCCTGGGTAGCAGAGACTCGGGCAAGCACTGCAATGCCCCTCCCACCTTTCTCAGATCTGTCCTGTGTCCCTCTTGTGTGAGGCTGGAGAACTTGGCTCCCTTCTCTTCATTGCTGTGGTCACCAATGATTCTTCTCACACATAGGCCTTAGGGGGATCCTACTCCTTAGTGTCCAACCTCATTCTAAATGCTTGTGTTTACATGCATAGATTCATGCTGTTCTCAACTGGGCTCTGGGGAGCTTCTTTTTGAGGTGGGAGTGGTTAACACAGAAGACACAGATCTGGTCAAAGTGACATATTTAAGCGGCCATGAGTGTTCAGCCATGGATGAGTCTTCTATATTAACCTCCCTTATCCAAGGCTCATGCGATGTCACTGAAGAGTGGGTGGGGAAAATGTAAGCACTGATGGAGGATGAGAAGAACTGAGGAGTGGCTTCAGGACATGTCATGGTCATTACACGCACCAACTCACTGCCACTGCAGTCACTTACACAATATTAAGCTACTCAAAATCCCAGCAAGGATGGGGAAGAGACCCATGAAGCCCCACCTCTGGATGAGAGATGATTGGCAATCAGTAGCTGGCACGTGAGTAAGAGTCATTCTCATTCAGGAACAAGTCAGTGGATGGCCCTCATACCCATGTGCATACGGACCGTGAATTAGAGCTGTTATTATTGCTATTAATAAAATAAGAACATGAACTGGGGGAGGAGGTGGGCTAGGAGAACTAGGGAGAGTTAGAAGGGGTAGTAACAAATGCATTTGATCAATAGACATTGTATAAGTAAGAAATTTTAAAAGAATAAGTGTAAAATGTTGTTTTTTAAAAACCCAACCTCATGGCTCAAAACTGCTGTGCCAATGAGTGCCCTGTAATCAGACCAACACAAGGAGGCACTGGAGAAAAGTGCCCACCTCTCCATTCGTGATGGTTGCTTTTCTGTCCGCTTGAACAACTAGGGTCCCCTGGGCAGAAGGAACCTCAATTGAGAAAACGCTTGCTTCAGACTGACCTGTAGGCAAGCCTGTGGGGTAACATCCGAGCCTGCTGCTGGGCAGGTGTCCCTGGGGTGTTTAGGAGAGCAGGCTGAAGAAGCCATGGATAAAATGTGGTTTCTGCTTTAGTTCCTGCCTCGACTTTCCTCCATGAGAGGCTATAAGCTGTAAACTGAAATAAACCCTTTCTTCCTAGGTTACTTTTTGTAATGATGTTTATCATAGAACTAGAAAACAAAATAGGGCAGCCTTTAATGTCACCTCCAGGAAGTCCCACCTCCTATAGTCACTTACAGTCCACAGGCTTTAGCCCAGCCCATCACCCTTAACTAGCTGCAAGAGAAGCCGGGCAACACAGTTGCTCTGGGCAATAATGCGATGTCCAACTCAAATTTGGAAGGACCTATCATTAAGGAAGAAAGGAGGGGGACAGCAACTGCACAGCTCAGTGTCGGAGCCACAAAGCGGTCATTAGATCAATATACTACCTGCTTTAAAGATTTAATCATGTACGAAATATGGGCTCATGGGGCATATACCCCAGCTGAGATGCTTATACTAGCAAAGATGTGGATCAACAGTACAACTAAAAGATTGTTTTGAAAGTGCCTGAAAGCGTAAGGAGAAGATGCTGTTAGGCTCATGTGGCAGGCGAGGACAGTAGTAAGCTTCTCAGGACATCCCAGTTCCCTGAAGCCAGACTGGGAGAGTAGGGCAGACCCAGCTCAGACAACCTCTTTTTCCCTGTCCACTCCCGTGCACTGAAGAAGAAATGGATACACAGTGATTGACGGAGCCACAGATGCCAGGGTGCAGTTCTGAACTGGGAAAGGGAGAACAGCATGTGGCATCTAGATCTCCTCCCCACTGGCATCTCCTACCCACGAATGCACAGAGAGTTTGCCAGTTGTGGGACCAGGCTGGCTGGTCCCCTGAGTAACACAGGGAGCTGGTAGGGACACGTTACGGGAAACACTTCACAGAGCACACCCCAGCACCGCATTAGGGGCTTAACTGCATTAGCTCCTCATCACCCCGTTATGACCCTTGGATTGATTAAGTCCTGTGATATCACCCTCGAAAATAAATTCCCAGAGAGCAACACCCTCCACAGCCTCCACCTGCCTGGTTCTGCAAGAGGAGAATGGTTTTGCAGAGAGAGCCTGGGTTAAGCCCGCGGAACAAGGACTTAAAAGGCTTCCGAGAGCTTCCAGCCAACAGCCCAAGGATGTCACCCAGCACGGCCCTGGACCAGAAGCCTGAGCAAAATCAATACTGACTCAAAGGGCAGGCTGAGCCGGGATTAGCCCAATTGCCAGCTCCGTTGAGCAGAGTCCAGACTCTCATGTTTTCTCGAAATTAGGGAAGAGATGACAAGCCTTGGCATTATTACCAGGGCATTCGAGCCACCTTGAACCAAATTCATGTCCCACGGGTGCAGGCAGCTCTTGTGGGAAACAGTGGCTGCTCTCTGTGATGGGAAGGGGGTCTGCATTGCACACGCTGTGGTCCAGGGACTCAATTCTTCTTTCTTAGAATGTTACTATGTCTGAGACAAGATTAAAAGAGTCACTAGAGAATGGAAATGTTTTAGATTTATCTGTTCTCTGTTTAGGTCTCTGTTTTAGAGTTCTCTGTTTAGGTCTGTACCCCGGTTTTTATTGGATGATTTGTTCTTTTGATGATCAGTTTCTTGAGTTCTTTGTATATTTTGGATATCAACCTGATCTGATGTGGGGTTAGCAAAGTTCTTTTCCCATTCTGTAGGATGTTGTTTTGTCTTGTTGACCATGTCCTTTGCTTTATAGAAGCTTCTCAGTTTCAGGAGGTCCTACTAATTATCTGTTGCTCTCCATGTCTGTGTTACTGAGGTTAAGAAGTGGTCTCCTGTCCTAATGTGCTCAAATGCACTTCCCACTTTCTCTCTTCAAAGCACTCAACACCTTTACTCAAGTCTTTTTTCCGGGTGTTGTAGAGGCCTTCTGTCCTGTCCTGTCCTGTGGTGTGAGGAGTGACTCATGGTGAGCAGCCTTGCTTTCTCGTGGCCTCTCTTCCCTCTTCCATCTATTCCTGGAGTTATCCACCCAGATGTCACTTCTATGACTGATGACCGCAATCCTGTCACCTTACACCAGAGCAGTGTGGAGTCCAGGGTTTCGGTAGCCCCAGTTGTCTTCCAGGGCATCCTGTAAAATGCTGTGAAGTGAGATGGGTTCCACGGCCTCATGGTGTGGAAGTTGAAACCTGAGCTCAAGATATCTGGGGCCACACCCTTCCCACCCTAGGAACCTGCTCCTGCCTCTTCCAGCTCCCAGTGGCCCCCTCACAGCTTGGCTGGTTTCTAGGTCAGTCCACCCTCCACCTCCATCTCCACAGAACCTTTATTCTGGTGTCTTGCTGGATCCTCCCCCATTTTTCTCTTGTCAGGACACTAGGCAAAGGGTTAGAACCATCTGAGTTATGTAGGCTGGCCTCATCTCAAGAGACAGGGTTTCGCTCACCAGTTTGGCTGGGATCATTCTTGAGGTGATGTAAAAGGCAGAAGAGGTTTTTAAAAAGTGTGAAGTAAGAGCTGGACTCTCAGGACTCGTTCTGGAACATTCTGACACTAACTGAAGCAGCATGGAGCACAGTGAAAATCTGTGTTTGTTTAATATTTAGTGTGCTTCATTGTGGGACCTTGAATCCAATAGGGAAATCCCATAGGACAAAAATCCCACAGGAAACACAGCTTGAGAAGAAAATTATTTACAATTGATGATGAACCCCACCCTACAATGCAAGAGTGTTTAACCTGGGCTATAGCTCTGAGATTCTTCTTTTTACACTAAGGGAATAAGTAACTGACTTGAGGTTGGACAGGAAGGAGGCTGGCCAGTGTTTACAGCACTCAACTGTAGCCCCATAGCTGTGGGGCAACCAACCTTAGCTTCCTACCCAAGTAGCCTAAGGTTAATGATGCCACTTTGGCAATGTTTTCCAGTGACCTTGTGGTGGAAAGGGGACTGGACTCACTATACTCTTTGCTTTGAGTGATTGTTCAGTGACAATGCCATTCTGCCATTCCATCACAGTTTATGAATCTTTCTCATCCAGACTCCCAAACCTTCTGGCTTGGTGAGGCAGGTGTGTGTAGACCACAGTGGAAGGAGCAATCAGGCAGTGTTGTGTTCTCAGCCAATGTGCAAAGATCTGGAACACACAGGTTCTGCTTTAACAACTTCATTAGATGCTTTTCTGTTGCTGTGCTAGACACCATGACCAAGGCAACTTACAGAAGAAAGAGTTTATTTGAACTTAAGGTCCCAGAGGATTAATGTCCATGTTGTTGGAGTGGAAGCAGAAGGCAGCAGCCATGGTGGCTGGAGCAGCAACTGAGAATTCACATTTGATCCACAAACATGAAACAGAGAGAAAAAACTAGAAAAAACATTAGTCTTTAAATAAAAAAAAAAAAAAACAAGCACAATCTGCTCCCAGTGACACACTTCCTCCAACAAGGGCCACTTTCCTAAACCTCCCAAACTATGTCGCCAACTGGGGACCAGGAATTCAAATGCCTAAGCATATGGGGGACATTCTCCTGAGGATCACAGGCGTGAGTTTGGGAACCTACATTCACTGGGGAACAATACCACTTGTAATGAGTCTTTTTCTATCCTGCCAGCCAGCTCCCAAATAACAACACAGAGACTTCTTATTAATCATGAAAGTTCGGCCTTTGCTTAGGCTTGTCCCACTAACTCTTACAACTTAAAGCAACCCATTTTTATTAATCTGCATCCTATCACAGGCATTACCTCTTCCATCTTGCACCCGTTTTCCTCCCCATGTCTCTTGGCATCTCCCATGCACCTAGATGACCTCCTACTTCCTCTCTCTGCCCAGAAGTCCCTCCTATATCTCCTGCCTCGCTATTGGCCATTCAGCTCTTTACTAAACCAATCACAGAAATGTATCTTCACCCAGTGTACAGATACCCCATAACAGCCACTGGTCCTCAGCACTAGGGCCAGATGATGGGGTCTGTGGTCAGTGGTCAGGACCTGGGAGTTACAGGAAGTGCCTTAAGCTCCCACTGAGCTGCTTTGGGGGAAGACAGGTGAGTGACAGTTGAGTAAGAGCAATGCGGTCAGCTGAGCAATTTCCTACGCTTTCTGACCAGGACAAAGGGAAGGGTTCAAAACCAGCTGGAGGTACAATTGGATGTAGGTGGAAGGGATGAAACCAAAAACTATTTGGATACTCTCGGCCACCTTTCACATCTTTCTGTCACCCAACCTTGCAGGGGTACACAGCAAAATCTTTGGTTTGGGGTCATAAGCCCAGCTCTGAGATGGCAGCCAAGGCATGACCAGTCCCTCAGGCTCTCTCTCCCCCATCTAGACACATTCTTTAGCTCACATCACAGAACAGCCTTGGTTCTGAGAATCCTGTTCCCTGTGCACCAAAGCATTCCATCCGAGCCCAGGAGGACACACTGGCTCTGAGAACAGACACTGGACACCCCCAGACCTTTGTGTTCCCCATTCTATCAACACAAATGTCCTAAGCTGCACCTCCTGGTTCTCCAGGTGGGAAGCCCCCTGTCCACTTAGCCACACCAACTCGGCTTTCCTTCACAGCAACCCTGTGAGAGCAGGGGCTTGTCTAATCACAGGCACAAAGCATCCTAATGATAATTACAGGCTTCCTGCAATGAAGCGACCCTCATTTCATGGGTGGGTACCCTTTAAACACTGCAGGGAGGAGAGGGGAGGGAACTGCCGCCCCCATCCCCCTTGGCAAACCTTGGGGTGACCGGAACCACCACGCAATGCAGAGGAAGCTGGGACTTATGAGGCTTTTGACCACTATGCAGAATTTTATTTTAAATACAGTTATGCTTGATGAGTCCTGCCCCATCTGTATACCTGGAAAAAGAAAACTCACACGCCATGGGGCCTCCGTGATGTTGGAAGGGTAAGTACCTGATGTGGTGAGGCCAGCCACCCGCCATGGGGCCTCCGTGATGTTGGAAGGGTAAGTACCTGATGTGGTGAGGCCAGCCACCCGCCATGGGGCCTCCGTGATGTTGGAAGGGTAAGTACCTGATGTGGTGAGGCCAGCCACCCGCCATGGGGCCTCCGTGATGTTGGAAGGGTAAGTACCTTGATGTGGTGAGGCCAGCCACCCGCCATGGGGCCTCCGTGATGTTGGAAGGGTAAGTACCTTGATGTGGTGAGGCCAGCCATGCAAGCCCTCGAGTCTCACTGGTCTCACCTTCAGATGCAAACCCCAGCCAGATCCTGCTCAAAGGATCCAGCAAATATCCAACAGGACCCAGAACATGGAGAGCACACAGATAAAACAGTGGATGCTCTGTCTAGGGTGGGAATATCAGAGTCTCTTGGTTAGTTTTGATGCCATAGCAAGAAAACCAGAGGAAAAAGGTTGAAGCGCAAGAGAGCTGCATTCCCCACCTTTATGAAAGCCAGAAGTCTAGATCCAGGGCTTGGCAGGCCACACCCCCGACTGTTCCTTCCTGGTATCTACCAGTGCCAGCCATCCTGGCACTCCTTGCCTATAACCAATCTCCATGGTTTTGTCCCTTTGACCTCTCCTTTGTCTTCTCTCTTCATCTTACAGGAAACCATCATGTTGTCAGGACTCCTCTGACCTGCGTGACTTCCTTTGTAGCAAATTGGCTTCCAAACGTGTCCCAGTCCCAGGCCCTGCAAGGACCAGGATCTTTTAGGCCACAGCATGAATGGGAATAGTCCCAAAGTACAATGACTGGTGCTGACAGGAAGATTCAGATAAAGCCATGCTGGCGATGAGGTTACTCCCCATTTCCAGAGCTCCAAGGGTAAGTTACATATCCAGGAGCTGGGAGAGGCAGGAGGCATCTCTCCTGCAACCGTCAGGAAATTACCACTCTACTGACTGGATGTTGGGTATCTAGCCTGGGGGTTGGGGTGGGGCTGTGAGGGAACAGCCACTTAGTGTTACGTCCAGCCACTTAGTGTGCTATAATTTGTACAATAACCACAAGAAACCATCAATGTCTGTAAGCTGACCCACCACATGCTAAGAGAAAAAAAGCACAAAATACACAAACCTTCATTTATCCCGTAATATTTTGTTTACTATAAAATACTTCATTGGTCTCCAGGGTCCAATATCGCCAGTCAAAGTGGCGATTCCAGTGCTCTTTGCTCTCACTGCTGGGCACCTTCCCACACACTCTCAGCCAGCAAACTCTAATCCCTCCTCCCCCTCCTCCTCCTCCTTCTCTTCCTCTCCCCCCTCTCTCCAATTCTTCTTCTTTCCATCTCTCCCTCCCCCTTGCAGTTTCAGTCATGAAAATCTTAAAAATCATGAAAAACTACCAATATAATATGCATTCATATACCTACCTGCATCCTGACGATAGTAGATAGATGGATAGATAGATAGATAGATAGATAGATAGATAGATAGATAGATAGATAGATAGATAGATAATATACAGACAGACAGACATAAATGATAGAGATAGATAAATTTGAGATGTGGCCTCCAGCTGACCTTGAACTCACAGAGATCCACCTGCCTTTCCCTCTGTCTCCCAAGTTGAGTGCTTATTCAACTTCCCCATCAAGCACCATGTAAGTCCTGTAACTGCCCCACAGGGAGACCCTTCCACCTTGACAAACACTGGTGTACTCTATATGTATTTCACTGTGGCATGCTGGTCCATTGTGGGGTGACCATTCCAGATTTTCCCAGCACCTCCTTCCACCCCCTAACTCCAATGCCCTTCCCAGGTCACGGTAGCTCTGCTCCGTTTCCCATGTACTCCTTGGGGCACCAATACCGCTATGAAGTCCATGAATACTCTCCAGGCATCCTGGTGTTTCTCTAAGAGTCCCAGCCATGTGTGGAGACTGCAGATTATGGGTAATTTAGGTTTAATTGTGTGTCAGGTTGTTCTGTGAAAGGTTATAACAATTTATGATCCCATCAGCAACCTGTTCTTCCCTGTGTTCATGTTCCCATCTACTGGGTGCCTACTATGTGTGGCCAGCTGTTGTGGGATATTTGTATACTGTGTGGAGATGTGTTGCCATGATTAGCATCATAAAAAACCGAATGGTAATAGCTAGGCAGGAGAGTAGAGGCGGGATTTCTGGGGAGAGAAAGGAAGTGGAGACGGAATCTAGGTGCACAGGAGATGCCAGGGAGACACGCAGGAGGTCGGACATGTGGTACAAAGTGGAGGCAGCTGAGCCACATGGCAGAATGTAGATTAATAAAAGCAGGTTAATTTAAGTTATAAGAGCTAATGGGACAAGCGTAATAATGGCCAAGGTTTCACAATAAGAAGTCTCTATGTCATTATTTGCAGACTGGTGGTCCCGACAAGAAAGAGCTACTACAAGCACCTAGGAGACACCATGTGTTCTGCATAACCGTCACAGACAGACCAAACTTAGATCCAAAGTGCCTAGATCGGTTCCCAAATCAGGTGGGTTGACTTGGTCTGTGTTAAGCTAATATGTGTCTCTGTTTCCCCACCTGAAATAACTGATAAACTTTAAAACACATATATTGATATAGATAGTCAGATACACATGAGCACAGCCAGGTATACATGTAGGCAGTCATCTATGTAAATATATACATGCAACATCCAGTGTAGACAAAGGAATGCACACAGGTACAGATATAGGCATAGCTACATGTACAAGTATAGACCACGACCAAGTGCCTGACAGAGATATGTACTCCGATATAGACATGCATGGGCCAGGATAGACAGAGAGGTGGGCTAGGGGTGGCCTAGGTGGAGCCTTGCACGATCCAATGCAGAAAAGTTGTGCTTCTGGAAAGTTCCCACTATGGGAGGTGTTCTAGCACAACTGCTAGACGCAGTTTCTAACGCTTGTTCCAATAATTCAGGATTTCAGTCGGCCAGCTACCAGCTTCTCAGAACGCCACCAGGGTCTGAGAGCGTACATCTGCCTTTCTTAAACGCTTTGGGGAGATTCCTGCAGTCAAGCAAGAAGGCAGGGTACTGGCCAGGTTTCAGTGTTGTGCCGGAAGCACCGTGAACCCTTTGGCTCATCTGGCTACCGCGATGCCCAAGTGGAAAGTGAACATCTGGGAAGCAGGGTGATCTCCTATGGATATAGGAGGTTGAGAGTCCCGGCACCTGTGCTAAATCAGACTCCACGATGGCAGTGGGCAGGGCAGTTCCCCTCCCCGCCATTCATGTTCACCCAGATCCTGTGATGGGACCTTATTTGGAAATAGAGTCCACGTGGGAACCATCCAGTTAAGCTGAGGTCACATAGAGATTGCCATTTATGTATGAGGAAAGGACACAGAAACATAGAAAGGCACCAACAAGAGGATGTGAGGATGGAGGTGGGGCTGGACTAACACAGCTATACACGGGCAAATGCCAAGGACATCAGCAGCTCCTAGAGAACAGGAGGATGGCTCAGAAGAGGAGGAGAGACATCCCAGTCCATGACTCCTGCTCAGATTTCCTTTGTCAAGCCACAGGACCAGACACTTCTCCTCAATCGTGTGACATGTGACACTATGACCCCAGGATCTCACACGGGGACCCTTGGTAGCCATTCCAGTACCTGAGCCTAGGTCTAGCCTCCCAGGGCGGAGAAGCAGAGCTCTCTGTCGCGGCCCGCCCTCCTCACACCCTGGAGGCTGGTGCTCAGGTGTCCCTTCCATCACTCTGTATGGCAGGTCTGATGTTCAACCACCACACTGCCACTAGGTAATGACTGTCATTATGTGATCGCTCTGTCGCTGGGCTGGCAATTTGTCATTGTTAACATTTATGAAGTACCCAGTCCATCTGCAGAAAATGATGATAATAAAAAAAATAAGAAAAGATGTTCTCTGATGGCCACAGCTCCTCGCAGAGCAAAGGGCCCAAGAAGGAAGATGGGCACTTGGGAGAGCATGTGGGATGGAACTGGGATTGGCAGGCTATTAAAGACTTGAGTTTCATGCGCTCAGCTCCTGGAAACATTGCATCTGCTCACCGATGTTGACTGACCACTGCGCCAGGGAGGTGACGGAAGTCTGCCATCCGGAAGGTTACTCTCCATCAATGCTCAAGACAGACAACATTCCCTGAGAACAGCATCCTGAAGGCATAGTAGGTAGAAGAATTGGTACGCTGAGGAAACAGCCCATTTCAGTGTCTGCTCAAAAGAGTCCAGGTCAGGCTGTGCTCAGGGGCCACACTGGTCTTAGTGGTTCCTCAGCACTGGAAGAGAATATGCCTGTGGGGGAGACACCAACCAGGGAGTTAGGAGGCTGCAAATTTCATGAAGCACTCAGATGGACAGGGAGACAAGCAGGGTTGCAGTTTCTTCTTCCGAGAGGCTTGCCTTGCACCCCCAAAGTCCAAAGGATAGAGTCCAGCTGGACATCTCGTGCACACTGTTAGGCAGCAGAGGACCATACTGCTCTAGCATCCAGCTGGCGATGAGTTTAAAAATACCCAAGGCTCCATGAAGTTTTAGGGGTGGCACATAAAAACTACCTACAGATAAACAGCAAAAAGGTGGTCTCAGGCAGAACCCCTGGGTTGTCCCTCTGTCCATCTCTCACCTTTCTCTTCAGAGGGCATGCCCTGTTGACCAGCGGGGACCATGTATGCAGCCAGGGACCGAGCAGTCACTCCTTATGAATTCTGAAATCCACAGACTGGATTCAACCTGAAGTCAGTGGGTCAGTGATTCAGGAGAAATCAGGGAACCTGGGGAAATGGATGCTGGGAGGACAAGCCTATGGAGAATGTGAGCTACCCTGGGCTTACAGGATGGCTGACCCGGTATAACACTGTGGTGCTCTGTGATCAGGACCTGGCACCCTAGCACACCAACTATGCATAAAGCCTTCAGGCCCATGTCAGAGCAGATCCAGAATTCAGCTGGATGTCTACAGGCCTTCCTAGGAGCCCAGACCTGTAGGATCCCTAACACAGACTTCCATGTGGGTCAGAGCCTGCCTGAGGAAGGGCATTGAGTTAATAAAATGTGACATTCCCAAATCTCAGAAAATGTTATCAGCTCACCTTAGGGTATCCTGTGGCCCGTACTTGCTATCAAAGAAAGATGCCAAGAGAGATTCATTTAGCAAGGACTGTTCTGAGAAGAGGAAGTGTTGGAGGTGATTCTGCAATTGGGGGTGTGTTGGATAGTTGTGCCAGCTTGATACAAGCTAGAGTTATCTAAAGTTGAGGGAATGTCGGTTGAGAAACACTTCCATAAGATCTGGCTTTAGGGCATTTTCTTTATTAGTGATGGATGGGGAGGGTCCAGCCCATGGTGAGTGGTGTCATCCCTGGGCTTGTGGTCCTGGGTTCTATAAGAAAGCAGGCTGAGTGATGTGGGATTCCCCTCTGTATGCTGTGATTACCATTAATGAATAAAGAAAATAGGCTTGGCCTGATAGGGTAGAACAGAGGTAGGCAGGGAAAACCAAACTGAACGGAGGAAGAAGGCAGAGTCAGAGAGAAGCCATGTAGCCCCACTGGACACAGATACCGGAACTTAACCTGGTAAGCCACAGCCTGATGGCAATACACAGAATAATAGAAATGGGTTAAATTAATATGTAAGAGGTAGCCAATAAGAAGCTAGAATTAATAGGCCAAGCAGTGTTTTAAATAATATAGTTTCTGTGTGATTATTTTGGGTCTGTGCTGTCGAGTGGCTGGGAAACAAACAAGTAGCCTCCCTACTACAGCTGAGCAAGCCGTGGGGAGCAAGCCAGTAAGCAGCACTCCTCCATGGCCTCTGCATCAGCTTCTGCTTTCAGGTCCCTGCCCTGTTTGAATTCCTGTCCTGACTTCCTTTGATGATGAACAGCAATATGGTTTCCTAGACCCACAGGGCTCTTGGCTTGTGGTGAGGGCAACTACAAGCAGGTGCAGACGAGCCTGGGCTTGTCTAGAAACCATCAGAATTAAGTGCCTAGTCAGTCAGTCACTGGCATTCCCAGACTGTAGGGTGCTGTCCCCTACACCTGTACCCCTCCTTCAGAGGTCAGAGATTCTACAGCCAATCCTTGATTTGGGGGGGGGGGTTCCTGCTTGTTCCAAATCACTGTATCTCTGAATGTTCTGCAGTAGTGGTACTGAAATTGCCTTTTTTGTTTTTTGGTTTTTTGGTTTTCGAGACAGGGTTACTCTTTGTAACAGCCCTAACTGTCCTGGAACTAGGTCTATAGACCAGGTTGACCCTGGACTCACAAAGATCCTCCTGCCTCTGCCTCCCAGGTGCTGGTATTAAAGGTGTGCACCACCAGTGCCCAGTACTGAAATTATCATGTCTGGCCTCCACCCCACCCCACCCCCAGCTCTGCCTGCCTCCCTAACACCATCAATGTGCCTGCTTCTCTTCTCCCTATGCATGTGGTCTTTTAAAAGATGCCTCAGTGGGTGGGCCCAACCCTTCCCCCATAACACCTCATTGGCATAGCCCACTCCTCTTAGACTATGAAAAGATGGAGCTTGATACAACCCTGAGGCAAGACCTTGAACATGAACTGCTTCCGGGTCCCTGTGAAGTCACACTGAGCCTGTCCCTGAGTTCTTAGGGTTTCAATCTAAAATGCCCCTGAAGAATCCTGCATTAAAGTCTTGGCCCCAGCTGACAGAGCTGTTAAGAGGTAGTTGGATCATGAAAGCTGTGACCTAATCAATGGACTAACCATTGATGAGCTCATAACTAAATTGATGGCTAAGAAGTAGGAGCTAGCTGGAGGGCACAGGCTCTCGGGGGAGTGCCATTAAAGGGTGTGTCTGACTTCTAGAACCCTCTTCCCCTCCCATGCTGTTTGGCTGCCGTGAAGCTACAAGCTCTGATCCAAAGCACCCTTGGAGCAAGATTCTCTGCTTTGCCCTCATGCGATCTGCTTTGTCGATACCAGGCATCTCTTGTCTGGCAAGCCGACGTAAGATGAACTTACCCGACAAGACAATCCTTCCCCGCTGCCTGGAAATTCAACAGTGTCGCATCAAGATGATGAGGAGCCAGGCAAAAGGCACAGGCTATGGCACAGAAATTAATAAGTAACTTAGTGATGGGGCTTGTGACCTTCCAGCATAGGGCTCTGTGGGTCCAGTCAAGAATAATGCGTCGTTGGCAAACTCCCACTAAGTGACCTAGTGGCAGATTATATGAAGGCAGTGTGCTCTTTCTGACAACCCACTTTCCTGCAGGCTGCCCCTTCAAATCACCTGAGGTAACATTTACAAGAATTTATCATGCTGACATTAATGGTGACGGTAACATTTGTTTCAATGTTTTTGAAATTCTTTGATGCATATGTTCATGCTGCTGTGTGATCCAAGCTATAACGACCCCAGTGCAGAGACTGCATGGATCTGTAATACAGAGAGAAACATGGTGGACTCTTTCCGGGGTGGACTCAGAAGTCTGCCAAGACATGTCACCTATTTGGAATAAGCTTAAAGGTTTGTTTTAAAAGGGGGAGAGGGGGACGGGACAGCAAGATGGCTCGGTGTAGGAAATCTCTAACCACCCGGTCTGATGGCTGGCATTTAAATGCTATGACTCAGGGGGCAGAAGGTGAGAATCCACTTCTGGAAGTTGTCCTCAGACCCCAACATGCATCACGGCATAAATGTACAAACACACACACACACACATACACAAATAAAACAAAACTTTTAAAAAGAAAGAAAAGTGCTCTGGACTAGAGGAAGCCTCAGTCAGTCCCAGAACCCCGGGAGTTTAAATTATGCCCTTTAGGGACTCACCTTTAGGCAAAGGGCTGGCCATTTGACCTATGTACCCTGAGTTAGTCACTGACGAAGACATGATTACATCATGGGCATGTGGGTTTCGGAGAGTGACCTGCTGTCATGTCGGGTGACTCCATCTCAGGGAATAGTTCTCCTGAGCAAGTGGGCAGCTAGGAACTGGGTACCAGGCTGATGAGCAGGGGTATCTGGAGACTGGTACCGGGCTGGTGGCCAAGACCAGGGACATCTGGAGACTGGTACAGGGCTGGTGGCCAAGACCAGGAGCATCTAGAGACTGGTGCCAGGCTGGTGGCCAAGACCAGGGGCATTTGGAGACTGCACCAGGCTGGTGGTCAAGACTAGGGGTATCTGGAGACTGGTGCCAGGCTGGTGGTGAAGACCAGGGGCATCTGGAGACTGGTGCCAGGCTGGTGGTGAAGACCAGGGGCATCTGGAGATTGGTGCCAGGCTTGTGGTCAAGAGCAGCATCTACTACAGAAACAAGTTTTCTGTGGAAGCATCATGGGACTCCTGGCGAGCTGCATTCACCCACCAGCGCGTTGCCTAGCCGTGTCTTGGTGACAGCATGGCACCGTCCATGGCCATTCCTCCTGGATGAGCACCACAGGCAAGGCAATTCCCTGATCTCTGATCTCTGGTTCTGAACTCCATCACCTTTTGTGTAGGGCTAGTGAAGACAGATTCCCAAGGGACGGCAGGGGCTGGCTGATGACTCGGGGAAGGTAACAAACAAGGATTGATATGTTTAATCTGATGCTGGCTCTCAACGGTGGAGAAGACGGCAGTCCATTTATCAGGATTAGGCAGCCCTCTGCAGACAGAACTGTCCAAATTGCACGCATCTTCTATTTGGGGGTTATGTTATTAAATACAGGCCCTGCCACCAAGAGAAAAATATGAGCTATTGTCAAAGGTCTTCATAGGTATTGGCCTTATGCTTCCCCTCTGCCCCCCCAAGTCTGTAAACGGGGTCTCTCAGGCACGGCTATTCACACCTTGAGTCTACCAAGCATTCTGAGGAATGCTGCCTCCTGAGCTGTATCCTCTGCTGGAGGCCCACGACAAGCAGTCAGGCAGAGTGCCCTTTCTGCCCTCGGCCTGGGGCAAGGGACCCTTCCAGGCAGCGCTTCGCAGGTTTGAGGCCGGGAGGCCAGGAGCCAGCAGCTTCCTGAGGACTCATACGATTGATGCATAGAAAGTTAGTGCTGACAGCAAAATGACCTTTACTAGACCCAAGGACCAGGGCTCAGCATCGCACACGGCTCGTTCTAGTTAACCCTTGAAATGGCCCAATAGGTTACAGTATCTTTCCATCTTAGAGACAAACCGAGGTAAAGAAACGCTGAGATTAAAGATTCCCTTAGCAGAGGCTTCCCAGGTAGAACACATTTCTGCTATGTGTGCCCAGCACAGTGCTTGGATCTCAAGACTTGAGCAGAATTGTTTAGTATGTCAACCCGCTCCTCCATCTGCTATCTGATATTCTGTCTACAAGTCACAGAAACTCCTTCAGTGCCAGCCTGCTCCTGCCTAGAGTCAGGTATGTACAGTGTCAGGGTACAAGAGACCCCAAGCACAGCATCAGATCTGTGGCCTTGAACACCTGCTGATTGTCTTGTAAGATGGAAGGCAAGGTCTATGTGTCTCTCTCAGGGCCACCATGAGAACTCAGCAAGTCAATGCCGTGCAGCCTTAAAAAGAGCAGACAGTGTGTAAGTGTTCGCTCACTGTGTTTAAAATAATTTAAAAGGGGTGTTTTTTATCCCGCTGATATCAGGTGATCTTTACCCATCATTACAGTGACGCTCCACCAGTTCCCCTGGGAAAACACCTGTCTCCCTCTCCACCCCATCCTCTCCCGTCAGCACCTCTGCTTCCCTTCGCATCACGATGCCTTAACTAGACACATCCTTGTCGACGGGGGCATAAGAGCTGCTGGTGGCATTTAAGAAAGGGAAATAAATTGTCCCTAGATGTCTCTCTCAGAAGTTCTCATGTCCCCGGAGGGCAAGATGCTGAAGTATTTCACAATAGCTTTTCGTGGACAGGACAGAGGAAGAGAAATACAAACAAGATTCATGTGTCTGGAGATCCACAGAGGGCTGGAAGGATGAAGGTGGCTCTGGGAGTGACGGGGGACTTCAGAGCCACTTCCAGGTGCCAAACATAGAACTACCCATGTACTGCACTGTCCTTACTTCCAGACCCTTCTGACGACGTTGTCTAGCTGGTTGCTGGCTTCTGCACTCCTGAGCCCTGCTTTCCTCATTGACTGTTCCAGTCAACAGCGCTATGGATTTGGGAAAGTACCTATGTGGGTTTCTAGAGCATGCAGTAGGACAGAGGAGTCAAGAGAATGTGAGCACTCGTGTCTAGGGGCCTCAGTTCCCGCATCTGTGCATGGAATGGGATGATACACAATGAATAATAGCAGCCCCACATCATAGGGCTGTTATAAGCATCAAACGAGTTAATATGCATAACCCTGGAAGGAATGATGGCCAGCTGTTATTCACTTCTTCATCACCATCCTCATCACTGCTACGTCACCACCATCACAATCAACATCATCACCAAAATCGCCATCACTACCACACTACTATCATGATCATCACCACCACTACTACCATTATGGCCATAATCATCACCATCATTTCCACTATCAGCATCACCATCACCAAAATCACCATCACTAACACCACCATCATCATTATCATTGCCAATGCTATCGTTACCACCAGCACATCACCTCCATCACCATCGGCATCGTTACCATGACCATGACCATGTTCATTGCCATCATCACTATTATTACCGTTATTGCCACCATCCTTGTGGTCATCATCACTACCATGATCCTCACCCATCACTACCATCAGCATCACCCGCATCATCACACCCCATCAATACCATCTTGTCATCGTCCCTATTAACCACTGTCACTACCATTATCAGTACCATATTTACCATCATCATCATTACCATCATCATCATCATGGCTATCATCATATCACCACCATCATCGCCATTACCATTATCTTCATCTGTGTAATTATCAATGATGGTGATGAGCAACATCATGACTCAAATTACCATAATTATCACCCAATCTACCATCACCATCATGATCATATCACGGCCATAATCATCACCCTAGCCATCATGACCATCAGAGTCACCATCATCATCACATCATCACTACCATCTTGCCATCATCCCTATTACCACCATCCCTGCGCATCATCAGTGTCTTGACCATCATTACCATCTTAACATCCCCATCCTCACTGTCATCTTGCCAGCAGCAGCGGCATCACCATCATCAGCATCATCACCACCACCACCATCATCCTGACCACATTTTGATCACTCCACAAGGTGAGCACAAACTGAGCACAGAGGTGAGACATCCTGGAGCAGGAGACGGGCATGGGAGAACATGCCAGGCCGACAGGAGAGACATAGGAAGTGCAGATTGGCAGAGGATTCCTGGAGGCCAACTGGGTTAAAACACTGACAGCAGGCAGACCTGGGGCTCAACACAGTCTCACGAGTAGCTCACCTGCTAGTATTCTTGGACCTCTGTTGCCTCCTCCTCCTCAGCCTCTAGATTTGCCCTTTTCACCCTCAGTTCCAACCACTGCCCTCACGCTTGTGTGATGCTGTCCTTATCTCTAGTCCTCTCTGGCCACCTGGAAATAAGGGATGGGGACACACAACAGAGACCCAAGCATCCTGTCCCCACCGCCTGAATGGCCTTTCCCTGTACAGAGCGTGCCCCTTCGCTCAGCAACTTTCTGCTACTTCCTTTCAGCTGAGGAAACAGGCATCCCAGGCCTCTTCCTAGAGGCTGATTCAAAAGTCTCTGGGGTTGGAAGTGAAACCAGGGCAGTAATTAGCTGGCAGGCAGCAGATGCCAGACTCCAGCTCTGGAACTCTGCAATCAGAGTAACGTGGGAGCTGATTTGTTCCCTCCAAAATGTGCCATTACTGTTCTATTTCCCACCGGCTAGCTTTGGCAACACCGCTGACGTCCCCTTCCCACCTGGGGGTCCCCTGAGCCCCTCTGGAGAAGGCTGAAGGTCTCTGGTGAGGGTGTAAGTACCTCATTATGACTCTCAACTGCATGCTCACTCTTTTTCCTCACTCGGGGTCACATTTCATTTTGGTTTAAATAATGAAACCAGCAGACCGGAGATTAGAGCCTGTTAGATGATTTTTGGTCCCAGGAAATGGTCGCCTGTCCAAGATGTAAGTTCACCAGCAACTCAGCGATCCTCTGTGCCAGTGGGACTCAGCTAGGAAGCGTGAGACACAAAGCCACGATATGTTAGACCTGTCGTCTGATGGGTCAAGGGGACAGGCACCAGCCTGCCTGCATGGGGACACACTCAGAGGTACGTCCAGAGAGCGCTCCGGAGTCTGACAGGAGAGAGAGCTCAGACAGAGCGAGCTTGGTCTTTATGTAGCAGCCCTGTCCCATGACACTCCAGGATGCTGTCTCTCGGTGTTCTCTATGGCTCTCTGCAGCCCCCAAGATGGAACTATGGAAATTATGGTTGTTCAAGGCTCTCACTCGGCCAAGGTTTGCTGTGCTGGCTCAGCCTGGAGTGGTTTGCTTCACACCTCAGGACCTCAGTGCCCTTTTCCTCCTCCAGCACAGACAAGCTCAGTTGTGTCAGCAGGAAGGTTTACTGCTCTGTACAAAGACAGACCTTGGCCGGGCGGTGGTGGCGCACGCCTTTAATCCCAGCACTCGGGAGGCAGAGGCAGGCGGATCTCTGTGAGTTCGAGACCAGCCTGGTCTACAAGAGCTAGTTCCAGGACAGGCTCCAAAAACACAGAGAAACTCTGTCTCAAAAAACCAAAAAAAAAAAAAAAACAAAAACAAACAAACAAAAAAAAAAAAAAAACAAAGACCTACCTCCCATCCTGGAGACACGGGAACTGCCACCATCCCAGCAGTGAACCTTGGGGTTACCCTGGGACCGCCACCGTCATAGCAGGGAATCTCGGGGTCCCCCTGGGTTCTGTGAGCCTAGGACAAATCCCCTAGGAAGCTCAAGGTGAAAGTTACAAAAGTAAGGAATGCGGCCATGAAACTCCACAGAGTTGGACGCTGCTTACCAACCTCGTGCACAGAAAATGAGCATCCAATCCCCATGGCTCAGAAGGACCAGAGGCAGGAAGAGGCAGTGTTGGCTGCCTGCCAGGGGTGCCCAGCAGGACCTCAGCCCTCTTGTACCCCAATCTCTCCAGATAAATTACTAGGTTCCAGTTCTCCCTCAAAGCTGGCTGTTGCCTGCTCCCTCCTGGTTACTCTGTTGCTCTCTTGGGTCTCTTCTCCAAGAGTGGTCCAGTTTGGCAGCCCTGGCAGCCCTGGCACCCTGAGCAGATGACCTTCTTGGCTAAAATCAGACAGCCACAGTTCCCCAGGGGTCACACCAATGAGTCATTCTTGGCTATGACACAGGTGTACTCTTGTTTGTGAGTGACAGGCAAGGCTGTTCATTCCTCATCTGCTGCTAGCAAGTGCCCCCAGCCAAGAAGCCTTGATCTTCTGAATTGTGAGGAGAATAACGAGCATCCAAGGCCCGATACATAGGGACTTATTTCTGCTCTAGCCCTCCCCACCCACCCACATGGATGCACTCTCCCCTTCTGCTAGCGTGAGCTTCCCAAAGTCACCTAACCGCCAGGCTCAATGGTCCCTTTTCAATATCCACCTAACTCCTCACTTCTGAACACTGCCCAGCACCTGCCTCTTCTGACTTCTCTCAGTTTCCTGAGCCCCACACAATCTTTCCTTTCCCTTTGTTTCTCCGGCTAGCATATTCTCAGAGTAACTTGTTGGCTGTAGGCTTTTGTAGCCTGCTGCAGCAGTCACTGCTGTGACAAACCCCAGAGGCTAAATGGTTCCAAAAGCAGACATCTGTTTCCTCAGTGTTGTGGAGAAGCCTACACGTCAGGCTCAAGGTCCCTGGAGGGAGTCCTTTCCCTGGTTGGTAGAAGTTCCAGTATTATTCAGTGGCTGTAATGAACGCCCACCCAAAAGCAATGGAGGGGAAGCAAAGGTTTGTTTCCATGTGTTACAATTCTCAGTAACAATGTGTCTCTGAGACAACTCCAGGCAGGAACACTGAGGAGAAAAGAGAAAGAAGGCTGCCTAATCAGTTGCTCACAAACTCATGTTCTAGCTTTCTGATCTCAGACTTAACTGCCTAGTGATGGTGCCACCCACAATGGGCTGGGACCTCCCACACCGACAAATCTCTCCCACACATGTCCCTCGGTCAACCTGAATTGGGCAATTGTTCAGTTGAGGTCCCCTCTTGCAGGTGACAAGGCTGTGTCAAGTTAAAAATAAAAATTAACCAGAATAATGGCCAAGTAGCCTTTCATTGGGTCCTCCCAGGGTCTTTCCTCGGTTCGTGGGCACAGAGATGCCCTCTGACGTCACTATTTACAAGAAAGCGGACTTAGGGATCGGGCTCCTCATCCTGGCTGTCACTGTTGCTGGAGTTAACTTGCAGAAGAAGAGAGTTGATTTGACCCATTCTTGCTTGGATCTTTGCTTTGAGTCTGAGGCAAGGAGGCAAGGCAAAGAAAGCTATTCACCCTGTGGAGCCTAGAGGAGAGGCGTGAGGGAGAGGTAGAAAGAGAGAGACAGAGACTGATTTCCAATATTACCTTCCAAATTACCCTAGACCTACTTCATACAAACCGGTTCTACCTTCTCAAGGCTACACCACCTTCCAGTATCACCCTGAGCTGTAGACCAAGCCCTCAGCACGTGAACCTCTCGGGGAATATTTAGGATCCAAGGTCTAAGTTTCCACCCTAACCCCCAGAAGCTCACGACTCTCTGTCTTGTGGCACAAATGAATTTGATCTGTATAAAACAGCCCCCAATCCTAACAACGCCTCATCACTAAGCGATTCTTCACCAGTCTCCACAGAGACTTAGGGCAGACACGTAGCTGTGTGCGACCCTGAACATCCCAAAGCAAGTTCTTTACTACCAAAGCACAAAGGTGCAGTGTAAATATTCCCAGTCTCAAAAACAGGACCAAAGCAGGACCAAATCCCGGAAGGGCAAGCACTGCATCCTGTAGCTCTGTCCATCATCAGATGCAAGCTGTGACTGGAGGTGAACCCAGAGGGCTCAGCCTTCCCATCCCTCTCTGGCCTTGCTGCTTGAAGTCCTTGTCACCTTTCTCCTGGGCTGGCTCTGCTCTCTGTCTGCAGCTTTTCTTGGTGGATGTTCTACATGGCTGCCCTCTCTGACTTCCTGAGCTCTCTCCATCGCAGCTCTACCAGGTGTGATCAGGAAGCCTGCAGGCTTTCTCTGCAAAGCCATCTTTGAAGTGAACTGTTACTTGTACATCTTTCAACCTGCAAGGAGTGGGTCCTTCCGATCCCTCAGTCGCTACCTCATCACTAGCTACCTCAGCAAGTGCATGTTCCTTGAACAAAACATAAACATGCTTCTTTCCTGATCAAAATTTAAGGTTTCTAAATATTTCAGCTTGCTGTTTGATTCCAGCCTTCACTGCAAACCTAGCTAAACACAGAGAGTGTTGCCCGTGCCACAGCCTAAACGCTGAAATGTCTTGAAATATGCTACCCCAGTCTACAGCTTTTTAAAAATATCTTTCATTTATTCTTTAACAATTTCATACATACAATGTATCCTGAGCCCATCATCCCAACTTCCCTTCCTCTCACCCAGTTTGTGCTGCCTGCTAGGATGTTGACAGATCTTGACTTCAACTGCACTGAGACCTCAAGTTCTGTAGCTGTGCGAGGTCCAGAGACAGCATTTCCCAGCCCGCCGCCCCCACCCCCACCACATCCTCCCGCCCTTGCCTCTTAACACAGGAACCACTGTGGGACACTTTGGACACAAGCGGCAGTGCCACACACAGCTGGTGACAGCGGAACTGGATGGTGCATGGGATGCCTTGAGAAGGTTGGAAAGACAGAAGAGAGGTCAGAAGGCAGAACCCAGCACCTCACACAGCCAGCTGAGCAGGTGTTTCTGTTTTCTTCTTAATAATGAAGACCGAGACCCAGTTCCCAATTTCCTTTAAACTTACACTATAAAGGGCATTTAAAATGAGATATTAAAGGAGTGTAGTGAAGGAGCTGTGTCCCGCCCTGTCTGCACTGTGACTTGGCTCATCTCTAGGAAGGAGGGCTAGAGCCCTGACCAGAAACCAACGCTTTGCCCAGTGCGCTCTGCTGGCCGCTGCAGAGCTGGAGGGATGAATATTTCATATGCTCTAATTTTCTCATCTAGAAGCTTGATGCTCTGCTTCTCTTTGCTTTATTATCCTACTTCATAAATGCTAAAGAGCGTCCTCCCTCCTCAGAGCCAGGCTGCCTCTGCCTGGTGTCCTTTCTTCACACCCAGGATTTTATAGGTGCCAAGGTTCCCAAGAGCTGTGCTCCTCACCCACCGCTCCACCCTCCAGAGAGCCCAGAGGGAAGCAAGTGCGCACACGGCTGCAGTTCCATAGCTGAGAATGGGCTCTGGGTGCCACGGGGAAGCATGTGAGCACATGACCACTCTCTGGTATACATAGTGGGCTCTGAAAGCTGCAGGGAAGGTGTGTGTGTGCACAGCCACCCTTCAGTGTATGAAGATGGGCTGTGGAACCCACAGACTCTGCAGCTCATGATGCCTGATTCCCTTCTATAAATAGGGGTCAACTCTTGTGACATTTGTGTCTTTGCATACATACCAACTCATCTCTGGGTGGCTCTCATATCTCATGCGAAGCCAATCCCAGGATGGTGGCTGCCACTCTGTGTTAAAGGAAGACAAGTAAAGAATTCTACTTATTCAGTGTAGATGTGTTTTATGTAAGGGTGTTATTTGTGTGTGTGTGTGTGTGTGTGTGTACACATATGTATTCAGTTGCTTGTGTATGAAAGGAAGCCCAGACTGACGTTGGACCAAATTCCTATCATGTATGGCCCCCCTTCCCCCATATCTGTGCCGTTTTCCTCATAATATCCACCTCCCTGCCATGCTTGCTCAGATTGAAGTTCAGTGCTCTTATGCTTCCCCCTCCCTGTGCCCTGCAGATCCCTTTATCGTGTTCATTCATTGTTGTTTGAGGGCCGCTTGTTGGTTGCCAGTTGCTCAGACCCAAAATAATCACACAGAAACTATATTATTTTAAACACTGTTTGGCCCATTAGTTCTAGCTTCTTATTGGCTAACTCTTACATATTAATTTAACCCATTTCTAGTAATCTGTGTATTGCCATGTGGCTGTGGCTTAGCAACTAAAATTCCAGTGTTTGTCTCCAGTGGTGCTACATGGCTTCTCCCTGACTCCACCTCCTTTCTCCCAGCATTCAGTTTAGTCCCGCCCCCACCTAAGTTCTGCCCTATCAACAGGCCAAGGCAATTTTCTTTATTAATTAATCAATTGTATTCACAGCATACAGAGGGGAATCCCACATCAATTCATTCCCCTGAATGCTGTGTCTCTGTTTTCCCCCCTTGTCACTATTCCCTCTTCCTCCTGGGCTTCAAGTTCTTTCTTCAGACTGGGTTCTTCCCCTTCAATATATCCTACAATGAGAGTGATGCACGCCCCCTCCACAATTTAAAGTAGCAATCCACTGTAGAGACAGCCTCTACCCACTGGGGAGGGCTCTTCTTCAATTCTCAGAAGGGAGCTACTGTGAGGCTGGTCTGCAGCCTCACAGAGACTCATAAGTGCTATATCTCACCAAAACTGCATTATGAATGTGTGTCCCACCCAGCCCTGAATTCTGGTAGGGAAGCCACAAGGTCATAATGCTATCTTTTACTGTTGAACATTTCAAAAATAGTAATTGAAAAAGCAATATGACAGAGCTATTAAAGGAAGTTTTAAAATATTGCAAATGTCCATTGATCCTGCCATTCTGCCACAGATAAGGTTTGTACTTAGAGAAATAAAATTACCATTTAAAATCTGCCTGTTAGTGGAACACACGTGTTCTAAAGGAAAATGAAACCTATGTGAAACCAGGCAGAGTATACTTGGCTACCATCTACCAATCAGCAAGATGGTCCTCTCTCCTGCCTCAGAGAGCAGGGTCCTGTGCCCAGACAGGGGAACCAAGGAGGCCTCGGGGTCCCTCGCACTGAAAGATAATTCAGCTGTAGTCCATGCTTTTTTGCCGAGGTTGGAAGCAAGATTGGGTCTTCTGGGGAAAAAATGTTTTCTGTTAACCTGGGAATAGAAAGGGTTGCTGAGAAGCCAGCACCCCATCTGCACCCCATCCCTTCCGTGGTTGGAGGCTGCAGGACCCTGACTCTCAGGATCAGACTCAGACAACTCCTCAGGCCCAGCTTCCAGGCTTTCCTGCCTGCCTATGAGCCATGCCTCCTGTCTCAAACTCTGAGACCTGTCTTTCCCAAGTCCTTACCTTTCCTCAATGCCTAAGTCTGACCTGACGTTCTGTGTAGCCAGCCCACTTCTTAAACATCTGAGTGAGGGGGCAGGCTGAAGCAGGGCTGTGACCCTCCACCTCATCCTTCTGTCAGGGTCTGCAAGCTCCACTCCCTCCCTGACTTTCCCCAGAAGACCTAAATCCTTATAGTCTATGTGGGTTGGGGGCGTGTACCCAGACAGAATGGCTCTCTTGTGGGGGTTTACCATCACAGAGCAATTGCATGTGTTGCTCACACTGGGTTCTAGTAGACCTGAGAATTCAGCAATCCACATCCCAATACATTTTATAGATGCAAAAACTGAGTCCCTGACAGATGCTGGGATTCGGTCAAGACCTTACACCAACAGATCCCAACTGCAACAAATGAAAGCAATGGCTGTGTACTGTGTAGGTTTATGGGTCCCCCTGTCTCAATGGCTGTGTATGTACTGTGTAGGTTTGTGTGGGTCCCCCTGTCTCAATGGCTGTGTACTGTGTAGGTTTGTGTGGGTCCCCAGTCTCAATGGCTGTGTACTGTGTAGGTTTGTGTGGGTCCCCAGTCTCAATGGCTGTGTATGTACTGTGTAGGTTTGTGTGGGTCCCCCGTCTCAATGGCTGTGTATGTACTGTGTAGGTTTTGTAGGTCCCCCTGTCTCAGAGGTTGAGTCAGAGAATCTGTGCTTCTGCTTCTGCCTTCCACTGGCACCCTGGGGCCTTCTTTACAGCTCCTCCCAGGTGAAGGGTTTTACACATCATCCTGTCTTTGTTTCTGTGACAATTATCACACTATTTTCCTCCCAATTTCTTTCTGCTCATCTCCTCTGCAAGGCCACATGCTCTGTAAGGGTCAGGACTATCCCTGACTCATTCCAGAACACGGCTGAGTCACTGAGGGGGTGCCATGAGAACATGTTGAGTAATGGAAGCCAGAGCCGAGCTGATAATAGCCTCGCTCGACCGCCTAGCTGACCTGCTGCCTTCCCCAGGTCCACCATCCAATGGTAGGGTGCACAGATCCCAGAGAGCAGAGAAACATCCCATGGGATAATCACCAGCCCACACCCGGCCACGTCAGCCAGTTCTTCCCAGGAGGCTGACACCTGTGGGCGCCGGCAAGGTGGAAGGAAGATGTCCTTCAGCTCTGTTGATTTGGAGGTGGGGGTATGGGAAGGAGGTGAACAAACGTGAATGGGGTGCTCACAGTCACATGAGCAAAGGGCCACCACTCCATGGATGACAAAGACAGTCGCACCTCCCCCATATTGTCAGCCCCCTTCCAGGGAGAGCGAAGGTGGGGAGAACACGGTCCAGGAAGCATGGAATAATGAAAAGGAGGTGGTAGTATATACCTGTATCAAAAATGTTCATTTTAAATGGGACAAATTAACACAGCGTTATCGCCCAGGTTACCCATCTGCTCACTTGCAGAATGATGGATCACCCCTCATTGACACTCATATGTCTTCTGGTTGAGTCCTAGGGACTTGGCCTCAGCTGCTCTTGATAATTGGTCCTCACCATGCCCCCTCCCTTCGCCCACAGAGTGCCCATTCAATTCATCTTCACCCTTTTGCTGGCAAACACCTGAGTAAACACTTTTAAAAATAAGAAACTGGCCTTTCTCTAATTAGTTGATTGAAAGCGGGCCAAATGGAGACGGAACTGGTTTTATGTCCTTTCTCGTCTTTTTTCTTTGCTTGAAGAGTTATTAACAGGACTGGTATTTCGTGCGGGGAAGGGTAATATTTCTTCTTCTATTAAACTAAAGCAATTCTACCTCGCTGGAGATTGCAAAGAAATCCCATGTTCCTGTCAGACAACTAACATTCGCAGGGAGTGTAGGCGGCTGGGACTCTGGAGTCTGCTGGTCACCTTGGAACCCTCCAGGTCCCAACTGAGCTCATGCCTCCCCCAGCTCACTTTTGGGTTGATTTCTGAGCTCCTCCCTGATTCCTTCCCACAGCATACATTTCCCTAAGGCATTTTACCCTCCTCTATTGAATTAACTATCTTTTCAGGGCCAGTTAATGTTAGGGCACTGATGCCTGAGCCCTGTCCTGGAATAGGCCCACCGTGATGACCCAAGATGGGAAGCCTTAGTCCATCTCTGAAAAGTGGATAGACTAGAAGGCAGGGCTGTCATCCCTAAACACAGACAGTGCAAGCAGAGCTAAGAGTGGGCCCTGAATCTTTGGGTGCTCCTGAAAGGGAGCCTCAGTAGGAAGCCCCAGGCAGCAGGCTCTAAAAGATTTTTCCTTATACAAAACACAGAATGAATGAGCTTGAGGTCTGCAAGAAAGCCAAACAGGCAAGCATGTGGGTGTTGGGGGGCTTGAATGTCAGAAACTCCACCGTGGAGCTTCACCCCACAAAAGCACCATGGCTGAGCACCAGTAAGAGAGCAAGCGCTCATATCACTGTGGCCACCATTTCCCTGCCCATGGCTTCCAGAAAAAGCTGAACCCAATTTGCCTGCTGCTCAGCTTTCTTTCTGGGAGACCACCTTATACCTTAGATCAGCACTGGGCACAGAGGTTGACACTGAGTGAAGCCAGCTGCCATCTGGTACACAAAGTCACTTCTTCAGGGATTGGCCCAGGTGTTCATTCATTTGCTCAATGAGTCCTAGCATTACAGGTTTCCATGGAGTCATTCAGTGTCCCAAATTCCCTGCTCATTTCTCTCAAGTCACCTTCTTGGGTTCCCCCCTCCACCTGGTGTAGCAGTGCCCCCACCCTGCCATGTCCATCCCTTTACCTCGCCCCACAAAACCCCCACAGTTGCACCCCCACTTTCGGTCACCTGGCTCTGAATGTCAGCTATTCTCCACAGGCTTTTCATGCTGAGTCTATCTCTGTGCGTTTGCTGACTGCCTGGCAAGTTAATCTTGACAGGGCTGAGAGCTTCAGGGAAAGAAAGTTGGTCTGTTTTGCTTAACTCATTCCCAATTCCAAGAATAAGAATAGGAGATTATTAGTCCTCAGTAAAGATCTGCAGATCGGATAAATGAATGGATGAATGTAGCACAATTAATAAACCCGAGAAACAGAAACTGGGGTCAGAAGGTCAGCAAAGCAAAACAACCGCCACTGGCTCTTACCTCTACCTCAGTCTGAAATGGTGATCCTTAGGAATCTCGGAATGAGACTGTGTGAAGCTGTCTCCTCCCATCTTATATTCCTCTCTAGTTCTGGGATTAAAGGCATGCACCACTACTGCCTGGTTTCTATGGCAAACTAGCGTGGTTACTGGGATTAAAGGCATGTGTCACCACTGCCTGCCTGGTCTATGTGGCTGTTTTACTCTCTGAACTTCAGGCAGACTTTATTTATTAAAACACAAATGAAATATCGCTACAGATGAATGGGTGTGTGGATGGATGGATGTGTGGATGGATGGATGGATGGATGGATGGATGGATGGATGGATGGATGGATGGATGTGTGGATGGATGGATGGGTGTGTGGATGGATGGATGTGTGGATGGATGGATGGATGGATGGATGGATGGATGGATGGATGTGTGGATGGATGGATGGGTGTGTGGATGGATGGATGGATGGATGGATGGATGGATGGATGTGTGGGTGGATGGATGGATGGATGGATGGATGGATGGATGGATGGATGGGTGGATGGATGGATGGATGTGTGGGTGGATGGATGGATGGGTGGGTGGATGGCTGGATGGATGTGTGGGTGGATGGATGGATGGATGGGTGGATAAATTGATGAACAGAGGTGGGTGGGTGGATGAATAATTCCTAAAGATGCCAGAGAACTAGGAACATATCATGAATAAGTGCTAAGCCATGTTATGAAGTGAGAAAAACTCTAGGTTATGAAAGTCTTGCCTTGCTTGGAACTCACACATACGGTACTCTGAGGGCTGGGAAAATGGACTTCTGGTAACTTTTGGTGAGAGAGAGCAGTGAAGGCTGCCCAGGGAAAATAGCAAGGGAAAGGTCTAGAAGGACCCATTACTATGTCATAGGACTGATGTATCTCTTCTCCTGTGTCTGTATAGGGGTTCTGTGCCTTCTATCATTTGTCCCCAGTCTCCAGAAACCTCCTTCTCAGAGAAAAGGTGATTCAGGGAAATGATGGATGGATGGAAGGATGGTTGGTTGGATGGGGGATGAAGGGATAGATGAATGGAAAGATAAATGAGTTGATGAATGGATGGGAGGATAGATGGATGGATGGAAAGATGGATGAGATGAGAGACAGAGGCATGATGGACCAGTCCTAATATAACATTACAAATTTTTAAATGTTACCATCTTTTGTCTTCTGTCTTCTCTTTCTGTCCTTTAGTTTTTTGACTCTGAAATCTACTTTCCTGGCTTTGTGGTGGGAACCAGGACAGGATGGAGAACTATTCTATACCATTAGTCTGTCTCTGTGGAATTTTTATCACAGTTCATGAGAATGGCTCTCCATTATGTTTCAAGCAGTTGATGTGTGTTTTCAGGAGGCTGGCAGGCAGCACCTTGTTAAAACCAGACAAACCTTCATAGTGGGTATGTATGTGCATCCACAGGTGCCCTTGGATCACTAGGCATGGCAGGGCCAGAGGAAGTCCTGGCCAGTATCTACCCACAGGGAGCTCGCTGATTCTACAGAAAAGAATCCCCTGTTACAGGAAGACAGGAGAGAGTCTGCCTGAGTTTTTTTTTTCCTCCTAAAAGAAATGAATTTAGTTGAGAGACACAGAGAGTAAAGAGTTTACGCAGTTTATTTTGCAAAGTTAAGCAAGTTCTCCAAAGGGAGACTGGCATGGTCTTCCCCCTTCCAAAGGAGAAACATCCCAGGGGGTTCTATGCTGTAGATTCTAAATATGCTTCTGTGAATATTTACAAGATGGTGGGCATATTTATTTTCTATCAAAATTATGGCGAACCTTATCTCTCATTTAAATTATTACTTCCCATGATCCTCTAAAAGCAAACAAATAAGATGTAAAGAGAAAGTTCAAACCCACAACACAAAGATATTGTATTTTTAGTGTTCTTTAAGAATGCAGACCCTTTGTTTGTTTGTGTGTGTGTGTGTGTGTGTGTGTGTGTGTGTGATGAATAGAAAAATACCCTGGTTCTTTTGCCTCTGCTACCGTGGGAAGCACATAACCATTGCTTCAAAGATGCTTAATCACTAAGGCACATCCTGGCTATGAGAAAACACACCTACCAAGATGTATCTGCTGTTCCCTTGGTTACCTCATATCTGTCTCCTTTGTCTACCTGGCATCACTATCAAACAAGGTGGAAACAGAGATAACCCAGGAAAGGGTGGGTGCTGATGTGTGTGGGTGTTCTTCTGTAAGAAGTGGGTCGTGCCGGAGAAATGTGTGCAAAGATCCCAGATGGAGAAGCAGCTGTGCTGGCTGGCAGCGAATGCCAGGAGTTAGCTCATCTTGCCTCCCCAGCACCAGGATTAAAAGCACAGGTCATGTTCTGCTCTTTTATACAAGCTGTGGGACTTGAACTCACGGTGTCATACTTGTGCAACAAGCACTTTGCCAACTGAGCCATCTTCCTAGTGCCCAGATTCTTATATAGTCCAATAGGCGTGTACCCAGAGAGCTCAACAGTAACCTGAATTGATGGTACACCCAAGACTATTGAACGCCTACATTCACCAAACTGAGCACACATCAAAGTTCACAGCAAAACACTGGAAGCTGCCTAGATAGTAGTTGACCATTGTTGGTAGTATTTGATGATGGGCATTTGGGTTTCCTGAATACTCTGGCAGGGACATCAGCCCCCACAGTGGCTCATGGGATAGAGAAAAAAGGAAATCCCGATCAGGGAGCAAAAGGGGAGGAGGGTGAGAGACCCGTGCCAAGTGCACCCCTCTACCCACCCCTCGATGAATTTTTAGATGAGTTTGCCACCATGGACTTGTATGAGGATGAAGGACTAGAGGGAGATGAGGAACTAACTGAGTGGGAGGAGGAGGAGCTGGAGGAAGAGGCAGCTAGATATGAGGAGGGCCGATATGAACCACAGCCTAGCTATGCTCCACCGCCATACCCAGGTCGGAACAAGCGTGGTACGGCAGGGGGAGCTCATAGACTCTCTCGAAATACTCTTCGATATCTAGCCGAACTTACCCCAATCCCGTCTATGGTGTTTCCTGTTTTTGAGGATCAGGACCAGCGAAGGTATCATGAACCAATTCCATATAAACAGCTGAAAGATTTAGTCGAGGCCTCCCGGACTCGGGGCCCCCTACTTCCACCAGTCAACTGTAACCGAGTGCACTTCAATAAAGCGTGATAGAGAAGGATCCTGTGTCGGTGGTCTTCATTTCATCGCTGGTCGAGTCTTGGCGGGCCACAAGTGGCTGCCCATTGATCCTTCCCAAATGTCACCCCTAGCTCCCTAATTTCATATAGACCACTAACCCTGAATCTCCTTAGAGCAGGCAGCCTTCTTGTAAAGTGGGCAGCCTATGAAGGAACTGCCTAGGAGTGGAAGCCCCTGGATGTTGGGAAGCTGGCAGCCAGCAGGGGAGAATCAGGACTGCAGTGCAGCAAGAGGGGCCACAGCAGAAGAGATGCTGTGATGCTCTCTGCTCTTACAGGGACAGGTCACCCGAGAAGCTGGCTACTAACTCTGCCTGGGTCCAATCCAGCACTGCTCTGAGCCTGGGCACCTTCCTCTGGATGTCACAGTGGAGGCTGAGACCTTGGTCTGAGCCCTCCCCATCCTACCATGCACCTGCCAAGCCCCTGAAAAGACCTGGACTGACCTTGAGATACCCAAGGGAGTTTCTTGTCCCACAACCTGGATGTATTTGACATATAGGCTCCCTGGGACATTTGGGGACAAGTCATTACAAACCTACGAAGGTTCTCAGCTGGGCCATGGCCTGGGGTACCAGCACCTGTGAAGTTGGAGGTGGGGAGGGGACTTAAGGAGAAAATATATGAGAGAGAGAGAGAGAGAGAGAGAGAGAGAGAGAGAGAGAGAGAGAGAGAGAGAGAGAGGCTGCTGCATTGTCAGGTTATGAGAAATGTATGACAATAAGGCTTGTTGAGTACTTGGAATGGGACAAGTGCTCAAAATGATTTTGTGATTTAATGGCATTCACCTGAATTTTACCACCCCAATGTAACCAATCGCCACCAAAATGGAATATTGGCCTCTGCCCATCTGCCAGCTCTGGTGTCCAGTGGTCTTGGTGGCACTGCTCAGACAAGAGAGGGAAGATCCAGACATCCTATTGGCAGGCAGGGACCCCAGATCTAGTAACAGGGATGTTTTAGAGAGCTCCTCCCACCTGCCTGGCTCCCACCCACAGCCCCCTGCTGGGGGGACTGGCTATAAGGTTTCCCTAGTTTCTACTCGGTAGACTAAGGATAAAAATGCTAGAAATTATCCCCAGTCCCCTTGTATTGGAGCCTGCCTCTGGGTTCAACACAGACCTACTTAAGAAGTGGCAGCCTCAGAGGAGGGCCTGAATCTTCCTATCGTCTCTGTCATCGCCTCAAGGACAGGCTGCTCCAGGAATCTTTCTCTGTCCCCAAACCAGAGACTTACAGTTAGTGACGGCAGAGCAGGCCTGTCTGTGGGGACTTCTTGAACCCAGACAGTCAGTGGCTGTTAACTGGCTTCTGTGTCTTCTCTGGCATCTACACCTTTAAGCTCAGAACAAAAGCCATGCTGCCTCCCCCAGGCACTCACTCAGCACTGTCCCCTTGCCATCAGGGAAGACAGGACAGTTTACAAGCCAAGGAAAGTCACAGAGAGCTAAGCTGTTCCCACGCCAAAGCGCAGCCTGCGTCTCCTCCAGGTTCACCCGAGGTTGGGAAAGCTTGTGACACACTGGTCAGAGGAGAGATGGGGATCGGGGTGGAGGAACAACTGGACCCACTTTCTAATCCTTGTTCGTACAGTTGGAAGCAGGAGACTGGAGTTCCCCTCTACCTCCCAGGAACTGAGACAACGGAAGGGCCGGCCACTCAGCTGTCTGGGCAGGGGTTCACAGGACATGCTGCCTCACTAGGGGGAAGGACATGTTGGTGCTGAGAGCCCGGCACGGGGAGGCAGGTGACAACCCTGGTGATAGCCAAGGGACAGCCGGAATTTTCTCTCAGCTTGGAAACGTGCACATTATGGCCAACCCTGCAGGCAAGTTCTCAGCCTGCACCCCCCAGCCAGGCTCTTGACCCCAAACCACGAGCGGTGGCACTAGCCTGCACTCCCAACACTTGAGAGATAGAGACAAGAGGATCAGAAGTTCGAGGCCATCCTCAGCTACAAACCGTGTTGGACGTCAGCTACGTTTGCCAGAAGAGAGGCAGGACACTTCACTCAGGCTCTGCAGGGTAGAGCCAGGGAAGGATGAAGTAACTCCACCCATGCCTACAATTTCCCGGGAAAAATAACATTCTCATCAGACCCCTCCCAGGCCCTGGCAGCAGTTTTGGTCCTAGTTAGATCGACAGCACAGTGGGCAGGTAAAGAGCATGAATGGATGCTCAGTGGAGTCTGGCAAGTGCCAGAAGCCTGGAGGAGGCCACATTTCCACAGGCGCCATTGTGTAGCCCGGGGAGTTGTTTCCTAATCCCCATGTCCTGCTGACCCAAAGACAAACAGAACCAGTTTGTACAAGGACTTTGTGGAGCAAATGGGGTCAGTGCAGGTTAGCAGGTTAGAGCATTATTCAAGAAGGCTTTCTTATGGTTTTTTGTTTTGTGTTTTTTGTTTGTTTGTTTGTTTGGTTTTTTGCAGGCAAAGTTTTTCTGTCCCAGAAGCTACTTTCAAATTACCACAGAGAATTATATTAATTGTAAATGTTTGGCCAATGGCTCAGGCTTATTACTAACTAGCTCTTACATTTCACATTAACCCATAGTCTTTATTTACATTCTGCCACATGGCAGTACCTTCTTTAGCATGGCATATTCATCTCCTGCTCCCTCTGTGCCTGGCTGGTGACTCCTCTGACTCTGCCCTTCTCCTTTCCAACATTTTCAATTTGGCTCTCCCGCCTAACTTTATCCTGTTCAGCTATTGGCCAGTCAGCTTCTTGGTCAAACCAATCACAGTGACATAGCTTTGCAATGGACAAGAAGATTATCCACAGCATTTTTCATTTTGTTTTCTGAAAAGACACCCCGCTGTTACAGGAGAGTAAGAGCTGGAAGATTGACAGGTGTCAATCATGGAAGAGAGACGCAGTGAAGAATAGACAACCCTGCTTTGGCCGTGACTCTCAGAAGGTGATTGGAGAAACCTTTAGGAGTAAGACATTGATTGGGGGCTGGAGAGTTGGCTCAGCAGTTAAGAGCACCTGTCGCTCTTTGCAGAGGACCTGATTCAGTTCCAAAATCCCATATGGAGATTAAAAAAATCCGTCAGTAACTCCTGTGATAAGGGATTCAGTAGCTGCTGACCTACCCAGGCACCAAGCATACACACAGAGCCTAGACTCACATTCATGCAGAACACTCATACAAATTAAATAAACTAAGTACATCTTTACGAAACAAGAAACCTGATTGGACATCTTGGAAAAGGCTTGGCTATCCAGTTATGGCTTTTATTTTTCCCCAGACAGCCACTTAAAACTTTGCCTTTGGTTCACTTCCTTGTAACAGTCTCTATAGGGCAAATTTGCTGCCTTGGTTTGGAAAGATTTTGCTCAGTGATGTAATTATTTCCTCATAGAGGCAGACCCCTAATGAGAAGTAGCTAAGAGTTTTGATGGATGAGTTGATGGCACCCTTCCTCCCTTGGAGTTGGGATGGGAGGTGGATGGTCCCCAAAACAGTGTGCATCCCTTTTGCTCTCTTGCTCCTTGGCTAAATAGTCTTTAACTCTGCTGCCTCAGCTAACTGGTTCAGCACATGTACAGGTCCCTGAGCATCAGGACTGAACACTTATATTATCATGGCCAGCTAGCACACTGTTAAGAACTCAGAGCACACCCACGTGGAAACAGCGCCTTCCTGGCCCCTTCAGGCTCAAGCCCTCTTTACTAGGGCCAGTCAGGACCCCAACTGCAGCTCTGTTTCCAATGGAGTTGTCTGCGTGCCACGTTTAACAGTGAAAAGGGAGGGTGCCCATGCTCAGAAACACCCCCCTTCTCAGGAGATCAATTTTGGGGAGCTCTGTTTGCCACGTCTCAGAAAAATCCAGTCAATGTGTGAGAGAAACGTCTTCAAGGAACCCAAGAGTAAAGAGGCCCACAGACCCAGGATGGCACAGAGTGTAGCATCCCGGACCTGGACAGGCAGAAGTCTGTCTTGAGTGACAAGACAGAGAGATCCTCACACACCAAGGCAGGAGGAAGGAGTTCACACCCAAAGCTAGAGAAAGGTCAAGTTCATACACAAAGCTTGACCAACTGTAGTGCCTGGCCTGTCTCAGACATGATTTGTATTAGTTACTGCTGCTCTGTCAGAATACCCAACAAAAAACTTAAGGAATGAAGGATTTATCTTGGCTCCTGCTTTAAGAAGGAATGCACACAATCCATCATGGCAGGAAAGGCAAGGTGCCAGGGGTATGAGGTGCTGGTCATACTGTCTAAAGTGCCTGCAGTCAGGAAGCAGAGAGCCGTGAATGCTGGTGTTCAGACTAGACTTGTTGTTGTGATGGTTAACATTACATTTAAGGTTTTAATTACTATGCATAATACACACACACACACACACACACACACACATTTCCTCTAGCATGTAAACCTCTAGCTTGTACAGGCTAAAGCCTGTCAGGCCTGTCAGTTCACCTCCCTGTTTTGGAAATCATTGGCCTATTCTTAAAAACTGCTCTGTCTTGTAGAAATTTATTATGCCTTAGCTGTTCTTGCAAGATAATAGGCCATAGCAGCTAACCACTATGTTTTGCTTTTATAAAAACTGCTCTCTTACTCAAGATAACCAAGGGTGTCTGCAAATACCTGTTACAAAAATCAAGTCCTACTGATAAAAAAGACAGGATATGAGATACACCATGCCAAAATTGGAATTTTGTGGTTATTGCATGTATAAGCCCTGGGCTAAGGTGGCTTCATGTTGAATCTTAGGGCTGCTCTCAGGTGTGGTCCTGGTGCCAGTATCTAAATAAAAGCCTCTAATTAAAATGCTTCCTGGTCATGATGAATCCCTGAATGATTCCACACCCATAACAGTGCCCCTCACGTTCAAGCGGGTCAAGCTAAGAGCCCTGGAAACACCCTCACAGACAGACACAGAGGTCTACCTTCTAGATGGTTCTATGACAATGGCCAATCATGAAATTACTAACCTATGCAGTATCTGTTAGAAGCCATCATAGGCCTTGGCTGATACCACACCCAGATGAAGCTCTTGATGACTTCATTGCATAGGACTTATGGTGTTCTGGGCTACTAGCTGGCAAATTGATGACAGCTTTTCATTGCTGTGACAAGCATTTGAAAGAAACTACGAAAAGGATGAAGGCTTTATTTCTCATCCAGTTTCGGATGTTCATGATCAACTGCATCCACCATCATCACCATCATCATCATCACTACCACCGTCATTGCCATTATATCATTATCAACGATACCACTATCATCTTCACCTCCTTCATTGTCACCATCAGCATCACTTGGCACCATCTTAATCACTATCATCATCACCACCACTGTTATCAGATCTCCATCATTATCCATCATCACCATCACCATTGCCATCATCTTCATTTTTGTCATCAGCATTATTGTTTGCTGCCGTTATTCCTGTCATCACCATCATCATCACCATCATCCTCAAATAACCACCGCTTCCTACACCATGATCAAAGCAGGAGCATCAGTAACACCACCACCATCACCATTACCACCAACACCACCTCTATAATCATCATGAGTATCATCCCTTCCCCTTCTTCTTCCTGTCCATTCTTTGCCATCCAATAAGCTACCTAGTAGAGCACTTAATAACATTTCTCAGAGGATCCTGTGGGATTAAGCTGAAGATACTGTAGTGGAAATGGCTTGCTGGGTCTCCTCTATAGCATCCTCTTGTGTGTGTGTGGTGGGGGCATTTTCTAGCAGAGAGAAACTCCTGGGTTCCAGCCCCAGTGCCTCCTGGACAAAAATTCTGTGTCAAACCTTCCTTTTCCTGTATCACTCCCAAATAAACAGCTTACACTTGAACAGTCATCTTGGGATGTGCTTCTGGGGAGAAGCAAAACACAGAGTCCTCCTGAGACTGCTATGGGACCGAGTTAGTCAGAGGAAAGCGAGGCATATGGAGAGCGGGGAGCTAATCTTGAGTGTCCTTGGCCTCAGAAAGTCAGAGTTCTTTTCTTTGGGGAATGGATCGTCCAGATATTACTGAGATTGATGGGGCCATAATCACAGGCTTGGGGATCTCTCCTTATGCAATCTCTGGCCTGTTTCCCTGATGAATTTGTCATGTCCTGGTCTTGGCTCTCCTGTGAAGGAGATCTGATATACTGAGTCTGTATCCAGGGCATCTCCCAAGGTGCTTGTTAAAGGCTAAGTGGAAACGTTTGCCTCCTGTAGCATCTCTGGCCTCACCTTGGTGCCCAGCAACATGAGGAGGACTGGTCCATTTTGTCCTGCAGTTTGAGCTGCTCATTTGGCCTTGCTGGCCTTCCTTTCACTCCTCAACTCTCAAGTGGTCAGTGCCATGACAAATTCATGCTACTGTCATAGGATGAAAGGAGATAACATACTCCGAGGTCTTCACACCAAGTGACAGCTATCAGGTATTACCAAACTCTTGCCTAAGCTCGGGATATCATGTCCCAACATCATAACAGCCATCATCAAAATGAACACAAGGTGCCTACGTTAGAGCTTTGCCCACTATATCCTCCTCATCGTCACTATTAAACCGTCATGGGGAGTAGGATGGTAAGGATGATGACAGTGATAATGGTGTTGATAACAATAATGATGGTAGGATGGTACTTGTTATCATGATGGTGATGGCAGTGATGTGATGGTGAGAATGCCCATGGTGACAGTGGTCATAATAATGGTCACGATGATGGTAATGATGACGCTGGTGCTGATGGTGATGGTAGCAACTGAGCAAGGCAAAATGTAGTGGGTGGGAGACTTCAGTGCAGCCGATACCCTAGAGGGAGCTGTCTTTCCTGATCGGCTGGATCTCCGTCACCTCCCTGGCAACGGTACCAAATGATACCCATCCCCATTTCTCCTCTCCTCTGAAAGTCTCAGGTTGCATTTGTCTGTTGGAAGATCTGTCCCCAGCTCAGTCCACAGCACCAGAACAAAACCCTCAGTGGTCACTGCTTCTCTCAGCTCCAACCTCAGGAGACAGCAGCTCGCCTAGGCCAATGAAAGCCCATGACACAGAGTGGGTCTGGAAACTGATGTGTGATGGGCACCTCTCTCTACAGAAAAGAAACTGCACACCAGCAGAGAGCATTCTGGGAGGTAGGAGGGAGCTCTCTAGACTGGCAGCCCTCCGAGGCAACACTGCCCAAAACAATGTTATCATAGTCAAAGCTGGATATGTGTGGCCTGGTGAAAGAGTCTCCAGGGAGCTCCTGCTACAAACCTGTCTGATAAACCCAAAAAGAAAATAAAACCAGTAGAGGTGCTGAGCTAAGACATGCATGCTGAAGCTCACCACTCGCTTCTCTGAGCTGTGAATTTCATATTTACAAAAGATGATTAATAACGCCCAGCCATGGGGAGAAGAGAAGAGTTACTGCTGCAGGTAGGCGATGTGGGAAACGGGAAGCCTCCAGCAGGGACTAAGGCGGTGGGAGGGGCACGTTTAACACACGCAGTGAAGTGGGCAGCCTGAGCTGCTGGGACGGCCAATGGTGATTCTTCATGCCTCTTCGGCTCCAATTATTACTATGGTTTTCCTGCTCAGTACCCCTAGATGGATGCCATTCCTTCAGCCATCACCTCCCATTTTGGGGAGAAAGGAAGAAAACACAGAAGAGCGGAAGGCTCTCCCCTCGGAGTCTGTATGGGGGTGGGGAGAAGTCATCTCTCTAGTCACTCTCAACTGGATTTCATTGGGTTGAACCCAGTCTGCTACGGGTCTCGGGTGACTCTGGCAGGCTGCCGTCTCAATGTAGCATGTCAGTCTAGACAATCCAATTTGGTGTCTGGGAAACACCAGGTGGATCGAGGATCAGCTGCATATCTTTATGGTAGATACAAGATAGCAATGCTTACGCAACATTAGGACCACCCCATCCCCTCCCAGATCTCTGATCCACTCACACGGTGTGGCATGTCACCCTTCCAGTCACGGAAGCGTCCCCAGGCAATGCTCAGACGGCTTCAACTGCTCACCCGTATTAAAGAGTTGAAATATTATGCTATTTTATCCAACAGCTCTTCCCTTTGAATGTCGATTTCACCGGAATCAGATTTAAATCAAACAACATATTTCTGCCACCCTCTGTGTGTCACACATTATTCCTGAGAACAGATAATGCCCAGGAGGGAGAAGAGGGAAATCGCAGGCGCCAAAGGCTCTGCGGGTCGCGGGCAGTGGCTGCAGGGAGCTGAATCCATAAGGGTTAGTCATTGAAGAGGCATCCTTCTCATGCAGAAATCGAGAAAGGGGGATGACTTCATTTTCCTCCGTATTTGCCTCTTTCTCAAACACGCGAAATGTATGCGGGGGGGAGTCAAGACAACAGCAGCAGAGACACAGGCAGCTGTGCCCTGCGTAAAGTATGCACAATTCACCTGCAGACGGTGACCTTGGCTCCTATAAAAACAATGTTCAGTAGCTCAGTATTGGGTAGATCCAAGAGGGCAGGTGTTGGAAGCAGAATCAGCCATCAGAACCCTTTGGACAGACTGTGACTCACAGAGTTCTGAGTGGACCTCATGCATGTTTCAGGCACCTTTCCTGGGGGGGGGGCAGTGCTCTGCCTAGGAACATGTGCACATATGTGTAGAAACCAGACGTGGGCACCAAGTGTCTTCCTCAATTGCCCTGCACCTGATCTTTCAGACAGGGACTCTTGATGAATGTAGAATTAGGTGATTTAGCTAAACTGTCTGGCTAGTGAGCTCCCAGGATCCACCTGCCTCTGCTGTCTCCAGTGCAGGGGTTACAGGTATGCACCATGTCCATTTTTGTGGGAGTGATGGGCACCTGAACTTCGTGCTTGCCCAGTGAGCACTTTACCCACCAAGTCATGTCCCCACACGCCCAGGCATCTTCCTACGCATGGTGGCTCACTTGGGAACCATATCATCATGGGCTCTCGGCTTCCTCTCTAAAGACGCTCCACCCCACTTCCTTCATGCTTCCTCCCAGAGCCCTCTGTGAGCCCTCCCCAACCCTTCAAAGGCTCACCGCAAGATCTGGGAGCTAGATGGAAGAGCCTGATTTTCATGTTATTTATGGTCCCAATTTCTTTCAAATGAGGAAGGAAAATGTCAAGTCCTCGCCTGAGAGAATGGCTTGAAAGCTGAGACTCTGAGCTTCCAAATTGGTTTTAGTGTCCACTGTGGGGATCCAGAAGCTACATCCAGCCAGCTAAAAGCAAACCAGACCTATGCTAGCTGTGAACTCAAGGGATGCACAGGTGATCCAGACTGGCCCATATCAGAAGGTGAACCAGCACTGACTTCACAAACCTGCTCCCTGCCTGTAATCCCAACCTCCAGACTGTGGCAGCTGGAGAGGAGACACTGAATGTTGTGGAAACTCTTTCAGCCTATAGCCTTTTGGATACTGGATCATCAGGGCATGGTCTGGGGTACTATTATTGCAGATAGGAAGCTCACTCTCTCTCTCTTAGCTGCTGGTCGGAGATCTGTCCACAGCTCCCAGCACACACAGAGCAGAGGATCATGACAGTTCTCTCCTTGTTGTCCGTGAGTGTTCCACATTAAATAGCTGATACCTCTTTTAGCTTAGGCTCTCATGGATTCACATACATATGCCAATACCTCGCACCCAATGTGGGGCTTGAACCCATGACCCTGAGATTAAGAGTCTCATGCTCTATCAGCCTGGAATGAAGTTCCACAGTGAGCACATGTCTGGTCCCACAGCTTCATCATCACCTTCTGGGGTCTGCTCGCAGGTCACAGTGTCCAGGGAGCTGCTGACCACAGGGAGTGGGGGTGTGGGAGGTTTCTGGGACCAGTTGCTCATCAGCTCTAAGCCCCATTCCAGGAAGACCTCTACTCTTCAATCTGGATGCAGAGGAGTCTTTTGTTAGACCAAGTTCAGGCCTTTCCCCCACAACTGGGACTGAGAGGTACACACATCCAAAGCCTCATGTCCATGAAGGTCATTCCCACCCCACGCTCAGAACACACCCAGGAATGAACCTGACGCTGGACAGCAGTAATCTGATAGGCCACACCAGCACACATCTGTCATTTCTCTCCAAAATGTGTCTCTCTGCAATCTCCTGGCTCAACCCAGAAAGCCCCTCTAACCCAGGGATGGCTGCAAATCCGTGCAGCTTGGAGTTCAGCACATAGTACTGTGCTGTCTGATGACTCTCCACGTTCTCTTGATGGCGACGGTGGTTTGAGCAAGACATCTCCCTCCATAGGTTCACACGTATGGACGCTTGTTTCCCACCTGGTGGCATTGTTTGAGGATGTTATGGAACCTTTAGGAGGTGGGGGCTTGCTGTAGGAAGTACATCATTGGAGGGTGGGCCTTGAGGTTTTATAACCTGGCCCACTTCCTCTTCTATCTATCTATCTATCTATCTATCTATCTATCTATCTATCTATCATCTATCTATCATCTATCTATCTCGTTCTCTTGCTCTTTCTCTCTCCTCTCTCCTATATTTTTCTCTATGTCTCTTTTCTTTATTTTTCTCTATAAATTTCCTCTCTTTCTTTCTTTGTCTCCCCTCTCTCTCTCTCTCCCTCCCTCCTTTCTTCTCTCTCTCTCTCTCTCTCTCTTTCTCTCTCTCCCCCCCTCCTCCCTGTGTATGGATGAGATGTGATCTCTCTGCTACATGACTGCCAGGTCAGCCCACATGCCAGGTTCTAAGTCTTCCCCACTATGTCCCCTCTGGAACTGAGAGTCAAAGAAAATCCTTTCTTCTCTAACTAGCTTTTTTTTATCATGTCTTTTATCACAGCAACAGAAAGTTATCTAGTGCAGCAACCATCTCCATTATGCACAGAAAAGCCAGGCTGCAGATCTGAATAACCAGGGTGCAGCTCCTCAGGATGGCTGCCTCCACAAATGCACAGCAAGCCCACCCTGGACCTGGATTCAAATCTTACTTCTGCCATCTTCTAACTGACCTTGCAAATGTCACTGAACCTCAGTGACCCATCCCTTCTGGTTTCTACTATGGAATGGTAGTGGCACACAGAGGAGGCCTATCGTGATGTGCTGTGGGAAGCAGGTGGGGGAAGTCATCAGTGGAGTGCAGATGTGGTCTGAGATAGTCGTGACTCCCTACAAACCTGCCCCCATCCTGGCTCTGCTGCACTGTGGATTTCCACCAGTCAAGGAGCACTAGAGCACTGTGGTCCCTGGGGCTAGACTGGTGCTCCTGCCATCTTCTGATGTACTGTAGATAGAGACTGCTCATTTGTTTCCCGAGCGCCCAGATCAGAAATAATAACACAGAAACTATATTAATTACAACACTGGCCAATAGCTTATGCATATTTCTAGCTAACTCTTACATATTGAATTAGCCAATATCTATTAATCTGTGAATCACCCTGAGGCTGTGACTTACCAATAAGGTTCTGGCTGGTGGCTGGCATCCTTTTCCTTCGGCAGCTACATGGCGTCTCCTTGACTCTGCGTACTTTCTCTATATCTCTGTTTGGATTTCCTGCCTGGCTATATTCTGCCCTGCCAAAGGCCCAAAGTAGCTTCTTTATTAACCAGAGGTGATAAAACATATTCACAGTGTCCAGAGGGGCATCCCACACCAGTGTCCTCTTGTCAATGTCCCCTGACTTCCCATGACTTCTTCCCACTAGGCAGCACTCCTTACAGGTTTCACTGGCTCCCAACCGTGCCCCAGCTGGGGTCCATGCCTCCAACACATGGATGTCTTTAGGGAACATTTTAGATCCAGGTACCACAGACACCAAGTGGCAGAGCATCTCTTTCTGACTGTGAAAAAAGCCATCATGGGTTCTGCAACTGTGAGAAAATGCATCCCAAAATGGCCTACAGAGGCTGAGAAGCAAGTCCTCCCTGGTCAAAGACAAAGACAGGTTAGTTGATACCTAGGCTGCAGCCTTGGAGATCCTAAGTCAGATCCAGTCATACCATCATGGGGTCCTGACCTTTGGGGGCTGTAGAGTGATGAGCATTGTTGTTTTAAGCCACTGGACTCATGGTCACTTGTCAGGCAGAAACAGAAAGCAAATGTCATGATGGCAAAGTCCAGCTTTAGCGGTTAACCTGACAGAAGCCTGGAGTTACCCAGAAAGGGAGAACCTCAGCTGAAGAATTGCCCGGACCAGATTGCTAATTGATATAAGAGGACCCAGCTGCCCACGGTGGGCACAGCCTTTCCTAGGCAGGTGTGCCTGGGCCATGAAAAGATGGCTGAGCCGTCCAGAGGAAGCAAGCCAGTCAGTAGTATTCCTCTACCATCTCTGATTCAGTTCTGGCTTTGGCTTCTCTCCATAGCAGACGGTAAGATGAAATAAACCCTTTCCTCCCTCCCCAGGTTGATGTTGGCTGTAGAAATCATCACAGCAACAGAAAGAAACTAGGGCAATGAGTCATACAGGAGACCACATGCAATGCAGGTTCACAAGAGGACCTAATTCCCAAATGCAATCACTACATTCCTGCATCCTGTTCACGTGACTTAGACTGAGATTCACCTGTTTAGGGTCACTTTTCCCCAGTCTCTGTGAGAGGTAGCTCACCACAACCCCAGGAGGGGAGACAGCCAGTTTCCTCGGACAGAGGCGGCCTCCAGGGCATCACCCTGAGGTCTGACCTCTCTCACGTGGCTCCTGTACCATGGCTACCTGGTTACATCTGAGTGCTTATGGCTTTGCACCCGAAGATGACTGGTGTCTTTTGGACTCCCCGTAGTCTGAGAAGCAGTGTCAAGTGTGTGGTTTCCTTGGTTCTGGCTGTGGGTACAGATGTACCAAAATTCAGTGTGTAAACTCAAGCTCCCAGGGCAAAAGGCCACACCTATGTCAAACATGTTCTACAAGGCTGATTGACAGGTGGACAGCTGACCATGGACAACTGGAAAGTCGCAACTCTGGAGCCTAATGACCTGAAGGGATTATTAACCCTCTGACGAGCCATTTATTGCCCATCTCAGTGTTCGACTTACCAGCCCTGCATCTGTCAGTACGTCCTTTCAGAAAGTACATACAGACTCCCAGCTGCCGCCAACTCAAGAGCTGAGAATGCCATCAAAAAGTGACTGAGACCTACACAGGCATCCCCTGCTCTGCTGTGCCACCAACGTAGTTTCAAAGTTCCTTGATTTGTGATTGCCTTTGTTCTATTAGCATAAAAACTTCGTGAATCTGTTCCGACATTGGCATGTGGTATTTGTGGGAACCTGAATCCAAGTTCCAGGGCCATGACCGCTCACTGGACACTCACAGAACACATCTCTTACTCCCTTTGAGGTGAGGGCTGTGGGTTTTGTTTTTTTTACTGACAAATCCAGTCCAACTCCACAGCAGACCCACGTCCATCACCGGCATCAGAACCCACTTATATATGTGTGCCACCCAAATCTGTGTGCACCCTAGTCTGAACTCAGGCTGTTAAAACACGCAGCTCCATGAGGCACCCAATAAAAGAACCCAGTCCTTCCCCCCACAAAAAATCACGGCTGTGCTTAGACAAAAGATACATGTTTACCAACTTTTAAATCGCTTGCTCATTAAAATGTCTTCAATGCCTGTTAAGATGTGTGTTAGGAATGCATGTTCTTCATGGCAATTGAAGGAATCCATGCCACGTTCTCTTCTAAGAGACATTTAGCATCTCTTCGGAAATTATTTTCATCCCTTTGGGATTCCGCAGCTGCTTTTCTCATTATCTGACACATAAAACCCTGTTGTGATGAAGTTGCCTGGAGGAAAATCAGCTCAGGTGGAGCCTCCTCCCCACAAGTCCCACTGTGAAGCCCAACCTCAGAAGTGAAGGCCGACAAGCCCCGCATGCTTGTCTGGAAACATTGCAGGTGCCGGCGCGGTGCTTGCCTGGCGGGAGTGGTCCTCCTCAAGCGCCACTCCGTCCGCGGTATGACTTCATGGCCTCCCAGCTTGCTCTGAACCCTCTCCCTACCCCGAGACCTCCCCTAAAGATTTTTAAATATCCCCAGACTTTAGGAGAGCAACAGCCATGTTTTATCACCAAGAATCACCTTCTTCTGCACTTTGGCATCAGCTTGGTCTCCATCGCCCAGCAGGGCCTGGAAGAATGAGTGGGTGTTCACACAAGAACCTATAATGAGAATTGCGTATCCCTACATCACCTTGGACAGGATCCTTCTGCCAGTTCTGCAGCTCCCCAGAGCATATGGGGAAATGTCAAGCCCACTTCCTTCAGAAAAACCAAAGCCACTGCTTCAGCAACATCAGAGATCGCAGATATCCAAATGTTCCTAGGCACTAAAGCAACCCCTGTAGTTGACTCGATGGTTACCACAAAACTTGTGTGCCCAGCCCCGAGCCAGGGCTAAGGGGGCATGCAAGCAACTGCAGCTGAGCCCCATGTCTCATCTGTTGATTCAGTGATAAACAGTCAGTGTATCCTGGGACCTACTAACCCCGTGGGCCAGCAGAAATCCTGTGTCTTTTCTGCCAGGCTAGCCAGGTGGAAGGCGATTACCACGTAACTGGTGCCTCCAGCTGGAGCCTTTCCTGGCATCTCACTGTGGCTAATGAAACTCTGAAAGTCCCAAGACCACGGAAGCAGAACCACCTCTCGGTGAAGAAAGACAATCTTCAGGGATGTGGTTGCCTGCAGGTTCCACAGGTCCTCGCAGCTCAGGTCATTGTGGTGATACAGCTGCCTGAGTCCCCATGCACCATGAGCAACCTCAACCAACTCATATTCACCACAGTGAACTTGAACTGACCTGCCTGTCAGTCATAGCCCTACCTGGATGCCCAGAAACAGAGTTCCCCGGGGTGTAACACAACAAACCCTCCCAGCCCACACTTGCTGGTTGGTTTCCTAAAGCTGAGTTTCCCCAGTGTGAGTAGACAGCTCTGGGTGTTTCCTGTTCCTGAATCTGGCTCTAATATCAGCCCCACCCCTCAATCTAGCAGGTAAGCACACCAGTTGCTGTGAACAAAGCAACTTTAACAAGAAGTTTTCAGTAGATATGCATGAGCACTCACATGCATACATACATATGCACACATATATGTAGTAATGAGTGAGCAGGCCTGCTTTTCATCCCGCCGGGCTCCTGCATAGCTAGCTTAGCCCCAGAAGTAACAACACACAAACTGTATTCATTTAAACACTGCCTAGCCCATTATATCTAACCTCTTCTTGGCTAACTCTCACATCTTGGTTAACCCATTTCTAATAATCTGTGTAGCACCACGAGGTGGTGGCTTACCGGGAAAGATTTAGCATGTCTGACCTGGCGGCTGACTCCATCGCGTCTGCCCTGGAGAGGAGAGACATGGCATCTGCCTAACTTCCCTTCTTCCCAGCATTCTGTTCTGTTTACTCCACCTACCTAATTTTCTGTCCTATCAAAAGCCAAGGCAGTTTCTTTATTAACCAATGAAATCAACACAAAACAGAAGACCCTCCCACATCACATATAAACTATGCACATGAACACAAACAACATATATGAACACATGCATGCACACAGGAACACACCCATACTTGTGAACATGTGCACACACATGTACAAATGAAAGCACACACTCGAATATATACACATGCACACACAAACATGCACTGTCATGGTAATATTAGTTAAAGATGTATTACATTCTTTTATGTTGCATTTGTTTAACTCTGTGAAGCTGCGTTACTTGATTTGTCTGAAACAAAGAGCTGAATGGCCAATAGCTAGGTAGGAGGAAGGACAGGCAGAGCTGGCAGGCAGAGAGAATATACAGGAGGAGAAGTATGGGAAGAGAAGATCGGGGAGTGAGAAAAGGAGGAGAAGAGGATGTCAGGGGCCAGCCACACAGCCACACAGCAGACACAGAATAAGAAGGAAAGAAAAGACATACAGAAATGGAGGAAAGTAAAAGCCCAGAGGCAAAAGAGAGATGGGAAAACTTAAAAAGAATTTGACTAGAAATAAGTCAAGCTAAGGCCAGGCTTTTATAAGAAAGAACAAGTCTCGGTGTGATTATTTGAGAGCTGGGTGGTGGGCCCCCCAAAGAATAAAGAGTAAAAAAACAGCTACAACACACACATGCACACATATGCATGTGTGTACACACACACACACATATATACATACTTACACACATAGACATGTGTGCATGCACATATACACACAAACACACATATACACATGCACTCACATGCATACACACATGCATACACACACACACACAAGTATGCAGGCATGGGTTTCTGGGAGAGCAACAGAGGACTCTCACTGTGCTGAGAGTGTCTCCCACCACTTGGTTCCCAGCATTGTGGCCTGGTCCCAGGGAAAAGCAAAAACTTTCTTAAGGGACACTTTTCTGGTGCAGGAAACTCTCATCTCTGTCAGCAGGCAAAAGATCCTGCGTACTGGCAGTTGTCTCAGGCCTGAAATTAAGCAGGTTGCCCCTTATCACTAGGGGGTAAGATGGGAAGTTCGCATAAGGACAGCTTAGGTGGTTGGTGACATTGGTGATCAGCTGCGGGGTTGCAGTTGGGGCTGTCTGAGCCGAGCCTAGCTGTCTACCCCATACATATCCTCACTTATCTCCACCCACATGAAGGTTAAACTGTCCACCCAAATGAAGCCAAGTCCCCAAGCTACAAAAGATAGAACAGCTTGAACAGAAATTAAACATTTTTCCTGTGCTCCGCCAGGTTCTTCCTCCTCCTTTGCTCTGGGAGCAACAAGCAAAGCCCTGACATGGAGCACAACTTTCACATTGATTTCCAATAATCTCGAGTCCTGTAATGCCCGTAGCTACGAGGTGGCGCTGGGAAAATCACAGTCAATGATGACCTTGCCAAGAGCTGGACCTGACAAGCCAGCAACGTGCTCTTTCTGCTCCTTAGCCTTCCTGTTCTCTCCACCTCTTTTCCTGTAATTCCCACCAGCTTTCCTAGGAGGGTCAAGGCAGGACACTTTCAACGCCCAGATACACCCACTCCCACACAACAGGGGCACTGTGGGCTTAGAGCCTCCCTGATATGGATGCTCTCTGAACTGGACCTGTGTGGTGGCTAATTTTAATTATCAACATTTGGCAGGATCTAGAATGATCTTGGAGATGAAATCCTAGGCATATCTGTGAGGGTTTATCTAGAGTTCACCTGTTGAGATGGGAAGATTCCCTCTGAATGTGAGCAAGTCCCGTCCACCAGCTATGGTCCCAAACTGCAGAAAAACAAGAACACGGCCAGAGCACCAGCATCTGTCCACCTCCCTCTGCTTCCTTTCTGTGGACACATGTGACCAGCTGCACACGACACTGAGCCTTCCCCACCATGATGGACTTGATCTCTTCCACCTATGAGCTGAAATAAGCTCTTCTTCATGCCAGACAATGGAGTAAGAACAGGGCTTCTGTCGCCTGAGCTTCTGGTGGAAGCTTCATCATTACCATGTCATGTGGTGCTGCCACCCGTGGGATCCATGGAAAAGGGCATCTCTGCTCTCTCCAGAGCTTACTGTGTTCTGCCACATCTGGGCTCATGCTTGCAGGTGCAGCTCGTAAACTGTGCCACTGACTAGTCACCCGGAGTCACCGTGACAGAATGATACAGACCAGGAACTTACTTTGTTTATCATGGTCTGGGAAGCTGGGTGTTCAAAATTAAGATGCCCTCATGGGTGGGTTGGTGAGAGAAAAGAAAGGAAAGAGGGGGAGGGGAAAAAGAGAAGGAATTGGGTAAAGGAGGGGAGGAATAGGGTTGACTTGATAAGAAAGGGAGGAGAGGAGAAGGGAAGGGGAAAGAAGAGAGGAACTGGGGAAGGATGAACTGAGGAGGGGATGAGGAGAGGAAAGGGGAAGGGAGGGAAGAGGAGGAGATGAGAAGAGAGGGAAGGAGAGGAGAGGGGAGGGGAGAAGAGAGGAAAAGGAAGGAGAGAATAGGAAAGTGGAAGAGAAGGAAGAGGAGGAGAGGAAAGGGGCGTGGAGGGGAGGAGAAGAGAGAGAAGAGAAGAGAAGAGAAGAGAAGAGAAGAGAAGAGAAGAGAAGAGAAGAGAAGAGAAGAGAGGCTTGAGTCTTCTTACAGAGCCTCTCAGCTTGTCAATCAATCAGCTGGCTGAAAGGCTTGTTGTGCTACCTAGATAGAAGTTGCATAGGCAAGAGTCTCTTCAAAGGCTAGTCTCTGGCAGCCTTCATGTCACTGTTAGATAGCAGTAGGGAGGGGGGCTCTCCATAGCCTGCCTGCTCTAGTAGGAGCCAGCATCAGGTCCTCATTGGAGGTGTGATTGACAGGCAACCATCCTTTGCAAGAGCATCTTAACTGCATCCCTGCAGCCTCTGAAAACCATCAACTGCAGTCATGTGAGATGATAGAGGAAGGTGTGCAAAGTCTGGGCTGCATGAAGAAACGAGAAAGTTCTTGTGGGCTTTTAGACAATCGCTCAGAAAGTTCTCACCTCAGGCATTTCCGTGGCAGCTCCCTCCATCACGATACCCCAGCTCCAGTCTGTGCTGTGTAAACCACCTCCTGAAAGAAGGGAGGGGACTCAAGAAACTCATAAGGAGTTCACAAGCCTCCCAAGGGCCCTCCTAGGAGTGATGGAAGCAGTGATTCTTTGGGACGGGGGTCTTCAGTGGGAGGAAATGCAGGGATCCCCAGGGGTGTAGTTTTTCCACTAGTCACTGTCCACGCTGACATGGGCTTTGCAGAGATGCTGGCTTGACCACCTTTGCGGTGGTTTGAATGAGAAATGTGCTCTACAGGCTTTGATATTTGAACACTTGGCTCCCAGGTGGTGCTATCTGGGGAGTCTTCATGCAGCATTGCTGGGGTAGTATGTCATACAGGTGCAGTCTTTGAGATTGTGTAGCCCCGCCCTCCTCCCAGCTTGCTCTCTCTGCTCTGTACTTGTGGTTGAGAATGTAATCTCTCAGCTTCCTGTTTCTTCCATCAAACTTGCATCTTGCAGCCAAGAGCGACACTTATCCGCTTGGAACCTAAGCCCAGATCAACACTTCCTTCCACAACTTGATCTTTGGTCATGACATTTTAGCATGGCAGCAAAATGGGTAATTTATATCCCCATGATCCTGTATGTAACCCAAACAGACTCTGGTTTGCACGTGGAATCTTCACTTTGGTCTGTCATTGTTTATCTGAGGGTGAATGGAAGCAGACTCCTCTGAAACATAAACCACAAGGGTCTAGACCTAGCCTGTGAGACTTCATCTTGGCAACAGTGACATCTTTCATACTCTGCCGTGCGTGATAGCTCTGCTGAAGGGCGACAAGGTGGAACCAGATCCTCATGTTATCACAGTCAGCTCTTTTCCAGCTGAGCCATCTTCCTGCCCCTCATTTCACACCTGTATTAGGCGATGGCAAGGCCACAGTAAAACCTTACTGGAAGTATGAAACAACTTCGGATGCTTTGTTTGAAGCAGGTACTTGCTAGTAAGTATTTTCTCCACATTGCACTCCACAGCCCTACCCCTTTCTGGTCCTCTTCCAATTCTGGCAGAATCAGAGGCGCATGCCCCCAGTTCCCAGGGGCTAAAAAGAGAAGGCTAACAAATTAATTACACAAGAAAATTAAACATTTATTGGGGTCACACAGCAGAGTCAGTTCTCAACAGACCGACCCCACCACCCAGCTGTTTGCTTTAAGTTCTGGCTAAGGACAAACAAACCAACCACCCAGGACTCCAAGGAGTGAAGAGCACAGGCGGATTTGGAAGCCTCCCCTTGGAGGATGGAGACAGCACACAATTCGTGGCTTTGGGTGAGGTCAGACCTTGATCCCAGCACAGGGCAGGGCAGTGGGGGGGGGGCTTGGATGAAAAGAAAACTACATCGTCCCGCTGGCCACAGCCGCTAATAAGCTCTAGGAAGCGTGCAGGAAGCAACCAGCCAGTTAAAAAAAAAAAAAAAGCATGGGAGAGTCAGGGTGCAAAACATCCCCCACAGGCTCACGTATGGGGAGTGAACAAAGTCCCAAGTGAGTGTGTATTATTCTTGTGAGCATTGCCGTTGCAGCGACCCCAATGCCTCGGATCCACGGGAATGGAAAAATAAATCCTTTCCCTGGTCCAGGTTTTAATGCTGACAAATGGCGGTCCTTGATCTAAAACCAGTGGGTACCAAAATATCAACTGCAGCTTTCTCCTCCTGGGTGACTGCAACCTGAGACCGCCCCTTAAGAGACCTCCTGCTTAGATCCCTAACCTGCCTCCTTCTCCTGCTGTATATGATAAACACTGAGTTCCTGGGTTGTTGGTGAGATTCCATCAGGGCACCCATCCCACCTAATCCCAGGTTTGCCGTATGTGTGTCTGTCAGTTCTGCATCCCGTCACCCCAGTTAGGTCAATGCCTCTGCCTCAGGCTGTAGCATCCCTCAGCTGGTGTAACTCTTTCAGGCTCTGTAACCTTTAGGATGTGGGCCCCAGCAAGAAAAACTAGGTCACTGGTGGCAGGTCTTTGTCCATACATTGTTTCTGGCCGCTTCCCATCCAGCACGCTGCTTCCTCCCTGCCACAATGTAGCCAGTTGTCTCATTCACTCCCGGACACAGACTGAGCTGCACCGCCCGTCACCTACCGACATTCCACCTTTACTGCCATGAATGACTGACATCTCTCCAAAACTGTGAGCCAAAATATCCCCACTCCCTTATTTTGTCAGAGATTTGATCACAGTAGTGAGAAAAACAAACACATTAATATGGGGGATCAAAGAACGAATTGAGACCCTGAACTGCCATAGTCTGTAGTGAGTTTGAGGTTCAACTTAATAAATATACTGGTTACTGAAACAAAGCAGCCAATACGCTTTAGAGGGCTATAGCAGAAGCCAGAGTCTCCAAGCCTCCTAGTCACAGTGTCCAATGTTAGCCAAATTTGCAACGCAAACCAGAAAAGAGAGATGAAGTCTCAAAGAAAATGGGTACCAACTGAGACCAACTCCATTACTATCCAGGCATCAGGGTTAACAGGTCAGTGCTTTAAAGCTGGTGCTCACCATGGCCATGTTAGTCAGACAAAGGATGCTTCCTGAACATTTTTGGTAAAAAGACCTCAGAGCAGGACTAGGAAATATAAAAAAAGAGGCCGAACAAAGCCTCTGGAGACAAACTTTAGACTCCCTGAAATGAACACTTACCTGATGGGTTTTACAGAAACATCGACTTGGGCTGTAAAAAGTCACTGAGATGTGTTGTTTGAGATTGGGAGAGTGTTTGTCTTAGTAGCTGCATTAATCTGCCCATGTGATGTTTTTATTTGTTGAGTTCATTACAATAATGTGATTTTTACTTTTTAAGAAGTCAGTGAAGTTGAGACAAGATCAATTGAAATCAGCCATTTTATTCTTTAGAAGAATAAAATGTTGAAAATGAAATGGTTTGCGCTTCAGGGCCTGGCTCTGAATTATAAGTAACTGGAGACCAGAGAGAGAACGGGTGGAAAAGTATTTGAAGACTTTGCAGTCAATAGCTTCTCAAATCTGGTGACAGATACACGTTGACAATTTTGAGAAGTTAGGGAAATTATAAAGAATACAATCTCCCTGAAATCTTAAAGAAATTCAAGTACCATTGAGGGGGGAATGAGGAAGTAAGAAGAGAGGGGTGCAGAGCTTAAGACCAACAGAAAATAATGAATCGATTGGAAAACTTAGTTCAAATGTATCAGTAGTTAGTGATTAAACCAGAGAATTTAAGAATAGGAGTTTAAAAGCAAGATTCAAGGGTTGGAGAGATGGCCCAGCGATTAAGGGCATGTGCTGCTCTTGCCGAGGACCTGGATTTGGTTCCCAGCACCCATATCAGGGACCTCACAACTGCCTCTAACTCCAGCTCCAATGGATCCAGCACCCTCTTCTGAGCTGCACAGGTACCTGCACATGCACAAGTACAGAGAGAGAGATAATTAAAAATAAAACGAACCTTTAAGAGAGACATACATGGATCTACCAAGGAAGGTGAAAAAGACAAGATCTCCTGAGTGAATTGGGAGTCATGGTGGAGGGTAAAAGGGGAGAGGGGAGGAAGTGGAGAAAAATGTACAGCTCAATAAAAACAATAGAAAAAGAAAAAAGAAAATTCAAGCATGATTCAATGTTCTAGCTGAAGATAAGTACTTTGTATAGAAACAAATTCAAAATAATTAATAGAAAAGAGTCATATCCCACATTTTTTCTGCCTGAAGAGTGGCTGTGTCAGCTCTGTAGAGCATGGAGTTCAAGACAGTGTGCTACCACGGGCCAGTTCACTTCAAAGCCATACTAATCACAATGAATTCATCTAATTGCCAGAACCTGAAAACCCACAATGTATAAGGTAAGGTGGCAGACAATTCTCCAGGCACCACAGAACATGATAAAACCCTCCCCCTAATAACTATGAAAACAATTAAATTTAAAAAGTTTCAATTGTACCACAAGGACATGTGTTCAACTATGGTCATAGCAGCATTATTTGTCATAGCCAGAACCTGGAAACAACCTAAATGTTCCTCGACTGAAGAATGGATGAGGAAAATGAGGTACATTCACACAATAGAGTACTACATAGCAGAAAAATTGACCTCTTGAAATTTGCAGACAAATGGATGGATCTAGAAAAAAACATATTGAGTGAAGTAACCCAGACCCAGAAAGACAAATATAATATGTATTCACTCATAAGTGGTTTTTAGAAAAACCAGTCTACATTCAGAGAACCTAGACAACAAAGAGGACCCTAAGAGAGATATACATAGATCTAATCTACATGGGAAGTAGAAAAAGACAAGCTCTCCTGAGTAAATTGGGAGCATGGGAATCATGGGAAAAGGTAGACGAGGAGGGGAGAGAAGAAAAATGTATAGCTCAATAAAAACAATTTAAAAATAACTAAATAAAACCACTCAGCCTGGGGCTGAGTACTTACCTTCTTGAAGATCTTGGTTCGAGTCCCAGCACCACGCACGTGGTGACTCACAGCTGCTGTCACTCCAGTTCCAGGGGACCTGATGTCGTCTTCTGATTTCTATGAGCTTGGCAGGCAAGAAGTGGCGCATGTGCCCACATGCAGGCAAAACACACGTTTTTCACACACAATAGCATTTTAAAAACTCTAATGTATGACCAGGTGTAAAAGTGGCTTCTCTTGCTACTGTAACAAGTTCCCTGTCAAGGGAAAGCTTTAAGAAGGAAGCATCTGATGTGGTCAGAGTTTGAGGGTGCAGTCCATCCTGGCAGGGAAGGGATGTGGGAGGAGCCTGAGGAGACTGGTCATGTGGCTCCCACAGTCAGAGAGCATAGAAGTGAATGTTGTCACTCAGCTGCCCTCACTCTCTAGTCAGTCCCCTCCAGCACCCTGACCCATGGAATGGTGACACCCACACTGAGGGTGTGCGGTGAGATTTTGTTTGTGCTTTAACAAATGAAGCCTGCCTGAAGATCAGAGAAGCAGAGCAGCCAGCCACTAGTTCTTACCTCTACCGAATCCCCAGACCGGATGGGCAACCCTGTCTTTAGGACTCCTCAGAAAGAATGTTTGAGCTCCTGTCTACTCTCGCCTTATATTCCTCTCTCTGTCCAACCATATCCCTTCCTGTCTCCACCTCCCTAGTGCTAGGGTTAAAAGCGTGTGACTTCCTAGTATTGGATTAATTAAAGCCACCACCTCCTGGCTCTGATTCTCTTTTAAGCTGGATCGATCTTGTGTAGCCCAGATGGCCTTGAACTCACAGAGCTGTGTTTGCCTCTCTCTCCCAATTAAAGGCATGCACCACCACTGCCTGGCCTCTGCGGCTAACTAGTGACTAGCTCCACACTCTGATCACCAGGCAAGCTTTATTTGTTAAAACACAAACAGAATATCACCACAGGTATGTGTTCCCTCTTCAGTGTTATCTAGAAAGGCCTTCACAGACACACCTGGATGTATCTCTTCAGTTTCCAAATCCAGGTGAGTTGACAGTGAACATGGACCACCACACCTGTAAAGACTACAAAAGCCTAGAACAACAGCATCGGCCATCGCCACGGTTACAGAACACCATGCCTAGAAACGGCAGATTGTATAATCTTTTTCTAAAGTTTATCTACATAGACCTCATGCTAGGCTAGCACCAAGTCTACTTGAATTTGTAGAAAGAGTCAAATCAGAAACTCTCTGAGTACAACATGTTTGAATTGGATGCAAATTTGGGTTAAGCTTAAACATTTGAAAATGAGGCAAGACAATTTCTAAAAATTATGGGCCAAATTGAGAAGCTACAGGAACCTCTAAAAGGTAATAGAAATTGGAATTTTAATAGCATTAAAAATACAACATAAAATTTGAATTACCCAGCTAAGCAGTGCTTGAGAAGAAGTTCATCACTTCAAAGTCTTACATTGCCTTGAAGAAGGATCTGGAATGGGTCATATTAGGTACTCTCCTGATTGCAATGAAAAACTGCTTGACAAAGGCAACTTAAGGTTAGAGAGGAATTTCTTCTTTTTGCTAACAAGCTTGAGAGTGCGCCCATTATGGTGGGAAAGGCACAGCAGCATCCGTGTGAGGAGGTTGTCTTACGAAACTAGAAAAACCCAGAGGAAACAACAGGAAAAATCAGAGTTGATAGACACAGGAGCCAAGGAGAGACCTCATCCCCCACCCCCTGGGAGGCTGGGCATGGTTTGCAAAGGGACACAGCCCTACAGTACAGGCAAGGGGAGCCATCTGAGCTGTTCCTGTGAGCCTGAGATAGGCTCTTGTCTCCCATATCTTCCAGCCTCAGTGAGAAGTGAATTCTGAAGCACCAGATAGCAGCATCAGTGCCCCCATTCCTCACAAACCTTGTCTCCAGCTGCATGCCCCTCCCCCATGGCTTCTGGAAGGATCTTATCAATGGATCTCACTGTATGCTTTCTGTCAGCATCAACCGTGCTGTCTCGACAGCTCTGCGGTTCCACAGGGTGACACACACCTGCTTTCTCCCAGCTCCCTGCTCCTGTGTGTTTCTGGGCAGAGAGGTGGGTGACATCTTCCAGGGGAGATGCTATCTAACCACAGGGCAAGGTACAGCTCCACCTGGAAGAGGGGCCTTACAGGTTGTGGGGATGGCAGTTTGTAACCACTTACTGAGCAGAGACAATAGCTGTGTGAATTTCAGCACTCACACACCCACACTCTGTCCAGCCTGGCTCTGGCTTCCTGGAGTATTTAAGAGTATTTTCCCAACCCCAGTTCTACAGCCAGTGTCATAGTTTGAGCTAGAACAGCTCCCATACATTCATGTTTGAATACTTGGTCTCCAGTTGGTAGAACTGTTTGGGAAGGATTAGGGGGTGTGGCTTTGTTGGAGGAGGTGCGTCACTGGGGGTGGGCCTTGAGACTCCAAAGGATACATGCCATTCCCAGCATGCTCTTTTCTGACCCCCAGTTTCAGATCATAACACAAGCTCTCAGCCGCTCTCGCCGCCCATATCCTAGCTCCACCATCATGGACTCCAGTCCTCTGGAATCTTAAGCCAAACTAAATTCTGTTATAAGTTTCCTTGGTCAGGATATGCTACCACAGGAATGCAATCAGTGTGGTCAACATCCCATCTGCATAGCTACAGTGATTGATTCAAAATCCATCATAGAATATACTGATGAAGGACTATTTCAGACTCTCAGTGGTGTCTGTGTCTGTGGAAGCTACTGGAAAAAACTGCTCATGTTCATCCTTGTGGGAGTGAGGAAGACAGTGCAGGTCACAGTCACCGGCAACCACCTTAGGCTGAGGGCGATGCCTCAGGGGAGAAACCAAAGGACAGCAAAGCAGTGCCGGTGGCTGTGACCTGTCCCAGCCACTCCCAAGGTTGGTCTCTGGGCAACGGGGTAAAGGACCGCCTTTGACTCTTAGACCAGCAATGCTGGGAGTTAAGTTGGCATGATCTCTACAACTTTCCCTGCAAAAAGGAGAAAAAAATAATGTCCAGATGAGACACACATAAAAGAGCAAAGACACTAGAGACACTCGGTGAGGTCACAGAGAGTCATATTTATCTGCCCCGTGACACAGCCTCTTTAAACCACCTCTTTCTCAGCCTCCAGGATGCTGAGCCAGGGTCTCTGAAAGACCCCAGCCCCTCATCGCTTGGACTTCCCTCTGAGGGCCACCATTCTCATTTACCATGTTGTGTTTTCATGGAAAATAAAACCCTTGATGGATTTCCGAGCGCTGGCTCCCAGCTGCCCACTAAAGGAAACATTTACGATTCACTTAATTTGGGTTGTGTCTCAATAATGGGAGTAACTGGATCATGCTCACGCCCCAGAGACTCCACGACCGCAACAGCCTGACACACAAGCTGCTTGATTGAAAATAACGAACCAGCCTCCAAATGGCTGGACCCACGGCCAGTTTCCATACAGCCAGTGTGGAGCTATAGAAGACAATGCTGCTGCAGCTCTCCCTTCCCAAAGAGGAACATTTTTAATCAAAGGAAATGTCGGGCAGGTCCCGGACCGGCCAAGATAGAGCACACAGGGCTGATCCAGGATGAGTTTCTGGGCAAGGAAACCAGTCTGGGGCTCATCTGCACTCTGCTTTTAGTGTGGCCAGTGCCTTTCTTTCTATTTCCCTGGGAGAGCCAGAGGAAAAGAACTGGAAAGGAAGAGCCAAGGCTCCCTGACATCAACTGGCACTTTGTAAATTGAGCTTCAAAGAGAGACGTGACAGACTGCTCTATCCCCAAAGGCACAAGAAACCCGGACTCACTTAGTGAAGGACAACAGAGTCGGGCCATGCTGGGTCTGTGCGCCCTCCTCAGTGTGGAATCTAGGAGGATTATTGCTTCAAAGCCCCTGGGATGGAGTTTCACTACATTAATTCTGCGTTTGGACTTGTTCTGGGAGAGAGGAGAGCATCTAAGATCAGGGCAGGCCTGAGATGAGGAAGCTTAGAGTTCAGAGGAGGAGGCGCTGACCCAGGGTGTGAAGCAGCAGAAGATGGCCCACATGGCCGGATCTGTGTCCTCACAGGGACGTCCGCAGGGCTGCAGTGTAGACCACTCTGTGAATAAGCTGCTAGAATGTTCCCTCCACCTCGGAGAAAGGCTCAGGTTGTTTGCACTCTCTGTCCTTAGACACCTCCTCGCCCCTCCGGGTGGCTCTTCCTGCAGCAGCCATGACAACCTGGGCTCTAACTGGCTGGCTCTGCTGTGCTTTGAATGCCTTGTCTCTAAAGATGGGGCCCTTCTCAGCCGCTCCCCTCACATACTCCCTCAGTGTCGCAAGGGTACCAGATACAACTCTGTGCATTGGGATGTTTACTCCCAACTGGTGACCTGACATTCTCTCTCTCGCTCTTGTGGGCATCCAGCAAGGCTCCTGATAGAGATTTCCAAGGATACATCTAGTCTCCCCACTTGTTTAATGAACCTGAGCCTAGGCCCCCCAGAGGCCGGATGATACTCTCCCTTCTCAGAAGCTGTCCCTCACACACACACATCACACTCACAAGTCATTTTGCAGTAGCCATACAGAGGCACCAGAGCCAAACCACACTACATGAGGACAGCAATGGGGCAAATCCTGTCTAAGTCAGCTATCCAGTGACATCTGCAAGCATTGTCTTAACTTTTCATTTAAAGAGAGTGGTGTATACCTTTATGGGTGGGGTGGAGGAAAGAGAGCTTGGTGGTAACGCTTTCTAAGTATGAGCACAAAGTGTTCCAAGAACCCTGCTTCCAAGAAGCCCTGCTCCCCAGAAGCCCTGCTCCCCAGAAGCCCTGCTCTCCCAGAAGCCCTGCTCTCCCAGAAGCCCTGCTCTCCCAGAAGCCCTGCCCCATGATCTCTCCCACCCTGCCCACCAGACTTCCAACTCTGAGTCTCTGCCACACAGTGTCATTTGATCCTTACTTCCTTGACCTGCTAAATCAAAAAACCTGTCAGGAGGCCTCTGGCCACTCTTATAGTCGATGGAGACAGGAGACACCATCACTGAATTTCGTACACACACACACTGTGGAAGATGGCTGTCTCACTGTGGTAGTTTGAGTGTGAAATGACCCTCATAGGTTTATGTGATTGAACATTTGGTCCCCAGTGCAGCCTTGCTAGAGGAAGTATGTTGCTGGCGGTGTCACCGGGGGCAGCTTTTATAAAACGTTTATAAGTTTGCTCCAGTTCCTGTGTTCTCTCTCTCTCTCTCTCTCTCTCTCTCTCTCTCTCTCTCTCTCTCTCTCTCGTCTTCATCCCTCTCCCTTTCCATCTCCACATCCCTTCTCTCTCCTTCCTTTATGCAGTTGAAATGTGGCCAGGAAGCACCCTGCTCTAACTGTCTTGCTGCCTTCGATGCCTGCTGCCTTGCCCACTGTGATGAACTTTATCCCTCTGGAACCATAAACCAAAACAAATCCTTCTCCCCTTGGGTTGCGTTTGGTCATGGTGTTTTGTCATAGAAACAAGCTGGTAGCTAATACACTCTGGCATCACATCCATGAGGCCCCAAGGTCATCCTGCTTAGGAAGAAGTTGGTGACTCACCAAGAGTCTACAGATTTGTCCCTTTCTTTATCTAGGTACCACAGGCTGTCGCAGAAGGACATATCACTCAGACTCTGTCTCCAGCTGGGCTTGGCTTAGTGAAAGGGGCAAGAGGCCATGGGAGGCAGGGGAGGGAGAGCCAAACAGTCCCATCTTCCTTCGGCGTGCCCTTTTGTTTGTTTCCCTCCAGCGGGCCCCTGTCCAGGACAACAGAAAATCTGTTGTCCTATTCATTCTTCAGCCTGACCTGTATCTACTGCTCTGACTTCGTGTTTGTTCTGCATCAGAGCGGTTCCTCAGAACTATGTCTGGTCTACACAGAGGAGGGAATAGCTAAGAGAGGTCAAGCTGGAAGCTCACCCTGCAATCCCAGCTAGCTACTTCCTCATTTCTCTGAGACATCCATGTGATTCAGCAGCTCCTGCCTAGCTACCAGGTCAGTGGGGAGCCCTTCTGAGACTCAGCGTTGTGTATTTTTTGAAAACCACAACAAAAAGAAGGAGATAAGTAACTCCCTCTAAGAAGAAACAACTAGAGAAGGTGGGCAGAAATCAAAGTCCTGGGAAACAGGTGTCCCTCTGTTCCAGGGCCCTGACCTGGCCAGTAGCTTGAGTCCCGCAACTAACCCTCTGTCCCTCTCCTCTTCAGGTCCCTTAAGCAAAAGGCCCACAGGGAACAGAAGTTACCAGAAGCACCCTGCTGCACCCATGCACCCTGGAAGGTGCTGTGAGGTCTGCTCAAGTCTCAAGGGACCCGAGCCCTCTGCAGCTGGGCTGGATGCTGACGGTACAGAAAGGGGCCGTGTAATTGTCCCCAGGCTCAGACGTCAGCTGGACAGTTTCGTTGCTAATTGCCTGACAGCCCACTCTGCCCTCAGCTGTCTAAGATGAGTGTTTCCGACGTCTTATTTCAAAGCACGTCCCCTTGACTGCTTAATTATGCGGAGACGTCGGCTTTCAAGCCCTCACAGCCTGATGGCTTGGGCTGGGTGAGCTCCTCAAGCAGCTCCAAATAATTCATAGTGAGATACGGCTGCCATTGATTTCGTACTGGCTCTAAACATGGCTGGGTTCCCACCAGGACTTGTCAATTTCGCCCGGATGGCACAGTCTTCATTGCTGGGAGCCAACTGTTATAATTCCTATCAAACCACAACTGCCCCATTTGATTTTCCAACGGAGATGACCTATGTGATAGGCAGTGCTGACAAGATGCGGGGTCTCCAGTGTTAGGGTCTGTGGAGACTTTCTGCCCTGAGTCTGTGCTCTCGGCCTCTTGTCACACTAAGGCCAGAGACCTGAGGTTGGATGACGTATAAAAGACAAGAATTATGTGATACCTGAGATTGTTTTCTGACCTCAACACACATCTGCTAATAGCTAGCATGCATGTGCACGCACGTGCACACACACAAAAACTATACATACATACACATTTTAAAATGTCTCTAAAAATACAACACCTCAGAGATCCACTCTCTCCAGTCAGGTACTCCCAACTCCTAAAGATCCATTCAGCTGTGAATTCAACTGTGGACGAATTCATGGAAGGATCAGAGCCTTTGAGATGGAACAGCTTCCTTAAGGCCTGTCTGACTATACATTGGGGATGGAGCCTTAACATACAAGCCCTTGGAGAACACGTCATCCTCCAAACACACGGTTGGCATTGTGTATCCTCTGTCCATCACCTACCTGCCCATCCATCCATCACCATCTCTGCACCTATTGGTGTATTTATATGTAGCTATGTGTATTTATATGTCTAGCTGGTTGGCTAGCCACCTGTGCATCTCTCTAACTAGCACACACACACATGCATGCACACACATGAGCACACACGTGCACACACACACGTACGCACACATGCACACACAAGCACACACACATGCACACACATACACATGCACTACTGCAGTCTCTTGGCAAATCCTGTGATCTTAGTGGCAGATCCACAGCACCATCATTTCCCGTGGCGTCCACACATCCCGCCCCACCCCGTGTGTTTCCTCACCCGCACCCACATCCCCTAGCAGTTTGCGTTCAGCTCCAAGGCCAGAACGACTCCTCTCATTCTGAAGTCAGTGTTCTCCCACTCTTCCTCGTCCTAACAGCTTTCCCCCTCGGCCGGGCACACCAGCATCAACGCGGGAGCCCTCCGAGGCTGCTCATCTGCTCCCACCTCTGCTCAACCCATCCTTCTGGAAGTCTCTCTGCTCTGGCCACCCTACCCACAAACCCAGCTGCTTTCCTCCAGCCCTTCTCTTATTTTGTCTCCTGTGATGCCTCTCTCTCTGCATGAGCCCCTCCCTTGTCCTCTCAGATGTCCCCAACCATCCATTCCAGAATACAATCCTTCCTCTGTCCCCTTACCAACCTCCATTTCTCTGCCATTATCTCCATAAACTAAAAACCTAAGCTTCCCAAGGTCTAGTGCAGCCAATCCCTCTAAAACTCAGGCGTGAGTCTGTGAACCCGTACTACTGTTTGAAGTAAATGTTGACAATGCCTCTCTTCTTCTTCTTCTTTTTTTTTTCTGATGCAGTGAAATAATTACTTTTTAATTTATTTTTTTAATTTCATTTCACATTCCACCCACAGTTCTCCCCCTACCCTCTCTCCCGCCACCCTCCTCTTGCCTAGCTCCCCTCCCCCCATCTATTCATCCCAACTAGTAAGGGCTCCCTTGGGAAGCCAACAAAGCCTGGCATATTAAGCTGGGGCAGGATCAAGCCCTTCCCCTGCATTAAGGCTGAGTATGCCATCCCACCATAGGGAATGGGCTCCAGCAAGCCAGCTCATGCACCGCACCAGGGATAGGTCCTGGTCCTACTGCCAGGCGCCTCACAGAAAGAGCAAGCTTCACCACTGCCTCCCACATACGGAGGGCCTAGTTCAGTCCCATGGCAGCTCCGCGGCTGTCGGTCTAGAGTGCCTGAGTTTCCAGGAGTTTGGTTCAGCTGTCTCCACAGACGGTACCTTTCACAGTCCAGTGTGGATGCACCTTTAGCTCACAAAGCCACCTCTGCATCCTGCCACGGAGAGACTGGACGTGTGAAAGTGGACACACAGTGTGACAGCTCATGGTCTTAGTCTGTGAAACGGCTCCTGCTCAAAGGGAGGGAAGGGGCAAGAGTGTGGAGGAGGGGAAGGCAGCTTTCTCTCAGACTCTCACAAGCAAAAAATTTCCTGAGCCATCGTCTGGCAGAGTGTGAACAGCTCTGAGTCACCTGAACTTTCACCTCAGGGAATGTGAGAGACTGAGTCCCCTGAGGTCCTTCTCAGTGACACCCTTGCAGTGTGGGTAAAATATGCACTCCTTGATAAACTACCCCCCGGGGCTCCGGAGAGAGCTGAAGAAGAGACTCTGCTACCAAGCTCCTAGCAGACAGCCCAGCAAATGGTTCTTCCAGCCAACGTCCATATATGTGTCTGCAGACCGTGTGTGTGTTTGTGCTTCTGTGTGTGCACATCTGCCTAGATCCCTGTGTGTGGGTCTGTGGTGTGTATGTGTATATGTGTGTTTCTGTACAAACGTGAGATATCACACCATATTCATCCCAACACAACAACCATTCGCTCAGTCAGTCCTGCGAGGAAATGGTGCCAGGCTGTCACCAGCAAGGAGCTTTACAAAAGCTGTCCGTGTGTAAAACACAGCAAGGAGCTTTACAAAAGCTGTCCGTGTGTAAAACACAGACTGCTGCCGTGTGCATGCTGGGTGTGTTGGGCTCACTTCATTCTTAGCGTGATGACTAAGAATGCTAAGGTTGCCCAGAGGAGAGATGGCCGGGGAGGCATCTTGGGGCGCTGAGGACACGAGGTGGGCCTTGAGGAGGGATCAGCCTTGGAAGAACAGCTAGAGACAATTCAAACAGCAGTGACACCAAGGATGCTGCCCTGAGTGTGTGCCTCCTGCCCTCCAGAACAGGCTTTCCAAACTGTTAGTGATGATGCTGCCATCATATGAGATGTGGCCTCTCTGCACTCTTCGGCTTCTTGGAGTCGGTGGGATTTGCCTGTGCAGCTCTGAGCGAGCCTGCAGTAGGGGCTGATTTCACTGCCGTGCCCATCGCTGCTTCAAACACACTTCATCCACGCATCTGGTGCTGGTTGAATACATACGGCATATCAGACAATGACCTATGCCGGACCAGGATAATGGTGGTCATAAAGACTTTCCATCTTGTTGTTTCCTGGCTCCAAGGAGGAAGGAGACTTAGGTTTGACCTGCACACTGACAAAAAAAACAAGCCCCTTCTCTCTTAAGTTCCTTCTTATTGGGCATTTACAGTAAATACGGGGCGGGGGGAGAGGCAGGGGGAATGAGACGTGCATAGCTGTGCTTTGGAGAGACTACCTTGGCTGGACTCAGGTTACTGGAGCCAAGGACACACTGACATGGAGGTCCACCAAGCCTTAAAGGGTCGACCTTTCATTTTCCGTAGTGCATGATTCCACAGAGCAACCGACACATTCACCTCTAACTGCTCTCTCACTTCCAGTGAGCCATGAGCCATCCATATGTGGTCTACCTCATGTGAACGTGAACTGTGCTCACCCATCTTTGTGAGGTACAAAGGCTACACGCAATGGGTACTGCATGCAGTGGGTACTGCAGCCATCTGGGCGGGGCTATCACAGATGCAGGGAGTCTGGAAGGGAGATGCTGAAGTTCCCGGGATCTGTGTCTCTCGATAATGGATTGTGCAGAGGCATGCCAATCGCTGCAGGAAGGCAGAGAGTTTATTAAGTGAGGGATAGAGGGTCCTGGAGGTGTGCCGTGCCTCCCCAGTGGCCTGGCTGCAAGAGGGTATGGGAGAGAAAAGGTTGAGTCCCCAGTGACCTTTTATGGGTTGTTAACATAGGTAGCACCTGCCTCTCCTGAATTCTCAGGCTTGGAGAGGGCGTTTCTGAGCCTGCTCCCTTGGCTGGATGGAGCTCAAGGGCACTAAAGGCTTCCAATCTTCCTCTGTGGGTGGTTTTTTTGTATTTTAATCTCTGGAATTTTCTCCTTCTCTGTTTTCCAGTCTGGCCTGCCCTGGCTGGCACCAGCAGCCCGTGTAGCAGCAAGAAGCCCACTCCTGGGTCAAGCTGAAACTTGTGCAGCCACAGTATCCAGGATCCATCTATTTTCTGTACCAGCTTGAGAGTCATTCGGTGGAGGTTTGAGGAGACTGTCCCCATGTCCCTTCTGCTCTTAGTCAAGGCTTCCAAGCCTCTGGATGTGGCTCTGTCTCTGATTAGTTACCAGGACCAGAGGGGGCTTCCCTCACCAAAGTAACTCCCACCCCTGGGGCTGTGGCAGGTGGGGGCTTGACTAGCCCAGGGAAGGCTACCCTGGGTCTAAGGTGGGGATCAGATGTGCGGCCAAGTGAAGGACAATGGGAGGGTTCTGAGAACAGCTCTGCACCAGGCTGAGCAGCCGCCATCCAGCTGTGCACTGCAGCACAACCCGTCTCCGCCTGACAGAAACAGCGTGTCACTTTATCAGCTCGGGTGACATTCTAGCCTGCTAGCCTGGAGCCTTCCTGTCATTCAGGCAGCTAAAGATCTGAGTGTCTCTGCCACCGCCACCCAGGAATTGGAGATAGGTGGCTGTCTCCACAGATGGGGGGGTCACCTTGCCAGGACCTCTAGCTTGCTGACACCAACAAAGAGCAGGAGGAAGGACACAATCTCCTCCTTAACTGCAGCTGGGTGGTGGTGAGGAGCATCTCTGGGGCTCAGAGACTGGATTCCTTAGCTTCCTTGCCAGTGGCTGTGAGATCAAACCCTAGCCTTCCTTTGGAGAACTCTGTGTTGTCCATCTGCTCGCGCTCTGACGCTCCCTAGCTGCTGGGACTGCCTCAGCCAAGTCAAAATCAAAGCCATTAGCTGGATAATTGCTCTAATGAGAGCAGCGATGAATCACCAGGACGGCTCTCATCCTGGAAAAGCTAAACAGACACACGGCGGCGTGGCTGCTACTCCCTGAGATCCTGGTTCTTCCTCTGTGTCCTGTGTGAGTCTTAAAGAAGTTGATCACAATGACCTGAGAACGGAGGAAAATATACAGGAGCGGGGTTTTACTACATGGTTATGAGCCTGGGGAATGGTGATAAGCAGAACGACGCAGAAATAAACCAGAGCGGCAGCACCACGAGCAGAGAAAGACTTTTGAGTCAAGCTGCCTGTAAAAGGATCCCAGACTGCCTCTGAGAGCATCGGAGTCATGTGATCTTTCAGTCAAGTCAAAGTGTTGGTCTCATTAGGAGGTCTGGGTGGTTAACTGAGATGATGGGGAAATAACTGAACAGTCCCTAGCAGGCAGCTATGCCCAGCAGATGCTAGCAAGCATAGCCATACATGTATTGTTTTAATTAATGGGCCAATTCACCAGCAAGGTAACCACTGGGCACGCTCTAACAGTGAGGAACAAGCTAGGGTGGAGGCTGCCAGCTGCACTCCGTACTGGAGGCGGTTCAGTCTGTGATGACCAGCCAGCAAGAAAGATGATGACAAGTTGGGTGACAGATGCAGGGGGATGTTTGGGTACCCAGGGGAGATCAAGATGGGGGGACAACATGTGCCAGGAGGGGGAGTCCTCTCTTTGTATTTGGTGGTCAGTGCTGAGGTTCTGAAGTGTTCACGGAAGGGGAAATGCACGCTTGAATCTTGTCTTAGAGATGTCGGGCACGGAGGGGCTGGCAGTGAAGTAACAAAAAGCAGAACATCCAGGAGCAGCCTCGTCTTTCCCTTGGGAAAGCAGGGCACCCAGGAAAAAAATGTGTGTGAAGATACTGAGGTGATCAGAAGAGGGGCAGGCCAGGGGACACCAGCACTGGCTCTGACTGACAAGCTCCCCAGGCCTTCTGTTAGGAGGAGACTGATGGCACTGTGTGGGTTCCTATGTAAGGGGGCTGAGGGCAGAGTGTGGGGTCCTGTGTAAGGAGGGGGCTGAGGGCAGAGTATGGGGTCCTATGTAAGGAGGGGGCTGAGGGCAGAGTGTGGGGTCCTCTGCAAGGAAGGAGCTGAAGGTGGAGGGTGGGGTCCTATATAAGGAGGGGGCTGAGGGCAGAGTGTGGGGTCCTATGTGCCGTCCCTGGGCAGGTGGTCCTAGGTGCTGTAAGAAAGCAGGCGGAGAAAGTCATGAGTGGCAAGCAGTAAGCGGTGTTCCTCCATAGCCTCTGCTTCAGTTCCTGCCTCCAGGTTCTTGCCCTGCTTGAGTTTCTGCCATGACTTTCCCTGTGATGGACTGTGACCTGGTAGTGTAATAGGAAATAAGCCTTTTGCCCTGCGTTTCCTTTGGTCATTGTGCAGGGCACTTACAAAAGTATGTTTCTTTAGGTGGAAGCAACAAAAGTATCCTGAATCAAGCATCGGAAATAATCCTGATACACACACACACACACACGTTGGTAATAATAGTAATGCTTAAATTAAAAGAATATGTATGCTTAATTACAGAAACCAAGCGATCATCTCAATAGATAGTGACAGAATTTATCTTCAAAGAAACCAAGACCCATAAGGCACATTCCTCACCATAGGAAAGACTGCCTGTGGCAGAATTATCCCCAAGATTGTCCTGCAACACTAAAAGCACTTCCTGTAAAATCAGAAACGAGACAAGGGGCCACACTCTACCCTCAGTCAGTGTAGAACTTGAACTTGATGTGGGATTCCCCTCTGCATGCTATGAATATGTTTCATTACCATTGGTTAATAAAGAAGCTCCTTTGGCCTATGGCAGGGCAGGATAGAGCTAGGCGGGAAAACTAAACTGAATACAGGGAGAAAGAAGGCGGAGCCAGACAGACACCATGCAGCTGCCAAAGAAGCAAGATGTGAGGTAACAAGCCACAGCCTCGTGGCAAAATATAAAATAATAGAAATGGGTTGATTTAAGACACAAGAGCTAGCTAGAAATATGCCTGAGCCATTGGCCAGTGTTGCAATTAATGAAGTTTTGTGTGATTATTTAGGTCTGGATGACCAGGAAATGCAAGCACAGTATCCATTTACATGAACACTTAGACAGAGTAATAAGGTAAGAGAAAGAAATTCAATGACAGAGATAGAAAGGAAGATGTCAAACTATCTTTGTTTGGGGAGAACTCAATTCTACACTTAAGAGACACTAAAGACTCTACCCCCAAACTTCTAAGTATGATAAATGCTTTGAGGAATGCAGCAAGAGACAAAGTCAAGGCACAGACCTCAGCTTGCTTCTATCTGCCAGTAACCAGCACACCAAGAAAGAAATCCGCAAACAATCCCAGCCACAATGGGCTTCAAAAGTAGGAATAAACCTAACAAGGAGATCAAAGTCTCCTCCAGTGAGAACTTTAAACACCAGAGACGATGAGAGGAGGATGAAGAGACTTCCTGTGTGCATGCTTTGGAGAAATTAGTATTATGAAAATGGCTACGTTTTCATAATACAAAGGCCGTTTGCAGATTCAATACATCCCCCATCAAAATTCCAAAGACGCTCTTCACAGAAATAGAAAAAGAAAAGCCTAAATTTCATGCGGAAGCACAAAAGACTCTGGGATAACAAAGCAAGACAGAGCAAAAAGAGCAATGCTGGGGGTGTCTCGGTACCTGACATCAAATTACACCATGCGGCCACAGTCACAAAAGGGGAGCAGCGTGGCTCCTGCATAAAACCAGACGCGCAGACGGATGCAGCAGAACAGAAGACCCAGAAATACATTCACGCTGCTACGGCCACCTGAGTTTTGACAAAGGTGCCAAAAACAGCTGCTCCGGGGGGGAGAGGGGGCTGAATATCCACGCGTAGAAAAATAAAAATCTCCCTCATTGCTCTAGTCTGATTTCTGTTGCTGCAATAAAACACAGACCGAAGACCAACTTGTGAGGGTAAATGTTTATTTCGTCTTTACAACTCCAAGGTCACAGTTCACCACGGGGAGAAGCCACGAACTCAATACAGGAACTCCAGCAGAGGCCGTGAAGGAGCACTGCCTACTGGCTTCTTCTTCACGGCTTGCTCATCTACTTTTCTTACACAGCTCAGGCCCACCTGCTTAGGGGTGGCACGGCTAACAGTGAGTTGGTCACCTCCTGTGTCAATTAGGAAGCTAGAAATCACCCGACCTGATGGAGGCAATTTCCCAGCTGATGGTCCCTCTACCCAGGTCATGAGTTTGCATCCTGCTGACAGCTGAATCTAACTATGGCCCTCATCGTGTATGAAAATCAATTCAAAATGGATCAAAGATATTGATGCAAGACCTGAAACTTTCTGATTGCTGGGGGAAAGCAAGATATAGGCATTGGCAAGGGACTCAAGAAACAAAACTAATAATTGATGGAGGAGATTGTATAAAATTGAAAAGATTCTACACAGCAAAGGAAATAATGAACAGAGCAAAGAGACAGGGTACAGAATAGGAGGAAATCATTGCTGTTACACATCCAACGCCAGAGTAATTTCTACAATCTATAAAACAGTCTAAAAAAGCATCCAAACACTGCAAAATCAAATCATTTGATCAATAAATGGGCAAATGAATCCAACAGAAAGTCTACTGCATCTTCAGCCATCAACAAAATGCAAATCAAAACCACAGAGCGATTCTACCTCACCCCAGTCAGGATGCTGTCATGAAGTGATATCGAATGTCGGTGAAGACATAAGGCAAATGTGTTGTGGTTCAGGCATTTGGATACCTGGGCCGTAGCTTGTAGCACTGTTTGGGAAGGTTTAGGGGGTGTGGCCTTCCTGGAAGAAGCATGTTACTGCAGGCAGAGCTTTGAGATTAAAGGCTGCACCCACTCTGGTTCCCTCTTTCTGCCTCAAGCTTGTGACTAGGGTTTGAGCACTCAGCTTCCAGTCACCTTCCCCATGCTTCCCTGGCATGATGGACTCTCACCCTCCAGAATCATAAATCCAAACAAAATTTCTCTTCTATAAATTTGGTCGGGCGGGGGGGGATTATCAGAACAACTGAAAAGTAGCCAATAGAGAAACTTTAAACACTTCTGGTTGTCATGAAATTAGATAAACCACCATGGGAGTCCCTGTGGCTAGTGCTCAAAACTCTAAAAACAGAACCACTGGCCAATATACATGCCCACACCTGAGAGGACACCCTAAGACATTTGTCAGAGTGCCACAGAGTTGCCTACACAGCCGCATTCATGACAGCGCCGTTCACAACAGCCAAGTGACAGAAGCACCTAGGTGCTCACCAGAAAGCCAGTGAAGAAGGAAGCATGGTGTGTATTCAGACCACAGCTCAGCTTCATCACATGGAAAACAATGAAATTGCATCATTGGCAGGAGCATAGCTGGAGGTCACGGGATTAAGCAAAGTCAACCAGACTTAAAAAGATGCTACCATACTATCTGTCATGTGTAACAGCCAGGTTTTTAAAAGGCGCGCGTGTGCGTGCGTGTGTGATAAAACACTGACCAGAAACAACTTGGGGAGGAAAGGGTTTATTTAGTTTACTGTTACAGTCCATCATCAGAGAAGTCAGAGCAGGAACCTGGAGGCGAGAGCTGACGCAGAGACCATGGAGGAGTGGCACTTAGTGGCTTGTTCCCCATAGTTTGCCCAGCCTACTTCCTTATAGAAGCCAGGACCACTTACCTAGGAGTAGCAGCACACACAGTGGGCTGGACCACCACACACATAAATGACCCAGAGACCAATCTGACTGAGACAGTTTGTCAGCTGAGGCCCCCTCTTTCCAGACACAAAAGAAAGTGCGGGGCAGATGAGCAAGCACACCTAAGCCTGCCGATCGCAAACTCCGTAATTTTGTAAGCCAATTGCAAGGCTTTTAGGCAAAACACTTTCAGGAGGACAAGGAGCACTGTGGCCTTCAGTCTCACTCCAACCAGAAAAGAGCGATCGCCTACAAATGAGGGTAAACAATTGGCTCACTTTTTGTTTATACTGTGGACTGAGCTCAGGAGATGCTAAACACAGGCTCTGCCACTGAGCCATACCCCAAGCTGCATAACCAAACATCCATCCCTATTTGGGCCAGCAAGATGGCCCACTGTGTAAAAGCTCTTGCCATGCAAACCTGATGACCTGAGTTCAGTTCCCAGGTCCCAGACTGACTCCAGGAAGCTGTCCTCTGACATGCATACACTGTGGTGTGTACACACACACACACACACACACACACACATCCACATACATGCCCATACACACATACAGCAGTACTTAAAAGAAATGTTAATCTCATTTTACATATTTTTTGCTTTTGGATTTAAAATGTGCAGAAGCAGCAGGGGAGCAGCCTTGCACGTATAAGAACCTCAACCCCCAGAGCTCACATAAAAATACCAGGCACAGTGCAAGGACTCCTTATCCTAGTGCTGAGGAGACAGAGGCAGGAGGATCCCTGGGACTCACTCCGGGCCAGTACAGGACTCTGCCTTTAGAAGAAACTAAGCCTCCAGAAGCTAGCCTCTCGCTTCCACATTCTTGTACACACAAAACATACCTGTGCATGCAAGTGTGCGCACACGCACACAGACACACACACACACACATGCATCAAAAACTAAAAGAAAATGAACCATATAATATTGTAATAAATAAATGAAAAGTACTTATGATTCTCTCGGGATTAAATTAAAGCCATGGTACAAAGTGTCGACATAAAGCACCCATTAAACTTAAATGGCACTTATTTTCAAAAGTATATGGAGACAAAATTAAACACAACAAGGTAAAAGGAACCTACGCCCCACCACTCATCATCCTCTCGATTCCGGTTTAAGAAGGCAGGAAGTCTGGGCTTCAGATGTTTATTGACTGTGTACAACACTCCTATTTTCCTTTTAAAAATAGCTTACTATGTAAGAAATTTTTTTTCTATCAAAGGTACTTAGGAAGCCACAGACCCATATTCCATGAACCACACACCTCCTTTTGCACCAATTAGCCAACTGTGTCAGATTGTACTTGCACCAGGGGTAACAAACAGGGGTCATCTGGGCTGAGCATGCTCACCAGCCCTCTCTAGGTTCTGATGTACCCCTTTTGCAAAAAGAAATTGCCTTGCTGAGTTCCTTTGACCCTGTGCGCCTCTTTGTGTGACGCCAAGATCCTTCTTTTCCCAGCAACTGTAACGGAAAAGTCTACACAGTGCTGAGGAGTCCGGTGGGCAGATTTAGAGATGTCACCTAAAGCTCAGCTCACAGGGAACAGATGCAAGCATTTGGGTGTGAGGACGCATCCGCCTGTGACTGTTGTCTTTCTGAAGCTCTGTGATTTGCTGGACAGCAAAGGAGGCAGAAACAGGAGCAACAGCAATATCAACATCTTTGTTGGGAGTCGGGAGTTTGGATATGGGGAAGTGGTAGACACCTAGATGTACTTTGTTCTGCCAGCAACATAGAATAGACGGAGAATCAGAAGTCCTTGCTCCTCCACGCAGTGTGGCAGGGGCTGGAAACTCAGTTCCATCTGTGACTCCATCACATGGGAGCCCTGGACTCTAAGAATATCCCTGACCGGCCTGTTTCTAGATGTTTCTATGATGGCCAAAAATGTCAAGATTTATTCGAAGGGTGTGTTTTTTCAGTATGAATGGTTGCTATTAACAGCAACCAGAAGGAAGTTTGGAACATGAGGACCCTGTGGAAGGAGAAGGCCTGTGTCAACAAAAAGGACAGAGAAGCTTAATTCCTAACAGAGATACAGAAATCAGCCACATTTTAATAACAGAATGAAGCAGAAATCAAATACGCAACAAGGAAGATACAGAAGTAGACACGCCTAGCCAGGTGCAGTAAACTGATCAGGTTACCCAGAGTCATCAACACATGATGTGGCAGCAGCTGCACATGTCACATGCATGAACCAGGATGCCCACACCCTCTGCTTTTCACAACACCAACCCAAAATGGTGACACACTTGTGTTTTTTCACCTTGACACAAACTTCAGTCATCTGGGAGGAAGGGATCTCAAATGAGAAAATGCATTAGATTGCCTGTATACAAGTCTGTGGGGTGGGATCTTTTCTTGATTGATAACTGGTGTGGGAGGGTCCAGCCCACTGAGTATGGTGCCAGCCCCTGGGCAGGTGGTCTTTGGTTGTGTAAAAAAGCAGGCTGAGCAAGCACTGGGGAGCAAGTCAGTACAAAGCACTCCTCTGTGGTCTCTGTTTCAGTTTCGGCCTCTGGGTTCCTGCCTCGAGTTCCTGCCCTGGCTTCCTTCACAGAGGACCTGTGACCTGGCATCTTTCCTCGCCCAGGTTCTTCTGCTCATCCTGTTTACCACAGAAATAGAGAGCAACCAAACATTCACTCCAGATCTAAAGTGATGTGAACTTGTAGAGTTTTTGGATACAATGTAAAGCCTGGAGGGGGCGCTCAAGAGGCTTCACGCCCCCCAGCAGCTGTGGACAGTTCGTGTTTGCTGGGGAAGTGAATGGGAAGTCAGTCAGAAACACAGGTGAAAACAACACCCAGGATGGGGCCATGTGGGAGACCAGGCTGTCACTGTGGGATCCGATGCCACCTCCATGTATTAGTGTAGGAACTGGACTGGATAAGAGGACCTGCCTAGTGTCACTGTGCAGAATGTCCTGTTTGCTATTGAGAAGTCCCCGAATCTTCAGGGTCTCAGACTCACTGTGATGCTGTGATATAAGAGCAGAGGAGAAATGGCTGAGCCATTCCCATCCGGAATGGATGTGCCCCTGCACGGAAGGATAAAATAACTAGAAAGAAAAAGAGAAACTGTCATACCTGGTGACATAACTGTCTAAGCTGACACTGGAAGAACAAACTGAAGTCTCTGTGTATGAAACCAACATTAAAAAAGAATCTAAGTTGTGAATTTAAGAGCTATCAAGGAGAAAAGTCGCGTCTCCACTACAGTGGACTCAGAAAAACAAAGATGTGAATGTCTTCCAAACTTAGAACAAAAGAGCTCATTGTCCCCACAACCCTCGAACACAAAAGACTTTAGGAAGTGCATTATCCTGCCTAGAGAATGTAAAAGTGAAAATTTGCTTATGTAAAACCAGCAAATTGCTGATGGACACAGAAAGCAAATGTCAAGGAATAGATGAAATGTTTTTAACACAATAGGAGGGAGGAGAATGGAAGACAGGGGGGGAGATGAGAGGAAGAGATGGGGAGGAAGGAGACAGGAAGTAGGAAGGGGAAGAGATAGGAGGGTAGGAGAGGGGGAAGGAAGAGAGAAGAGAAAGGGAGATGAGAGGGAGAAGGAAGGGAAGGAGGGAGGGGAGAGGAAGAGGAATTGGAGGGGGGAGGGAGGGTGGGGCAGATGTTACACATAAGAGCTCTTGCCTTTCATGAACTGAGAAACTAAGTTATCAATTAACTTTCCTGAGAATCAGGCAAAACTAGGGAATAGTGGCTCACAGGAGCAGCTGTGGACACAGGAGCGGCCGTGGACACAGGAGCAGCTGTGGACACAGGAGCGGCCGTGGACACAGGAGCAGCAGTGGACACGGGAGCAGCTGTGGACACAGGAGCAGCAGTGGACACGGGAGCAGCAGTGGACACGGGAGCATCAGTGGGCACAGGAGCGGCCGTGGACACAGGAGCGGCCGTGGACACAGGAGCGGCAGCAGGCATAGGCATGGCTTTTTAATGCCTGAACACTCTCAACCTTATTCCTAGCTGGGGAAGTTCAGACTGGACCCCCAGCAGGAAGCACTTCCCCTTTTCAGATGGGGCATAGTTAAAAACTTGTCCCCTGGGGGACCCCACATGCAGCATGAACCCAGCCATCCTTCATAGAAGTCACTGGCCAAGGAGCAGGTACACTAACTAAACCAGAGACCAACTCTTGGGTATTTATCCTCACAGAGGAAAGGGTTTCAATGCAGAGACTCAAGTTGTTCCGAGTCCTGCATTAACACGTGAACCACACTGAAGCCTTCACCTCTGTGATGGCACAGTGGGTTCCCCTGGGAAGGGTCACCTTATGGGGCAGAAAGAGCCCATGATCTGCTTAAGGAAATGAGAAGCTGTGGAGCCTGCCTGGCAGAGAAATGGATGGGCCGAGTCCCAGCTCAGGGGAAGGTGTGTGCAGTCAACCCAACCACCCCTGAGGTCGATGCCTGAGAGCCCAGGAAGAGCTGCAGGGTACCCAGAAGACAGCAGGGCCACCGAGGAGGTAGAACCCATCTATACAAATGGCACCTTTGTAGGGTCCAATGGTCTTGTGCATACAATCACCTTCAAAATTGACTTTAAAGGGATATAAATGAAACTACAGTATTGCTTTAAAAGAAGATGCGCTCTATGGGGGTCGGGCTGCCGTAACCATGAGCCATCATCTTGTGCCCAGCGGTTGTTCGTGTCTCATATTTCTGGAGCTGGTGTATCATGGCCAAGGTGCAGGCAAGTTCAGTGTGTGGTAGGGCCCATTTCAGGATCACAGCTGCTGCTTCCGGGCTTCATCTTCATGTGGTGGGAGAGCCAAGGGTCTCTCTGGATCCCCTGTCCATCAGTGATCCCATTCTGAGGGTGAACCCTCCAAACCTAGACACTTCTCAAAAGCCTGCCTCCTAGCACCATTCCTTCTTTGGAATGGGGAGACACAACCTTTGTACCATAGCACCCACCAGCCTGAAAGTCACTGAGTCCATTGGCCATGCTAGCCCAACTCTTGGCCTTGTCTCGGGGTCCCCTTCAGGAGGCACGTGGTAACCTGTGTGAGCTTCCATGTTTATTAGATTTCTGTCTTCTCTTTCCTCCACAGAGCCAAAGGCATTGCTCCAGTCACCCCAGGGCTTAATATAACAGCTGGAGAGACGCCTTTAGTGTTAGTATCTAGGCGACAGTCCCAAGGGCGCATCGTGATTGGGGGCAGGCAAGGAAGGCTGAGCTCTGCCCTGTGTTTTCCTGACCTCCCCATTAGGGGTTATTTTTTTCTCTCTTGCTGCCAGCGACCGCAGCTGAGCAGAGAAGCATCATCTTCTCTCCCTGCAGCTGTTTTCAAACAAGCAAACAAAGTCTACGAAACACTTGAAATCAGCACTGAATCTGAACAGCCGGGGACGCAGTCTGATACCACAACACCACACTTGATGGTAAACTTACCGGAATGGTAGAGTTTCCTCAGCTGGAGACAGTTTGAAAGAGGGGAAGGGAGTTGAGTTCTGCCAAGTTGCTCAATCCAGCGAGGATTAGCTTTTGATGAGAAAGGTGCTCTGACTTGATTCCCAGCCGCCTTCTGAAATGACATTAAAATCCCACGAGCTCTGGGGACTCTCCCAGGATGGACTATAATGCGTTATTCTCGGGCGTGAAGTTTCCATAATGATATATTTGCATGTTAAAATTCCCGGAAGCTTGGAGGAAATTCATGCAATTACGGTGGAAACAGTCTCATGATTTCTACAGAAAGCGCAGCTGTCAGGGACAAGAGAACGTTTCAAAACATCCCCTTCAACACCTGTGTTTATTTCTTAACGCATATATGTTTTCACTAGGGAATGAGGGCGCGAATGGAAACACGTCAGACGGAGGGAACTCGGAGGGAATCCAAATCAGCTCCTGACAGTTGCCCACCGCCCCAAACACCGACGCAAACACCAATTAGAAACTAATTATTTATTAGGCCAAAAACCAACAGTGAGCTGAGAAAAGCCACAAAACCAAGACTCAAGAGACAAACACAGGAAGTCTTTCTGCTGACCCACACTGGGGCAAGGACGAGAGGACACGGGGGCAGATGTGGACCCATCTGGTTCCACAGGGCAGCAACAATTATCCCCGCTCTCCGGGTGCACACAGAGCTCCTTATCAGCTATTTTTGGCATCGGCAGACCCACGAGTTGGGTGAGTTGCCAGTTGGAGAGTCCGGCTCTCCTTGCATCGAGCGCTCCATCCCGACTGTTCACCTTCATCAGGTGCTCATTTCTAATTGGAATTAATTGGAGGAAATCTGTCCTCAGAGCCCTCCAGCCAACTGGAAAGGTGGTGGAGGACTGGGCTGAGCCTCCCTTCCCTCTGCCTCTGGCCCATCAGAAGGAGAGCCCCAAACCCTGGTGGGCAATGCCTCCAGGGAACCCCAAACCCTGGTGGACTATGGTTGCACCAATGCCTCCAAGGAGGGGATGGGAGGCCATGGGAACAGAGCTGCAAACAGCTGCTGAGGTTGCTGCCTTCCTTTTTCCTGTCTGAACACAGACTCCTTACAAAGATAGAGGAGGAACATGGGCCATGGAGCCCAGGCTTTGGGCTCAAATTCTGACCTTGCCAAATCCCTAAATTTATGTCTCTCCATCTATTAAAAAATAGAATTAAAAAATTGTCGTGTGAAGGAGATGAGTGCATTCATTCTCGGGCTTTATATTTTATCTCTACAGCAAAACCTTGCTTCCATCCCAGCACCACGTCCATTGGGCACAGAGGTTCATGCCTGTAGGCCAGCATTACAGATGTGGAGGCTGACGGACCAGAATTCAAGGCCATCCTTAGCTACGTAGCAGTTAAAAGCTAGCCTGAGGGACCTGGAATCTTGGCTAAATAAATATCAATAAATAAAACATATTTTCAAGTACAACTTATTCACAAGAGTACATGTAACATATATATGCTCATGAAAGTTGCATGGGCGTGTTTGTGTTGTTCCCATGTCTGTGCCAGAGCCTAAGGCTGACACCGAGTATCCTGACCTGTCCCCCCTCCATCATCTTATCTGAGACTTGGTCTCTACCTGAATCTGAAATTCCCTGTTTTGGTTAGTGTGGCTGTCCTGCAAGACCCTAGGGTCTTCTGGGATCCAGACCTCAGTGCTGGAGTCATCTGTATGCGTCACCACACCTAGAATTGTGTGGAGGTCCTGGGGATTCAAACTCAGACCCTCATGTAGTGACATTTTAGTTATGTTTTAATAAATAATGCTCAACCCAAAAACCAGAAAAGCAAAGCAGTCAAGTCACTAACGAAGTCTCACCTCTACCAAGACTGGGCAACCGTAAACTAACCAGACTAAGCCTCTCTCTCTCCTCCCATTTCATATTCCCTCTAGTGCTAGGATTAAAGGCATGTGACTCCCTAGGACTGGGATTTAAGGTGTGAACCATCAACACCTGGATTTGTTTCTGCTTTGATCTTGTGTAGCCCAGGGTGGCCGTGAACTCACAGAGATCCATATGACCCTGTCTCTCAGATCCTGGGATTAAAGGTGTGTGTCACCACTGCCTGGCCTCTAGTGGCTTAGCTTTACCCTTCTGATCCTTAGGCGAGCTTTATTTATTAACACGCAAATAAAATGTCACTGTACCCTCAAACTTGCAATCACTTCAGCCAGGGTGCCATCTCCCCAGTCCCTTGCACAAGTTTTGAAACTAGGTTGCACTTTGTTATAACTTGTTTTTGTTTCCGAACACCCTGTATCCTCTTGTTGCTTTTTTTTTTCTTAAAGTCTAACTTTGAAATGGTTATAAATGTCCAGGACTGTTGCAAGATTGACACAGAACTCTCCTGGCTTTTTCTGCATTCACCAAGGTTTACTATGTCCACCCACGTGCATCTGTTTTCTTGTATGCTGATTGTTTCAGCACAAGCTGCACCCCTCGGCCCAGTAGCCTTTTCCATATGTCACTCTGCCTTGCTTTTCCTCAGCAAGACAGCACACAGCTCCACACAGCGGTGGTTTCTCCTGGAGATGATCTGGTAGCCATGTGATACTCCCCAGCTCACTCAGTTGCCCTGACGACAGCCTTGGTGGCAGGTTCCCCTAAGGACCCCATCCAGTTTGGGGGTTGCATGTCTCCTTTGTCTCCATTGATGGAACACCTCCTGGGTCTCTGTTTCCTAGGAGAAGGTGGAACAATGGCTTTCTGCTGTGTCCTGGTGTAGATGTCTTGGGGCAGCCCCATGCTTAGAGCCTCCAGGGAGGTCTCCCACTCTCCCAGCTAGTTCTCTCCTCATGAGTCCAACTCTGATCACCTGACAATCCGCCTGCGTGACTTCCATGTGGGAGGACATACTTCACGTCCCTCCCTCCCTCACTAGCCCAGATTAGTACCACCAATGAATTCCCGGCCAGTTTTCCCACGACTGTCACAAAACATTGATTTTTTTTTCTCCCAACTCTGCACATACGTATTGGTTAGAATTTTATTGTAGATGAAATGTCCCTAATCCCAAGTTCAAAACCCTGAAATATTGAAAACTGCCAAATTGCTTTACGACCAACACAAAATCACAAGCAGAAATTTTCGCACCCGACCTTCAGTGACAGAATATAGTCAAAATACAAACACACTAAAAATACTGTCTACAGGGCTGGAGAGATGGCTCAGAGGTTAAGAGCATTGCCTGCTCTTCCAAAGGTCCTGAGTTCAATTCCCAGCAACCACATGGTGGCTCACAACCATCTGTAATGAGGTCTGGTGCCCTCTTCTGGCCAGCAGGCATACACACAGACAGAATATTGTATACATAATAAATAAATAAATATTTAAAAAAAATAAAAAAATAAAAATACTGTCTACAATTACCATCAGCATATATACAAAAGGTGTACATGAAATGCAGCTACCTGTTTAGACTGGTCTCATGCCTAAGATCCTGCTGTATCTGTATGTGAATATACTGTCCCAAAATCTGGAACACTTCTGGTCCTGAGTATTTCAAAGACAAGCCATCCCTCGGCCTATGTATGGAAGAGACACCCCTATGGCCCCACAGGCCATTCCTGTTCTTTCTTTTTTAAGATTTTATTTATTTTTATTTCATGCGCATAAGTGTTTGCCTGTATGTATGTCTATCCACCATGTGCATACAGTGCCTTTGGAGGTCAGAAGACGGTGTCAGATCCCTCTGAGACTAGAATTACAGATGGGATGAGCCACACTACATGGGTGCTGGGACTCAAGCCCAGGTCCTCTGCAGGAGCAGCCGGTGCTCTTAACCCCTGAGCCACCTACCTCTTCAGCCCCGGCTCTTTCTTTCCTAAGGTTCTCTGGGGAGCAGAGGTTGATCAAAGCACCTATGTGCTGATGTCACACATGGACCGGATCCTTCTCTGGCCACCACCAGCATTCTCTACTAGGAGGGAGGGACAAAATCAAAGCCCCCATAAAAGGTTACTCCCTGCTCTCCCAGTGAGGGGACTGCAAGGGATCCTGGAGACTCAAGGTCCCTCTGACCCAGAGGAAGCTGGCCCTTAGAATCTGATGACTACCATCTGGTCACCCAGAAAAGGGGTCTACATCCTCTCTGGTCTGCAGACCTGTGTTGTTGGAGCGACAGCCCAGGTTGCTGGGTGGCAGTAATGTTAGCTTCATTACCTATTCTTTGCATAGCTGCAGGCAAGTGCCCTACCTTCACTTTAAAGATAAATATATCTCTAAGTTTTCATGTAAGTATATATTAAAGGTTGGCTGCGTGCCCTCTGTGATTGCCTCCCCTCCCTCTGCTCACCCGTCCCTCCCCAATCAGGATTTTTTTTACCCTCCCAGATGGTTGCACTACTGCATCGCTGTCCTTGCCCACTTTGGTGTTCTTTTCGGCCCAGATGTGGCCAGCAGGTGCCCTTCCATCATTCCCTGACCGCACGGCGATGCACATTAGTCTAGTTTCACTTCTGTTGCTGGGACGAAACACACGATGACAAGCCGCTTAAGGGAGACAAGGCTGTCTTCGGAATTCACTTCCGAGAGGAGGAACGCTGCTGGCTGATTTCCATATTGAAGTGGTTCTCCACCTTCCTGATTCTGGAATCCTTTAATAATATAGTTCTGCATGTTGTGGTGACCCCCAACCATAAAATTATCTATGTTGCTACTTCATAACTGTAATTTTGCTACTGTTAGGAATTGTAATGTAAATATCTGTGTTTTCCAATGGTCTTAAGTAATCCCTGTGGAAGGGTTATTTAACCTCTTAAAGGGGTTGCAACCCACAGACTGAGAATCACTGCTGCCTTGCTAGCTCACGATTAGCTAACGTTCCTATGCAACCCAGGGCCACCTGCCTAGAAATAGTGTCACCCATGGTGGGCTTGGCCCTCTGATTAATAATTAAGACAATCATCCCAGATGTGTCACAGCCCAATCTGATCTAGTCAATTCCACTCAGATGAACAGTTAAGGCTACAGACGTGATTTACTTGACTCACAATTCCAGGTTATAGGCCATTGTTTGGGGAAGTCAAGACAAAAACTCCAAGCGCCTAGTCACATGAAATCCACAGTCAAGAAGAGAGAGACACAAATGTGTCCGTGCTGTCTGCCTGCCCAAGACCCCATCTAAGGAATGGTGCCACCTATGTTCAGAGTGGGTCTTCCCAACTCTATTGACAGAGTAAGCCCCCACCCTCACCCCACCCCCGCAGACATGTTTAGGCCAACCGGAGGAAGTAATTCCATGAATTGACACTCGCTTCCCAGGCAATTCTAGATTGGGTCAAATTGACGGGTACAAGCTGGGTACTGATGACATCCCATTATTACAATGTCCGTGTCAGTTTTCTGGAGCCCTGTGAGGAAGTCTCTCAGTCGCTCAGAGCAGCCCTTACCCTGGCCCACCAACCAGCTGGCTCTCCAGTGCGCTCGGCTGCTGGATGTTTCGTCTGGGGGATGAACATGTCACCAGGTAGGAGCCCACACTTCCCTGGCCCAGCCTGTGGAGCTGCCTGTGCTCTGAGGCGTGGGAGTCCCTTCTGGGACCACTGTTCTGCGGACTTAGAGGAGCTTTTTCTTTTCCTTTTTCTCCTTCTTTTTTCTTTTACCATTACAGCCCTCTTTTCCCAAACACAGCTTTTTCTCTGTTCTGTTTTGATTTTTTTTTCAGTCTATAGAATCTCTGGGTTTGCTTTCTATTGCTGTAATAAAGGGGGAAAAAACACAATGTGGGAAGGAAAGGATTTATTTCAGCTCTGTGTCCAGCACAGAGGGAAGTCAGGACAGGATTCAGGGTGGGGACTGGAGGCAGGAGCTGAAGCAGAGACCAGGAAGGAACAGGACTCACTGATTCGCTGCCCATGGTTTGCTCAGCCTGCTTTCTTATACACCCAGGACCACCGGGGGGGGGGTGGGGTGGCGCTGCCCACGGTGGGATGGACCCTCCCACATCCATTACTGAGAAAAGGCCTCCCAGGCTTACCTACAGGCCAACCTGGTGGAAGCATTCTCTCAGTACAAGTTCCCAGACGACCTGGCAGGCGTCAAGTTGACAAAAAGCTAACCAACAAAACAGGAATCTACAATTTTAATGTAGCTAAATCCATCAATAGTTTCCTTTATAGCAGCCATTAATTTTTACATATTGTTTAAGTCGGTCTACCTTCTCTTAGGGCAACAGGATGTTTTTATTTCGCTGCCTTCTAAAGTTTCATTGGTTTTCTGATACATTTGGAAAAAAATAAATAATTTCCAATGAAAACATTAACTGACGTGACAGAAAAACCTGGGTGAGCCAAGGCACATTGGAAAACTAAATCAATCCTCCGGAGCCGCCTCCTCCACCCTCCGAAGGCACCAAGGAGAATGGCGTACAGCAATTTTAAACAAACCAAGCCGAGCTTTTTAAAAGTAATAACAAAACTGCTTAAGGGACTATAAACTAAAAGGAAATTGCCCCACAAAGGAGAGGGGAGATTCTGACACAATGGGGTGGGTAAAAACCTTAGATCAGCGTGAGTATGAACGAAGATGTAGAAGCCATTTCCACACACTGGCTAATGAAGTGCTGTGTGTGGTTTCGAAAGGGAGTGTATTTGATGACACAGAAAACCCCATCCCTGCAGTGTGCGCGTGTTTCAACAGTCAAAACCCCTTTAATACCTTTGAAGAAGGGACAGACAATGTCCATAGGTCTCAGGACACAGGAATATTTAACCTCCCAACAGCCAGGCAAATGTATGATAGAGCGAAAATAGACTCAGCCCATCCAATCAGGAAAGAACGTAAACAAATCACGGCCCATTTTTGCAGGTTTTATTAGTTCATTTTAACTTTGTCAAATGTATTTTGGTCATATTCACCCCCCCACTCCTCCCAGATCTGTCCCACCCTAACTGACCACCTAACTTTGTGTCTTCTACTCTTTTTAACACATTAAGTCCAGGTTGTACACCTGAATCTGTATCCTTCCATTGGAGTGCGGTTGACCTACCAGGGCTTGCACTCATAAAGAAAGCTGACTCTCCCTCTCCGACAGCTGTCAATTGCCAATATCTCCTCAGCTGGGGGTGGGACTTCCTGTCTACCTTCCCTCGCCACGCCACGATTTGGTTTGGCTTGGGTCTGCACTAGTCTCCATGTAATGTCACAACCTCTATGAGTTCACGGATGCAGCTTCTCTGCTGTGTCCAGAAGACACGCCCCCCTTGTGTCACCCACTGTCTCTAGCTCATACACTTCCACGTTCTCTTCCTCGACAGCTCCTGAGCCTTGGAAGAGGGGAATCCAATGTTGATGCGCCATTTAGGGTTGAACATTCCAGTCTCTTAGTCTCTGCACCTTGGAGAGTTGCAGGACTCTGTGTTAGTCACCATCTACTGGAGAAAGAAGTTTGTCTGATGAAGGTTAAAATACTCAGTGATCTACAATTACAATGATAGTCATTAGGAGTTGGTTTAATGCTATGTCTGTTCAGTAGAATAAAGGCAGTATTCTCCCTTAGGTCCCATGGTGTGTCTAGCTATGGTTCTCGGCCCAGTAATGGTACCAGTATGGATTTTAACTGTAGAGTGGGCCTTAAATCCATCCACTAAGTGGTTGGTTGCTCCTATGCCATTTGTGCGACTATTGCTTTATTAAATGGTGTATTATAGAGGAAATAAATGAAAACATCAATGTAGCTGCAGTCCTTCAAATTTTCCCCGAATATCAGACAAAACATAATTTTCCAAGTGATATGGAACACCATTTTATCAAACATGAAGTATCTCAAAACACTGTGGATTTCAAAGATACGATATTAGAAGTCCTGAGAGTTAGTAGATAAATCAGATGTAGGTGCAGCAGGCAGAGACAAGAGCCTGAAACCTGCTCTCTGCACCCACAGCTGTGTTGGAAAAGTTTTGGATGAAGACCAAATCAGGCAGGCAGGTACTGGTGATGTCCGCACAGCCATGGACTTGTACTTAAGACCACAGAATGGGGCACTGAAGATGCTAGAAGAGGGGTCCAGTGAGATGGATCAGTGAGAAAATTGGAGAGGGCTGAGCTAGGATCCCACACTAGAAGCCTGTGTAGGCAGAGAGCATTGCAACCCAGCAGGGTGCAGAGACAGCGAATTCCTGAAGCTCATTGGCCAGTCATCCGGTCTAGCCAATCAGTGAACTCCAGGCTGAGCGAGCTATCTGTCTCAAAAAAAGAAGCCAGAGGTTAGTAGAAGGCACCCAATTTCAAACTCTGGCCTCCACACACAAAAATACAGAATAAAATAGTTGAAAAGGGTCATTTCTGTGCTGTGTGCATTTTGTCACATTGTCATTATTACACAATGAAAGACCACGATCAGTCACCACAGCCAGGGTAAATGAGAGGCTTCAAGCACAACTTCTGATGGAGGAAGGTCATTGGTTAAATAATAAAGAAACTGCCTAGGCCCATTTGATAGGCAACCCTTAGGTGGGTGGAGTAAACAGAAGAGAATGCTGGGAGAAAGAAACCGAGTCAGGAGTCGCCATGATTCTCCCACTCCAGACAGACGCAGGTTAAGATTCTCCCTGGTAAGCCAGCTCGTGGTACTTCACAGAATATTAGAAATGGGTTAGATCAATATGTAAGAGCTAGCCAATAAGAGGCCGGAACTAATGGGCCAGGCAGTGATTAAAAGAATACAGTTTCCGTGTAATTATTTCGGGGCATAAGCTAAACCATGTGGGCGGCTGGGTGCCGGAGACGCAGCCCCGCTGCTCTTATTACAACAGAGTGGCACCCAACGTGCTAATGAACTCCATGTAAAACCTGAGAGGGCTTAAAAAGGACAGAAAGAGAATTTAAGACAGCTTTTTGCTGTTTCTGGGTTGTGTGCCGCAAAGAAATTGTCCTGACTCAGCAACAGGAAAAAACTGGCTGTTTTAAAATGCCAGCTTTCTGGGCTGTGCCGCCATTGCGATCTCTGTCTGGCTCCTGCGGGAGAAAGAGTCTTTGAATGGAGCATTTGGAATAAAGTGTTATGATTTGTTTGATGGCAACTAGACTCACTGTGTGCCTAAAAGGAAGTCATTTTGTGCTGCGGCTCAGAGGCACAAACAGCTCCACCATGCTACTGGTGCAATGTGCAAGGATCAGAGGCACGAGCGGCTCCGCCATGTTGGACTGGGCGGGGCAAGCAGGCGGTACCTGTTTTTGACCTAGGAATGTCACAGCTTAGATCAAGTGCTTAGCGATTTAAAAGCACAAAACAAAGTGCTCCTGGATAGTAAAAAAATTACAGATTCACAATAGAACTGATTCAGACACTGTTGGATGAATGTACGTAGGCTTGAGAGAGAGAAAAATATATATATAAAGAATAAACTTAATGTCTTAAAAAAAAGGGTAAAGTCTTTAAAGAGAAAGAGTACAGATAGTTATAGATTAAAAGAAATAAAGAAAAATAAGCCTCGTAAAAATGGAAAATTCACAGAGAGTCTGGATTCTTTGTATTATTGTGTTTTCTTTAAAATTTTTGACTGTGAAGGAGCTAAGTACAGAGAGACATTTCATTATATGGGCTGCCAAGCTAAACCAGAATGGACATAAGGGTATTATGATTTCAGAATATGGGTCTAAGGATATGATGCTTTGGAGAGGGTCTTCTTTTGTTTTCACAGAGGATGAGACTCTGTGGATTGCGTCTATCCCGATATGGTATGATAGACCACGCCCTCCTGAAAGGTTGCTGTGAACACCTTCAGAAAATTACTTCACTCAACTGCCGACTGAGATGACCCTGACACACAGGTTACACCATGAAATAGATCTGAATACAGCGCCCCCATTCAGCAGGAAGCAGTTTGGAGAGAAAAACTGCGCTCATGTTCCTAAATATGGTTTATAAATGTTCTTTTACATTTAAAGGGGGATATGATATAGATATGAATAATTTGCATTGGTGTGGATTTTAAGGTCAATTTTGTTATATGTATATGCATATTTCTAATCTTGATTAAGGTATTGTGATTGTATAGTTAATTTAAAAATGTAATGTATATAGGTTGTTAATGGATAATCATCAATAATTGTCAAGCTTTTAGTCATGTTAGTTAGATTTTCTAGATGTGCATAGATATATTTCAGCTAGATAGGCATTCTTCATATCTTTCAAAGACTGCAGAATATGGCATTTTAAATGTTTTAATAATTTAGGGCTTTTCATGACAATGAGACACGTCTGCTTCTGGCAGCACCAGCTACTTCAAGAGGAAGATGGGCATTGAAGAGGCTCCTTATGGAGTTTGATAGCCACTTGGGCAAGAAACTGTTCTTGCCTGGACTATTGCATAAACTGGACACAGAGAACCCGCAGAAAGAGGACTGCTGAACTTGCCTAAAGGTGAGATGGTTTTTCGGGATTCCTGACTCATGAAAGAGTCTGTGAGATATTCTGCAGGACACAGCAGATAGTGACTAAACTGTCTTTGGAATTTTCCTGCTTCATGGAAATGTCTGCTGGATACTATGGGCCTGAAGGTTGAAGATGGATGCCCCAACAGTACAAAAGAACTTTGGGTGACTGTCCAGGCAGTGAGATGTCTCTGTCATTTCTAGAGTTTGGAATCTCTTGTTTGCTTAGGTAATATTATATCCTTCTGGAGTCTTTGATGGAGTTGAAGAATGGTTAGTTATAGTTATAGTTTTCCTTAGTTATAAGATAAAATAGATAAGTATTGTAACTGTAATTCTTGCTTTATAACTGTTTTGTTATATGTAATTTTACTATGTTAAAGTGAAAGCCTTTTTTGTTTAAACAGAAAAAGGGGAAATGATGGAGGAAGGTCATTGGTTAAATAATAAAGAAACTGCCTAGGCCCATTTGATAGGCAACCCTTAGGTGGGTGGAGTAAACAGAAGAGAATGCTGGGAGAAAGAAACCGAGTCAGGAGTCGCCATGATTCTCCCACTCCAGACAGACGCAGGTTAAGATTCTCCCTGGTAAGCCAGCTCGTGGTACTTCACAGAATATTAGAAATGGGTTAGATCAATATGTAAGAGCTAGCCAATAAGAGGCCGGAACTAATGGGCCAGGCAGTGATTAAAAGAATACAGTTTCCGTGTAATTATTTCGGGGCATAAGCTAAACCATGTGGGCGGCTGGGTGCCGGAGACGCAGCCCCGCCGCTCTTATTACAACAACTTCCAACCCTGACTTCTATGGCTACCCAAATTAGGTGGGCAGCCCAAAGAGTCACACCCCTCATTTCTAGATTTGCTTTCTAGGAAGACACTTTCCCATTAGGAACTGACAATCAACAGCTGTGCCTGACTTGAAGCCCTCTGCTGGGGTTTCCTTCTTGCTGGAGACCCAGACAGTGCTCTGTGCTCACAGAAGATCTCAGTTCCACCTCGTATCTCTCCAGGGGGGTTCAGGTTTGTCTAGAATGACAGCAACCACGGGGTATAACCAGTGGGAGTTTGGTGGGTAAGGATAACAGGTCGCCACGGCGGTCCAAAGGAAGCCAACGGTGACGAAGCGGGACTCCGTGGAGAGATCCGGGCCAGGCTGACCTCTGCAGACGTTTCACAGACAATTAAAGGAAATGAGGAGAAAGCTTCACATTAGTGCAGGGGACACAGTAGAGTGCCGTGCAAGGCTTGAGGACTGGAGCTCGGGTCCACAGAATCCACCTAAAAAGCCGGGCATGGTGGTGTGAACCTGCAGTCCCAATGGCAGGGAGGGAGAGATGGGTAGACTGATCCCTGGGGCTCCCTGGGCAGACTGTTTGTCTTAACTAACAACGTCAGGACAACGGGAGACCTTGTCTCCAGAAACAAAGTTGTCTCAACAAAGGAATGACATGCTAGTTGGCCTCTGGCTTCCACATGACTTTGCATGCATGTGCTCACCACACACACACACATACACGTGAAACAAGGAAATGTCCTACTGGGAGCAGATGCTCAGCAAACCTTCACAGTCATGGTTGTCTGTGGGAGTAGGACCATAGGATAGCATGGAAGTGCAGCATCCCTGGCTGCTACTGCGGCTCACACTGCTACACGCATCCCCTGGCTGGAGACTTGACTTCTGCCATGAGCCAAGGTTCCGTGTTGATAACTCTTCGGGTCCTCACCCACAGGGCCTGTGTGCCAAGCTTCATCCACTGAAATGCACTGAGCACTTAATACAGCCGTCCACAGCTGGGCCTCCAAGATGGACATAGATCCACCACTCTGCAGAGCTGACTGACAGCTCTAGCCATTAGAATCTCAAACAGACTTTCCCCCACCTCGTGAGGAGAGCCAGATGTCCCAGATACACCCTCTACCCACCAAGGTCACCATCCACATCCCATCTTAGACTAGAGAGGCTATTACCAGACAAGCCCCTCACTACTGTCATCCCTGGTGATGTCACTCTGCCCCTGGGGACCTGTGCCTGCCACCATCTTTCCTACCATTAGTGCTGTGTGCTCCCTGTACCGAGAGCTGGAGGTTGGGGAGGGGCTCCTGTCTTTAATTAAAAGATGCTGACCTTGCAAGTTGGAGTTAATAAACACAGCGATCCCAGGGTGTGTGTCATGAAAGTGCCCCACATTTCCAACTTGGCATGTCCTTATGACATACGCTTGCAACCCTGAACCAGAGGAGCCTCTGAAGGAATGCCAAGATCTGCGGCAGAGCTCCCGGCCTTCCGTGATCACCTGCGGGACACTGGCAGCTGCTACAGCTCCGCAAAAGCTCTGATGGGGAGACCCGTGGTTCCCTGGCATCAGCCTGGGGTCCTCCAGGGCTCCCTGCTCATTGTCATTCATTAACTTCTAACCTGAAGGCCATGCCTGCTCTCTTTCTCAATGGTCGTCCTTCTCGTGTCTCTCTGCGGGGCACGGGACACAAAAATGTCACAGCAACAGAAGCCTGGATGGGGCGCTTGGAAGATGGATGGCAGAAGGAAATTAACCAGACCCTCCGGTGAGTTATCTTACAGGAAGCTTGGGTAGTGAGGATTAAAGCCTCCACCATTGGAGGCTTCTTGCAGCATTCATTCCTAGAGGGAAGAGTTCGAATCACTCTCCTTCCAGGTTCGAATTTGACCCTGGGCCCAAGGAGTAGTGCAAGTTTGGATGATTTTATAAATCAATATTAAACATAGCTCTCCTCAACCAAAGTAACGATGGTGAGTGAGTTCAAGTGTGTCCTTAGTAATGGGCTCAATGTCTGAGCAAAACTGTGTAAGTACACCAGTGCCTTATCACAGAGAGACAGTGACATCACGGGGGACATGGTAGAGAGCCAGCCTGGAGCGTCATTCTGCTGGAATGCCTGTGTACGAGGGCGCACATACTGACTGGCCTGCAAGGGACCATGGACTTAAGGAATCACTTCAACTATATCCTGTGTCCTATTTAGCTTCCGTGTACCAGCAAACTGAGAGGCCACCTCGTGCAAGGTACCACGGCACAAGTTTATCTCTGAACCCTGTCAGGGTGGGTCTTACCTTACCCATTGGTAAGGCAGACCTACAGCTGGGGCAGGCCTAGAACAGGCTATGTCAGACTTCACTGGGAGACATGTGTTTTCTTAGGTGCATCCAAGTGAGAAGGGAAGATGCACGGACGTCCTGTGGGCAGAACACTGGTGGTCGTGGTTCCGAGCCATGGCTGAACCACAGTTTACTGCCCCCTTCTTCACCTCAGTCCATAGCCCCTGAGAACTCCATACTTAGGTCTAGAAGGGCGATGACCAGGAAAATGCGAGCCATGGGAGGCTCAAAGTCCCCACAATGACCACTAGGGTGAGTGCTTCTCAAGGGAGGGGAGAAGGGTTCCCACGGGGTCAGACTACCCAACCCCTGATGATCCGGCCTCTCCGAGAGTGCCTGCAGTATAGGCTTCCTCGGACAATGAGGCAGACTGGGGGCATACTGGGAAGGTATGGCCCTAATCCAAGGAAACTAGCATCCTTACAAGAAGATACGAATCGAGCTTGCCAAGTGACACCAGAGACAGATTGGAACTGTCCGGCTGTGAGCCAAGGTAAACAGTTTCCCAGTAAAGCCCTAGAAGCTGGAAGAGGCAAGACAAGCTAAGCCTGTTCTGAGAGAGCCGGCCTTGACCCCAGACTGTGAGGATTGAGTGTCTGGTCTTCTAAAGGCCAAAGAGTGGGCATTTGACCCAGTAGTCCCAGGGACACTACAGCCCTGAGGAGAGAAGGAGAGCCACAGCAAGGCTGTCCTATCCTGAAAGCGGCCAGTGCCTGGCCTGCCTCCCACATCTACCTGCATCCAGACAGTGGATGGCTCAGAGAAGCAGCCTGCCCCTGAATTGGAGTCTGGACTCAAGCCCACATCACCTCAAGATGTCTGGGAACCAGCAATATTCTCTGAGGCCAACACGGGCAGTAGGAAGACTCTGGGCCCACACAGACCCCTAGGCAACTCACGTCCACACACTTCCACGGATCCTGGACTAGACCCCACAGCACTCTGAGTTCCTACCCTGCATGTACAAGGGGGAACGCACCACAACCAAATTGAGAGCAATGTCCCCCACATGATGGGCATGGCAGTCGAGCAGAGCAGACTGCCCGACTGATCAAAAGCACAGGGAAGCCATTGTTCTTGATTCTTCGGAATGGACTCTGCCCTTCTGTGGTCTGGGATCTCCCTCTCCCTGTTTAAAAGAGAAATAACAGGTAAAAGCTGTTTTTCAGCTGCACATGGAGTGAGCAGGCCAAGCTCACACCTGACAATCCGTGGAATTAGCTGTGCTTGCCTCGGCTCCTCCGATCTGGACCCAAGCACAGTGGAGTCAGGTCAGATCTCTTCCTCTGTCCATTACTGTGACTTTCCCCAAGGACTGGAGCAAGGTCACATCCATGATGAGACGTTGAGAGGACAGCATTGCCCCGGAGGTCCTGGCTTCACCACGTGGGAATGCCAGTGTGATTTACCTAGGTCCAGAGAAGCATGACACCTGCTTTTGCTGTGGGAATCTGGTGTGAGGAGACAGGAGCCCGAGGTGCTGCGTTCTGAGCAACAGCACAGTGGCCTCGTGCAAAAAGGCCGTCTCCATGGAGTTCCTGAGCCCCGCAAATGGCCGTTGTCCCAACACAAAGGTCAGTCTGCTGAAGCTGAGCCCTACCACCCAGTCTCTCATCCATCCTTCTCCATTTCTAGTGTGGCCGGCAGAGAGACGAAAGCAGAAACCTTCTCTCTCCCCCTCTCTCCCTCTCTCTCTCTCCTCTCTCTCTCCTCTCTCTTCTCTCCTCTCTCTCTCTCTCTCTCTCTCTCTCTCTCTCTCTCTCTCTCACACATAATTGATAGACAGATAAGTGGCCAGTTGGATTAGGGCTCACCCAACAGTCCATGACTTCATCACCACTGGCCCAAAGGAGATCGTGTCTGAGATTTGAAGGATTCATACTTCAACATAAGACTTGAGCCAGGAAGCCACAATGTGAGGGGCAGCCTTTTATTTTGAACTTGCAACACACCCTACACACGGCATGAACAGTCTCAGAATGGGGCCAGCTCAGTTCTTCCAAAGAACTTCACGGTCCCAGACTGGAACCTCAGTCAGGAGCAAACGAAACCAAAGCCTGCAATGCAGAGCTGGAAGTTGGGAAATAAAAACAGTCCTGCGATATAAGAAGTCGAGAAGCATAATTGCTGATGTGGGAGGCCCCAGTATTGCCGGAATATTTCATTTCTTTCTAATTTGTTGTGAGCTATTCTCAGCCAAGAAAACATAAAGCTTTTTCTCTCCATATATGCAGGCTCTGAGCTAAGCCCATCCCTGAAAAGACCCGAGGCAAAGGAGAAAACTACGCAGTGAACAAAAGTTACTTTCCATGTGTAATTGGAGGAAATTGAATGCGTCTCGTTCTGCAAGGCCTTTATTAAAAAGTTTTCCCCACAGAAACTTCTTGCAAACAAGTTTTGGAGAGGGCTGACTTCTGAGAGCCAAGATGCACGCATCCCTGGAGGTCAACTTAACTTGGCAGGAAAAATGTTTGTAGACCTGTTATCCTCACCCCCACCTTGGCTTTGTCTGAGGCGGCAGCATTGATTTGAGTCAAGAACAATAAAGCTCCGTTTAGTTCCCAGAAACTCACCCTTTTAATCACGGGGGGGGGGGGGGGGCTAAGGAGGGAAAGCCCTGCACTGTCGTGGTGCGCGAGAACAATCGATAGGAGATTTGTGGGGTGGATGCGTTGTCCACGGCCAGCCCTAACAGCGGCTTAACTGCATTGAAGGCTCTCAGACCCTTGCCAGCTACCAGAAGACTCCTGCAAAGCCACCTCCTTTGAGAAAGGCACCTGTAGGAGTCAGGGTGAGGAGTGGAAGCACACAGTCAGGCAGGAGCTGCCCCTTGACACACCCAGATGTGGGAGTTCCCGCTGCTACTCTGTAAGATAGCCAAGGACACAGGAAGTTAGTTCCCCAGGAGTGTCCCAGAAAACCCAAGTGTAGCAAGGGATGCACGTGGCATCCTACATCCAGAAGGGGCCATGTTGTAGGAAGGCAGTGAGGCTCAGAGGACAGAGAGTGGCCCAGACACATTTTTGTCCCCCCCTCCTCTCTCTCTCTCTCTCTCTCTCTCTCTCTCTCTCTCTTTCTCTCTCTCTCTCTCACACACACACTTCCATCTCCTTCACATATTTGAAGAGTTAAACGGCCTCCGTGTCAAAACCTAAATGCTATTCCTTCTTGAAATTATTTCCTCCACCAAACCAATCAATCCCCTGCTTTAGAATTTGGCCTCACCCAAGCTCTCAGGACACCAGCAGAGGAAAGTCAGATTATTTGAAAGAATATAAACCCAAATGGCCTCTAGCCTAGCTTCTGATTCAGCCTTTGATCCCCTCTGAAACCTCATTATCCAAGCTTCTGCCTTCCACAATTCTCTCAGCATTCTGGTCTTCCACACTCCCACAGAGACGGCCCGTTACACTCTGGTCACAGATGTCTTGGGCCCCGCTAGACCACAGGTGCAGCAGACCCACCCACCGTCCTCTGACACACCAATGAAGACTAAGCTACAGTGAGGGCTATCACAGAAGGATCCATTCCTCATCCCAATTCCTCTTTTGGTTACTTTTTACACTGCGGTGACAAAATCGCTGAGAAGAAGCAATTAGGGAAGGGGGGTGTGTTCCGGCTCACAGTCTGAGGGCACAGTCCCTCGTCACATGGATGTCACACCAACAGGAACAAGAGGCAGCTGGGTCACAGGCAGGAAGCAGAGAGAACTGGCCGCAGTGTTCAGTGCGCTTCCCAGCCCATGGATGCTGTTGTTCACCGTCTTCCCTTCTCACATAAACCGCCCTAGAAATGCCCTCTGAGACACACCAAGAAGTGCATCTCCTAGGTGATTCCAAACCAAGTTCGGTGGGGAAGGAAAATCAATGCTACTGTAATCACACATATTTACCAAAACGCCGTGTGCCAATAAAAGAGAATAAAAACAAGTATGATGGATAAGCCCTGCTGATGTGACCCAAGAGCTTGGCTAGGACAATACAGGTTCAGCACCTGTGGCAGATGGACAGATGGACGGCTCTGGGGAGGATGCGGACACTGGCAAGGGCTGTGCCATGTGTAGAAAGGGATTATGGGAACTCTTCCTTTTCTTGTGAACCTAAATTGCTATGAAAAAATAAAGCCTGTTTTCTCAGTTTTAAAAAAAAAATGTGGTTAAAGGTTTTACTACACATCTCTCCAAAGAAATTGAGAAGTTCCAACACTTGTGACAAGATGTTCGGCATCACAGGTCATTAGGAAAATGCTAACTAAAATGAAGATGGCAGCTCAGACCCTCATGGGAACCTCAGAAATGTGTCTGGGCCCAGGGCATCAATCTCTAAATTCTAGTTAGCCAGCTGGCATTCCTGGTTGTGGTGGTGATGTGTTATGGTAGGTATGCGTGTGTGCATGTGTGTGTGTGTGTGTGAGCATGTGTGCATGAGTGTGCATGCTTGTGTGTGCATGCATGTGTGTGAGCATGTGTGCGAGTGTGTGTGAGAGAGTGTGTGTGCATGTGTGCGTGTGTGTGTGTGTTCCTCTGTCCCTGAGGATGGCAGCTCGCTTTGCAGAATGCAAAGCCTAAGGCAGTGGACGGAGCTCCATCAGGTCCGAGAGCCAGATCTAGTCGGTCTTTTGCAGTTTGTGACTTCAACCAGGGCTGCTATCCCTGGGCTCTGCAGATTATCACTGACCGAGGTGACCCAGGCCTCCCTCCCAGCTCTCACTTCCCTCTCACTTCTGGTGACTCAAGACACCATTTGCAGCTCGCGGAGTGGCAGTTGCAGCATCCCTGACAGCAAAGCACAGCTAATTAAAGGCTGGCAGTGTCAAGACATTTTGCAAGTCGGAGCCACGCACGCACGGGTTATTTTTGAGAGATTCCATCTCTCATGACAAACGAAAGCTCAGTGCTGGGATACTGGGCAGGCAGCACCACCATGTGCCTTGGAAGCCTTAGAGCCACAAAAGCCTCCCTGCCAGGCTCACAATGGCCTCCCTCCCTCTCACTGGCTCTGGAACCAGCAAGGTGCAAGCCCAGACAGCATCAGTCCGTCAACCTGGTCCTGGAAGACAAGCCATCATCTGACATTTTCCACAGGAGACCCATCAGCACACCTATTACCCTGCAACCAAGGACCTTCCCACCAAAGACATTTCTATTGATTTACTGCCTTTTAGAGTGCTGTGAGAGATGAGAGCTGTAGAAGAGAGCAGGGAGACTGAGGCAGGGCGTGCCTGACCCCAGAGTTCAGAAGGATGCTCCCCCTCCAGGGCTTTGATCATTGCGTGGGCGACCCCACAGCCATTTTCACACCACCCGGCACCCAGGAAAGGGACCTGTCGCTGGTCACACCTGCCTATTTGGGTTAATTTGAATTCTGCAGGTGTCACCCACAGGAAAATTACGCCACTTGGGACAGCTAAATTCTGAGGGGCTCAGAATTGATCTCACATTCAGTTTGTCAGCAAGATACATTCTCCAGCGGGGGCTGCAATGTGTTCTCAGTGACATAGCTTATTGATCCGATTGCCTCTGCACCACCTCTGGCTTCAGTTCCTCCTGCTCCACATCGTGGACTCGTGAAGGCTTCAGGCTCCCCGAGAGGTGAAACACAGGAGCAGAAGGAATGGAGAATGAGTATCTGGTAGTGTCAGGGATTCCTGAGGCCTAGGTAGGTGACAGGAAAGGAGTGTCACTCTCTGTAGCCTGGCTGCCCTCCTCCCTGTCAAAGCATTGCTGCTGTACACAACGTGTCCTGGCCTTGCTCACTCAGCTCTGAGGAGAGCCCAACTTGGCAGGGAGTGTCTGTGTTAATGACCAAAGGAAGGAAGAGATGGTTCTGGAAGAGAGTGCCTGATCACACCTATGGTCTGAGGACCACAGCCAGGCAGCTCGGTGAGTACCAGACACTAGTCTTCCCCCAAGGCAAGGGGTGCCTCCTTGTACCAGCTGAAGGAAGACAAAACACTCATTTAAAGCTTACTGAAATCCCAAGTGCTCTTAGGAGACATAATCTCCTGCAGTCTAAGCTGACCTCCTACTGACTAAGTAGTTGAAGGTGACCTTGAACTTCTGACCCTCCTGCCCCTGTCTCTCAGATGCCTGTATCACAGCATTAAACACCATGCTTGGTTTTTCTATACATTGCCGGGAATCCAACGCAGGCCTTCGTGCGTGCTGTGCAAGCAATCTACCGACTGAGCCACAGCCCAATCCAATCAGGGTCTTAAGTGCCTGCTTTAATGAGCCTCTGGCGCACTACAGCCTAGATGAAGAGGCACAGAAAGATCAGATAATTTCCTCAGCTCACACAGCTGGCAAGACTGCCTGAGATGGGGAGCCAGGCTATTTTAACCTTCATTGTGGCCGGTACTTCTGATAGCAATGCCCACAGTGACTCCCCAGTTCTAGGATGGATACTGCTGTTGCTGTATGATGGGTTTGACAGGGTGAGGGGGTCAGCAGAGAATGGGGGGCTCCTTTACCCCTCAGCTCCCTTGGCTCTATTCCCCAGTGACTGGGTACCTCCTTGTCCAGCGCTGCCCTGTGATCACAGACCGCACTCGGCTCAGTACCTCTTGGTCTGTCGTCAGTTAACCTAAGAGTGAGCATCCTCAGTTGCAATCTGCCTGTGCCTGTCCCATGATCCTTTGTGGAGACTTTCCACCTGCCAGGTGCAAACTGGGTGATAGTGGAGAGCAGAGGAGACAGAGAAACTGGACGGTCAGTTCCACTCTAATAATCCGGGTTCCCAGCACTGAAAGACCCCTGCTTCGGGGTTTCCACGCAACCTCTAAAAGCCTTGTGGAAAAGGAGAGCTGGTTAGGAAGAAGAAGAGATGATGTGTCTGAGAGCAGCGATGTTTCCAGCTAACACCGCAAAACGTTCCAGTGGCCCAGCCCAGGGGCTACAGGGCTTGTTACGGAGAAAGTCTCTCTGATATACCCTCAGGGTGACGCTGAGTCTGCAAGCCTGCTCCTGAGGACTGCACCAATACTGTGAGTCGTGTAACACGGGTAACTCATGTAGTTTCCCCAGGGTCCTAGTCACCCAGATCCACCGTCCTCCAGACACGGCATGGCCATTGTCCTCTTTAATTCTCAGAGGCTGGAACCATCTGTGGGAGACCTGTACAAGATTGGCCCATAAATTCTCCACCATAGAGAATGGAAGGCCTCATGAGGCCCAGACCCTCCCTGCAGATATGTAACAGTCGTGGGGAGGGCGGGGGGGGTGGCATTTCCTTCCAAGGTTCAGCTGCTCACTCGCTGGTTGCTCGTACACCTGTAGGAGACCCTTCACCCAGACGTGTGTAAGCCCACTGGTTCGCCAAGATGGACTAGAGTGAAATCCTGAATACACATTTGTTCATCTTCCCAGGACAAGTTCACACCATGTTCAGGAGCAACCTCCCACCATGCAGGAAGACTCTGGAAGGGAGAAGAACTCAGGGTGGTCTCCCAGACTCTGCTATGGTTTCTTGGAAGCATACAGAAAAATAAAGAAAGTTGAGAAAAAGGAAAAGGGACCAAGGTGGGGGATGTTGAGAGCAAGGAGACACATGCTGGGACCTCCTCCAAGTCTGTAACCCCCAGGGCTCCTGAACCCCAGTCCAAGTGGCTGCCAGACACTACCGTAGATATTTGGGACTGGCACCAACACCCCTGCCCCACATTGTGTCCCAGAGTCACTCAGTGGGTCTCTCCCAGGTGCTGCTGCTGTGACCCCTCCCCACTTCAGCTCCCCTTGCCAAATGACTGAAAATTGGGCCGAATTATCATGGATAGGATGTGCCTGGAGAAAACGAATTAAGTGTAACATTTGTGTGCTGACAAGTTGACCTTTTCATGATTAAAATGAACGGCTGTGAAATGAGCAGATGAGAGGCGTGAGACCTTAATGGCAGAACCGGGGAAGCCTGCCAGCCATGGGGAGACACCGTTCACCCTGAGAGGAACTAAAGAGGGGTCCCCAGACCTTTTATTCCCACTGGAGGTATGAAGAGGAGCTGCAAACCAAGGAAAGGGACCAGGGACATGGAGATTGTGCCAAACACATCACAAGCTGCGTTGAGCCTCCCTCTGCTCACAGTGATGGTGGGGCCACAGGACCACGTCCTCACTCCCAGGCTCAGCATCCCCTGCTCACCCTGATGGTAAGGCCACAGACCACTTCAGCACTCCCAGGCTCAGCCTCCCTCTGCTCACACTGATGGTGGGACCACAGAACCACTTTCTCACTCCCCAAGATGACCTGTACTGTTAGCCTAGGCCTGTTTGACTTGAAGTCACCCATGTGGGCAACTACTCTATAGCAATGGCCCAACAGTGATGCAGTCTCAGAAACGCTGGACCTGCCAGCCCCTCCATGAGAGCTACCAGGACTACCCTCTGCCCCTCTCATTGGCAGACTAGAGCATCCCTCAGAGGCACCGAGAAACACAAGTTTATTATCAGTTGAACTGTAACCCTCTAAAAATCATGTTAAAGCCCCCCCCCCCCCGTACCTGCTCATGTGACCTTATGGAGCTGGGTCCTAGCAGATGAAGCCTCATGACGATGGGTTCCCTGGAACTCTCCATGCACTAAGATGGATCCTCATTAGGTAAGGAGGTAGAAACATCTGGGAAGGAAGATGAGGATATAATGGGGATTGGATTGATGTGGCCACAAGCCAAGGGACTGGAGCTACAAGACTCTGAGAGGGGCAGAGTGAGACTCCCCTGAGAACTCTGAAGGGCACATACCGGGCTCTCTGCCCTACAGGGATGTCAGACTCTGCCTCCAGAGTTTGGAGAGAACAAATTCTTGTCATCTGAAGCTATTTGGTCTTAATTCTTAAGACATCTTCCCAGCACTAACTGAGAGATGGTGTGGTCTCAACTTCCTGTTGAAATAAGTTCAGAGGGCAGAGGAGCTGCCCCAGTGGCGGAAGAGAAAACACAAGGATGGGATTAGAAGGGCCATGTCACAGGGAAAACCAAGCTGAAGTCACAAGCTCTGTGTTCTGGACCAAGTAAAGCCATTCTGCAGTGGGCTTACCCATTCCCTTACATCCCAGTCTGAGGAAGTTCTGAGTTAGAGAGTCCAGTGTGGATCTGGAGAGAAGGCTCAGCAGCTAAAAGCACTGGCTGCCCTTCCACAGGACCATGATGTGATTCCCAGCACCCACACAGTGGCTCGTGATCGTGATCGTCCATTGCTCTGGTTCAGAGGATCTGTTGCTCTCTTCTGACTTCTGCGCACACACAGTGCACAGACATGAATGCAGGCCAAATACTCATGCACATGAAATTAAAATAAAGGAATCTTTAAACAAACAGAACAGTCTGGTGTGATTCTGTCCACACGTGCCTGCTGTGGTCACCCAGCGGCTCACAGGTATGCTAGACACTGTGGAGCCAGGGTGTCTGTCACCCTGGCTCTGGTGACTCACCTCAGATCACAGCGTTTAGAGATTGTGAAAGAAAACTCGTGACAATAAGAGTGCTCCTGCCTCAGCACCTCCCGCAAAGCCTGAGCAAGCAGGGCTCAACGTCCATCCTTCGAGGTCGAGGAGACCAAAGGGTTCTAGAAAGTGCATCTGTCCACACTCATAGCCAGTAAGCTGCAAGGCTAGAACCCAAGACTATGGCCCTCAACTTTCTTAACCAACAGGGAAAAACAGGTGGCCAACACCCCGCAATCCCAAGAGATCTATGGGGACAGGAAAATGATGGCATAGTGAGACAAGAGAGTAGGGGGGGCCCAAGAGTGAGCGGAGGTGTCGGTGTGCTGGGGAGAACATGGGTGAACTTGCTAGACAGGACAGGAAGGCAGTGGCTCCCAGTGCCCACCACAGCTGCCAGCCGTCCTGGTGCTGCCTTCTCTGGCTTCAGGCTCATCTTTCTAGCCCACATCCTGCCCCTTGCCCCTCCTCGTCGAATCACGCCTGCAGAGCCTGCAGGGTGTGCCCTTGACACCAGTGCTCCTTGAATCACACCAAGTTTAACACACAGGCTGTGGTGTTATTATTCTTGGGCTCACTGATTGAAGGCAGTAAATTAAAGGCAACGATTTGTATGTAGGAAGCAGTGAGTCCTACAGAACAAGAGGATAGGACAGAAGTGTGGCCTCCCACCGGGAACCAAAGGAAGAGGCTGGGAATGCTGAGACCCCAGAGGGGACCCATCTGGCTGGGACAGCGAAGAGAAAGGCCTGGAGAGAAAGGGAGACCCTCATGTGAGAGGTGGGAATTTTAGTCAGGGACAGACAGAGGGACCCATGGAAGACAACCACCAGAAAACAGCAAAGACAGGCAGAAAAGGAACAGCACTTGCCTGGGGTCGTGATGGTGTTCATCATCCACTAGGCACACCTTGGGAGTGTGAGTGGACAATCTGCCTTATGCTCCTTAAAGATAAGTGTCCCCATCCCTGGGACAAACAACCCCTGGCAGAGCTCAGAGGCAAGTGAGCGTCGTAAGAGCTAGAAGCATCCCCGGGACTAAGGTCTCTCACCACACACAGGAGATCGTTAACGGGCTAGACTGAGAGAGGATGACTGCACTGGCCCTGAGGTCCAGGAAATCTCAGGAGGGATACAGAGCCTGACAGAGACCACAGTGCAGAGAGGCAGCTATGACACCTTCCCATGCCACCTCTGTGTGCACTCAGAAGGCACTGGCAGCTGGATATCCAATGGAGAACTTCAGGATCAGAAGGATGACCTCTAGGGGCCTCTTCCCCTGGCCTGGTGCTAAACTGTCCTGAAATGTACTAAAGACAACAGGTTGTCCCCTTTGGGTACATGGCAGGACAGATCTGTGATGTTGCAGCAGAAGAGGCCGCTCCAGAGTCCCTGAACGTGATGGGAAATGGGAGCTTGCCAGGCCTCTGAATAATCTTCTCAGCCACGAGGGTTCACCTGAGATGCCTATCCGGGGAATCTCACCACCAGATGAGCAACAAGGAGGGTCCGGGAGTTCCAGGGTGCCCTTGTTGATGAGAAAATATGACAACAGGCTAGATCTGGATATCTTCTATGTTCAAAGAGAAGCTTCTAGATTCAAGGGAGGTCTGCAAACCCAGTAGACACTTAAGAGTGTCATGCATGACTCCAGAGTGGAGGCCTGGCCTTGCAGTCTGAGGATGTGAATTGTCTCAAGGCAGAATCAGGGAAGGGTCTCAATGTGTATGCACATAGTTGGGTGAAGAGGAGAAAGGAGGTGCAAAGGACAACACGAGAGAAATCCTGGGAGAACAGGGCTCTGGGTGATGGAAGTGCAGAGGCCAATGGCTCAGAGCTGGGACTCAGAGCTGGGGCCAGGCCTGGGGTGGTCAGAGGACAGAACCTTTGGAGGTAGAACTTGGAGGTAGGCCTTGAGGATAAATCCTGATAGGCCTGTGGGTTCGTATGGGGACTTGGGGTGAGCCCACGGGCATAGGTTCTGGGTAAGGCCAAACCAAGCGGAGGAGGGCCTGCCTGTGCTCAAGGCCAGTGCGAGGACTTGGAGGGTTGAGTCTACGTCTGCGTTCAGTGTGAGACCCTGGAAAGGTGTTTAGCTGGGTGTAACATGGTGAAATGGGCAGTCTTGAGAGACCACTGTGACCTCGGTGCGGAGTGACTCAGAGAGGCCGTTGGAACTGCGAGAAGATTTAACCACAGTGAGGAGGCCCGAGGGGGTCAAGGTGGGAAGGGCACGCTCATGCTTGGAGTGTGTATTGGTGCAGAATCTCTAGTACCAGGGCACCCCCATGTGAGCCTGAGCCCCTAGGAGCCTGTGCCTGAGCAGGGAACCCTAAGAAGACACTGACACAGGTTAGGCTGAGGTGGTTGAAGCTCCGGAAAGTTGAGGTAAAAATATGGCTTCCAAACAGTCAAAGCTGAGAAAGAAGACATCAGACATGGGCATCTTTGGCTGAACTTCTGCAGCAGGGGCTCTTCTTTCTGGAGACTGCCTAAAAGGAAAGAGCAACAGATGGGCAGGGCTCAAACCCTCCATGCTGGCTTGAGCCTCAGAAGTCAGGGGTGGAAAGTGTGAAGTAGCCTGCCACAGAGAGCCAGAAACTCCAGACAGGAGGTGGGGAGCCAGAGACCACCAGGACACTGGAATCTACACTTCCCCACAGGCCCGGAGCAGCTGGTCCTGGCTTTGCCTTCCCTTTGCCACACAGCTACACACCCACTCCAGACTGCACACACCTACACACCCACTCTCTGACTGCACACACCTATACACCCACTCCAGACTGCACACACCTACACACCCACTCCAGACTGCAGATTCCAAGGGGAACACAGGGAAACCAGAATGAACAGTTACTGTCGCTGCTCTTCTGCTTCAAGACCAGTGACAGAAGACAGGGCACCTGGTCACGTGGTTCCTGAATCCCCTGTCGTTCTTCCCAACATCACCCTGCTGTGAAGGGGCACCTGCCCTCTGAGCTCACCTGTTTCACAAGTAACGACTTTCCCTCATTGGACTGTGTCCGCCTCCACCAAGCAGGACCACAAAGAGAATTCCCCTCCTCTGGAAGGAAACGTGAGAGCCCTGAAAATGGGTGTTGCCCAGAGTCTGCCACAGCACCCGAGGGTCCTGTCTTTGGGGATGCTGGCCATGAGGGGAGGGGCAGTGAACCTAGCTGGTCTCAGTTTTCAGAGGCAAGAACCTCAGATGATAATGATCTAGGAAGTGGGCAAGACTTGGTCTCCTCGGGGATGACAAAGACTTTGAAACTAAAGAGAGATTAACATCATGGAAACATCCATTAGGGCCAGTGACACACGTACTAATTAGCTTCTCCAGCCGCTACACAAGGCCCCATCGCTCTTGCTCTGTAAGTGTATGCGTGCACTTTCCGTCAGCCATAATGAAGTAAGTTTGACATTTCTAATCTATTGAAATGACTAAGCCATGAGATTTCCACTTCCTTTCAAAGTGAAACAAAAGAGAAAATAGTTAAAGCCTGAAGCCCAGGGTGGTGGTGCACACCTTTAATCCCCGCACTCAAGAGGCTGAGCCAGGCGCATCTCTGTGACCTCGAGACCTTCCTGGTGCACACAGTGAGTTCCAGGCCAACCAAGACTACAAAAACAAACAAAAAGAGTTAAAGACCTGCTCAAATCCCTGGGGATTATTGTGTGTGTGACCTCCAAAGAGAGGGCCTTGTGTCCTGATCAGATGTCCAAGATGGAAAACACACCTGGACTACCTCTTCCTGCCTCTTCTAGGCTGCTGGGAGCTCCCATTCCTAAGTCTGCAGGACAGAGGCTGCTGTGGGGGAGGTAATGGGAGGCGGGAGGGGAGGTGAGAGTGGACTCCTCTCTGCCTGCTGAAGCCTCAGTGACAGACACCAGAGAGAGTCTGAGGAGTAGAGGGGCCATCTACTGGGAAGATTATCCCTCTTAGCCTGCCAGGATGTGGTCAGCTCCTTGTAGGGAAGGCAGTGGGAGTGTCCGGGGTTCCCAGAGCAGCCGCACCCCCATCTGAAGACTAACTCAGTTGTCACATCCTCATGTCGCCCTTCCAAGTTAGAGCCCTCACCCATCTCTCTCCAGAAGAAAGGAGGTGACTCATAGCAAAGGCGGCTCTTCTGTCCAGTCAGCATTTATGTGCAGTCATCGTCCAGAAGCAAATCTGCTCCCACCTCTGTCCCATAGTCTCTGAGTTAGTGTGAGACCAGCCTCTGTGAAACACATCTGTGAAGGCCTGTGCATTTAGTTCCCTCTCTACGCTAGGCTTTCTCAGGGTATGGGCTAGATGAAACCACCTAGACAAATCCCCATCTCTCTCTCTCTCTCTCACTCTCTCTCTCTCTCACACACATACACACACAGAGACTCATACACATGCACAAACATATGCACACACAAATATATATGCTCACATATATGTTCTCAACCCTCCTAGCCACCTCGTGCCTCTGCTGTCACTACCATCCCATAATATTTCACGAAAAGCAGACAAATCCTATCTCCTTGATTACATTTCCTGGTTTCTTAGAAAGCAAAATTGTAGTAATTGGTTTACATTAAGCATCATGATATTTGAGAGAGGGAAATTAAATAGAATATCGTTGGGTTTGATTCGTAGGCAAACACAGATAAATCAACGCATGGCAGGCGTTTGGAAAGCAAGGCAAATAGCCGCACGAGGGGCCGGCTACAGCAAACTTTCCAGCCTTTGCTGACAAGGGCAATGCTGGTGGCTGGAGGTCCCAGTACGTTTGAGGACTCTCTCAGCCATCCCCCGGCTGATGCCCAGAGGGACACTAAGGTCATGAGTCTGAAGGAGACTGAGTGCTGCCTCTTCCAACAGGCTGCAGGCTTACCTCGGTTGCTGTTACTACCATCGGCCGCCAGTGGCCAGACCCCAGACCCACAAGTTCTCTTGGTTCATGCCTCCTTCCCTGCAAGCCTCCTTCATTAGCCAAGAGGCAGCTGTTGGGACTTCACCAGATGAGCCAGCCAGCTCTCCTAGTTCTCCCCAACGCAAGGAAGGGGCTCAGAGTAATCGCCTGTAATAAGGTCACTCTGTCCTCTCAACTCCATGGCCCAAGATGAAATGCCAATTAGAAGACTAATGGGGTTTGTGGAGCAAGGTCCTTTCAGGTTTGGAGCACAGGTGTGAGCTGGTGCTGGTCCTCACGACCTAGGGAAGGTCTTGCCCCTCTTCAAACATTTCTCCAGAGATAGGCAGAGGGCAGTGTGCTCCCAGGAGGAAGAGCCCACCCCACCTGTCCAGGCCTTCCCAGGTCATCCAGCCTCATTCATTAGTCTATCATCCACCTGGGCTGCCACCTGATGAGGTGGTGACCCTGCTATGCAGGAGCTCCAAGACTTCAGGAGGCCCCCAGACCTCTCTTTGAATTTATGCAGTGGCTCTGACTCCACACTCGCCTTTCCAAATTCAAGTTCATGATGATACTGGGAGTTTTACTGAGCCAGGATGTGCTGCCTTGGGAGGGGAGGGGAGTAGGAAGAAATGCCGTTCTGAATGTCTTCCACGCACGTGGAGAGCAAGAGTGAGGAGTGGCTCACAATGCTGTGACATTTGAGCACAAGGTCAGCTTAAAGGTGACCCATGCCTTGGTTATGTGAGCTCAAACATCCATAAACTCTGCTGCCCTCAGTCTGGCTCCTGGTCTTCTATCTTCCATCAGGCTTTCCAGAACCTACTCCTGGCCCCATGGGAGTAAGGCAGAGTTCTGTAGCTTGCCCTGTGCCCTCCTCACCAAACAGGTTGTTCTCCATACAGACTCAACTGTCTACCTGGACGCAGAATGGCTGGGGCTTGGAAGCGAAGACACCCTGGCCCATGGCTAAGCAGAACTTGTCTTAATGTATCTTTCCAGAACGCCCCAGGCTTCATTCTGATTTGTGGCTGGCTACCCCTACCTTAGACATAGAAAATAAAGAAAAAGAAGAAAATTCCGGGTAGATTTAAAAGCCCTGCAGGCAATGACCGCCCCTGAACACCATTCCATCCTGCCACATGTCTGCTGTGAGTATTGGGGCAGGTTGCTAGGCTTCTCTGGGGTCCTGAGTTTTCCCCTTTTCCTTCTACTTCTTCTGGTGGCTTCCTTGTAGACACAGGGAGACTGAGCAAACTGCTCTCTAGGAATGTGGGTGCAGGGGAGCAACTCCATCAGTTCCTCCCACCCGATCCTCTCCAGCAGCAGGTGCAGCAAGGCAGACAGGTGAGGGTCCTCAGCTTTTGTCTCCCATTCAGGCCTGGTGACATTGGGGCCAGCCCTCTCCACTCCCAGCCGTCACCCTCTTGCCTCCTTCCTGTTGGTGTCCCCATCCATTGTCTCCTCACAGCTCTAATTATCTTTTCGTGTCTCCGGTGAAAGCGCTTCCCAAGCCCTGCACCACCCCCTCCGCTGCACACAAGGGCCTGACAGTTGGAACAGAGGCAGAGGGTGATGAATCTCCATTATTAAAAGCCCTTTGTTTAAGAGCATCACCTTCCATGTCAGGACTCCACAGATGCACAGAGGCGGAATCTTGGCACGCAGGGAAGGGAAACAGCTATTGATTTCAAAACTTGACCCAATAAAAGGTGTTCTCTCTGCCTTTATTTCCTGTGAATTCGTGAGAAACGAGTTCCTGAAACTGGGCACGGAGGGAAGTGCACACCTATAATCCTAGCACTCATGAGGTGAAGCAGGAGGAACAGCTCAAGGGGACGCTCGGCTGTGGGGGCATCTCAAAAGCAAGTGGCAAGTCCTGTGTAAAGCTTGGCCAAGGGTTCTGCAAACAGGATCGAGGGATGCACACAGAAGCCTAGAAAGTTCCTAGGGCACCAGATGAGGGACAGCGGAAGCCCCACCCTTCTGGAAGACTTCATGCGTGCAGGCAGAGAAATGGCCTTTAAGGAGTCAAATGTCTCAAGATGATGCCCCCAAGTGGGTGATGTCCCTCTGGTGACAGCAGAAACAGGGACGCTGAAGCAACCTAAATCAAAGACAGAAATCCCTCTAGAGGGAAACTTCCAGAATGTAAGGCTCATGAGATTCCCCTGATATGTACATTTCCTGCATTACGTGGTTTCCACACGGATAACCATATGGGTGGTGAAAGTTTGGGGTCCAAATGCATGGAGGGGTTCCCACTAGCTGTCTCCTAGGTGCCCCCTCTGTGTCTCTGCCTCTCTGTGTGTCATTGTCTCTCTCTCTGTGTGTCTCTATCTCTGTCTCTTTCTGTGTCTCTCTCCCTCCCTCTTTCCTCGTTCCCTTTCTTCCTGTCCTCATATCTCTTCCTCTTTCTTTCTCTCTTCTTTCCTCTCTTTCCCTTTCTCTGTCTTCTCCCTAATCCCACACTCTACCTCTCTCTCTATCTCTCCCTCCCTCATTTCCTCTTCTCTCTCTCTTTCTTTTCTACTTCTTTCCCTCTTCATCTCTCCCTCCTCCTTTTTCCTCTCCTCTCTCCCTTTTTCTTTCTCTCCTTCCTCCCTCCCTCTCTCTTTCTCCTCAATCTTCCTAACTGTCCCTCTCCTCCCAAAAGGCCTGTATTTTATCCGAGATTCTCTGCATCTTAGATGCTCCTCCACCATCTGTGTCCATGGTCTTCCTGGAACTGATGTCAGTTATGCCACTCCAAATATTTTTACAGACCTGTTGCGATTCCTGGTTATAGAACAATGTGTTCCATCTTGTTTGGAGGCTGCAAACCCTTGATACGGATAACAGAATGGAGCTTTAGAATGAGTCTTCCCTGTGTCTGAGGGAGGGGGGCCCTCCTGCAGTCAGATGCTAGTGTGGAACCCTAGAACTTGGCCACATGGGCCAAGGAGAGGCCAGGCTTTGCCAGACCCCGCCCAGCCTGTAACACACCAAGTGAGTATTTTGAACCAGCAGAAAAGAAAATTTAATATATCAAAAAATATCTCCCGGAGCATCAGCCAAACAACAGCTTCAACACCTGCCTCTGTGCTTCTCCCTGAAAAGGACGTCTGGGTGTCAGTGAGAGCTGCTTACACGGATGACATCCCCAACTGCGATGAGCCTCCGAGGTGAAGGGAAGCAGGGCTTTGATGATCTGTGGTTCTGAGTTGCAAAATGATTAGCAGGCTGGTTAGCCACCACCGAAATGGGAGTTTTTCGTTTTAATGTATATCGTAACGACAGCTTCGAACAGTGCTGCACCATCCACACAAACAGCATGCTCTTATAAAAATTTCATCTTTATCTATTTTGGGGAGAAATGGCCCTGTCTGCTAATTGAAGCATCTGTCATCCTGACACTAAATGAGCATCTTGGTCCTTTTGCGTTACTGGAGCGCATTTCCTTTGCACCACCACACTGAAATCCTGCGACTAGCTGGGAGACAAAGGAGATAATGGGGATGCTCTAGTGAGGGAAAGGGCGGTCCCGCTTGCTTCTCTCCAGGAGTTTGCTGGCTCCTCACATCCCTCCCCTCCAGCAAGAGGAGGGTTGTTTAGATAAGCATCAGCAAGGCAATTGCCCATAGCTGGCCCTCCCTGGGCCTGGGAAAAACTAGTATCCACTGATGCAGATTTGGCCCCATCGGTATCTGGCCCAGGCCCTATCTCTCCCCCTGGTCTTTGTTTATTAATCTGGGAGCATGTTTTAAAGTATCTCACCCAGATAGCTCTCTGTTTCAGAGTTTGTCCCCCAAAACACAGTGTCCATAAATTCCCATTTCACTGGCGCTTGAACCTGCTGTAGCTACCCTACAAGGTGAGCCTCCCTCAAGAATTAAACAGCTCAGGTACAAGCATTTCATCAGGGTTTCCCAGCTTGGCATGCTGGCCCCTTTGTGTGCCCATGAGCAAAGTACAGAGCCTCTGTGCTTCAGCTTTGCGTCTGTGGAGTAGAGGTGGGTACTGGCAGATAATAATGAAAATATTTTCATTTTATTTCCCAGGGTAAGCAGTGCGCCTTTTGGTTCTGATACTGAGTTGATTAAATCTCTCCACAGCAACCACAGAGCCAAGCAATGCATTGTGGTAACCAAGATGATGATGGTGATGCCAATGGTGGTGTTATTGATGGTGATGATGCCGGTGGTGGTGATGCTGATGGTGGTGGTGCTGAAGGTGGCGGTGCTGGTGGTGATGATGTTGATGGTGGTAATGTTGATGGTGGTGGTGATGATGCTGATGGTGGTGGTGGTGATGATGGTGATGATGATGTGATGATGCTGATGGTGGTGATGCTGAGGTGATGATGGTGGTGGTGATGATGCTGCTGCTGCTGTCAATGGTAGTGATATTGATGGTGGTGGTGATGATGGTGGTGGTGCTGATGGTGGTGGTGATGATGGTGGTGATGTTGATGGTGGTGGTGATGATGGTGGTGGTGCTAATGGTGGTGGTGATGATGGTGGTAATGTCAATGGTGATGATGTTGATGATGGTGACGCTGGTGGTGATGATGTTGATGGTGGTGATGTTGATGGTGGTGATGATGGTAGTGGTGATGTTGATGGTGGTGGTAGTGATGGTCGTGGTGCTGATGATGGTAATACAGACAGCAATGAGGAGAATGGTGGGATAATGATAATGATGATGACAGTGAGGGTGGTGATGATGACAATAATGATGATATGAAGATGGCGAAGGTAACAATGATAGCGGTGATAATGGCTGTGGGAGTAATGGATATGACAGTGGTGGTGACAGTGGTGATGGCCATGGTGACAGTGCCTCTAATGTGACAGCCAGGCACTTCACCAGGTATCTGCACTGTTTAAAAGTGCATTCGTTTATTCCCACTGAAGTCTTGATGTGGGAACATTTGCCACCAATGAGGAAACCGAGGCTTTCATTAAGTGACACTGGTCCCAGGTCACACAACTGGCAAGTGACAAAAGGGCAGCTGATCCATAGGCAGTTGCTCCAGGGATGAGCTGTGCTACTGTCTTCTTGTAATGGTGGGGCCCATGGCCCTTCCTCCTACGGCCCAGGCAGATCCCGTGTGCTAAGCAGGAGCCTCCCAGCATCACCAGGAGGCTTAACTAGGTGACCTCAGGCCCAACGACAGTCCAGTCACACTTCTCCATCAGCTCCTCAGGTTACTCAGAAGTACAAGGCCCATAACCGTTGAGTGTTTGGGTCTGCGCAGTGGCAAGAGGTTTGTTTTGGGAAGGGGATGACGATGTAGAAGGGGGTTTGAAAATGTGGTTGGCACCAGGCCTGGAGTGGGTGCGGACTCATCACATGAACTCACAGACGCTAGGGAGAAGTCTGTTTGTGCAGCCATTCATCCATGGGGCATTAAGTAATGGGATTTCTGCTGACCCATTTTACCATATGGTTCCTGATGATTCTGGCTAACCCTCCACTGACCTGTGAGTCAGTGGTCAGATGTTGGAGACCCAGAATATTTAGTTTAAGCCTTTAAATTACAGTTTTAAGTATTTAAATTATGCAAACACTTCTTGGCTCTGTACAGCCTGTGATGAAGCAGCCACTCTTTTATTCGCTAAAAGGAATCGAATGTAAATTTCCCTGAACTGTGAACTGTTAAAACGGCATCCATGTATCTTGGATCCAGTGGGGAGTGGAAGATGGATAAGGCTTGTTGTCAGGGAAACCTGTGGCCAGCAGAGGTTTCCCTAAGGTGTGCCATCCTCTCCAAAGTTCTGAGTGATCACTCAAGCTATAACCCTAAAGATCATAGCTGGGATAGGACACCATGGAATGCAGGAACAGTGACAGTTCACACCCAGTGGCAGCTAAGACAAGTCACACCCAAGAAGTCTCAATACAGCAGGCAGAATTGGACCCTTCCCTCCAGGACTGTCTGGGTCGCAGCTTTAAAAGCCAGGATCCAGGAAGAGGGATGGTCCCAGCTTCCCCAGCAGCACCAGGTATTTACATACATATGCACATATTCACACACGTGGATATTTTGCTACATGCATGTGCACATGGATATTGCCGTGCATGAGAACGGACCACAAGATACACAACAGAGCCCACTTTAAGAGTTTTATTGATAAAGAAAAGGGAAGAGAAAGAGGGGGGTGCACAGGCCCGCCTGAAGGCAACGTAGTGAGAAAGTGGGGGAGCGGGCCTGTCCACTATTTAAGGCCGTTTAGCCAGTGGACACAGGGGCTGCGTAGCCACGTCACTGTGCATAGATTACGTGACCATGGTGTGCATAGATTACGTGGGGCATAAGGCCCTAGGGTGACTAAGCATTCTCTGCCTGAATGCTGATGGCTGTGGGACTCCGGATGTGATGGAAAAAACAGCACACATGTGTGTGCATGTGCCATTCCAGCACACATAGATGCACACATGCATGTACATATGCTCGCTCACAGACGTACACATGTTTACACATGCGACCCTCCTTTTTTTAACTTTCTTTTTTATCTTTTGTCTCTTTCACATCAGGCATCTCGATCCCCATTCATTTTCCACCCCTTCCTGTCTGCCCTCTGCCCTTGCAACCTCCCCCATAAAAATAAAATAAAATTTAAGAAGAAAACAAAAGAAAAAAAAGAAGGGGGAAAATCTTGTCATGGAAGCTGTCGTGTGACACAGCAAGTCACGTAGTCAGCCCTTTTATCCCTGAATGTTTACTTGCAAGTGCTCACTGTAAGAGTCACTGGTCTGGTTAGGGGCCAGTTCTGGTTTCCGCTATACTATCGATGCTGGGTCCTCACCGGGACTCCTCTTGGAGATTCTGTTGCTGCTCTGTGTCTTGGAGATGCTGCAACTTTGGGTCTGTAGGATGAGCCCTTCACATGTTTCAGTAGACCATAGATGGGATGGACGTTGGGGTGAGCCATCTGATAACCCTGGTTCTGGGCCTGGGCAGTTGCAAGGTTGCAGGGTTGGTCAATCCACCTGACCACTGGCACACACACACACACACGCGCGCGCACACACACAATCTCCCAACCCCCAACCCACCACGCACCCCCACCCCCATCTTCACCACCAAAGTGAGCTCTCCAACCCCATGCAGGGATGAGCAAGGGGCGGGGCCAGTTCTCCTGCTTTCACACAGTCAGGCTCAGTTCTCCCACACCTACGCCTTCAGGACCAGCTCTACTGTGTCTCTCAGGGAAGGTGCAGGGGCTACTCCCCTGAGCGCTGCAGCTGATGAGAGAAAGAGGCAGGGCCAGCTCTCCTGCTCATCTGACCTCAGGGCCAGCTGTCTCCCCTGCCCACACCACCACATGGCAGGTGAGGGGCGGAGCCAGATCTCCCACACTCTTGTTCTTAGACCCACCAACAGCTCTACTGTGCTGCCCAGGAGAGGTACAGGGGCCACTTCCCCGAGTGCTGCAGCTGGTCAGGAGGAGGGTCAGCTCTCTCCCCCACCACAGTGGCAAGGGTAAGGAGGGAGGGCATATTTTCCCTTGCCCTCACCAATATGTGGCTTTCTTACTTGGTTTCCTCTACGACAGTCTCACCACAGGAACCTGGGGCTGCCTATCCTTGGGACCAAGGACATGGTGCCCATAGGGGCATGGCGAGGGGAGTAGAAAAGGATATTAGGGGAGGGGAGAGACACTTTCATTCGGGACAGCCCATGCTGGAAGCATTTCTGCAGCCAAAAATAGAACGGAGGGCTGTGTGAGCAACAGGGTCACCACAGTCCCCCTTCCCTGACAGTCAGGAAGGAAGGGGAATGCGTTTCACATGACTAATAGGGTGCCAGGGGGCCACTGCCCTCTGAGAAAGCGCCTGGCAGCACCTGGGTATGACAAATGCTTCCAGAACCTGCTTCCTTCCCCAAGGACTCTAAGCGAAACCCTTCAAGGTGGTGCACACCTTCAGTCCTGGCACTCAGGAGACAAAGGGAGGTTTTGAAGGCCAATCTGCTCTACAAACCAAGTTTCAGGCCGGCCATGGTGACATAATGAGACCCTTTATCAAAAAAAAAAAAAAAAGTCCCCATAGTTGCCCAGGGATAGTACCCCAGTTACCCTCACAGGGAGCCCAAACCCTGCACTACCGTGGAAGTGCCTGAGTTGCCCACCTGACCCAGAAGTCAGAGCTGGAAGTCAGGTGAGGGAAACACTCAGGAGCAGAGAGCACACCAGTGGAACTGAGACCCAATACTTCTCTAGGATGTCCATCTCAGTGTGCAGCCCCGCCTCTGTCTCCAAACTGACTCACCCTACCCTCTTCTCCATGGTCCTTCTTTCCTCTGGACTCCAACTCCTGTGCCTCCTTCTAAGGGCCCCGTGATCATACTGACCACCCGGTCAACCCAAAAATGATCCCCACCTCAGGACACCCATCCAATCAATCACATCAGCCTTATAAATCACATGTTGATGGGCCTAGAGGTTCGACTATGGACATACGGAGTCTGCTGCTCTTTCCACCAGGCCGGCGATGAGTGTGCCCAGACAGGCCCGCTGGCAGTAGGAATGGGCCAGCAGATGGCTCGTTTCCCATGCCAGGAGCAGTGCCCAGCTATGGGTATAGACTGTAAGCTGGGTGAGAGACATAATCCAGAGAGTAGGAGAATGGGGCTCCAGAGCCGGGTGTGGGGTGGAGTCCCGGACCTGGAGCACCTATCCAGAGCACGATTTTGAGCCCCTCCCAAGCTTCCACTCCCCAGAGAGCAGAAAGCCCTTCTCACCAAGATGATGGCCTTCTGCTGTGAGAATCTTAAACTGTCCTTGAAGCTCTAGGTCCCATTGTCCCGAGAGGAAACACATAAAGGACATATAGGCTAAAGGGTCTGTTCAGAGGTACTGAGGTGGGGGAGACGAGACAGTTCCAGCTCTACTCCACTCAGGTGTAGGCAGGGGTCCAGGAGCTGGGGGGGGGGCTCAGCTGTGAAGCATCCCCGCCGCCCCCAAACTCTGCTTGCACACCTTGAGCCCTCCCGCCCTCGGGCTGTACAAGCCTGGATCTCTGTTTCCGCCACTTACTGTTTTGCTGAGGCGAACACTTGACAAAAGCAGCGGAAGGAAGGGTTTATTTTGTCTCACGGTTGGAGGGAACAGAAGGTGGCTGTGGGGATGCTGTGCAGGAACAGGAGGCAGCTGGGCACACTGTGCCCACAGCTAGGAGCTAGCCTGCCTTCTCCTACTAAGTACAAGACTCAGGCCACAGTGTCCCCACTTCCTAATCTTCCAGCCTCAAATAATCCAATCTAGAAATCCCTCAGAGACAAGCCTAGACATTTGTTTCCTGGTGATTCTAGACACTAGATTCAAGTCAGCCATATTGACCATCGCATCCTGTTGTGGACTAATGGCCTACAGGGTGCTGAGATCGTTGATTCCAGCACAATCCTTTCTCCCATCACAGGTTCAGAGTGACAGCACATGTTTTGGGGGTGGGGCACAGTCAGCACCCTGCAGAAGGACAGAAGTGTTTGTGGCGTGTAAGAAGCAGAAGGCTCAGCCCACCTGAATGGGATTGGTGTTTGTAAAAGAGGCCTTCTGCAGCTGCAAGATGGCTCAGCAATTAAGAGTGCATCTCCCAGAGGGCCTGAGACTGGTTTTCCGCACCAGACTCACAACCACTTGTAAACCACTCCTGGTGATCTGCTGCCCTCTTCTGGCCTTAGAAGGTACTGTATGCAAATGCTTGCGCGTGTGCGTGTGTGTGCGTGTGTGTGTGTCTGTCTGTCTGTCTGTCTGTCTGAGCACGTGTGCATGCACACACAAATACACATAAATAAAAATAAACATTGCTGGTGGGAGTTCAAACTTGCACAACCACTTTGGAAATCAGTATGGTGCTTTCTCAGAAAATTAGGAAAAAATCTACTTCAAGACCCAGCAATATCACTTTTAGGTATATACCCAAAGGATGCTCAATCATACCACAAGGACATGTGCTCAACTATGTTCATAGCAGCATTATTCGTAATAGACAGAACCTAGAAACAACCTAGATGCTCCTCGACCAAAGAGTGGATTAAAAAAAAAAAAATGTGGCACATTTATACAATGGAGTACTGCTCAGTGGTATTAAAAAAAAATGACATCTTGAAATTTGCAGACAAATGGATGGATCTAGAAAAAAACATATTGAGTGAGGTAACCCAGCCCCAGAAAGACAAATATCATATGTACTCACTCATAAGTGGTTTTTAGACATAAAGCAAAGAAAAACCAGCCTACAGGTCACTACCCCAGAGAACCTAGACAACAAAGAGGACTTTAAGAGAGACATACATGGAACTACATGGGAAGGAGAAAAAGACAAGATGTCCTGAGTAAATTGGGGGTCACGGGAGAGAGTAGGGGAGAAGAGGGGTGGAAGGGAGAGGACAAAAATGTATGGCTCAATAGAAAATTGAGATTGAAAAAATAAATTAAAAAACAGTACACATTCAAAAAAATAAACTTTAAGTCTATAAAAAGAAAGCCTTGGTCTTCCAGCACTGTGAGCCTGCACACAGATGCAGACAGGCTGTGCTTGATCTTGGAACCCGTCGGAACCCGAGTAGCATGGCCTTCTGTTTGCAAACGACCCCGGCTATGTGATCCATCATCACTACCAGGATGGACTCCAGGGATGTCCGGGGCGGCAAGCCCACAGAGAGAAGTCAGATGAGTGGACCCGGAGGCAGGGAACAAGCTGGGGAGCAATGGAGGGTGACTTCAAGCGGGCTTGTTTCTTGGGTGGGTTGATGAGAATGTTCTAAAATGGATGGTGGTGGCAGTTACACCACTCTGTGAGTGTCCCACGAGCCAATGAAGTGTGCATTTTAAATGTGTGGATGGTACGAGAGGTGAATTATATCTCAATAAAGCTGCTATAATGTAGGAAGGGGACACACCGTTGCTATCCCCCATCTTCTCTGTCCCTGCAAGGTGGGAGGGGTGACTTCTACTCTTTCCTGTTTTCCCACAATGCACTCGCCTGAGGAGGCGGCGGGTCCACCTGCACGCCCTCTCCCTCCGTTGTTCCCAGCCCCACACACCTCCAAACACTATCTCCCACAAACAGCACCCCAGAGGAGTTTTTGGTGTCCGTGGACATGTGTCCTCAGCTGGAGACTGGCTGTGTGGCTGTGGGTCTGGGAAAGGCTGAGGACCTGGGACATCTCAGGCCCAAGTCACCCGCCAGCAGTGAAAGAGCAGTAAAGGTCACAACTGCAATTTTAGGAAAGGTCAGGGGTCATTGTAACACAACTACAGCCTGCACCCAGAGGGATGGAGGCTCCTGAGCATCAGGTTCAGCATGTACCCAGAGGGATGGCAGCTCCTGAGAACCCACAGGGCAGGCAAGGCATCTGCTCACTGGTCCCTGCCTGGCTCTGCCCTCCTGAGCTCTCTTTAAGATGGTCCCGTCTGCTGCTCTCCCTTGTCCCCATTCCCTTTAGATCCACTTAGTTCCCACTTCCTTTCTAAAGATGAGGAATGAAGAGAGCCGTTGGATGGCTAGGATTTCTTACCAGTCACCTTTGGGCTGGCCATAAATCCTCACAAGGCCATAGGGGCAGCAAATGGAAACGGGGGTCTCCAGGATTGCCCCATAGCAGGACAGAGGACAGGCAGCCTGAAATCTGGCAGGGACAACTTTCAAAGAACACGTGGAATATTGATTGAAAGGTACCTCTTGGGAAGAACATGGGTGGCTGGTGCCCTGGGGGAAGACCAGCAGGAAGGGAGAGCCATGGCCCCACCTCTCTGCATTTCTTCCCCCAGCTGCTATTCATTCCTTCATTCACTCATCAATTTGGCTCCTGACGAGGCTGCAGAAGAATGGTACAGTCAACCCAGAGGTGGGTTTCAAAGTTCCACGGGACAGTTACAGGGTCCAGGGCATCTAGCAGCAGCCCACAATACACACACACACACACCTGCGCCTTGGGTCTCCAAAAGCTTGACTCCACACCAGCCTCAAACCAGTTCTAACACAACACTGGGGAGATGGAGGGGGGCCAGGAGAGGAGGAAGCCAAGAGAACCATGAACAGAGATGCAGGGAGAGAGAGAGGAGAAGAGAATGACACCTGTGCCCATGCACACAGATGCGCTGTCAGGATAGCATCTCCCTGTGACATTGCCAGTGACAATGTATTTGCTTTGCTTACATTTCACCCCAAACATATCCACCAGGGTCTATCAGCATTAAAACTCTACTATACATGGGGACTCTGGTCCACAGAGCTCCTGGAAATAGCCCCTAGCTTCCCAGAGGTCTGCACTCCATCTGGTTCTGAGGCTGGGGTATTGATAAAAGGACACATTCTTACAGCACCTCGACATGAATCTGTGAACTCACGTGTGCAGGACAGAGAACTGTGCAGTGCGCATGTGAGTAACTATGTCTGAACTGTTACGCTGAGCCTCAGCTCTCAGCTATGAACCCAGGAGCTCAGGGGGAAGAGATGAGACCGCACTGCCGCAGGTCCCTCTGCCCTCTCACTATCAATGGGTAAGCAGGAAACATGGGACTTGGGGACCAGACGTGCTGGGTACACAGACAATGGACAAAGTGGAACTTAACTCATCACCCATAGCAAGGAGCCCAGAAGGTCATACTGCATCCACAGTCATCAGCACAGAGGACACGCTATCCACTGTCACCAACCAGAGGACACACTATCCACTGTCACCAGCCCAGAGGATACGCTATCCACTGTCACCAGCCAGAGGACACGCTATCCGCTGTCACCAGCCCAGAGGACACGCTATCCGCTGTCACCAGCCCAGAGGACACGCTATCCACTGTCACCAACCTAGAAGGGGCACGCTATCCACTGTCACCAACCCAGAAGGGGCACACTATCCACTGTCACCAGGCTGTGAGGCAGCCTGCTTGCCAGTCAGACTCCTAGAAATCCAGACTGTTATCTCCAGTGATAATCCTGGAAATCAGACAAGACATTCTGCAACAGCAGCCTACAGACATCTTGGCCTTGATTCATCACTGGCAGTTCCCTTTCTGTCAAAACCATCCTGGAAACTAAATACACGCCCAAACCAATAGCTGAGGGTGCCCTGCTTCCACTGAGCCACCTTTCTGCAGCCCTACCTGACAGCCTCCCCATTCCTCTGCCAATCCAGAGACAGTGCAATGCCTGCAGCAGCCAACTTTAAACGTGAGGTCTCCGTGGTCCTCCCTGGGGGACCTCTTCTTTATCCACACAATAAACAATGTTGCCAACTGGTACCGCAAAGCGGAACTGTCTGGCCTTTGATGCTCCACTCACTCACAAAGGGACGAGGAAGTACAGAGGGAAGGCCCTGAGTGGGGTCCTCTGGAGCAGTGGAAGCCCCAGCCTGATGTCCAGTTTCCCCCTCAAGTCCTTGTGCCTTAGGCTCCTGGGAGCCATTATGAGCAGGTGATAGAGTAGAAAGTCAGAAAAAAGTGTCACCCTTTCCCAGGTCTCGCCTAAGGCGAGAAGGGATGGTGTATCTCCCTGTGGTGGTTAGGGTTTTTTGTTCTTTTGTTTTGTTTTGTCAACTTGTTACCCGCCAAGGTCATCTGGGAAGGAGGATCCTGAACTGAGAAAATCCCTCCATCAGCCTGGCAAAGACTTTCAGGCATTTTCTTGACTAGTGATTGATGAGTGAGGGTCCAGCCCATCGTGGGCAACGCCCCCTCCCCCTCCCCGACCCCTCCCCCCTGTGGGCAAATGGTACTGGGTTGTATAAAAACATAGGCTGAGCGAGGTGGAGCAATCCAGTAAGCACATTTTTTATGACTTCTGCTTCAGTTCCTGCTTCCAGGCTCCAGTCGTGAATTCCTGCCCCAACTTCCCTCAATGACGGATTGTGACTTAGAATTGTAAGTGAAATAAACCCTACCCCTCAAAGTTGTTTTTAATCATGGTATTCATCCCAGCCATAGAAACCCTGACCAAGACAGTCCCTCACGCCCACGGTGTCTCCAGCAGAATGAAGAGGGCAGTGTGTTTATCATGAAGCCTAGAGCACACAGTGTGATTGGCAGCTCTCACACTCAGCCACAGCAACCACTACCCCCATGCCTTATCACCAAGACCACAGTTTGGTTCATTTCTCTGGCGCATCCCTCCTCTCCAAAGCTCCTGTCTCTACTCTCATCCCTCACCATGCCTCCCACCAACCCCACAGCCATTTCTAAGACCAGAAACTTCCGAGAACTCCATGCTCGGAGGGAAGGCTCAGAATAAACAACCAGTTCCTAGTGTCGTTGCCTCTCTGTTCTCAGAGGAAAGGAAGGTTGAAGATCAGCCAGGCTGTCGGAGAATCTCCAGGCATGCTAACTCTGTGACCAACTTTCATTACAAACGTGGCCCACAGTAGAGAAACAGAACACAGCCCCAGGTCCCTCATCACCCCGAAAGTGGCTGGCTCAGAGGAAAGTGGAGCTGGGGATCAGGTTCTAAGAAGTGTGGCTGGAAAGGGGGCAGCCATGACAGACAAAAGGCTGTGAAAGGGGCCATAGTCCTGTAAACTGCTTCTGAGAACAACAGAAGCAGAAACACCACCAGTCCCAGCGTTTGCTCCCAGAAACCCTGTCATAGTTCAGATACAACGCGTCCCCTCCCTACAAAACGCCTGAGTTGAAGGTTTGGGTGCCCGGCATGCAGTGGTGTCCAGATCTGGGGCTCTGGGGAGGAGTTTGGTTTAATCTCCACCTTACCCTCGGGGGTGACTTAATCTCCAGGTGGAGTCATAGTTTGGTGATGCCATAGAGAGGCTCTGATAAGACCTTGTGGGATGACGTAAGTCACAGTGGACATGCCCTGGAAAGATGACTCTTGTCCCCAGCCTCTTTCTATGCTGTCTCTGTTACTGGCCACCCCGAGGTGAGCACCTCTGCCCCATTGTGTGTCCCCACCACGACACTCTGACTCCCCACAGCCTAGAGGTGTCAGAGCAGTGAGCCCATGGTTGCCAAAGGCTGGTAACAATTCCTTAAATTGGAAGTAATGATCTCCACCTGCAGCGGTGTTTGTGAAACCCCAGGAGGTGGAGCTTATAGCATCTTTGTTTCTAGGCAGGAGGAGGAGTCTAGGCACTCTTCACGCTAGCTCACCCTTTCTGGGATGCATGGTCAAGGCTAAGCAAGCTTCTGCCAAGGCCCAGGTTGCCTTGCAAGCTTCCAACAACACTTTTCTGACCAGAGCAAGCTTCCAGCAACACTTCCCTACCAAAACATGTGACCTCTTCTTGTCCTCAAGCCATTTCTGAATTCTGAAACAGAAGTCAGGGAGGAACTGCCTATCCGGAGTCAAACACACACCGTCCACCTTGGCTGTTGGCCTCGGGATCCATTCTTAGGAACAGCTCACACCCAAGATCCAAGGATGGCCCCTGCTTCACCCTGCCCCACAAATGAGAGCAGAAGCCAAAGCTACCATTGTCGGGCAGCTATCAGTAGTTGATCAGGTCCCACAGTGAGTGCAGCCACAGTGCTCAGAGCTTCCAAATCAGGTCTCAATCACCCATTATTTATTCATTTTTAAACATTTATTAGCATAAATTCATTATACATAATGATAGCACAACTATAACACATCCACACACATGCATATAATATATTTGTCATTCCCCACTCCCTTTATCCCCCTCCCACTCTCTCCGGTCCTCCTCTTCCTCATCCCTTTGAATCACCCTTCCACTTTCAAGACTTTGTCTTTTATCTTTTTTTTCTGTGGTCCAGAGAGCTTCATCAGAGTTACAGGAGCATGGGTGAGGGCTGATGTGTGGGATTATGAGTATCTTACCAGTGGCTACACCACTGAAGAAAATGTCTACCCACCTACCCACAGCAGCCTTTAACTGTCTGTAGATCCTCACCGATAGGGGCAGTCTCATTGGCCCCTCCCCATCCCATGAGGGAATGCCAGTGGGCCCTACCCTGTGTGGAAATAAGTCATTAATTCTGAAATTCTTGAGTTAAATTCACGTGTATGAATAAATCCCATCCCAGAGAATGCCACCTCAACATCTGGCTTCCAAAGGGTGCTTTTGCATCCCTTTCTTAAGGAGAACACTGGTAACACTAATGGACAGGAGAGTGTGCTACCACCAGATCCGTGCTCAGGGGCCAGCCAGCCAAGAGCCAACTTCTGGGTGACTGTGAGCGGGTCCTTGGCAGGCGTGTGTAAGCATCTGATGAGAGTGCTTCATCTTCGGGGCAGCAAATGAAGAGTAAACGTTCCGAAAAGAGGAATGAAATGGGCTCCTCCATCGTGCTCCCGGCGAAGGCTGATGGATACCGCCCTTCAGAATCAACAGAGAGTTTATTTAGAGACTTGTGGGAGGGGAGGGGCTGGGGGAGCAGGGCAAACAAATATTCCCCCAGCTGGTTTCCCTTACACTGAGATCTGTAAATAATATTCTGCAATAATGAAAGTTATGAACCTACAGTTCTTACGGAGAGGAGGAAATATTGGCAAATAAAACCGCATGGTGCCCAGACTATAAACTACCATTTCCTCCTGAGACTGAGGAATGGAAATACTCACCTCATCCACCAAGGGGAGCAAGGGCAGAGGCCACACTGGATGGGAGCAGGGAGGAGGCAGGGAACCCACTCACTAGGCCCCCAACCTCGGCTCCCATCTTCTTGTCAGCTGAGCCCCGCCATGAGCCCCCCATGTGCACACTGGTGCTTAATCACTCATAAAAGTGATTTGCTGAGCATTTCCTGTTTTTAATAAACCAGGGGTGGGGGTGCAGAGAAAGATGACATCTGGGAGAAGGTTGGCTTTTACCTTTTAAGTTATTAAAAAAGAAACCACGGAAAAGAAGGAAAAGTCAGACGTGGAGCAGGGAGAGAGGTGGCTCTGAGAAAGGGGACACAATGCACGCATGTGACCAGAAGACAGTCCCGCCACTGGGTGAACCAGCTCTTTTTCTTTGTGTTTGAAGCACACACACTTCCATATGTGTTCTTCAGAGCCTCTGTCCATGAATGAGCAGCTGTTGGGGGGAGGGTCTTAATTCTGTCCTCTTCATTTAGGGACAAAGAGGCTGATCCACCAAGAGTGCTGCCTCTCAGTCGGCCTTTGAAACACAGGGGAAAGGACTAAGCCAGAGGTGGGGAGGTCCCATAGGCAGAACCCCACCTTTCCTGCATACTATTCTCTTGCTGTATTGAACAGCCCTGGCCCATAGGAGATGCCCCATAAGTTCAGGTGCACAGACCCTCATCAGGCAGTCGGTGCCCTCTGAGAGAGTCCTGTTTGTAATTTCTAATATGCAACAGCAATTAAAGACATAAAGGGCCATAGAATTGAGAGAGAGTGGGCGGGAATATGGAAAGTGTTGGAAGAGAAAATGGAAGGGGAAATTGCTATATTTTAATTTCAAAAAGTAAAAAAGTATTTTTAAATTTTCCAATATGCTATGGCTTAGAAGTAGAATGTGCTCATGTACAGGGCCCTGGCTTCTATCTCCCAATATTTCCCAGAAGAATTCCAATGAATTGCAGAATTCCAGGTCTGGAATGGACAGTCAGCCAGCACTCCTCCTAATCCTCAGCCTTGGGATAAAATTGTATCTAATCTGCTCCACTACTGTGTATCAAATGCCTCAGACCTCCTGTCCCTCCTTCTGTGTACAGGTTCCCCAGAGGGGGGGCAAAGACAGCCCAAACATGTCACTGAAAACAAGCCCACCGCACAGCCCCTGAACGTGATTGCTTCTCCATCCTCGTAGAGGGCTGTGGAGCCCACGCTGAGCAGCCACTGGGCACAAGTGTCAGCTCCTAAATCAAAGACATACATCACCAGCCGCCAAATTAACACATTTTATGGAGCTGTAAATGATTTTATGATAAATAGGAACTCGGGGTTATGAATCAGGTTATGCAATTCCTTTCGTCCCCCTCTGCCCCATCCCCGTTGCTTTCAATTGAGCCGCAATACAGGGGGCGTGGAGTGACATTTAGTTACATTAAATCGCAAGCAGGCCTTTCCTCCTCTCTGTGTCCCCCACATAAAATGAGGATTAATGCCCCTTCAGCAACTCGAAGGCCTTGCTCAGCCATGGTAAAGGACTTGGCGCCCTGGGTCTCTGTTGTTTAATTCAGGAGGCTCTGGTCCATCCTGGAGAGCCCCGAAGGCCATGACTGGGCAGCAGTGTGTTCCACAGGAGGCTCATCAGCAGATCGGCAGACAAAGGGGAGGAAAGCAAGTCCCCGAAAGTGCAGAATCCATCCAGAGTGACTGCCCCTCAAGGACTACGGCTGAGCACCTCAGACAGCCTCAGTAACGGACCGTCACCTCCTCAGATCCCCTTATGCTGACCCTCTGGGGATGGCTCAGGGCCAGGTGGGGCTGGTAACTTCTGGGACCATGTTTTACGAGGGAGAGAAAGGGATTAAGAGCTAAGTTGTCAGGAGATGGATAGGGAGACAATGGAGGTGGAGGAGACATGTGGTCCTGGGCATTCCCAGGAAGCCTTGATGCTACCAGTCTCCTGGTCTCTCTACTTTTCCAAGACCTGGGCAGCATCTCATTCATCCCAAAGAGACTATAGGAAAACCCCAGCTTCCTGGTGACAGCATCAATGTTTAGCTCCCGGAGTGAGGAAAAGGGATGTCTTTCAAAGAGTTGTCAGAATTAAGACCAAGCCCCTGAAGAAACAAGTGGGTGTTGAGGGTGGAGGGAATGGGGAAGAGGCATGTCATGACAGGAAAGGAGAAAGGGGACAGGTGCCCTTAGGCCCTGGGACTGGGGTCAGGACCCATCTCTTTTGCAGGTAGACTCTGGAACGCAAAACCTCCTGTATCTTTCTTCATCTGTCACCTTCTCAGCCCCTTTTCATGCTGAGCCATCCTGGAGAACAATCAGTTCGCTCCTCAGGTGAAGCTCTTGTCTTTGTTGAAAGCAGATTCACATCATGAACAAATGCCTGACAAGGGCATGCAGGGAGGGAGCTCTCATCCAGGGGCCAAGCTGGTGGGAAGGGGAGGTAGACCATATGTGTTTGTCTTCCAGGCCTGGTGAGCCACGTACTCCTACTTACAGGTTCCCCTGCGCATGAGTTCCTAGGAGCCTGGCCAAGTCTCTGCTGGTCCATGATGTATTTCATAAAGAGACACAATTCATGGAGATTCCAAAAGTCATAGGACATTGTCTGGGCTCAGAACAACTCCCCTGTACTGGTTAACTTGTCCACACCACACAAGTTAGGATCATCTGGGAAGAAGAAACCTCAACAGAGAAAATGCCTCCATCAGAATGGCCCTTAGGCAAGTCTATGGGGCATTTTCTTAAATAATAATTAATGTAGAAGGACACTGTGGGCAGCGCTACCCTGGGAAGGTGGTGTTGGGTGCTATAAGAAAACAGGCTTAGCAGGGGCAGCAAGCCAGTAAGCAGTGCTCCTCCATGGCTTCTGCTTCAGCTCCTACCCCCAGGTTCCCACCTTGAGCTCCTGCCCTGACTTCCCTTCATGACTGTCTGTAAACTGTAAACTGAAATAAATCCTTCCCTCCCCGAGCTGGTGTCAGTTATGATGTTTAGTTCACCAGTGGAAAGCAGAGCTGCACCCAGCCTTCTATTTTACCTGCTTCCAGACAAAAGAAAGCCATATATGTAGTTGATTCTGCCCCAAAATAAACCGTGCCAAGAACTAGACCGTAGAACACTAAGATTAAGCAGAGTTGAGAACAAGGAGGATCTGGCCCACACTCCACTGTTGGTGGGAACTGAATGTCTGGTTCAGCTGTCAACACTGGACTTTTGCTAATTCCTGGCATTCAGGGCATGTGTGTGCGCATGTTTGTGTGTGTGTGCGTGCAGGCATGTGCGTGCATGCGTGCATGTGCATGCGTGTGTGTAAGGTCCATGTCTTCCTCAATCACTCTCCTCCTCAGTTTTGAGAGAGGGTCTCACATGGAACCCGGAGCTCACTAATTTGATTAGACTTCCCAGCCAATAATCCCCAGGCACCTGCCTGTCACTACCAGCTCTGTGTTGGCACCACAGATGTGTGTCAGTCATCACGTGTCTTGGTTACTTTTCTACCATGACCATTGCAACTTACAGACAATTTTATTTGGGGCTTACAGTTCTAGAGGGTGCGTCCATGACCAACAAGGTGGGAAGCATGGCAGCAGGCAGGCATGGTGTTGGAGCAGTAGCTGCTGGTATCTTACATCCTATTCTATAAGAATGAAGCAGAGAGATAGACACTAGGGATGGCAGGGGCTTTTGAAACCTCAAATCCCACCCCAGTGACATACCTCCTCCCAAAAGGCCACACCTCCTAATCCTTCCCAAAGAGTTCCACCAACTGAGAGCAGTCAAATATATGAGCCTATGTGTGCCTTTCTTGTTCCAACCATCACATCACGCCTGACCATGATATCATTTTTATACATATATCATTACATGCTGATCTCATTCATCTCCTTTCACCCATCCCTCTCCTATCCCTTCTTCCTCTTCTTATTGGTCCTCTCATTTCTGCTGTCAGTGTCCCTCCTACTTCTCTGTCAGGCATCTATTACACTCTTGCATTCTGCCTCCTCTCCCCCACCCCAGCATCTGTGTGTGATGACAGCATGTGCCTTCTGATGCTGGGACCGGCTTCACAGAGAGTGGGATCCTTCAGTAATGAGCTCAGTGAGGACTCTGGGAAAATGTGGCAGAGGGCACCCTGCCCTGACCAACACAGCTCCTAGGTGGCACGACACAAAGCCCCCATCATCTGAGTCCCCTGAGCTCACTCAAATGCTGTGACCCTGGCGGGGCTTGGGTGCCAAGATGCCTCTGGGCTGATCCTTCTGAGGCAGAGGATCTATTATGAGGTCTTATTTACCAAGGCCCTTCTGGATAGGGGATTCATTTCCTGGGAGAAGCCTCCCCACAAGCCTACAGCACCCACCTCACTGCTTAAAGCCGTATTTCTTTGAGAAAAAGACCCTGGGAGCTGAGGCTTCTAACAGACAAGCAGAGCTGATGATGATGTCATGTAAGCCAGAACAAGGCTACCTCAGAACTCAGTGTCTCATCTGGACCCTCCTGCAAGCAGTCATCAAAAAGCCCACAGGACCCACCTCTCTCTTGGGTGCAAAGCTCATTCACCCCCTCTTATGCCATAGGGAACCCCTCTGTGCCCTCCAGATAGCAGGCAGGACAATAGGACAGTTTGTACCAGCTCCCAGAGGCATAGATGGCCAGACTCACTGCCCCATCAGAGCCCAGGCTCAGCCCTTGCCAGTCTTCTGACAGATGGAGTCTGGAGAAGGGCAGGAGAAGCCTCAGAAGGAGCCCAGAGCACACCTTGCCCTCCTGAGGAACTGGTTATGAGGTGAAGCCACGATGGCTTCTGACCTTGGTGCTAAACTAGCAGCTATGGTCTGCCAGAGAAAACACTAGGCTGGAGAAGCACCTGGGTCAGAGCTCAGGAAACAGAGGTATACCACAGCCCTGGGCATACTACAGAGGCCTCCCCTGCGTCAGCATGGTGACCACAGAGACAACACATACCTCTGCTTCTCCCAGATACATTTTCTCTGGAAGGATTTTCACTTCAGCACTTCCTGGGCCTGTACTAATTATAGACCTGGCTGCACAGGTGCCTGGGCCTGTGCCCACCCTGGGAAGGAACCTTCATCTAAGATAATTATAAATATGCATGTGTATACAGATACAGGAGATGAGGGAGAGAGAGAGAGAGAGAGAGAGAGAGAGAATGAGAATGAGTGCTCAGTTGGTACGTGTACATAGTGGCTCTCAGAGCTGTGTGGTCATGAGGGCACCATGCGGATGACCTGTAGCTATTTAGAAGGAAACTCGCAGGCCACTCTGGAAAACAAAGATCTCAGAAGATTGTGGAGATACAGAAGACAGAGTCCAGCATGGGGAAGGGAGTGGCTGGTGTCAGCCAGGAGACTTACAGCCAGCTCCACGTCCAGCCTGATCTCTCTGCTTCCCAGTCAGCTGCAGGAAACGGCTCTGCAAACTCCCCCCACCACAGGCTGAGCTCCGACAACCATGCCTCCTGCTCTGTGATGAGCTAAAACCCTTTTCTCCTGAGCCACTTCTTTCACGGATTTTCACAGTGACCGGAAGTGTCATGAATATACCTGAAACTCACTTGAACGACGCAGGAGACCATCCAGCTGACCCCTCCTTTACAAAGAAGGGTAAACCAATCCCTGTCTGAGTCTACATGTGTCCGTTCCCACAGATCCATCCTGTCCCTGCAATAAGCCCTCCAGCGCTCCACCCCCAAGAGAACCAGCCTTGAAGGCCGTTGTTCCAGACACTGGTGCCACAGGCTGGCAGAGCTGTTCCCAGCCAGATCCCTGTGTCTGGTGAGCAGAGTGTGCCAATCACTGACACACATCCTATAAGCGAGCAGTAAAGTCACGGAGCCTCGATGATGGAGGAGTTATGGGCACACAGCATGGCCTAGGCTTGACAGCCAGCAAAAGGCATTCATTTCTAAAACATCCGCCCCGGATTCGCATCATTTTAACACTCCATAGTCTAAACAGAAGCTATCCATAAAACACCGTGGGCTCAAGGCAGAGGAGAACATTTGTCTGGGGAAAGCCTGGAGCCATGAGCTCAGCAAGGCCCTTCTGGGGCTCCATTTTTAATTTATACTTGAAAGAGCTGCCAGGAGCCATGCTGTGGCTACTCAGACCTGGGCTACACTTCCCCAAAGTGTATGAAATGAGGTTGTCATTTGAATAAAAGAGACCCACAGTGTTCCTTTCAGTCCTAGTGTTCCGTCTCCCAAGCAAAGCAAGGGTACAGGAGGACTGTGTCTACCCCTGAGCCCGATGGCTGCCCGATACCCAAAGGGGTCCTGACATAGAAGGTGGTGATGCTAATGGGTGCGGTGGCCTGACATTGAATTAGAAAAGGAGCTGGTGTTGGAAGAGGCTCCAAAGCACAGAGAAACGTTATCTCCAGATTATTAAAGTGCATTCTTTAAAAATCACACACAGGTAAAAAACAATCCATTCAAAGAATGAGATTTTATGGGACAAAGAAGGAAAAAAATTATCTATATGGCTCCCATCCCACACAGCAGCCAACCTTTAGAATTGGCCACTTGTTGATGTTCATTTTAGCATCGAGGCAGAAAAAAAAATCTACGATCATCCAAAACAGCTTTCACAGCCCCCTGTTCCTCAGGTCTACGTGAAACCATATTGTCTTCATATATTTCAAACAAAACAACATTTGTGACAGATTGACCATCAAAGCTGTTCTGAAATGCAGCCATCCTCTCTCAGGCGGAGCAGCAAGGGGGCCGCTAGGAAGTAAGGCTGTATCAGGCTCTCGCTGTGCTGGGGAGATGCGGAAAGTGACTGCCCACAATATGGTATCGCTCCTCCCCTAACAGCAGGGTGGGTAGGGGAACACTGGGGGGTTGGGGTTTGAGCAGGGGGGAGATAAAAGGATAAAGGAGGCAAGAGAGTGGGGGAGTGAAACAAAGAGGGTACGGGAAAACTCTATGGAGGCCTACTGCCTTGTAACCAGACGTCTGGCTCTCGTTCTTGTCCTGCACTGAGCAGGGGACAATGCATCAGTATTGAGAATATGGACCTCTCTGTCCTTACTCCCTGAATTGCAGCTGGTCACACAGTCTCTGTGTGGTGTCAGGCATTGAGGTCATCAAGGGTCATGGAACATGCTGATAGGGATATGTGGGCTACAGAAACACAGTGCTGTTACAAGGGAAGACTCTGCCAGCCACACTGGTCTAGAATAATCCCAGAGATATGGTGGAAAAGACCACTGGCCCAAATCAGCATGGCCGAGTTGATGAAAGCAAGATTAATTAAACCAAACTTTTTTTATTTGTGTATACAAACTGCCTCTCCGTAACTCAAGGTTCAAAAGGTCAGCATTGGACATGGAGAAGGCAAGGCTTTCATAGCTCAAGGGTAGGGGGTTTCAAGATGGGGAATTTGGCAGGCGAATAGGTGGGGTTACAGAAATAGAACATAGCAAGGTGGTCATAGCAGCAGGTCGTCATAATAACCTTTTGAAACAAGGTACAGTTGCAAGGTGGTCACAACTTTTTTAAACAAAGACATGATTGCCATTTCCTGGAACAGGCAGTAAGGAACCATTTGTAGTTAAGGTTACAGGTGGGGCATAGCTCAACTCTTGAGAAACAGGTTTAATCATAACCAGGAATGAACCTACTTTGTCTTTACTATAAGATAGTTTTCAAGGCCAAAATGGAGGCAGGCTAGTTCATCACACTGTGTCCTCTTTGACTGTTAGAAGGACAGATAGAAGGACCAAAGCCGACCCAGGCCTCTCCCTGATGTGAGACCGTGAGATCATCTCTCTCCTTTAACCTTTTAAGTGCTGACCCTGGTCACACTGTCCTCTGTCACTCCTTTGGCCATCGTGGAAAGGCAGAACCTAGGGAAACGGCCAATGAGGGGCGTCTGGCTAGTTGTTCTCAGAGGAGTACCAAACCATGTACAGCTTCACATGATTGAAGAGCCCTGTCCCCTTTTGATACATGCATGTCCTGGTTAGCTTTAACTGCTAACACAGAGGAAGACTTATCAGTCAGGTCAGTGATTGCCTTGTTAATTGATGTGGGAAAGCCCAGCCCACCGGGAGTGGTAGGTCCTAGGCCTGAACTGTAGAGGGAACTAGCTCCAAGTAAGTCCACCTGTGAAACAGCAGGGAGCTGAGTCCTCTGCGGTTTAAGCTTCTTCAGGTGAAGTGAGTTCCTTGGTCAGCAGTAAGTGGGTTCTCCTCAGCTTTCCCCATGATGGAATGTGGCCTGCAGCTATAAACAGAAGTAAACCCTCCCTGCCCCAAAGCCGCTTTTAGCCGGTGTTTTAGTTGTAGCAACAGAGTTGAAACTGGAAAACATAGTTTCTCTGTGTAGCCCAGGACAGCCTCAAATTTGCAGCTGTCAAGCTGGGGCTAAAGGCAGAAGCCACATGACCTGCTCCCAAAGGTATATTTTAAAAAGTTTCCACAAGCGTGGGCAGACTCTCTGTTAGGGCACCTCCCTCAGCCTGGGATTGTCTGTTTTTAATAAATCATTGTTTGTTTGTTTGTTTGTTTGTTTGTTTGTTTTACAACCCAGCCATAGTTTCCCCTCTCTCTTCTCCCAGTCTCTCCCTCCACCCTGCCTCCTTTTTCCAACCCTCCCCCACCCCCACATCCACTCTTCCATTTCTGCTTAGGAAAGGGCAGGTCTCCAGTGAGCAGCAGAAGGAGGCAGACTCAAGCTGCAGAAAGACTGAGCACCTCCCCATGTATTAAACCTGGGCAAGGCATCCCAGGATGGGAGTAGAGTACCAAAAGCCAGTAAGAGTGCTGGAGACAGCTCCTGTCCCCATCGTTATGAGTCCCACAAGAGGACCAAGCTACACAACTGTAACATATATGCAGAGTGCTTATGTCAGTCCTCCTTCTTCATCTACTCCCAGACAAAGCCAACAAGTCCTGAGAAATCTTTGTTGCAAGGCAGGCTGGGAATTGTGTCTTCTTGTGCATGTAGCTACAGTGTGCCTAGAGGTCAGAGAAATAAAATGGGCCCCATCTGACCTGATCACCTGCAACGCAAAGCCTGGGGCTTTTACCAGGCTCAGAGTCTACCTGGTATGTCTGTATAGTGACCTGTGAATGAGTACAAATTATCTAACCCGTGCACAGACATGGTGTGCCAGGGGCCGTGGGGTCAAGGTTAAATCCCCTTTGAAAAGCAGAAATCCAGAGATGAGCAGCGCCATCCAGTGGCCAAGAGATGAAGCCCTAAGCAGATGCCATTCCACCAGGCTCAAGTTCCAGTCTGGTTGCCCCTCCACCACACATACACACACACACACACACACACACACATTTCCGAAGGTTCCTAGCACCCCTCCAGGGACACCCCACTCCCCGAAAGACAGGACACACACAGAGCACGTCTCTGTGTGCAGCACCTCCACCTCGGATGCCTTCACCAGCCTTCCTACTTCAGTGTTCTTATCCGCGATCTCCTGATAGAACACTGTGCTCAGATCCCCTGGCTCCTCCCCGTGCAGACACAGACCACAGGTCTAATCCCCAGGGAGGCAGCCTCTACCCCGTGTCTCCTACAACCTCCTGCTGTCCCCGGATTCCACCCTAGTTCACAGCCTGACTTGTTATCACAGCCTGAGGCAGCACTGTCCTGTACAACCTGCCTTGTGGTCCTCCAGGGGCAGAGGGCGGAGCACGGACAGCAACCTTTCTCAGGTCTTGATTCTGCTCTGCCCTGGCCTCCGGGGATAACTCTCTGCCAAGGTGTGATGCCTCTGACACCATCACAGGCCTATCAATATTTCCAGCAACACACAGGCCACTGGTCACAAAAGCCATAGGACACACTCCAGTGGATCTTACAACTCACCAGCTGCGGGAGCCCTGCCACCCTGACCCTCCAGCCATGGGGAAGGGGAGCAGCTGTGCCACCCACCACGTGTGTCTTACAGATGGTGAAGCTGGGTGCTGGAGAGGAGGAGCAGTTTGCCACGGTCTCCAGCTAATGAAAGCAAGCAGAGTAAACACGGAAGCCCTGCTTCCCACTGATTCTTTTCTATTTGTCCAGGACTCTAGGGAGCCATTTCTACCCTGAGGGTTGACTTGATATTCTCCAAGTCATTCTCCATGTGAGAACCCAAAGCTATATTCCAGAACTTCCCAGGGAAGTTACCTGCTTTGGGAAAAATAATAGTGTATAGCTTCAGAATGGCAATGGCATGTGATGGCTGGATATATTCCTCTCTAGGGGCACTGAGGATACAGAACACTCTGGCATGCTACCAAATTGGGACCTGAGGACAGCTGCTTGGCCTCAGATCCCCAACTTCTCATTTCCTCCTCTCCAGCTCCTCCACATTCCCAAGACACCAGGAGATGCCGAGTAGCGCTGAGGTTCAGCTCCCCTGTGTCAGGGGCCTGGAAGTTTTCTTTTCTCTGTTCCCAAGTCTTGTGGCTGGGGAACAAACACCAGCAGAACCTTGTATGTCTAACCTCCACTGCTGGGCCACACCTGAGACTCTGCTCTTTTGAGAGAGGGTCTCACTAAATGGCCCAGACTAGCCTTGAACTTTCGCTGCCTTGTGTAAGCCTCTCCCAGATGCTCATAGTACATGCAGACGACAGCATCAGGATGCCCTAATCTCTAAGATGTGACCTTTGATCTGAGATTCCCTTTGTGCCGTCTTTCCTAAGTGGTTTACAGCCTGGATGACCAGCAGTGCCTCTGAGAGAATTGCGTGCCTCTATCTCAGGTTAAATGGAAAGACAGACAGCTGCAGACCCGCTCAGCCTGGACAGTTTCTCAATTAAAGCCTGAAGACAGCTTTTCTCCCTCTGTTGGCTCTGCAGCTATCAGGCTCTATGTGTGTGGCACCCACCTCTCCAAGGGCCCTCCAGCCTCCAATAACAGGTTGAGTGGGCTGAAGTAGTGAGCCTCACTTGATAGGCCATGTCGTCAAAGGGCTCTCCCAGGACCGTACACCTCGGGAACATATTGATCTGCACTCCACAGTTCAGAAAACCAATCTGGGTTCTGAGAGCCAGAGTGGAGAGCTGCAGAGCCTGGAGGAGGCTTTGAGCGAAGGTCATTGATCTCTTGAGATGGGTTCCGGAGAAAAGCCTTCAAGAAGATGCGCTAAATACACAGGGACAGAATGGGGACTGGTCCAGGTCACGGCCGTTGGATGGATAGAGAGGATCTGTTGTTTCTGTCCACCTGAACCAGGTGAGGTCTGAGCCACCTGAGCTCACCCTTAGCTGAGGTTTCAAGGTGGATCTAATCAGAGAAGCAAGGTTCTGACTCAGTGCCCAAGCCTGCAAATCAGACTGCATTCATGCTCCTTAGGCCATGCCTCACTCCCTGCACTGAGTTGAACCATGTGCCTGCTTGAGCTCCTCTGACCGTAGCCTTGCTTTTGCACAGGATCTTTGGAAGGGAATCAACTAAGCAGGGTGGGGTTGCACAGATGAGGGACCCTGATGACGGTGTCTTTGTAAAACAGACCAGAGACTTGGAGGGGTATCCACAAGGCCAAGGTTACATAATGAAAGAGCCAAAACCAGACTGACTTTGTAATCCAAGAAGCTACAAAGATCACATCTACTGCGAACCAAAGTGTAGCAAGGACAGATTACCCCAAAACTCCCAGAAAGACTCAGTGTCTGTGGTCCCCAGGTCCCCAGGTGTGAGTCTTCATCAAAGCACCGCAGGAATGAAATCCATCCCCAAACTGCCAGACTAGCTGAACGCAGAAGATCCAGTATAAAGGATCCTGCTTCAAAAAGTACGGTGGAGGGTGACTGAGGAAGATGCCTGACAGCCACCTCTGGATCCCGTATCTGAGGGAGATGCCTGACAGCCACCTCTGGATCCCGTGTCTGAAGGAGATGCCTGACAGACACTTCTGGATCCCGTGACTGAGGGAGATGCCCGACAGCCACCTCTGGATCCGGTGCATGTGTGTATATGTGCAGGTACAGCTGCACACACACGAACACAAACACATGACTACGACAAGTCAACCTGAAGAAAGTTCACTCCCTGTTCATCCTCAGAGCTGCAAAGAGCTAGGCAGACAGAGAAGCCTCCTTCTCAAGGCTGACATCACTCTTGTCTTCACAGCAGGAAGCATTTCTCCTCACCCTCCTTCCTGGTCCCCAGACAACACAGGCCTCTCCTTCCACCTACATCTGTTCAGCTCTGTGGCATTGCCTGATGTGCAGATTCTGGTTGGCAGCCTTAGCACCGAGAGGCAGTACGTCCTCCCACTGACTCTTGACAAAAGTCAGCTTGCCCTGCCCATGATCACCTGGGGCCAAACGTATCTCTAGGAAGGAGGTGGCAGTCACTTCTCCCAAGCACTCAGTGACCACCGGTTTCCCTGGTCACCTCTCTATCTCCATTGTGTCTTCTGGGCACTGAAGCTTCACCCTTCCGAGCCTAAAGGCTCCCCATCCCTTCAGACCCTCCACCCTCTAACACCCCTCGAGTCAGAGGCAGATAGCCTCTCCTTTTCCCAACCCAAGAAGCATCATGTTCCTCTCTGCAATCTGTTAGCCAAACATTTCAGAACGGAGACAGCAGGGTGGGGTACAGTTATGGACCCAGCTTATTCCAAGATCTGATCTCTGCAAAATGTGAGAAAGAATTCACAGAGGAAAGACACTTGGGTCCCTAAAAGTCTCACCACCCACTCAACTCATAACCCATGGCGTGAGAGCTTGGAGCCAAAGAGACCCAAGATCAAGTCCTTGTGTCTCCATAGACCTAGTGTGATCTCTTGGTTGCCCTGCTATGAAGTGGGTGCCATAGTTTCTTGCTAACAATGCCAAGCCTCCCTCCTGGCTTTGCAAATGGAATCACAGCTCAGAGTAAAAAGTGAGAGATATTCCTCTCTGAGTCCTTCTTAGGAGCTCAGGAATAACATTTAGCCCCAGAGGTGACAGTCTCTTCCTGTCTTTCCACACCATCCACACAATCTATTCTGAATACCTCTCTACACTAGAGCCAAAGACCTGGCTGCTACTGCAAGCCTGGGACAAGGAGAAAGGAGCAAGAGGATGAGTCCTGTACCGACTCAAACCCCCCAGAGCTGGACGCCCCCTGGGAACTAGAAGAACTGAGCCACACTTGGGGGCGGAGGCAGCAGAGCAAGAGGCCCTGCTGGGGCCTGGGGTCTGTCCAGGGCTCCCAGTACCTACCCAGATCCAAGCTGGCATCTCGTTTACTTCTTTAGAAGTCGGGTTCAGCTCCAGTTCTGTTGGGGTGCCCTGCTGAACCCACAGCCCACGCCTCTTTGCTCCCTACAGTAGAAAGCACTGTGCCTGATCCCCAGACATCAGTAAGTTGAGAATCACCCGCCTAACTCTATGTGGATCACTAATCAAATCACAGTGAAGCTGATGCCGCGTGGCTCTTATTAGCAGTAATGGTATTTAAAATAATAGAATATGTTCATAGTGTGTGATGGAGTTTATAAGTACTTCTGTCATGTCGGCTTCCGGGAGCATCTGTCGTTCCCCGCGGCCATTACTTATGCTGACAATTAATGTAACAGTCAGCTGGAATCGCAGGGACAAACAGCCCAGATATCTCGGGAGCTTGTACCAAAAGGAAGCTTCCTCTTTGTAAGCAGCAGAGCTGCTGATGGGCTGGCGCTCTGAAGGTCCCTGTGAGTGCTGTTTGGTTTTGTTTTCCTAGAACACTAGCTGGAGGTGCCTGTTCTTCCCCTGGCGGAGAATGGGAGCAGAAGGGGCGGGGCTAGACCACAGACACACATTTAAGAAGTCTTCTGGTGGGAGACTGTCATGGCTGTTCGCATTTCCTGGTCAAAGGAAGCCCCTGGACAAGACTGGAGTCAAACGCAGTAAGGAAGGCCACTCTGTAGGAAAATATCAGGGTTATAGGGTGAAGAATAAGAGACATGTACTGGGGCCTGAGCTCCCACCACCTAGGAGTGTGCGCTTACTTTAAGAAGGGTCTGGCAGAGGTGACTGGGGAGGCTCAGGAGAGCAGAGTGACTGAGTCCTTGTGAGAAGGGCAGAGAGACAGCCAGGTACACACAGAGAGACACCAGATGGAGACGAAGGCAGAAGTCAGGGCGATGCTTCTAGAAGGAACGTTTGTAGCCTACAGGAGACAAGCTAGAATTGGGAGGGTCGTCGTCGTCACAGCCTCAGAAAGAAACCACAGCCCCCTCTCCTTGGCCTTGGGCTTCTACAGACTGAACTGTGAGAGAATGAACTTCTCTTGTTCCAAACTGTCCAGGCTGAGGGCCTTTTGCCAAGGAGTCTGAGAAGATGAGGCTATTGGGGAAACTGTAAGTGGGAGAGAGGAATGGGCCTCTGTGGGCTGGCCAAAGTCTAAGACAAACAAGCTTGGCCAGCTGTTGGAGGGAGGCCCCTTGTTTGTTTCCCAGCTGCCCAGACTCCCGAAATAATCACGCAGAAATTGTATTAATTAAATAACTGCTTGACCTATTAGCTCTAGCTTCTTATTGGCTAATTCTTACATATTAATTTTACCCATTTCTCTTAATCTGTGTATCGTCACATGGCTGTGACTTACCGGCTAAAGTTCCGGCATCTGTCTCCGGCAGGACTACATGGCTTCTCTCTGACTTCACCCTTCTCTCTCCCAGCATTCAGCTTGGTTTTCCCCACCTAGCTCTGTTCCCCTATAGCTGTGCTATAGGCCCAAAGCAGGTCCTTTATTAACCAATGATATTTACAGCATACAGAGGGGAATACCACATCAGCCAGCGGCTGGGGACAGATGTGGATCACTCTGATTTTTGCCCCCGTGGAGTTGGAGTTGTCTGTGCGGCTTCAAACCCTGGGAATTGGAGTTTACATGGCTTCATGTCCTGGCTGCTGATGTCACAGCTCTGAGCTCCGCAGCAGGACATATCATTTCATTCATTTAGCCCCTGATAGAATAGTGGAGAGCAACAGCAAACTGCAAACAATATAGTTTCTGAGTGATTATTTCGGGTCTGAGCAGCCGGGAGCGAACTAGCAGCCTCCTACAATAATTCTTCCACCAGCCAGGGCCCCACTGAAGTGAGAACCTGTGAGCTGGGTGGGGGTGGGCACCCTGGCCTCTTTCCTCCCTCCTCTCTACTTCCGTGCACATACTAGCATCATCATTTTTGTCTTTTTCACTTTTTATTTATATTTTAGCATGTCCCCTTCACAGCTGGGTCCCTGTTGTACAGGACACAAGCCAGGCACAGCTGTGACTAATCTAAAATGCCATTAATATAGATTGACGCTAATTCCTTGGGCCTCCCTGGGCCATCCAAGGGTCCAAACTCCAGCACAACACACACCTTTGGGAAAACTACAGCAAGAGGCTTGCTGGGGAGTGGTCAGATTTCCTGCAGAAGGCTCACCAATCCCCGGTTCAGTGTCCCACAGCTGTCTTGGAACAAGCTGTTTCTGTCCCTTCGGCTACACCGGGTAGAAGTGTGTGACTTGGAAGCCTGTTCTAGGTACATGCTCTGCTGTGCTGGGCAGACAATGGAGGGCAGGAACCACAGCCGAGGCCTGCTGTGTGAACGGCTGCGGTCCTTATAGCTGCCCTCCGCAAACACCAATCAGTGGGCAGACTGAAGGGACATCTAAGCCTAGGGACAATCTTCTGCCAGTACCGGCTGGGGAAGGATCCACTGGCTTCCCAGGTCCTAACGATAGCTTGTTGGAACTCCGAAGGCTGGGGAAGCTCTCTGGTGCAGGAGTCCAGGAATGAGCTCCTGGAACCACAGAAGGGCTTAGCAGCAGCTGAGGCTAGGATGGCTGTAGAGCTCAGCCAAGAGAGAAGTGAGGCGAAGGAACAGGAAGAATGGAGTTGAAGGCCTGAACACCTCTGGACAGTTCCCTGTGACCTTGGTTAAACTTGAGGCAGCTCTCTATGCCACCACGTGTCACCATGCTGGAATCCAACCTCTCCACCTTACGGCGAAGCTGCAGTTTAGGTGGGATATATTCCGTATTTAAAGTGGTTGTTTGATATCTGGCATACATCAAGCACCAAATATATGCTCTTCTGCCCATCGTGCCATCAGAACCCAGTGAGTTCAGCATACACAACTCAGCGAGATTCCAGATTTGTAGATACGATGATGGACGTTGATCTTCCCACCAACCAGTTCTGTTTGTGAACATCAGTGATGGTCAGATTGGGGGCAATGACACCAACAGACAATGTCAGGTGAGGTGAGCCTCTGTGTGTGTGTGTGTGTGTGTCTGTGTGTATCTGTGTGCATGTGTGAATATCTATGTGTATGTGTGTGTATTTGTGTGTCTGTGTGTCTCTCTGTGTGTATATGTGTGTGCCTGTGTGTATCTATGTGCACGTGTGTGTATATCTATGTGTCTGTGTGTTTGTGTGTCTGTGTGTACCTTCATGAGCTCCAGAGCAAGATTTCCTGAACCCTGGGACAACCCCATATCCGGACTGTCCCTCCCCTTTCTTCCTACAGTAGTGGGGAGTCCCTGGGAACCATTCAAGACTGCTGAGAGGCAGAGAGAGTGTGAGGACTATGAGCAGCTGCTGAGGGCCATCCCTGAGAGCTTGTGGAAGATCACCCCAAAACTATATGACATGGCCATGTGATCAAAGCCTGGTGACAAGAATATCCCATGTCTTGGAGAAAGAAGGAGGGACCTGAGTCATGGCCCTGGGCTCCCAGAATCCTTCACACTGTGATGTAATATTGTATGGCATACTTGAGTATTTCCAATATGCATCATCAATTTCCCACTCCAACTGGCGTAGACAAACTTTTCATGTTGACTAAAAGTAGAGCCTGAGGCATGGAGGCTATTTCCCAGAGAAGAGCTATCCAGGTCAGTCCCTGAGCCTCCATAGTGCTGGTGGCCATGGTGTCACCAGACTTGCTCGATGGTGGAGGAAGGTGACCAGCTCTCCTCACCCATGTCTTATCTCTAATGCTTGCTCAAGCACCGACCTTTCAGCTTCCACAGAAAAAAACAAAAGTTGCTTTCTCAGCCCACTTCCCAGTTGTCTTGGCACCCTGTGAAGTCCAGTGTTCAAACCGCTGTCCCTCTCTCTGGGCATATGCTGTCCTCTGTCCCTCTGAACACAGCTTCTGTATTCCTCCGGAGTTAATTGCAATCTGATGCACAAGTGGCTGGTACACCCTAAGGAAAAACCGCAGTGAAGCGTCGGCTCCAAGCTCACAGCCTTCACTCAACACGCAATAGCATTTCTGGCCACCCAAAGCTCTATATCCACCATGGTGGACTGAGAAACCCACCTCGCAGGACAGAAAGTGACCACACTGGTGGTCTTCCCTAGCCACACCGTAAGAGGCTTGTTGGGGTGCAGTTTATAAGTGGTGTTCACGCACACTGTGTGTCCCAAGGCAGTGGTAGCAGACACTACAGACAAACGTGTCCCGTCTTCTGCAGGTGTAACTAAGACCTGGAACTTGTCAGGTGGCTTTTCAAACACTTCAGCAGCCGCCTGGTGTGTGCCTCTGCCTGAGGTGTGCAGATTTGAACCATAGCCTTATCCTGGCCACCATCTTTATTTGCTCCTGTCTCCAAATGGGATCACTTATCAACTGTGTGCTGAGAAACTGCTCAGTGGCTTGACCAGAGCTGTTGCTCTGCCCTTTAGAAACTGAACTGAGAACTCCCAGGACTACACGTCCACAGGTCTGGGAAGAGGATGAGGAGCAGCCAAGTCCCCCTTCCCAGCTTTCCAAGTCTTTTCTGGGATCCATTTTAAATGCTATTTTGGTTCGTTTGTTTGTTTGTTGAGAGTATGCATGGTGTGTGTGTGTGTGTGTGTGTGTGTGTGTGTGTGTGTGTGGTCAGAATACGTCTTTGTGGAGCAGGGCTGTCCTACCATGTAAGTTCTGAGGACTGAACTCAAGTCGTCAGACTTGGCAACAAGAACCTTCACCTGCTGGGTCGTCTCACCAGCTCTCCAACACGCTCTCTCAAGTTCCTCTTGTGCTGTGTATGCAAAATCCGAGACACACCCGCTGTGTGTGGGAACGGGCTCACACTGCCTACACCATTTGCGTTTCCATCCACACTGTTAACTGTGTCCTTCCTTTAAAAACCCCACTGGTGAACAGAGCAGTCCACCATCAGAAGTGAGGAAAGGCACACATGTTTGCAAAAAAATAAATAAACAATAACACAAACATGACTATTCATTTTAATTTTGAACACAACACCTTGCTAGCAGTAATGTCCCATGCATTGCCCAGACCTGCCTTGCCTTGCAGAGTGACATGACTATTAAAGGCATAGTGCCACTCCTGAAAAGCCATGCAAATGAAACAAAAGCTTTATAAGTTTTTCCATTACCAGGGAACTAAACAGGGACACCAAGGTCAGCAGACCACTCACGGGCAAGCTCCCACCGTCTCTGAGACTGTGGCAGTGTCCTGGTTTTGTTTAGAGGCAGCAAAATGGAGGTGTCAAAATGTCTTTGCAGACCAACAACTGACTGGGGGTGTCACAGACTATGAGTTCAAGTCTATGGCTGTAAGACAGGAACTGGATCAGCTTGACATCCGGGACGGGGGACGGGGGTCCCAAGTACAGAGCCAGTCTCTCTTCCTGGACACAGTGACCATTTCTTAGTGTAAATCATCTCTAACAACACTCAGCACCCAGAGGAAACTGCCCACCTAGGAAGGTCCAGGATTCCCAGAGAACACTGGCTTCACCCACTGGGAAGTTAGAAGGCAGATCCAGGATCGCCCCACCCCAGCCAGAGAGGGATTCCAACTTCATCCCTTCCTGGGTCCTCTTCAGTGTTTGCTGTAGATGAAGACAGCGGTTGGCAGTTCCATTTTGGCTCAAAGTGTGATTCTTTCTGGTTGAAATATCTGCTGTTTTATTTATTATTTACGAGGCACGAGGGAGGCTGATCTGATCTGGGTTTTGCAGATGGGGATCAGCAGCATTTGTGGAGACTGTCTCAGCAAGGACCCAAAGGCTAGAGGAACCACAGGCTCCCTCCTACCCGCCTCAGTCAACACCCTTTCTCCTCTTTTTTCTCCTGTGACTACCACCTCCGAGGTAGGTCAGGGCACAGTAGAGCCAGGCCTCTCCCTACTGTGCACCAAGGTACCCTGGCTGGCTCAGGCTTCCCACTCCCTTTGCCTCTCCAAGGCAGAAGAGAAAAGAAGCCCACGTCAGCCCAAGGGGCCAGCAAGGCAGAGCCGATCCCAGGAGCGTGGAGTCTCATCTCTCACCCCTCCTCTCAAATTGATTAATTGACCTTTAAAAATGTAACTGGAAAATAAATTGCCTAATAAAATAAATGATCTTGTAGTCAATGGTGCCTGAAAAGCACCAAGCCCCAAAAAGGGCTAATGAAGCTACAAGAAATGACTAAGGAAGAAAAGGCATTTAAATGGAGGAAATGATCAGTGGTCCAGACTCCTCACGCTCCGCTGGGGCTCCTCAGGAGAGGGAACTTCCACACAGCCACAGACAGGGGACCCCATCAGGACCACCCTGTCTTCCCATCAGCAAAGCACAGTTGGCAGTGACAACTTCTGGATCCTGAGCCCCCCTGGCCCTCGGCAGCCCCAGTATTGATGTTAAAGGCACTAGGGGTCCACAGGATGTTTGGCACCCCTATGTGGGCTCTGCAGGAGGGACAAGTGCACTGGTGTGATGATGCCCCCTGAGGGTCAAGACCATGTCCACACGTGAAAAGACCTGGGGAATAGAGGCAGCCCCAGTGAGCATCCGGAAGCCCTTGGCTACGTTGTGTCTTATCCACATCTACAGAGGGAAAATGGCTGCGGTGCTTACAGATGGCAACAAAGAATGAAAGTTAAACACAGGCTCAGCACTGTGTCTGAGGGCACAGAGCTGCCACTGATGCCAGATAGGGGTATCTGCAAAGTGGCAGGCTTCCCTAACCCTGTTTTGCCATGGGGCACTGTTGCCGAACACCAACGACAGTAGAGCCCCATGGGATGTGGGGACACTTGAGTGCTCTGTGCACTTTTCACACATCAAGGGGGAACCCTGTTTATCACTCTGGGAAAAGAAAACAGTGTGAGCCCCACATTTGGAATCTCACAGGACTCTGCCCACTTGTCAAGGTCCTTGATTGGAGTTATTCGGAGTCCTTGTGCTGTGGGAAATGACAATCAATCCTGAGTATCAGTGCACAGCCACACCTGGGTGTCCTCCCAGGGTCAGTGCACAGCCACACCTGGATGTCCTCCCAGGGTCAGTGCACAGCCACACCTGGATGCCCTCCCAGTGAACTTTCAAAGCCAACAGCAGCCCAGGGATCCTCAAATGCTGAAGCTGACCTTGGAATAAAGCATCTTGGTGGGGTGCTAGTTGGTTTTTGTCAACTTGACCCAAGTTAGAGTCACCTGATAGAAAGAACTTCAGCTGAGAACACGATTGGACTGTGGTGAAGTCTGTGGGGCATTTCCTTAATGAATGACTAGGCAGGAGGACCCAGCTCACTATGGGCAGCACCACCTCCAGGCAGGTGGGGTCCTGGGGTTTGTAGAAAAGGGAAGATTGAGTGAGCCGAGGGGAACAGGCCAGTAAGCAGAATTCCTCCATGTCGTCTGCTTCTGTTCCTGCCTCCACGTCCCTTCCATATTTGAATCTCTGCCTTGACCACCCTTGATGATGGACAGTCTTCAGGATGGATGCACCAGATTAACCCTTCCCTCTCCGTGTTGATTTTGGTCATGGGGCTTGTCACAGCAGCAGGAAAGTAAACTGGAAGAAGAGAGACACTTCTTTTGCCTTCTAGGTGATTCTTGATGAGTCTTTTAAAAACCATTTTTAAATTGTGTGTGTGTGTGCGTGTGTGTGCGCGCATGTGTGTCTGTTGTCTGTATGTGTACCACATGCTTGCAGAGCCCATGGAGGCCAGAGAGTGTGTGGAACCCCCGGGAGCTGGAGTTACAGATAACGATGAGCTGCCTGGTGAAGGTGTTAGATACCAAACCTGGGTCCTCAGCAAGAGCAGCAAGTGCTCTCAACTGTGAGCCACCTCCTCTGCCCCTCGCTGTGCCTTGTATGACCTGGTCCCGCTTGCCCTGGGCATGAGATACCCAGCAACTCTGGGCATATAACAAATCTCCCAAGCTGGTGGGCAGACGCCGCCCGCACAGCCCTGAGGCCCAGAAGTTCCTCTTCTCTCAACCCATTTTCACTGTCTCATTTTATAGGCAGAGCTTGGATGGAGTGAGCGGAAAGTGCTTTAGCCTGAGTGCCATCAAAGGCTGTAATGAGAAACCCATAAGTCTTGTAAATAGGTGATAAGACAAGTCTTTAAAACAAATGGGGTAATAACTTAATCACACGTACGGTGGAGGCGTAAGGATAGGGCTGGCTGTGACTGAGGCCGCTCCCTGGGATCCAGGAGCCAGGGATGCATGATTCCAGAGGCTTCTGCACCCCAGGAAAAGAAGCATGGGATAGGAACCACAAGCAGTCACAGACTCAAACACCTGACCTATCCTGATCCTTCTGGAAAACCCAAGAGGGAGGCACCTTCCAGGAGGCTGTCTGAGCTCAGGAAGTTGATACCTGGCCCATGGGGCCCCGTACTAAGCTGTTTCCTATCTAACTCCAGGATCACTGTGAACTTGCTTATGAGAATCCCCAGAACTCTGAGACATGAGGACATAGTCTTGGAGCCATGGCAACACTCTGGATCTGCCCACAGCCTCGAGGCCATGGCCACACCCTGTATCTGTCCACAGCCTCCAACCTCAGCTTCCGATGCCTCCATCCGAAGTGGACACTTCTCATGCTCCCCTCCCCCACAGCTGCTCATCTGCCCTCTCCATCCCTACCCCATCCGTATCCTGACAGCTCACCACATGTCTAGGTGAAAAGCTTGCACTCCGCACACACTCCAAAGCCAAGGACGGGGCATTGCTCTTTTTTAGAGATGGACAAACCAAGGCTGGACAGAAAAAGGGGGCTTTGCCAGAATCTATTCACAGTCCACCGTGGCTCTGTCATCTGAGGATGCAGGGCACCAGTGAAGGCTCTGCCTCTGGACACTCACAAGCTGACTAGAGAGAGACGGGATTTTCTGTTTAATAGTTTGGGGCCAAGGTTTCTCAATAGATAATTGAATTGGGAAGAAAGGCAATGGACAGGGAGGACAGTGGTAGCATTAGACCAGTTGAGTAACAAATATGAGAATTGACAAGGAACCTCCGAGGTTGGGAATAAATGTCTGGGTCTTGAGTCTGTCCTCCCTCAAGGAGAGACCCATGAGCATCTGTTAAATATCATTCCTGCTCTGCGTGCAGCATTTCCACCCCGTGCCCTGAGCATCGTTTAGGCACCACCTCTGCTTGGCACATGGCCTCTCCACCCTGGAAGATACCAGCTCAGAGCCCATAACTCACACCCAGTAGGCAGATGATTTTTCTTCGGAGGCATTGGGGTAAATAAAGGCTTAATGAATCAAGCCTTCGGAATTGCTGTTGTTCCTTTAATTTGTGGTTTACAAGGTTCTTGTAAATTAAAAATGGGGAAAGAAATCCCTTCCCATCCTGCATGTACCTCCTCTGGGCAGGAACAATTTGGTTGTTTTGATTTTCTTGTCCCTAAAGCCCTTATCTCTTTGAAAAATTATTCCTTAATTTTTATGAGGTGGCTGGAAAGACTGGCGGATTGAACGATTGCTCCGTATCTTGTCCTCCTTCTCCTTCGGGTTTACTGTGAGCCGTTATTGTTCCCCTGGTGGAGAATAAAGGTGGAAATACTCACCTCTAATTTACTGTTTGCAATAAGCAGGGCTTTATCAACAGCCCCCCAATAAATTATTTTTACTGCCAGCCTCCCACTGCCGCGAGCAATGGCCGTGAAAACATCCGTGTCTGGAGAATGTAATCACACGGTCTCAGGGGCATTAGTGAGCTAGGAGGTATATAGAGGAGGGACGCTGGTTGGGGGTAGGGGCCACTGAGTGTGGTGAGGGGCACAATCTTCCTGGTCCTGCCACAGGGGAGTGAGAGGGGCCCGAGAGGGCTCAGTAGGAAAATGACCAAGAGGTAAGGCTCCCACAAGCCCTGGGGCCACCGACTTCATCCCATGAGCATCCTGTGGCGTGAGGGCAAAGGCAGAGGGTGAGAGTCAGGCTGTGCCAAGGCCAAGGGCTCTTCCTAGAAGCAAGAGAGCTTGGCAGTTCTTCAAGCTTTGGGGTCTGCAGACTGCAACAGGTGTTCTCTCTCTCTCTCTCTCTCTCTCTCTCTCTCTCTCTCTCTCTGTGTGTGTGTGTGTGTGTGTTGTTTTGTCTCTCTCATTTATTTCTTTATCTCTCTGCTTCTCTGTCTCTTCTACTTTGTCTTTCTCATGTATATTACTTTCTAGTCTCTCTGACTCTCTCTGTTTCTCTCTCTCCTCTCCTCTCCTTTCCTCTCCTCTCCTTTCTTCTCCTCTCTCCACTCTCTGTCTTATCTGAGAGTGACGTGTGAAGTTGTAAGTCTCTGGCATGTGATCTGGGGCCAGCATTCAAAACCTACTCTCTTGCTGAGCCAGAGGAATCACAGACTCATCACTGGCTGAGAACCTGTAGCTGGGCCCAGCCATTACCTCCCCTAAGACCCCAAAAGCATGCCCTGCTGCATAAGTAGAGACTCATTCTGGCATCTCAGACAGCTTTCATCAACTTTCCAACTTAATGATCCCATAGTTTGTTATTCTGACACTTCCTTGTGCTCAACAACACCACACGTACTGTGGGAACGGGGCCAGGAGTGCTCCGCTCCCTCTCTGTGGAGATATGAGATTTTTTTCAGTGAGCTGCCAGAGTAGGCAGGGCTGGGTAACATCATAGACACCCTGCAGATAAACGCCCACCCTCAGAGAGCAGCTGCCTCCATACAGGAGAAACTCTGGGATGGGGCCTTCTCCCTGGCCCCAGGGAGCTCTACATCCAACTCACCTGTTTGTATTTTCTCCTAACAACAGACACCCTCCACTAACCAAATGCAGTGTGTCAGCCCCTTGGAACTTAGCGTGTGTGATCCCCAGAGTCCAGCACACACTGTTCTTGCAGAGGACCTGAGTTTGCTTCCCAGCACTCATGTCTGGCAGTTCACAACCACCTGTAACTCCAGCTTCACAGGACCCAGTGCCCTCTGCTGGCCTCTGAGGGCCTCTGGGCTCATGTGCACATACCCACACAGAGACACATACACAAACACACAGTGAAAAAATAATAAATATATTAAGTCCAACCTTGCCACCTTGGAGTGTACCTCCACAACAGTCAGATATTCTGAGTCAGTCTCGATGCCATCAAAGGAGAATGAGTGTCAAAATGTGGAGGCAGGAGCATCAGGAATCCAAGGTAGATGAACTGCACAGTAAATTTGAAGCAGCTCAGACTACATGAAATCCTTTCTCAAAGCAGCAAAAGAGACACCATGAGCACATCTCACACACATGCACACTGGAAGATTATTCAGCCACGAAAAGAATCATCCCATCATTTGCAGCAAAATGGCAGAACTGGGGACATAATGTGAGGGCTTTTTAAATTAAATCCCAGAGACTCGTTACAGTTGCAAAGAGGCTGGAGGAATCTTAAGACGTGTTAATGACCTGTCCTGCAAGCAAAATAAAGGGGTCAGACTCTTTAAATGAGAGTCTGTATGGAAAGAGAAATCACAATCCGCTGCCTGCCTCTGGAGTGGGCAACATTTATTCAGCTGCAAAGACAAAGATGTAGTCTGTCAATCTTAACCTTGGGTTCTGGAGTGAATCTATGGTGACCCTTGAAGATTTGCTTACACTTCCAGGGCAGCCACCCACAGGAGAGGCACTAAACTTCCTTCCCAAGAGCAAATGAGGAGGAAAGAGCTCTGCTATTTTGCATGTAGCTCATTCTCTAGTGGGGTCCATGCAGCTCTGCAGGTGGTGTGGTGGATGGTTAAGGCGGGGACTTTGAAGTCTGACTGTCTCAGATCCTTTCCAGACTCTGAGGCTAGATGCCTTAAGAGACTAGACAAATTATTCTGCTCCTCTCTGCCTAAATTCAGTAGCTTGCCCATCACCTGACAACACGGAGCTTCCAGGGATGAAATAGAAAACATGCAGGTAAACCACCTCAATGCCCAAACTTTGTAAATGTGTGATGTAATTAGCCACTGTTTTAACCTTTGTAAAGAAGGCTTCATTGGCTGCTTCCAGAGGCTAACAACGCCAGAGGGGCCAGCCCTCAGCTGGATGCTCAGAGATCTGGTGACAGCCACTGTCTAGAGGTGGCTTTTCACACAGCTACCACCAAGGACTTCAACCTTGTCTGCCTTTAACCTAGCCTTACTTGCTCCTGGTGACCAGTGTCCACAGGGGGCTCTGGAAATCTGACCTAAGAACACCCCATGCAAATGGGGAGGGGAGTTCTGCAAAGCTCCAAGGGGCTTTCATTGAACCCCAAGACCCCTGCAAGGGGATAGCTAATCCCACCTGGATTCCTACACCCCACAGGCAAACCGCATGGTAAATAGCGGGTCAGGAAATTAAGTGAGAGGTTGTGCCTGGCAAAATAATGCAAGACCTAGGTCTCATTAATTATCCTAACTAGCAGGCTGGGCCAGTCAGAGGCAGAAAGGCAGAGCTGTGGCTGCAATCTAAAAGCAACGACTCCTGTAATTAGCTCATCCATAATTGAACACCCCGCTCCCATTCAGTTGGCTCTCCTTAGTCAAAATCACATCTGTCATAACTCCACAGGTTGTTTTCAACAAACTGGGCTTTTTTGCTCAAAGCCCTGTTTTTATTTTTAAAAAATGTGTCCTATACAACGTGTCAAGAACGGGGACAATTTTCATAAGATAAATGGAGCTCGGTCATGGTCTTTTCTTGAACGATATTACCGTGTTCCAGGCCCAGTGGTGTCTCAGATGGACACTCTGTGCCAGGGGCTCACCACAGGCCAAGAAGTTCCTCACCTCAGCAGACAAGACTGGGTCCCCCTAGCCTTCCCCAGAAGGCTTCCTCTTGACCTCTCCCCTGCGAGGGAAGACCATGGGATCCCCAAGGATCTTCTTCCAAGCCGTCAACCCCAAGCTCTGGTCCTACCTCCAGGTTTCATTGAGGAACACAGGGCCCAAGATCCTACCCAAAACCCTACTCCAGATATCTGAATGTTTGCATAAGCCCAACTCACACCCATGTGCTGCATGTGGCCCAATGGAGTTATGCATGTATCCCAATACAAAATCACAGACATGCTTAGAACATCAAAAGGTTTTTGCAATTTTTTTTCTTATAACTTAATTGCTGGCAAGTAAGAGTTTTATAGACAGTACCATCTGTCAGATCCCAAAGAGTTAGACACACTTGTGAGATTCAGAAAGGACACGCTGCATGCCTTACCCAGGGTGGAATACCCTTGTGCCAGGGAGCCTGCTTGGGGACTGTCTTCACTTTCTGGCTGTGTGCAAGATTCTTAGTAACCTGATTGGGTGGCACAGCTGTGCTTTCTATGCTGGCAGTGTGCTCTGGTTCAGCTGGTAATATCTGTTCTCTGGCTGCTGGCATTCTATGCTGGCATCATCTAAAGAAATGTCCACTGCCTTCTTGAATCCCTGGGTTCTCACTTAGCACCATGAGGACCCCTAGGCCGGCCTCACCACCTTCTATCATGAAACCTCAAGAGCACGTACATGTTCCTCTCACACAGAGTGACGGTTCTCATCTCATGGCCAGCACCCCCTCCCTGGGCTCCCAGCAGCCTCTGATCACAGCAGTATGATATCATTTGTGGGGGAAACCCTTCACACCCCACTCCCACCCTGAAGGAGCTGCCTTGGATGCTATTCTCTTTGCTGTTACAAAACACCTGGCAAAACCAAGTCAAGGAAGAAAGGTTGACTTCAGATCACACTCCAAGTGTGCACTCCAACATGGCAAGGAAGGCATGGTGGCCGGAATTTGAGGTGGATACAGTATGATACAGGAAGCAGAGAGATGAATGGGGGTGACTAGCTTGATTGCTCTTTTTTATTCAGTCTGGGACCCCACACCCATGAGCCTGTGCCACCTCCATTAACCCAGCCTAGAAACACCCTCACAGCCATATCCAGAGTTTGTCTCTTACACAACTTTGAGGTGGTGGCAAGAGGCCAGGACACAAAGAAGAGGTGCAAAGCTGTCTTCCCCCAAGTCCTGAGGAGGCCTGTCACCTGAGGTGGTCCATCACCTGCCCAACTCTAATTCTGCAGCATAAGATGCTCACAGCACGGGGCGAGGTGCAGCTAGTGGGGACAAATGAATGAGTGGACGAACATGAGGCCTGCCTTCCCTGATGCCATGACAAATTGCAACTAGTTCTCTGCAACATCAGGTTCCACATCTGTGACTCAGTCATCCACAGCTGGAGACTATTCAGGAAGAAGGGAACACGTCCTACTGAACACATATAGACCCTTGCTCCTGGCATTAGTCTTCACTCATCTGGGTCACGCAGTGTTTGCTGTACTAGACTAACAAAACCTGTAGATGACACAGACTGTTGGGTGTGGCAGCATATGCCTGTCAACCCAGTGACTGTGGAGGTTAAGGCAGGAGAATCGCTTGAGTCCAGCTCAAATCCAATCTGGCAGCCCTCTCCCCAAAAAATAACCCACATAAAGTATAGAGCAGAGTATGTGTGTGCTAACACTCCATCATTCGTGAGGTATTTGAGCATCTGAAGATGTGGTACCTGTAGGGTCCTGGAGCCCATGGCTTTAAGACAGTGCTACTTGCCCAAAACTCCTGTCCACTTGGTTCTTCCAGAAAGGACTTTTCTGGCAAGGAAATAGGAAGCTGTAGAGTGGACCCACAATAGAGGCTGACCTAAGATTGACAGAGCATAGTGCCTGGGACCTCCCCGTCTGACCATGTCCTATCACCATAAGGTCTAAGCTCCAACACTTGCTCTCAGCCATCAGCCTGGAACCTGGGGGACTCTCAAGTTCAGTGGGCAGGACCTGTACCAGCATGTGTGAGCCCCAGCACACTTCTAGAGTGACCCGTCCCAATGGGGTTATTTATTGATGCTTCTCCCTTGGAGCATGTTCTATCAGAAACTTTTCTTCTGTATGTCTGGTGCCTGAGGAGGCCAGAAAAAAAGTATCAGATCCCCTAAAACTGGAGTCATGAGTGGATGTGATCAGCTTTGTGGGTACTGGGAATAAAACCCAGGTCCTCTGCAAGAGCAGCCAGTGCTCTTAGCTCTAAGATGTCTCTCCAGTCCCTGGAGTCTGTTCTAACATTGGAAAGCACAGAATGAGTCAGGGGTCAAGGTGTGGATCTCCAGACTTTCCCAATTCTGGTTCTAACCATCTAGTACCACAGTCTTGCCTTGTTCAGTCTCTTATTTCCTAAAAGATGGTCGCCAGCTTGGAGCTACAGCCTTGTGGGAGCCCTTCCCATGAATCTCAGGAGCAGGAGGATGCCAGAGTGGGTTTGTCATAGATCTAGCCACTCCAGAAGAGACTCTAGCTTCCAGACCTCAGTGTTGCAGCCTACAGTAGTGGGACCCCCAAACTATGGCTCAATTCTACAAAAGTGTAGAATTTTGACAGTTCTGATGCCAAAGCTGCCCACAGACAGGCTGACCCCACCCCACCTCCAGGGAAAGCCTGGGCAGCTGCTGCTCCAGGGCAGGCCACCAGAGATCCAGAGCCCTGAGGCTCAAGCATCCCACTCTGGGGCCTACTGACTCTTGTGTGTGTGCACTGAGATAGGGTCACTCACCAAACCTAGAACTCACTGGTATTCAGCTAGATTGGTTCCCTCATAAACCTCAGGCATGGCCCTGTCTCTAGCCCCTCAGAACTGGGATTACAGATGTATGCCAGCTTTCTGTGTGGTTTTTGAGGCTAGAACTCAGGTCTTCGTGTTTGCAAGATGACTGATTTACCAACTGGGCCATCTCCAGCCTACCTCAGATTTCTCAAGTGCTTTGTGGTTCTGGGATTCGGGGCCTGTGTCCTGGGGTCTCCACGGCCTTGTGGGTCTTGAAATATGAACCATCCCTCTTCCTACCTTGACAGCCTCTCTGGCCTTGGCACCAGTCCTGCAACATAGCACCGTCACACAGCAGGGCTCAGGGCTGTGCAATCAGGTTGTGCCATCAGCTGGGTTGTAAAATCAGCCCGAACCGATGAAAGTGCCCGCTACAAGGGACTCATTCCAGGATAATCACCTATGCCCTGGAGAGCATCCTCAGAGGTCTGGGATGGGACTGGCCTGACCCAGGAAGAGAAGCATAGTCTGAAGGTTGGCATGTGATTCCCAATGGGAAAGCCAGGGTAAGGACAGACGGCCGTGATGTGACACAAAATGTCTCTTTCTAGCTCCAGACCCTAACGAGTGAGTGCATTGCAATCACTTTATTAGGGAAATCAGTTTTCTCAATTCAATTTCTGAGCTAATTGCTGTACAGACACTACAGCAGGGCAGTGCTGGCAGCCGCCCACACCTCCAGCTCGCGCAGAGCTCAGCAGCTCACTCATACACTGTCCAGTTGGCTTCTGGCAGAATGGGAGCAGAGGAAGCAAAGCCTCCCACGAGTGAATCTGCAAGGTGAGGGCCCAGGGTGCCTGAACCTTCTGGCATGTCCATCATGGTGAGGACGGACCAGGGCTTTGAGACCCAGCCAGACTCCAAGCCTCAGTTTCTTCACATCCAAAGTGAAGGGTAGCAGAAGCCTGTGGTCTTAAGACAGGTCACCTCACCATGGACCTGGCTGTCTGGTATCTTACTGCCTCGTTACTAACACGATACTCCCTAACTGGTCATTTCCATCCCCCTGTACAAGGACTCCTAAAATGTAAATGAAGCATTGAGTGAGATCACTTGCCAGGGTCCTGCATAATTTGCATATGTAAATCGTCATCCTCCCCTCGCTGGCTGCCTGGTAACCAACTCCCGGAAGTGTCTGACAAAGCAATCCCTGTCCGGATGTTTACAAGGCAGGATGCAGCATGCCCTCTGCTTTCCCCAGGACAAATCTTCCTTCCTGAAGGGATCTCTGCATGCACCATCCCAAATCTCTCAGATCTGTGTATCCTGTAGGGGGGAAGAGAGGGCCAGCTCACCTGGTAGGACCTGACACAAGCATGTCCTCTCCACAGACATGTCCTGATGCTATGACAAATAACCACCCCTGTTCCTCTGCCTCAGTCCCCCAGGGTTGCTGTAGCATGACACCACAGCCCAGTGGCTTATGCACTTAGACCCTCATGCCCATAGCTCTAGAGATCAGAGGTTCAAAGTCAGAGAGCAGTAGAGCCAAATCTAGAAAGGGCCCACGGCTTCTCGGTCCATAGTCATCTCCACACATCCTCCCAGGGTAAAGAAGCCAGGCCCAGATTTTGGAGTGTCTGCTATGTGGCTGCATACTGTACTCTTACAGCTTCATCACCCACAAGTGCCTACCTCCAGTGCCATCTTCCTGGTATCTGATTTCAACACCCCTGGGGGACACAATCAGATATAGTGTTGCCTTTGCTGATGGCGTGCAAAACAAGCAAATGAGTAGATGGGGTTGTCCAGCTCTGTGTTAGAAGCCTGTGACCCTTCCTCTGCAGTCTCTAAGGGAGTCACCTAGAACAGTTGCTGGTACATCGACCAGGCAGAGGCACTACAGTCGGAGGCACTACAGTTGCCTACAGCCACCCTGAGACCAGCTGCTACCCTACTGTCATCTGCTCCCGCCCTGAACCCCAACACAATCTCCCCTTTGGCTCCAAGACAGGAAAGAACACTTGCCAGGTTTAAGAAACACACAGAAGGGCCAGCTTCCCACCAGAAGCAGGTCACATTTATAGAGGCAGGGCACAATTTCTCACTCACCAGCAAGTGCAAGAAAAGAACCGTGCAGAAGGAAGGTTCCTTAGACTACAAGTGGGAGTAGGCACCAGAGAACCATGTCTGCCCTCTAGTCACTGCTCTGAGGAGTCATCAGAGACAGGCAGCAAAGCAAGGGTATCCCATAGCTTCTAAAGTGATGGGGAGGTGCCCGAAGTGAGTGGTGATGCTTCCAGGAGGTAACCTTCTGAGACAGTCATGGCACTTCCAGAATCAACTGTCACTCCAATAAATGGCTGTCATTTATTTGGCTTAGATAGGGTCCCAAGGGCAGGAAGGATGCTAGATTGAGGGTCAGGTCCTCATACACTAAGCAAGCCCCCATCCCACAATCACCATGTAGATGTTTGTCTTTGTTTAGAGTGTTGGTTACAAGTTTTTATGGATAATGGTCAGGGGAAAATGTAAACAAAGGAGATTAGATTCAGAGTTCTTGTTTTAAAAAGAAAAAAGAGAAAATGTTATGGGATAATTCTTGTACACTGTAAAAATTTGTCACTGTTTTGGTTTAATAAAATGCTGATTGGCCACACAGGAAGTATAGGCGGGGCTACCAAAGTAGGAGAATTCTGGAAAGAGGAAAGGCAGAGAGTCAGTTGCACCCAGAAGCAGAGGAAACAAGATGAGAATGCCTTATTGAGAAAAGGTACCAAGTCACATGGTTAAACATAGACAAGAATTATGGGTTAATTTAAGTTGTAAGAGGTAGTTAGTAATAAGCCTGAGCAATAGGCAAGCCAGTTTATAATTAATATAAGTCTCTATGTGTTTCTTTGGGACTGAATGACTGTGGGACCAGGCGGGACATAAGCTTCCCTCCTGAAGATGCCATCATTCCTCCTGATGTCTGACCCCCTGAGGCTCTCCCTCTCTCCTCCAGGGAATTGAGTCACGTACAGGCCAGTGGAGACTATCCCCCTACAGGATCACTCACTGTCTCTGCCTATCACCTCTGTTCTCTGAGGACCCTGTGACATCTCTATACACAGAGACTGCAGCCTGGCACCTACCTGGCCAGATGTTGTAGAGCCTCCCTTGAGTCCTTTCAGGTTATCTGGACACCACTGGGACCAAGTTCCCCAATATTCTGACATGATAGCAGTGAGGTCCAGACCACAGAGAGGCTGAGGCCCTGTGTGATAAAAACACAAAATGATGTGTCCATGAGCAATTCCCTTTAGTAGTTGGCTTTAAAACCACGGCAACAGGGTTTCCCATAGATATATCAAGACTAGGTATTTCCAGGTTTTTTTTGGACTTTGAACTTTTTCACAGTGTTGACACAGTCAAGACAATGGGGACTTCTGAAGTTGGACTAAACACATTTTATATAGATGTATCTATGAGCCTGTGAGAGATCAAGGGCAGAATGCTGTGGTTTCAATGAGAAAGGTGCCCCTTAGGCACATGTGTTTGAACACTTGGCCTGTTGGGGAATTATGAAACCTGTAGGAGGTAGAACCTTGCTTCAGGGAGTACATCCTATGGGTGGGCTTTGAGAGTGTATAACTTCAATTCGGCTCCAGGTGTCTCTCTCTCTCTCTCTCTCTCTCTCTCTCTCTCTCTCTCGTAATGGGAAGGTGAGCTGCTCAGTCAGTTTTCTGCTCCAGCAGGACACGCCTACTACCCTGCCTCCTCCACAAATATGGACCCTCCCACTAGAACCATAAGCCAAAATTAACACTTTCAGCTATAAGTGTTCACGGTACTTGTTCATATTTGTCTTAGTCTGGTTTCTATTGTTGGGATAAAGTACCATAACCAAAAGCAACATGGGAAGGAAAGGGTTTAGTTCAGTTTCCAGCTCTCAGGTCCCACTCCATCACTGAGGGAAGTCGGGACAGGATCTGAAGCAGAGGTGATGGAAGAGAGAATCCCTGAAGAGAGCCCAGGAGAAACTGTTGTTAGTCAGGTGCAGCCCAGCTGCAGTGGAGAGAGCAGCACTGTGCACTGTGCACTGTTAGTCAGGCGCAGCCCAGCTGCAGTGGAGAGAGCAGCACTGTGCACTGTCAGGCGCAGCCCAGCTGCAGTGGAGAGAGCAGCACTGTGCACTGTCAGGCGCAGCCCAGCTGCAGTGGAGAGAGCAGCACTGTGCACTGTCAGGCGCAGCCCAGCTGCAGTGGAGAGAGCAGCACTGTGCACTGTTAGTCAGGCGCAGCCCAGCTGCAGTGGAGAGAGCAGCACTGTGCACTATGCACTGTTAGTCAGGCGCAGCCCAGCTGCAGTGGAGAGAGCAGCACTGTGCACTGTCAGGCGCAGCCCAGCTGCAGTGGAGAGAGCAGCACTGTGCACTGTGCACTGTTAGTCAGGCGCAGCCCAGCTGCAGTGGAGAGAGCAGCACTGTGCACTATGCACTGTGCACTGTTAGTCAGGCGCAGCCCAGCTGCAGTGGAGAGAGCAGCACTGTGCACTGTCAGGCGCAGCCCAGCTGCAGTGGAGAGAGCAGCACTGTGCACTGTCAGGCGCAGCCCAGCTGCAGTGGAGAGAGCAGCACTGTGCACTGTTAGTCAGGCGCAGCCCAGCTGCAGTGGAGAGAGCAGCACTGTGCACTATGCACTGTTAGTCAGGCGCAGCCCAGCTGCAGTGGAGAGAGCAGCACTGTGCACTGTCAGGCGCAGCCCAGCTGCAGTGGAGAGAGCAGCACTGTGCACTGTGCACTGTTAGTCAGGCGCAGCCCAGCTGCAGTGGAGAGAGCAGCACTGTGCACTATGCACTGTGCACTGTTAGTCAGGTGCAGCCCAGCTGCAGTGGAGAGAGCAGCACTGTGCACTGTTAGTCAGGCGCAGCCCAGCTGCAGTGGAGAGAGCAGCACTGTGCACTATGCACTGTGCACTGTTAGTCAGGCGCAGCCCAGCTGCAGTGGAGAGAGCAGCACTGTGCACTGTTAGTCAGGCGCAGCCCAGCTGCAGTGGAGAGAGCAGCACTGTGCACTGTGCACTGTGCACTGTTAGTCAGGCGCAGCCCAGCTGCAGTGGGGTGGGCAGCAGCACCATGAGAGGCACAAGGACAGCACAGTGCAGGAGTGGAGCCAGCCTGAGGCTGTGAGATGGACAATGTGTGCTGTGCTTGGCAGGTCTGGAGAACTAAGACCTTTGACCCCCAGGAGACCGTGAGTTCCAGATGTCGAGCATTAGCTATTTACACCGTGGAGTTTGGTTTCACTGTTACTTAACTGTAACTGTGTCCTGGTTCTTCACTCTAGGAGTAAGAAGTATTTCACTTTTATTCTTTTATTTTAAGGAACTCGTGCCCAAATACTTTGAGTATTTTAAAGAAACTTTGAGCTTTTAAAGAAATTTTGAATTTTGAGGAGATCTTGCACTTTTAAGCAATGAAAATTTTAAATACTGGATGTTTGAACTTGTGTTATATTTCTACAATGATATTAATATGAGCTCTTGAGGGATAAACAAGAAAAGAAAGGTTACAGTTTAATAGTGATGCATGTGTAGCAATTTGACAAGGGGTTAACTGGGCTGGAGTTTTTGTTTTGTTTTGATTTGATTTGATTTTGTCTGCTTTGGTTTGGTTTGGTTTTGGCCAACTTGACACACTCTGGAGTCATTTAGGAAGAGGGAACCTCAACTGAGAAAACACTTCCATCAGATTGGCCTGCAGACAAGTCCATGGACAGTTTCCTAACTAATACTTGATGTGGGAGGGCCCAGCTCACCAGAGGCAGTGCCACTCCTGGGCGGGATAAGAAAGCAGGCTGAGCAAGGCATGGGGAACAAGTCAGAAAGCAGCGCTCCTCCCCAACCTCTGCTGCACTTCCTACCCTCAGGTTCCTGCCTGGAGTTCTGCCCTGACTTCTCTCAGTGATGGACTGTGACCTGGCAGTGTGACATGAAATAAATCCCTTCCTCCAGCAGTTGATTCAGCTATAGTGTCCATCAATGACGACAGAACCTAACACAGTGTTTTATCATAGCAGCAAAACATCAACTAATATAGCATCTGTTCAAAGAATTGCAGCACATGTAAGTTGCAAAGCCTACAAAAGCCATATCTAGGCCAGATATGCTTCAAGGGAGAAGCAGTCTCCATGAGCCGGAGTGCTTGAGAGGATCCAGTCACTGCCCTGGACTTCCTTCTGAGGCCCTGAAGGAGAAGTTGGTTGCTGGGCAATGCAGTGTGATTATTTCTCTGTTGTAATTGATAGGCTTGAGTTATGCAAGGCTTTCTTCACCTCGAATGTCTTTTTCCCATGATGCAGCTGATTTTAACTCAAGCTCAATCATGCATAAACATAGGATAATAAATAGGAGTTTTCTCTAAAAGTTCATTTAAAGAAAACAGTTCACTTTCCTGAGCACACATCCCAAACCAGTCCAGCCTGGATCAGCCCACGGCCCCTAGTTCCCAGACATAGTCTGAGATGTGTCTGAATGGAAACCACCATGGGAGGGGAGTTACTAAGGGTTTCTAGGACACTATAGGTCACGGTGACCATAAGGATTTGATGGAAAGTGATACGTGTTCATCTCGATGTAGGTGGGGACCCCAAGTTGCTGAGTTCCTTGTGAGTGTGGATCTCAAGCCAAGCCAAGCTTCCCTGTGCTTGCCTGACTCCATGGGAATGTGATTTTGTGGAGGGATTACTGAGTCTTGCTCTTGATATAGCTCAGCTCCCAGGCCTGACTAGCCAGGCAAACTCTAGATGCACGGTGCTACACCAGGGGTACTGAGAAAACCTCTGCACACAGGAGGCATCCATGTCAAACCTCTTGCCGAAGGCAAAGTCTAGGCCCAGGACCGAGGGACACAAGGAGTCCCAGACAGACAGGGAAGCACGGTCAGACAGATGCCCCCTTATTACTGTTCACGTGATCATATTCAGCTGCCAGCTCTTCAATGTCATAGATGCCGTGTTCCCTGACCCTGGATGCCACCTCGGGATGCTGCTCAAAGCCCCACAGATCCTTACAGGTGTCCTGGGTCAGTGTGGGCAGGAGGGTACTCTCTCCTAGGGTGGGAGAGGCCATGGTGCCCTTAGGAAAGGGTTTATAAATTCTATGCAATGGCCGCAGCACTTCCTGCTAGGTGCACTGGTATGAAGCACATCTGCTGGTGCCTATTGCGTGATGGGCCACCTCCAGGGACTGGTAGCCCAGAGGCTGCCCCAGAGCCCGATGTTCCTGAGCAACAGAGGCCTCTCCAGGTGCCTTCGGATAAACAGTTCCTCCCTCTGCCTGCCAGCTCCTGTGTCCTGTGTCTGCCCTCTGCCTTTCTCCAGGACGGGGTGCGGCTGACTGAGAGGAAGAAGCTCAGTGTCCACCCCTCGATGCAGGCTGCACAAGAATGCTTCACACACTGAGATGTCCCGCTCTCCAAAGAAGCTTTCCAAGAGAGAGCAGAACCCCAGGGGCAGGGGTTCATTTGCTAGCAAAATACAACTTCCTGATTTGGGTGTCTGAGCCCCTGTGCTTTTCAGAGCTTGTGAATGGCAGTGCTGGACTGAGTGCTGGATCAATTGGTTCACACAGAGGGACAGAGAGCCTCCCCGGGCCCAGCCACCAGTGGCACAAGGACCTGCTAGCCCCAGGTCAGGGGGGCCCATCAGGTCAGATCACCTGTCAGTGACTCCCTAAATGCTCTCAGCCACCAAGCTGAATCCCTCCTGCCATCCTGGGCTCGGAATCACCTGGGGCTCTTGGTAAGGACAAGCTAAGCTCGAATTGGCTTAATTAATCATAATGAGGAGGCAGACCCACTACAAGCACAGCACGTGACCCATTTTAAATCCAGACAAAATTGACTTTGAGATTACGGTGAGGCTTAACTGAGCTATCATCACACTTCTCGAACCATCTTCAGAGCTCCAGCATCTATCCCCAGAGCCCCAGCTTCCTTGTCCCACCCAGAACCCAGGTTCCTGGCCAAGGAAGAGAAATTAGGCTCCAAGCAGAAACATAATGAAGCCCTGGATGTGCAGCTCCCAGATCCCAAGAGGGAAGGAGAAGAGAGGCAAAGGCTCCTTCACCAGGGAGCACAGCACTGTGTAGGAGCAGGTCATGTCAGCGTCATGAAGAGCTGACCTGCAGGGCTGTGGGTGGTCTGTTTGATATGACATCCTCTGGAAGACGAGCAGAGGTCTGACCCTGGCAGGGGTGGGGAATTAGTGCAGCAGGATGAGAGGGGAGACGACCTCAGCTCCCTACAGAATGAAATTAGTGCCATCCACCAGACCTGTGTGATGCTAGCCAACAGGAAGAAAATGCCAAGCCTTTCCAGAAGTCACGCTCCTTCAGGCAACTGTAGCTGCTCCTGGCCTGTCTAGCTGAAGATGTTCTATGGCTCCCGCAAACACCTGGGGTTCCACATGCTCAGTCCCCTTCAGTGGTCCCAGACCAGCTGGAAGGTATAGACTACACAGTCCAGCCTCTTATACACTGTCAGGTCTGCTTTCCAGGGCTGTTGGAAGGAGATGTTTGGGCTCTGAGTCCTAGAATCAGCCTTTGTCCCTATCCTGGAAGATGCAACCTGCTTCATGGTGGCTTGACAGTAAAGAATTTCAGTTCAGGTGGGAGGAGCAGGAAGAACCAAACCAGAAGCTGGCCTGCAGACACAGCCCCTGGCTACAAACAGCCTCAGGCAAGCTCTCTGCCACACAAACCATGCCTTCAAGTGGGCATACAACAAAGGACTCTGCAGAGAGACCATGAGGTGCTGGACCTGGGTCCAGTTACCCTCCTATCCATAGACACCAACATCCTCAGACTAAATTTGCCACATCCTTGAAAATTCTGAGGTCAGCCATGGAAGGATTGCCTGAGACAGAGCATGCCACCCTAAGCCCTTCAAGAGGACCACAAAGGAAGCTCTATAGGGAGCGGCAAAGCAAACCCAGAGCCACATTTCCACCAAGCCTCTTGACACCTGCTGGTACTGCCTCTTCCCCTCTTGTTTAGCTGAGCACTGGGGGAGAGGGATGGAAAACCACGCCCTAGACAAACAGACTCTGCTGAACCCAGTTCCCAAGGACAAGCTCCTCCAATTTCCATCCTTTCTTGCTCGTTCTCTGCCGCCCCATCCTGCCTCGCAGAGGCGACAGAATAAAATGCAGTAAGCGGCTCCAGTCTCTCACGGGAAAGTGATTTTCGCAACAAGAGCTGAGGGCGATTTCGGGTCACCAGGTCCCCGAATCCATTTGTGGGCATTGAGAGGATTTTTCTGGAGACTCAGCTAAAGTAGGTCCACTCTCACTGAGTGACTTTGAGAGCCCAGCTGAGCGTGCTCCCCGGGGACCGCAGCTTTCCATCTCCCTGGGGACAAGGCTGTGCAGCCTCCTGCTGCTCCCACAAAGAGGACCAAGGTGTCGGCTTTGAAAGCCAGCACCACACCCAGCCTGTTCATTGTCAGACCCCACCGCTGAGGCCAGGGTGTCTCCAAGAGCAATGCTCTGGAGATTTTAAATGTATTCCAAGAGAAAATGTTCCGCCCATAAGGTGGGGCTTGATGTCACAGAGAAGTGATGTATGCCAGGTAGGAGAAACAGAAGGTACTGGGCGTCTTTGCCCAGCCTTGGCTCTGTACCAAGGGGACAGATGTGTCCCCTCCAGGCTTGCACAGGTTAGATTTTGTCAATTTGACACAAGCCAGGATCATCTGAGAAGAAGGTACCCCAACTGAGAAAATCTCTCCATAAGATTGGCCTATATGCATGTCTGTGGGACATTTTCTTGATTAGTGATTAAAATGAAATAGCCCAGCCCAGGTGGTCCTGGGCTGTGTAAGAAAATGGGCTGAAGCTGAGCGGTGGTGGTGCACGCCTTTAATCCCAGCACTCGGGAGGCAGAGGCAGGCGGATCTTTGTGAGTTCGAGACCAGCCTGGTCTACAAGAGCTAGTTCCAGGACAGGCTCCAAAACCACAGAGAAATCCTGTCTCGAAAAACCAAAAAAAAAAAAGAAAGAAAGAAAGAAAGAAAGAAAGAAAGAAAGAAAGAAAGAAAGAAAGAAAATGGGCTGAAAAAGCCACGAGGAACAAGTCAGTAAGTGGTGTCTTGTTTTTTTCCCGTAGCCTCAGCTTCAGTTCCTGCCTCCAGGTTCCTGCCCCGACTTCCCTAAGTGATGGTCTTTGCAAGTATAAGACAGAGACCTTTCTTCCTCAAGTGGCTTTGGTCAGTGTTTATCACGGCAACAGAAAGCCGACTAGGACAAGGCCACTTCTATGGGGATATGGATGTGACATGTTCACGTCATCACTGAAGACACAACAATTTTCCAGGCTTGGTGGTGGGCACCTATAATCCCAGTACTTGGGGGAAGAGGCAGGAGGATGAGGAGTTTCGGGTCCTTCTCAGCTACACAGGCAAGTCAAAGTAAGTCTGGGCTACATGAGACCCCGAGAAAGATAAAGGGAGGGAGGGAGGGAGGGAGGGAGGGAGGGAGGGAGGGAGGGAGGGACAGAGGGAGGGACAGAGGGAGGGACAGAGGGAGGGACAGAGGGAGGGACAGAGGGAGGGACAGAGGGAGGGACAGAGAGATGGAGGGAGGGAGGGACATTGAGTAAGAGGAAGGAGAGTAAGAAAAATAAAGGAAAAAGAGTGATCAGCTCCCCTGCCCCAGGGAAAGAAAATCATCAGCCATCAATGGCCCAGGATGGTATCTTCAATCCATGCCTGGAAACCTGGAGAAAAAGAAGAGTAAAGCAGAGAGCCAGAGTGAACAATGGTTGCAGCAGAAGGGAGAGCAGAACCACAGAGCTCGTGGACTGTGACCTAACATCCTGCAGTGACGAGGTTTAGCAACATGGTGCTGGACTCTGAGCTGAAGGAGATCTCAGGGCCACTTGAGATGGTGGTGTGTGGGTTCACGTGACTGTCATTAAAACCACAGTGAGAACCCTCAGTACACATGCTAATCTTCAAAACCTAAACACTCCGAGTTGACTATCAGACGCCACAGCAAGCTCCCACCCAGCTGATCACTGACCCTCATTTAATCCACCCTCCTCGCTAGCTCTGTGCCCCTCACTTCCTAGCCAGCTTGGAGGACGTCACTCCTGCCTCTGTTACAGAGCTCTCTGCCACAGACGACTTTGCCCAAGCCCTAACTAGTCACAAGCCTGTGGTACCATGAACACTGCTTGTTCTCTACCCTAGAGACATTGGAGTTCTCTGAGGCCAAAACTCCAGCTCTGTGTCCGAGATCCTCACAAATGTGAACTGTGAGATGGAGGAGACCAAACCTCCAGATACCACGGTGCATACAAGTCACCAGTGACCACACCCCTTGGGATGAAGGGCCGCTAACATGGTTCTGCCTCCAGATTCTGCCTTGCACATGTACTTCCTGGGTCACCACGTGTCCTGTGACGTCACTCCAGCATTCATTTGTGAAACTCACTCCAGCACTACCTGCTCTTCAGTATTAAAGACCATGGTGCAGCTGGCAGCTAGGGTATTATAGGAGGAGGCCGCTTGTTGGTTCCCAGCCACCAGCTAGCTTAGACCCGAAATAATCACACAGAAACTGTATTAATTAAGTTACTGCTTGGCCCATTAACTCTAACTTCTTATTGGCTAACTCTTACATATTAATTTAACCCATTTCTATTAATCTGTGTATCACCACGTGGCAGTGGCTTGCCGGCAAAGTTTTGGCATGTCTGACTCTGGCAGTGACTCCATGGCTTCTCTCTGACTCTGCCCTTCTTTTTCCCAGCATTCAGTCCAGTCCTCCCTGCCTAGCTATGCTCCACCCCACCCTGCTCTGCTATAGGCTCAATGAAATTCTTTATTCATTAACGGTAATCACAGTATACAGAGGGAAAGCCCACCTCAGGGTGTGAACCTGTCCTGGGTGTTCCTCAGAGTGAGTGAGTTAGCAGAGGGTCAACTGAGTCACAGCTGCTTGTCCTTTCAGGGAATGGGTGGATGGGGGGATAGATAGAAAGACAGAGAGACACACAGGCAGGCAGGCAGGCAGACAGACAGACAGACAGACAGACATATAGATGGATAGATAATAGAGAGATGACTGAAGATGATGATGATGATAGATAGATAGATAGATAGATAGATAGATAGATAGATAATTAAAGAGGATGATGATGATAGATAAATAGATACAGAGACAGTCAGATAGACAGATGATTGAAGACGATGTGATGATGATAGATAAATAGATAGATAGATAGATAGATAGATAGATAGATAGATAGATAGACAGATAGACAGACAGACAAACAGACAGATAGATTATAGATGAGGAGAAAGACTAAGTGCCCAGAGGTGAACTGAGGGGAAGTTGAGGCATCTGTTCTCATTCAGGAAAGAAGGCCTCCTTCCTTCTAGTCAACATGGCTTCTAAGACCCTTGTGGTTCTGTAACTCAGGGTGTCCAGAGAGAGTACTGGCATCTTGGGTCCTTGATAGAGCTCTTCCTGGTCACAAGGCAGCCATTTTCTTCTATGACCCACATGGGAGGGCCATGGAGGGGCCTCTTCTTGTGGCAGCTGAATCCCACTGTGGCCCCCTTACCTCATCTACCACCCCCATTGCACTGCAGACAGGGGTCCCATAAATGAACTTGGGAGACACAGCCACCCACCTCCCTGCACACTTGACCGTCTTCACTGGCCAGGTAGACAGCATCACCTGTCCTCAAGACTCCTGCCCACTTGTGTCAAGATGGGCAGTACCAACCACTCGAGATGGAAGCTTTGTGAATCCAGCCACGTGTCTTCTCTTAAGCCGGGGAGGCCTGGAGTCCCTGCTTGCCTCCCTTGTCCTAAGGTGATAAGAGGACTCAAGTGAGTAGAACGGTACCCAGAAGGCTGTGTTCCCATGGATAGCTCTAGACCCACTGGCAAGTGCCCTTCCTAGGGTGAGGAGAGGAGGGTAGCTGAGCCTAGAGTGTCACCACATAGCCACCAGAAGCTCAGGAGGCAAAGGCTTTCTTGAGGGAACCCAGCCCAGGGTCACATGCCTCCCAACTGCTCAGAGCCTCACAGATCAGGGAGAGGACGTATCTTGGGTGCTTGGAGTACCCAGTCTGAGGTGATTCCTCATGGTGGCTGCACAGACCACCCGACACTCTGGTGAAAGTCCACAGAGGTCCAGATCAGACCTAGCCTCAACCCAACGTGTCCTTGGAGCATCCAGTCAGGGCTATAATCAGAGTCAAAGAAGAAAGCACCACAAAGCGGAGGGGGTGATTTTGTGAGGAAATCTTGTTTGAGAGAGGTTTTTTGAGGTCGTCAATCCTTTGGGGAAGAAAATTAGGAGAAGAGCTTTCCTGTCTCAGACAGAAAATGTGTGCACCAGCATGAGGGCCAGGCTTCATTTTTCTCTGTCTCATGTGATTCCATCACTCTAGACTATTAAAATTTTTAATCAAAGGTTTTGGTTATTAAACTGCCTGAGGTTGCCAAAGGTTTGCTGTTATCTCGCGCTAAAAATCTATCACAATCCAAATAAAATAAAATTAATTTGAGCTGCCAGAAGAAAGTTGAGTCGGCACGATGTCACCATTTCCAGCTGTGGAGCAGATGCAGAAGCAGGGATTCCTCCATGCCAGGCTGGCCCACAGGAACTGGGGGGACAGCCCACCCAGGTCAGGCAAAGTCAGAGCAGGCAGAGCGAGTCCCCTGAAGTTCCCGTGTCAGCGCCCAGCCAGCACGCTGTCAGGGCGTCTCTCTCACAGACGGCGCTGGTGCTCAAATGCCCATGAATGTTCTTCCCAAGGTGCCCTTCTCCTCCTCTGCCTCCGTGATGAGTCCTGAGGGCGCCCTTCCAGTTCCTCCTCCATCTCTCAGCAGCCTAAAGGCCAGATTCTCCTCTGCTGCCTCCTTCTGCCCACTCATCAGAGGCTCCTCTCGACTCCCTGGGCACTCATCACCTTCACTGCAGACCCTGAGCCTGCCTCCAAGGAGTCCACACAGGCAGCCCGGGATACATTTCCACATAATCATCTGACTTTCAGCCCGAAGCTGACTGTTCTCATGGGCAGAACAAACCAGCCCTACCCGACCCATCCTGGAAACATCACTTCCATAAAATGTGCACTGGAAATCGGATTCCAGAGAAGCCCGTGAGCAAGCCTGTGTCTACCTCAGCTGTCCAGTGGGCTGAAGAGGGCCACTTGGTCCTCTGCTTAGCAGCTTCCTTTACCCTGACTTTAAAACATAAAAGACAGCTGGGTGGTGGTGACGCACACCTTTAATCCCAGTACTTGGGAGGCAGAGAAAGGCATATCTCTGTAAATTCAAAGCCAGCCTGGTCTACAGAGTGAGTTCTAGGACATCCAGAGATACACAGAGAAACCGTCTTGAAAGAAGAAGGAGAGGAAGAGGAAGAGGAAGAGGAAGAGGAAGAAGAAGAAGAAGAAGAAGAAGAAGAAGAAGAAGAAGAAGAAGAAGAAGAAGAAGAAGAAGAAGAAGAAGAAGAAGAAGACAACGAGGAAAGCAATGTCATCATGGCACCCCCATCCAAAAAAGGAAACAGTGTGGTCTCGGTCTGCACTCTGATCCTGCCCCACCAGATATGCCTTTCCCTGCAGATATCCACCCTCACACCAGTCCCTGACAATACCCACCCTGGAAGCAGACTCATGATGGAGACCCAGGGTCCCAAGAAAGCAGATCTTAAGGTGAGGGTGTGGCTCGGTTGGTAGTTTGCCTAGCAGGCATGATGCTCCAGGTTGGGGCCCCAGTGCTTCATAAACAAGGTGTGATGGCATACCTGCAGCCCCAGCAGCTGGGAGCAGGATCAGGAGGTTGAGGATCCTCAGCTACATAGCAAGTCTGGGGTAAGACTGAGCTACATGAAGCACTACAGAGAGGAAGGGAACCCCAAGAGTCCATGTGCCCCCGGCTTGAGGGCTGTGCTTGTGTTGTGGTTGATTCTTGGTGCACGCACAGGGTGCCATTGCTACAGTATGATCTGATAAACTGACATTTAAATCAGTGTGTTCTGAGTGAAACAGGCCACCCTCCACAGTGTGGTTGACCCCGTCCCGTCAGTTGAAGGACTTAAGAGAAAAGACTAGGATTCTCTGAAGTTCTATATTGAGACAGTCTTCAGACTCCAGCTACCGCAGCGACTCTCTCTATGGTTCTACCCTCCTGGCCTGTTCTACAGAGGGAGGAGGGGGTGACTCCTAGGGCCAGGAGAGCGGTTGGGGTTATCCCCCGAGCAGGCAAGGCAACCAGGAAAAGGTGACTTCATCTGGATCGCAATCACTGTGACCATGTGCAAAGTAAGATAGAAAAGAGGGAGCCAGTGGGAGACTCCAGCAAGGTGGGTGCTGAAGGAAGGAGCCAGACCCCTGCAGACTGTTTGTCCACCTGGAGCAGACATCCAAACCAGGGCTTTGACTGTAGATGCAGGGCGAAGACGACAGGTGGGGTCCTCTTCGAAAGCAAAACTGCAGACACAGATGGATTCCAAAGGCGATGGAGAGAGAACATGATGCGGAATGGGAGGGATAGGAGTGAGGGCTTGTCCTCCCGAGCCTCGTGGACGTGAGGCTGCAGAATAGGAGGGCGGGTTCAGCAGACTGAGGAATCAGAACTGTGGAATAAGAGGGCGGGTTGGGCAGATTAAGGACCCAGAGTCAAGTTGGGTGTTGTGTTGGCCACTAAGCAGCTCTGCCATGAAACCTGCTCCACTGGGTACATCTAGGATACACTGCACACCTATGAGTGGCCTGGGTAGGTACACAGGTCAGAGGTCAGACCTGGAAGGCCAGGACTTGCACAACATAGATCCTGGGCAGATAACAATATCTGCAGAGTCGTAGTGGGGGAGTATAGTATGGTTTGGTCGGTCTTAACTAAAGGACGCATAAAGGGGCCCAGAAGTGTGGGCCTCTGAGTCAGGAGCAAGGCTAGATGGGGAGTGGGTGATTGAGTCTAAAGACTTGAGGTGAAACCCAAGAGCCCTGGAAGTGGGTGAAGAGCAGGCTGGCGGACCATGGAACTTACAGCTCGTGCCAGTTTGTAAGAGGAGCTTGTTGTTGTGGGGGAGAAACCAGGGCTTCTGGAGTTCTAGTGGTCAGCGGATCATGAACTCACTGAGAGAGCTAGATGCACTCAAGGGCAGACGGAAGAGTGGCTCCCACCATCAGCCAGGTGTTGGGACCATGAGGACACTGCCCTGCCTGCCTTTGGCTTTCCTTCACATGGAGAGGCTTGAAGCATCTCTCCAGCTCAAGGAGGCATCAGGGCCACCACAGGGATGGATGCTGTTGGCCACCCTAAACTTTACAGGCATTGTATTCAAGGTTTACTGACTCGAGTACAGTAGGGGACATCGCCTTGGCCATAGCTGTGTCACAGCCAAGAGGGTTGTAACCGCAGGAAGCCCCAGCCTGCTCCAACCTCCACATACTGCCAGTCTCTCTCATTGTCACAGACACCGAGCCACAAAATCTGCCACTTGCAAACATGGCCTTTGAGTAAGTAGAGCACATCGGTGGGTGTCCAAGCACCCACTGTCTCAACCTTGGCAAGCGTTAGATCTGTGAGCACATCTGCAGACTGGCTCAGAGAAGGCGTCCTTCAGAGGCAGAACAGCAAGCCGCCCATCAGCGTGTGATTTCTGGCAGGGTCCTGCGCTGGAGGCACTTGCATTCCGGATGATAGATTGAAGGCAAGCCTCCACGTCCATAATTCATCTCCTAGAGTTTGGCGTGCTTGATCAAAGAGACTAAATAATGAAAGAATTTGTCTATATTATCTTATCTTAGCTCAAAGTGCAGCAGGATTGCTGAGTTCTGTACCCATCTCCCAAGGCAGGAGATGGATGTGTTTATGTGTTGTTTATCTGGGCCCGGGCATTTGCAGATGGGTGCTTTGTGTGTGCTTTTGTGTGTACGTGTGCCTTTGCATATATGCTGGTGTGTGCACTCAAGAGAGAGATGTGTTTGCATGAGGCTGCTGTGTTTGTTGTGTTTGCATGCATGTGCATGGACATAGATGTGCCCTTACATGTGTTCGCCTTGGCAAGTGTTGTGAATATTTATTTTAATTATGTATATATGTGTGTCTGTGGGTAGGTGTGTACAGGTGTGTCCACAGAGTCCAGAAGAGGGCATCAGATTCCCTGGAGCTAGAATTAGAGGCACCTGTGAGATGTCTGCCATGGGTGATAAGAACAGAACGTTGGTCCTCCCAACCCCCAAAAGAGGCAAGCACTCTCAAATGCTGAGCCATCTTTCAGGCCCCATGACTAATTTCTAGTCAGGAACTCTTACGAAAAAAATGAAGTTCAATGTTTGTTGCCCAAGGAAGCCATCAAGCACGCATGTGCCCAGCTTCTGGCCCTGAAGTTCAGTCAGACTCACTGTGGAAGGCTATTGTCTATGGTAAGCATCGGCTATCACTAGGCTGGGTCCCCATACCTGCTGTACGTCCCTGGAGAAATGTTATTTCTGTGCCTTCCTGAACTGTGGGCTGAAGGTAACAACCAGTGTGGGTCCCGTGGTCTCTTTTTAAGGATTAGATCACTCATTCTAGAAGTCCCCCAAAGCCATGTGTCAACCTGTCACTCTGGCTGGCCTTGTCAACGAAAGTATCCAGGATGTGGGTGCCTGATCACAGCCCCCCAAAAATATTCTAATGCAGAGTTGCATCTGGGGCATCGAATGGCCCAGAGCCACCAGACCCAGGGTAACTGTGTCGAAGCCACACCATGGGGACGTGGGACTATGAACAGGGCAGTGTGGGGACAGACATGCCGCTCGGCCATGGCCTTGCCTTCACAAAGGCCTGCAGAGCTGCTGCGTCTAAAGAGGACCCCAAACCTCCCATCCCTCTGCACACCTTGTTGTGCTCCTGTAGGGACTTAGAGGTCCCGTGTCTGCCTCATCAATAGCTAAATAGAGAATGTGAAGTATGATAATTACATAAATTACCCCTTGTCAAAAATGTGTTAGTTCGATGTAAATAAGCCCGTAGCCATTTTGACAGCCTGTTTCAAGCCCCTTGTTCTTTCTTTCAACTTTTTATTGACTCTCTGTGGATCTGACATCATGATTCCTGAATCCACTCTTTGTCCTTCTGTATCCACCCTCTGCCCTCGCAGCCTCCCCACAAAAAAAAAAAAAAAAAAAAATTACAATGAAATTTAAAAGAAAAACAACTAAAATAATAAAAAAAAAGTCTCATCATGGAAGCTGTAGTGTGGTAGTGTGTCACAGCGAGTCCACAGTGCACCCTTTAGACCGTACATCTTTACTTCTAAGTGTTCATTGGTCTAGTTTGAGGCCTCTGGCTCCTGCTACACCTTCGATACTGGGTTCTCACTGGGACTCCTCTTGAATAGCCTGTTGTTGCCTTGTGTCATGACGATCCTGCAGCTTTGACTCTTCGGGACCAGCCCCTTCACATACAGTTCCTAGATGAGGTGAATGTTGGGTGGGATACCCATAGTCCTGGTTCTGGGCCTGGGTCGTAGCTGGGTTCATTGTCACCACCAGGGGGAGCTCTCCAGCACTGCTCCGGCCAGCTCATTCCCTGCAGCAGGCAGCAAGGAGAAGGAGCAGAACCAGTTCTCCAGCTCTCACCAGGGAGGCTCACCTGCACCTGCTCCGGCTCCAACAGGGTCAGCTCTACTGCCTTGTGGGAGAGGTGCAGGAGCGGCTCTCCAGAGTGCTGCAGCCAGTGAGGGCCAGAGCCAGATCTCTCACTCTCAGGACCTCAGGGCCAGCTTTCCCATCCACCACAGGCAGTGAAGGTGGGGCATGGGGAGGGCATCTCTCCCTGGCCCACTCCACCATCTGGCAGACGAAGATTGGAATCAGATCACCTCTGCCCCTGTCAACAGGGTCAGCTCTATTGTGCTACCCAAGTGAGGTGCAAGGCCCACTCTAGGGAGTTCTGCAGCCAGTGAGGGGCAGGGCCAGCTCTCCCATTCTGGTGACTTCAGGACCACTGCAGTGTGTTCTTTCTTTTTTAAGATTTATTTTAATTTGTGTGTGTGTGTGTGTGTGTGTGTGTGTGTGTGTGTGTGTGTGTACACACACGTCCAAATGCCTTCAGTGGCCAGAAGGGGTGTCCTATTCCTGTGGAGCTACAGTCTATCCAGGTGGTTGAGAGCCACCTGACCTGGGTACTGGGACCCGAACTCAGGTCCTTTGAAGGAGCCGCATGTCCTGTTGACTGCAATTCTCTCCAGCCCTCTACTGTCGTTTTCACCTGCTCCTGGGCTCTCACTGCCACGCGCTCTCCTGCGGCCCCCAGGGTAGAGCACGGCTCACCTGCCTTTGCAGATGTCTGCAGCCTGGTCCACATCCATCTAATTGGTAATGACTTGGGGCTTCTCCTCATGGGCACATCAGCCTCTTCCATTTCCTCTCCATCACAGTCCGCATCTCGTCCTCGGCTTCCGCTGAGGTTTATCTCCTCACTTTTGTTAATTGCATGCAGTGCGTATTACTCCCCCGTCAGTGTTTAACCACAGACATCTTTCCTTGCATGCTCATCTGCGTTCCCGCTGTCCTTTTTGTCTTCCTTGATGGGAAGTCTAACTCCGAAATGCATCTGTTGCTTCCTTGTGGCAAACACTTTTGGAATTTGTTGAAGACGTACCTATTCATGAGGAATAGGATTCCCTCCTCTGTTTTTGTCTTTATTTTTTGTGCACGAACTATGACCCACCCAGGATCCAGCTGTGTGTGCATCTGGTGGCAGGTGGGGTTCGGAATAGATGTATTGTGGGGAGCTGACAATCCCCATATCTTTTCATGGATAGATACTGCCTTTGGTTTGTATGGAATGCACACATAATCTAGTTTTCACTATGATTACATGTGATCATTAGTTTTAATTGTCCACTTGACAGAATCTAAAATCCCCTGGGAGGAGAGTCGCAGGGAGAGATTGCTTAGATCATCTTGGCCTCCTGCATGATTATAGAGGACTGCCTTGGTTGTTAATCAGTGTGGGAAGGCTCACCCCCTATGGGCGGCACTATTCCCTAGGCAGAAGGTCCTGGTCTCTTGCCCCCTGTGGGCAGCACTATTCCCTAGACAGAAGGTCCTAGTCTCTTTACCCTGTGGGTGGCACTATTCCCTAGACAGAAGGTCCTGGTCTCTTGACCCTGTGGGGGATTGTGTTAGTGGGATGAAGTGGACCTGAGCATAAGCAAGTGAGCATACATGCATTCATTCTCTCTCTGCTCTTGGCTGTGCATGGGACATAACCATAAATCTCAAGTCCCAACTTTGGTGATTCCCACACAATGATGGCATGTGATCTGGAATTGTGGGCTAAAATAAACCCTTTCTTCCTGGAATCACGTTGTGTCTGGGTACACAACAACTAGAGCGCCATGCTGAGAGATGGGACCTTTGAGAGATAAGAAAGCTGAAGATCCCACAGGGCTGGGGGTCAAGAGTCCAGCCCCTTGTTTATTCTCTTCACGCTGCTGCCATGCACTGAGGCAGCTGAATGGATCTTGCCACATACAGCCCTCTGATTTCAGATTCCCAGCCCTCAGAAATGAAGGATGAAATTCTGTTGATTGTGCCTCAAGCTGCGGTACTTCAACCAAGACAAAGACATTAAGCTTTGTCCACTGTGCTTCCTGTCCTGGCTGGGGCCTTGGTGAATAAACACGGGATAGGTTCTCATCTGCCCTGGATCACACCTGTCTCATGATAAACACAGGAGAGGTTCTCATCTGCCCTGGATCACACCTGTCTCATGATAAACACAGGAGAGGTTCTCATCTGCCCTGGATCACACCTGTCCCTTGATAAACACAGGAGAGGTTCTCAGTTGCTCCTGGATCACACCTGTCTCATGATGAACACAGGAGAGGTTCCCAGTCGCCCCTGGATCACTCCTGTCTCGCTTGTTATTTTCCTTAGTCCAGTAGCAGGTTCCACTAACTCAAATTTTTGTACTGTTTTTACAAAAAGAACTTTTTTATCTTTTTTCTACTTTCTAAATGCTTTGTATAAAAACAGAAATTACTCCTAGAAAAGACCCCAGAAGTCAGTTGTGGCCCTGTACATCTGAGATCCCAGCACCAGGGAGGTGAAGGCCAGAAGGTAACCAGTAGTTCAAGGTCATCCTCAACTACAGAGAGTCTAAAGCTACCCTGATTTACATGAGACCCTGCCTTTAAAAAGTGAGATGGGAGTGGAGGGGTAGGGGCAAGGGAGCAAAAGGAAGGAAAGGAAAAAGGAAAGGAAAGGAAAGGAAAGGAAAGGAAAGGAAAGGAAAGGAAAGGAAAGGAAAGGAAAGGAAAGGAAAGGAGGAAGGAAGGAAGGAAGGAAGGAAGGAAGGAAGGAAGGAAGGAAGGAAGGAAGGAAGGAGGATGATGGAAGGGGGAAGGGAGGGAGGAAGGAAGGATAGGAGGGAGGGAGGGAAGATGAAACGGAGAGAGGAAAGGAGCGGGGGAGGACTGAGGGAAGGAGAGAAGGGAGGGAGAATGGGAGGGAAAGAGGGCAGAAAGAAGAAAGGGAATATTACAGAAGTCCCCAGAGTCCTCCAGACTTGGTTTTTGGTGGCAGAGACCTTTGACCACCATTTGCCCCTGTTCTTGTGTACCCATCTGGTTAAGACATTTGTTTTATTTTCCCATCTCACGTGTCAAGTTTATTAAAATGTCATATCCTTCGATGACACCATTTTCAGACCCGGTGTATTTCCAACTCTCTCTCTCTCTTTCACACACACACCTCATTTCCCAGAAGTCCAATATAATTCTTTAGAGCTGGGGAGGTGGGAGGGGTGGGCAGGGCATTGAGGATCCTGAGGAGGTGAGAGTGTGGGCAGGGCATTGAGGGTCCTGGGGAGGTGGAGGCATGGGCAGGGCATTGAGGGTCAAGGAGAGGTGGAGGCATGGGCAGGGCATTGAGGGTCAAGGAGAGGTGGAGGCGTGGCTGGGGTATTGAGGGTCCTGGGGAGGTGGGCAATAAGAAGGGAAGAAACAGAAATTTATTTCACAGAGTTGCCCAGGCTGAGACATACACTTTCTAAACTAGACCTTGAGTTTGTTCAGCCATTGTAGGGTTTTCCTGCTCTGTTTATGCCCTCTGACTGCCTTTCTCCTTGTTTATGAAGTGGGTTAGGGTGAGGACCCTCTCAGGCTCTTCCTCCAACTCTTCCTGTTAAATGCTCAGTGCATGTCATTCCTGATTGACGTGTTTATCCATCTCACTGTAAGCTTGTCAATCCCGTCTTATTATCACTTATTCTAAATATTTCTTAGTTTCCTTAATCATTTCCAAGTGTTTATTTATAAAAACAAATTTTATTGATAAAAAATCCTGTTTCTCAAAAGTTTTTTTAAAAAAAAAAAAACCTGTCCTTTCCTTGGTTTCAATTTCATCTTTAAGATTTATTTGTTTTTATTTTGTGTGTTTACATGTTAGGCTACATATGTACCACACGTGTGCCTACTGCCTGAAGAGGGAGCAGAGGGCATCAGATCCCCTGAAGCTGGAGTTACAGATGCTGGTGGGTACTAGAAATCTAACCCAGGTCCTCTGCAAGAGCAGCGAGCGTTCTTAGCTCCCAGGCCATCTCAATTTTTGTGCTTAGACAAGGCAGTTATTTTGTTGATTCCTAAGAATTTATTGGAGCTTGTTTAATGTATCATCCATTTCTAGAATTTGGGTGTGTGCACAGGAAAAGGCAGGTCCTGTGCCTGCCCTGATGAACGGTGGGGGGGGGATCTCTGTGTTGAGCTCATTCGCCATGCCGACCAGACTCTATGTCCGTCCCCATACATCCATGTGCTGTGCTGTCACACAGCTCTGATGTGTGCCCCCCATGCCACTTCGTGTTGTTTGTGTTTACAGAAGTGCAGCAGCAGGTGCACTCACACGTCTAGTGGCTAGATATTCCGTTATCGAGAGGTTTATAATGCGTTCGTCTTTTCTTGCCTTCTTCATTGTTTTCCTGCCATAGCCGATGTCCCCACACCCCCCAAAAGGCAGCAGTTCCCTGCCATGAATAACTTGGACATCACTTCAAAAGATGAGCTGCTATACAAGCTCATCCCTAAATGCTACACAGAGGAGGAGGCCAAGAGGACTCAGGGATGGAAAATGCCGTTCACCCTTAGCAGCCCTGGGAAGGCAGGTGCCACCTGTGCCATCAACTTCAACCACAGGGCGTCACCGAGTGCCCTCCAGTTAGACAGCTCTGACGCGAGACTCTGACAGTGCATAAATTAACTCTCTTTACAGAGTTGGTGGTGCTCATTTCAACGTAATTAGAGTCTCAAACACTTGGATTAGATTGAAGCAGAGGCTTCTTTCTCTTCCCCGCCAATCTTCCATTATAGAGACTACACTAATAATTTTCTGCTAATTTAATAAAGGAAGTACAGGGCCATGGGAAGTGGCTCAGTCAGTAGATCATGATTGTATAGCAAGTATTCTACTGAACCTGAGTTCAGATCTCCAGCACCCATATAAAAAAAATAACATAAACAATAAGACATGGTGATGCACGCCTGACATCCTGAACCTGGGAAAGCGAAAACAGGTTCGCCAGGGTTTTCTAGCCACCTAGCCTGTCAAAATCAATGACTCGAGCTCAGTGAGACCCTGTCTTAGTTCGGGTTTCTACTGCGGTGATAAAACACCATGACCAGAACCAACCTGGGGGAAGAAGGTGTTTATTTCAGATTACAGGTGTAATTCATCATCCAGTGAAGCCAGGGCAGGATCTCAAGGAGGGAACCTGGAGGCAGGAACTGAAGCAGACCATGGTAGAACACGTCTTTTTTTATTGTTTTATTGAGGTGCACATTTTTCTCTGCTCCCATACCTTTTTCCCTCTCCCTTCTACCTTCTCCTGTGGACCCCATGCTCCCAATTTACTCAGAAGATCTTGTCTTTTTCTCATTCCTATGTAGAACCCTGTATGTCACTCTTAGGGTCCTCTTTGTTGTCTAGGTTCTCTGGGGTTGTTGACTGTAGGCTGGTTTTCCTTTGCTTTCTGTCTAAAAGCCACTTATGCATGAGTACTGAAGAATGCTTCTTACTGGCTTGCTCCCCCATGGCTTCTTCAGACTGCTTCCTTATAAACTCCAAGACAACCTGCCCATGAGTGGCACCACCCACAATGGGCTGGGCACTCAATCATTAACCAAGAAAATGTCTCACAGTCTTACCCATGGGAAATCTTAGAGAGATATATTCTTAATTGATATTCTCTCTTCCCAAACAACTCTAACTTGTGTCAAGTTAGCATAAAAACCAATAATCACAGATCCTGTCTAAAAATACAAGGGAAGAGACTGGAGAGATGGCTCAGGAATCAAGAGCCCTTGCTGCTCTTGCAAAAAACAGAGAGAGAGGGAGAGAGAGAGAGAGAGAGAGAGAGAGAGAGAGAGAGAGAGAGAGGAGAGAGATTAGATTCAGTTCCCAGCAGGCACTTGGTGGATCACAATAGTCTGTAACGTCTATTCCAAGGAACACAAGGCCCTCCTCTGGCCTCGGCAGGCACCAGACATGCACTTGCGTACACATACACACACTTGAACAAAATATTCATACACATAAAATAAAAATAAGTAATCTCAGTTCAAAAATATAAAGTGGAGAGTGGCAAAGGAGGCCTCTCGGCACTGGCCCTCAGCCTCTACTGTGTTCACCTGTACACACAGGGGCCACCGGCGCACAGAATAGCAAAGCTTCGACCTTTCAGAAGATGAGACCTTGGGCTAGCCAGCCCTGCCAGGCCAACATGTTATCAGGAAGGCCCGTGTTGAAGCTACAGCCTGCTCTGGAGGAGAGAGTTCCATTTCCCAGCACCTCCCCTGGACCTCTGTGTCCAGGGTGCTTCCACTGGCCCTGATGACTGCACACTCATCTTTTTCTGGGCAGCTCCAGAAGAGATGTGGGTTCCTCTCATCTCTTGGATACCCTTTGCCTTTAGAAAGAGTCTCCACTTCCAGGTGGAGCCTGAGAGCCACACTTTGGACGGAAAGACAGGCAGGTAGAATGAGAACTGGGCAGGTAAGACTGGGGACACAGGGTGCTTCTCATCTGCACCCTCCAGTCACAGATTAGGGGTCCACCTCTCCCTGAGGCACCGGCCAGGGGTTACGTATTGGTATAGCACTATCAAGCACCAGTGTAAATCCTAAGTTCTCATTATAACCTTTTCTTCTCATGTTTACTTGCATGCAAATAAGCAAATATTTGAGCAATGAGGTCCTCTGACTCCAGAATTGGCAGCTGTTGAACGCCCCCTTCTTGGTGCCCTGGCTGCCTTCAACAAGGGACCATCTGTCAAGTACCCTGCCAGACAAAGCCTAGAGCTAACTCCACCATTTAGACATTCTACAGATGCCTTGAAGAAGCTATTGCCCAACAATTCCACAACAATTGCAGCTACTTAGTACCTTAGTACAGCTCTGGCTCCACAGGTGTAGCCCTTGGCTGTTGCCAGCTGTATGCACCAGACTCTCACAATGGTTCGCACCCAGGCCACCTTGGGAGCACTTTCCCTGATGGCCCAGCAGAGGGACTGCTGGGACTGAGACAAAGAGGACAATGCTGTCACTACTGTGAACACAAGCCTTCATTTGTATAAAAGTCTATGTGTGGTTGATGTAAATGCAACCCTTTATTTGCATGAATGTCCACCGTGATTGGTGTAAAGGTAAGCCTTCATTTGCATGAAGGTTGACTGCAATCAGGACAAACACTCTTAACTACATAAGCAGGCTCTTTGGCTAACTCTCTGCTGGCATGAAGATGTCCTCTTTTGCTGTATTATTACCATGTTAGCGGTGGGAAGAGCTCATGGCTGTGACTTTGCAGAGCTGAACCCAGGAGTAGCAGCAGAGCCAGTAAAGGCAACAACAGCAGGATCCAAGAGCAGAGAGAAGAGGTAGCAACCTCAGCAATGACGACAGTGGGGGCAATAGCTGTAAAGGTCAATAGTCTTGGATATCTCACTGCCAGTAGCTCTAATGCAGCTGCTGCCCAAGGACTGGGTAACCCCAACTTCCTAAACCCAACAAAAAGCTTTAACTCTCGTCAGCAAAGGGGTCAGGTGCAAGTCATTAAGACCACAGAGTTGTGACAAGATGGAAATTAGGGGCTAGGATGCAGAGAGCAAGGAAATGTCTGCCAGCCCCTCCTCTGCCATGCCTGGTCTTCACATCACAGCTCACTGTGGGGACTGCCAACCCTCCCTGTACATGGCGGTCACAGGGGCTGGCAATAGCAGCAGTTCAGGGTGGGCATGGAGGTGGCCATCCTCCAACAGGATGGCTTCAGTCATCCACTTCCTGCTACTCACATATTTGCACACCCTGCACACCTACTGCAATGGAGCTAGTCTGTGTGAGCATTAGGATATGACAGTCATGATGTTACTTCCAAGACTGAGTCACAGATTATGATGTGCTTAGTCTCTGCTCTCTCACTTCCCCACACACACCCTACACACACGCGCGCACACACACACACACGCACACACACACAACACACACATCACCACCACCACCCAGTGATCATGACCAGGCAGAGGTCTATCAAGAAAGGAGTTGAAGCCAGGAGCAGTTGACAGTCACAGAAGGGCTATAGAATGGGCTCTGCAGTCCCTCAAACTTCTGGCAGTTGTGCTGCCACTGCCCCTCTGCCACACGCCTCTGTCACCTGCTGCTGACACTGCTGCTCCCACGGCCACTCACAGCTCCAGCTCCACCCCACTTGCCAGCCTGATGTCCACTTCATGTGAGAACCTGAGCCAGGACCTGGCCTTAGCCTCTTCTGGAGTCACACCTTTGGGGAACTGTGAGATAAAGCTGGTGTCTCGTGAACAGATCCCAGATGGGACCAGAAAGAGCCCTTCTCAGGGACTCCCTCAAACACAGGGAAGTCTGCAGAATCTGGACCCAGCGCTGCTCCACCCTCCAATAGCCTTTAAGTAGCAGCTTCAGATAGTGACCTGTGATGTCAGCACCAACCTGAGGGTCCCACCTCTGCACATTGCTGTTTGAGATGGGCAGTTAGCGGGAGACAGGGTCTTGCACCTATAGCTTTCATCTTGAGCCCCTCAGCCCAGATGTCTAGCTCCCTCACCCAGCATCCCTAACACCTCCCAGACAGAGGTGAACCCTCCCATCCTCCCTCCCAGCTTTCTCCCCTCCATTGCACAGTCAAACTCCTCAGGTCCCACTGAAATGCACAGCTCCCACGGCTGCGAGGCAAAGCCTAGTTAAATGCCCACCACTTACAAGTCCCTGGCCTTGTCCATCAGTAACAGTATGTCTCTGGAACATGAATTATTCATGCTTTACTCAAATATTTAGCAGAGCAGGTATGTTTCAAGGGAGATGTACCCCCATCTCTGCCCCCAGCAGGCTGTAAATCCATTCTCCCGAGATTCATGCCTGGCAGCCTCACATAACACGAGAGTGTCTATCTGTGTATACCTGTCCTGCAGTAGGTCAGGTCTATGGATGGACCGTCAGAGACGCATCATTATCACTCTGGGCCAGTACTGTCCCTAGGACAGACACCTGAGCCCAAACCAAAGAACCAGGACCCAGCCCAGCATTGGCAGCAATGTGGGTTCAAATCCCCAGGCTACCATGTGTTAGTTATGAGACTTTGAGGTTACTCTTCCTCTCTTGGCCTTGGTTTATTTCCCTGATGAAGGAATAAAGTTGTCAACTACTGAGAATTGCTGTGCCAAGTCAGTGGGATACATGATAGCCACAATGGGGACTCAGGTAGCAAACAAGAGATTGCCCCATGCCTGCTGCAAGTTGTCCCTTGCTGTGCTGTAGACAGTACCCATGCCTTAGGATAAAAAGCCTGGTGATTCTCTTATTTCTCTGGAGCAAAGGTTCTGAGAGAATTCACAGGTGACCTAAGCTGCCCCTGTAACTATAGACCAGGGTCAAACCACAGACCCCCCCCAACCCTCAGCCTAGCAACCTGGGCAAGAAGAAGCCCACATGCACCTACTGAGCAGGCTCCATAGAGAAGTCCCTGGTGTGTTCAGAGGACCACTATACCATTTTTCTATACAGAAAGAAGATGTGAATATTTCAGGTACTACCTGGGTATCTTCATAGGGCAACTGACTTCTGAATGTAGATCTCTATAGGCCAGGAAAGGAAAACTTGGTGGGCCAGCCAAGTGGAAGACCAGGACCATGGTCTGGGCATGGGAAGAGGGCTGGTGGGGAAGAGATGAGTCCAAGGGGCACAAGTGATTCCCAACAGTCTAGACACACACAGCTCCCTAGAGCAAAGGCTTCATTCTGGAGGAGTTTGGGGTTAAGCAGGAAAATCAATCGAAGCAGACTCTGTCTCTGAGGCTCTCCCTGCAACTCTACCCAAAGGCTGGGCTCTGAGCCTGGTCCTGGACAATGTTCAGGTGCAGGAGGGTGACAGCGTGGGGCAAATGGATGGGTCCCATGTCAGTCGGTGCTCCATACAGCACCATCTTGTTTCCTGGGCCTCAGGTCTGGGATCAGGGCCAAAGTGGGACTGCTCTGCCAGAACAGTGGCTGCCAGTCCTCTATCCCTCCCCTGCAGCTTCCAGCCCTTTTATCTGCCCACAGACACTCGCCACTCCCTCTGCAGAGCAGTGCATCTCAGCCAGACTGTGGGCTATAAGACATAGCAGAACACACTCTCCTGGACACCTGGGGATCTGGGAGTCTCTTAGCTGCCCTCTCGGTGTCACATGGCCTGAGGCTCCAGACTGACATGTAGCTAGCCACAATTTGTGCAGCCATACCTCCTAGTCCTTCCGGTAGCCCCAGAGGCCATGTTGCCCCCAGATATACTTAGGGAGAACTGACCCAGATGAACAACCCCGAGTAGCCTATGTGTAGCAAGAGCTCAAACAGCATCCACCCTGGTCCCGTCTATGATTATCCTTCACCATATCCTGCATCTTACCGGGCAGTGCCGCTGCCATCCATGTGGGAACAAAACATGAGCAGGTAAATACACATCCCTGCTGCACCCCACAAGCCCCACCAGTAGTGAGCCCAAGACTGTCAGGGTCGCAGGCAGGAGCAACCCCCAGCTCCTTTGGAGAGGAAGCAGACCTGATGGAAGGGAAAGGATAGAAACCAAGATCCTGAGTCATTTTAAACAACAGTCTCTGAGTCCCCAGAGTAGCTTGGATTGTGAGGACCCTCCAGAGAAATTCTCTAAGCAGCCTCTGAGTACTCCAGGACTCTACAGCCCTAGGATCGGGATCCCAGCTCTAGCCCCGTCAGCTCCAGCACTGTTGGAGGGAGGTCGCTTGTTGGTTCCTGGCCACCCGGCTAGCTTATAATGGAAATAATCACACAGAAACTGTATTAATTAAATCACTGTCTGGCCCATTAGTTCTAGCTTCTTATTGGCTAACTCTTATATTAATTTAACCCATTTCTAATCATCTGTATATCACAACGTTGCTGTGGCTTACCAGGTAAAGTTTCCAGCGTCTATCTCCAGTGGCTCCATGGCATCTCTCTAACTCCGCCCTTCTTTCTCCCAGCATTCAGCCTAGCTTTCCCCACCTACCTAAGTTCTGTCTTGCTGTAGGTCCAAAGCAGTTTCCTTCTTCATTAATGGTAATCACAGCACACAGAGGGGACTCCCGCATCACAGCACTCTGAAAGAGAAGGGAGACCATAGCTCAAAGTGGACGGCATTGGCTAGGAGTGGGGTACAGTGTCTGTTGGTCCTTGGAGAGTCTGTTGGTCTGTTAAAGACTAAGTGTTCACCCCCTTGATTCATAGGTTTATGTCCACCACCACTACCCCACCTGTGGTAGGAGGGGCTGTGAGAGATAATTAAGTTCTCATAAAAGGGGGTCCTTTGTCCCCCTTTCCATCCTCATATAAGGAAAACCATACAGCATGGAGGTTCACACCTACAATCCCAGGACTTTGGGAGAGTGAGACAGAACACATGCACTTAAGGCCATCCTGGGCTAGAATGAGACTCTGTCTTGCAAAAGAGATAGGGAACCAGCAATATGACTTGCCTGGTAGACTCTTGCCACCACACCAGTTGACAAAGGACAGGAGTATAGCCCCCAGCAGGGGCCAGAGCACCCAGTGTGGACAATGGAACCTCAGTGCAGCCATGCCTCTGTCCCTTCCTTCTCTTTCATTTCAGAGCCTTGAGCCCCCACCGTCCCAAAAGAGAATCCTGTCCACAGTGCAGCTTCATGCCTTTCAGGCAGCGTGCCTGCTCCTCTCCGTTACACGTGTCCAGGCAGTACTAGCTTCTCCCAGGACCACGGGGACATGCCGTAGGGCCACTTGACTCATGCTAGCCGTGGCTATTGCAGGGCCTCAGCACCCCAGAGCCCCAGGACCCCAGTACCCCCCAGAGCCCCAGGACCCCAGTGCCCCATTGCCCCCCAGAGCCCCAGGACCTCAGTGCCCTAGAGCCCCAGTGCCCCAGAGCCCCAGGACCCTAGTGCCCCAGAATCCCAGTGCCCCCCAGAGCCCCCCAGAGCCCCAGCGCCCCCCAGAGCTCCATGTTCTAACCTGCTTTTCTGTTCCTGTGGTAGACAACCATGACCAAAAGCAGCTTAAGGAGGAAAAGGTTTATTTCAGCTTACACATCCAAGCCAATCAGTCACTGGGGGAACTCCAAGCAGGAACCCAAAGCAGAAATCATGTAGGAACACTGCTTACTGGAGCACTCCAAGGCTTGCTGCAGTCCTACACAGACCATGTCCACCTGCCTAGGAGTGGGGTTACCCTCGGTGGCTGGACCCTCCCTCGTTAATCAACAATCGAGATGACTCCTCAGTCTGATCCCGCCAATCCCCCAACTGGACTGTGCTGACAGCTAAACCTAGCAGCAATCCCTCTTCAGGTTCAGGCCCTGCCCCCAGCCTCCCTCCTAAGGCCTCATCCTCCCCTGGTGACCTCACTCTAAAGTGCACTCCAACCCCACCCGGTAGAGGCCCTGGTTAAGCCTCTCCCTTCTCACCTGTTACCACCTAAGGCTGCCAGGAGAAAGAAAAGTAAATGAACACAGCATGGGCAGAGCACCCTGTTTTTCCTAGAATATTTCTTGAGTTTAGGGCCCTATTGACAGAAAAACGTTCTGCTATTTTATGGACCACTAAGAAAGAAAAAATGCAGCCAATTAAACCAACAGGGAGCCTTCTTATCACAGTTTTTATTTTATTCTGGCTGGAGGAGCTCATCTGACCTTAATTAGACACAGATTCATATTGGCCGTGGCTGTGCCACACACATAAACAAATGTTAAGCAAAACAAGCACATACGTGTATTCCTAAACCTTCCCACATGGAAGCTCAAACTCTCTGTTAGTATCCACTGAGCCTGGGCGTGTCCTCAGGGAGTGTGTCTAAGCGGCAAGGACACTAGGTACCCCTCTTCCTGGGAGATCATGGGAGAGGCAGAAACTGGTGTGGGCTGCCGGAGTAAGCTGCCGGCCACTCCGAGATTCCTGGCTGAGCATCTTTCTGTCTCCAGGCATGCTTCTGCCCTCAGCCTGTCTGCATGGTTCTGTGTATTTCTTTTCCACTTCTGAAAGTTTCTCACAAGAGCACCACTTTCAGACTCTGAGGTTGACTCTATCCTGTCTCCTCTGGTGGCCACACAGCCACAGCAAGACGCCTTCAGTAAGACACGGTCACACTCTGAACATGTCTTCTTGGTCAAATGGTACAAACCTGGAATCTCGGCATCAGGACCAGGTTCCAGAGCAAGACTCAAGGAAAACGAGAGAAAGGATAGAACGAGAGGAAAGAGAGATTTGCCGTTGGTGTGGGTTTTTTTTTTTTTTTTTGCTTGCCTCCAGACTCTGATCCCGGAGGTCACTGCCCTCAGGTTTCCACATGTGCAAATTTGCCAGAGAAACTTTTGAAAAATGTAATTCCTGGGGCCGGAGTGATGGCTCAGTGGTTAAGAGCCCTGTCTGCTCTTCCAGAGGTCCTGAGTTCAATTCCCAGCAACCACATGGTGGCTCCAAACCATCTGTAAAGAGATCTGGCGCCCTCCTCTGGCGTGTGGGTATAAATGGAGGCAGAGAGTTGTATACATAATAAATAAATCTTTAAAAAGAAAAAGAAAAATGTAATTCCTGGGAGCCCTGGTGTGCTTTCCATGCCTGTGACAAACTCCATGACCAAAAGCAACTTACTTCAGCTCACGGCTTACAATGGTCCATCGCAGAGAGGAGTCAGAGACCTGGAGGCAGGAACTGAAGCAGAGGCCTGAGGAATGCTGCTTACTGGATTTCTTCTCGTGGCTTCTTCAGCCTGATTTTTTATATATACAATCTAGGACCACCCGCTCATGGGTGGTATCTCCCACATGGGCTGGACCTTCCTATATCAATCCCTAATCAAAAAAAATGCCCCACCAACATGCCCGCAGGCCAATCTGATGGAGGTATTTTCTCTGGTGAAGTTCCTCTTTCCAAATGACCCTAGGTTGTGTCCTTGGCAAAACAACCAGCAGATCTGGCTCCATGGCAAGCCCCTCTGAACATCTAAGTGATGAGACAGGGGTCAATCTACCTCTGCCTCCCAAGTGTTGGGATTAAAGGTGTGTACCACCATACCCAACTACTCTCTTTCTTTCTTTTTTAAGAACTTCAACCTTTTTTTCTTTTAAGCCTGCATATATTTTTAACACACTGTAAACCATTTAGAGTTTTTTTTCTTTAAATCTCTCTTTACTATATATATCTCTTTTTCTGACTGCAGGAGTCTTTAAGGAGAGGATTAAAGTCGTGGCTTTGATGACTAGATCCAGCCCATTCTTAGCTTTTCAAGATTTCAGCCTCATGGCTGGGGTACCGACTGTAGCCACATTTTATTGCCACAACTCTATGACGTTTCAAGGTCCTTGCCAGCAAGCAAGCTGCAACAGTGTTAAACAACATTCAAAAGCTCCATAGTCAGGATTGCCTGCTTGAAAGAGTCAGAGTTTGCCCTGGCAGGATGGCCCAGAAAGCTGGCATTTTAAAACAGCGCAGCCTTTTTCCTGCTATGGCTAAAAACCAAAAAGCATGCAGTCAGATTTTTATCAACACTGTAAGTGTTTCTTGGCAGGACTTCTTTAAAGAGCTGCAAAGTTTTGCAGCTAAAGCTGAGTCAGGAAGCATCTCTTAGATGAGAGCGCTTGCCTCTAGCAAGCAGAGCAGACCCGGGAAATTGCTGCTACCAAAAAAAAAAAAAAAAAAACATGCTTTATTCTTTCCCAAGCTTTCTCAGGCTTCCCATGGATGCAGTTGTCCATGTAGGCACCATTCTGTAACATGAAGGGCCTGCTTGTTGGGGTTTATGTCCTGCCCAGTTCCCCACAGCAAGCAAGCCCCAAAGAAAATCACACAAAGGTCTCCATAAGTTATAAAACTGATTGGCCCATTAGGTCAAGCTACTTATTAGCTCTTGTAGCTTATATTAACCCATTATTCTGATCTATGTTAGCCACATGGCTTGGTACCTTTCTCAGCTGGGTAGATTACATCTTGCTTCTTCCGTGGTCTGGGCAGGACTGGAGGGAATGGGTTTCCTTCTTCCCAGAATTCTCCTGTTCTCCTCACCCCACCTCTACTTCCTGTCTGGTTGACCCGCCTATACTTCCTACCTAGCCAATCAACGTTTATTTAAAATATGATTGACAGAATATAGACAATTCTCCCACACCACTGAGACAGGATGAGCTTCTGCGCCATGGACAGAGGCCCAAGAGGATTCTGTCAAAACATAGATCTCACTGACAGGGGGCTGAAAGGTGGCCCCCAAAAGTTCTGCCCAAGTCCCAGGTCCTAGAGCCTGTAAATGGGGGCTGGTGTGGAGGGAGATTAGCAAAGAGATTCGTTAAGGAAACCATGAAGCCATGCTAGATGGTTACATGTCCCTAAGCCCAATGATGGTGTTCATAAGACAAATGACAGAGAAGAGATGGCCATGTGACCCTGGAGGTAGAGACCACAGTGAGGCAACTGGAATCCAAGAAGTTTTAGTCACTGTAAACTTCCAGTATCTAGAAGTGGCAGGGGGCTCCTCTCCCAGAGCGCCCACCACAACTCCAGAGTGAGTGAGTGCAAGGTTAGTATCTTAGACCACCCAGGTTGTGGCCATTCAGAAAAGCAACTCCAGGACCCATCACTGAACTCCAAAAGAGGAAGTCACTCCAACGGCTGTACAGGAGCACAGGAAAGTCACTGTCCCTCATGCCACCCCACTGTCATTCCCAGGGACTGTCCTGTATGGCAGGAGCCCAGCTACACATCAGCATTGGTTCCTCAGATCTGGCCACTTGTCCATCTTTTTGGCCACTGATATCCCTGTCCTGGAGGAGGTCAGGCATGTTAGATTAGGAATATCCAACAACGTTGTCCCTGAACACTGAGCAGAGAGTCAGAGTCGTGGCAGGAGGGGACGTAAAGGGGACTCAGGGTCTCAGGCACAGTGGGTTGTGAGGTGCCTTTGAGCCACCCAAGTGGCTCATATGTGTTAGGTGACCCAAGGAACGTGTTAAACGCAGACTCCAGCATGCTCTAACCTTACAACTAGGAACACTCAGGAAATCTTGGCTTCATTGTGTTGTATCTATGAGCTCCGTGTCTTTTTGGAACAGATATTTTGATTTTCATCTTTTTGGTACCAGAGACCATTCAGGGATCTAAGCAGCCCCACACAAGAACCTCCCCAAAGGTATACTAAGAAAAATTTCTCAGCTGTCCTTGTCCATGAATGGACGCTCCTGCTTTGTGAGCTCCATGTAGCATCACACAAGGCCAGCCCTGCTCTCCCTCCCACCCACAACCTGGAGGCCGCTACTCAGTCAGTGTGGCGGTCCCTTCTCTATGTTGAGGTGGCCCATTTCAGATCCTCCATGAATCTTTCAAGAACTAGCCCCTCCTGTCCAGTCCAAGTCATGTGACTTTCTCAGGGGTCAGAGCTTGGTAGGATCCACAGAGAGAATGGATCCCCAAGACAGGGCAGCCTGGTCTAGTCAGAGGCCTGCAAGAGCAGATGTCTGAAGCTGGTTCCCCTGAAGCCTACGAGGGCCGGTCTATCCCACACTACCCCTAGTTTCTGGTGTTGTTGGACATCCCTGGTCACTCAGTCCGTATCTCTACCTTCACTGGGCACATGTGTTTATTTTTCTTTTTCAAAGGCATCAGACATTGGATTCGGGGCCCAGCCTACTCCCCCCATGACCTCATTCCAACTGATGCCTTGACTAATCACATAACCCTATCTCTAAAGAAGTTCATGCTGTGTGGCTCCTGGCTGACTTCAGGGGACACGATTCAACCCCCACCAGGAGTCAGCACGATGGAAGAGATTCAAGTGGGGATTGTGGATGGGGGTCACTGGTTCCTGTTGAGCACACAGCCTTAATCCTCAGAGGCAGAGCTTTCTGTTTGTCATCCGCAAAATTAAGGTCAATGACACTTGTCTTACAGGGCAAATCATTAGAAGCATGTGCGCATGAGCCCTGAATGAAGCTGAGATGTTACACAGGAGGAAATGGAGAAGGGAAAGAGACAGAGAGGTAGGAGAAATGAAGGAGGAAGACTAGGAAGGAGGGAAGGAGAGAGGGAATGAAGCTGAGGCATAGGGTGGGAGGAAGGGAAGGAGGGAGGGATTGGAATCTAGGAGAGAGAGAGAAGGGAATCTGGGAGGGAGGGAAGAAGAGAGGGAGGGAGAGAGGGAGGGAGGGAGGGAGGGAGGGAGGGAGGGAGGGAGGGAGGGAGGGAGGGAGGGAGGGAGGGAGGGATAGAGGAAGGGGGAGGGAGGGAAGCTGGGAGAGAGGGAGGGCTAGAGGGGGAGGGAGGGGGAGGGAAGGAGGGCTGGCAATAAGGTGTCCATCTGCACCCAAGCTAAGGCCACCTGTCCCAGGATAAACCCCACTTAGGAGCACCAGTCTCAATCCTGCCCTTGGATGTTGGCCAATCTTTGTTCAAGAAGGATTTAATAATGAGTGTGGTCAGGACACGTGAACAAACTTCTCTACAGCCAGACTGTCACAATTGTATTGCGAGCGCCATCAAGCAGGCGTGAGGCAAGAGGTCTCTCTTCCCTGCCGATGGGGCTTATTTTTCCAATGGCTGCATAACACAACACCAATGTCAACACAGACTTCAGTCTATCCACGGCAGAGCACTCTGCCTCTGCGTGCCTCTGCCTACCCCCCCTCAGCTCTATCCAGAAGGAGGCTCCCCTCCCTGCACCCTTCTGCCATTCATCCTGCCCAACTAGAACTGAATATGAATTGGGTGCCTCAGGGACCCGCAAAGCCTGTGAGTATGGTGCGTTAGGGATCGGTTTTGAGGCCATAAATTATGTAACAACTCCAATTGCAGCCCAAGCTGGTAGCGTCTTGTATGGAGTAAATAAAAACATTAAATGATTTTTCTAAGTGTTTGATTTTCCATCTGTGGCTTATCCTGTTGCTAAATTCCCATAACATCGCATTTATTCATCTTAGGAGGGAAATACATCAGGCAGGAAGGCCACTTGGCAGCCAGCTACAGGATGCAGCCTCTGAGAGAGGAGCACAGTGGCTTCTGTCAGTCAAATGCCTACCGGCCTGTGCTCCCCAGAGTTGTGGGTCTCAGTTTCCCTACCATCCTCTAAGAAAACAAAAGGCAGCCCTGGTGTCTGCCCACCCAGCACAGTCTCTGTCTGTCAGCAAGGCAGCATGGGGCATAGGTCTGTTTCCATGGAAACTCCCAGCTATGTCAGATGGCTCAGCATTTTGAAGCATTGAGTGACCACAGGACACTGATGGTCTGTCACTGTGGTCAAGTTAACTGGACTTAGAACATCCCAGGAGGCTGGTGAGGTACAGCTCTGATAGGGTCACCTGAGTAGGAAACGACCTGTCATAGTGTTGTAACACCCTCCTGGGGTTAGGGAGGGAACGAGTAAGGCAGGGTAACTTTATAGACATTCCCTAAGGCTCTGAAGTGACCAACAGTTGGGGGAGGGGAATGTACCCTGAAAAGCAGAACTCACTGTCCTGGGAGAGGAGTTCTTGGTGGTCCAGACCTCAGCCTGACTCCCTGGGAGAAGCTTTCCTGCCTTGGCATTGACTGTCTGGCATACCTGGAAGGTGCCAAAGGAAACAGTGAAGAAAAAGATGGGGCTTCTAGGAGCTGCCCTGGGTGTAGCCTGGCCTCCTTCAACTGCAGTGTTTCTGTCCAGTCCTAGGGACCTAGGGAGAAACTTAATCATATCTTCGCTTGCCAGTAGGGACTCAAAAGATTATTCTGTTTCACTGTCATTTTTAATATTTCTCTCTCTCTCTCTCTCTCTCTCTCTCTCTCTCTCTCTCCTCTCTCTCTCCATGTGTGTGTGCTTGTGTGTTTGTGTGTGTGTGTGTGTGTGTTGTGGGTATATTCACATATATACTGGTGCCCTTGGAAGCAGAAGAGGATGTCCGATCCCCTGGAACTAGAGTTACAGGCAGTTGTGAGCCATCTGACATGGGTGCTGGAAACCAGACTCAGGTCCTCTGCAAGAGCAGTCCTTGCTCTTAACCACTGAGCCATCGCTCCAACCAGTTCCATCGTTTTTGCTGTTGTCATAGAGAGGGCTAGATTTAAGGCATGTGTGTGGGGGTGCGTACACGTGTGTGCATGTGTGCATGTGCATGCATGTGTGCATGTTTTAGTTTTTTTGGACAAGGTCTTTTCTAAAGTTCTAAACCCCCACTTTCACTGCCTCCCAAGCCTGAAACTATAGGATGTATCACCAGCCCCTGGGCTGTTTTGTTTTGTTTTTTGCTGCTTTGTTTTTGTGGCGTCCAATGCTGCATCTTGTTTTTTCCTAATAAAACACCAACAAACACTGAACGACAATCATTCTATTAACAAAGGGAAAATTATCTTATGAAAAATCTGATGAATAGAAATAATATCCTGGAAATGGGTTTGCACTTGTAAAAGGCATAATCAAGTTATTTAAAGAAGCTGATTTCTTGTAAACAATAAAAGGAAGCCCTTTGATGAATTTTTCAACATTGCAAGCTCACACTACTTTCAGCGGCTAAGAAGTGTCTCTCTAGTGGGCTCAATTTGAATCTATTTTTGCTTGTTTTTATTAATGTACGTTAATTATACATAATAGTGTTTTTGGCATTTTTAGACATGTCTATAATATATTTTGATCGTGTTAATAGAGAGGCTCATGATATACCTTGTCCTCACTCCTAATAGGGTTTTGTGACCCCAATACTTTCTGTTTTAGGTGTCTGGGAGCTGAAGGGCAGGCACAGCCTATGAGAAGGAGCCTAAAATTCACTTCACGGCAACCATGAAAAGGGGAATCTCCATTGCAGAATAGGAAGGAATGGGGTATGCCATAGACAAGGCCTGGAGGTCTCTTCTGAATGTGTCAGGCTATGAGCAGGTTGGGTGGGCTCCTCTGGTTCTGGGTTCAACAGGACCTGCCTGTGAGTAAGGGCTGCCTCAGCCTCAAACTGCTTTCCTTGTGGTGTGTGCTGTTCTGGTTCCCTGTGACTGAGAACCTGGGGTGAGGTCCAGGAGAGAAAGGATGCTGTGGGCTTCTGATCTGAGTGGCTGGGGTGAGGTCCAGGAGAGAAAGGATGCTGTAGGCTTCTGATATGAGTGGCTGAGGTGCTGCCTTTGGGCTTGGGCTTTGCAAAACTACCCAACTGTCACAAACTCCAAGCTGGGGAAGTCTTCATTACCTGGCACAGTCCGAGGCCAGGGTCTGAAGCACAAATATGGTCTTGGAATGTCCACTCTGGAATCTTTTCAGAAGGGAAGAAGAAAGCACCACATAGTAACCTTCACATTGATGCTGATGCCATTTCCTGAAAAACCTCAGTGGATCCCTGGTCCTTCTGTATATGTGTTGCTTTTATTTATTAATGACTAAAGAAATTGCTTTGAATCTATAGCAGGGCAGAACAGAACTAGGCGGGGGGGAACTAAACTGAATGCTGGGAGAAAAAAGGTGGAGTGAGGGAGATGCCATGAAGCTGCCAGAGGAGAAAGATGGATTCTTGCCGGTAGGCCGTGAGCCTCATGGTAAAATATAAAATAATAGAAATGGGCTAATTTGATTGTAAGAACTTGCTAGGAATATGCTATAGTGATTGGCCAAGAAGTGACTTAAATAATATAGTTTTCTGTGTGGTTATTTCCTGAGTCTGGGCAGCCAGGAAACAAAAAGCGGCCCCCTAGAACAGATCCCAGTAAAGATGCCTGGGTGTCTGGCTAAGGCTCAGGGAGCAGCAGGTTAGAGAACCTGGGTGCTCAAGGATTGTGGGCCTGAGTTAGGGAATAGCAGGCTGGAGGACCTAGGTGCTGGAGGATTGTGGGCCTGAGTTAGGGAACAGGCTGGAGGCTCCAAGTGCAGGAGGATTGTGGGCCTGAGTTTAAAACAAAGCTTGTCTGTGGACTTGCAGAGTAATTTCTAAGGGCCTATGCCTTATCTGAGTCACAGACTCTCTGGGGGACCATGTGCTGCTTCCTAAGTTTAGCCAGGAGATGTTATGAAGCCCAGCACAGTGCTGGGCAGGGTGGCGACTCTCAGTGGCAGATCTTCCCTAAAGTCTGGGCCCAGAGATGGGAACTGACCCACTCCTGACCTCCCCTACAGCTGTCATTCCAGTCACCCAAGAGGCAGGGCTCCCTTGTGTCAGCAGGCACAGAAGATGACAGGAGCTGAGTGGGCTCCAGACCTCCAGCAACTTAGTGGGGACCTTTCCCACCTCTGGGCCCTGAAGGGAGGGCTCCAGAATCTTTGCCCTCCCAGGGATGCAGCCATCAATGAGCCCAACAGTGCCCACCTCAGCTGGAGGGCCTGAAAGAGATGTACGACCACATCTCTCCCCACTGGACTTCGTCCCCAGGGTCCTGGGCCTCCTGGTCCATGAATAGGCACCATATCTGCTCAGAGAAAGCTGCCCTTTTTCTTGCCAAAGATTCCCTGCAACCACCCAGCTTTCCTCACCTCCATGGGGAGACTTGGAGCCTTCCTGTCCAAGTTTCCCCAAAAATCTTCCCCATGAGTGTCACCAGGGTCCTTCTTCTCCTGGCCACTGCACCAGAACACTCTCTATAAAGGAGAGAGAGCTTCAATCTGAGCCCTGATTCTGTGAGGACAGTAATGATGGCGGTCATGGGGAGGCTCAGCCCCTCCCTCAGGCCACAGCCTCCTCCTGCTATCCCGGAGCTTATGATAAAACCTGCACTCATCCTTTGTGTTGACCAGGCTGTGAAAGCACTAGCCATCCAGGGACACTGGGGAGAAACAATGTCTGACAGGCCATACCGCATGGAGATGCTTGATGAGTATCAGATCTCAAAAATATGAGACCAAGTGAAAACCAGGTCCTCATGGGACTCAGCTGGAAGCCACAAGGTCAGGGGCATCATTGCTGCCGTATCTCCATCGCCCTCTCTGGGCTACTTTCATGGAAGAGCATTGTTCAGAGAAGCTTCTGCTTATTTGATAGGTGGCATCTTGTTGGAGGTGACAAAGTTCCTGGGAACCGTCATCCACTCTGACAGCCCCTGACTCTCTCCCTGTGATGACCTCTGGATACCTCCTCCCACAAATCAACCCCAGAGACCTCAACAAGAAGTCAAGAGGGAGAGGACAGCAAGCTCTGAAGGCATTTGTCAGGGGGCATCTTCCCTCTTCAGCTTGAGAAGCGCTAAGGTATAGGTCATACTGAGATCTGTGTATGTCTTAGATTCCTGCTGCTGTGATAAACACCGTGACCAAAAAGAACGTGGCAGAGGGATTTCAGTTTACAGCCTATGGTTCATCCTGAAGGGCAGGTGTGGCAAGAACTCAAATCTGAACCCTAGAAGCAGGAACGGAAGCACAGACCATGGAGGAACACCGCTTACTGACTTGTCCTCTATGGGCCCTCTGTCTGCTTTCTTAGGCAACCAAGAACCACCTACGTATGAATGGCACTCTCTGTAGTAGGCTGGGCCCTTTCACACTAATCATTAATCAAGAAGCCACCTCAGGCTTGTCCCACAGGCCAATCTAATGCAGGAGGCAATCCCTCGAAACTTTCCTCTTCCCAGGTGACCCTAGTTTGTTCCCTTCTGGGACAGTAATACCACAAACTATTCTATAAGAAAAAAATCAAGGTAACAGAGAAGAAAAACAAGCAGTGGGTGTCAAGGAAGCAAGAAGCCATGTGAAAGAGCCTCTTTGTTCAGCCAGTGGGGACCAGACGCAGGGGCTATGCCGGCCCTCTAGCATCTCAAGGTGGCAGAAATGGTGCAGGAGTGGAGGGGGAGCAGAAGCACCATCAGTATGGCAATATCTACCAAGTCAAGTGACCCATACTAGAAGGAAGAGAGCTCTGGCCAGGAGGACACAATTCGTGCCCCCAGCAACTTCCACAATGAGAGTAGAAAATTGCCTCCTTGGCAGCCAGCCAGGAAAGGACTGTGGAAATTAGCCTGATCAAATACATATGGACAGAAATCCCTAAGGAATGTGTTCCTCCAAATTCACAAGGTAAACCTTCAAAAGATGGTAGAGTTTTTACCTCTTGTGACCAATCCCTGGGTTATACATGCAGTAGCTGGCTGCAATATACCAATCATCTTGAGGATGAAAGCACCGAAGCACCTACTATGAGGAGGAAGAAGGAAATGGAAGAAGCAAGGGTCATGTGCCAGCTCTGCACCAGCTGCCTCTGGATATCTTGTCACAAGGATGGTAAGAAGGAGTGGGACAAGGACAGTCATGAGATAAAGGAGACACTACAGTTAGAGGGACAAGAAGCCTGCAAAATGCTCTATCAGGACAAGAATCAATAACTCAGGGGGCTTTCCTCTTTCCAGATGGCTGGCACCTTCTTGTTCTTCAAGCCCCAGGGAAAGCACTTGCTCAGAAGAAAACCCTTCCAGAATATCCCAATCAGTATACCCAAAACCTGTGCAGTCTGTGAAGCCGAACACTCCACCTTTCCCCGCAACATCTTCTGTTGTGTGGACAGATGCTGTATGATAATGGATGGATGGATGGATGGATGGATGGATGGATGGATGGATGATCCAAATACAGTGGAAGAGTGATAGATAGGCAACTGGTGGTTGGATAGATGGATGGACGGATGGATGGATGGATGGATGGATGGATGGATGGATGGATGATGGATGGATGGATGATGAAGATGGATGGATGGATGGATGGATGGATGGATGGATGGATGGATGAATGAATGACTGCTGGAGCATTGGGTGGGTGATAGTAAATAGCAGAATAGAAGTAAGGTTGGGTGAATGGTTGATGTATTAATGGGTGGGTGGGTGGATGAATAGATGGATAGACAGACAGACATGAACATATGGGAGAAAGAGTGATGTGGGATTTCCCTCTGTATGCTGTGATTACCATTAGTGAATAAAGAACTGCTTTGGGCCTATAGCAGAGCCACAGGGGAATAGAGGTAGGTGGGGGAAACTAAACAGAATGCTGGGAGAAAGATGGAGGAGTCAGGGAGAAGCCATGTAGCCCTTCCAGAGACAGACGCCAGAACTTTAGCCAGTAAGCCACAGCTGCATGGCCATACACAGATTAATAGAGATGGGTTAGTTTAGGATATGAGTTAGCCAGAAATACACCTAGGCTGTTGGTCAAACAGTATTGCAAAGAATATGCTTTCTGTGTGATTATTTCGGGGCTAAGCAGCCGGGAACAACTAAGCCACCCTCCTTCTACAGAAGGGTAAACAAGTGAGTGAGGAAAGGGCAGATAAACATCTATGAATCTTCCTTGTATATCACTCTGCCCTTCAAACAGAAACTTGCCTAAATGAAAGCAGTAACTGCTTCATACAAAGCAAGAGGCCTCATCCCTGTGTGCAGTCACACAGGGGAAGAATCGGTGACCTTTAACATGAGCCAAAACAGACTTGAACAACCTGCTGGTCCTCTCTGAGCCTCAGTTGCCCCAGGTGATCAAGGAGTAGCCCAAGGCAGCATCAGACTGTAAAAGCCAATGTTTAAAGATCAACTTAGACAAAGCTGTGCTTTCCCAAGCCAGTGGCCCAGAAAGTCATTCCCTCTGAGACTCCAGGCTGTGGGCTGCAAGACCTTGATTCACCAACAGAATGGCCCTCTTTGCCCTGCAGACTGTGGGTATCCTAGAAGTTCTGAGCAAGGAGCAACAGCGAAGAAGGCTGCTTCTGGGAGGGATCCATGAGCCAGCAGAACCAGAAGAGTGGGACATGCTGGTTTGCAGGGCAGCTGTGATCCTGGCTGAAGACACGGGTCATGCATTTCTGCCTCATGTGTGTCCTCTACCTTCCTGGACAAGTGCTTTCCTGGTGGCATTCAGAGTATAGTGGCTTCATTGCATCAAATTAATGTGACACAAACTTGGGCTCCAAAATCTAACAAAAGCTGGCTTGCACACTAACAGCCTGCAAAGCAGCTGATCAAAAATTGTCCCCACCTCCCAGCCAAGCATGAGAGATCCGGTGGCTCACATGGGTCTGTGTCTCTGGTCTTTATCCAGATACCTTTGTTTACAAAATAGACAGCTGGCCACCAAGACTTCTGTACAGTGAACAGGTTCAATTTGTCTTGTACAATCCAAACTAAAGGCATATTCCCAAAGCAGAGGAGATTCCCACCGCCTGATGGTGGGAGGGCTGAAGGAATAGCTGCTGTCACCATGACTGGTAGGCCTTACATTCGCTGCCAGGGACTGGGAGCAGCTCTACTCCCCTGCTCGATGAGCTGGATGAGGCTTATGTCCCACAGCAGTGCTGTGGACCCGACCCTCAGGATTCTCAGGATATGTGTGAACTTAATCAACACAGTGTCACACACTCTGAAAGCTTGCCAATAAGCCCAGCCTCTCAGGGAAGCCCTCACTCAAGACCACGTTCTCAAAACAGGGAAGTTGACCTCTGCCTTTCTCTTGGGACCTTTCTACTCTGTTTTAGATGGGGGTGAGGGGGTAAGTTTTTGAAATCACTAGGTAGAATATAATAACATCAAACTGATCTTCCTGCCTCTGCCACACAGGGCTGGTGTCACTGCTGTGTGCCGCCATGGCTGGTTTTGCAATGCTGAGGTTTGAACCTGGGGCTTCGTGCATGCTAAGCAAGCATTCTCCCAAATGAGACATATCCCAGGCCCAACCCTCCCCACTCATGACTTTTGCAACCTCTAAGGCCATGAGTGTCCAGGCCAAGAAAGCATTCTGAAAGACAAGGGTTGTGTGTAGAAAAAACAAGAAGGCTTGGTCAACATCCAGGCATATTCCCCTTCCTTCCCTTGACAGTCTGCCCAAGCTAGAGCATGCAGCCACTAGCCAGTCCATGGATAGGCAATGGGTGTGTGAGCCAGCAGGAGCCAGCTGGGCTCAGATAACCAATGCTGTGTTTTGCAGGCATACAACAGCTGTGCTTCCGGGCCACTTGTTACACAGCAGAAGACAGCAGATACATCAGGAAAGCCACCTGCAAAGCAATAGGCCTCTGGCCAGATGCAGGAGGTTAACGCTCTGAGGCTGGAGGCAGGAAATAACCCTTCTTGAGAAGGTGCAGGAGCAGAAGGCAGAATCAAGGAGCCCCTCCAGAGAAAAACGGGCTGGCTGTGAAGACACAGGCTCTGCTCATTCCAGATTCTCCTACACTGCCGTGACACAGGACCTGATTTCCACTCTTAGACCCCTCTGTCCTCTTCCCACACTGGGCAGTCACAGTGGGTGACCAGGTCCCCAGCTACCAATGGATTGCTCATTTCCATGTCCTGGACCCCCAGACA